>NC_092872.1:448716041-450143330 GCF_028372415.1 Notamacropus eugenii | reverse complement strand
CATGGAAAGACAATATTTGTAACTCTTGAAACTTTTTTCAATATCTGGATATTTGGTGGGATTACACACACACACACGGAGAGAGAGAGAGAGTGCACAGGGTGAGTTGAATAGGATGGGATCATATCTAAAAAACTGAAATTAAGGTGTGAGAGAGGAATATATTGGGAGGAGAACGGAAGAAATGGAATGGGGCAAATTATCTCTCATAAAAGAGGCAAGTAAAAGTCTTTTCAGTGGAGGGAAAAAGCAGGGAGGTGAGAAAGAAAATATGAAGCTTGCTCTCATCACATTCAACTCAAGGAAGGAATAAAATGCATACTCATTTTGGTATGAAAACCTATCTTACAATACAGGAAAGTGGGGGAGAAGGGGATAAGCAGGGTGGGGGGAATGATGGAAGGGAAGGCAATGGGAGGAGGGAGCAATTAGAAATCAACACTCTTGGGAAGGGATAAGGTCAAAAGAGAGAATAGAAGCAATGGGGGGCAGGATAGGATGGAGGGAAATATAGTTAGTCTTATACAACACAACTATTATGGAAGTCATTTGCAAAACTACACAGATATGGCCTATATTGAATTGCTTGCCTTCCCAATAGGGATGGGTGGGGAGGGAGGGAGGAAGAGAAGTTGGAACTCAGAGTTTTAGAAACAACTGTTCCTTGCATACAACTAGGAAATAAGAAATACAGATAATGGGGTATAGAAATTTATCTTGCCCTACAGGACAAAAGAGAAGATGGGGATAAGGGAAGAGAGGGATGTTAGAAGGGAGGGCAGATTGGTGATAGGGGTAATTAGAATGCTTGGAATTTTGGGGTGGGGGAGGGGAGAAATGGGGAGAAAATTTGGAATTCAAAATTTTGTGGAAATGAATGTTGAAAACTTAAATAAATTAAAAGAAAAAAGAAAAAAAAAGAAAAACAGCTTCAGGCACTTACTATGTGACCCAAGGAAAGTCACATAGCCTCTCTCAGTCTGTTTCCTCATCTGTAAAATGAGGATTTAGGGCAGCTAGGTGGCATGGTGGATAGAGTGCCAGGCCTGGAGTCAGGAAGACTCACCTTCCTGAGTTCAAATCTGGCCTCAGACAATTATTAACTGTGTGATCCTGGGCAAGTTCACTTAGCCCTGTTTGCCTCAGTTTCCTCATCTATAAAATGAAGATATAATAGCACCAACCTCCCAGGTTTTTCATGAGGACCAAATAAGATATTTGTAAAGCATTTTGCAAACCTTAAAGCAATATATAAATGCTAATTATGATCATTATCATTATCAGTAGTAGAGCAGTAGCAGTGGTAGTAGTACTAGTACTATTAGAAGTACCATCACCACCACTACTACCACTACTACTACTCTTACTACTACTACACCATCCTAGTTTTACAATTTCCTAGCTGTATAACTTTGGGTAAATCACCTTCCCTCTCCAAAACTCAATGTCCTCATCTGTAAGATGAGGAAAATACTATGTGCACTACCTACCCTTACAGAGTCATTGTAAAGGAGGAGTTTCATAAACTTAAATGCTCTCAAGAAATGTTATCATCATTATCAGCCTGTTTTGATCTGAGAGTTATATTTTTGAACAGCAATAATAATAAAAACAATAATCACTCAAATCTCAACATAGGACTAAGGTACTTCCCAAAGTCCCACAGAGAGACCTCAATCTAAAAATAACTAAACTGAAATTTATTTAGAAATCTTAGAATGTGTGCCATGTAAATGATAATGTGAATGGAATAGAATCTTGGAAAAGGACCAAAGATTAACAGTGTGTCAATGTTTCCCCAGTATGGCCCAAGAAGAAGAGGATTGGAGTCTAGACAACCAATTACGGCTCTTTAGACAGAAAAATTCCCTAGAATGGAAAAGGGAAATTTATCAGCCTACCATGACTTTATGGAAATATCCCTTAAGAATATCCAATTCTCTTTGTTTCAGTTCTACATTCACCAAGAAACCTTCTGACTTAGTGATTTGGTCTTCTGAGTGAACATAGCCTTAAGGAAAAGTAATGGATTGGATGACATTAATTTTGTAAGTAATTAGTGCCACATGTCACCATGGAATGATGTTCCTTTGATCTGTTATCGACCTTAGAAATCACCTAGCCCAACCTCCTCATTTTACAGAGGAGTAAACTGAGGCCTTGAGAAGAGAAATAACACAACAAGTGACAGAGCCTAGATTCAAACTCAGTCCTTCTGAATCTAAATGTAATGATACTTACATTACATCATGGGATACCAGAAATTTTTGAATTATTATTATGGTTTTTTCCAGATATATCTTTTCCCATTGTCAGTGCTGAATCATTTCAGTCATGTCCAATTCTCTGTGGATCCACTTAGGGTTTATTTGGCAAAGATACTAGAATACTTTGCCACTTCCTTCTCCAGCTCATTTGATAGATGAGGAAACTAAGGCAACGAGGGTGAAGCTGTGTGCCTAGGGTCACACAGCTAGTAAGTGTCTGAGGCCAGATCTGAACTCAGAAAAATGCATCTTCCTCACTTCAGGTCCAATACTCTATCCACTGTGCCACCTAGCTGCCCCTTTGACAAACTAACATTCTTATTTATCAATCAGCCTCTTGGCAATTAGGTGGCTGGCCTTGGAATCAGGAGGACCTTGAGTTAAATCCTGCCTCAGACATTTGTGTGACATGAGACAAGTCATTTAACCTCTCTTGGCCTCATTTTCCTCATCTGCAAAATGGGAGTAATAATAGCACTTACCTCCCAGGGTTGTTGTGAGGATCAAATTAAACAGCATATTTAAAGTGTTTTGCACATCTTAAAGCATCACATAAATGCTAACTATTATCATCACTCACTATAACCTATCTTTTGGGGGACCCTAAAGGTTTGTTAAGCACTTCCCCACAAAAATCCTGAAAGGAAGGTAATGTAGGTCTTACACTTGGTATTTGGTCAGTAATGAAAATGAAGCTCAAAGAGACTGTGACCTACCCTCTGTTACACAACTAGTGAGTATCAGGCTGTCTTTTTAGTTTGACCTGTAAAAACAGATTCTAAGGAGTCTTATAATTCTTGGGTGAACTGAAAGAATCCAAAACAAAGAAGATTATAATTCCACTGTCCTGCATGTCCTGTGTTCTCAGAACTACATTTCAGAAGAAGCATTAACATATCAGAATGTGTCTGCTCAAGCGAGACAGAAAGAAGGTATCTTTGAGAGATGAGAAAGTGGACCATAAACTGATGAAACTGAGTATATTTAAGTTGGAGAAGAGAAGATCTGTGGAGTTGGGTCACATAATCAGTACAGTTAGGTGTTTTAAGGACTGTCAAGTGGAAAAAGGATCAAAACACTACTCTTGCTTGGCTGGAGAAGTCAGGCTTAGGATCAATGCAGTAGAGCTATAGAGGTAGTTTTTAGCCCAATATGGGTTCAATCCATAGCATAGGACCTCTAAGCTCTGGATTTACAGAGGCCATGTTCAATCTTGGGGTAGTTCTTCAATTCATATATCTTTGGTTCACTTGCCCTCACAGTCTTTCCCCTGGAAAAAGAATATGACTTGAAAATTGTTCAGGCTTAAATCTCTACATCTCTACAGATATGGGGAAAAGAGTCCCCAGCTCCTATGCCAGCACTCAAAAAAAATAATGCTTAAAAGGTATAAAATGTTGAAAATACATAAAGTACCAACAGTAACCCCTCAACAACCAGTATAATTCTCCTCCTCCTTTAGTGAATCCCATATTCCCCCCAGGGTGTTCTATAGTACCCCAATTTATAGTGTTATGTTGTGATCTGGACTCCTTTCAAAAAGGAAATCAGATTTCAGGAATTATGTAAGCAATCTCCAATATTCTGATAATTCCCACATTTATCCCAAAGTTAAATATAGGCCTTCATCCTTATGGTAGTATCCTAAGGAAGGGATTCTAGAGAGGCAAACCCCTTGTCATCCCACTTGCTCTGTCCAGATGATTCATTGTGATAACGGAAGGCAAAGACTGGGTCTTACACTCTTTCTATACCATGGCTCTGTCTCTTAGTATTCCCAGGATCACCTCTTCCCAAGAGGTTAGTGCTACTCAAGGTACTCCCCCTTCACTCTCTAGAAATCTGGGTCCCAGAACATTTAAATGGGAGGTTGCCAGAGAGGCAACCTAAAGCTGATGCTCCTCAAGAATTCTTCTTTCTCTCGAACCCCTATTCAGGAACATGTACTACTTGGTCTGGTGGTTCCTTTAACCTAGGACCATGTAATTGAAAGCACATGCAGCTACAGCATGACTCTACTACTAGGTATTCAAGACTGGTTCCAGGACCTTTTTAAAGAACAGAAACTTGTGGTCTAAGAACTTTCATTTCAAACTATACCCTTGTTTGCAATTACTGACATTTCTTGGGGAACAGGAAAGTTAGTCTCTGATGGAATATATCAATACTTCAATGTCCTACCCTGCCCCCCAAAGCATCAAAAAGTCTCCTTTCAGGTCTTTAGTCTCTCATATATGTTCAGTTACCTTTAAAATGGGGAAGGAAGGAAAATACAAGATGAAGACTCACTAATAATTAGAGAAATGAAAGGTAAAACATCTCTAAAGTAACATCTCACACTCATCAGATAGGTAAAGTTGACCAAAAAAAAAAGAAAAATGATAAATGCTGTGGGGCTGTGGGAAAACAGGTACATTAACGAATTGTTGGTAGAGTAATGAATGTATCTCACCATTCTGGAAAGCAATTTCGAACTATGCCCCAAGCACTATTAAATTGAGTGTGCCCTTTGACCCAGTCATACTGCTATTAGGTCTATAGCCCAAAGAAATCAAAGAAAGAGGAAAACAACCCATATGTACAAAAGATATTTATAGTAGCTCTACTTGTTATGACAAAGCATTAGAAATTGAAGGACTGTACATCTTTTAAGGGATGGCTGAGCAAATTATAGTTAAACGAATATAATAGAATAATACTACTTTGCTGTAAGAAATGATGAAGGAGATGGTTTCAGAAAAACCTGGAAAGACATATAAACTGATGTAAAGTGAAGTGAGCAGAACCGAGAGAACAATGTATACAATAACAACAATATTACAAAAGACAAGCAACTTAGAAAGACTTAGGAATATTGATACACAAAATGACCTACCACAATATCAGAAGATTCATATTGAAACATTGTACCCATCTCCAAATAGACAGCTGATAGACTCAGAGTGAAAATTGAGGTTTATATTACTTTTTGGTTTTGGATAGAGCCAATGTGGAAGGTTTTTTGGGGGAGAGGAAGTTGGTATACGTTTCTTGACTCTAGATGTTTGTAGCAGGGGTATATTTTTCATGATTTCTCAATAGCAGGGGTGGGAGAAAGAATTTGCACCTGAAAATAAAATAAAATTTAATTTAAAAAACAATTAGAAGATGGGTGACCACTTGGGGCTGTTACAGAAAGGATTTTTGTTCAGCTAGATGGACTCTGAGATCACTTCCAACTCTAAGATTATAAGATTATATTTTCCAGCCTTCTATGGTCTGTGGATGGGCATCAGGACACCACAAATTTTTGCAAGACCACAAAAATATTATCTTCATTTATTCATTGCTTAAATATCTCAAGACTCTGTCTGTCACCAATATAGATACACTTTCCACATAAGCAAATCATGTCTCTCTCCCTCTCTCTACACCTTGGTGGATGGGTCTACAAGCCCACTTCTTGTGGCCAGAAAAATCTACCCCCTGGTGGCTGATCCTCTGGTAATAAGCCCTTCTCTCATTTAGCTTGGTTGGGTTTTGTACAACAGACAAACATGAACCAGGCCCATCCTGGAAACTTTCCCAGGTTGATGGTACTTTCTGGAGCTTGGGGTCTGAAGGCAAAGTGACCTCAAAACGTCTATGGTGAGACACTGGAGGACTTTAGTGAAGGGCTAAATCATTTCTATAATGGCTTACCTTTTACAAAGTGCTTTTCCTTCAAGAATCCTATGAGGACAGCAGTACAAGTGTTGCTACCATTTGATAAATAAAGAAACTGAGGTCTAGAAAAATGGAATAACTTACCCAGGATCACACATCTAGTAAGTATCAGAGTTAGGTCTTAAACTCAGGTCCTCTGACTCTAAGACCAGAGCTCTTTTCACTATATAGGATGTCTGAAAAGTCATCCTCTGCCACAGATCTCCAAAAAACCTACTAGAAGCAGGCACAGAGCTAGGAAAAATTTCTAAGTTTGCTTTTGGTGCCCATTCTAAGGTCTTGCCAATGGCAGGAGAAATACATGCTGGTAATTAGAAAGGCACTGTACAGAAGGAAATCAAACCCCTGCCTAGGATGTGGGAAATATAAGCCAAAGGAAGTGAGCAGAACAAAAGTTAGTCCAGATGGGTATAGTGTGTCTGCAGAGCCAAAGATCTGAGGTCAAAGGCAGATGTGAAAAGCACATGACAGTCAGAGATTCAGAACCAGGGGAATTTTGAACAAATCAGGGAGCCATAAGGCAAAGAGTTCCAGGGAGATAACTTTGACTGAACTTGATTCTCCCTAAAACATCGGACTCTTAGTTGCAGTTGCTTCTATGCAGGTCTCAGGTTAATATTGATGTGTGACATGGTGATAAGTGGGGTCCACCATGAGCTCACAGATCCACCCACCTTCCTTTCTATACCCCTTGCCTAGAGAAAGCATGGCATGGTGGATAAACCAGTGGAGTAAGAAACCTAAGCTCAAGACACACCTTTATCTTTAGTGTATAAATACAGACACATAGGCAGACAGGTGAACGAATGAATACTAAACCACTGCACTTGCAGTCAAAACTCCAAATCTCAGATCTTTAAATCTCAGCTTGGGCACTGGTTATTTAACCTTTGGCAAGCCACTTCTCCCGGGGCCTCAGTGTCTTTCTTTCCAATGTTACAAAATCTAAGGGTCCGGGATTCTATAATTTACTGGACATATCACTTTGCCACCTCTCTGATCCTGTTTCTTCATCTGCAAAATGAGCGTGGTTGTTGTGAGGACAGTACTTGGTAAACTTTAAAATACTAAGGATATTTGAGTTGGTCTTATTGTAATTCCTTTGCTCCCCCCTTGTGGCATAGAGCTGACACTGGGTTTTTGACGCAGGGACAAGATAGAAAAGATTTGAAGATAGGCTTCACAATGGATAGATCTATTATCTGAGAACCAAGCCATCTAAATGTGAAGGGGCTCATCTACCAGAATGTTTACCTCTGGGGGATGTATGTATGCATTTGGCAAAGCTACTAATGGAACTCTTTAAGGGATGGAGGAAATGGAGTTCTGGTCAATGAAGGAAGCATCCATTCCAGTGAAACCATGGAGCTCTTAAAGAAGAGAAAAAAGGACTCCCAATAAGAAGGCTCTGTTCTTCTGCCTTTTTTCAGTAGAAGGGTGTCTTGTACTATAAGACCTGACCCACTGCAGTCTATGGTCTCTCAACTTGACCTGAGAAAATGTATAATGTAATAAAGGAAACACTGAATTTGACATCAGAAGGTCTGTAGTCAAATCCCAACTGTCATTTATTGGCTATCTGAAGTTGGGTCCTTTTTCCATTTCTGAAATTCAGTTTCTATTTGCTTTGTTTTTAAGGGAAGATTCTGGGGGGGGAAGGGTTGTTTCAAAAAAGGATTCAATCAGAGGCAGAGGAAGATATTGGGAAATAATACTCAAATGGATCTGTAATTTTATTAATTGGGGAGTTCCCTCCAATGAAGAAGATCACAAACCACACATCTGCCAAAATCATGTGCCTTATTCTATTTTCACCACAAGGAGTCCACCCAAAATGCTGGAGGCCTTCTTCACCTTCTCTTAACATCCCAAGGGTACCAGTGGTTTAGTCTAGTTGTCCATTTGTCATCTCTCTTTTCACATGACCAGCTCATTTTTTCTTCCTGCAATGCAATTTCTTGATGACATCCTTTACTCCTATTCTTTGGAATTCCTCATCAGTGATGTACTGAAGCCTGCTCATTGCCTTCTCTCTTGCCTTCTGTGTGATACTAATCTTTAGTGTTTTGGGGATAATTTTGTATTACTTCTTGTTGCTATACAGCAATCCCAAATGTCTGTATTTTTTTAATGGGCCTTTGCTTTTGTTGGGAAGTTTGGGGTCAATAAAATAGCCATGCAATTTCCCAAAAGCAATTCAGTCCACTATCTTCCTCCCTTTCAATTCTAGGCCCTAATCATTGTTCACTTGTACTAATGTTCTAGATATCCATAATACTGGACAAATTCTATAAAGTGTCCATCAAAATTCATGCTGAAACCTGAGCAATAGACCTTCTTCACCCAGGTGGTCTTTTCTACATAGAAGGGCAGGCCATACTCTTTTGAGGAATCTCTTCCAGGATGCTCTGCAATGTCCTAAGGCTTAATGCACAATGCTATCTAAAAAGAGAAGCATGTGAAAGACCTTATCATCTACTTGGTATCTCTCTTCAAGCTAGACTTTGCACTGGATTTCTTCTCTCATAATAATGAATACATTGGGCATGCACATTCCCCTGTTTTACTCCTCAGTTGATATTCATTTTCAGCTAGTCATTGGACAGGGTTATTTCTGATGTTCCATATTCTAAGGAATTATAAATGATCTTCATGTATGTATGTGAGATATCTTGCTGTAAAAAAAAGTTTGCAACAGTGTTTTGTTGTAATAAATAAAATGCTTTTCTTAATTAACAAACAATAAATACAATGAGGTCTTGCATTCTCCTTGTCATTCAGTCAATTTAATGTGTTAAAGATGTTTATTGTTGAATATCATTTGGGAAAGACTGCTGGTTCCCTACTGCAGTAGGTTAGGGCTGTCAAGGACAGACTGATATCTAAAGTCAAAGACTGAAATGAAATGTGACACTTATTACAAAGAATTAATAAAAAGAAGAGGTTTACTTAACCACAGCAGGGAAAAGACAATTGGAGAAAGGGAAAGATTCATCCAAGAACACAGCCTTAATTCAACTGAGTGATGCTTCTTTGACTGTGTTGCCATGGGTTGTCCTCAGTGAAGTTTCAGGGCTATACAGGTGACCAGGAAGCCATATCAATGACCTGAACCTTAGTTTCCTGAGCCAATCAAACCTCAAGGACAGTTTCAATCACTTTTAAGGAAAATAGCTATTTTAATTATAACTTAAGTTATAACTATTTAAGTTAAGCCCCCACATAGTAGGGGATGCTGATAGATATTTCTCCTATCACATCTACTAACACTCTTATCAAGGATGTCTTCAACTTTTATATAGAATACTCTTGAAGATTTTGTATAAATGAGAGAATAGGTAGTTGCTGGTAGTAGTAGTTATATTATATATTTAATATATAATATGCTATATATTATAATTCTCTCAATTTGTTTTTTAAGTATTAATAAAGCCTGAGGGTTTGTTCTACTTTGGTTTCCTTCTTTCAAAATCCTGTATGTTGGTCTTTGGACACCATCAGCAACATATCACTTCTGGCATGAATCTCCTCTGAATATTCTTGGTCCAATTTAACTTATTTTCCTATCTTTGTTCTCTTTAGTGACATTTCTATCTCTGCTACTAATGTTAGGATCCAAGTACAGTGATTAGGAAATAACAGTACTTTTTAAAGCATCAACAAAACACTCAAAAATCAAAAAGAAGCCAGAATCATTTCCCATATAAACTTGAGTCATGAGAAACGTTTGGTGGACATCTGTTTGGTCAATGTCCATCCTTAAATGTGGCACCCAAAATGAAATGCAATACTCCAGATTGTTCTGATCAGGGCAGAAGACAATAGAATTGTCACTTCCCTGGTCCTGAGCCTTATCCCTCTCTTAATGCAGCGTAAGATTTCTTTCACCTTTTTTTGACTGCCCTATCACACCTTCAGGTCATCAGGTACCTAATACAAACATTCTAGAGAGTCGGAGGAGGGAAAGGACTTGCCCGGTATCACAGAGCTAGTATCAGAGCCAAGACTCACACCCATTTTCCTAACTCCAAATTCAGTGGTATTTCCAACACAACATTCTGCCTTTTGGCTCAATCTCTACCTTGTAGTTAATGGCCCCTCTAGGGATAAGGCAGCTGTTTGCTAGTGACTAAGAGCAATACATAAGCCAGAAACAGAATTTCCAGGGGGAGGAAAAGGGGGAGTTTGGACCCAAGGAATCACTAGCGTGTCTTGGCAAAAACAGTCAAAGAGTTTACCATCAACACATCCATCAGGCTACGTAAGAATCCTGAAGTGTAAATGGTAGAGAAGCTGAAGCAGGTCTTAGGATGGGGAAAAGGAAGTTGGGTAGCTAATACTAAGGAGGGAAGGGTACTGAATGATGGGGCATGATGGATTGTTCCTCAGAGATGGCATCTCTTATATCAGACAGTTGTGTTTCTGTACACCTGAACTGTACCAAATCTAAGTTCAACACATGCACACACACACACTCTGTCTCTCTCTCTCTGTCTCTCTGTCTCTCTGTCTCTCTCTCTCTCTCTCTTTCTCTCTCTCTCTCTCATTTGCATACACCTGTATGCACTCTAATACGAGTGGACATTTACAATGTATCTAGGCAACATGCTTGCATGCCCGGTGGACGTTTGGCAAGGCATGGGCAGAGATAGGACAATGGCACAAATGGTTCAAGAGTAGAGGACACTGTAACAATGAATTAGTTAACAATAGGATCAAGACTAGAAAGGGACTTGCTCTCTACTCTTGGAAGCATATGTGAACATGCACTTACATATGTAAACATATATTCTCACAATTCCCAATTATACAGTTTCATTCACTCTCACATACTGGTATGCATTCATTCACACATGCTCCCATACTTAAATATACTGACACGCAAACACACACATGCACATATTCATACATGGGCAAAAGACCTCTTTCCCACAGGGTAATCCTCCAAGGATGAGGCCCAGAACACACAGGGGAAGGAGTCTACCCTTTAACAGAGAGGATTCCCTCAGCATTAGTAACTTCCTTCACTAATGATTCATGAAATGAAGCTCATGTGTGTGGGTAAAAGGTTACCAGGAGTCTATTTTCTGGTTGTGTCTGATCACAGAGGCTGGCATTAAAACAAGCTTTCTCACACTGTTGTGAGGCCATGAAGGGGGAATAAATGAAACCACACAGACTTTTCTCTTTCTGCTCTCTCAAAAAGGAGGAGAAATCAAGGTCTGTTTTTTTTTTAACTTTGTTGGGAGCAGGGTAGAGATGGGAAGAAAAGAGTAGAAGGCAACAACAGCCTGGGACTTTTAGTCCCCTTTTAAGCCCTTACTACATGCCAATTATTATTCTAAACCCTAAAGACACAAAGAAAAAAAGCAAAAACAACTTCTACCCTCAAGGAGCTTAAGAACATGAAAGTATGTGTAAGCATGTGTACGCCCCCCAGCACACACACACACACACACACACATACACACACACACACACACACACACACACACACACACACACACTTGATACTGGCCCTAGGAAAATGAATTCATCTCTGGGCCTCAGGTTCAACATTCATAAAAGGGGGATAATAATGTGGTCTCTGACCTTCCTCCTTCACAAAGGTGTTGTCAAGATCAAATTATAAAATGGCTGTGAAAGCACCTTGAGATGTACCAAGCTTTAGAAGAGCTAAGAAATGCTTAACTCTTTGGATTACCCTCACTAGCTCTATTGTCTGTAGCTAAAAAAAGGCATCAGAAGAGGCAGTGTTGGTGTAGTGCCCTGGGGCTCTGGCACTAGCTCTATGACCTTAGGTAACTTAGTTTCTCTGAGCCTCAGTCTCCTCTGTTACTCATGTTAATAACATGATGAGTTCTCTGAGGATGTAAGCTGCAGAGCCTGCTCCAATGAGCACTTGGGGAGAGAGTTCCTCACTAGGAGTTCTATACTGATGTCACAGGTCTGCTAGAATCACAAGAATAACAAAGCACACAAATATGGAGTTTTCCTCACAATAGCCTGGGAGGGAGATATTGCATGTCTTATTATTACCATTTTCTAGATGAGGAAACCAAGGTTCTAGGTTGATCAAATGACATGCCCAAGGTCATAAAGCTAACATATCTGAAACAGGATTTTAACTCAAGTGTCCTGGCTTCCCAACCAGCATGCTTTCTGATGAACTAGATGAACTAGGCAATCTCTAAGGGTTTCTCAGCTCCAAGTCTCCCAGGAGAGCCTTGTGCCTCACAGTCAGTATAGTGGGGCCTCTTTAATACCTGAAAATAGCATTTAGAAGAGATAAATCCAGGCCATGTCTCCTTCTTTTCTTTTCTCAAGGAAAAGAAGGACAAGGAATTTATCATCCTCTTCTGGCCTGGCCTGACCTGGCCCCCCTCTCATCTCCAGGCGCAAACCACAGGATGCAGTTGATGACAGACAATTCCAGTGTGTTACTGGTTAACTGTACTACAGATGGTCCAATCTGAGAGGAAAGAGCATTTGTTTCTCATCCGACTCCTGCATGTCTAGCCAAAGACAAAAAAAAATGCCTAATTTATGGATAGAAATGCTCAGACAAATGGTATTTCACATGCTAAACATTAGCAGGCCAAAAAAAAGATGAAACATGTTTTCCATGTGCCTCAGTATTTTCCTCCTTACTTTCTAAGAGGCCCCTTACCTGGGCTAATCCATATACCTGCCACCAGGCAGCAATGTCACCTTAAACAAGTCACTCTCCCTCATTGGGTCTCAGTTTCCACAGCTGTAAAATGAAGAGGCTGGTGTAAGTCTAAGGTTCTTAACCTAGGGTCCATGGACTTCAGGAAGTTAATGAGCTTGGATGGGAGAAAAAAAATATATCTTTATTTTCACTAACCACTCACTGAAATGTAACATTTCCTCCAATTTTTTAAAAATATCATTCTGAGAAGGTGTCCATGGACTTCAGGAGACAGCCCGGGAGCCCATGACACAAAATAAGCTCAGGAAGTTCTAGCCAAGATGATCCCTACTAAGGTTTCCTCTGATTCTGACATTCTACATCGCATTGCTCCTTTCTTGCAGTGACATTCTCTGCTGTAAGAATATTCATAGCTTTGATTCCATCCAACCCTATTTTCTTCTACTCTGCCCATCCAGGAGCACCAATGATCACTGGGTTTGGATCTCCTCAACAAGAAGTCCCTATGAAGAGCAAAAAAATGAGACCAGGAATACAGGAGGTGACCCTAAATAAGTATATAGACAGGTCCCTGCTCATGTGTTTTGGTATGCCATAAGAGTCACAAATGGGGCTTACAGTCACCCTCAAATATCTGGATAGAAACTTCAGTCACCACTCTTGGGCCTTGAATAATGAAGCATATTTCTCATTAATTTTGGTCACTCATTAATTGGTACCTGAAAACGACTATGGAGGAAGAGTCCCTGATCCCTGGAAATCATAGAAGGGGGGAGGATCAAAGCACACTACCTCATAGAACACCATCCTCACTCACCCAGAACACATCTCAGGTCCCTGGAAACAATTCTGCTCTCAGCCGTGGGTAAGAGCTGCAGGATATTAAGATTTGCTGTACTTTCTGCCTAGATAATTTCTGTGAAAACAGAGACTGGGAGTTACAATTAAATTCAAAACTTCAACTAAAAATACATTTATTAAATACCTGCTCCATGCAACAGCTCATGAACAGGACTGAATACAGAAAGATAGACAGGATGTAGAAGATTATAGTCTAATGTATATGTGGGGTGGGGCTGGGGAACAGGAGGGATTAAGGATCATAGAACCATAAAACACAAAACATGGAAGTCTGAAGGGACCTTGGAGCCTTAGAGATTATCTAATCCAATCTTTTCATTTTACAAAAGTGGAAAGTGAGGTCCAGGGAGGAAAGTCCCTTGCCAGTGTCACACAGGAAGCAAATAATCGAGCTGTATGATTCAAATGCAGGTCCTCTGACTTCAGAAACAACATGCTTTAAGACCTAAATAATGGCAACGCAAAGCGGGGTGAGATCACTGTGAAGGAGAGTTGTAGGCAATGTGCTGTGTGAAATACAAGGAGGAAGAGACTACTTTGGGGAAGGGGGGAACATCACGGAAGGCTTTTTGGAAGATATGGCATCTGAGTTAGATGCTAAAAGAAGAAAGAGATTTCAGCCAATGGCAGCTGGAAGGGAGAAATTCATTCTAGGGATGGAGGCAGGGGAAAATGGGATGAGAGTAGGGAACAGAGAACAGTCCAGTTTGACTGGTATGAAATATATAGTACAGTATGTACTACACTATATAGTAAAAAGTATACAACAGTGTAAAGAGTTCATCTTCCTGACTGAAAATACAAACTGAAAATAAGTTCCATCTCCCATCCACAAGAAGTATTGACCTGAGTTCCCCAGAGACAGCCCAGCTCTGGAGGAACATGAACTGCTAAGAGGCAGGAATGATACCTATCTCTCATTCAATATATACATATGTGTATATATATGTATATACACACACACACACACATACACAAAGGATATATGTATATGTAGATACATACATATATGTATGTATGTATGTCTAGTTATATCACTTTATGCTGCTGGCATTTTTTAGTTCCATTCAACAACAACGTGTTAGGTGCTTTCTGTATTCAAGGCCCTGTGTTAGATGCAATACACAATATCAAAATGAGTAAGACACAGCACCAGAGAGAAAAATAGTATTTACTTCTAATACTACATACTTCAGAATGAGAGACTGAGAGAGATAAAGAGAGCAAATATGAACAAACAAAAAAAGCATTTAAGTGTTTACTAAGCTTTCCTTAATCAGTAACAGCCTTCCCTCTTGGATTTCTCGACACTTTGTTTTGTACTTCTCTGATATACATGTACTATTGTGTATCAAAGTTACCTGTTATGGTGTCTCATCCCCCATCCTGCAATAGGAGAACCCAAGGGCACAGACCATGTCCTCTTAAAACTTTATATATCTTCCAAGTAACAAGCACTCTACTCTGCACACAATGCATTAACTTTTAAAATGAAATGAAGGAGAAGGAAGGGGAGGAGGGGAGCAGAAAGGGAAGGAAGAGAAAAAGAAGGAGGAAGAAGAGGAGGAAAGGGATGACAAAGATGACAAGGAGGATGACAACCACCAGCTAGCATTTGCAGAGCACTGCCTATGTGCCAGGTACCATGCTACACACTTTACAAATACACTCCCATCCATAGACACCATAGCTCAAGTTTTTTTTTCCACTTCTTATTAAAGTACACTATCTCACTGGATCCTCACAATAGTCCTGTGAAATAGGGACTATTTTACAGGTGAAGAAAATGAGGCTCAGAATGGCTAAGTGACGTACTAGTTGTGTGACCCTAAGTAAGTATCTATGGCAGGATGTGAACCTAGGTCTTCCTGAAACCAAATGTGACAGCCATCTGCTCCACCATGATGCCTCTCAGTTCCTACTTCATGTTATGAAATCATGTTATGAATTCAGATCTAGCCTCAGACATTTACTAGCTTTGTGACCCTAAGCAAGTCACTTAACATCTGCCTGACTCAATTTCGTCAACTGCTAAATAGGGGTGACAATAATAGCATCTACCTTGCAGGTTGTTGTAAGGATCAAATGAGATAATATTTGTAAAGTGTCTGACATAGCAGGTGCTTAAGAAATACTTGTTCCCTTTCCCTGCACTTTTCCCTACTGGAAGACCTTTCTTGCAATCTTGTCTCAGATCAAGTGTGAGACACATCCATAGAGTGCTGAATTATTTATTCTAGAGATGATGCTTTGAATAGTTATTTAATATTTCTTTAATACTTACTATGTCCTTTGAATATGAAATAGTATCCAAAGGGGAAAACATATATCCTGACATATCACTTGACAGCACTTCCTATTTCTTAAGATAAAGCCTGCAAACACCTTAAGTTTTCTCTTCTCAAATCTAAAAATTCCTTAAAGGAGGGTAGGGCAGATAACTAGGTGGGGAAGTGGCTGGCCCTGGAGTCAGGAGGACCTGAACTCAAATACAGACTCAGACCCTTACTAGCTGTGTGACCCTGGGTAAGTCACTTAACCCCAATTACCTTCAGACACACAGACAGACAAATGGATGGATGGATGGATGGATGGATGGATGGATGGATGGATGGATGGATGGATGGATGGATGAGGAGGGAGCTCAGCTCAAAACATTTCCTCATTTTCCACCTGATTACACTACTTTGGAAGTTCTCTGACTTTTTCACTTTGCCTCAGCATCAGTACCTTCCGCTTCACTCTAAGTTTTAGCTTTTTATTGTGTATTGTCTTCCTCCATTAAACTGAAAACTCCTTAAGGGCAAGGATTCTCTCCTTCCCTCCTTCCTCCTTCCTCTTTCTCTCCCTCCCTCCCCTCTCCCTCTCCCTCTTCTTCTCCTTTCTTCTTCTCCTCCTTCTTTTTCTTTCTTTCTCTCTCTCTCTCTCTCCCTCTCTCTCTCTCTCTCTCTCATCTCTCTTTCTCTCTCCTCTCCTTTTTTCTTTTCTTCTTCCATTTGTATGCCCAGTGCTTAACAAAGTGCTTGGAATATCATAAGTACTTAAATGTTCATTGATTGTTTCCTTCAGTTGATCTTTATAGGGATCTCGAAGTCCCCTCAATATGTACTGTGGGTCCTCTAAAAGGCCAGATTCATCCGAGGCACTTTGGAAATCATGGCATTCCACTGCTCAGGCTGCATGGTGTAGGAGGTAGAGTTAGACTTGGAATCCGAAGCTCTGGGTCCACATCCCAGCTCTAACATTGACTGGCTATGTGAGCTCTGGCCAGTCATGCCTTCATCTTGCAGAGCCTCAGTTTCCTCACCTTGAAGAGCTGACAGGAACTGCATGATCTGCCTTCTTAGAATTGTTGTGAGGAAATCACTTTTGTAAACTTTTAAAGGAATACAGAAATGTGAGTTATTATTGTTCTCCCTAAGCTCTGAGGAAAAGGGCTTTGATGTTGAACATCTGGAAATAAGGTTTAAAAGGAGCTGGGGAAAGGGTAAATACAGCAGTGAGTGATGGCATTTTATCCCTGAAATGTGCTTACGTGTCCAGGCCCTCCCTATGAAAGCAGTCAGACTGTGATACATGCCAGGAAAACGGGAGTGAATGCTGGAGGTTGTTCGAGAACAGAGTCTATAGAGATAACAGATCATTCATACGTCAGAAGAAAAGCATTTCCAAAGTCACTACTAGATTGGCAAGCACTGGAATGAATATTTAGCCCTCTAGCTATCTTGGGTCTTTCACTTCCAGACATGGGGTTCAATTGCAAACAAAAACCCACCCAGTGTTAATCAACTAGTTTGGGTGACTTTTCCCACTTGGCCCCAACAATAGAACAAGGATTCATGGGAAAAATTTGCCCACAGGCATCTTTCAGCTCATTATTAACACAGTTCTATGACCTCCTGCCCAGGTGTGCCCAAGAGAATAAGGAAGGCTCATGAGTGTTATCAAGGATGCAATCATCATTGACCACATGACAAAGAGTTATCACTGCCCCGTCATTTGGTGTTCCCTGTATGTAAGGCCTCAGGTAGTAGAGGCAGCACAGTCTAAATGCATAAGACTTATCACAAGTAAACAGATACCCAGATACACAAGGAAACCCTCTCAGGAAAAGAAGTCAGCTCAGAATAGCATGGCTCTGCTTTTTCTTGTTAGTACCCTCAATTTTGTAGTCACAGCATATGAGTCCATGGAGGAAACACTAGCCCAGAAGCCTAGACTATCTATGAATTTATTTTTTTTAAAGCTGTCTCAGAGCAAGGAAAATGTTTATGCCCTCCCCCCAACATACACACCTTAGAACTATTGGTAGCAGTTGCTTCTTTCCTTGCTCATATAATCAATTACCCTAGCTTCTTGATTATGATAACCTATAAGGAAGAATTATATTAATAACAGAGTTGTCAGACAACAGAATGGATTATCTTGAGAAGGCAGAGAGTTCCCCATCAAAGAAAATGTTCAGTGACTGACTGATCACTTATTGGGTCTATTGTAGAAGGCACCCCTATCCAGAAAGGGGGTGGACCCCCTGACCTCAAGGGTATTTTCCAGCTATGGGATTCTAAGATACATATCTTGTAAATGCTAAAGCTGTGTACATATATATGCAGCTTAAAAAACTGTATCAGTGATGGTAGAGAAGAGGTACCTTGTGGCATGAATCCTCTTTCTGGTCCCCTCAGCCATATTTACTGCTCTTCTATGGGATCACAAAATATTACTTAGAACTGAAAGGGAACTTTGACATCATCTCATCAAATATCATTTTTCAGAAGTTAAGGGACTTGCCCAGGACCAGACAGGAAAAACAGAGACCCAAAGAGAAGAAGTGACTTAGTCAAGGTCATACAGCTGGTAACTAGCCAGAGTTTCTGACTTCAAGCCCAATGTTCTTTCCACTACACAAAACTACCTCCCAGAACTGAATAGAAAGGTAAAACGGGCCAACTGAAAATGAGCCTGTTGAGAACAGTAAGACTGCTCATGTGTATATAACACACTTCCCTCTTTGTCTGAAACCTTTGTCTGAATTCTCCATCTTGGCAATGAAAATCAGTAGATTGGAGAACTTTCCTTGAAATGTGTGCAAGGGTAGGAAAAAGTGATTCTGCCACCTCTCCCACCAATGTCTGCAGCCACAGGTCTCCCATTATTTTACTTTTTATTTAGATTCCTGAAGATTACAAGTTAGAAGCAGAAACTCTGCAGGTTTGAACATGAACCAGAGCCACATATGGGATTTCCCTCTGTCCCACTGAAGCCCACACACGCAAGAGTAAATTCTGTCAGGGAGATGCAGGGAAGAGATGTGGGATCATTTTGTGGTTCGGGTACTGCTGCCACATTTTTAAGAACTTACATCATGAGAATGGCTTTACCACTACATTCTTTTTTCCCAATTGGTCATTAACTCTATGTGTACATGTTTGAGGTTGGGATGGGGAACAGGAATGAAGAGGGGATAACAGGAAAACAATCAAAGCTAAGCAAAACCATCATAAGTTGTCCCAGAGAGTAGAGTTCCTAGTTCCTGGAAGACTTAAAGAAGAGGCAGGATGGTCACTTCTCATGAATATTGTAATGGAGATTATTGCTCAAGTGAGGGTTGAACTAGATGCTTTCTAAGGTCTCTTCTGACTCTGACACTGTAATTCTATGAACCTTAAAAGTCCTGGCAGAAATGCCACTCTTAATCAACCACTCTCTGTGAGGATAGGAATGGTGGAAGGAACTCTACCCTCTACTGAGCATGATATTACCCTCTGCAGCCCATCAGACTCCTACCACTAGGGATGGGATGGAAATGGGTCTTGATTTATCTAGGAAGGCAAGTTTATATCTACTCTTAGAGAGGCATCATGGGAGAGCAGGAATCTGTCTGTATTTGGAATTATATTTGGGTCTAAGTCTCAAATCCAACACTTCTGTGGGCTCAGACAAATCACTTTCCCTCTCTAGATCTAAATTTCCTCATTTTTAAAATGGGGAGGTGGTATAAGTATAGGAGTAGAAGATCTCAAAGTTGCCTTCCATCTCTGATATCCAATATTTTGAGAAGACCAAGACAGGCTCAAATCACCTCTCTAAACTGATAATGCAAAAGAATTTGCCATTAGCAGGAGAATGAGACCCTAGGAAAGATTTGTAAAACAAAAAGCCAGGACTAGGCACAAGCTGTCAGGAACAAATCCCTAAATTATACACTCTCAGAGTTGGGAGGGACCACCCTGATGCTGGCTCAGTTCACAAACTTCCATCTAACCCAAATATATCCCAGTACATGATTCCAAGCCAGGCATTGAACTAGGAGCCTTGTAGTTGTTGACAATGGGGTCAATTTGAACTCTAGAAGACTAGCTTCTCATTTCTTCCCGTGAGTTCTTTTTTTAAGAGTTGCTGCCAACCTCCCACCCAGCACAGAAATTCTTTCCAAAGCAATTTTTCACAGGTGGTCATTCAACTTCTGCTCAAATACCACCTGACGACAGCAAACTCATTACATTCAGAGATATCTGCTCTTTTAACCACTCTAGGGATAGATTTGTGATTTGGAGAACTCTTGATGAGGAAACTCTCTTCAAGAGAGGGTTGGCACATTTTTCGACAACTTAAGAGTCTTAGAAAGTTGCCTAAAAGCATCAAAAAGTTAAGGGACTTGCCCAGGATAGACAGTACATGTCAGGGGCAGGATGTGAACCAGGTCTTCCTAACTCCAAAGGCCAGCTCTCTATCCACTTTGCCACGTTACCTCTCCATATAACAGTTGTAGCTGTTATAAAGTTCTTCATTGTGTTGAACCAAAACCTCCCTCCCTACAATTTCTGCTCATTCATCTAAGTTCTGATCTATGGAACTACATAAAATAACCTCAACTCCTACTCTGTATGATAGCTCTTACAATATTGAAAGACAGAAACACCCTCAGTTTTTTAAATTGATAATTTTATAATATAACCTCCGGATCCCTCCTCTTGAAACTTGGCAATTTTTTCTCCTCAAAAGTGACACCAGAACAACACACAATATCCCCAATGTGGCCCAACCAAGCAGAGAAGGATGATCACCTCCCTGATTGTGTACACTATTAATTTTTACACAGCTTAAATTGTTATCAGCTTTTAAAATTTTTTTCTTTATCTTACTGGTGGCTTATGGTGATCATGCATTTCTCTAAAAATCCCTATATCCTTTTCATACAAATGGTGCAATATCTCCCCCATCCTGTGCATTTGAATTTTTTTAACCCAATATAACTGGTCTGTCTGTTCCAGGAGAGGGCAGCGGATTCACATGAACAATAGATGGAGAGGAAGAAAAGGGGAGGGGAGGGAAGGCAGGGGATGATAAGGGTAAGAAAGAAGCTCATCCTTTCAAAATGATTAGGAGGAAGGATGGCATAGTGCATAGAAACAGGATAAAATGCACACCTGTATGCTTTTGTATTTAGGATTTTCTAAACTAAAATTCATACATAAACCATGCAAGAAAAGATCACAGCTGACTCACTGATGAAAAGCACAGTTACCAAATGAGAGATTTTATAGGGCCTGGAAACCTATGCAGGGAACCTCTGTTTGTACCAACAAGTGTGTTGTCTGTGTCCGCCTATTGGTGTCTTATGCAGCAGCACCACCTAGTGTCCATCTCTTCGAGTAGGGATACTATTGAAATTTCAAACCAAACTTAGAGTATCAGGCCTGGGAAGGACTTTAGATCACTGATTCTTTAACACAGAAAAGAAAACTCTACTAAACTGACAAGATCACTGTACTTGGAATCAGAACACTTGTGCTCAAATCTCTGCTACATTGCTTGCTATCTGTGTGACCTTGGACACTTCACTTGCCCTCTCTGGGCCTCAGTTTCCTCCTCTGTAAAATGAGGGTATTGGTGATTTGAAGCTTCAAATATTATGATCCTTTAATTAGCTCTTGGTGACAAGAAAAGAATAAGGCAGCTAGGTGGTACAGTGGACAGAGTGTTGGACTTGGAATCAGGAAGACCTGAGTTCAAATCCTACTTCAGACATTCATCAGCTGTGTGACTCTGGGGAAGTCACTTAACCTCTCTCACCCTGCATTTCCCCACGAAAGGGAGGATAATAATAGTACCTTCCTCCCAAGGTTATTGTGAAGATCAAATGAGATCACGCATAGAAATATTCAGAGAGAGACTACTTTGCAGATCTTAAAGCACTACACAAATTAACATCACTATTATACTTACAAATGTCTTCCCACAAGCCTGTAAGACTGGTAGTACAATTATTATCTCAGTTTATATGTGGGGAAACTGAGGCTCAAAGAGGTAATATGACTTGCCCAAGGCTAACAAGTTCTATCCCCCAAACAGAGCAGAGTCAGAACTCAATAAAGGCTTGACCTTCAGTCCATGGTTTCTTCCACATCTCTATCCTGTTTCTGCCATTCTGCCTCTCTGATACTTCAATGAAACATCTAATACCCCAGAGAGTTCTTTAACATGAAGCCCGTGGCTTGCGTGGACCTCTAATGTTGGCATTAGCCTCTTCTGTTATTCCAGACACCTTGGGACACCTAGGATCACATCATTCTTGTAGTTAACAATGATCACAGCTGTGTTCTCAAGTCCCAGAACCGTAAACACTATCAGTGTGGACAGGATAAGACAGGGTTGACAATAGAGCCTTAGTAAATGTCCACAGTTAGGAGGTAAAAGGAAAAAAAGAGAGAAAGAAAGAGGAACAATTAGAATGGAAAAGAGAAAAAAGGATAATGGAGCATCACAGAAACCAAGACAGGAAGGGGCTCCAGAATGAAAAACAATCAACAATGCCCAAGGCAACAGAAAGATCAATGAGAATGGAGAAAGGTCTTTAGATGTGGCAAGAAAATCATTGGTGATCTTGAATAGTATGGTTGCAATTGAGTCTTAGCTGTTGCAAGAGATCTTAGGCAAATCATTTAGCTCATAATTCTATACACTGTAAGGATTAAAAAGTATTTTCCTTGGAGCATCATATGAAGAAGGTATTAGAATTATTATTTTCCATTTTACAGTTGAGGAAACTGAGGTTGAGAGGTTAGATTATGCAACTAATCGGTTTCAGAACTAGGTCTCAATCCAGGTCCTCCTTGTAGAGACAATCTTTTTTCTGCTGGCCAAAATGATAAACTGCCAGAAACTCTTTCTAGAATGACAAAGATATAAAGTAGAAATATGATGTACCTCAGGGAGTTTCATCTAACCATTTTGTCTTTGGTCCTCTTTTGCTTTTTTAAAATTAATATTTTGTTATTACTTCACCTACCTATCCATATGTGTTTGTACATATATTTTTACTTATTACATATGTACATGTATGTACATACATACATGTATGTACATGCATGTGTCCCTTCCTTAAAACAAAGAAAAAAAAGTTCAGCAAAACTAACCAATACACCAACAACATGTGATGTTGTAGTTATTCAGTGTTTCTCAGTCCCAATCTCTCACGACTACAAAGAAGGGAGTGAGATTTTCATTATTTTTATTTGTGTATTTATCAGGAAAAATGGAAGCTGAGGAGAGTCTCAGGCCTTTCCCACCACCACCTCTGGTGGGTAATTTGTTGGCTGGAGTGTCAGGAAATTCAGATTAACAATCAAGATTTAATAGGAATTAAAAGGAATTTTCTAACTCCAAGCCAGATAGTTGGTTGGAAATAGAGATTCCCCTGTTTAACTCTGGTCCAGGCTCACTGTCCATCTATGCCACCTGCGTCAGCTATACACACTGATGGAATTCTTGTGCATTTTTTCCATAAATCTTTCTACAAAACCTCCACAGAAGATCTTCCCAAAGGAATTAAGGCTTATAAAAGTTCAGAAACACCATCGTAGTGCTCTGGCTGTCTATATGTTAGCCTTTACTTTTCTTTCATTATTGACCCATCTTTTCTGATCATACACATTCCTGATGTCTTTTATACCACTTCTCATGCACAAATCAACTGTCATTGGAATCATTCACATTCATGTAGTGCTTTAATATAAAGGTTAATATATTAATTAATAAATATTACCATAAAGGTTCTAGGCATAGAGTCAGAAAAACCTGAGTTCAAATCCTGCCTTTAATTCTTTTCAGTTGTATGACTGAGCAAGGAGCTTAACCTTTAGGTGACTCAAACATTTCCCCCAAATTATCCATGTCCTAAACAAAGTTATATTCTGTAATAGTGGAGAGAGTTCTCACACTAAGAGTTTCCCAAACTGACAAAAATTACAGCTTCTTTACACAGTCATATATTCAAAGTCTTTGAAGGTGTCCTTGCCTCACAACATCCCTAAGGAACAGACACTGCAAGTAGTAATCCCACTTTATAAATTATCTTTCTCTCTTTTCTTTTCTCCTCCTACCTTTATGATCATTCCTCCCCAGTCTCCCTTGATGGTTAGCCATTCCTTTCTCTTCCTCAAAGTGACAGCATATCCCATAGCTCTGTTCTGAAACCTCTTTCTTTATACTTTCTCTGAATGGCCTTGTTAGCTCCCATACGTTCAGTTATATCTATGCAGATAACTCAAAGATCTACACATTCAGTCCTGCTCTGTCTCCTAAGCTCCAGGTCTGTGTCAAGAACTGCCTATTAGACATTTCAAACTCAACATGTCCAAAGCAGAACTTATCTCTCTTCTTAAACCCACTTCTCTACTAACTGTCCCTATTTCTAAAAAGGGCAGCAACTAATCTTCCACTTTCCCAGGTTCTTAGTGTTGTCCTTGATTCTCCCTCACCTCACAAATCCAATCAGTTGCCTTATCTTGCTCTTTCTACCTTTACAATACCTCTCATATTCAACCCCTTCTCTAAACTCACATGCCTACTTCAAGTCTTCATCACCTCCAACTTAGATTATTGAAAAGTTTTCTCACTGGTCATCCTATATCAAGTCTCTCCCACCTTCAATTCATCAGCCACTCAGCTGCCGAAGTGATCTCCTTCATTGGGATCTTGTCACTCCCTTATTTAATAAGCTCCAGTGGCTTCCCATTGTTCCTGCAGTCCCACATAAACTCCCCTGGCTGGTCCTTCTTAATCAGAACCTAACCTCCCATTCTCTACAACCCAAGCAAGCTGACATTTCTGTTACTCATGAATGGTACTCCATCTCTCTTCTTTGCATTGGTTGTTCCCCATACTATGAGTATATTCCTTCCCTTCAAAGAACATCTACTTGAAAATCCTCCAATAAATCCATCATTTCCTCTAAGTAGAGAAGGCCCTTACTGATCCTCCTAACCACTCTCATTCTTTAACTATCTCATATTTATTCAATACCTTAAGATGTCCATGTTGTCTCTCCTAATCGAAGTATAAGTGCCTTGAGAGCAGAGATTATTTCATTCTTTGCATTTGCAAGCCTAGCACCTAACCTAGACCCTGGCACACAGTATGCATTTAATAAATACTTATTAACTGATGAGGAAAGAAAATTCAAGTGAAATTTCTTGTTCAAATGGTTAGCAATCATCAAAGTCAGGATTTGCACCCACATTTCCAAACTAAAAGCTGAACAAAACTGGATCAGCTCTTACCCACTGCTACTTATCCCTGAAATGTTTGACATGTCATGACAGCCAGGGGGATAAACTGACTGGACAGATGGAGTGAGTGAAGTAGCTAGGCCTGGAAAATCACTGGCTCATGTCCAAAGATATAAAGTTTAACAACATGCCTGGTGATTTTAAGGGATGTTGTGAGAATTGTCCTTTTTGGTAAAGAAATACCAATATTCCAAGGACTGATTGATTATTTATTATCTAGGATTCGCTTGTTTCCCTGGCTTAGAAAAGGGAGGAAGGAGAAGAAGCCAAGATGGTGGAGCAGTAGGAAAGAGAATAGTAAATTCCATCTCCCACCATTCCCCAAAAAATAATTCCTCCAAACACAGCTAGAAAACACACCAGACTGAACTCTGATTGGGAAATCTAATTTTTAAAAATATGGTCATTTTTCAAGTCCAGACCAGCATAGGAGTTGGAGAGATCTGTAAACACTGTAGTCAGGGTCTAGCAAGAAGCCACACAGCACTGAGCCCTCCAGTAAAGGGAGAGGCAGTACACCAGGGCAAAATGAGATCTCCAGTGCATGCGGGGTACTACACCCTCCTGTGGGAATGTGGGAACAAGGGCCAATAGGCAGCTTTGTTTCCTAATGTCCAGTTCCAAGTCACAAATCCAGGACAGAATAAGTAAGAGACCTGCACCCAAGGGTAGTACTGTGGGACAAGGAGCAATTGCAGTATGATGAGAGGAGTGAGTCCAGAAGCAAGCAACAGCTGAGTGGCTGAGATCCTGTGAGCTAAAAGTGGTCTCAGTTCTAACTAGTCTAATATTAGGTCTGCAGAGAAATCATCAGGTCAGGAATTTCAGACCAAAAGGAAGCCCACAGTTCTGTCACTCTGAACCAGTAGAATTTCTCACCTGGATGAGTGTGGCTGAATACCACCATAATCTACTGTTGCCCAGACCCAAACCCTGGTCAGAAGGTTACTGAGCTCAAACTGAAGGGTGGAGGTCAGACTTTGCCCTGGATAAGACCACATTATAAGCAATGAAAGTCTGCAGATCCCCAGCCTAAGCCATCCCTGAGAGCCTAGAATAATAAAACATTCAATACCTAAAGAAAGTGGCAACAGGACCAGCCCAGACCTTCCCTTCAGTAATGTCCAGAACTCACCTCTAACAAAAAGTCTAAAGTAAGGAAGCAGGTGGGAAAAATAAGCAAACAAAAAAAGAAGCCCACCATAAAAAAATAATTATGGTGACAGTTGTGCTCAATACATATAAACATGAATCTGAAACATCTACAAGCAAAACCTCAAAGAAAAACACAGCTTAGGCAAGATTCAACCAGAATTCCAGGAAAGATAAAGCAAGAGTTTTTAAAAGAGTTCAAAATGTTTTTTTTTAATAAATTGAATGATGGCTTTATAGGAAAAAAATGAGAAATTAAGAGCTAGAGAAGAAAGAAATAGAAACAGAATTAATAGCTTGGATCAAAAGGTACAAAAAATCTTGCCCAAGCAACATATTTCCTGAAAATGAAAATGGACCAAATTAAAGCCAATAACTATATAAGGCAACAAGAAATACTAAAACAAAGTCAGAAAACAAGACAAAACAAAAATAATAGAAGAAAACATAAGGTATCTTCTAGCAAAAACAACTGATCCAGAAAACAGAGGAGAAACAATTTAAGGGTCATCAGGCGGTCTAAAAAGTCATGACCAAAACAAGAGTTTTGATAGTATCTTTCAAGAAATCTTAAAAGAAAACTGACCAGAACTCTCAGAACCAGAAGACAAAGTAGAAATAGAATTTACTGGTAACCTCTTGAAAGAAGCCTTAAGATGAAAACTCCTAAGAACATAATAGTCAAAATTCAGAGCTTCCAGGTGAAAGTAAAATAGTGCAAGCAGCAAGAAAGAATTTCAATACTCAAGAGACACAGTCAAAATCACATACAACTTAGGAGCCACCACTATAAAGCATTGGAGTACTTAGAATATGATATCCCAGAAGGCAAAGATATAGGTTTGCAAACAAGAATAACTTACCCAGAAAAACTGAAAATATTATTGATCATACAGTAGGGAAAATGTTCCTTTAATGAAATAGAGGACTTCCAAACATTCCTGATGAAAAGATCAGAGCTGCCTATAAACTGAAAAGTTCAAATACAAGAGTTAAGAGAAACAAACAGGTAAACATGAGCAAGCAATCATAAGGAACTAAACAAAGATAAACTGTTTACAGCCTAATAAGGAGAGAGAATACTTGTGTCCCCTCTGAACTCATCCATCTTCATGGGGCACAGAAGTAGTGTAATTAGACAGAAGGCCTAGGAGTGGCTTTGTTATGCTTTGATGATTTTTTTAAAAGCATGAAAAGAGAGGAAAAGAGGAATACACCATGGTGGGGGACAGAGGGAAAGGAAGGTTAGAGGAAACTGTCTCACATAATCAGGACACACAAGTAAAAGTCCATGTAAATAAGGAAGAAGAACAAGGGAAGCAGAACAAGTCAAAGAAGAATATATGCACACTCAGAGTTGGGTACAGAAATATATTTTACTTAACAGGAAATAGGAGGGAAAGGAGAAAATGGAGAAGGGATACAGAGAATCAGCATTTATTAAGTGCCTACTATGTGCCAGACACTGTAGTCAGCACTTTACAAGCAGTATTTCATTTGATCCTCACAACAATCCTATAACATAAGTGCTATTATTATCATCTCCATTTTGAGGAAACTGAGGCAGCCAGAGGTTAAGTGATTTACCCAGGGTCACACAGCTAGTAAGTGCCTGAGACTGGATTTGAACTCAGGTGTTTCTGACTCCAGGTCTGTCATTTGATGCACTGCACCACCTAACTGCCTCAAGGAGCAGCTAGTTTAAGGGAATGGGATGGAATTAGTCATAAGCAAAGCAACACTAAGTAAGGATGTAAAAAAAATGTATAACTCTTGTTGAGATGGCAAATAATAGGAACTTGAGTGGGCCCATCAACTGGGAAACAGCTGAATAAGTTGTGGGATATAAGTGCAATAGAATCTTATTGTGCTATAAGAAAAGGTGAAGGCACTGGGGTCAGATAAATCTGGGAAGACTTGTAAGAACTAATGCTGAGTAAAGTGAACAGAACCAAGAAAACAATGTATATATTGACTGACTTAAGAATTCAGGTCAGTAAAATGACTAACCAGGATTCCAGACGACTGATGATGAAACAGACTTTTCTAGATGGACATGTGAAAGACCCAGAGTGCAGAATGAGACATATTACATAAATGCAGATTTGTTTTGTTTGACTATACATCTTCATAATAGGAGTTTTGTTTTGTTTTGTTTTTCATCTTAAGTTGGAGTGTAGGAGGATAGAAGATGGATTTTTGCTAATTGCAAAACTAAAATACAATTAAAAAAGAAAAGAGGATAGAAAGAAGGCTTAAGGTTTGGAAGATGTCAATGAAAAATTATAACTACTAGTTAGAAGAAAAGAAATATTGAGCTTATTTCATGAATTATAGCTACTGGTAAAAGAGAAATAAAATGTTGGCCTTCATGAATGATATTTTTAACACAAGCATCATATATATATACACATATATATGTATATGTGTGTATGTATGTATATATATATACATATATATAACTTAGTAATGAAGAGACAAACACAAACATACAGATATGAGGCCATCCAACTTGACTGCCCTTGATCCATCTTCCAATTTCCTCCATGATTATCCCTAATCCAACTTCTAATTCAGCTCTACAACCAACAGTTGTTGTCATGAATTACACCCTTCAGGGTGTCCTTAACCAGCGTGTGATCATCTGTCCAAATGGCAGTCTGAAGCAGTGAGCCCAGACAAGTTGGGACAGACCCACACTATGTCTGGCACATAGTGTGCCAGCCTGGAGAAATGCCCTTCCCCTAATGTCAGAGAGACAGTAGCTAAATAACCCCTGGTTGAACTTTGGCCTGCAAGGTGTAAGTCCTAGGAAAGCACTCTGGAATTAGAGCAATAGCAAAGTAACTGAATAGAAGGGTTTCGGGAGACAACTCTCAGAGAAAGAAGGTATAAGAGAGAGAAGGGAGGGAACAAGTATTATAAACACTAGGATCAGGGTATTGAAAAGAGCCACACCTCCCAGAGCCCTGAGGAGGGAAAGCATGCAGCAAAAGTCATTCTGGGGCCACATATAGTGACAGAATATGGTAGGAAGGGACAAGGGCCAGAAGACGCAGAGATGCTTTGGGTAATATAGAGACACGGCCTCCAGGGAATGTTCCCAACAGGAATAGACCATGTTTAAGACTGACCTACTTATCTTCAAGTGTGTTTGAGGTTGCAAACATGGGCATTGATCCTAACAAGTTACACCAAGTTAAACTGACCAGTCTGGCCAGGGGGTTGAGGGAAAACTGCATTAGCGGTCATCATGAGGCCATGCAGAGTCTAGAAGCCCCCCTCAAAATTCCCATAAACCCTTCATTAATGACACTTTCTGGGATGTCATCTACTGGAATGTGATCATCTATAATGGCACACACAACCCAGACATGCCAGTGCCATCCCACACTCCATCAGAAGAGATGCCAGATTGGGGAGAAAACATTATACCCTTGACTCAGGAAGGATTCCTTAATCACATCATTATCATCTAAGGTACCTTAATGGACTCAACTAAGGTTCTGATATGGATAGTTGGTTGCCCATCTCTGGACATAATCCAATTGTTCAAAGTCCTTCCTAAGATGTGGTATCCAGAATTGAAGGCTTGAAATTGAATTTTCTAAATGTGGTCACATAAGGACAAGGTCAATAATTGAACTATCATCTCCTCTTTCTGAATGTTATGCTTCTCAAATCAGCCTAAGATCACATTAATTTTTTTGGCTATATTATACTATGGGTTCATTTTGAATTTGTATTGCCCAGGTCTATTTCAATGATTTTTGGTCTAGCTGAATTTCTCCTATAGTGTACTTGGGATACAAAAAGAAAATACAAAACAGAGGGGGAGCCAAAATGGTGGAGTAGAGAAATGCACATACACTAGCTTTTCCCCCACAGCCCATAAAATACCTGTAAAGAAGGACTCTCAACAAATTCTAGAGCAGCAAAAGACACAGAACAATGGAGTGGAGGAGATTTCTAACCCAGAGTGACCTGAAAGATGGATGGGAAAGATCTGTCCCACTAGACAGGACAAAGCAGGCTTCAAGGACAGAATCTCCAGCTGCAGCGAAGATCCCTCAACCCACAGACACTAAAGGTCAGCGAGAGGGTTTTTTCAGCTGGTCAAGAAGGGAGCAGGGTGTCCCCATAACTCAGGCCTCTTCAAGTGTCAGCAGGGGAGGCAGCAGCAGACAGGGGCTCCCAAGGCAGGCAGCAGCCCATATCCATTGTTGAAGGCCTCATCGTAAAGCCCCTGAAGGAACTGAGCCCTATGTGGCATCCCTGCCCTGACCTGAGCAGCTGATCTTAATCTCACACTGAATAGTGGCCTTGCCCCTGCCTAAAGCCCCTGGGGGATTGGAGCAGCTTACCCGAATCTCAGCCCCCAGTGCTGGCTTGGCGAAACTGGAGGTGAGATGGTTGTGCAGAGGAAACTCAGAAGTCAAGTAACTGGCTGGGAAAATGCCCAAAAAAGGGAAAAAAATAAGACCATAGAAGGTTACTTTCTTGGTGAACAGATGTCTCCTCCCATCCCTTCAAATGAGGAAGAACAAGGCATACTGTCACAGGAAGTCAAGGCCCCTGCCTCCAGTGCCTCTAAAGGGAACTTAAACTGGGCTCAAGCAAAAGAAGAGCATGAAAAGCGAGTTAGTAGCTTACTAAAGGAGAACCAAAAATTGCTGAGGAAAATAACACCTTTAAAAAGAGGCTAACTCAGTTGGAAAAAGAGGTCCAAAAAGCCAATGAGGAGAAGAAGGCTTTAAAAAGCAGAATTAGCCAAATGGAAAAGGAGGTTCAAAAGCTCACTGAAGAAAATAGTTCTTTCAAAATTAGAATGGGACAGATGGAAACTAATGACTTTATGAGAAACCAAGAAATCATAAAACAAAACCAAAAGAATGAAAAAATAGAAGATAATGTGAAATATCTCATTGGAAAAACAACTGACCTGGAAAATAGATCCAAGAGAAACAATTTAAAAATTATGGGACTACATGAAAGCCATGATCAAAAAAAGAGCCTAGACATTATCTTCCATGAAATTATCAAGGAAAATTGCCCAGATATCCTAGAATCAGAAGGCAAAATAAATATTGAAAGAATCCATCCATCACCTCCTGAAAGAGACCCAAACAAAGAAACTCCTAAGAATATTGTGGCCAAATTTCAGAGTTCCCAGATCAAGGAGAAAATACTGCAAGCAGCTAGAAAGAAACAATTCAAGTATTGTGGAAATACAATCAGGATAACACAGGATCTGGCAGCTTCAACATTAAGGGATTGAAGGGCTTCGAATAGGATATTCCAGAAGTCAAAGGAACTGGGATTAAAACCAAGAATCACCTACCTAGAAAAACTGAGCATAATACTTCAACAGAATAAATGGTCATTCAATGATACAGAGGACTTTGAAGCATTCATACTGAGGAAAAGACCAGAACTGTATAGAAAATTTGACTTTCCAACACAAAAATCAAGAGAAGCATGAAAAGGTAACCAGGAAAGAGAAATCATAAAAGACTTTCTAAAGCTGAACTGTTTACATTCCAATATGGAAAGAAAATATTTATAACTCTTGAATCTTTTCTCAGTATTTGGGTAGGTGGATGGATTGTACATACATACACACACACAAACACACACACATACACATATATAGACAGAGAGTACAGGTTGTATTGAATCAGAAGAGATAATATCTACACACAAAAAATAAAATAAAAATTAAGGAATGAGGGAGGAAAACACTAGGAGGAGAAAGAGAGAAATGGAACGGGGCAGGCTATAACTCATAAAAGAGATAAGAAAAGTCTTGTTCAATGGAGGAGAAAAGGGAGAAGGGGACAGGGGAAAAGTGAAGCTACTCTCTCCATATATGGCTGAAGGAGGGAATAACATGCTCACTAAATTTGATATGAAAATCTATCTTACACTACAGGAAAGTAGGGGAGGAGGCAACAAGTGGGGTGAGGGGAATGATAGAAGGGAGGGTAAATGGGAGAAAGGAGTAACTAGAAATAAACACTTTTGCGAAGGGACAAGGTCAAATGAGGGAATAAAAAAATTTTTTAAAAATTAAGGGGGGATACAGTAGAATAGAGGGCAATATAGTTAGTATCACACAACATGATTATTATGGAAGTTTTTTGCAAAACAACACACATTTAGTCTGTATTGAATTGCTTGCCTTCTCAGTGGGGATGGGTAGGAAGGGAGGGAGGGAGAGAAGTTGGAATTCAAAGTATTGGTAATGAATATTGAGAATTTTTATTGCATATAACTGGGAAATAAGAAATACAGGGAATGGGGTATAGAAATTTATCTTGCCCTACAAGAAAAGAGAGAAGATGAGGATAAGGGAAGGGTGAGGTGTGATAGAAGGGAGGGTACAATGAGGGAAGGAACAATCAGAATGCAAGGTATTAGGAAGCAGGGGGAGGGGAGTGATGGGGAGAAAAATTGGACATGTTACAAAGTGATGTAATAGCACTTAGTATTAAAACAACTGACAATTAATTACTGAGAATAAATCAAAGACATCTTTAGTTCGAGGGAAAGAATTTTAGTCTAAATTTCCTAGAGGAAGGTAACCTTGGGTAAAATTTGGCATTGATGGAAAAGTTAAGGTTTTAATGGTAAATTTTATTTTATGATTTCTATTTAATCAGGAACTAGAACATGTATAGAAAGGCATGTAAGCCACTTAAGACTTGCCTCAAAAGATGTTTCTTAGCCAAAGTGAAATTATAGTCATATTTGAAACCTGGTTATTGGAACTTGCTATTTTAAGATGCTATAGGACTATTAAGTGACTGTTCTTCTGAGTCTAACTCCAGGTATGGAAAGCAAGAAAGGTGTTCTGAGCCTCCAATCCATGATGCCAGTAAGCCTGTGAGATGTTGGTATGAACTGCAAAAGGTGATCTCATGGGAAGGGTGGGAGAGTGGTTGTTCAGCCTGGACTGAGGTAGGATTCTCCTGACTCAATTTCTCCATTGACACATGGCAGACTTTAAGCCTGACTGAATGCAAGTTGACAATCTACTGCCTGGAATTGACATGAAGTTGGGGAGATATTGGTTCCCTGCAATGTCCCTCCTCTTAGTGGCATTTTCCTACAGTCAAAAGGTTTGTAAGTTTAATACCAGATCTATTAAATTATAGATTGTTGGTAGGGGAACATCCGAGATTAAGTCTAAAATTAAGCTATTAGTCTTAGGGCTTTAGACCAACAACAATAAGTTAGGGTCCTTTAATTCTTAGTAATACTGTGGAGACAATTAGGTCAAGGGCTTGTAAAGTTAGTATACATAAATGTTATTTGTGTCTCAGTTGGTTAATGTCTAAAAAAAAAATTCTTTTGTGGTCTATATTGTAACTGTTTTAAAAAGAAGTATCAACTGACCAAAAGTTGTAATTGTTTTATGCAATATGAACTGTGTTAAAAATGAAAAAGAAAAAAAGAAAAAGAAAAAAAAGAAAATACAAAACAACCCAGTCACCTAAGAATAGGAATATACATTTTTCCATATTAAGCTTCATTTTATTACATTCAATTCAACAGTCTAGCCTTTCAAGATCCTTTTCTCATCCTCAGCCTGAGTGGTAATCTGAGGGTACAGAAAGGAAAACTCCGTATCTAAAAAGCTTATCTTTAAAACTGTGGTTGCAATATGGGTTGACAACTAAAAAGAAAAGCTGAAAGTTCAACTAATCTCTACTTTCCAAATGATCTATGCAAACTAAGAACTTGGACAGACTTGCCATAGTAGGTGGAACTGTTGATTTTAAAACATTCTTCAGGGTGGTCCTATTGATTCCTGGCCTCCATGATACTCTGCACCTGTTGTCATAGCATTTTGAGGGCTGCATATAGAACACATTAGCATTATTCAAAAAGAATTCAGTGTTGATTCTTTGGTTTCCTGTGTCTGTTGAATTGTTTATATCCCAGGGCCAACCTCAACACAGAAAAGGCTAGGATGAGATCCTCTGCCTGACAGGAAGATGAAGGGTTATATGTAAGTATGGACTATTAAGGTCAGAATGTCCAACCATAATGACAACCTTCCCACTGCCATGATTACCATGGTTGAGTGTATGATGGTTTGGTAAACTCCCTAGCCTCACATTTAGTCTTCTCAACTGTAAAATGAAGGATTTGGTCTAAATGACCTCAAAGGTCCTTCTATCTCTAAATCTATGTTCTTATGACAGTAACCTTAAGGGCCTCCAACATGCTTTCTCAGCTTTCTTTTCAGTCTGAGCTCCCCTACCCCTGATAGGTAAGATTTCTGCTTTATCTTCCCAGGGTTCACATCTCCATATTACTCCTCTCAGCCATAGACTCTACTGCTGGCTCCCCTCACTGAGGGGGCCCCTTGCTGGAACCAAACTTCTATACAATTCCCTGCAGTTTCCTCCCCATTCCCCTGTTTGGGCGCCACTTTCTCTCACACTCTAGCATCTTTTGTCATCTTCTTCCATTATAATGAGCTCCTTGAAGGTGGTGACTATCTTGCTTGATTATACATAGTGCCTGGAACTTAGTGTCTGATAAACATTTATCTGTCTCTCACATTATTCCCCTTCATGAACTCTACATGAAGTATAGGGATCATCTAAATATCTCCTTTGCCCCTATAACATTCTATCTTATATCATACTTATTGGTGCCCATCTCAGATTCCTGCTATTAGGTTGTAAATTTCTTAAGGACAAGGTCTGTCATTTTTCAGCTTTGTATCCCTTGTATTGAGCACAGGGCTCATTGTATTCATTGGTGGCACTTCAAAAATGGTTGTTAAATTTAACTGACTTTAGAATTATCCTAAGAAAGATACTAAAACAGTATAAACCTTTAGCCACTAGTAGGCACATACCAAGGAGGTCAAATAGAGAAAGAAAGTTTCAAATATACTAAAAGTATTCATAGCATCATTCTTTATAATAACAAGAACTTAAAATAGAGTGGATTCCCATAAATTGTGTAATGGTTTAACAAATTGTAGTACATGAATGTAATGGTGTATTATTGTGTCATAAGAGACAAATATGAATTCAAAGAAACATAGGAAGATTTATATGAACAGATGCAAAATGAAGTAAGTAGCACCAAGAAAGCAATATACTTAATGACTACAGTGTAAATGGGAAAAAACAGATAATTGTTTAAAAAACTGAACGCTGAGTAATTATAATGAAACAACTCATCCTGAGGAAGAGACAAAGGTACCCTCCTCCCTTCTTTATATAGGTGAGGGACTCGGGGGCAGTTTGGTGGTGCAGTGGATAGAGTACCCGTGCAGGAGTCAGAAGGACCTGAGCTCAAATCTCACCTCAGACACTTGACACTCACTAGCTGTGTGACCTTGGGCAAGCTACTTAACCCCAATTGCCTCATCCTGGGCCATCTCCAGTCATCCTGGTGAATATCTGGTCCCTGGATTCAGATGGCTCTGGAGGAGAAGTGAGGCTGGTGACCTGCACAGCCCTCCCTCACTCAAAACAAAGTCAAGTGCAAGTCATGTCATTATTTCTCTGATGCCATGGCCTTCTTCGGCAACGATGGACAAACACACACAGGTGAGGGGCTGTGGGTTACTGACCGCTGTTTTCAGTCAGATCTAGTTGATATACTAGTTGGTTTTGCTGAACTGTTTTTTTTTTTCCTCTTTTGTGTAATGTTGGATGACTCTCTAGATAGGAGATGAAGAAGAGATATATTTAGAAGTAAAGGAGATATAAGGATAAAGGAGATAGATAAATGTGTTTAAACAAATAGAATAAACTAAATTTATATTCTCCAATGCCCATCATCACCTCTCCCCCTTCTTGGTAGATGAGGGTAAGTTAGTAGCATTTTTCATATTTCTGAGTTTTTTATCCTTATAACTATCCTATAAGGAAGATACTGCATAGATTCTCATCAACAATTTTTGAGGAAGAAGTTCATAAAGATCAGTTCACATAGCTAGTAAGTGGGAAAATCTAGACTTGAACCTAGGACTCTTGACTCTTAGTCCAGTTCTCCTTCTTCTATACCTCTGATGTCAAACACAAACAAAAAAATAGATCAGTGGAGATATATGTTGACTTACAAAACCACAAATTAACATTATCTATGTTATACTGTATTTTTATTATTTTTTAAACATTTCCCAATTACATGCTAATCTGGTACCACCAACTCTAAGGAGTCATTTAATGTTCAAATTAAATTTTATCATAGGTCACTGAATCCAAAATGGTCCGAAATGTATCTAGTGCCTACCAGCACACACACACCGGTGGGGTCCCAGAGAAAGGCACTAACTTCTCTCCATGACACAAAAGACAGGATACTTCTGCCCTGACATGATCTTATGTTGCATTAAGAGATAAAGTCCACAGAATAAGGGAGCTAGAAGCTCCATGTACTCTGTTCCGGTGAGTCCACTTCTATAATATTATGCTCAAGGATTGTAATGCAAAAAAGAATATCCTCTTATTGGAAATATTGTAGAAGGAATTCCTACTCATTAATAGATTAGAACAGATACTACTATGGTTCTCTTCCAACTCAGACTTTGGCATTTGAGGATTGAGTGGCATCTCCCTCTGCTTCCGGGTAGCACACAGAGAACTCAAGAAACCATCAATGAAAGGTTCAGTCAGTGGGCCCTGAAAGGAGGGAGTGCTTTGATACACCAAGGGCTAGGACAGGTTATTCTTCAAATACATGCTCAGAGGAGTAAACACAAAGTTTACTAAGAGAGCTTCAGGGGGTAAATCTGCACTCCTGTGCTAGTTATCAGCTTATATTTATCAATATAGGAGTTTGGGTAGGGGGTAACATGGTACGGTGGAAAGAAAACTGACTCTGGAGTCAGAGGATATGGGTCCAAATTCCATCTCTGTTATTTACTACTTGTATGACCATAGGCAAATCACTTAACATTCCTGGGTCTGTTTTCTCCTCTGTAAAATGAAGGTATTAGACTAGAGGGCCTCTGAGGTCCCTACCAATTTTTCATTTATGGTCCTACGACCCTGTGAGATTTATCTCCTTCCTAAATAAATAAATAAAATCCATATGAGCAGGGGTTGTATCTTAGAGTTTATCTCCCCAATGCAGAATGTTAATAGCTTACAGGAGAGAACTGTAATCCATAATTATGTTAATTCTTAACAGATTAGGAAAATCTCAAAAATTTCCCTAATGACACATGCATATTACATGAACTATTTTTAACCTTCCCCAATGTGTGTGTATATGTTTATACACATTTTTTCCCAAGGTCACTGACTTTATTGTTTTTTTAAAAAACTTTTTACCACAGCAGTGAATGTCATTCTATCAAAAGATTATCCAAAAGGCATAAAACAAATTAGAAGTGGGAGTCTAGAGATCCTCCCAGGAAAGCTAATAACCATCACCCCTAGAATTTAAGGGACAGAAAGGATATGAGGCATTCTGAGAGAATAGGGATGCTGAAATGAGCAAACATAACGATAAAAGACAATTCTCAGAGTAGAGAAGAAAGCACAAGGGGTAAAGAGGAATATGGAAGGGGAGAGACAGGATTTCCTCCTTGAGAGTGCTAACTCTGAAGACCTATCACGAAGGCATCACACCATTCTCGAAGGCAGCAAAGGCAATCTGCTTGGCATTATCCCACTGGCTATCTTTGAGCTGTTTCTGGAAGAGGTCTTTATCTTTTTTCAGCACCAGGAACTAGCTAGCCAAGGCCACAAAAATTCACTGTGGCTTTGGCTCTGCCTCAGCAAAGGCCACTCTCCTGCCAAATGGCTGCTCCCACTATTATTTCAATTTAGTATTTCTCAATTATATCTTTAATATGCACAACCTCCTGGGGGTAAAGTTTATCTACCATGTTAAGAACAACTTCCTTTTATTGAATTGTATAAAGTAGGTTCTTTTAAGCTTTAAAAGATATAACCTAACTCTGAAGCACTACTACTTTTTTCAACTGATCCTCCTTTAGCAGAAATTCTAGTTCCCTGATCATCCTAGTTACCCTTCTCTGAAAATGTCCTTTACTCCGCCACATAAAACTGAACACAATGCCCTGGATATGGTCTAGCCTTGACAGAGAAGAACAAGACAACCACTAGACCTCTCAAGGCAGTCTAGGATCTGGGTTGTCGTAACTTCCTGCTAACTTATATGGAACCTGTAATTCACTAAATCCCCCCAAACCACTTTCACATAAACTATTGTGCAGCCACACATCCCCCATTCTGCCTAGTTAATTTTTTGAGCCCAAGTGTCAGATGTTAACATTATCCCAATTAAATTTCATATTATTAGAGTCGGGTCACCTTTCTAGCCTGAATAGAGACTATTATCTAGTATGTTAGCTATCCCTCCGAGCTTTATGTAATTTGCACCTTTGCTATCCATGGCATTTATGCCTTCATCCAATATTGTTGATTAAAGTGCTGACCAGCACCAGCAAGGACAGATCTCTGGAATACTCTACTGGAAACCTTCCAAGGTTACATGCAAATCCACAAGACTTAGCTTGAAATTCATAGGAACAATGTTGTTGTTCAGACATCTTTCAGCCATGTCCAACTCTTCAAGACCCCATTTGGTTTTTTGTTTATTTTGTCACTGTTGTTTTGGGTGGTTGGTTTTTGCTTTTTGTTTTTTTCTTTTGAAAAGATACTGGAGTGTTTTACTATTTTCTTCTCCAGCTCATTTTACAGATGATAAACTAAGACAAACAGGGTTAAGTTACTTTCCCAGGGTCAAAAAGCTAGTAAGTGTCTAAGGCCAGACTTGAACTCACAAGGATGAGTCTTCTGACTTCAGGGTCAGCACACTATCCACTGCACCACCTAGATGCCCCAAAAGAACAGTAACTTGGTAGTAAGAGTTTATATTTTTATAATTCTGAAAGGTTTACAGTGTACTTTTATACACATTATATTTAATCTGAGGCAGGTCAAATAATATTGTCCTAATTTTACAGCTAAGGAAACTGTAAACAGTTCACTTTTCTGAGCCCCAAAGTTTTAGAAGGTGCTTTTCATATATTACCTCATGGTATTCTAGGATCACAGAAGTAGCATTGGAAAGGACCCTAGAAGTCATCTAGTGAAACCTTTCCATTTCACAGGTAAGAAATTGAGGCCCAAATGGGTTAAATTCTTTGCTCAAGGTCACAGAGGCAGTAAATAGCCAAAGAAGACCATGCTGCCAGAGAAATGATGACATGACTTGCACTTGACTTTGTTTTGAGTAAGGGAGGTTGTGCAGATCACCAGCCTCACTTCTCCTCCAGAGTCATCTGAATCCAGTGACCAGATATTCATCAGGATGAGTGGAGATGACCCAAGATGCACTGGGAGACCTTGGACTCTTTAGGCCAAGGTCTTTGCCGGTACTCACTTAGGGTGAGGCAATGCCCATCCATTGAATAAGCCTGTTTAAGAAGTAGCCAGGGCATGGTCCCTTTAATGAGGCAAAGAAAGACATTAGGCCGGGAGGCAAACAGCAACAGTTACTGTTGATAATCACTCTAAAACTAGGAGGGTACAAAAGAGCTCTTAGGCAAGGGCCCATTGGCATCCCAGCTTCAGAGTGCAGTAGGCTTAAGGTTTTGGGAAAGGACAGGACAGGACAGGACAGGAGAAGAGAAGAGAAAAAAAGGAAAGGAAAGAGGAAAAGAAAGAGGAAAGGAAAGAGGAAAGGAAAGGAAAGGAAAGGAAAGGAAAGGAAAGGAAAGGAAAGGAAAGGAAAGGAAAGGAAAGGAAAGGAAAGGAAAGGAAAGGAAAGGAAAGGAAAGGAAAGGAAAGGAAAGGAAAGGAAAGGAAAGGAAAGGAAAGGAAAGGAAAGGAAAGGAAAGGAAAGGAAAGGAAAGGAAAGGAAAGGAAAGGAAAGGAGCCAGTAAAACCCAAGTCAACTGGGCATCTTTTGGCCATCCAAATTTACCTTCCTTTGGAGAGGAGAAGGAAGGAAAGGGAAATGCAAATCCCAACTTTATTTTCTCTCAGTCAAGAATTCTTTTTAGAGCGCTGTGTTGTCCTCATCGCTCCTGGCCTCTTCAGGTTAATTTCTTTTTTCTATTCACACAGCATAAATCTGGTCCAGTATTTGTAGCTGGCCAACTGACCTAAATAATTATCCTCAGCCCCATTGTGAATGCTGAGTCCTACTAAGTAAAACTAGTACAAGCATGCTGACATTTCCTAAAGTACATCCATGGGGAATTAGATGAAGCAACCTACTTTTCACTGATGACCATTTGTAGAGTTTCTCATTTTTTCCAGGCTGCTAAGTCCCAATTTGCCAAGCTTCAGATTGAGATGCAAGAATTCTCTTAAATTTGGCATTTTCTGAGGGGCTAGGTGATTTTTTGCTCTGATATTTCAAGGATAAATGGTTTCATTCATATACATGCTCCCACCAGCATATATCACAACTTCATAAAAACATCACAGAGATGGAACACTATTGTGCTGAAAGAAATCACGAAGGAGGTGGTTTCAGAAAAATCTGGGAAGATTTAGATGAACTGATAAGAGAAAAGCAAGTAGAATCAAGAGAATAATTAATTTACACAGAAACAGCAATATTACAACTGTGAAAGACTTAATAACTCTGATCAACACAATGATGCACCAGTGTTCCAAAGAACTCATAATGAAACATGCTATCTACCTCCAGAGAGAGAACTAGTGGACTCTGAGTACATATTGAAACATATTTTTTCTATTTCTTTCTTTTAACATGGCTAATGTAGAAATTTTTTGGCATGACTTCATATTTGTATTTTTTTACCTTCTCAGTGGGTAGAAAAGGGAGTAAATCTGGAACTGAAAACAAATAAAATTGAATGGAAAAGAAATCACAGAATTTGAGAATTTAAAAGGACCATCTCATTCAATATATTTATAGAAGGAATCCCTACTGTAAGACATCAAATTGCCTCCCAGTCTCTGCTTGCAGACAGAATCACAGAAATTAAGAGCTTTGAGGCACATCAGGGGCAATCAAATCCAATCTACCCACAAAAGGACTCTCCACTATATCATATCTGGCAAGGGGTCATCCAGCCTCTGCATGAAGACCTCCAAGGAGGGGAATCCCACCATGCTTCAAAGTGTCCCATTTAACTTTTGGATTGCTCTAATTAGGATATTTTTCTCGACATCAAGCTTAAATTTGTCTCTTTGAAATTTCCACCCCTATTCCTAGTTCTGCTCACTGGGACTAAATAGAACAAATGTAATCAATCTCTCTTCCACATAATAGCTCCTACAAATATTGCATTTTATGATGTCTCTCTTCCCCTCCCTACATCTTCTCTTGTCCAGATTAAACTTTCTTAGGTCCTTTAATTGATCTTAGAAGACTGAATCAAGGTCCTTCACCATCCTGATTGACTTCCTCTCGACATTTATTAATGTTTTTCTCAAACCACAGACTCAGAACTGAAGATAATAATATGGATGAGGTCTAATAAGGGCAGAGTAGAGTGGGGCTTTCATCTCTATATTCCTGGAAGCTATCCCTCTCTTAACACAGTCCAAGACTGCATTAACTTTTTTGACTGCCATGTCACACTGCTTTGTAGTCTACTAAAAGCATCATCTCTTTTTCAGAACTACTATCTAACATGCCTCCCACATCTTGCATGGTGAGGTTGAGTTTTTTGGTACCCAATAATAAACTTTAAATTTATCCCTATTGAACTTCATGTTGAAACTGACTCTCATTCACCATCTTATCCTTTCTAGCTTTGTGTTATATGCAAATCTGATGAGCATGCCATCTATGCCTCTATTCAAGTCATCAATGTTAAACAGAATAGGTCGAGAAAAGATCCGTGAGGGAGCCCATTGGAAACTCCCCACCAAGCTGGCCCTGCACTATTGTTGACTACTCTTTGAGTCTAGCCATCCAGACAGTTCTTAATCTACTTAATTATATTACCATCTAATTCACTTCTCTCCATCTTCTCCATAAATTACTTTGACCAAGGCTCTGCTAGAATCTATATCCAAAGCATTTCCCCATCTACTAGTTTAGTAAAACTGAAAAAAAGGAAATGAGGTTAATTTGCATGACCTATTCTTGATGAAGGCATTCTGGCTTTTCATAAATACCTCTTTTCTATCTAGATATTCACAACTATCTCTTTAAAAATCTGCTCTAGATTTGTCCTGGGAATAGAACCCAAGGTCACTGGTCTAATGTTTGTAGCCTCTTGTTCTCTTCTCTTTTTAAAAACTTGAGACATTTGCCTTTCTGCTATCCTTTGATACCTCTTCCATTTCCCAAAATATTTCAAATATTATTGACAGTGGCTCAGCAATCACACTTGCTAATTCTTTCATTATCCAAGAATGCAGTTAATAATAACATAGTTCTATAAAATCTGCAGAGTGCTTTACAAATATTATCTCATTTTTATCCTCTCTACAACACCAAGAAGTAGGTGTTATTATAATGCAATTAAATGACTTGCCCAGGGTCATACATCTCGTAACTCTCTGAAACATAGTACTGTGTTTATAGCAGAAGAAAGAAAAGAGCCATTACTTTTAAAAAACAATATTAGAGACAAATTGGAGGAAAACATAAACCTACCTCTTAACTTTAAATGTGAATGGATTAAACAATTCAATAAAACTAAACAAGAGTGACAAAACAGATAAGAAAACAAAATCCCACAACTTGTTGCTTATGAGAAACAAATTTGAAAGAAAAAAAAAGATAGACACAGACTAAAACTGAGGGGATAGAAAAAAGTTTTCTCTGCATAAAGTGAATCTGACTTTTGTAAGAGTTGCAATCAAGATATTTGAGAAAGAAAAAACAAATATACAAAAAACAAAATGATAACACAAGTAAACTACATTATGCTGAAAGGAACCACAGATTACAAATCAATATTAGTACTAAACGTATATGCTCAAAATGCCTCAGCGTCTAAATTCATAAGGAAACATTTAATGAACAACAAGAATACATACATAGTAACACAACAGTAATAAGAGACTTTAGTGTCTCTTTTTCAGTTTTAGAGACACTGAATAAAAAGGGAAAATATGGAACTGAAAAAATTGATGGAGAAACTAGAGGTAACAGACTTTATGGTATCTTCTAAATGGGACTAGAAAAGAGTATATGTGTTTCCCAGAGCTATATGGAACTTTTATAAAAATTGATCATATATCAGGGCACAGAGACATTATGAACAAATGTAAAAAGGCAGAAGTAGTAAATACATCCTTTATGGGCCATTATGCAATTTTTAAAAAGTTATTTATGAAGGAACTATAAAACAAAAGATACAAACCCAAATAGAGACTTAACAAGGAAATTCCAAATAACAAGTGGGTCAAAGAACAAATCACAGAAACAATTAATTATGTCAAAGAAAATTATAATAATGAAACAACATATACAATAATGAAACAAATAGGACAGAGCAAAGCTTTTCACCTTAGTAGGGCCTATCAGAGCTTGTGCTCCAGTGATAAAGCCTCAAAGAGTCCAGGGTCTTCCCTATGCCACAGTGATGTATCAGAGGACATCAGTAAGATTTTTTAATATGTGCAATTTAATTTGATACCTCTGATACCTCTTAACTGTATAATCTTGTATAAAATCACTTTACCTCCCTAAGCCTAGGTTTCCTCAACTGTTATAAGAAAAAAAATTCAATAAACTTGATGCTTCATTATTACCATTAATCTTGTACTTTAAACCTGAGGTACTACATATGGATCATAATTATTAAAACTGAATACATTGGTAAATTAACATATTACTAGTGGAACTGTGAACTAGTACAACCATTCTGGAAAGTAATTTAGAATTTTGCAAGTAATGTAATTACAATGCCCATTCCCTTTGAGCCAGATTTCACCACTGGTCATATAGCCTTCCAAGAGGTCATTGACAAAAAAATAAAAAAAAAACAACTGTAAATATCAAAATATTTATAGCATCCTTCTTTGTTGTAATCAAAGAACTGGAAAAATGTAGATGTCCATCTATTGCGAAAGAGGCTAAATAAGTGAACATGAATTGCAAGTACATGAATGCAACTGAATTTGACTGTGTGGTAAGAAATGAATATGATAAATTCAGTGAAACAGAGAAAGACTTCCATGAACAACTGCAAAGTGAAATAAGCAGAGCCAGGAAAACATTACATACAAGAACTACAACAATATAAGCAGAAAGAAAAACAATCATAAAGCAATGGAAAACAAAAGCTGAAAAATGTAAAAGAACAAGTTTGGCCCCAAAGAAGAGATATGAGATAATATTTTCTCCTATCCCCCAATTCATTTACAGAGGTTCATGGGTATGGAACATGTCAGATTTTTACACTGGTTTTGCTGAATTTTTTGGTCCTTTATTCCTCTGCATTTTGCAGAAAGCAGAATTTTGGAGAAGAGTAGCTATGGATGAGAATGAGAATACCTGACTTGGAAAAGCTGCCAAAGAAATTATTCAGTACAATTCCCAGTCCCAACTGTCCCCATTTACATAGCCTTACTCCCCAATCTGAAATAACAATAATAAACTCCCATTTCTATAGTCCCTAAAAAACTTACCTGGAAATACTCTTGTGTGAGAAACAGTACAGATATTATAATCTCTAATTTACAGATGAAGAAACTGAGGTAAAGAGAAGTGATACAATTAATTCAAGGTCACACAGCTAGCATGTGGTAGAGAAAAGCACTTGAAACTCAATCTAACACCAAACTGTGATCTACCCCTGGTCTTGTTTAGCTTAAGACAAGCCTAGAAAAGATCCCCCTCCTCATCTTCCTCCTCGTGCTTTCAGGCATGGCCTGTAGCTGCAGGACTGAGGATCCAGGAAGCTGTAGAAACAGGCCAGGGAATGCACAAATTGTATATGTATTCTGATCAAACCATTCTAATGCACTTATCATGTCATGCTGTATATGCTATACTGATGCTCCAGATACTCATGCTTCATCTAAACTTTATCCTCAGTTGGGGAGATAAACAGTTGAGCTGAATTTAAGTAAGAAAATATAAAGGATAGGGGAAAGAGAGATGTCTCCCCTTCTCTGAGATGTGTCTTCTCTCCTCCCTATGCACCTGCCTTGTCCCACTTTTACTGCTTGATCTAGATCTCTGTCCTGGGCCTGCATTTGAGCACACCCATGCATTCTCACATACACCCCCATCTCCTTATGTCTATTGCCCCTTCTTCCCATAAGACTATTTGGCCTGGCCTCTCCTAGTAAGCTACACAATGAATGAAATAGGGACCAGTCAGATTTTCTGATCAAAGACCCTCTGAGGTGATGCATTAAGGATGATAAGGATGTATGAGGAAGCTGGCAATAAGAAGATTGTCATTGGCATGATGGAGAGATGGAAAGAGGAAGAGATGGGGAACTCCTACTATTAGGAAGTCAGATCCAGGATATGTATCTTATAATTGGTGAGGTTTGTTGTCTTTATTTTAACTATAACCTCAGCACAATGAATGCCTTGCATAAAACAGGTACTTAATAAGTGCTTATTGAATTCAAATGAGTCTGTACATGATCTCAAGGAAGTGTTCAACTTTGATTCATTTTTATGGGTTTTCAAGAATTAATAGAAAAGCAAAGAATCTGGATTGATTGTATAAAAATAATATTAATCACAATCACTTATTTGAACTACTTATCAATTGTGCTGAATTTCCAGACAGTCCAATAATGATCATATATATCCTTAAATACTTTATTATTTCAAAGATCTAAAATTTCATCTATACAAGCAATCCCTCTCCCCTGACTGATGCAGATTCCAGCCATTACAAGCCTGTGGAGAAGGTTTCAGGAGTTGTCATGGCAAAAAAACACCATTATGCCATGATGACCAGTCTTCTGGTCATGAGCCTCTCCAGATCAAGCTAGGTTGGTCCTTTGGATTCATTTGCACCCATACGCAATACCTTTTCTTCTTGGTAGAATGCACCAGAGCTTATGATCTGCTCTTATGAGAATTAAGAGGTTTCTTTTATGCCAGGTTGCAGTATCAGAAAAAAAATGACATTTTGGGAAGGAAACTGTATTTTTTTTTCTGTCTATAATTTCTTCCTCTTGATAGCTGACTACTATGGCCGGCATCAGGAGCCACTCAGGATTGATCAGAGCACAGCCATGTAAGCAGATATGAACAACTGTCAAAAAAGGAGATTGCTTAAACACTAATTTGCTTATTCTTAAACCATCAGAGGTTCAACCTGGGAAAGTTTGTTACAAACTATAACTTCTGTATTTCATCCTTTCAGTTTCTATAAATAAGCATAATTCTTTTTTTCCTAGTTAACAAAATTGCCCTAAGTATGGCATATTGGCTATAGTCTTCTCATGGTCTTAACTGAAGGATTGTTTTGAACCTTTCTATTCTTCTTGCATTTGTGAGATTCTTCATGTTGCATAGGTAATTAAGATCCTATTTTATATATTTAGTAATTTTTTCTCTAAGATTGGCTTTGTAATTTCTTAATCTTATAATACTCTTAATCATGCTGAACTAAAATTATTTATGTTCATCATATATGAAGTTTTAACATTATGTAACTGCCTTTTCCTTTAGTGTATGTGTTTACATTAAACTTTTTCACAAAAAAAGAAAAGAATGACATCATTAAAAATATCAAATAAATGTCTAATACCTCCAAAGCTGGATTAGATCACAACAGTAATTTCTGTTCACAGAAATTCAGTCACAGATGTTCAGCCTTAGTTTATTGCTCACATAGTTACCTGTACATAATAGAAGCAAAACTAAATGAAAAGTGATCAGATTTCAAGTTCAGAGGAAGTGAACTTACCTGTCATCTACATTGCTGTACATATTGCCAATTCACCAGATGCAGATTAAGGGCACATTTTTTTCAAAACAGCAAGTTCTAGAAAAGAAAAGGAAACAATTTCATTGACCCAATGTTGCACATGTTGGATTGTTCAGTTTTCAGCCACACATACGTTCTCTAACTTACAAACATCTTAGGTGCTCCAGTGAGTCTAGAATTTAAAACATGGAACAACTTATCCTACTGAAATAATGTTCTACATATCCTGTTCAATTTCTCAATGGACTCATGAGTCTATCCAACATACAAGATAGAGGAAATTAGTTTAACATGCCCATCCAATGCTTTTAAGTAAGGGAGTTGACTAGATAGATCTCTAAAGTCTCTTGCAGGTCTAATAGTCTATGATCTGATATCCTATAGTCTAAGATTTCTTCCAACTCTGACATTCTATGATCTTCCCAGAGCTGAGGAGAGCCCATGGGTTTGGGAGGATGGCTTATTAGGGAAGTCATCCAGGAAGCAGTATGACAAAAAGGAAAGAACATTTGACCTAGAATAGGGTAGCTTTGATTCAAATGTGAACTCTGATACTTACTATCTATGTAACCATAGTTAAGTTGCTTTCCTTCTCTGGACTTCAATGTCTCTCCATATGATGAAGGAATCATCATAGTTGTACTGCCTACATCATAGGACTTTTACAAATATTAAACGAGATAATCCATATAAAATCCTTTGGAAAACCTTGGCCAAATCACTTCACTCAGAGGTGAGACTTGAATCCAGAACTTTCTAATTTTGACGACGATTCTCTATTGTCTATATTATACTGCTTGTCTGTGTTATCAATAACTTACAAAATAATGCCATCATTCATTGCCATGAAAACTTCTTTCTTATATCAACACTGTCTTAGCCACACTGTGTATCTGCAAATCACATGATACCACGGTTTCATCAGAATCAAAATTTCAAGTCAATCAAAATACCAAATGACAAAAAAGACACCACAGGCATATCTGACCAGAAAAGAAAGTACGGTAGTCACACACAGTAAGAGGAAAGGATAGCAGAGAGATAAACCCAGGGTTACACTGGTCTCCATGATATATTAAGGATCTTGGGGACTTTTGTGGAAGGAAATGGACAAACATCCTGTGGGATGAGGGGTGGGTGGGTATGATCTGCACCAGAGGAACGAGAACCCATACCAGAGATTTGATGGATTCCTCAATGAATAATGGAATAGGAAAGCATTAAGTGCTTACTATGTGTGAAGTGCTTACTGTGCTAAGTGCTAGGGACACAAACAGAAAATTCAGTCAATTCCTGCTTCAAGAAGTTTGCATTCTAATAGAGGAAGACAACAAATAAAGCAGGGTTCATCTTTATGTTCAGTTCATGACAGGTGGATAGCCCAGGTAGAATTCAGGCAGTATAAGTGGTAGGGTGGACAGCAAGGCCCTCCATGAAGTGTAGTGGCAGGGAAGACAGCACCCTGTAAAAAGGATAATATACCCCCGATTAGACTAGAATGGAGTTTCAAATACTACAGGCAGAGAGAGGGAAAGGTTAGCATCTAGCGGACAAACAAGCATCCTATGGGTACTGGACAACGAGGGTTGGTTAGGAAAGGCAAAGTTATATGGTTCTGCTCAGTGGTAGCAGGTCTGTCTTCCTGTGACCCACTGTAGCAAGCTAGGGTAAAAGAAAGGAAGGCCCTGGGCTCCCTGTCCTTGAGGAGATAAGAGGTGAATGGTTCTGGTATATCACTTCATTAAATGTTTACACAACAAATTTCATCACAATTCTGTAAATTAGATAGTAGAATGATTATTATAGCCATTCTGTAGATAACAAACAGACTAAAAAACATCAATATCACTCCTTAGAGAAAATGAAATATTACGGAAAGAGCCCTGGACTTAAGTCAGTATACCTGGATTCAAGTCTCAACTCTGCCCTTTCATACTGGTCCTCAGGTAACTCATCTGTAAAGCGAGGGGGTCTCTCCTAGTCCTGGAATTTTATGGTCCTATGGTTAAGTGATTTGTCTATGGTCATATAATTTGAGTGCTCAAATACAGATTTTTTGATAAAATATAACATTCTTAGAAAACGCCACACCATTTCTCAATAGCCATATTGTTCACATTCTAATTAACAAAAGACATTGCAAAATGCACACCAGCTATCCAGATGCATAAGATTGGGTCCATGAGAACAGTAGGAACTTTGAGCAAATGAATTATTCCTGAAAATAGTGTGTGTTAATCAAAGCTTGCAAATTGAACAGAAATAACGTTGTTGAGGGAGAGAGATAAGGAAGAGGATGACCTCATTCATTCACTCAGCAAAACAGTAAGAAATACTCAAAGCTTAAATTGGACACAGTCCCTATCCTCATGGAGCTTACAGTCTAGCAAAGCGATAACACATAAACATATGCAGCAACTATAAAGGGGTTATAAAGCAGAATACACTAGGACAGGATCAGAAAAGTGATTACAAACTGCTGTTAGGAACAAGGAAGAAAACATTTCCAACTGGAGGAAACAAAGGAAAGTGTTGTGGAGAAGAGAGCATTTATCTTATAAATCTGATATTTGGGACATGAAGAGACTTTGGATATCATTCTAATCCATTTCTCCGACTTTACAGATGAGTAAATTGAGACTCAGAAAGGGTAAATGACTTGCCCTAGGTCACAAAGGCAAGAAATAGTAGAATAGGCATCTGAATGCAGGCTTTTTGCTCCAAACCAGTATTCTGTCTATTACACCACACTGTTAATTAAGCTGGCCCTTGGAAGATAAGGTAGGATTTCCACAGGCATTCAAAGTTTTGTTTATGGAGAGGAATAAAATAATCATTCTGAACTCTTCTCCCCATGGTTTCTCCTCTTTCGCTCACTGGCCTCTTTCCAGTGATTTCTAATCCAAGCAGTGATGCTATATGAGTTCAGCCCTGTGTCACGAATAAGGATGAGCCTTCTTTTTGACAGATGGGATCCCCCCCCCCCACCCTCTCCAATTTGTATACTGAACAAACATCTTTCTATGATGCCTAATCAAGGTTTGGAGGTAACCCTGGATTCCTGAAGACTGTGCCAATAGAATATGGCCTCTGGCACACCTTCCAACTGGAAATGCTTCAAGTATGTGGCTGGCAAGGGACTGTGAGTCTCTCCTCCTCAGGTCAGTCTGGCTAAGTACAGAGAAACTTATCACCAGAAGGTTTGCCACTAGGGGATAAATGTTTTTTGGCCACAGCAACTCCTGAAATCATATAATGAGACATGGAGAGGTTGGGATCTGAGTCAGTGAAGGGAACACTTATACCAGTGAGATCATAGAATCTTCTGAAGCTGAAGGAAAAACTTGTTTTGAGCTCAACAGGAGCAACATTCATATAGTGCTTTAAGGTTTTCAATCCTCCTCCTGACCAATAAGCATTTATTAAAGATCACAGTACGAGACTAGTGATACAAATACAAGTGAGTAAGCCAGTCCCTGTCTTCAAGGAGTTTACATTTTAATGAGGGAGAAATCATGTACATAAATAGGCATACATAAGATACAAGCATAGAGAATAGATACAAGGTAGCCTTGGACAAGCATTAGCAGCTGGGGGAACCAGGAAAAGTCTCTTATACAAGGTGGCACTTGAACTTTGTCTTGAAGGAAGTCAGGAATTCTAAGAGGTGGAGGTGAGAAGAGAGATCCTTCTAAGAGTAGGAGATTTTTGTTGTTGTTGTGCAGTTGTTTCCATCATGTCTGAGTTTTCATGACCTCATTTGAGATTTTCTTGTCAAAGATACTGGAGTGGTCTGCCATTTCCTTTTCCATCTCATTTTACAGATGAGGAAATTGAGGCAAAGAGGGTTGAGGGACCTGCCCAAGGTCAAACAGCTAATAAGTGTCTGAGGCTGGATCTGAACTGGGGTCTCCCTGGATCCATTCTTAGTGCTCTATCCACTGTGCCACACAGTTGCCCTTAAAAGTAGGAGATAGCTAGTGCCACAGGAAAAAATATTTAACCACCTGGGGATGTTGAGCCTCAAGAAGAGAAGAGTTGGGGGCAGGGGAGCAGGGGGAGACATGAAAGCTGTCTTCAAGTATTAGAAAGGCTATTAAGGAGAAGAACGATTACTCTTATTCTGCTTGGTCCCAGAGGGGAGAACTAGGAACAATGGCAGATTAGGTCCAAGAAAGCAAAAGGAAAAACTTTCTATTAATTAGAACTGTCGGGAAGTAAAATGGCTGAAGATTGCAGGTTCCCTCCCTATAAATAAAGACTGAACAGCTACTTGCTACAAATGTTGTGTCAGTAGGAATTGCGATCATTATTCTGTAGAGAAGGATCTGTGCTGGGTGCAAACTGACTTAGTTTTAAAATGTTATATTATCTATGTTTTGTTGTATTTTTATTTCTTTTTGTTCCATATTTCCCAATTGCATTCTAATCTGCTTCAGATCACACTCAGGAACGTTAGGAGGCATGTGCAGAGTATCTGACACCTCTGTGGTAAAGGATCCTCCTGCTCCAGCACTGGTTGGATGAGGTAACCTCTGAGCTCCCCTCCAACATTGAGGTTTCCAAAGAGTGTGAGATAACCATGGGAGACAAGGCAAAAAGCCCAGAGCTTTTAGAGTACACATGGACTAGTCTTATGGCATTGGGCACCTGACTGCCAAGGATTATTCTAATGGGGCTAATGAACCATTTCTAGTGCAAATAACCTGAATTACTAGGCACCAACATAGGATGAAGAGTTAGCCTAAATCCCAACATCTCCTCCTTCTCAGCTCTACTACTAACCTTTCACAAATTACTCAGTCCCTCTAGGACTCCATTTTCTCAGCTGTAAAGCTAAGTTAAAATCTCTTCCAGTTCTGGCTCTGCCTAAGTCTATGAAATATGGGGATTGTTCTTTAGAAGGATACACAAAAAATACAAAAGGCACAATTGTGTGCCTGTGCTAAGATATCCACCCAAAACATCTCTGCAGTGAGTTTCTTTGATAAAGCTCTCATTTCCAAAATATATAAGGAAGTGAATTAAATTTATAAAATTATTTCCCAATTGATAAATCGTCAAATTCAGTTTCAAAGAAAAAATCCCCCAACTATAAGTAGTCACATGAAAAATGTTTCAAATCATTAATAATTAGAAAAATGCAAGTGATAACAACTCTGAGGATTCATCTCATACTCATCGGACTAACAAAAAACAATTTGCCTATTAACATTGGGAGTAATATGCTAACTCAATAGTAGCCAAGGAATCAAAAAAAAATCTAATCCAGCAAATCTGCCACCTAGAAATACCTTATTGTGATCTCATTTTTTCAAAAGTAACATCACAAAATTTTTAAGATAAATAAAAAGTCACAACAGGTTGGGGTAGGGAGAGAGAGTTCACAATGAGGTGATCCAATGCTAAGGCACCTGATAATTGTTTAATCTAAATTTAAGAGTTAAGAACAAATGGCCACGTTGCTGTAGCATGTTGTAACAACGTTGTGATTCTTCTTCCCTGTTACTTGCAGATCTCAAAGGAGCTTTTTCTTTATCCATGTAATAAACATTTTTCAAGGTTAACTCAGCCAGTTAGTAAACATTTATTAAGACCCCACTGTGCTAAGCCCTGACAAAATACAGTCCCTGCTTTCACGGAACTCACAGTTTAATGGTGAAGACAATATGCAAACAACTATGTAGCAATGAGCTACATACAAGATAAATTAGAAACAGTCAACAGAGAGAAGACACTAGAGTTAAATGGGATCAGGAAAGACTAATTATGGAAGGCTGTATTTTAGCTAGGACATGAAGGAAACCAGACGGCATGGATGACGAGGAAGGCATGGGGCACTGCCAATGAAAATGCCCAAAATCAGGAGACACTGTATCTGGTGTGAGAAATCACAAGGAGTCTGCATCACTAGATTTCAAAATACATGAAGGGGAGTAAAATGTAAGATGACTGGAAAGGTAGGAAAGGCCAGGTTATAAAGTTCTTTGCATGCCAAACAGGATTTTATATTTAATACTGGAAAGTGACAGAGAGCCACTGGAGTCTATTGAATGGGGTGGGAGGGCTGTGACATGGACAGACAGCCTTTGGGAAGATTGCTTTGACAGCTTAGCTGAGGATGGGCTGGAGAGGGTAGTGACTTAAGGCAGGAAAACCAAGCAGGATTAGCTACTACTGCAACAGTCTGGGCAAGAGTCCATGATGACCTGCCCCAGGGTTGTGGCAGTGTCAGAGGAGAGAAGGGGACATATGCAAGACATATTATCAAGGGAAAATTGACAGGCCCTGGACAAAGACTGAATATTGAAGGGGCAAGAGAGAGTAAGGAGTCAAGCTTAGGTGACTAGAAAGATGGTGGTACCCTCCATAATACTAGAAAAGTCAGCAAGAGAGGAAGATTTGGGGGAAAAGATAACGAACTCGGTTTTGGACATGTTGAAATTTAAAAGCCTATGGGACCTCCAGTTTGAGATGTATGAAAGGCAGCTGAAGATGCAGGACTAAAGATCAGCAAAGAGGTTAGGGCTAGATAAGTAGAAGTGAGACTCATTAGCACAGAGATGATAATTTAATACATGTGTGTTTGTTCTTTGTTGCTGAAGAAGACCATGCCCATCAGAGAAATAATGACATGACTTGCACTTGACTTTGTTCTGAGTGAGGGAGGGCTGTGCAGGTCACCAGCCTCACTTCTCCTCCAGAGCCATCTGAATCCAGTGACCAGATATTCATCAGGATGACTGGAGATGGCCCAGGATGAGGCAACTGGGGTTAAGTGACTTGCCCAAGATCACACAGCTAGTGAGTGTCAAGTGTCTGAGGTGAGATTTGAACTCAGGTCCTCCTGACTCCTGCACTGGTGCTCTATCCACTTCACCACCTAGCTAGCTGATGAGATCACCAAATGAAATAATATAGAGAGAAGAGAAGAGGTCCCAGGACAGAGCCCTAGGGTGTCCCCTAGTAGCTAAGAAAACTGAGAGAACAGTCAAATAAGTAAGAAGAGAACCAGGAGGAAGTGTCATTAAAACCTAGAGATTATCAAGGAGAAAAGGGTAACTGATAGTGTCAAAGGCTGCAGACGAGAAATTACTTATGCAAGGACAGATACAAAGATTCCAAACCCAGTGTACTTTCCACTATTTCCAGTCATCTGTTTTAAGGTGGCTGATTTGCTCCTACTTCAATAGATCTCTGATTTCACTAATATGGTATTCCCTCCAGGAGAGCATCATAACCAATCTATACCTTCTCATCTCATGTGATTCTTATCCATGACCTTCCATAAATGGGATGGGGAAGAATAAAAAGGGGATGAAGGGTCCATCATTTACACTGGTTTATTCATATTATATGGGTATCCATTCAGCAAGCTAGCAGCCTCCCTCTTACTACATGATCAGCCCACCTTCTCCTTTATATTTCTTTGATGCCATTTTTAAACTATATTCTCATGAGTGAGTATAATAAGAGTTCAGCACTCCTTCCTCATTCTAGTATACCTCTTGGAAACTTTGAGGTCAGCTTCTGGCCATGTATGATCCACCACTGATGGGGCCATCCATACTCAAGGCAGGGCCCCTGGATGACTTTGTTCCCTTTGTGTTTGTTTTTTTATTCATCTTAACCAAATGAGTGTCTGGAAAGTCTGAAAGACCTGGAGGTTGTTCCATCTGCTCAAGGTTACATGACAGTAGGGAATGAGGCCCCAGCTACCAGACCAGCACTCTTGGAGATATATAATTATCAATCTTGCAAACTGTTTTATGGTCTGATGAAGTTTAGGTATCAGCCTTTCAGCATATTGTACCAGTAATAAGTCAAATGACTGAGACCTGTTCTATTAAAACATGCTTGTGGAGTGTCTTTTTTTTAATATTTAGACTTTCTTGTGTAAATAGGAATAAGATACCTGACACAGATCTGATTCATATTGTACACTTAATACTTTTGTTAACTCCTTCCCCCTTTGGGAAGGCCTTAAGTAAGATTGTTCCCAAGAGATTTCAGGGCAAGGGATTTCATGAGCTGGTGAGTGTGAGAGGAAAAAGTCCCTTTTCACCAGAGGCGGGCTTCCTGATATCTAATCCTATCTAAACCATATGCCTAGATACAAGACACAGAAAGGCAAAGCCCCAATCTCTGTGAGCTCAACCAATTAGCTTCTCAGTGCTAGATTAGTAATACGCTGCAGCCTCTCTATGCTTGTCACACATTTCTCTTTTGACCTTTGGATGACTCACAATTTTCATTCTTCTGAGGTTATGAGAAAAGTAACTTAGTGTTATGGACAGCTTGCTAAAGCTGGTGTAAAGAAGATCCGAGTTCAAATTCTGCCTCTGACAATTATTAACTCTGAGACTTTGGGCAAGTCATTTGATTTTTCTGAGCCTCAGTTCCCTCACCTGTAAAATTAGGATAATGGTCTACCCACCTCACAGAACTGTTGTGAGGGTCAAATGATGTGTAAAGTTCTTTTCAAACCTGTGTATCTGTATCTCGAGTTTAAGGAATTTCAGATGTAGTAACTCCTCTCCAGTCATGCTGATAAGCATCAGAGTTACTTGGGGCACTGAGAGGTAACTGACTTGCCTGCAGTCACACAGCCAGTATAACTTAGAGGCAGAAATTTTACCAGGGTCTCCCTGACTCTAAGGCCAGCTCTGTCCACTCTGCCATACTGTTTTCAAAAGAATTCACTAAAGCATAATTTAAAAAGTTATTAGCACATGTATACTTAGTTGTGCCCAGGTATATACTGTCTCCAAAATTTTTTTTTTAGTATTTTATGCCTTAAATAAAATTTTGTTTTAGTTCTTTTGTTTGTTTGAATAAAATTATCCTTCATGATTCAATATAGTATTCAATAAAAGTTCACTACAAAAAAAAATTTTAAAACTTCCCTGAGTGCCTACTGTAATAAAATGTGCTGTGAATGCCTGTGGCTGTTATTGTTATTGTATCATTCCAAGTCATATTGCATCACCAGAGAATATTAATGTTTTTAAAATTGCAGTTTCATTTCACAGAGAAACTCAGTATCACCAAAAAAGCTACATAATTTCTCAAAACATAATTCAGGCTCCTATTCATTCCAAGGTACTGCACTGTACACCTAATGGTCTGGACACTAGCCATTCCTCATCCACTTGGTTTTTCCTGTATGGATTATAAGCTCAAATTCTTTTTAGTCACCAAACATTATTTTAAGAGATTCTATATTAACGCATAGTACAATACAGTACAATACTAGCTGAGAAGATTAACATCTGCAGAATCTCATCATCTATAATGAATCCCTCTTCTATTTGGACGGTGCGCTGAGCAGCCTCCATAACAATTAGGGCATACATTCCCTGTTTTATGGTTCACTTGATAGAAGTCATCTAATAAAGGGCTCTTGTTGAGTCTATTGAAGAATCTTAAAAGATTGCAGTCTACGTATAGGAGACATTTTTTTTTAAGAAAGCAGGGGCACTTTGATAGTATATTAGAGAAACAAATCATCTCAGTAACATCCATTTTCTGTAGTTTTCAATGCAACTCTAAAGCTACAATCTGCTGCAGAATATAATTTTGTGAAAGTCTGACTATTCTATTCTCATATTTTCATCAGGGATAACCTTGGTCCATAGATTATTCTCACAAAGATGTAAAGATAAGAAAATATGAATCAGTAGTTGCTAATATCTTCTTAATCGCATTTAAACAGTAATAACATCCTACTGTCCATGATACTGAAAAATTGAAATCTTTCCTTCTTTTATATGTATCTCTCAATGGTCTCAAAATTGTGTCACTTCCAACACATAGTTCCTGTGATTCAGTTGCTCTTGTGGTGCATGTGTTTTAGCAATATTTCTACTTCTTCATATAGCACATGTGGAACTTGATATTAATGGGGAGGTTCCACTGTCATTCATGAAGAAAATAGTTTTTTATAGGGTTTTTTTCATTTTTTAATCTTTTCACTATCCTTCTTCAATTTCACCTTTAAATACTTTAGGGATAATCTAGCTTAACTGATTTTTATGTCAACTTCTCTGCACATTCATTTATCCCATTAACCAAGCCTTACTTTACAAGACAGGATTGCCCATATCTTCTACCATCTTCTTCTGTGAACCTGTGAAAATGAACTTATATTCTAAATGGGTGTTGCTCTTCACTCTCAGGTCTCTCTCTATTTGCCAAAGAAATTAACTGCCTACTGATTAAGACAGTTTTAAGGTTCTTTTGACCTCCTAATTGTGATCATAACTTTTTTTGGTGAAACTTTTATGGCAAATAGTGACAGCTCATGTCAATATGTTCCTTTACATACTTTTCATTTTTCAGCATCAATAACCTTTCTAAATTTCACATTACATCTTTTCTCAGCTTTATCCTTTATTCTAAATTGGTGCTGATGTTTTATCTTTGCATTAACAAGTGAGTTGTTAGATCTGGACATTAATCCCATATCAGAAAATAAACATTTTCTGTCTGCTAAGTCAATTTCATTTATTTTATAGTATTGTTTGGCATAACTGGTCTCCCAGATTTTCCTTTCAAAGAATTGATGATTTATATGTGTAAGGCTTGCATGTAACCAACAAAATTTTGTCTTCTTTTATCTCTTGATCCTGAGTCACATTTTCCAACATTCTTTATCAACTGTACCAATGACTACCTTTGCACAGAAGTCAGTAAATATGAAAATGTTTATTAGAGGATCTTATTGTTGTGATTATTAATAGCTATTGTCCAATTACTATTAGAAGGTCTTGTTAAGTCCTTCACAGAATTTCTCTGTCACTCCATCTTCTGTGATGGATGTTGGCACAAAAACTGCAATTATCTTCATGGTAGTCTTTTTTTATTATGATCATGGGTTTCATAAGGCAAAACAGCCAACTGTCTTATGAAGTAATGTTTCTTAATGCCTTTGGATGTATGATAAAAACCAACTCTACCAATTCCTTTATTTGCCTTTTCAAGGAGGATCTATGATCTGTCCAGTTTTTCTAGATGCAATTTCTTATGTCTTCTGGTTTCATTTATAATGAGAATATCAATATATGATTTAGCTCTTCCAGTGATATTTCAGCTTCTTGTTTCTTGAACAAGGACTTAACATTTGAATTATAACAATCTAAGTAATGTTTATAAATTGTCTAGGAACTCTATGATTCTTTGTACCACTAGTCCTTTTATCTAGCAATCTGCCACTATCACTCTAGAAGTGGGACAATCCTAGCACCATGTTGTGTTTTTTTTTTCATTTTTGGGTTGCCATTACAAAGAATTAATCACCTAACCAATTAGCAACCAGCCTAGAGCAGTCACTATCTGCCCCCCAAGATTGTACTCATGATCTCTCTACCATGATAGAACCTGTATGCCACTAAAGTAGCCTTTGAAAATGCAGGATTATTTCATATCATATCATAATAAGATGTTGGAGTTTGACATTTTAAATTTGTACAGATGAATTTAAGGATTCTTATAAGGATCTGTATGTTTTCTTCTTTGGAAGAACCTTTCTTGTTCTGGGATTATAACAAAGTTATGACAAATACACAGGATCTGGTCATTCTGATTTCACTTTATAGATAAAGCGGCCATCCTGATGTTTCAGCCACAGGAACACAGGATTATTTCAATAACAAACTACTACTGTAACTACCCATTTCTACCGTGTTAAAGAATATTTTGTTTGGGGGGTTTTTTGCCCTCTAAACTTTAGCCATCCTCATCTCCTTCCAACTAGAATCTTGACTCTAGCCCTGAGATAATAGAGTTGACAGGGTTATCTTGCCCAGAACCAGGTCTCTACATTATTTCCCTGTACTTCTAAACTCCATAGTTGTGTCTGTTCTCTACCCCTTATCTCCTATTTATGTGCTATCTTCCCCTATTATAACATGAGCTCTTTGAAGGCAAAGATCATCTTGCCTACTCGCATTTATATCTCCAGGCCTTAGTAGAATGCCTGGCAAATGAGAAGTCCTTAATAAATGCTTCTTTCATTTATTCATTCTCTGCATGCCTCACCTCTCAAGGCTGGGTGAATGCAAGTATAAGCCCCACTTTTTAGGTGAGAAACCCAGCTGAAGTTCTTTAGTGGCTCATTGTCATGGAGGCAGACTCTGAGCTCTTGAAGCCCCTACCAGCGGAGTTCAAGCTCTAGTAGTTCTTATCAAATAGAGCCTGGCAACAGTCTGTGTGTCTTCTCTAAGAGTCAGAGTCTAAGCAACGAAGTTCATCATTGGAAAGTGGGCCATCGAAGATTACAATTTTCTAGTCACAGCAACTCATGAAACCATGTATGATGTGTGAGAGTTATATGATATGCTATAGTAGAACACTCACTCTGACAGAATTATACATCCCTGAATTTCTAAAATATGAGAAAGCTGAAGCTTAGGGATGATAACTGACTTCACCGTGGTCACACAAGGCATAAATTATAGTGTTTAGACTCCAACTCAGGTCTGGATCAAAGTTGAGGACTCTCCCCACTATATCAGGTACTTTAAAAAAGCCTTTTAAGAAGATCTTGCCAAAAGAATATATTTCGTCAGAATACAAGAAGTGGTTATTTTTAGTTTGAGTCATTATTCCATCATGTAACCTTTATATCAGCCTCTCATATTATACAAGAGTACCTGGGTTACACTTTGAGAAACTCCTAACTTCTCTGACCCAACTCTCCCTGCAAGTCCCCATCTCATAAAGCTCAAGAAAGGGGAGAAAGGTTTATTTATAGGTCAAAAAAACCAAATGGAGCTCACAACTGAGCTCATGAAAAAATTATAATTATCTATAAATAATTCTGCCCCAGCAAGCCAGTAGAGCCTCAATGATTTGTGGTCATGCCCTGGTGAGGTCTACCATCAGGTGCTGCTTCTGCTGTGAATCTTTAGTACCTCTCTCCTCTGGAGGCTTTCCACAGTCCAGGCTGGGGAAGTGTTTACCTCCATAGAAGTGTTCCGTGTGATGCTTCCGATCACCTGATCTCCACAGTATACTATGGCTCCTCCACCTACCTGTGGTTCTCTCTAGCTTTCAGGAGAGGGTAGCAGTCACCACTCCTCAGAGGGGCGTTTACTTTGCCATCCCATACAACATCGTTCTACCTGCCATTCTCCAACAGGTATCAACAGTCATCACTGGTATTTACTACCTCCAGATGTGATCGTCATTCAGAGGCCTATCTCATAGTAGGGACTGAAAGGTGAAAATACTCCAAGAGTCTCCTTTTCTTGGATGAACACATTTGGCCTTCCTATACCCTGCTCTAACTGACCTCTAAAAGTTTGCATGATCAGGGACCCAGGCACTTTCATTCTCTAATCAACTCTGGGTCAGGATAAACTTGACCATCTTGTGTTCTTTCATGCAATACTCCAAAGAATATATCTCTTCACTTTATCAAATGCCTCCCTTGAATCTCTAGTTCCAGCTCATCCAATGACCCTCAGGAATCAAATAAGTAGAGTCATTCATGTTACCGTAAGGCTAAATATATCATATATAATAAAAGAGAAAGGAAAGACATTTATTAAGTGCCTACCATGTATTTGGAACTGTGCTATGCTTTGTAATTATTATCTCATTTGATCCTCACAACAATCTTGGGGGTAGGTGCTACTATTATCCCCATTTTACAATGTAGAAAACTGAAGCAAACAGAGGAGAAATGACTTGCCTAAGGTCACACTGCTGGGAAGTGTCTGAGACTAGACTTGAACTTAGACTTGAACTTCCAGGCCCAGCACTCTATACCTCGGGAGGAGGGGGCAAAGAGAGACAGGAGAGAGGCATAGACAGAAGAGGAGAGAAATTTATGCAAATAAAAGATATATACGATAAAAGAGAAAGAGGTGAGATACAGCAAGAGAAAGACAAGAGACATTGTGAGAAAAAGATGAGATATAATAGTGAAAGAGGAAAGAGATTTAGCAAAAGAGATAAGATATAGAGAAATAAGAGATACACAGAGCTAGGAGCTAGATAAAAGTGGGCATAAAATATAGAGTAATAGAGATAAGAGACAGAGATCAAAATAAGAAATAGAGCTAAAGGTAGACACAAGGATTTCCCTACATTTAGAAAGCTGCAAGCCCTCTAACAGGTGGTGCTGTTCTTGATGTGCGTTTATAGAAGCCTCTCCTCTCTCCTTTTCAGATTAGGTCAAGAATTGTAGTCCAGCTGACCCAAGAAAGAATTCCCGCAAACTGGTGTCCCCAAATTCACTGACATCCTAAATTTAGGAAACATAGGTTTAGGAGGATGACAGTGAGCTCCATCCTGCTCTGATATCAGGAAAGCACCTCCTGAGAAGACACAGAGACCAGGAGAAGACTACTGTTCAGGGCAGGCCCCCTGACACTCTCTAGAAAGACTAGGGCCCCTTCCTGGCTTTTAATTCAGTATTTCCAGAAGAAAATCCTTCTGGAAGAAGATACTAGAGGAAAAACCACAATGTATATCTCCATCAGACTGCATAGCTTTGTTTTAAAATAGTAAAATAAGCAGGATACACACATCCAAAAAGCACTTAAGGAGAAGCAATGCGAGGCTTCACTTATGGAAGCCATTGTGCTAGACATTTTAATACAAAATCAAAATAATGATAGTAGCTGACATTTATATAGCACTTCACTATGTGCCAGGAGTTGTGTAAGTGCTTTACAGTTATTAGTGCATTTCACACTCACAACAATCTTAAGAGACAAGTGTTATTATTATCCCAGATTTGTAGATGAGGAAACTGAGACAAACAGAGGTTAAATGACTTGGGTGACTTGGTCACACAGTTAATAAGTCATTCAAACCCTGGTCTTCTTGACTCGAGGCTTGGAGCTCTGGCCACTGTTTCACCTAGCTGTTCATGTTTTTTTAATTGCTTTGACAATATTGAAATTTGCTCACTGTGGTTCATTTGTTGTCTACAAGTCATTCCTCCTCTCTGAATCTCAGTTTCTTCCTCCACAAAATGGGAATAGCAACATTCTCACTCTCAGCTTCACAGATGTGGTCTAAACAAAACTTTGTGAGGTAGGGTATTATAGATCTAGAAATAAAAGGGACTTTAGAGAACTTCTAATACAATTTTCTTCCCCACCCCCACCATTTTATAGATGAGAAAAATGAAACACCAAAGAGTTTAAGTATCTTGCCCAAAGTCACATATAATAAATATTAAAAAGTGGGATTCAAACTCAGGCCCTCTGACTCCAAATCCTTAGTTCCTCACCTAAATAGTACTACTGTAGGTAGAGTGCTGGGCCTGGAGTCAGGAAGACTTGAGGCCAAATCTGACCTCAGACATTTATTAGCTTTGTGACCCTGAGCTAGTCACTTAACTGTTGTCTGCCTCAGTTTCCTCAATTGTAAAATGAGAGGATTGGACCAGATGATTTCTAAAGGCCCTTCCAGCTCTAGATATATGATTCTAGGTCCCTCTGACTAGTTTCCTCCAAAGCTAGGGGTCTTTTCACTATGTGCTCCCTTTGAAAACTTTTTCTGCTTTATAAAAAGGAAAAAAGAACACACTACCATTTACTACACAGGATTTTGAGGACCAAATAAGATAATAACCTATTATATAAACCATAAAGCTCACTATAAATGTGAGTAATAAAGCATCTAGAGTTGAGATTATCTGGTCTAACCCTGTTATTAGATAAAGAAGGAAACTGAAGCCTATAGAGTTAAAGAGCCATGTACAGATCACATGGCCATTAGAGGAGCACAGCCTTGAACCAAGGTCGTCAGAGTCCAAATCCACTCCTCTCCCCAACCAATACAGAATGTAAAGGCTGTCCAGTACAGTGGTAGACTAAATAGAGAAGAATCCCCCATGCCTTTTCCCCTCCTCTTTCCATTCTTTCTGGGAGGATGCCATTTTGGTTGGGTGAGACATTTGGCATCTTTGTTCTTCTGTGCTGGGAATGGAGGGGGATAAGAGCAATTTAAACTCTGTGATAGCTGCTTGCTGACAGGAAAAAAGAAGGAGAGGGAAGCTCTGCCCCCTCAGCTCTCTTCTTAGCCTGTCACTGTGAATTAGCAAGAGAGAAATACTCTGGAAAACAGCAGCTCATCACACCCCCGACCTCATGGAAAGAACACTGGACTTCGAGACAAATTCTAATCCTGGCTCTGTCCCTAACTTGCTGTGTGATCTGGAGCCAGTCACTCCTTCTTGGGACCTCAGTTCCCTGAAAAATGAGAAGGTTGGATAAGACAATCTCAATCAAAGTTTCCTTTAATTCCATATTTCTGTATTTTCTGCAATATTCCCATGGAGTGAGGCCATCAATATAGACAGGGATTTGAGAAAACATTAACTGAATGCGATTATTCTTTGCAGAAAATTTGGCAAACAGGTTAGCAAAACATCATTATTTATTGCTTTGGTGAAGATGTACCAGCTCATGGAAAAAGATGTCACACTAATCTTCCTTATACAGAGATTTGGCCATGTCTCTCCTCTACTTCAATCCCCCTCCAAGATAACAGTGCAGATACTTCTGCTTAGCATGGAAGGCCCTCTGCAATCTGGCACTCCTCTGCCAGCCCATATTTCTCTCTTACGACTCTTCTCCATGTATATTGTAGTCAGATTACACAACAGAATAACCTCTGAAGATGCCAGGTGTTTTCCTACTTCCTTGCTTTTGTTCAAACTGTTCCCTGTGCCTGAAATGTCCTCTTTTACCTGCTGAATTACTATCCCTCCCGTAAAGCCCAACTAATTCCACATCTCCCTTTCGGTAATGAACTTTCTTCCCTTGACCTTACATAACATCTCTCCTGCCACTAACATTCTGCATCCTCACCCTACCAAGCACAAGGTTTTGCATTGGAAACTAAATAACAGTTGGAAGGATTCAATGAATAATATTCTCTCTGAGGTCTTTATCTGCAATTCTATTGATTGTCTTTCTCTGGAAAACAACAGCTCAAGAGAAAACAAAATTGAACAAACACACTAAATAATTACTTCTTTCCAGTGACTCAGTATTAGTTGCACTGATGTTGTGAAATTTATTTGGGTTGCCCAACAACTAAGATATAACCTGGGAAAAACAAATCATCCGTATGTGCAATGACTTTGGCGTCTGGTCACAGAGATTTTCTGATTCAAGATAAAGGACAGCAATAGGGCATAGAAGAATGTTAGGCTTGAAGCCAAGGGAAACTTGATTTCAAATTTTGTCAGATTCTGTTGTGTGGCCACGTATGACCACTTAACCTCTCTGAATCTCAGTTTCCTCAATTGTGTTGTTGTTGTTTAGTCCTTTTCAGTCATGTCCGACTCTTCTTAACCCCATTTGGAATTCTCTTGGCAAAGATGCTGGAGTGGTTTGCCATTTCTCTCTCCAGATCATATTACAGATGAGGAAACTGAGGCAAACATGGTTAAGTGACTTGCTCAGGTCACACAACTAGTAATTGTCTAAGGCTGGATTTGAACTCACGACTCTAGGCCTGACACTCTATTCACTAGATGACCTCATTTTTCTCAATTGTAAAATGCAGATAATAAATGCAGCCATTATATGATAGAAATATGAGGAGCATCTTATCAAACTAACTTCATTTCTTTTTTTTTTTGGATTACCAGATATTTCAAAGTATTGCAGAAACTATATTCAAAGAGATTAGGCCAAAGGTATGCATGTGTATATGACCTAGAAACATTACAACAGAACTAAAACCCAGAACTACCAAAAAAATATTGCTTTTCCATCATTTCTGACTCTTCATGACCCCATTCGGAGTTTTCTTGGCAAAGATATTGGAATGGTTTACCATTTCCTTCTCCAGTTCATTTTACAGATGAGGAAACTGAGGCAAATTTGTCCACAGCTAATCAGTATCTGAAGTCACATTTGAACTCAGGTCTTCTTAATTCCAGGTTCAGGACTCTATCCACTGTGTCATCTGCTGCCTCCAAAAGGATATTGTTCAAAAAGGATACAGAAGGTTAAATAACTTTTCCAAGGTCACATGTAAGTGGCAGAGCCAGGAATCAGTCCCTGGGTCTCTGACTCCAAGTTCAGCACCTTTCCCATTGTACCAAATGGCCTGTTACCAGTTGTTGCTTCTTAGACCTCTACTAGTTTGTAACTTTGTCCTGCCCCAGGACTACTCACATCAAGTCATTCATTTGTGTCGGAAGTCCTATAGCACTCCTAGCTGGAATTCCTTCTACAATACCCTGGACCTCAATCTGTGCGTGTTTGTCCTTCATTGCCAAAGAAGACCATGCCATCAGAAAAGTAATGACATGACTTGCACTTGACTTTGTTTTGAGTGAGGGAGGGCTGTGCAGGTCACAAGTCTCACTTTTCCTCCAGAGCCATCTGAATCCAGTGACCAGATATTCATCAAGATGACTGGAGATAACCCAGGCAGTTGTGGTTAAGTGACTTGGCCAAGGTCACACAGCTAGTGAGTGTCAAGTATCTGAGGTGAGATTTGAACTCAGGTCCTCCTGACTCCTGCACTGGTGCTCTGTCCACTGCACCACCTTGCTGCCCCTCTGTATGAATACTTCCAGGCACAGAGAACTCACTAGCTCATGAGGTAAACCACTTCAATTTTGGAAAGTTCTGCCTCTTTGGAAGTTCTTTCTTCTATCAAATCAAAATCTTACTTTATATAATTCATCACACTGAATTAGAAATTCATAAATATCAGAGAACATTCTCATTTCATCAGTATTGCCTGTCAATAAAATAAATACATGTCTATACTTGTCTCTGCATTGACTTGTTTCATCAATTAATGGTACCGTTGTAAGGTCATTGGTTCTGGAGTCAAAAGACTTGGGTTTAAATGGCCTTAATTTTCTCATCTGCAAGATAAGGGGTTTAGACTATATAGATTTTGAGACTCCTTTCAGTTCTATATCAAAAATCCTATTCTTACCTAGCTTTTATAATTGACTCATTGTTCTCTCAGCTTCCACTATCTTCCTTCCCCTCCATTTATTTTCCACACAGTTGCCAAAATAATCTTCTTAAAATACAAGTCTTACCATGTCATTCCCCTGCTCAAAAGTCTTCAGTGGCTCCCTATTGCATCCAGGAAAATACAGCCTCCTTAGCTGGGTCTTTATTGGATGACTTTAATCTGTCTTTCCAGACTTATTTTATGTTGCACTACCTTCCAGACCAACTGGTAAAGCCTTCACGCAAGCTGTCCCACAACCCAGAATTCACATCCTCCTCACAAAATCCTTAGCTTCCTTCAGGGATCTATTGAGGTGCTACCTCCTTTGGTAAGCCTTTCTTGATTTCTCTAGTTGTTAATACTCTCTCTTTCCTCAAATTATCTTGTATTTATTTATCTATTTCTATGTTATAGCTTCCAGTAGAACATAAGTTCTTTAAGAAGAGCGATTTTTGTTGTTGCTGTTTTTTCTATCCTAGCACAAAACTCAGTGTATTATAAATTGTGTACATTTAATAAATGTTTTCTGGGATATACATGATAACAATGTCAGTGGAAAACAAAAAGAAAAGGAAAATGAGTGATGTATAATTATGATACCCATGTTTGATCCTACAGAAGAGATAAGATGTACCTTCTTCCCTTCTTTGCAGAGGTAGGAGAATGACTGAGGGGAGGGAATTATGGTGGGGGGAGGGGGAGTGGGCAGAGAACATTCCATGTGTGCTGTCAGACTTGATTGACATCTAGGTTAGTTATGCTAGATTGTATTCTTCCCCCTCTTTTTCATTCTTTGTAACAATGGATGAGCCTCCTAGTTTTCAAATGACTCTTCCATAAATGTCATATAAAAACAAAAAGTATCAATGAAAATTAAATGCTTGTTGCTTTGAATACTGTCTGTCCAAGGGATTCTGGACAATAAATTCCTTAAGGAAAGGGAGCAGATCTTCCCTTTTCTTTGTACCTCCAGATACTATTCATATTGAATCCATAGATTTAAAGATCATTATATAGAGGTTAAAAAAAAGCCTGATTCTGCAATCAAGACGACTGAATTAAAATTCCAGTTCTATTTACTATATAACTATAAAGTCACTTTATTACCTTCCTTACCTATAAAGTGGGTATAATGTTTGTCCTGTTTCTTGGCATTACTGTGGAAAAATACTTCATAAACCTCAAAGTTCCATAGAAATAAACCATTTATTTACATGAACAAATCATCTTTTCCTCCAGCAGACTGTGAATTGGCCAGTTACTTTAGAAATTTGTTATTTATCAAACATCAATATTATTTTATTAAGGACAAAGTTTTCTATGAGAACTTCTTAAATGATGGAAAAAATTGAGCCACAGTCATCCTGATTACTAAAGAAATATGTCAAGCTAGTAAAATAACTTGTTAGTAAACTGAAACTGAAAATGGAAAGTAAACCTTTAAGTATTGTCTAGTGATGAGAGTTTCAAGAGATGCGGAATAATTTTTTTAATGCACACAGGGGTTGCTCTCTTGCAGAAATGTCCCTTCTCCAGGACTTTATCAAGCATCTGCTGTGGATGGGGCACCATGCTGGGCACGGGGGATACAAAAACCAATCTCTTCCCTCAAGGAGCTTATGTTAACTAAAGTACATACAAATACAATGAACAAACTGATCTAGAGGTAGATAGGGAGTGCATTGCACAGAGTGCTGGGCCTAGAGTAAGGAAGGCCTGAGTTCAAATTCAGCATCCGACACTAGCTATGACCCTGAACAAGTCATATACCCTGTCTGATTCAGTTTCCTCAACTTGTAAAAGGGTAGTAATAATAACACCTACTTCTAAGAGTTCTGAGTTTTAAATCAGATATTTTTAAAATGCTTAGCATAGTACTTGGCACACAGTAGGTACTTAATAAATGCTCATTACTCTCCTTGCCTTTTTCCATTGCTCTAAGGCAGAATATGATAGGGATTAAGGGGAAATTCAGACAAAGTTCTCTGTGCAAAGTTCATGACAGATTACCTTCAAATGCAAAGCAGGGAGGCCTCAAAGGCAAGAGATCAGTAAAGGCAACCCCAGAACTCTGTCTTGAAGGAAGAAAAGGATCCCAGCAGATGGGAAACGAGGAGGGAAGGTATCCTAGGTGCAGAGGCAGGAGACAGCATGACAAGATCAAGAATAGCTAGAAACTGTTAGCCTGGTACAGAGAATGAATGGAAATGAGAGAAATCGTATGAAATAATGTAGGTTATGGTCAGATTAAAGAAAGCTGAAAAAGCAAGCTAAGGAGTTTGTATTTTATCCTTTGGACAAAATGCTAACACTCAATCAATCAATAAACTTCTATTAGGTGCCTACTATGTGCCAGGCCCTGAGTTAAGTGCAGGGAATACAAAACGAGTTGAAAGACATTCCCTGCCCCCAAGGAGCTTACAAACCACTGAATGTTTCTGAGCAAAGGCATGACATATATACATAGCTGTACTTAGACCTTCTCAATTTATTTTGGCACCTGTGTGGACCATTGGAGATGGGAAATACAGAAAGCCTATTATAACAATTCAAACAATAGCTTGGAGATGAGCGTTTATTAGGCACCTATTACATACCAGGCATTATGCCTACTCTTCCCTTGCCCTAACTCCCTATCTCCACGTCTGTAGTATCTCCAAGCCAATCTTCTCAAAAAGGCAATAATAACTACTTTATTCCAACTAGTGAGAAAAAAATATTTTAACCAGTTGGATCTTGGACAAGTTACATTAGGACTCTGGGCCTCAGTCTTAGAGAACTGGGCACCTTTCAGTGATAAAATCCTATGATCCTACATATATATATTTACAAGTGTAAAGGAAAGACTGGGCCACAGACTTTAGAGTCTGTACAATATGCTCTGCCTGCCGCCAAGCCATCTAGGCTTGGTGAGCCTGATGCCACATATGTATGGATGAAGGGGCTCTTTTCCCCCATCGTTCAGAGCATGTGCAGCTGTTTTGTCTTCTGTCAGCTTGCTGAGGAGTGATGGAAGGTTTTCTAGTTCCAGCTATTGAGTTGAAACTGAATATGCATACAAAAGTTTGGACTCTACAAACTCTCACTCTTTTCTCTGTTTCGTTTCAAGTAAGGAGGGAGAAGAAATGGTGTGGGCCTCCAGATGAAGGGAAAAGTAGTAGCAAGGACAATGGTTGCTGCTCCAATGAGAATGTCTTATCTCCACAGTTAGCAGTCATAGGGCCATGAAAACATGGTGCTGTTCCCTCTCCCTATTTCTCCCTCTTCTCCCTCCCCCACCATTAGGTGAATGAGTGCCAGAGAGAGAAAATTAATCAGATTATGACTTTGTGAGCTTTGGAAGTCTGGAAGAGCCAAAAATCCCCTCAACTGTAAACAGGGGGTCACCAACCATTCATACAGACTGGCAGCAGGCAGAATCCTCATTGACCAATTCCTCCATTATATAAGTAAGGTAATCACAAGTACACATACATGATAGATACAGAAAGGTTGAGTTAAATAGTACAGAGAGCATTAGATTTATCATATATTAATCATCACTCTTTCTATACCATTATTCAATCAGGATCAAATTAACCCAAGCATACCATCGAGGCCACATCTTCCTACTTTGTCCATAAGGACAGGAAGATAGCCTTTGTTAAATGCTTTGCTAAAATCCAGGTCTAAAATGTGCTAAGCATTGCCCTGAAGTACCAACTGAATAACTCCAACAAAAAAGGAGGAATCAATTAATCAGCAAGCATTTATTAAGCATGTACAATGCTCTAATTGCTGTGCCAAGTGATGAAGACACAGACAAAAGTGGAGCAGACCCAGCCCTCAACACAATGGTTTTAGTCTGGCATGACCCATTCTTAATGAACTGTGCTCTGGCACAGTGATTACCATTTCACTTTCTAAAAGCTCATAAATAATCCCTATCATGCAAGACATGTTCTCTGACATATTAAAAATGAAAGAAGCTGGCAGGCTAACCCACTTCTAATCCAGAATGAAAAAAGTTCATTTCTAGGAGAGGATGGCCAATTTAGACAACTAGTTTAGCCTAAAAATTATTAGACCCAGAAAGACCCTAAGAAGTCATTTAGTCCAGCTCTCTTATTTTATGGGTGAGAAAACTGAAGCTCAATGAGGAGGACTGCTTTTCCCCAAAGTCACAAAGTGAGTAAGTAGCCAGGCTGGGATTAATACTCAAATCACCCAACTCCTAATTCAAAGCTCTATCCACTCTGCCAGGAAATTAGCTACAACTAGGTTATTTCTAAATGATAAGAGTATAAATGTTCCAGAAATGTAGGGAAGAAAACAGAAAAGGAGGCATATAGATTTACAATAATATATGTATATGAAAAATATAATCTGTTTCATTTCCTGATGTAGCAACTGATATCAATTTCCTTCAGCTACGGAGTCACCAAAAAAATAAATAAATAAATCAAGCATCTGACAGTTCATTGGTAGAGGGAGCTCCAAGGTGAGGAAACTCCCTCCACCAATATAGGCCATCACTTTCTCTGTACCTAAGCACTTCAAAGAGTTACCCAGAGCACTAGATTTGCCCATGGTACTATGGCCAATACTTGCCAATGATGGCATTTGAAAACTGAAGGTGGGAGAGGTCAAATGACACAGTTCGTTAATGACAGAAATGGTACTCAGATCAGGCGTCCCCATTCCTTGTCCAATACCGCTTCTGCTAGATCATGAAGACGTCAACTGTCTTTATCCAAATTCAGACTGCAAATACATTGTGATGTCCCTGGAAGGGCCTAAAGGAAGGAAAGAGGAATGGAAGAACATGGGTATGGCATGAACCCCCTCCCTCCCCAGTCAGCTGGGACCTCCAAAATCTTTAAGGCTTGGAGAAGAGAATGCTACCCTGACACAAGTGTGCCTTATGTCCCCAAAAAGTCATTAGGGCAATCTGTTTCAGCTGTTATCACTGATAGTATTCAGTATTTAGCATGATGTCTAGTAATTGGAGGTGTTTAATAAATTCTAGTTGACTTGACTGCCTCCTTGCCTGGCCTGGCTTCATCTTGATTTTGAAATGGCTCTTCTATAAGTCAGATATTGCTTACCTCCATAGAATCAGAATTTCAGAGCACTTCCACACAGGAACGTGAAATCCCCTATTACTACCCCAATGAACAATCATCTAGCCTCTGTCTGAAGAGCTCCAGTGATGGAGAGTACCCCATTTAGTGTCCCATTGTTAAACAATGAGTGCTGTCTGTCTTCATCATCCAAATGAAATTAACCTCTCTCCATTTTCCATTCATTACTTCTAATTCTATCCTCTTCCAAGAACAATAAATCTAATCCTCTTTTTTTTTTTTAAACATGACAGTCCTTCAGATACTTATCCAAGTTAACCTTTCCAGTTCCTTCAACTGAGCTTCATATGGCAAGGTCTCCAGTCCTCTCACCATCCTAATCTGGATATACTCTGATCTGTTTAGCTCAATTATCAGTCCACCTCACTAGTAACTTGTCCACCAGACTGGTTGTCCCTAGTATTTTGTCTCCCAGGCAAGGTTCCTGCCTACCCTTCTGTTATCAGTTCCTTGTTCACAAAATTCTTCGCTGTTACTGAGACATCACCAAGACAAGCATTCATAAATGACTGATTCAAAATCTGATAAGCATTCCACAGCTGCTAGACAAGTTTGCTCAGCTACTCAGATGGATGGCTACTCTCCCAGCTCAAGGAGAATGCTGCTCCCCTGAGTGGGCCCAAGGAATCAACAAGCCCTGATGTAAACCTAAGAATCCCAATATCTCTCTTAGAGTAATAAAAATATTAGAATCATAATTATTGCCCCTTAAGAAATAACAAATGAAAAAATTCTGAGAAACATGGGAAGGCTTATAAGAACTGATACAAAGGCAAGTAGGCAGGACAGAAAGAACAATAATCACAATCACTAATTTTAAAAAATTTTTACTTTAAAATAACATGTGCAATGCAATCTTGGTTTCAAAGGAATGACTTAAAAAAAACATTTTCTTCCTCTTCAGAGAAGGGGCAGAATATGGACGTGTCATTTCGTGTATGCTGTCACATACCACTGTTGTGATGGCTTGTTTTGCTTAACTGTTTTTCTTTGTGACAAGGGAGGGCTTGATTTGGGGACTGGAAACTATGGGAGGTAACTGCAAAGTGACAGTTGTCTAAATAAAACAACAAAAAGAGCATCTATCAAACATTTTAAATGAATACTAAAATCACACACCTACAGAGTGGGGAAAGGATCTCAGCTGTCTACATTGAGCCCAAACTCCTGCTTAATGTATGAAGCAGCTCCACCACTCCCCCAACAAGGACAAACCAGTCTCTATCTGGAGGCCTGCAATTATAGGGAGCTCTGGCTCCAGAGGATGTTTGATATCTATTCCATTCCATTGCTAGATACCTATAGGCAGAAAGTTTTTCCTTATGTTGAGCCTTCCTGACTCTCTGAGAAATCTGCCTCCCTCCAACTCTCCCTTTCACCCTTCCCCAGATGCTCTCGAAGGCCAAGCAAAACAAATGGAATCCCTCTTCCACAGGGCAACCTTTAAAGTATATACAGATTACCATCCTGTCTTCTCTTCTCTTGGCTAAACTTTAGCAGGATCTTTGAAGTTATTCTTTCCACTAGACCTTGAGCTGTATTATGAAATTTTAGTATGCAACATACAAGTCAAACTACTGAAAGGACCAGAGCTTTCATGCATAGTTCTCACATATAATGCACTTAGTGTAGACCCTGGCATAGAGAAAAGGCTTAATAAATACTTTATTGATCTAATGTATGAATATTACCTTTACCTCTTGAATTATAGCTCTTTTTCTTGAGTAGGAAGCAGGAACACTAGGGTGTTGATTAAAGACACCTGGGCAGAATTAATGTACTTCATAGCCAGGACAAAGGAGAGCTCAAGGACTAAAAGGGAAAGACAAGGTGAGAAACCAGTGAGAGAGGACAGCATCTCTCTATGTCTGATTTCCCCCTACCTACACCCCAGCATTCCACTAGGGATGGAGAAGCCAAGAGGATGGTTGCAATTAACAGAGTCAATAAATGAGGTAGGAAGCAGTCAGAGAGAGGAGGAAAAATTTCTGCCTGTGACCAAACTGTAAGCAAAAACATGGTGTCATTGAAAGTTGTTCCCAGCTCCTAATCTTCTTCTGCCCTTGATCTAAACATTGGTCCCCAATTTGGAGAGGCCATTTGGGAACTGTGTTGTATATCCTTCGCTCTTTTTATCACTTCTGGGGAGAAAGCAGCTGAACTGTATCTTTGCTAGACCTGCTGGGCTCAGAGAATGCTTATTATATATTGCCTGAAGTCAGCCTGGCTCTAGGAGCTGTGGGAAGGCAGCCCACAACATGGTAAATGTTATGTTATGTACTGATTATTCTTTTTATTGAATCTATATAACAAAAAAGAATACTCTATACAGCAGAACAGGTCTTTCTTTATGAGTGGCCAACTCCATATAATAAGGTCACATAATTAATAATTAAGGCTCAGCGAAATATAGTAGATGAAGAGGGAAACAGGATTATTCCAGTAGATGGGAGCTCAAAGGCCATTTTTACCTGAGTAAATCCATACTAATTACACCATTATACTAATGAGACACGTATGGCTACCCAAAGTATTAGCACTGGGAGATGGAAGGTCACCCATTCTCTAAGAACCACAGAGGACCTGGAACTTCTTTAAAAAAAAATTTATTCATTTTGAACTTAAATACAAAAAGACCAAAAAAATAAAAATAAAAGAACATTTCCATGTACATAGCACAATATAAAAAGAGAATTCAATATAAAACCATGGATTTCCATTTCACTGTTTACTTTTATGAAAAACTATTTAATAAATACGACACATCATTTTCAGAGCTACCCCACTTTTCCGTGTTTCCTTTTAAGTTTTCTTTTGTTCTTTGCTGTGTACTTTTTATTTTTTCTCCCTCCCTCCCCACTATGTCCTAGAAAAGGCTTTCTCTTTCTCTCTCTCTCTCTCTCTCTCTCTCTCTCTCTCTCTCTCTCTCTCTCTATATATATATATATATATATATGCATATATATATAATATATATGTATATATGTATATATATGTATATGTGTGTATGTGTGCACATGTGTGTGTGTCATATTACTATATATCATATAGATGCTGTCCTAGAGAAGGAGATATATATACACATACATATGTGTGCGAACATGTGTGTATATGTTATATTACTAGATATCATACATATGCATATTATTTTTGTATATGTAAAATCATGCTATACATACTTCTATTTATCAGCTCTTTCTCTGGATATGGAGTTGATTCGAGTACATATGATACTCAAAATGACTTAGTCATTCAGAGTTGTGCTTAGAATGATGTTGCTGTTACCGTGTACAGGATTCTCTTGGTTCCACTCGTTGGACCTGAAACTTCTGCAACATTCCCCTTTCAGGAAAATTTTCAGGGGGAGTATAGGACTTCTCAGAGGCACTCCTTTTTGATAAAGAGGATTTGTTTAGTAACTGACAATATATCTGATGCTATCTCACATGACATAGTTATAAAAGCATAGCTTGATTAAAGTCCTACTCTGATGCCACATCCTAGAATGGAGCTGAAATTGGTTTCTTAGAAGCAGTTTCAGCAAGGGCATCAATTCTGGAAGGGCCTACCAATATGGAAAGGTTGAGCAAAGGAATAGATGTTAATTGTGGAGTATCTGCTTAGCTAAATTAGAAGACACTTGTAACCTTAAGGTTAGCCACCAGGTGATGATAGCTTTGTTTTCCTCCTTCGTCAGCAGCTCACAAAAACTATGTGAAAGGGCATGAAAAAGGTACAATTTTCACAGTTAGAGGGATGATATAGAGGTTCTTTTTAAGTGTGGCAGTAAAGGACTTGACATTTACATATATATATACACATATACACATATATATGTAAGTGTAAATATATAGTGTATCAATGTGTGTATACACATATATATACATACATACATACAAGGCAGATATTATTATCCCCATTTTTCAGATGAGAAAACTGAAGTTCAGAAAGATTACACTGTCACATCCCAGAACTTAAATCCCTCCTAATCAGCTACATTGGCTTGAATAGAAAACAACCTCATTTCTCAAAGAGAAATTTTTTAAAACTACAAAACCATCATGACACAACTTTCCTTGCCCAGATGCATTGGGATCATAGACTGAGAGCTGGAATGGCCCTAAGAGGGCATCCTATCCAACCCTCTCATTTTACAGATGAGGAAATTGAGAACTAGTTAAACAAATTATTTACTCAAGGTCATACATCAAATATGTAATTTGAATTCTAGAACCAGTATTCTTTCCACTGTACCAAGTAGTTCCTTGTGTCCCATTTTACCACAAAGATGGAGTTTTTATTCTACTTTAAACATCACTGTTCCTTAACAACTCCTGCATAGCCATTCTCAATTTACCTTCAGTTACTAAGTTCTACTCTTGAGGAGTTCTTTTAACTGGTCTTTATCTCTTCTAGGAAAAAAAGTGATTAAAAACCCATCCAAAATAAAAGAAAAAGCTTTCAATTTGTTTATTAAATCTTTGAAGTGGTTTCATCCTCATCCACAGAATTAAGCTATTAGGCTACAATAACCTATAGATCTAGCTACTAGGTCATCTCTAAGGTCATTTCCTATTCCAAGAAACAGCATCCTTCCAGCTCCATCACTGCAGGTTCTAAGATCACTTTCATATTCTCCGTTTCTTTTTGTTGGCTCCTCTTCTTCTGTCCTCAAGATGGATGTTTCTCAAGGTTCTGTCCTTCCTTGGCCCTTTGAACACCTATATAATACTGCCTTCAACCATTTCCTCTCTGAATTTTTAATCTGGGCTCTTAAACAGGCTGCTTGATCAATAGGAGCCAGCAGTCTCAGATTGAGGATCATCTTCTAAATTCAGCCTGGGCTACACTTGAAAGACAGAACCTCTTTTGTTTTTGGACTTTCTAAATTGTTAGGAAATTTCATTTTATATCAAAACAAAATATTTTCCTCTTCAACTTCCACCCATTGCCTCTTATTCTGCTTTCTTATAGCCTAGAAGAAGCCAATTCCAATAAATTCATCCATAGAAGAATCATTTCCCTAGAACTACAGGAAAATCTATTGTCTATGTGCCTGGGATGTCACAAGAGGAAGTCAGGCTGGATCACATCTGGAAAACTGCCTATCTTGAAATCACAAGGTTCTTTTACTGATCTCTAACTGCCACTCTAAGAGACCAGGTCTTTAAGGCCACTGTGTTCCTAGAATGTTACACGACTGCCACTATGTAAAACAATTTTAGAATCTCAGAAAAACTAAAGTGACAAATAATTCACAGGGCAAAGGAAAGACATATGGCAGATATAACAGGCTCCACTATGACACCAATGATGGATTGCAAATAAGAAATAGTGGAAGGGGAGGAGCCAAGATGGTGGAGTAGAAAGACACACATATGCTAGCTCCAAACCCACAGCCCATAAACTACCCGTAAAGAAGAACTCCCAACAAATTTTGGAGCAGCAGAAGCCACAGAACAACACAGTGGAGGAGATTTCCGTTCCAGAGAGCCCTGAAAAACTGATGCAAAAGGTCCGTTGTGCACCAGACCCGGAGCAGAGCCCAGCCCTGCCTTGGCTGCTCAGCACCGAGAGGAGCAGGTCCAAGCAGGCTTCAGGGACAGAATCTCCAGTCACAGCACAGGTCCCTCCACCCACAGGTGTCAAAGATCAGTGAGAGGGTCTCTTTGGCTGGTGGAGAGGGGAGTGGGGTGTCCCCATAACCCAGGCCCCCTTGGGAGGCAGCAGCACACAAGGGCTCCCAAAACAGGCAGGAGCTCGGATCCATTGTTGAAGGTCTCCACGTAAACCCCCTGAGGGAACTGAGCCCCCTGTGGCAGCCCTTTCCTCACCTGAGCACCTGAACTTAATCTCACACTGAATAGCAGCCCTGCCCCCGCGCAAAAGCCCTGAGGCTGGGAAGCAGCATTTGAATCTCAGACCCCAAGTGCTGGCTGGGCAGATCTGGAGGCCAAGTGGGTATGAAGAGAATATTCAGAAGTCAAGTCACTGGCTAAGAAAATGCCCAGAAAAGGGAAAAAAAATAAGACCATAGGAGGCTACTTTCTTGGTGAACAGATATCTCCTCTCTTCCTTTCTGATGAGGAAGAACAATGCTTACCATCAGGGAACGACACAGAAGTCAAGGCTTCTGTATCCCACACATCCAAAATAAATATTCCATGGGCTCAGGCCATGGAAGAGCTCAAAAAGGATTTTGAAAATCAAGTTAGAGAGGTGGAGGAAAAACTGGGAAGAGAAATGAGAGAGATAAAAGAAAAGCATGAAAAGCAAGTCAACACACTGCTAAAGGAGACCCAAGAAAAAGCTGAAGAAAATAACACCTTGAAAAATAGACTAACTCAATTGGCAAAAGAGGTTCAAAAAGCCAATGAGGAGAAGAATGCTTTCAAAAGCAGAATTAGCCAAATGGAAAAGGAGGTTCAAAAGCTCACTGAAGAAAATAGTTCTTTCAAAATTAGGATGCAATAGATGGAGGCTAATGACTTTATGAGAAACCAAGAAATCACAAAACAAAACCAAAAGAATGAAAAAATGGAAGAGAATGTGAAATATCTCATTGGAAAAACAAATGACCAGGAAAATAGATCCAGGAGAGACAATTTAAAAATTATGGGACTACCTGAAAGCCATGATCAAAAAAAGAGCCTAGACATCATCTTTCATGAAATTATCAAGGAAAACTGCCCTGAGATTCTAGAACCAGAGGGAAAAATAAGTATTCAAGGAATCCACAGAACACCACTTGAAAGAGATCCAAAAAGAGAAACTCCTAGGAACATTGTGGCCAAATTCCAGAGTTCCCTGGTCAAGGAGAAAATATTGCAAGCAGCTAGAAAGAAACAATTCAAGTATTGTGAAAATACAATCAGGATAACACAAGATCTAGCAGCTTCTACATTAAGGGATCGAAGGGCATGGAATAGGATATTCCAGAAGTCAAAGGAACTAGGACTAAAACCAAGAATCACCTACCCAGCAAAACTGAGTATAATACTTCAGGGGAAAAAAAGGTCTTTCAATGAAATCAAGGACTTTCAAGCATTCTTGATGAAAAGACCAGAGCTGAAAAGAAAATTTGACTTTCAAACACAAGAATGAAGAGAAGCATGAAAAGGTAAACAGCAAAGAGAAGTCATAAGGGACTTTACTAAAGTTGAACTGTTTACATTCCTACATGGAAACACAATATTTGTAACTCCTGAAACTTTTCAGTATCTGGGTAGTTGGTGGGATTACATACACACACACGCGCGCGCGCACACACACACAGAGACAGAGAGCACAGAGTGAATGGAATAGGATGGGATCATATCTTTAAAAAAATGAAATTAAGCCGTGAGAGAGAAATATATTGGGAGGAGAAAGGGAGAAATGGAATGGGCCAAATTATCTCTCATAAAAGAGGCAGGCAAAAGACTTTTTAGTGGAGGAAAAAAGAGGGGAGGTGAGAGAAAAACATGAAGTTTACTCTCATCACACTTGACTCAAGGAAGGAATAAAATACACACTCATTTTGGTAGGAAAACCTATCTTACAATACAGGAAAGTGGGGGAGAAGGGGATAAGCAGGGTGGGGGGATGATGGAAGGGAGGGCAATGGGAGGAGGGAGCAATGTGAAGTCAATACTCTTGGGGAGGGACAGGATCAAAAGAGAGAACAGAGGCAATGGAGGGCAGGATAGGATGGAGGGAAATATAGTTAGTCTTTCACAACACGACTATTATGGAAGTCATTTGCAAAACTACACAGATATGGCCTATATTGAATTGCTTGCCTTCCCAAAGGGAATGGGTGGGGAGGGAAGGATGAAGAGAAGTTGGAACTCAAAGTTACAGAAACAACTGTCAAGTGCTGTTCTTGCTACTAGGAAACAAGAAATACAGGTAATGGGGTATAGAAAGTTATCTGGCCCTACAGGACAAAAGAAAAGATGGGGACAAGGGAAGGGAGGGATGATAGAAGAGAGGGCAGATTGGTGATAGGGGCAATCAGAATGCTCGGTGTTTTGGGGTGGGGGAGGGGAGAAATGGGGAGAAAATTTGGAACCCCAAATTTTGTGAAAATGAATGTTAAAAGTTAAATAAATTAATTAATAAAATAAAAAAAAGAAATAGTGGAACTTTGTATTCTTTGACAGATTCATAATCTCATTAGTTTAGGTACTTTCCCTCCCCTGCCCCAAGCATACAGGGTAAGCTTTAGTAGCTTAAAATGGCACTAAGATTTTTGGAAGACCCTATAAGTTACAACCCTTTCATGCTTTCTTTGGTCTGTACAATTGTTATCTATGTCTGTAAGGACCTCAGTAGCCTCCTCACTTCATTGAGGGGCTGCAACCTGAATCTATGGAAGGAGGACTAGCATTGATGAGATTTCTCAAAGTTTTCAAGTATTTTGAACAAAAAAAAAGATTTTGCAATATAAACAAAAATACAACAATGATATCATAAAATGCCTTGATAGTTAAAGTTAGCTAAATAGAAAGGGATAAATTTTGTTCAATTATATCATCAGAGGAATTCCTTAGAAAAATGAAAGTGTTCCAGATTCTCCTGTTTGCAGATTATATTATATTTTGCATCAAATCCTGGAACACCATTAGCGCCTCCTTAATGAGAGCTATTGTTACTGTTATCTACACATGAAAACAAAATGGATCAAAAATGTGTATACTACAGATTTTAGCATGTAGTTGGTCTGAAAGTCCATTGAGTTAGTCAATCAGTATCTTAGACAGGTCTCTCAAGCAAAACAAGAAGCTAAGCCCAGAATTACATAGGTGGAGAGGAGATTTAATCACAGTGAGAAAATTGTGCAATTTTTCCAATGATCCCAAGCTATTCCCTACCAAAGAGCCCATGTTTCTACATAATATGGCTGTGAATCATGAAACCTTTATGGATCAACAAGGGCAATATAACAACACATGGTGGGTATAAGTAGTGTGGATCACATTACCAATGATGTCTCATGCACAAGAGATTGAATAAAAGACATGAAGAATATATAAAACATATAACATGTGTACAAATACAGATGTGTATTTAGGAACATACATACATGCATATTTCTATATATACATATACACAAATATGTAACTGGAAAATGAAATGGCCTGGTTATATAGTGAGAACAAGGTATAGTAACAATCTAAGAAGTATAAAAAGATTCAGAGGAAGACCTCAGGCATGTTTGGCTGTGGTCTTCAAGCAAAGGCTGGATGGTCATTTGTCAAGGAGTATTATAGAGAGGAAATGTGTTTAGGTATGGATTGGATTAAATGGCCTTTGAGGTCCCTTCCAACCCTATGATTATGAATTTTAATTACATACAGTATCATATATCTGAGCAGAAAACTGTGATGTTATGCAATGATTAATATATCTTTAACAAATGATTATTTTATCTATTTACTATTTATTTTAAATTATTATATTAGATCCTATGCCTTAAGATGATCTAAATGTCTGTGTCTCATAGTTTCAACCTGGCTACACATTCTTCACAATCAAAAACTCATCTTCTTCATTTGGGATCTCAATGGCAAAAACCTAGAGAAACAGATCCATTTTTCAAAAGCCTTTCCCCAATGGAAATTCACTTCAGTACCCACCCATTATGCCAATAAGTGATGGCTCAGAAGCAGGCCTCCACAGAGACATGTGACCTATTTTGGAAAAACTAGCAATGGGAATAATAAAGCACCAAAAGCCTCTTAGAAATTAGAGTCTAGTATTTTCCAGTTAAATCTGTTATTTCATAAAAGGAATTGAAACTATGAGAATTTAAACCAAGTTCTGATGTACTTTGCCAAGGACTTTTTATGTGTTTTTCTTTTTCACAACTCATTTGTTTACAGCAACAACAAAAAATGCATTCTGTGGGTTCAGAAGTGTAGAGAAAAGTCAGATTCCCTTGACCTAGTTATCAGGCTCAAACAAGAGCAAATGAGAATTAATGTGGTCCCACCAAATTAGAATTTAATCAAATTCATTATACTCTCCTCATCCTTAATAAGAACATTTTCAAAGAATCTCTTAAACACTAAGGTTACAGGAATTTTAATTTTGTTTTGAATACCCAAGTAATTAATTGTCTTAACTGTATAATAAAAAAAAGCCTAAAGAAGAGAATACTATGATGTTTGATTGATGATTGCTCTCATTTGAATCCAATAATTAGGTCAAGGGATATTAGCTTTCTATACATTTCCAAAAGAAGTAAAAGTTTATTTCTTAAATACTTAAAGTGACTTGTGGTTTCATAGGTGTGGGGCGCTCCTTTCATCAGTGAAATTGGCACACAGTTTTGGAAAGTTGTTATGGAAAAAAAAATCGTCACCCTGTGGACAACCTGGTGACAAGCCAAGCCTCTCCAAAGCAGGCTAGTTTGTTATTCAGAGGACAAAGTCCATTATCGGTCCCATACTCAAAGCTTTGCCATCTTGGCAGAATCTGATAGAGACTAAGTTCTGCTGACATAAACTATGGGTCAATCCCACCCCCTAAGCTATAAGAAAGTCATCAGAAGATGCCCTAAAGGGGAAGTTTATTTAGCTATAGAAATAATACTCTCACATTTCAGAAGCACCTTATGGTTTACAAAATGCTTTCCTCACACAAATCCTATCAAGTACATATGTCATATTATTCCCATTAAAAACTAGGAAACTGAGACTTAGAGAACTGAAGTGACTTACTCAGGTATATTCAGACAAGGAATAATGAAATTGAAAAGTACCTTGAGAAATGGTTTCCCTGACTCCAGGGAGAACCCAACTAAACAATTCTGGAAAAAAGAATATAAGACATGGGAAGTAAGAGCTAGAAGCAACTTTAGTGACATATGAGGAGAATATAATTAATAGAGTCCAACCTCTAATGGTAGGGGAAAACTTGTATTAGTACAATCTAAGTGCATTTTTCTTAGCAGGCACTTGCTAATTGCATTCCCATTAACTATATAATATTTTGACTGCCTACCATTCCCTATCCCTCATGTGGAGTAAGGGTTGAACTCCCCAGTTTAAATCATTAAACTGGTAACATTAGTTTAATATCTTTATAAAATAAGTTTCAGAAAATTACTACAGACATTTGAAGACAGAAAAACACACTACAAGACAACAGTTAATCATTCCCCTGCCCCTAAAAAATATTGTGTTCCCCAAAGGAACAATGCCTTCACAGTTTAAAAAAACAGCCTATGAAATCCAAATAAAGAAAATAAACCTGCTGGGGGGAAGAACTTCAAAGGTTTTTAGAAATAATTTTTTATTATCTGATATTTTCGATTATTTCTGTTGTACTGTATTCTCACTTTAGGATTGCCAGGGAAAGATATTGAATTTTTAAAAATCACAGATATTATTGCTGAAAAATGAGTAATCTTTATAAAAATAATCTGTACCTTTATCTAGGACATCTTTTCTGAAAATACAGAAAGGAAATAGGTTTTTGCAAACAACATTCTATAGGAGACTGTATCTTTACAGTTATGAAATTTACACAAAAGGCAGAAAATACAAGATCCCACTCTCTGTTGTTGGCTGACTAAGGGAAAGCATTTGATTTGGTTCTCCTCCAGAAAGGTATCTCTCACTTTATATTACCATCATAAAAGATTATGCCTCAGTAGATATAACCTCATTCCACAATCCTCTGATTGTTTTATGATTGAATAGACACGTGCTTCCTAAAGGTATCCAAATGGAAGAAGGTTCCCTAAGGGTAATGAGGTTTACAGTTTTACAGTGAGATTTACTCCTGTTTACAATTTACACAGGGCTGATTGCACAAAACTCCACATCATTTCAGAACTTCTCAAATGAGGTCCACAATCAACTCAAGTTCAAATTAAAAATCCACACAGTGGATGAAGAATGTCTATTGACCAGACTATGATATACAAGTTGGATAGCTAGTGCTTGATCATCAGTACATGTCTTGGACAAATACTATAGATTGACACTGAGCTGTGCCCAGAAATTAGGAAGAAAAGAGCATGCTAGACAGCATTTGGGAATGGCACAGAATTTTTAATGACCTCATGCTTCTCTCTTAAACAAAAACCCATCTTTTTAAACACCAACATTTTCCTGATGATGCTGTAATGAATCATAAAATACAATAATCTTTGAGGAATCAAAATTGAGGGTCATCCAAAGGGCAATGGACAAACATACAATGATTATAGTCTGCAACACTGATGAATTGCACATAAAGAACAGCATAAGATACCAAAGAGTTGTAGGTTGGGAAAAGCAAGTTGACTGGTTGTTAGTAAGAGTAAGAGAGGAGACAGGGACTGTGTATGCTGTATTGTTACCTAGAGTATCTCAAGTTCTAGAAGAAAAATATAGTATATTTCATGGATTATTTTAGGGAATTTATAGGACATAGACAAGAATCCCATGTGATAATAAGCTGTGATAGAATTTGTGGAGAAAATATCTGCATCAGTGAGATCATAAATCTCTTGAGGAGACTGAAGTATATCAGTTTGCCTAGAGAAGGTGAGCTGATCATGAACTGATCATGAATGAGAAATAAAAATGACTTCAAGTGCTACACTGGTAGCCACAAAATATTAAAAGAGTTGTGGAAAAGCATCTTGTATATTGGGTGGATCTTCCACAGAGGGTCTGTGAGAAAATATAGAAAAGGATTATATAATTGAACATGGTGGCACATACCTATAATACTTGCTACTAGAAAGGCTGGGGCTGGTGAACTGCCTGAGTTCAGAAATTCAGGGTTGCAGTGGGCTAAGAGAATCAGTTGTCCAAATTAAATTTGGCATTGGATGAGACCCTGGGAATGGGGGTGGGGGTGATAGGATACAAGGCTGCATAAAGAATTGTGAACCAGTCTAGGTGAAAAGGAGGTCAGAACTTCCATGCTGATAGTAATGGGACCATGTCCATGAGGGACCCCTATACATACTTCCTATACTAGCCTGGATAAGTTAAGGACACCCAGTCATGGAGGGGAAAAAAGAAGTATTATTAAACTATAAAGTAATTCAGATAGTTTGTGATCTATATTTGTGGGCAAAGTATTCCTATGCTACCCTAATTCACATTATCATAAGTTGACTAGTAAGTACCCACCATAACTTTGTTGGCATTTGCAAATGACAGCAAAGTGAACAAATCTAGCTAACACACTGCATGACAGAAACAGGATCCATGATAGACTAGAACAAAAAGCCAAAGGTAATAAGTCCAAAGTTAGTGTACACTTGAGCTTTTTAAAAAAATCACCTGCACATGTATAGGATGGGTAAAATGATACATAATATGTAAAAAATACCTGGAGGTTCAATATGAGTAATTAATGGGATATGGCGGCCCAAAACCCTATAGTAATCTTGGGCTACATTAACAAAGGCATAATAATATCCAGAGAAAGAGAATAGTTGTCCTCTTCCCTCATTAGATGGCAACTTGCAGGACTGAATTAAACACTGTCACATTTTACAAAATATATTGAAAAAAATACCAAGACCAAAGGAGGGCAAGAAGGCTGATAGGACTGGAAACCATATCATATTAAAATCAATTGAAATCATAAGCGATATTTTGCCTGGATATGTGAAGGCTTTAGGGATAGGTGATAGTTATCTTCAAATATCTGAAGAGCTGTACAACACGTGAAGGTAAAACTTGGACCAGTGGATAAGAGTGATAGAGAGGCAGACTTTAGCTTGATACAAGGAAAACATTTCCTTAAAGTGTCTAAAATCAAATAGTCTAGATAAGGAGAGAGATACACATCTTCAAGTGAAGGACAGATCATGACTTTTCAGAGATGTCAGGAGTGTTGGTATTCTTTCTTAAGAACAGGTTGGAAAAGATGTCTCATATGAACCCTCGCTTCTACTAAAGTCCTCCTCTGACGCCTCATAATAGTATAGCACTGATGCTGGGGTCTCAAAAATCATACCCAGAGAGCACAAGCTTTAATAGATTCTACATCAAGCTAGAAAAGGCAACTAGGTGGCTTAGTGGATAAAGGACTGGGCCTGGAGGTGATAAGACTTGAATTCAAATCTAGCCTCAGATACTTATTAGCTGTGTGACCCTGGGCAGGTCACTTAACCTCTTTTTGCCTTAACCCACAGGAGAAGGAAATGGGAATACACTCCAATATCTTTGTCAAGAAAACCTCATTCAAGGTCACAAAGAGTTGAACATGACTAAATGATTCAACAACAATACCAAGGAACTCACAGGTCCAGTCCCTATACATATTCCATTTTACAAACAGGCATCTGGCCTAAGGCCCAAAGGCAGCAGAAGAGAAAAATTTCAAAGGAATTCTGGAAGGCCCATTTGGTTTTGTCCAGGTGATGGTTAAATATAAATGTGTCTTTATCAACATCACCCTCCTCCCTCACCATCCCCACCCAATCTCCCTTCTCATTCCTTCTGTCCCATCTGGTTCCCTTCACGCTACCCTGGAGTGCCCCCGACTGTAAAATAACCCTCCTTAAGTCAAGTCACTTTTACTTTGTAGAACTCAGTTTCCTCCTCCATAAGACTAGCATAGTGCTCACAGGCTTATGACAAAATATGTTCTGCCAAGCTCTCAGTGTCCCCAGACAACTCTCTAAGACTAAGTTGTATGCATTGGTAGAGGTAATTTACTTGCAGGGAATTCCCTATACAGATGGAATCCCAGGACTGGAATGATAGTACAGCTTGCATTACCTGCCTCAAAGGATTGGTCTAAGGAAGCCCTTTATAAACTGTAAAATCTCATATTTGAGTTATGAGCTTTAACGGTTTCTTTTGGGTCTAAGGTATGACTCACTAACTCCCCCATTCCTTCAGGGGTTTATCTCAGACGGAAAATAACGGAAAATCTGATTGAATCCATTCACAATGAGGCATGACTGATTGCTAGGTTTTCTGCCTACCCGCGGCTCATAAATTTAGAACTAAGGACTGCAGATAACCTTGCATCCAACCTCCTACCCCCTCATTTTACTGATGAGCAAACTAGGGCCCAGAAAGGCTAATTGACTTGCCCAAAGTCACACAGGCAGCAAAATGACAGACCTAGAATTCAAAGCCATGTCCTCAGACTTCAAATCCCATGCCCCTTCCACTGTACCATGTATTTATAACAGAGAAACTTGTTGGCATAAACCTCAAGTTGGTAAAAGGAGCTGAAAATTGCGGAAAAGCAGATTTCAAATTGTGAGAAAAAAACTCATAAGAATTAGAACTATTCACATCATTCTTAGTATCTCTGATCACACCAAAATTCCTGTAGTTCAGTTCCTAATCACCTCTGGCCCAGATTGCTGTAACAGCCTCTTAATTTATATAGTCTTTCCTCTGTCCAGTCCTTCCTCACAACTGCCAAATTCACTCCGCAGCTCAAAAAGGTACAGCAGCTCCCCATTCATTGTTTCTAGGACAGAATACAAACTCCTCTTTGGTGAGGGTGGCATTTAAGGTTGAACCCTTCAAAATATGGGTCCAACCTACCTTTCCAGGGTTATTAAATATTACATCCCCTCATTTCATACCTGGAATGTATTCCCTAGTCACAACATCCTCAATATCTCTGCCTTGAAAAATCTCTGGTTTCTTTCAAAAGTCAACCATCTCATACATGAATTGTTTCTCCATACCTTCCTAGTTGTACCTGTTGTCCCCAAATTACCTTGCATATATTTTGTACTTAACACATGTACATATTGTTTTCCCCAAAGAATATGAGTTATATTTTCCTTGATATCATCAGCTCCCATGGAAAATTCCCAGATCTGCTTATCCAACCCTAACCTCTCTCCTGACCTCCAGTCTCCCAATTCCAACTGTCTATTGGACATGTCTAACTGAATATCCCATAGACATCTTAAATGCAACATGTACAAGACTGAATTCATTATCTTTCCACTGAAAACCTTCTGATCTTCTAATTTCCCTATTATTGTTAGAGCAGTGCTATACTCTCAGTCACCCAGACTGGCAACCTAGGTGTCATCATCCCCTACTCTTCAAGCTTTTGCCTCTTCCTTATCTAATCTGTCCCTATTATACCTTCACAACATATTTAATATATTCCCTCTTCTCTTCTCCAACACTGCCACCACCCTGGTATAGGTCCTCATCACATCATACCTGTGCTATTGAAATAGTATGCCAATTGGTCTCTCTGCCTCAAATCACCACACCCCAGCACCATCCTTCACTCAGCTATCAATGTTATCTTCTTAACATTCAGACTTGATGGTCATTCCCCTATTCGATAAACTCCATAGGCTCCCCAATGCCTCCAGGGTCAAATATAAAATCCTCTATTTGGTTTTGAAAGTCCTTCATTACATGGCCTTTTTCTTCCTTTCCACGCTTTTCACACTGTACTCTGATTCATGCACTCTACAATCCAGAAACACTGGTCTTCGTGCTATTCGTCCAACAAGACACTCTGTCTACTGAACCAGGATTTTTCACTGGCTGACTCCCAAACCTGGAATGCTTTCTTTCTCCTTAACCTGATTCCTACCTTCCCTGGCTTCCTTCAGGTCTCAACTAAAATCTCACCTTCAGCAATATGTTTTTCCCAATCCCTTTTAATGCTACTGCCTTCCCTCTGAGATCACCTCTAAATTTTCTCATATATACATATATACACATATATGTATATATGAGAAAATTTATATATACAAATATTTATATATATGCATATGTATCTATATGTATATGTATATATTTCTTATATATGTGTGTGTATATATGTCTGTATATGTATATGCGCATGTATATATACCTATGTAAATATACATAGGTATGTATATAGTTTTTCATTTAATTTTATAAGTTTTTTCATGTAACTTTCATATATACATACATATAGGTATTTATAGTTGTTGCACATTATCTTCCCTATTAGACAGTGAGCTTGTTGAGACAAGAACTGTTTTGTCTTTATTTGTAACCCTAGCACTTACTCCAGTGCCTGGCACATAAGTTTTTGATGAATGCTTGTTGACTTTATTTGACCTTGAGGACAAAGATTGTCTTGTTTTCACCTTTATATCCCATGGCACAAAGAGGTCTTTCAATAAATGTTTTTCAATTGATTGGTCCAAGAGTAGAACATTAAGGATCATAAAATAATAGTTCCCTATCCATGGTGGTGTTCAAGGGGAAATTGGATGACTATTGTGAGTGATGTAAGTTGTGGTTTCTCTTCAGGTACAGGCTGGATTAGATAATCCTGCCCAACCAGGCCCCTTCTCTCTTAGACTCTGTGATTCTAGTTCTATGATGTCTTCTAATCCTATATATCTAAAAGTCCATGAATGTCCCAGGAAAATATTTTTGAAGACAAGAACTTTCCTGATTCATCTTTCAACATGCCCAACCCCTTTAAAAGAAAGAAAGAAACATTTCCTTCTGGCCTATCAGAGAAGGTCAGTAAATGACTGACTTCTTAGTGTCAGGTGTTAACAGCCTTTACAGGAATCAAAACCAGTTTTGTATAGATGAAGTTCCCTGACATCTAGTTAAAGTTTCTATGGTCTTTCCAGTTTCAACCAGCTCCTACTCTCAATCCAGGCTGAGCTATGTTCTTAGGTAAGTTCCTCTGGTTACCCAAATGACTGCTTCTCAAATCATCATCATCATCCTCTTCATCATCAGCATGTTATCAGAGAACTTCTGAATATGATACAGTGCTGGGATTTATCATCACATGAATAATTAAAATGCCTGGACATCAAGCCAGATGCAAGTTGAACTGAGTTTCTAAGATAGTCCCTAGGCGGATAGACTCTGAATAGTCAAATACTGTCACCACTATCAGAGCAGGTGACCTTTGTGAATAGACATCAGGGTAGTTGAAGTTTGGGAATAGGAAGGCAACACGCTGCCAACCATGTTAGGTTATTTAGGACACCACACTCTCTTCAACTCTATGGTCACCTGCAGTCAGTAGATAAATAAAAAGGAGACCAGAATCTCAAGGCTCATATTTCTAAAGTAGCCCTTACACTATAGCTGACTACTCATGGCAGAGTAGTATGGTCCTAAAATGTACTTATACTTGAGCAGTTTCTCTGTGTATTGTCTTCTCTCATATTCCTGGGGGCATTATCTGTAGGAGTGCACTATTTAGATGGATGAGGTCTTACACCTCCAGAATGTCCTTATTACACTAAGTCACAAAGTCAGAGCCCATCCAGGCAACCTCAGAAAACATAGTCAAAATATGTCATTTTTGAACTGAAAGGATCAAACCTCTCACTTCTTTTGATGTGGAAACTCCAAAAGGAAGGCACTTCCCAAGGTCACACAAGCATGTTAGAGGGAAGGGAAACTAGAATAAACTCCAAATCTCCTGATATCCAGGCCAGTGTTCTCTCTACTACCAGACTGCTACCTCTGTCTTTTTAGATTAAGAAAGGATATCAGCAGTTAGTTTGTAATAAACACCTGGAGTGTGAAACCATCAAACCAGTTTACCACGCTCAGCAGTAGCTGAGTAGCTACTCCTTGAATGCACAAATGCTTCTCTCATGTAACCACTTCTCTGTGCAACATTTGTAGAATTTAGTGCTGTAAGGAGCCTTAGCTATCATCCAGTCTGATGTCCTCACTTCCAGATGAGAAATTAAATGACCTGCCTCAGTCACACAGAACCATGATTCAAACCCTGGTTTTCTGACTCCACTCTGCCTCTTGCTTTATCTTGGCTTCAGCATCAACCTTATTTTGATCTAGGCCATCAGCAGGTGTCCTCCCATTCCAACCCTTGATTAGGCTGTTAACTATGCAGACAGTTGCCAATAGTGAGGAAAGGGTGGCAGAAAACAAGAAACTTTCCATTTAATTGGAATCCATCCAAACACAGAATTTCAGGAATCATCATCACCTTCTTAGCCCTTTGGGAGCTACCCTAGGTAGTAACTGGTAAGGATTGTAGCAAAAAGCTACACCACCTCATCCAGAAGCCCAGAGCATCTAGAATGCTAAAAGACAGGATCATAAGAAGGCTGAGACCTGAGAACCCAAAGCCTGGGTCTCTCAAAGAAGTGCTCAGGAAGTAAGGGGTGCCTAAACTCCTCTGCCAATTCACAACCAACATCTTAAAAAGTAGAATATAAGGATGCAAGAATGCTCAGCGGTCACGTGTCTGATGCCCGTGCCCCAGAACTTGTGCGTGGTCATCCACTCATCATTTGTTGACCCTCTCTCCAGGTCCCATCCCTTGTACCTACAAACTCCTCCTCTGTCCTTTCAACCTGTATCACCTGCTGAGCCTGCCTTTGTTATGTCTCTATGATTATAGTATTTAGAAATGGAAGGAAGCTTAGAGATCCTAGTCAACCCTTGCATTTTATACATGAGCTCAAAAAAAGCTGAGTGACTTGTCCAGGGTTACCCAACTAATAAGTAACAGGACCCCAATACTAATTTTAAGTCTAGTGATCTTTCTGCTACACTACAAGCTAATTGAAATCCTGTATCTCCTGGTTCATTGACCCTGAACTCCAAGACTGCCCCCTAGACATACAGGTCTCCTTGGAGTGCTTTTCCTAGACTCTCTCCTCTTCTTTATAAGCTGGATGTTACCTTCCTTCTATCCATATCACCTCCTCTACCTATAAGGTTCTCTTTTCCTCATTCCTTAGCCCCTCCTCTGGCCCTCACCTGTAGGACCCCCCCTTCCTACCCCCAAAATCACCCTAGCCTGTACCCGCAGCGCTTCTAACTACGGCAGCCCCACCCCCTGCACCTGTAGGGTTTTGTACCTCCAGCGACCCAGCCTTCTACACCTGTAAGGCCCTACCGTGCCTAATGCCACCCTGGCTCTTACACCTGTAGGGCCCTCCTGCTCATTGATATCGCACCCCCTACTCCAGTAAGCCCGCCCTTGCTCTTATAGGCACCCCACCCCTTGCACCTATAGCCACCCACCTCTGTGGTCCCCCAGCACACCCCGCCCCTCACCGCAAGAAGCTTCCTACACCCCGAGCCGCCCCGCCCCCTGCACCTGCGGTCCGGCCTCTCGCAGTGCCGGGCCCCGCCCCCTGCATCTCTCCGGCTCCCCTCGGCCGGCCCCACCCTGCCCCGCCCCGGCTTTAGCCAGGACTAAACCTCACCTCCCGGCTCTCCTGCACTGGGCCCGGGGGCCGCTGTCAGTGTCGGGGCCGCTGTCGTGGTTGGGGCCGCCGCAGTCCCGGCCGGTCACCTTGACGCAGGCCGCAGCGGCCGCCGCCGCCTCCTCATGGCCACGCCGAGAGCAGCGGGCTGGCGGCAGCAGCTCCTGCAGCCAGAGATGGCCCGAGCCCGGCCAGAGCCCTAGCTCGAGCCGCTGGAGCCGCGGGAGCAGAGCCGAAGCCCAAGCCCAGCCGCAGCGGGAAACGTCCACTCCAGGGCCGGAGCGACAAGACCATCAGCCAATCCTTGCCCTAAGCTAGACATTCTCACCAACCACCTTAGAACAGGGGCGGGGATAGGCAAATCAGCCCTGCCGAGCCCCCAGTGCGCAACAGCGGGAGCTGCGAGCCAGTAAAGGGCCCAGGGGTGAGTGAGTGGGGCTGAGCGCTCCCCTCCTAGTGTATCTCCATGCCAGCCATCGTTTGCTACAGCTTGGAGGCTGGCCTGGCCCCCCAATCTGCCTCCCCTGAAACAGTTCTGCGCTGATTCCTAGATCCCTCAGAAAGGCCTTGCACCCCTTACACTCCCTGAACTGACTTTGATTTAAATCAGATCTATTTTCTTCCCTACTTGGGATCAGATGAAGTCGTAGCATGACAGAGTTGTAAGGAACCTTAGAGCATAAAATGTAAGAACTAGAAGAAACTAAATTATTTAGACTAGATTGGCATGGGGGGTTGGGAGAGACTTGTCCAAGGTCACATGGAAAGTTCATGGCATGATTGGAACTCCAATTGGTAGTCTAGCGTTCTTTCCAGAGAAAAGCAGTGGGTTGCAGGTTAAAGAGAGCTGGACTTGGAGTCGGGAAAGACCTGGGTTTAAATTCTGCTTCTAACACTTTCTAACTACTTCTCTGAGTCTCGATTTCCTCATCTGTAGTAGGAAGATAATAATATCTTCTGGAGCCTCATAAGGTTGTCCTTAAGATCAAGTGAGATTGTGGGGGAGTAGTAAGAGAAGGGAGCCTGCAAACCTTAAAGTGCTACATAAGTGTAAGCCATCATCACTGTTATTATTGCCCTATTCTGCCTTGCTCTTTCCTTTTTTAAAAAAAAAATGCATTTTGTGTGACACAATTCAGAGTTAAATCATAGATTCTGAAGAGTGTAGTTAGTTGGAAGGGACCTTTAAAAACTGAACTAATTTCCCCTTGCAAAAACAAATAAACCTCCTCCCCTAATCTCTCTATTTCCATTGAAAGCATCACCAGCACCTAACCCATAACCTTAAAGTCATCTTTGACTGTTCCTTCTTCTTCACGATCATTTGTCAAATCCTGATGATTTTACCTCCCAAATCTGTATCCAAATCCTCCTTTCACCTCATACAGCCAGCATCCCTGTTTAGGTTATCATCACCTCTCATCTGGGACCGTTATAATAGCTTCTGAACCTAGTCTCTTGCCTCCAGGCTCCCCCTTCTCCAATCTTCCTTTTAAAAAATTACCCCCGTTCTGTCATATTTAAATGAGGCAATAATCTGACAATAAAAATTATGTTTATGGAATAACTTACATTAAAAATCTAATTCCAGAGGACTGAAAATCTTTACAATGAATTTTTCCCCAACAGCAAGTTTTGATGGAAACAGCAATTAATATTTCTGACTTGATATCTACTGCCTTAAAATGCAGTTTTATACAAACGCTTTTTTTTAATCTTTAGAATACAATGAATCATTTATATTTAAGCTTGTAGACTAGTGGTCCAGGATAATGAATCAGATAAGGCAATGATCTGATAAGGAGTTATGCCACCCATGTTTGGGGGTCAACTATGGACAAGGTTTCCTGCAGCAATCTTCACAGGAATGACCAAAAGTAAGAAGCACTGACCCCCCACTATATTCAAAACTAAAATTTTGTCCCCAAAGTTTAATTCTGATCCTGCTCATAAGTTATAGCAAAAGGAATTCATGTGAATGCAGTTTTTCAAATTTGATTCCTCTGTTTTCCAGAGATAAGCCCAATTCTTTCAGCTTTTACAACATACCATTACCTCATTAATATGCCTACTACATGAGTTGAACCAAGTCTGCTCCTGTTTAAAAATGCTTAGTGACTCTCTGTTGCCTCTAATATAAAATACAAACCCCCTTGGCTTTAAAGCCCTCTATAATCTGTCTCAAACCTGCCTTTCCAGACATGTTCATTCTACTAATCTTCATGCACTCTATATTCCGGCCAGGCATGCCTTCTACTTGCTTCTAGATCTTGCCCAGTCCTCTCTCACCTCCGTGTATTTATACAAAATGTCCCCTCTGTCTGAAATGGACTCCCTCCATGACTATCTGTTGAAATTTTTCTCTTCATTCAAAATCATTTTCTCTACAAAGTATTCCCTAATCTCTGCTTTCAGATAAAAGTGATTTCCTTTTCCCTCAAATTTTCCTAGAAAACTTCATCTGGATTGCTCCTTGTTTCATGTTCACTTGTATACATGGCATATCCCATGTCCAGCCAATAAACTGAATATTTCTTAAGAAAATGTGGTCATTTATTCTGTCTCTCTTTATTAAGAGCCTAGAACACTGTTGTCCACACAGTAGGCACTTTTAAATGCCCCAGTGAGTGTTGAATGAATCAATCAAGTGAAGTCCATTAATCATATAGATAAGAAAATTAAGATACAGAGAGAGGAAGTGATTTGACTATAATCGTACTGTTAATTATTGCCAGTAGTAGCTTCCTGACTTCTAATCTTTTACTGTATACTAGCAACTCTTATCATTTCATTTTTAGAATTGATGTATTCAAAGCTACATTTTAGAACAGAGATTTATTTTGATGTGTTAGGAGTTTGGAGATAAATTCTGCAACCTCAGAAAATTGATGTGTGTAGTCCAGGGTCTTGCACATAGCAAGTACATGTGCACCTGCTCAATAAGTGTTTGTTGATTTTTTTACAAACCATGAAATTCATTAGAAGTTAATTCTTTCCAAATCAAAATGTTATTTATGGATATTTTTGCTATAATGAATTTGGAGATTAATATTTCCTCCATTTAACTAAAATAAGCTTAAATATTTCCAATATTTCTCTTCTATAACATACTTGTAATTTTAGCAAAATAAGTTTCTGTAATTTTGAATTTTATTTTTGAATATGAAATTGGGGCAAATAAATCAAGTTTAAATCATATTAACAGAAGATATTTTCAATGCAGGCTAAGATGGGAAGCTTGCACTGGTAAGGAAAAATTCATTTTCATGATTTTTCAGTTCCTGAATGATTTCTTAATTTAAAAAAAGGAATAATGATAACTGATATTTCTATAGCACTTTAAGGTTTACAAAATGCTTTCTATATGTGAAGTATGTGGTTCAATTATAGTTATCCCTAATTGACAGATAGGAAAATTGAAAGTCAGAGACATTAAGTGATTTACCCATGAAGATAATACATGGAAAAACAGGTATTCATGCTCAGTTCTCCTGCCTCCAGATCTAGTGCTCTTTTTACTGTCATAATAAGTCTAAAGACTTTTTTTTTCCAGGCCTACTATTGCAATTAAAATTTTTTTTTCCAGGTCTACTATTACAATTAAAAAATGAATCTCTTCCATAGTATTTGGAATATATGTATTTCACGGTACTTTTCATATTCAGCATTGTGTTACATTTATTTCTACACATATATTATCTTCCCCTCCCCACTAAATTGAAAACCCTTTATAAGAAGAACAAGGTTTTGTTCTTCACTGTATCTCCCACAATGGTCATTACAGTGTTTTGGGTGAAGTGAATGTATTGTTTTTGTCTCTGTATCCACAGCACCCTCCGTAGAACCTGGAACATAATAGATGCTTAATAAATATTGGTTGATGGATTTTTCATATTGTAGGTGCTTCAGTAAATGTTTGGTGAATGAATATTATTCAGTATTAAATCTAGATGCTTATGAACTCTATCAATTCAGTGACATGACATTTATTATAGTTCATCTAATGATAAAATTTTAACTTCAGTAGGTAAATATTACTCTAAGGACTTAAATGGGAAATTTTTGTTTTTTCATGGATTGGTATTACCAAGGAATTTATCACCTACTAAGCAAACCTATTGGTAATGAGCTTCTCCTTGCTCAGCTAGGATAGTCCTCAAAAAGCTGACCCTGTCTGTCACCAGTATTTAAAGCATATTCCTCAAGAACTCAACATCACCTCCATGTTATGAACAGGCATCCGAGTAGGATTTTATGGAAGAACATTGTGAATATTGACAAGGAAATGATCAAAGATCATCACTAAGGCCTAGTGAATTATGAAAATAAAATTTTTGTAAAATGTCACATGAATCTGTGTTCTCAAGCATGATACAATTAGAAATTAGATTCTGTATTCCATGATATACTTAAGCACTATAGATTCATAGAACGTTAAAGATGAAAAGTACTCACATGGTTTTTAGAAGAGATAGCAGTAAGCACCATGGATAGCACTTACAGAAAAGCAGAGTACTATAGTTGCCTAGTTCAGCACTGGAGTGGTGGATAGCAGCAGAGTAGGGCTGTAATGTACTGTCCATATGCCTACAGGGTAGCATTTCTAGGGATATTTTAAAATAAACATAAGAATGTAGATTTGAAGCTGTATGGAACTTTAGAATTCATCTAGTTCTACTTCATTTTACATATTACGAAATAAGAGATTAAATAATTTGCCCAAGGACACAAAATAGTCAGTCCCGGAGTTGGGATGAGAACTCATCCCTATAACTACAACGTCATTTCTTTATCTGTTGAACCATCCTGAGGACAGGCAGTTATCAGTGCTGATAGATTTAATTAGGCTGACCAACCTGTCTGCCTTTAGGTAATTTAGGTTTAAGTGGAACAAGAGCCAAGTGAAAGCCTAGGGAAGGAAGGACACTGTTATATGAACTTCCTGAAGTGATTGTATCCTTATGCCTCTCCCCCAATGAGCTAAATCTTGGAAGGACAGCCAGAGAATTGCATATGCCTGTGTGTCTCTCCATGGTATCTGGTGTCTCAATACAATCCCTATGTGGCAAAGAGTGAGTGTTGCAGCAATGGTTAAGTATGTGGTGAGGGCTTTCGGAGACAACTTTAGCTATATTTATAATTTTTTTGATGATATGGCATGACAGAAGGGAAAAGGGAAGAAACCCTAGCAATGAAGATATCTAAAAGAGAAAATTCCAAAAGAGTAGAATTTCTTTCCAAAAGAAAAAAAATCATAGCACTAATACCAAAAATGGCAACCCAAAGGACATCAATAACTCCTGACTCCATGCCTATTTTCTTATCTTTATAAATCTTTGTGAAAATGGCCTGAACATGAAAAGCTGGTATCCTTAATAAAAGTGTGAAGATACTTGCTTTGACAGCACATATACTAAAATTGGAAAGATACAGACAAGATTAGTATGGCCCTGGCACAAAGATGACATGCAAATTCATGAAGCATTCCATATTTTTGGTAGGCCTCCAACTCTGTCACTCTGAATCTGCAAAGCTTTCCACCTAATTGACAGTGGCTGGCAATAACAACTTTCTACGAGAGCTCCACACAGGGACAAGTCTGCAGTTGTGTTGCCTAGACCCTAACCAAGATCCTGATCCTAGAAATCCAGGAGGGCAGCAACCAGATCATCTTCTAGATCAGACAAATCAGAATCTGCTGATAGCTTTCAGTTCTCTAGTTTGAAGTGCCCTTGTAACCTTTGAAGAAACCAGCACTCAATTCCCAAAGAATATAGAATCAGGATCCCAGATAATACAAACCAGTACCATACAAGGTCCTGATATTTCTTCTAGAAGTTCAGAAAACCTGCCTCTAACACAAAGTTTGAATTCAGGAAGTAAAGCTAGAAGGATGATTTAACAAAAAAACTCCCCAAATAAAGAGATATCATGATGCCAGGGATTCCCCAAGACAGAAACCCAGAAGAAGAGAATAATCCCAAAACATCTATAAATATGTTGAAAAATACAGATTGGCCACAAAGTCAACTAGAATTCCTAGAAAAAAATGATATTATATTGTATTATATTATATTGTAAGAAAGAACTGATGGAGTCTGAATGCAGATCAAAGCATACTATTTTTCATTTTATTTTTTCTAGTCTGCATTTTCTTTCACATGACTAATATGGAAATATATGTTGCATGATCAGACATGCATAATCTATATCAAACTGCTTAACATCTTGGGGAGGGGACTGGAATGAGGGAGAGAATCTGACACTCAAAATTTTTTAAAATGAATGTTAAAAATTGTTTTAAAATGCAATCAGGAATTTTTTTTTAAAAAAAAGAAAATTATACAAGTGAAATTAAAATGCTAGAGAAAAGAATTGAAAAAACACATGAGAGCTTTATAAGAAGCAAGGCAAATGACATTTAGAACAAAAGGTATAAAATCTTTCCCAAGAAACAAATACCTTGAGAGGGAGAGGAGTCAAGATGGTGAATTAGACGCAACCCAACTGAACTCTTTCAACATCCTCCTCCAAAAAACTTCAAAATAACAACTCAAATTAAATTTTGGAGTGTCACAGCCAATAAAAGGTTAGAGTGAGATATTTTTCTGGCCTAAGAAAACTTAAGAGGTCAGCAGGAGAACCTTTTGGTATGAGGCTGGAAGCCTGTTCAGAGCCCACACACTCCTCAGCAGCAACAATGGCTACAACAGTGACAACTTTGAGAGCTCTCAGCCCAGAGACAGTAAAGGAGGCAGACAAGTGGTCAGAAAGAGATCACATAAGACCCTTTGTTGGAATTAGGTACAGCTGGCACTGGTTAGCAATTCTATTACCCATATGCAATTCTGAGTCATAGTTAGAGGGTGGAGAAGAGTGCTATGGATCTGTTACAGGGGAGCAGTGGCCCTGGTCACAGTTCCAAGGCAAAGAGAGTGCTAGTACTTATGGCTGCAGGGGACCAGAGGTCCTTCCCAGGTAAAGACCAAAGTCCAGACCTGGAGAGAAGTGGCCACACCTCTCCCTGGATCAATCACCTTGGAAGCCAAGAATTTGCAGACTCCTGGAACTAGTTCTGAAAATAGCAGCACAAAAAAGCCAGAAGCTTGGGACAGTACCTCCCCACTCCTAAGTGAACAAAACTGAACTTAATATATACATACATGTGTGTGTTATTTATTTATTCTGAATTTATGAAATAAAACAAGCATTTCCATGACATAATAGAACTTTAAAAAGATAATTACACATGAAACTGCAAATCTGTTCTATTCAACTTGCTATTCCTTTTAAATATATAACTAATTTTAAAAATAAAGCTATCATGTAACTTTCTTTTTTTCTTTCCCTCCCCCCACCACCCTAGAGATGGCTACCACTTGACATAAATGTGTGTGTGTGTGTGTATAAACATTCTATACATACTTCTGTTTATCAGTTATTTCTCTGGATGCAGATAGTATTTTCCTTCATTGGTCCCTTAATTTGGGTATTTATAATAGTCAAAATGACTTATTCATTCAAAGATATTTTTAAAACAATATTTCTGTTATTGTATACAATGTTCTCTTGGTTCTGCTCATTTCACTCTTCATTATTTTATGCAAGTCTACCCATGCTTCTCTAAAATTAATGAGCTCATCATTTCTTATAGTGCAATAGCATTTCATCACAACCATATACCATAACTTGTTCAGCCATTCCCGAATTGATGGGCATCTCCACAATTTCCAGTTCTTTCCTCCTACAAAAGGAATTGCTATAAATATCTTAGAACACATAGGTTCTTTTTTTCTCCTAATCATCTTTGGAAATAAACCTAGTAGTGGTATTTCTGGGCCAAAAGGTGTAAGTGGTTTAATTACTCTGTGGGCATAATTCCAGATTGCTCTCTAAAATGATTGGATCAGTCCACAGTTCCACCAACCATGAATTAGTGTCCCAAATTTTCCTCATCCTTTCAAACATCTGTTGCTTTCCCCTTCAATTATTTTAGGTAATCTGATAGGTGTAAAATGATATCTCAAGGTTATTTTGATGTGCATTTCTCTAATCAATAATGATTTATTTTGTATGGCTATAAATTATTTTAATTTCTTCATCAGAAAATTGTCTGTTCATATTCTTTGACCATTTATCAATTGGGAATAACTCATATTCTTATAGATTTGCTAAAGTTCTTTATATATTCAAGATATAAGACTTTATCTGAGAAACTGTCTATAAAAAATTTCCCCCCAATTTTCTGCTTTCCTTCTGATCTTGGCTACATTTGTTTTATTGTACACAAACTTTCTAATTTAATCTAATCAAAATTTTCCATTTTATACCTTACTCTGCTCTCTATCTCTTGTCTATTTGTAAATTGTTTGCTTAGGCATTATTGATAAGTAATACGTTATGTATTCTTCAAATTTTCTTGTAGTATCTCTCTTTATATCTAGGTCATGTATCCATTTTGACCTTATCTTGGTAAATATAAGATGTTAGTCTTTACCCAGTTTCTGACATCCTGCTTTCAAGTTTTCCCAATAACTTTTACCAAATAATGAATTCAAGAATTCATCTCCATATTCACATCTCAGAAACTTCAGTCTTTGCATTTGTCAAATATGAGGTTACTATATTTATTTGCTGCTGCAAATTGCATGTCTACTCTGCTTCATTGATCTACCTTTCTATTTCTTGGCCACTATCAGATAGTTTTAATGATTAATATCTTATTATATAGTTTAAGGTCTGATAATGCTAAATTTCTTTCTTTTACATTTTTTTCATTATTTTCCTTTGATATTTTTGACTTTTTATTCTTCCAAATGCATCTTATTATTTGTTCTGATTCAGTAAGATAATTTTTTGGTAATTTAATTGGGATTGCATTAAACATATTAATTAGTTTAGGCAAAATTATCATTTTTTATATTGGCCTTACCTACCCATGAAAAAACTAATATTTCTCCAATTATTTGAATCTGATTTTATTTATATAAAAAGTTATTTTCAATAATTTTGTTTATATAGTTCCTGGGTTTGTTTTGGCAGGTGTACTCCCAGGTATTTTATAATGTCTAGAGTTATTCTAAATGAGATATCTCTTACTATTTCTTCTTGCTGGGTTTTGTGATATATTGGAATACTGATGATTTATGTGGATTTAGTTTACATCCTACTACTTCGCTAAAAAAATTTTTTTTGATAAAAACTATTGTTATTTTGCAATAGATAAAAAAGACATAGACACCAAAAGCATTTGTTATTGTCATGATATTCTAAGCAAAATCTAAATGGAAGATACATTCCTTATAAATGGTGAAATTCACCAGGTGTTTCTGTTTGGACATAAGATATTAAAATTTCATGAATGGTGGAATACTAAAGGATCTCTCCAAGGAAAATTCTCAAGAGAAAGAGCCCTAGCTATCTTGCAGGTGAAAAAAATGATAACCAAGTTATAGCACATTGTTAATAATTGTTTGTACACGAGAAATGGCATAGACAATATCATCTGTAACCAAAATGGGATGTAGGTCAGTAATGAGGGATACCAGATTGTCAGTCCAGTATTACAATGACATTCACAAAATATCAAGTCCCATAGGAAGGGTACTCTAAAGTGAACCTATATTTTTTTCATTATTTTTTACGAATAAAATTATATATTTTTTAAAATGTGATCTCATTTTTTGATAATTCTCCTCCCTCAAAACAAACACAACTCCACCCATGTAACAGAAGTATGTAACAGAAGTATGGGCTTAGCAAAACAATGCGTTAGCCACTTACAATTCAATTTAACAGACCTTTATTGGGCACCTATTGTCCCCCACTCCAAACCAGAAGTTCAACATATTACTCATTCTGTGGCTATATTGCATATCACCTTTCAGCTAGAAAGAAGGAGACATGTTTTACTAACAATGCCCTGGAACCAAGATAGGCACTTCATTTATCTGAACTCTGATGTCTTTCAGTGTTGTTTGTCTTTACATCAATTTGGTCACTGTGCAAATTGTTCTCTTAGGTCTATCTCATTTATCATAAGTTTGCCCAGGTTTCTCTGAAGTCTTCATATTTGACGTTCCTTATATGACAATAATATTCCATTATAAGCCATTCCACAATTGATAGACCTTGTCTTTTGTTTCTGGGTTTATTTTGTTGTTGTTGTTGTTGTTGTTGTTGTTGTTACCACAAAAGTGTAGCTGTAACTTTATACATATGGGACATATTCCTCAGCCTTGAACTTCCTTAGGGCTATATTCCTAGTAGAGTTATTTTGACATATACAGTTTAGTGATTTTTCACTAAACTATTAAATATAATTCCCTTTCAGAATTGTTGTACCAAATCACACCTCCATCAACAGTGTATTAGTATGCCCTATCTTCTCATAGACCATACAATATTTTTCATGCTCATCTTTTATTGTCATTGTCTATCTGATGGATGAGAACTGAAACCTCACTGATGATTTAATTAGCATTTCTCTTATTAGTGATTTGGAGCATTATTGCATATGGGTGAGCTCTCAAAAATTGTCCATATCCTTTGATTACTTATCTGTTAATGAATGACATTTGTTTTTATAGACATATCAATTCTTTATGGTTGGTTGTTATCCTTTGTCTTCGCAGAGGACCAAAATGACATCATCATGATAAAGTGAATTTCAGTGTGTCCGACTGTGACTGATGAGACCAATATGAGCTCAGAATGCTCTACCACAGGATGGGCACAGATAATCCACGTGAATATTTGGGGTGGATATCCCAATTTGCACATCCTGCATTTCCTTTGTGCTGTCTCAATTCTGCTTTGCTCAAAAAGCACACCATTCTGAGTGGTCCTGTGCCAGTGTGTCTCATGTTGCATAGTCAAATCCAAAGTTCTTGAGAGTGTCCTTGTATTGTTTCTTCTGGCTACCATGTGATCATCTGTCCCATGAGAGTTCTCCATAAAATAGTCTTTTTGGCAAGTGTACATTTTTCATTCGAACAATGTGGCCAGCCCATTGGAGCTGTGCTCTCTGAAGCATAGTTTGAATGTTTGGTAGTTCAGCTCGAGCACGGATTTCAGTGTGTGATACCTTATCCTGCCAGGTGATCCTCAGAATCTTCCTAAGACAGTTCAAATGGAAGCAATTCAGTTTCTTGGCATGAGGCTAGTAGACTGTCCATGTTTCACAGGCACACAACAATGAGGTCAGCACAATGGCTCTATAGACCTTCAGTTTGGTAGTCAGTCTAATACCTCTTCTCTCCCAGACTTTTTTTCAGAGCCTCCCAAACACTGAACTAACTCTGGCAATGTGTGTGTGTCAACCTCATTGTCAATGTGTACATCCCTGGAAAGTACGCTACCAAAGTAAGTGAACTTATCCACAGCATTTAAAACTTCTCAACTTGTTGTAACCTATGGTTCCACATATAGTGTGTTGGTGGCTAATGGAGCACCTGTGTTTTTTGATGTTAATTATTAGGCCAAAATTAGCACAGGCAGCAGAGAATTGATCCATACTTTATTGCATCTCAGCTTCAGAGGCTGCATTGAGTGCACAATCATCTGCAAACAGAAAATTATGCACCAACACTCCCTCCACTTTGGTCTTGGCTTGTAGCCTTTTCAAATTGAAGAACTTGTCATCAATATGGTAGTTGACCTTGATGCCACGTTTACCCTCATTGAAATCAGCTGACAACATGGCTGAAAACATCATGCTAAAAAGCATGGGAGCAAACACATAGCCCTGTTTCATTCCATTGGTGACTGGGAAGGCATGAGAGCATTGTCCATTATCCAGAACCTGGGCAAACATGCCATCACGAAATTGACGTACACTATTGATGAACTTCTCTGGGCAATCAAATTTTGACATAATTTTCCATAAGCCCTCACAACTAACAGGGTCAAAGGCCTTGGTCAGATCTACAAGCATTGTGTACAGACTTCTGTTCTGCTCCTGGCCTTTCTCCTGGAGTTCCCAGGCAGGAAACACCATACTGACTGTTCCTCAGCCACATTGGCTCTCAGGTATATGACCATCTTCCAGGTGAGGGATCAGGCTATTAAGGAGGACTCTAGCAAGAACTTTGCCAGTAATGACTAAGAGAGAGATCCCCCTGTGATTGTCGCAAGACAATCTATTCCCTTTACCTTTATAGAGATGGACAATGGAGGCATCCTTGAACTCCTGGGGGATAACCTCCTCTTGCCATATAACCTGGAAAATTTCAGTCAACTTTTGTATGAGCAGTGGTCCCTCTACTTTGTAAATCTCAGTTGGAATAGAATCAGCACCAGGTGCTTTGCCACATGAAATGAGCCTAATGGCACTCAAAACCTGTTCTTCAGTTGGAAGTTCAGCTAAGGAGGGATTGACTTCAACTTGAGGTAAAGTGGCCTCAGTATTGATTGATGATGGTCTTTTGAGAATACTATGGAAATGTTCAGCCCATCTCTCTAGGATCATGTCCTTATCACTGATCAATGTGGCTCCACCAGCACTGAGTAGTTGTGATGCACCATAGGTTTTTGGTTCATAAAAGTGCTTTGCATTGTTACTATCAGTTATACTATCAGCATAAAATTGAATTTCATCTTCCTTCTTACTGAGCCAGGAATCCTGCATCTCTCTAAGCTTTGCTTATACTTTGCTTTTGATGGAATTGAATGCTGCCTTCTTAGAGAACTATCCTATTAGTAAATCCTGTGGAGTTCTCGTTTTTCATTTAGCATTTTCTGCTAAATTCAGCAGTTTCTGAATTGTTATAAATTCCTTATATAGCTTAGATATAGGACCTTTTACAGAAATATTAGTGTGAAGTGTTTTTCTCCTGTTTAACAGGTTTTTTCATTGTAACTACATTGACTATGTTTATGAAAGAACTTTTAAAATGTTAGATAACCAAAACTGTCTTTTATCTTTTACAATTACCCCAGACTCCTCATTTCCAACCATAATTGTGAAAGCTATCTCCTTACATTGTCCTCTTATTATTTTTTGTACTACCCCTTTCCTTGACAAGGCCTCAAGATGTATCTGTAAGGACTTCTTACAAAGAACTGATCCAAAAGGGGTCATTTTTGGGTTCATTAATGTCTCCACATGGATTCTTTCAGGAAAATCTTTAAAGCAAAATTTAGAGCTGTAAGAGACCTAGGAGGCCATTTGTTCCAAACAAATAAATCCAGGCAGATAACATCTAGTCATTTTACAGAAAGGGAAACCAAGGCCTACAACAATTAAATTATTTGCCCAAGGTCATAGAGATATTATGTGTCAGAGGTGAGATCTCAATATAAGTACTCTGATACCAGAGTCAAATATGGTTTCCACTATTTCTTATTTGTTTAGGATTTTCCTAAAGCCTGGTAAAAAGCCCTCTTCCCACAAGGATGCTGAATGTATAATAGAGGCATTGGTATGGGACACCTTTTATTTCCTCTACAATAGAAATTACATAAGACACAAAGGACTCAAAAGCACACATGAAAAAGTGTAGGATACATTTGGATAGCCCATTGGACAAATTGTATTGCCCGCAGAAGGTAAAGACCCTTTGTGGGGCTGCTGAATGGCTAGTTCATATTCATCACACATCTGCACTGAGACACTCCCAGCAATTGTTATGGAAGATAGGCAAGTCCCAGATCTCCTAGGCACTTATTTCATGGCTTCAGTCCTCTAGAGGTGATCCTATTGACCATAATCTTTGCAATGTTCTTGTGAAGTTCTTTTTCTGGGGAGTTAGCATTCAGCTCTGGAAGTCTGACTTCAGATTATCCATGAGGGAACCCTCAAGACTGTAAATGTCCACCTTGGACTATTGCTAGTTTTTGATTTGTACTTAGGAAAGGAAACAGAAAAGGCAAAAAACAGTCAGGAACTCAATATACCAGAAACTAGAACCTCAAGTTCCCCTCTTACTGCTAAATGTATCTGCTTTAAGCCATCGTTGCCGCTAGGGAGATGGGGGTGGGGATATAAGAAATGTCTTCCCTCTCATCTTTGCTAGATGTATAAATGAGAGAAAGAATGTGAAACAGGTCCCAAAAGGAGATAGAGATGTTTCTAAAACTCACTCTTATAGGCCTCAAAGTGGGGAGAGTCTTCTGACAAGAATCTAACCTCGACACTCAGTGACCAGTCATCATCAAGGTAGTCCTCTTCACTGGGGACCAATCAGGTATTCACTGTGTGCTCACTGCAAGGAGTCGGTGCACAGGTCTCTAAGCAAGGGAACCATGGGCACATCTAGCTCCATGACAGGTACCTCCTTGCTATAATCTCATCAAGTGGATTTGAGAGAATTATCAAATGGAGCAGAGTTTCTCCTGATCACTCTTGCTACAGATGTGACCTTTTATATTTAGGTCATGTATCCATTTTGAGATTATTATAATTTGTGGTAAAAGATGCTGAGCTGAAACTAATTTCTGGCAGACTTCTCTCCAGTTTTCCCAACAGTTCTTGTCAAATAAGGCCTTTTTCAATAATTTGTGTATATTCATGGATTTATTGAGCATTGAATTTGACTGTTTCTAAGTCTTACTAGATCTGTTCCCTTTGAACATTTCTATTTTAAATAATAACAAACACTTTTGATAATTACTTTATAATATTATTTGAGATCTGATAATATTAGGTTGTTTTTTCATTTGTCCATGCCTTTTCATTATCTCACTTGAGATCCTTGGCCTTTTGTTCATCTTGATGAATTTTAATTGATTTTATTTTATATCATTATAGTAATAAAGCATTTCCTTGGTAGTATGATTGGTGTGGCACATATATATGTGTATGTATATGTATATTAATTTAGCCAGTATCATCATGTTTATCATATTGACATGACCCAGCCAAGAGGTAAATCTGCTCCAGATTATTTGTGGAAGGACATGGAATAGAATTGCACAGGAAGAGAAAGCATGGGTGAGTTATGATGTGCATCAGTGGAGGAAAATTGTGGGAAGAGAGTGGTGTGTTAAGACATAGAAGAGATCCAGCCACCTACAAACACCCCCAGAAAAGCTCTAAAAATGCACCAGAAGGAATAATGATAAAGAAAAATAACTGTAAGTTCCTTCATTCAGTCCAGAACTGCATAAGAAGACATGAAGAAGAGATAAGCCTGAGTAGCCAGAAGCTGAAGCATGACCCATAACCAGGAAATGAGGCTAGCCCAGGTAAACATAGAATAACTAGCACCTTCAATGTTCAGTGCCTAGTCAATTTGATAAAGGCACTGAAGGAGACAAGGCTATCTCAGTGCTCAGACAAGCACCTCAGTGCTCAGCAATCAGGCAGCCCCAATGGAGGCAAAGCATAAAAGGTAGGCCTGACCAGCACCCAGGCAACACATTCACAATATCCAGACATTAAAATAAGAAATACAAAATGTAACATTAAAGGAAACAATAGTTAGAGGTGTAAGGAACTTAGAAGCCATTAAGTATACCTTCCTCATTTTACAAATAAGGAAACTGAGGCATAGAGAAGTTGAATGACTTGTTGATCATCACATAGCTAGAGTTAGAGGCAAGATTCAAAATCAAGTTTTATTGACTCCACATCCAGCTCTCTCTCCACTTCACTCTATTGAAATTATCAATATGTTGCACCCCTCACTCTGGAATAACCATCTCAACTCTATATTTTGTGTTGGTTACCGTAGAGAATAATTATTCTAGATCTAAGGTACTCTCTGTGCCTGCACTGCTAAAACTATAACCTGTGAGCCCTCATTATTGAATTCTTTAATAGTCAGCTAGTTGCCACAATTTGCTAAAGAAAAACCATCTATTAAAAAATATTCCATGAACAGTAGTAACCAAATATATCCCAATCAGCCACAGTCACTCAAAAATATAAACAGCATCAATAGGAAAATTAGGTACACATAAAAGCCACACTTGTGCAGAGGCACATTTGGGAACATTCGATCATGGCAACTCACACTTCCAGAACTGCAAGGCCCCAACATCTTTTTCCCTAATATCTTTGCCCTGTTCCCCTGAGTGCAGCATCCCTTAAGGCCATGTTAGTCCATTGCAAAACCCCAAGGGCAGGGGGCAGAAATCTCAACTCCCACTAGAATCTAGAGAAGGATCAAGGGAAAAGGTGAAGGGCAATTCCCATTTAAAAAGGGGAGAGAATATTGTACACAGTAACAGCAACATTGTTCAATGATCAACTATGATTGACTTAGCTCTTCTCAGCAATACAATGATCTAAGACAATTCCAATAAACTCATAGTGTAAAATGCTGTCCACACCCAGAGAAATAAATGGTGGGATCTGAATACAGATTAAAGCATACTATTTTCACTTTCTTTACTTTTTTCATTATTTTTTTCATTTTATTCTCATTCTTCTTTCACAACATGACTAATATGGAAATATGTTTTACATGCTTGCACATATATAATCTATATCAAATTGCTTACTGTCTTAGGGAGGAGGGAAGGAATAGAGGGAAAAAATTTGGAACTCAAAATGTTATTTAAAAAATCAGTGTTAAAAAAAATAAAGTGTGTTCTTCTTCCGAAGTTGACTCGCTTCTTGGTGTCAGGAATTCTCTCTGTAAGAAATGACTCTCCTGTAAACTGATTTCTTAGATAATATATCTGCAGTCAGTTAGCTTCCTATAGGTCACTAGTCATATGATCAGTTCTTAAGCTAATTAATAGACAGCAATTCTATATTTACATAAAATTGATGGTTGGATTTCATCATACTTCCTAAAAGAGCACTGGATTTTGTTAAAAAAATTAATTAAAATGTCCATACACTTTAAGGATTCAGAGAGTCTTCTGTTAGTCACATGCCCCAAAGAGGTCAGTCATAAAAAGAAAGGCCCTATATGCACAGAAACATTTATTGCAGCACTTTTCAAAGTAAGAAAAACTAGAAAAAAATAGATACCCATGAATCACAGAATCACAGAATGGTTAAATAAGTTGTGTTATAGGAATGTAATCTAGTATTACTATATAGTCAATATAGAGAAGCCCAGGAAAATTTTTGAACTGATACAAAGAGGAGTATGGAGAAGCAGGAAACCAATATACCCAATGACTACAGAAATATAAATGGATAAAACAACAAAACAAATGAAATAGAATACAATAAAAATTTAATAACCAAGACTGATCGACAAAAATATGAAAAGATACTCCCATTCCCTTCTTTACAGTGTAAAGGAATTATAATCACACTCTTTTGGCATGTCAGTTGTTTTTGCTGAACCGGGGTTTTTCTTTTCCTTTTCTTTTTCTTATTTGTTACATGTGGAAGAAAAATCCTGAACTCTGCATTATGAGCACGTCTGCCAGAGAAAATTTATTCATTAAATTATTCTAATTTTAAGCTTCTCTCCTTAGAAAGAAAGTGAAATCTAAGACAGACAGAGAGAGAGAGAGAGAGAGAGAGAGAGAGAGAGAGAGAGAGAGTATTCATCCTGTCTTTGAAAACCTGTCTCTGTGACATAAGCTATTTTCACCCACAATTTATAGTATTCTCAAACAAAAACAAAATTCCACAAAACCATACTTACAGAGCTCAGGTGAAAGTTCAGTCAGCAGTATTTGAAACAGAACAATAGTCAACACTGTTGATTTTAAACAGAACAATAGGCAATTGTCAGAGTATCCTGGAGAATCTTTATCCTAAACTGTACAATCCATTTAAGGACAGAGATAGGTAATGATATTAATGAGATTTAGTTATGCCTACTCTAAATCTGTTTAATGCTGTCATTCATTTTCCAGGAGTTTTGAGTCCTTTCTGAAATTTTTACTCATTTTCCTCATAGAAAACAATTAGTTCTTTGGCAAGAATAATGTAAAAAGATTTCAGGGTATAACATTGTTTTGAAACTGATAGTTAAAGGAAGACAGATAGAGGTTTCTTATTCAGTTAGGACCAAATACTTCAGACAAATGTATTATCTTTTTTAAAAAAAAGAATACATTATTTTTATCAATTACACGTAAAAAAATTTTGTACATTCTTTTAAAAAGTTTTTGAGTTCCAAATTCTTTCCCTCTTCCTTTCATCCTGCCTTTCTGAGCTTGATTTTATATAGGTTATACATGTGCAATCATACAAAACATATTTTCGTATTAGTCATGTTGTGAAAGAAAACATAGACCAACCCCCCACACGCACACACACAAAATAGTATGCTTTGATCTGCATTAAGTCTCTATCAGTTCTTTCTCTGGGGGTGGATAGAATTTTTCATCATGAGTCCTTTGGAAGTGTCTTGGATCATTGTATTGCTGGAAATAGCCAAGTTATTCACAGTTGATCATCATACAATATTGTTGTCACTATGTACAATGTTCTCCTGGTTCTTCTCACTTCACTTTGCATTGGTACATATAAGTCTTTTCAGGTTTTTCTGAAAGCACCCTACTCATCACTTTTTATAGCACAATAATATTCAATTATAATCATATACCACAACTTGTTCAGTCATTTCCCAGTTGATAGACTTCCTCAACTTCCAATTCTTTGCCACAACAAAAAAGCCTGCTATAAATATTTTTGTATAAATAGGTCCTTTTCTCTCTTTTTTGAAAAATCTCTTTGGGATAAAGACCTAGTGGTGATATTGCTGGAGTAAAGGATATGCACAGTTTGATTGCCCTTTGGACATAATTCCAAATTGCTCTTCAGAATGGTTGGATCAGTTCACAATTCCACTGACAGTATATTAATTTCCCAATTTTCCCATATCCCTTCCAACGTTTATCATTTTCCTTTTTTTGTCATATTAGCCAATCTGATAGGCATGAGGTGATATCTCAGAGTTGTTCTATTTTGCATTTCTCTAATCAATAGTGACAGAGCATTTTTACATGATTATTGATAGCTTTGATTTCTTCAACTGAAAACTTCATGTCTCTTCATATGCTTCAACCATTTATCAGTTAGGGAATAACTTGTATTCTTATAAATTTGACTCAGTTCTCAATAGATTTGAAAAATGAAGCCTTTGTCAGAGGTACTTGTAAAGATTCTTTCCCAGTTTTCTGCTTTCCTTCTAATCTTGGTTGCATTGGTTTTGTTTGTGCAAAAACTTTTAAATTTAATATAATCAAAATTATCCATTTTACATCTTGTAGTATTCTCTGTCCCTTGTTTGGTCAAAAATTCTTCACTTATCCATAGGTCTGACAAGTAAACTATTTCATGCTCCCCTAATTTGCTTATGGCATCACTTTTTGTGTCTAAATCATGTACCCATTTAGATTCTGTCTTGGAACACAGTGTGAGATATTGGCCTATACTCACTTTCTGCCAAACCATTTTCTAGTTTTCCCAGAAGTTTTTGGCAAATAATGAGTTCTTCTCCCAAAAGATTGGATGTTGGGATTTATCAAACATTTGATTACTATGGTCATTTGTTACTGTATATTGTGTACCTAACCTATTCCACTGTTCCATCAGTCTGTTTCTTAGCCAGTACAGGATTGTTTTGATGATTACCTCTTTATAATATAGTTTGAAAGCTGGTATGGCTAGGCTACCTTCCTGTACATTTTTTTCATTAATTCCCTCGATATTCTTGATCTTTTATTCTTTCAGATGAATTTTTGTTATTACTTTTTCTAGCTCTATAAAATATTTTTGGTAATTTGATTAGAAAAAAATGTCATTTTTATTGTATTAACTTAGCCTACCCATGAGCAATTAATATTTTCCAATTGTTCAGATCTGACTTTATTTCTCTGACAAGTGATTTGTAACTGTGTTCATATAGTCTGTGAAGGCAGTCTCCCAAGTATTTATACTGTCTACCATTATTTCAAATGGAATTTCCCTTTCTCTCTTGCTGCTGAACTTTGTAATATATAGAAATGCTAATGATTTAGGTGGGTTTATTTTATATCCTGCAACTTTTGCTAAAGTTTTTAGTTATTTCAAATAAGTTTTAATTGATTCTCTAGGATACTGTACCATTATATCATCTGCAAGAAGTGATAGTCTTGTTTTCTCATTACCTACTGTAATTCCTTCTATTTCTTTTTCTTCTCTTATTGCTATAGCTAACAGTTCTGGTACAATATTGAATAAAACTGGTGGTAACCAGCATCCTTCCTCCACCCATGCTTTTATTTGGAAGGCTTCTAGCTTATCCCCATTACAGGTGATGCTTGCTGATGGTTTTAGATAGAGACATCATTTTAAGGAAAACTCCATTAATTTCTATGTTTTCCAGATTTTTTAATAGGAATGAATGTTGTATTTTGATAAAAGGTTTTTCTGCATCTATTGAGACAATATAATTTCTGTTGGTTTTGTTATTAATGAGATCAATTGTGCTGATAGTTTTCCTAATATTTCCTAATATTCCCTGCATTGCTGGTTTAAATCCTACCTAGTCATAGTGTATCATCTTTGTGCTATATTGCTGTAATCTCCTTGCTGGTGTTTTATTTAAGTTTTTTGCATCAAAATGCCTTCCACATCCAGAGAAAGAACTATGGAATTGGATCTCGGAATGAAGTAGACCATTTTCTCTTGTGTTATATTTTGTTTTTTATGATTTCTCCCATTGATTTTTATTCTTCTATGCAACATGACTAAGGTGAAAATATATTTAATAAGAATGTATGTGTAGAACCTATATAAGGTTGCACACTGTCTCAGGGAGGGAGAGGGGAGGGAGGGGAGAAAAATGGGTAGGGAGGGAGAAAAAAATCTAAGATATATGAAAGTAATTGTAGAAAACTGAAAGCAAATTAATTAAAAAGATTTTTTGCATCAATATTCATTAGTGAAATTGATCTATAGTTTTCTTTCTCTGTTTTTGCTCTTCGTGGTTTGACTATCAGCATCATATTTGTGTTGTAAAAAGAATTTGGAAGGAATTGTTCTTTGCCTGTTTTCCCAAATAATTTATAGTACTGGAATTAGTTGTTCTTTAAATGTTTGGTAGAATTCACTTGTGACTCCAACTGATCCTGAGGATTTTTCCTTAGGGGGCTCATTGGTGGCTTATTCAGCTTCTTTTTTCTAAGACAGGGTTATTTAAGTATTCTATTTTCTTTTCTGTTAATCTGGGTGCTTTATATTTTTATAGATATTCATTCATTCCACTTAGATTGTAGATTTATTGGCATATAACTAGACAAAATAGCTCCTAATTGTTTAAATTTCATCTTCATTGGTGGCACATTCACTCTTCATTTTTGATACTGGTAATTTGGTTTTCTTCTTTCTTTTTTAAATCACATTTAGAAATGGTCTATCTATTTTGTTTTTTTTTTTTTCATAAAACCAGCTCCTAGTTTTATTAGTTCAATGTTTTTCTTACTTTCAATTTTATTAATCTCTCCTTTGATTTTCTGGATTCCTGGTATGATATTTGATTCAGTTGCCCCCAAGACCTGTTGCTAGTTTGCTGGGGCCTGTAATGTCACAGCCTACCCTGAACTACATACCACTCTCATCCCAGTGAGACAGACCTTTCTTACCAACCTTCTAAGTTGTCATGGGCTGGAAAACTGTTTCACCACATCCTTTTGTGTATTCTGCCACTCCAGAATTCATTTTGAGGTATTATTTTAATGCTGTTTGGAGGAAATTTGGAGAGCTCAGGCAAGTCCCTACCTTTACTTTGCCATCTTGGTTCCACCCCAAGAGTATCATTTTAATGTTATTTTGTAATGTGAAGCCTAAAGAGGCAAAAGGGGTGCAGGTATGCTTCCAAATATGAGATGTTGTTCTGGGAGCAGGAAGCAGGGAGAAATACATTAGGAACCTGGGCAATGTAAAATCAAAAGTTTTCAAAACAAGCCACTTAAAAACATCACCTACTCTTTGATTATGGCTATGCAACTTCTTCTGAATCAATCCCATCATATTATTATCTAGTCCATGTTTCTCCATCTTCTTCACAGGAATAAATATAAGACAGTTTAGTAAAACTCTGGCTAAAATCTAGGGAAGTAGAACCATAGCCTTCCCCTCATCAACTAGTTTAGTAATCCTTCAAAAGAAGAACTAAGGTTGGTCTAGCACGACCTGTTCTTGATGAAGGGTGGGGATGGGGAAAGGTAACAAGCATTTATTAAGCACTTACTATGTTCCAGAGACTATGCAAAATACTTTACAAATATTATCTCATTTGATCTTCACAACAACTCTGTAAGATAGTTTTTTTTTTTAATTATTATTCTCATTTTGCAGTTGAGGTAATAGAAGCAAATAGAAGCTAAATAATTTACTCAAAGTCACACAGTTAATAATTATCTACAATTGGATTTGAACTTGGATCTTTCTGATCATGTCGGCTCCTGTAGTCACTGCTCCCTTTTTAGATGTTCACTAACCATCTCTTTAATGATCTATTCTAGACTTTTCCCAAGAATTAAAGTCAAGATCACCGACCTCTTGTTTGAAAATCATTTTCTTTCCTTTTTTTGAGAATTAGAACATTTTCTCTTCTTATGACACATCTTGAATTTTCCATGAACTGTCAAATATCACCTACGTTGGATTAGCAATTAAATCTGCAAATTCTTTCAGTACTCTGACCTTAACCATCCTCTTAGTTACTAATGTACTCATTAGGATATCACTGTACCTTTATCTCTCCTAAGTATCTCTCTGTCTCTGTCTGTCTGTCTGTCTCTGTCTGTCTGTCTGTCTCTGTCTGTCTGTCTGTCTCTCTGTCTGTCTCTCTCTCTCTGTCTCTCTCTCTATCTCTCTCTGTATATATATATATATATATATATATATACACACACACACATATATATGTATGTATATGTATACATATACATATATATGTACATATGGTGTAAATGCCTAGTTATTACTGTCTCCTGCATTAGAATCCTCTTGAAAGTAAGAACTGCTTTTTGCCTTTCTTTGTATGCTCAGTGCTTAGTACAGTATGTGGCACATAGTAAACACCTAAAAAATGCTTGTTGACTGACTATGGTGTGTAGATTCCATTCTATTTTCCTTCACCCTACTTTTGTTTTTTCAAATGAGGACAACATTCACTCTTGTCCAGGCTTGCTCTATCTCTCCTGATCTCCATGGTCTTTCAAATGGCAATGCCAATGATTCATCAAGGGCAGCTAGTGGCTTATTATATCTTTACTTGTCTTGTGTATCAATACCCTGTTAGTCATTTTTGTTCATCTCCAGGGCAAAAGTAATTCTCCCAATTGAGGAAACAAAAGCTAAAAAAGAATTAAGCAATTCTGTTGTCTCTCTGTAGTTAATTATCAAAACTGCTATTATGTAGGTATATTAATAAATGTATGATTTATATTATATATAAAACATAATATATAATGTATTAATATGATATATATTTATATTTTTGTTGGCTTCATCTCCCCCCACTAATTAGCTTCAAATCATTGTAATTTTTAACACTCCTAACATTTTAATTTTATCCACTTCATTTTATTTTTCAATTGACAAACATTTGTTTTTCTCCCTCTTGCCCCCAATTTAATTTTTAAAAATTCCCATAGTATGCATGGTGAAGCAAAAGAAATGATCACATTGTCCATGTCTCAAATATGTACGTCTCATTCTGCATCTTGAATCTGCCATCTATTAGAAGGTAGGCAACACAGTTCATCATCAATCTGCTGGAATCATGTTTGATTCCACTATTATTTTTGTAGTAACATACCATACATACTCTTATATTCATATTTTGCTTTTATCTTTTTTATGTTTCTTTTTAAAAATACAAGTTAATTGGTGATTACCCCATGCATTCATATAGGTCTATTCTGATAAACTCCATTTCCCCCCTCATGACAATTGTTTCTTTTCATATCTTTAGAAATTTTTTCTTGAGTACCTTCCATAGTTTCTAAGCTAACTTCCCCCATATCATTTTAGTCCATGGAATCCTCTCTACCTTTCCTCTGAAATCTTTGAAATCTGTTTTGCCAAAATCCATTCTGCATTCCACCAAGGTGGAATCTACTCCAGTGGCATTAAACTCTAATAAAACCAGGTGCTACTTGGGCTTTGGGTACTTCTGGCTTCCAACTTTGACAGAGATAATGCCAACCCCATTTCAATTTGCTGAAGGAGAAGTCAATCAAAGAAGACTTAAAGAGACTGGGGGAGATTAGAACTCTTCTGCTTTGGACAATTTCACCCCTCCCACCTGCACTCCCACCTATCCCCTTGACTCCACCCCCATCTCCCAAACACACACAACATAAGTCAAGACACCTATCTTCTCCAGTGAACAGAGAATCCCATAGCAATGGGCTTCAGGACTAGAGTTACATTAGCATTCAAATATTCCCCATGAAGAAGTTTCTTTCCTCAGGAAGACAAGGCTTTGACAAGCACAAAAAGTCCTAGTTCTTTTTTCTCTTTGATAATGCTGCCCAGAATAATTTATTGGTACTTATTGAAGGAATAGACCCCAGAAATCACATGGAAGGACCTTGAAGCTGGACCAGCTCCAAATGGGAGACAAAGTCATCCCAAACTAAAAACTCAGAATTGTAGAATATCAGAGCTGGAGGGTACCTTGGAGATTATATAATCTAACCCTCTCATTTGACAAAGAAAGAAACTGAGACTAAGAGAATGGGAGTGGTTGTCAAAGAGGGATCTCTCACTTGAAAAACTGGAAGTGGTACTACAAACATAAATGAGAGTGTTGGAAAGAGCAGGATTACAACCAAAAATCACCTACTCAGCAAAACTGAGTATAATCCTTCAGAGGAAAAAATGAATATTCAATGAAATTGAGGACATTTCAAATATTGTTGCTGAAAAGACCAGACCTGAATAGACAATTTGACTTTCAAATATAAAACTAGAGAAGCATAAAAAAGTGAAAAGGAAAGAGAAACCATGAGGAAGTCAATAAAGTTTAAACTGTTTACATTCCTACATGGGAAAATGATATTTGTAATTGCTTAAAAGACTTTCTCATTATTAGGGCAGTTAGAAGGAGTATACATAGATAGAGGGCACAGCGGTGAGTTGAATATGATGGGATCATTATCTAAAAAAATTAAGAGGTAAGAAAGATGAATACATTGGGAGAAGGGGAAAGGGAGAGTAGGATGGGGTATATTATCTGGCATAAAAGAGGAGTGTAAGAGCTTTTATATTGGAGAAGATGAAGGGGGAAAGTGATGGAACCTTATTCTTATCAGAATTGACTCAAAGACAGAATAACATGCATGCTCAGTTGGGTGTAGAAAACTATCTTGCCATACAGGAAAGAAGGAGAGGAAAGGGATAAAAGAAGGGGTTGGGGTGGCACTGATAGAAAGGAGATCAAATTGAGAGACATAAAAGTCAGAAACAAAACACTTTTGAGAATGCAAAGGGTGAAAGGAGAAAGAAAGTAGGATAGACGAGTAAAATAGGATGAAGGGAAATGATTGGTTGGTTGTTGTCCTTTGTTCTCACAGAGGACCAAAATGACATCACCATGATAAACTCAAGTTTCAGTGTGTCCAACTGTGGCTGATCAGACCAATATGAGCTCAGAATGCTCTACCACAGATTGGGTACACAGAGTCCGCGTGAACATTTGGGGTGGATACTCAAAATCTGCACATCCTATGTTTACTTTGTACTGTTTCAATTCTACTTTGCTCAGTACCCTTTCTGATGTGGGCACACCATGCTGAGTGAGTGGTCCTGTACTAGTGTCTCCCATGTTGCACAGTCAAATCCAAAGTTCTTGAGAGAGACCATGAGAGTGTCCTTGTATTGCTTCTTCTGACTGCCATGTGATTGCCTGCCCCATGTGAGTTCTTCATTAAATAGTTTTTTCGGCAAATGTACATTTTGCATTCGAACAATGTGGCCAGCCCATCAGAGTTGTGCTCTCTGAAGCATAGTTTGAATGTTTGGCAGTTCAGCTCAAGCAAGGACTTCAGTGTCTGGTATCTTTTCCTGCCAGGTGATCTTCAGAATCTTCCTAAGACAGTTCAATGGAAGCGATTCAGTTTCCTGGCATGGAGCTGGTAGACTGTCCATGTTTCACAAGCATACAACAATGAGGTCAGCACAATGGCTCTGTAGACCTTCAGTTTGGTAGTCAGTCTAATACCTCTTCTCTCCCAGACTTTTCTTCAGAACTTCCCAAACACTGAGCTAGCTCTAGCAATGTGCGCATCAACCTCGTTGTCAACGTGTACATCCCTGGAAAGTACACTACCAAGGGAACTTATCCACAGCATTCAAAACTTCTCCATTTGTTGTAACTGATGGTTCCATGTATGGATGGTGTGGTAGTGGCTAATGGAGCACTTGTGGTTTTTTGGTGTTAATTATTAGGCCAAAATTAGCACAAGCAACAGAGAACTGATCCATACTTTGCTGCCTCTCAGCTTCAGAGGCTGCATTGAGTGCACAATCATCTGCAAACAGAAAATCATGCACCAACACTCCCTCCACTTTGGTGTTGGATTGCAGCCTTTTCAAATTGAAGAATTTACCATCAGTACGATAGTTGGCCTTGATGCCATGTTCATCCTCATTGAAAGCATTTGACAATATGGCTGAAAAGATCATGATAAAAAGCATGGGAGCAAGCACACAGCCCTGTTTCACTCCATTGTTGGCTGGGAAGGCACAAGAGCATTGTCCTAAATGCTCACTACCCAGAACTCAGGCAAACATGCTGTCATGAAATTGATGTACAATACTGATGAACTTCTCTGGGCAACCAAATTGTAACATAATTTTCCATAAGCCCTCACAACTAACAGTGTCAAAGACCTTGGTCAGATCTACAAACATTGTGTATAGACCTCTGTTCTGCTCCTGGCATTTCTCCTGGAATTGTCAGGCAGCAAACACCATACTGACTGTTCCTCAGCCCTTTCTGAAGCCACACTGACTCTCAGGTATATGACCATCTTCCAGGAGAAGGATCAGCCTATTAAGAAGGACTCTAGCAAGAACTTTGCCAGTAATGACTAAGAGAGAGATCCCCCTGTGATTGTCACAGGACAATCTATTTCCTTTACCTTTATAGAGATGGGCAATGGAGGCATCCTTGAACTCCTGGGGGATAACCTCCTCTTGCCATATAACCTGGAAAATTTCAGTCAGCTTTTGTATGAGCAATGGTCCCCCTACCTTGTAAATTTAAACTGCAATGAAATCAGCACCAGGTGCTTTGCCACGTGAAAGGAGCCTAATGGCCCTCAAAACCTCTTCTTCAGTTGGAAGCTCAGCTAAGGAGGAACTGACTTCAACTTGAGGTAAATGGTCAATGGTCTCAGCATTGATTGATGATGGTCTGTTGAGAATACTATGGAAATGTTCAGCCCATCTCTCTAGGATCATGTCCTTATCACTAATCAATGTGTCTCCATCAGCACTGAGTAGTTGTGATACACCATAGGTTTTTGGTTCATAAATAGCTTTCAGGGAATCATAAAAGTGCTTTGGATTGTTACTATCAGCATAAAACTGAAGGGAAATACACAGTTAGCAATCATAATTGTGAAAAAAATTTACATCAAGTTTCTCTGATAAAGACCTACCTCATTTCTCAAATATATAGAGAAGTGAGTCAAATTTATAGAAATAAGATTGATAAATGATCAAAGAATATGAACAGGCAATTTTCAGACAAAGTAATCAAAGCTATCAATATTTATGTGAACAATGCTCTAAATCATTATTAGAGAAATGAAGTTAATGCAAAATTAAATGAGTAGAACCAGAAGAACACTGTATGCAGTAACAACAATACTGTAAGATGATCAACTGTGAATGGCTTAGGTATTCTCAGTGATACAATGATTCAAGATAATTTTGAAGGACTTATGATGAAAAATGCTATCCATCATTAGAGAAAGACCTGCTGGAATCTAAAAGTGGGTCGAAGAATACTTTTTCTTTACTTTCTTTTTTTTTCTTTTTTGTCTGTTTTTTTTTTCACAACATGACGAATGTGGAAATATAAGTTTTGCATGAGTATATGTATAAAGTATATCAACTTGCTTACCCTCTCAGTGGAGGGGGGAGGAACAAGAGAAGGAGGAAGAGAATTTGGAACTCAAAAATTTTTCAAAATTAATGTTAAAAATTGTTTTTACATGTAATTGGGGGAGAGAGAAAATATTTACCCTGAGAGGAAACTTAGACAAATAGATGTTTAGTAAATTACTTCCCCAGGGTTACACAGCTAGTCTTTCTCTGGGGCTGGATTTGAACTCAGGTCTTCATGACTCCAGGCTCAGCACCCTATCCACTGGGCCACTTACCTGCCCCATACTTGACAAGTGGTCATAGAGTATTTCTTTTAAGACTTTGAATGAGTGGGAACTCACTATGGTCCACCTACAACAGAAGCCTTCAACATTGAGACCTCAGTTATGTTAGGAAGATTAAGAATATATTGTTACTATCCTAGTCCCAAGTCCTTGTCTCCCTTGAATAAGGACCAAATGAATATCCTTTAAATAAAATATTGCATTAAAGTAGGGTGCATATTTAACTCCCCAAAGAAGCCGGAACCCACAACTAGATCATAAGTAGTAGTTTAGGGTGGTCAAGCTGAAAGTGGGAATATCTTTTTTTTTTAACCAAAGGGAGAGATATTTAACCAAATATTTCTTTTATTTACCATGGATCATTAAAAAAGAATCATTAAGGTCATTAGTTTTGAGAAAACATCTTCTCCCAGAGTGCTTCCCTGAACATTGATCTCTTTGTTTAGTAATTCTAAAAAGTCCAGATTAATTGAGATCTTTGTTTTTATCATGGCTGTAGAATTTTTTCTCCCCTACCTCTAATTCCTGTGAAATGTGAGTTGGGGGAAGGAGTGTGGGAGTCTTTTCTGTTTTAGCAGAAGGAATTTTGCTGGTCAGAACTTCTCCCCAAGAAGATGCTTACACATTTATCAAATTATATGTCTCTGACAGATTTGGCTAAAATGCAAAAAGCAGTTTTTTCTTTTTTCTTCTATACTTCTGTGGCAACCCATTTCACATCTGGACTGCTCTGTTAGGAAGTTTTTCCTGATGTTGCTTACATAAAGTAGTTTGCATGTTGTCTTCTTTATTAGAATGTGAGCATCCTGAGGTCAGGGACTATGTTTTTGTCTTTCTTTGTATCCCCAGCCCTTAGCACAATGTCTAGTACATAATAAGCACATAATAAATGTTTGTTAACTGGCTAGCTGACCGTAAGTCTAAAATTTCCTCTTTGCAATTTTCAACTATTGTTCCTGATGGGAGTCATCTGGAGCTAATCCTCTTCTACATGACAGCCTCATAGACACTTGAAGATAGCTATTGGTCAGTCAATCAGCACACATTCGCTAAGCACTCTCATCTCACAGTTTGTGAGGTTTAGTTTTTTAACCCAAGTATAAGACATGATATTAATCCCTATCAAATTCTGTTTTATTAATTTCTTCCCAGTGTTCCATTCTATCAAATTCTTTTTTTCCTTTGTTCTTGACTCTGTCATACATGTTAGCTATTTCTCCTAGCTTTTGAGTCATTTGTGAATTTGATCAGTCAATCATCTATACCTTTACTCAAGTCATTTATTGATAAAAATGTTAAATAGTGCAGGGACACAAACAGAATCTTATGACCTCGTTTGGAGGTCTCCTTCCAAATTGACATCAAATTATTATTGTCTACTTTTTTGAGAACTACCAAATAACCAGTCCGAAATCCATCTAATTGTATCCATGTCTAGGCCACATGAGATGATTTATCAAACACTGTGTAAAAAATTCTAGTTAAACTATGTCTATAACATTCTCCCAGCCTACTAGGTCAGAAACCCTATCAAAAAGGAAGCAAGATTAGTCTAACATGATTTTTTAAAAAGTCAACTGTGTCTTTATTGTGTACATCATAAAGAGATTTCTCAATTTCCTGTTTCACAGAAAACAGTTAAGTACACTGAATTTAGTATGTTGTAGGTTGTGAACCTGTTTACTGCCTAGATAGAGGAAATTCTTCCTTATATCACCAATTTATCCAGGAGGCCATTTCATCTGACGGCCTCCAAGTACATGGAGATGGATATGAAAAACCGTTTGTCCCCCATCTTCACCTTCATTGATCACCATCCGATATCCCTTCTCCAGGTGCAGAGAATTGGCACATTTCTTGCCAACAATTATCAAGTGTCCAAGAAGACTTTCATCATCATCCTCTGTTACAGATATCTGGGTAATGGGTTTCTTCGGTATCACTAGGAAATGAATTGGGGCTTGGGGGCAAATGTCATGGAAAGCAAGACATTGGTCATCCTCAAAAATTATGTTGGCTGGGATTTCCTTGCGAATTATTTTCCCAAATATTGAGTCTCCACTCCGGTGGCTGGTGCAAGGTTTGCTGATCTCATCTGACATTGTAGAAAGAGTCTCTGTCGTCCAGCTCTAGAAAGCAGAGAACTGAGAAGAGAGAGAGGGAAGAACGGAAGAAACAAGAAACAAGCAGCAGCTACAGGGGTGACAGAGAACGTATGCATTCTTGATGATGCCATAATGGTTCTTTGTGATGACTGATTGCTTATCTAGATATACTACAATGACCTCGACATTAAGATGTCCTAGAATTTTGTCCCAAATCAAAATCAATCTGATTGACCTAGAATTTTCAAGATCTGCTTTCCTTCTCTGTTTTAAAGACCTGGACAACATTGATTCTCCAATTATGTAGTTCCTTTCCTTAAGATCTTTCAAATATTATTCCTTGTGGTATCCATAATCTTTTCAGGCCCTTTTTGGAAATACCAGACTCCAAATCAAATATATCCAGGTATAAATATGCTCCCAAATCCCCTTTCTTCCTCTTGTCCCCCCCACCCCATGCTCTCACTAAGGGATAAGCTAAAGGAGCAAAACACCAACACTATGGGCCTGGAGTCTAACCAAGCAGCCCCTTCATGAGACAAGCTCCAACCTCAACGAGTGCCCCATTTCTCATCCCTGAAGTCTTACCCTTCTTCCATATGATCTGGCAGCACAGGATGTAGAGCTGACCCACCAGGCTAAGTTAGGATGTAGTTAATTTCTTCCCTGACTCTTTTGTCAGGTTCCTGTCTCAGGTCAGTTGGGGCACTAAATCTCCCACCACATACTGAGGTGCCCTAGAACTTCTTACCTGGGAGCAGCATTATCCTCTGGGAAATACAGTCCATTCCTTGAGAAGCCCCTTGGAACAAAGTAGAACTACTACATACAAATCCTCTGCTAAGTTTCAAGTCCTGCCTTCCCAAGGTATGCACACACACACACAGACACACACACACACAGACACACAAACGCACACACAACCTCCACTCTTCCAAGGTAATCAATCAGGGGCATGACACAAGCAGCCCTGCCCCCTTCCCACAGCAATCCTTCTAAGAATGGCCAAGGTTTGTTCTCAAAGAATCAGGGTACATATATCAAGACTTGCCCAGAGCAGGGAGTAGCATGCTCCTTGGTTATGAACAATATTGCACTGGACTTCAAACATGTCCGAGGGACCACTAGTGTCCACTAGACAAGCTGCAAATGGTTGTGAGATCCACAGGTGCCTATTACACTGAAGAATTCTTGCCTCAGGCCAGGTGTTAGTGACCCACCTAATTCCTTCCCCTCCTCCAGAAATCTTGAGAAACCAGAGGGATCAGTCCAACCATCATCCTTCCCTTTGTCCCCTTATGACATCACAGGGCCTTTGCTTCTCTCTCACCAGGCTCATTCATGCCCATGGCATTGCTCCCCTCACTCCTCCCTTTCTCAGATGCACAGCCCTTTTCAAAGATTTCAAGGATCACGTTTTCTGAGCAGCAAGGGAACTGAAAGGTTATTTAATCCAGATGTGGTATGAAGCAGGAACCCCCTCTACAACTTCTGTGACATGTGGTCATCCAGTCTGTGCTTGAACACTTCGAGTGATGGCAAGCCCACTGTCTCCTGAGCAGCTCATTCTACTTCTCAGAGGTCTTAATTGTTAGATGTGTAATGGTTTAGGGGTTGGCCTCTGCTACCACTGATGCATCCTGGCTGTGGGACCCTGGGTGGGCGATTTAATGCTTCAGTTGTCCTTAAAATTCCCCAGACCAGTAAAGGAAGCTTAATGAGAGTTCGTTCTACTAAGGAAATCATATTTCCCACACAAAAAATTTAAAAAGTGTTACGAAGCTCATTGTCATAGTGAGCCTCTGTAACTTTCACCAAGTGCTTTTAGTTTTGGCTTCTGGCAACCAACAAAACAAATTTGACACCTTTTTTGACCTTGAGAGCCCTTTCAAAATGTTCATAAAAGTCATACAATCCCACAGTTGTAAGAGACCCACCTCACAGAACATCTAGTCTAGCTTTTTAAAACCACAATGTTGATGATACAAAGCTGAAAGGGGCCTTTGAGTCCAACCACCACCTCCAACAGTCTAAAGCTCAGGAAACTGAGGACCAGAGAAGCTGTGACTTCTTCAGGATTACACATTTTGTAAGGGTCTGAGGCAGGATTCAAACTCAAGTCTCCTGACTCCAAGTCCAGCACTCTGTCCACTGCATGATATTGCTTCTACAAATCTCTCTAATATTCTCAACAAATAATTCTCCAGTCTTCCTGTAAATAAACCTCCAGTGAAAATCAGAGGGTCCATCTCTCTCCTATTAGATAAATTCACCTCCTTCTCCATTCCTCACATTCATCCACATACAAAGCCATCCACATATATCTCCTTTGTCCATTTCTGACCCCTTCTCCCCCTTGATTAGACATAGCCAGTCCCATCCATACTGATAATAATAATGACATTTATAGTGCTTTAGGGTTTATAACATCCTATACAAATATCTAATTTTTATTCTAATGACAATCCTGGGCAATAGGTGCTATTATTACCTCCATTTTACATGTAAGGAAATGAGGTAGATAAAGATTAAATATCTTGCTCAAGGTCATATAGCTACTTAGAGTCTAAGCCTGGATTTGAACTCAAATCCTCCTGACTCTAGGCTCAGTGCTCTATCCATTAGGCAACTTTGCTCCCCAAGACTCGCTTAATATTAAAAAAAAGGATTCTCTGCCCCTTTACCACCCCATACCCCCAAGGCCCTGAGGGTAGTTCAAATTACACAAAACTCCTCCTCCAAAGTAGTTTGAGGTCAGGAAAGAGTCCCTTAAATTTTTTCAGAGCACCTTGCTCTCTCCTTTCCCTTTACCCCCACTCCCTACACTGAATCCCAGAATTTCAAGGAGTTCAACAGCTCCAGCTCTGAGATCCCAACCATATCTGAAAAAGGATCCCTCTTGCTACATTCTTGACAAGTGGTCAGCACGCTTTGGCTTGAAGACCTCCTGTGAGGGATACATCCAGGGGATCACAGGATCTCAGAGTTAGAGCTGAAAGGGACCTGAGAGGCTGCCCCCTGATTTTACAGATGAAGACACCGAAACAAGAGAGGCTGATTCACTTCCCTAAGATCCCACAGCTACTAAGAACCTGAGGAGCCATTTGAAACCAGGTCTTCCTGATCCCAAGTCCAGTCCCCTATTTACTACACTGGTGGTATCAGACTCAAATGGAAACAGGGTCACGAACTCAAACCTAAGGACAAGGACTTAGAAAACTACATACTAACATTATGTTTTATTGTATTTTTTCCTTATTTGGTTAAATATTACCCAATTACATTTTAATCTAGTTCAGGCAACTCTGGTGATGTTGTGGGTCTCATGGACCACACTTTGATACCTACCTCTGCTCCAGATCATGCTTCCTCCCCAACAGCCATTCATCCACTTTGGAAAAATGATTTGAAAATCATTAGGAAAGTTGTTTTTTTCTTACTGTAAATTATGTCTAAATTTGCCTCTCTTCTGCTGTAGAGAACTAAACAGAACATATCTAATCCCTCTCCTATGTGATCTCATCGAAGATCACTATCCCATCCTCCCTGAGATTTCCCCTCTTTCTATGAAGCATCCCCACATCTTTCTCATGTGACTTGGACCCAAAGTGGTGACCAGTCCTTAGATCAGGGGTGGGTGAGGCCACCTCAAGGCCACAGGTTCCCCACCCCTGCTTCAGATCATGGAACATTGACCATGAGTGGTAGAAGAGATATTGGAGATCATTTATTTAAAAAGAAAAATGAGTTTTGTGGATAAAGACAACTAAGGGGTACAATAGATAAAATACCTGGCCTGGAGTCAGGAAGATTCATTTTCCTGAGTTCAAATGTGGCCTCAGACACTTACTAGCTGTGTAAACCTGGGCAAGTCACTTATCCCTGTTTGTCTCAGTTTCCTCATCTGTAAAATGAGCTGGAAAAGGAAATGGCAAACTGCTCCAGTATCTCTGCCTAGAAGACCCCAAAAGGGGTCACAAAGAATCAGAAATGCCTGAAAATAATTGAACAGAAGGAGATAAGGACACTGTGGTCCAGAGGGATAAACTGTGCATTAACGTGCCAGGAGTCACACAGCAAGTTAGTTGCAGAGTCAAGACTAAGAAGAACCTAATTTTGTAAAATCTCTGTCACAGACCCTCAAAAGCCAGCAAGTTCAACCAAACACCTGACCAAGACCCTTCTTTACAACATCCACAGCTTCTACTCGGAGACTTCTAGAATCTCTTAGGCTTTTGTCTTGTTTGAATAGCTAATCTGCTTCTCTGCAACTTTCAAACATTGCTGGTTTGCTCTCAGTCAGTGGGAGCCATAGAGAAGAGGCCTGGGGTCTGAGGTAGAGTGAGCACCCCACACCGAGGAGGTGAGAGTTAGTCTACTGTGGGGAGAATGACTGAGGGCACCAATAAAATATGGAAGTATTTTTAGATACATGGTGTGGGTGTACCTATGCTATGTCCTGGTATGGTGTGAAGAGTCCTGGAGAGGCCCCTTAGCCAGGGTTGGGGAACCTGCAGCCTCAAAGTCACATGTGACCCTCTAGGTCCTCAAGTGCAGCCCTTGGACTGAATCTCAACTTCACAGAACATACTGGGGAATCTCTGGCCTTGAGGGTGCAGGTTCCCCACCCCTGCCCTAAGCACTTTCCCTGCCCAAAGCCATAGTGCCTAAAATTCAACTCCTTCCATCTGGAGCTTCAGAATCACACCATCTCAAAATTGGATTTCCTCTCTGTCAGGACTACCACTTAGGAGAAATGAAAAGATATCAAAGTATTGAAAAAGGTGTAGAAAGGATATGCAAAAAATATGTTAAAATATCTATTCTAGACTATTCCTAGTTTTGCCTAGAGATGGCCACTGCTCTGGAATTGGAAAGGATCAGGATGCCACTGACTAGTAAGGAAGAGGATTCTCCCCTCTTCTCAAAACCTACTGAGGAGATGGAATGACTTTAAAAACAAACAACAGATGTGGAACATGGAGTGCTTCATAACCACATTGATCTGTGCAAATAAATAAAAGGCAATGAAGAGTAGCCCTGGATGGAAGATAGGAATCCAATAGACTAGTGCTCCTCACAGTGTTCAACCACTCATTTGGCTCCTTGGGACCACCCCTACCCCCATCCACTTCCTTAATAATGTGCTGTTTGATACTAAAATGGATTTGCTACAATCCAAGCTGGCAGAACTTGGTTCTGTCTTGTTAAAGTCTAATGATCTGGCATAATATTTTGTCTTTTGTTTTGTATATTTATTTGCTTCTGCTAATGGTTATTAAATTTATACTTACACACACACACATACACACACACACACATATATAATGAAGGGACTGGTCAATGAGAGTACAATCTTTATAGCATGTATAGTATATTCAGTGTAGTATCAATCCATGGCTCAAAGAATTGATAGCATTAGAAGAACCTTATAGTCCCTCAGAGTCTCCCTGACACCCCAAACCCTCCTTCCTCTGGGGACCCAACCTGCCAGTGGAGTCTGGTTTGGGAGAGGAGGCCCAGCACCAAAATTTGCTACATAGATTTAAATACAAATTTGCTTCTTGAATTCACAGAGAAAGAAGAGTGGTTCAAGCAAAGACAACTCTAGATCAGAATGTGCTACAAATAATCTATTAAATAGAAGATTGAGAGCAGCAATATTTGTAAAGTTGCGTTATGGTGCAGAGCCCAGAAATTTCACAACAGGATAGGGAATGGCAAAGAAGTAGGCAGTGAAGACAAAGACAGTGACCATGAAGGGTGATGAGGGTAGGGGTGGGGACAGGGAAAGGGGCAAGTACAAGTAGGTATGTTGTAAGGATAGGAAGGAAGTGGTGTAAAACCAGCAAACCCACTCAAGCCTCTCCCTCTGCCAGAGTGACAGTTCAGGCAGGCAGGAGCCCCTCTAGGATTAAAGTAATTAATGGACTATGCCCTCTCAGTGAGAGCAGTAGCTCCCAATAGGATAGATGGATGAAAGAGAAGAGCCTGTGAAGGTGCATGAAGGCAGGATCTATAAGGAGATGTGAATGTTAATAGCACAAAGGTGTGAAAGTTAATAGCAGCAAAAGAGAATGAGTCCTTCCTCCCAACCTCCATAATCGTACAAAAGGGGTAAATGTAGCTCCTAAGTCAGCACTAAACTTTTGGTACAATTCAATAAATATGCAACAAAGGGCTACTCTGTGGTAACCCAGAGCTCAAGATCTGGGAGAGGGTCATAGTTTAGATAAAAAAAACTATTCTGACTCCCCCCACCCCAAGGCTAGTAGTTCAGTCTAGCAGTCACAGTCTAGTAGGAGGATGTGACAAATGCATAACTAATTTCAATACATAAGTTTATAAAAGAGATCCAAGCAAAGTGCTGCCATTCTAAGTAGGGAAACTTATTATTGGCCAGGAGGAGGGGGGAGGAAGAAGAGGGGAGGGAAGGGGAAGACTTTTGAGTTGAGCTTTAAAGAATGAGTAGAAATTCAACAGGTGAAGAGGACAAATTCTAGATAAAGGGTAAAGACTTAAGTATTTGATTTGGACTAGATTACAGGAGAAGGGAACCTTCAGTCTCGAGGCCACATGTGGCCTTCTAGGTCTTCGGGTATGGCCTTTTGATTGACTCCAAATTTTCCAAAATAAATCCTTTTATTAAGGAGATTTGTTCTGTGAGGTTTGAATTCTGTCAAAGGGCTGCACTTGAGGACCTAGAGGGCCACATGTGGCCTCAAGACCACAGGTTCCCCTGGACTAGAGCATAGGATGCATGCAGGGGAGTAGCAAAGTAAAGAGCAGTCCGTGCCAGACTGTGGAAGGTCTTAAATACCTGGCAAAAGGGTCTGACCTTTATCGTTAGATTAGGAAGTCTTCATAGGGTCAACTTCAAAGGGGCAGCTAGGTGGTGCAATGGATAGAGCACCAGTGCAGGAGTCAGGAGGACTTGAGTTCAAATCTCACCTCAGACACTTGACTCTCACTAGCTGTGTGACCTTGGGAAGTCACTAAACCCCAGTTGCCTCATCCTGGGTCATCTCCAGTCATCCTGATGAGTATCAGGTCACTGGATTCAGATGGCTCTGGAGGAGAAGTGAGGCTGGTGATCTGAACAGCCTTCCCTCACTCAAAACAAAGTCAAGTGCAAGTCATGTCACTACTTCTCTGATGGCATGGTCTTCTTCAGCAATGGACAAACACACACATGAAATCTTTAAGAGCAGGGAACTGTCTTGTGCCTTTCTTTGTATACCCAGCACTTAGCACAGTGCCTGGAAATTAGTGGATGCTTAATCACTGAGCATTTTTAAGCAGGTCTGGGAAAGGACCAGATCTAGGCTTAAGAAAGATGATTCTGGAAGCATGAGAAATATGAATTGGAAGGGGGCATATGCATGTCTGAGAGAAAAGGAAGATTTTTCTGGAAACTATTACAATAATCTGAAGGAGGTGGGTGGTGGTTGTGAGGGATTGTGCAGAATGTTGGCAATAGAAAGGTACAGATGTGAGACATATTTAGAGGGAGTGCTGATCCTTTAATCCTCTCTCCCTGAAAAAAAAAATATTTTAACAATGGAGAAGAAAAGGGAAAGGAGTAAGGGGGCAGTGGTAGGCAGAGGAAAACACACCTCAGAACTGTCCCAGGAATCTGGGGCTGGAAGCAAGCAACTTGAGAAAGGAAGGAAGCACTAAAAAGATGAATCATGATCAGTTTCCCAAAGAGATCAATGGGTAGTGTCTTTATCTTGCCCTTATTTCTGGGCTTGCCTCACCTGGCACTCCCAGAAAACAAAATTTTCAGGACCTAACTTTACGAAGGTAATTTTATTCAAGGTCCACCGAATATCACCACAACACAAGGCATAAAATAAAACACAGATACTGGCCCAAAGTGTTTGCCTTACACCATGGAAGGTGTCCCGCAAGAAAGCTCCCAAAGAAGAGGGGTTCCCTACTGACAGCAGGGTTCTTCAGATACTGCTATCCCATGGATGAAACTGGGCTGATTACATCCATCCATGGAATACCCATTCAGTCTTCTCTATGAAATTAGCACTCTGTTGATTATCCTATAAGGAGCTTGTTTGTACATAGCTGTTGGCTTGTCTCCCCCATTAAACAGTAAGCTCCTTGAGGGCAGGGACTGTCTTTTGTTCTTCGTTCCCCCCCCCTCCCCCCCCCGGTGCTTAGAACAGTGCCCAGCACACAGTAGGTGCTTAACAAATGTTTATTGACTGATTGAAGAGATCTACCTACCAAACCACAGAGGGGAGAAAAAGTGCAATATTTGTGGCAAGTGAAATTCCAGATGATAGGATTTAGAATAGGAAATGACTATAGGGACCATCCAGGCTGGGGTTCCTTCATCATTTGGGCTCCTGGATCCGTCCGGCAGTCTAGTGAAGCCTTCATAGGTTGATGCTTGTTTCCTGCATTCACAATTGAAAGGAAGCCTAAACTTCAGTTAGGGGTGTGTGAAAATAAAAATGTAATTTTTTTTCTTGTCCAATTTCATGGATCCCCCTGAAATCTATGGTCTGTAGATCCCATGTAAAGAATCCCTAATCTAGTCCACCCCTCTCACTTTGCAGATTAGGGAAGAAGTTAAGAAACTTGCTTGAGTCAGCTAAGTGGCTCAGTGGATAATGTTGGACTTGGAGTCAAGAACCTCCGAGCTCAAATCCAGTATTTCTGAGTTAGTTGTGACTCTGGGCAAGTCACTTAACCTCCCTCAGTCTCACTTTCAACATCTGTAAAATGGGGATAACAACAGCTCCTCACAAAGTTATTGTGAAGATCAAATGAGATATTTGTAAAGTGCTTAGCAGATCTTGAAGCAATGTAAAGATACTAGCTATTTTTGTTCATGGTTATGTAAGCAGTGAAGCCAAAATCTGAACTTATGTCAGGTGACTCTGAATTAATGTTCTTTCCATTATACTACATAAGATGTCAAATCAGTTTATTAGTGCATGTCTCAGATAAATGCTACCAATGATTAATGAGCTGGGTCCAGAACTGAGTAGGAAGACACTTGAACTCTGCCACTGAGTAGGTAGACATTGAACCAGAGAAGAGTTCTCAAAGCTTGGTGTGCTAAATGCCCACTCAACTCCCTTAAAACATTTGATAGTTAACAGTCAATCATAAAGCTATATTCACTTATAGACTGCACTCAACGCATCCATGTGTGGCTTTTATGAACCATTTAACCTAGCTTAGTTTCCACTCAATCAAGTTTCAAAGAATATAAACTAATTTCAATATTTAGCCTAGGAGTTAATTATGATGTCTGACCTGCAGAAAAATTCCATGATACATTCTAAACCTCCACACAAACTATTAATCTGCAGCTTGGATCCCATTTACTCTCCTAAAGACCTCTACAAATATCTTCCAGTGGTATGGAAGTGATGGAGGATTTTTTGAGTGTTCCACCAGAATACACTGGACTGTGCTTCTTTGGAGCTGCCATGTTCTCTTCTATGTGAAATCTTATCCTTGGCCCCCAGCCAGGTACTGGCTGGCTGTCCAACCAAGCTAGTATTTGGGTACAGATCTAGCAAATAGATTGTCCTCTGAGGACTAGCTGAGCTGCTGGGAGAAGCTTTTCACTAAGTTGGCCATCTATTATTAGGGCCACACCAACTCACAAACACTCAGGTGTAACAGGGCTTCTAGTTTTGTTAGTAGTAACTAGCCTAAGAAATGCTGGATCCTTAAAAGTATTCATTCACAAATTTCTCTCAAATAATATATGAATGAATGCATATATGTGTTGTCTATCACTGTATCAGTAGTGACTGTGCACTCACTCAACATAAAAACTAAAGTACCTACAGGGGGTGAGAGTGCCAGGTTAGATATGGATGACAATGGGGGCACAGAACCTTGAGATGAAATAAGCAGTCTCCACTGGGCGAAAAATGATCATTATTCTGTCTGGAGAGGATTTGACCCTATGACAAAGGGATGAACTATTTGTCCTCTTGAGACCCATGTTCCAACTCTACAGTATACATGCCAAAGTAAAGCCAAGACCCTTGGCAATCAGTAAACTTTGCAAAACACTAAGGTCACTGGACCTAGAACCGGAAGAGATAGTTTAATATTCTCATTTTACATAAGGAAACTGGGGCCCAGAAAGGGGAAATAGCTGGTTAAACAACTGGTAGTTGAAAGAGCAAAGATTCAAACTGTTCTGATTTCATAACCAGTGCTTTCTACCACATCATGGCAGGAAAAACAGTAGGTCATGTTTCTCTTCTCTGTGCCCTAGACAATGGCCTGACTTTCAGAAAATCAAAGTCTTTCAAAGAGTCAGTGCCAGTAAATGCATTTCGTTCTATACTTCTCTAAACACTTTTCCTGGAATGCCTTGTTAGTAGCTTGTGTTTCTATAGCACTTCAATGCTTAAAAATTGTTTTCCCTCAATAGCCTATGAGATGAGTAGTACAAATAGCAGTACTACTTCCACTCTGCAGACAAGGAAACATCAGGATCACGGAACGGAAACGACACATCCAGAATCAAGGATAGTGTTAGCTCCATGTTTGAATACTGGTGGCATAGTGGATAGAACACTATGTGATCCTGATCTTGTCATCTAGCCCATTTGCCTCAGTTTCACAACAGTAAAATGAAGATAATAATAGTACCTACATCACTGGGCTGTTGTGAGGTTCAAATAAGGTATTTGCAAAATGTTTGTAAATGCTTGGCACATTGGGTTTATGTAAATGCTTGTTTCATACTTTTCCCTTTCCACTATACCAGGGGTCAGCCAACAAATCCCAAATGCTGCCTAAATGGTTTTTACATTTTTAAAGTTTTATTTTATTTTAAAATGTAAAAACCATTCTTAGCTCAGTTTGTCCCCTGTCCACTCTCTTCCCAGAGGGTAAACTCCATGAGGACAAGGACCTTGTTTTACCTCTTCAGTCAGCACCTAAAACAGGTTTGTTGAATGAATGGATGTCAGAATAAATGACACTTGGGGCAATCAGAGGCAATACAGAAAGTCAGCCCACACTATTGTTGCTCTGTAAGCAATTTTTATTTACAAACAGCAATTTCCATTGACTTTATTGATACCATAAAAAAAAAGCCATTTACAAGCAAGAACCAAGAATTCATCCAAACAAAATTAAGCAGCACTGAAATATCTGTGTCACAAATCTAAAACCCAATGGGTACAAGAGTAAAATAGCATTTGAATAAATAGTTTAAATTCATGCTTATAAAAGAATCCTTATGGCAAGTTACTGTCCTGACAGCATCAGCTTAGCTAGCTTCATTACTTCACATGGCGATGAAGTGGGGACTTGTGAGGTTACCAGTTTATATTGCAAGATAATGACACTGAGAGTTAAATCATTCTGATTGTTCCACCATTTATAATGGAGAATGTTAGCCCTACCAAGAAAAGTGGCCAGAGATGCTTTTCACATTAATAAATGGTTATTCTTATAACAAACCAATTTCGTTTACCTCTTACTACATAGTCAGGGCAACAACCAAGGCCTTGGATGTAAGTCCAAAGATTGAATTCACAGCATACTTGTTGAGGAGGGACAGCAAGAGGTTTGCTTACTGTGGCCGCCACAAGGGCAGATGCTCAGGGGGTCCTAAGCAAGGCTCATTGCTCCACTTGATCAAAATACTGGGACAGTGTAGGGTGTCCCAGGCTCCCTTTCAGCTAGGCTGAGCAGTCTTCACACAGATTCAAGAATCCTGAGAAAGCAGGTCATTGCCTGGCCTGGGGAGTCCCATATGGGGTAGAGGCAGCTAAACCACACTGGCACTTTTTGAACAAGATATGTAAGAAATGCACAATAGCCATTATAAACTTGGAACAAAGTGAATGACTTTCCTGAACCTCTAGTTCAGTTGCACTGAGCAATTATGAAATCTATGATTTATGAACTAGATTTATATAAAGAATTTACACAATTCCCAAATACTTTTCATATATAAAATTTAATAAATAACCCTGACCAGTCTAGAAGCACCATCCAAGGGGGACACTCCCTTGGAAAATAGATTCGGTGTTGCATATTTGAGTCCCTTTCAGGAGGCTTCACAGGAAACCCTTTCAGAATACCGTAATAAAAGAATCACAGTAACTAATATAAAAAGCTATTCAAATAAAATACACTGATTTCTTTAAAGTAAAGCTCATTCACATAAATTCTCACCCTCCCCTCCCCAGCCCTTATTTTGTATTTCTGCAAGTTCTTCCCAAGCTTTGGGCTTTTTTTTTTTTTTAATTATAACACAGGTCTTACCATTTGGGCTAAGAGCAAAGTGAAGACTTGGTTATGTTTTTGGAAAATATGAGTTTCCTACTCATGTCTGGGAAGAATCCTAGAAATCAATTTAGTTCTACAGTATGTTTTGCTTAACAGTGAACTGACAGTATCCTTTCTGTTAATACAACAAAAATTAAAGGCAGAATCCAATCATGAGTCTTTCTATTCACTAAAATAAATGAAACATATATGTTGTATTTACAAATATAATTTCTAAATGTATTTACAGGTTTCATAGAAATGATACGGTAGAGAACAGATTAGGAGAACCAAAGTAACTGTTTAAAACCACAAACATTAGCAAAAGTATAAAATTCTTTGTTTTCACAGTTTGTAATAACAGGTTAAATATCTATAGAAAAGGACGCTGTCACTGTCTTCACATTGTCTATTTATTGAAAAAGGTAGCTCAAGAAGAGACTCAATTATGAACAAGCCTATATGAATTCAGGATATATCACTGTTAAAAGGTTTCACATATCATTTGTAGTATTTTATTGACTTCTGCATCTGTTATAAATGAAATGTAAAACAGTACTGTGTTAACCCCAAACTGTACAGAAATAGGTACTGTACTTTTTTTAAAAAGTTGCTTTAAGCAGCTACCACTCAGCATATTTCTTCTTTGGGGAGACATGAAATGAACTTTCAGTAGACAACGTGTCTCAGTTGTGGTCATGACAACCCCTCCTGGCATACCCTCATGTGACAAGGCACAATTTAACTGCTGCTGCCAGATCAGAAGTTCATCTTCTACCAGACTTCACACTGGGCAGTGTGACTTTAGGAATGCTCCAAGAGACTGAAGGAGCCCTATGCTGGCTTAGATGTTTGTGTTCTCCAAAGCATCGCTGAGTGGTTACAGTACTGTGTTATGGCTTGAGAATTCATTCTTAACACTGCTAGCAGTGGAAAGGGTAAAGTGTTAGCAACATGAATGGGAAGCAAGTAGAACTTGCAAAAATGTTGAATAACGATTATTATCGAGAAAATGAATCAATTTCCTGCCCCTTAACAGTCCCATTACAATGTTTTGAACCTGAACTGTACAATCAAAGCAATGTATATATATTTTTTTGTCAGAGACAATTTTGGATAAGTCACTCTTTGGTAAACTCAAACCAGTTTAATAGATTTACAAATACAAAGAACTCCATTTAAATAAGGTTAAGACTGTGACACAATGACAAGAGCCAGGACGTATAAGGTGCCGCCCAAACTTCCCTTCTCCTAACTTTCCTAACTTGCCTTAGTTCACACAAATGCTAAGGAAGCCCACCCAAGGGCTCCAAGTCTGAAAGGAAAAAGGGGTTCCCTGAGCCCAACCTCCTGTGTCCTTGATTTGGCCATTTCTTGTCACATACTTAGTTGTATCAAAACACAATTTTTTTTTTGCATTTCTTTAAAAAACAAAACAAAACAAAAATTCATTCATGTAAGAAAAAACACCACAAACATTTACCTGAAACCCCAGAATGTATATAATTGGGTAAACACTTAAGAGTCCGGTCTCCCCGTGAGGCACAAGGCTTTAACAGGAGTTACACAAGTGCTTCAGGGAGAGAACAAACCCCTTATTTAGGCAGTTTTAAGAGGAAAAAAAGGCATATTATATACCCGATTTAGCTAAAAAACTGCTCCTCTGGAGCAGCTGGATTTATAGTGTAATCTGTATGTAGTAACACTGATCCATAGTGCAGCTGTTTATAAGGTTAGCAGACATTGTGTTTTAAAGAAAGCAGCTACCACACAGCCACACCCCACAAAGGGTCATTATGGACGAGGGCTTGAATTTTTTTCTTAAAAACAAAACAAAACAACAAAAAAAATCCCACTATTTAAGTTATAAGAGCCACAAAAGCATTGCAAACCAGCAAACACACGTATATATACTTTCTGTATATATACATATATATTTTTTTATTTTTTGGTAATCCTGTAAACTAAATCACAGTTCATTTTAAAAAACTGTTTTACTCTTTTTCAGCTGAGAAGTTTTTCCACAGCAACTCTGCAGAGCTAAGTTACTACTCCAAAAGGGAACTTATGGAAGGCTGGCTATCCTCATGGAAACCTCCAGAGCACCTACTCATGACCTATGACTCACTCTTGATTGACCAGAATATACAGTATCAAACCAAATCAACTTTTTTGTGTAAAGCATCTTTTGGTACACTATAAGCCCATATGAGTACTCTGTAGAGAACTAAAAACATTCCCTAATGAATAAAAAAAAAATCTTCAAATAGGGATCACATCTGTTCTTATAAAGTAATGTGTTTGCCAGCACAAGATTTTGAGGTCTCTTTTTCAAGCAAACTAAAAAGAGAAAAAAACACCTGTAGCTTGTAATTCACTATCACCATTAGGTTTCACATTTTTTATATTATACTGACCTAACTGATATTAAACATAAAAGTAGCACCACATAAAACAAAAATGGGTGACACACAAATATTTGGTGACACACACAAAGTATCTTAAAGAGGGTTTCTTATGGTTGGTTTCTTTAAGCAGGAAACACTGATTAGCCACTGAAAGAATGGGGAAGCCACTGTGGCTTTGTGTAGCACACAAGATAGACATATTGCTTGCGATTCCCATAGAATATATCTTTACAAAAAGTACAAATTTCCAAGTTTCGCAGTTTCACAAGGAACCGCAATATAGAAAGTTACTATGCACCTGAACTGGCTGTTTGGAGAAAACAACAACAACAACAACAAAAATATATATATATATATATCAACACTGTGTGGAGATATAGTCAGAGTTACAACTCTCTTCCTTTAGTGAGAGTAGCAACTCATCTTGTAGAGTGATTTGATTTAGTTACCTGGTATTTAGGTTTCTACAGTACGAAATGAAGGTAGATTCTTAGGCCAGTAAAAACATTTAAAACCACTGTTACTTTAGGGTTGGATAATTACATTACAGCTGTGTAAAAAAGGGCAGCACCACATGTCATCCAGTTTACCTACTGGACAACTAACAAAAATTCGAAACAATTCTAACTAGAGTTGAATAGATTTATGGCATTTGGTTTATGTGTTTGTTATGAAGTGGAGTTATAAAAAACAGTATCATTTGCTTTGCTGACTTTTGGACGCTATGATTAATGTATAAGAAAACCAAATAACATTCTTCAAGGGATAAAGGAGCAAGGTCTTAAAATATATTAGGAAGAGATGAGATCAAGAGTCAAAAAGCCCTGTACACACTATATTAACTTACATATTCCTCTTACATTCACCTCAACCAGAATAAAAGCAAATTTAAGAATGTATATATGTAATATATATAATAAATGCTTTATTATATATATATATATATGTATAAATTTTCTAACTACCAAAAAAAGTAATTTTCAACTCTAAAAGGTAATCATCATATCTTCTGGACATGCTATTCTCTCTCCATGAATGTGCACAGAAACTTACATGCACACAGAGAGAGAATATGTGCCCCTGGGTAGTGAAGGTAGGGTGAACCCAGTTGGCTTAGCTATGCTACCGCCAGAATTGGGATTGAAATAATTCATCCAGAGGAATAGTATCAGCCCATGTTTTCCCTGTATTTCAGCCCTTCGGATTCTAAGCTCTTTCAACACACATAAACCCAAGTCTCCTTGGAAGCAAAGAACAAAAATGCAAAGTGTGCTATCTAGAAACCTTGGGAAAATTCACGTGCACCTACTAGGTTTCAAGGTGGTCAAGTCAGTAACTGGGCTAAGAGTTACCAACAGCAAAAAAGTTTTAAATGCATTGATGAGTGTGCTTTGTTTGGGGTGCACTTATTTAACATGTTAGTCAGGGGCATTAGACACTGTGTGAACTTCCATACTGGAATCCAGCCCCACCTCTGAGTTGGAGGCATCATTCTCAATTTTCTGTTCTGCATATGCATCTGTTCTTTCTGGGGACTCAATGCGACTCCGGACTTCTGCCACACCTGGGTGATTTTTCCGCAGGTGCTGGTTGAGGGTTCCCTGAAAGGGAAAGCACTTCCCACAGATCTCACAGCGGAAAGGCTTATCGTCAGTATGGCCACGGATGTGGTACTCCAACTGGTCCTTTCGTGTGTACTTCTTACCGCAGAACTTGCATACAAAAGGGGTGATCCCCATATGGAGTCGCATATGCCGGTCAAGGCTCCCCTTTTGGTTAAAGGATTTTCCACAGTAAATGCAAATCAACCTTTCATTGTATGGATACCAGTGGCCTCGTGCACTCCTCTCCCGGGGGCTATTCTCATACCCAGGATTACTTACAAGAGCTTCACTATCTGATCCCTGTACCAAACTCTGCAGATCACTGTGCAGATGGACAGAGGAGGGACGTTTTTGGCGGGCCCGGCCCCCTCGGAAGCAACTTAGCATAGACCTGGATGGGCTGGAGTTGCTCAGGTTCCCAAAAGTTTCTGATATACTTGATGGCTGAGAGGCTACTTGGGAAAAGGAGTATGCATGCTGTAACACAGAGCCATAGGAGCCTACATTCACTGCCACCACTTGTTCACCATCTACCATTTCAGTGTGGTAGCCATCATCACCCAAGGAAGAACTGTCTGAACAGCTGGGTCGGTCTGATTTCTCAATTTTCACTTTCACCTCTGTGATCTGGCTCTCCCTCATAATGAGATCCCCTTGTTCATGGTCACCCTCTATTTGAATCTCATATTCAGAGACACTCCCACTGCTTCCTCGGTCTGAGTGGCCTTCTTCTTGTAAGCGGCCACGAAGAGACTTGCTTGGAGTTGCCTCCATCCGTAGATCATTGCCAGCGGTTGGCTGACGCACCTGAGAGCAATATGGAGGTGAGATCTCTACTGGGTTGGCAAAGAAGCTGCTCTCTTTAACTCCATTGCGGTTTTCTGAGTTTTCATCAGCACCAATGGTAACAGAGTCAACATCCCCAATGCTGATTTTTGAATGGATGCTCTCCAGGATCTGTGTGCACTTGTCAATGACACATTGCATCTGAAGAAAGCTAGCAGCAGTGAGAAAACTGACAACATCCTTCAGCTGTAAGGACATTCTTCCAGTGTAACAGAATGAGAGCAACTGTTCAAAGACATTAGGATTCTTAATCACTGAGATGGATAAGCCACTCATGGTACTTAATGCTGAATGGTCACGAAAATAGGGAGAGCTGGCAGCAAGGACGGCTTTGTGGGCTCGGAATGGCTGGCCCTGAATATGCACAATGATGTCACACAGTTTTCCTTGAAGACGGAGTTCATTTAATTGGCTCAGAACTGTGTTGCTGTACTCAGGCACGTCAAACTGAATAAAACTGCTGCTGTCCATTTCTACTGACATGAAGTGTGATCTAGAAAGAGACAAAAGGAGGAAGAGGTAGGGAAAGAAAGGAATAGAAAGAGAGGTTTATAATCCATTTATATTTGTCATGTGCTAAAAATGGCATGGGTATAAATTTGTGAGTGTGGGACAAGTAGCTACTAAAGCTTCTACTAAAGCCATATCTGAATATTCTTCTGTCCATAGAATCATAAGACTTAAGAGCTAGAAGAGAATTGTGGAAGACTAAGATTTAGAATTGGAAGCAACTTGACTATTTTTTTAAGTTTTAAAAATTCGGAACCTAAAACACCAAAAAGTAAGCATTTTCATACATACAAAACATAAATTGTGACTATTTCATACTGTTTGGTTTTATATACACATCTCATACATTTTCAAAACTGTCCTGTTCATTTTTGCTTTCTTCTGTATTCAATGGCCCTTTTTTTTGAAGAATCACTACTGCTAACCTTCCCTGTGCCCTGCCCCCTAACCTCACCGAAAACCAAGAGAAAAGAAAAAAGTAAATCGTATGGCAAATAAATATAATTGAGCAAAACAAATCTACATAATAGTCATGTCCAAAAACGTATGTCTCTGTCTGTACCCCAAGTCCATTAACTCTGTCAGAAGATGTGCAATATGCATCATCACAAGTCCTCTGGAGGGATACTCATCACACTGATCATAGTTCTTGAGTCTTTAAAGTTGTTTTCTTTACAATGTTATTCTTACTGCATGAATTATTTTCCTGGCTCTGCATACTTCATATTGAAGTATGAATTCACACTACACAGGATTCTCTGAAATCATTTTTTTTAGTCATTTCTTCTGGCACAATAATATTCTATTACTCACAGACTACCATTCAGCAGTCATTCCTTAATTCATGAGCATGCCTTTCCTCTTCTTTAGATTCAAGTGCGTTGCTTTTCTTTTCTTTTTTTTTACTTTTAATCCTCCTTTTCAGATCAGGAAATTTGTTTTGGTTTCAACTATTCCCTTGCTGGTATTATCCTCCCAACTCTCCATTTCTCTGTTGAGTATGATATAATTAAACTAAACTGTATTTTGTTTCTGTGCATTCATTCAATGTCACTGGGTAAAAGAGTTTGTGGCAGGGAGTAATGTGTTGGTTATAAAAGGCTTTCGATGCCAAAAAGTGGATTTTGTATTTGATCCTGGAGATAACAGGGAGCCACAGGAGTTTATTTAGTAGGGAGCAAATGATCAGACTTGTGCCTCAGGAAAATAACTTTGGTGGTTGAATGAAGGATGGATTGGAGTAGGGAGAGGCTTGAGGGAGGCAGCCCAACCAACAGGCTATTGTAATGGTCTAGGCACAAGGTGAGGAGGGCTTACAATAGTGTTGACAGTGTCAGAGAAGAGAAGGGGTCATATTCAAGAGGTGTTACAAAGGTGAAACTGTCAAGTAGATGAGTTAGCCTTGATAAAGAATAAGGTCATCTCATCATGTGAGATAACAGTGAAAGAAATAGTGGCAGAAGACATAAAAGTTATGTAAGATGGGAAAGAGGAAATTCCTGATGAATGGCCTTTTTTTTCTCTTTAAAATGAAGCAAGGTTCTTAATTGAGAGAGCTGGGGGAGAGGAGACATGGATAGCTTTAGGAGGAATGAAAAAGGTCTGGAAGAGCTACCATTGAAAGTAGGATAGGGAGTTGAAAAGAGAGGAGTAATAGGATTGCCTAGGAGCAGTGAGAGACCATTTGAAGTTGTGTAATATAATTTTATACTGGATCCACTCAAAACAGCTGCATTATTTTCTCTTCCTTCATTCAACAGAACATGTAGAAAAAAGAGGTAACCAAAAGTGGGAGTGATCCAAGGCTGAGGTATGGCAGGGGATAAGTGGTGAAATGATGCTGTGAGAGAATGATGGATTCAAGAGAGGAGAACAGTGTAAAGTTGAATTGGTTCAACAAGGAATCAAGATGGTAAAAAGAGGGGAGAATGACTAGTGCAGGGAAGATGACCTCAGAAAGAAGTGAGGAGTCAAGGGACTGGAGGTCACAATACAGATGAAGAATAGGCTTTTTGCAAGGAAAGGCACAGGGAGTGAGGTAAAAAGCCAGCAGATTATGTCAGATAATGTTAGATCAGATAAGAGGATTTCAGAATTCTGGAGCAGGGATGTAGTATATTTGTGGGTGATGTTAAGAGCAAGAGGATAACCATCTTTTTGTGTGGCTAAGGTGAGGTGGAGGTCGTGGAAAATGAACAGGCTGAGGAACTGAATGGTTAAGGTACTTGTGGGAGAGTCAATACATATGCTGAAGTTCCTCACTATATAAGGGCAGGAGTCAAGGAAGACAGAAAATTGTGAACCACAGACTGAAGTCACTGAGGAAGAAAGGAGAGTGAGTTTTTAGTCTGCAGACAATAGTTACCAGGATTTTAAATGGGTGGTACAGACTGACAGCATGAACTTCAAAGGAGGATAAGTTACTTAACGATGAAGGCAGAGAGAAAACCTGAAAGTGGCAACAGGGAGCTCAAAGAGCATTATAACACCCTGGCCTTGACTAGTCAACTGAGGAGAATGAGGAAAGGTGTGTAGTCAGAAACAGAAAAGATGCCCAGGGAAGTTGTGTTTATGAGAGAGCTACGTTTCATACCTAGCAGATGGAAATAGTGGGAGAGGAAAATACGTAGAACAAAAAAGTTTGTGACCTATGGAAAAGAATTTCCAAAGGGCATATTGGAAAGAGTGGGTAATTATTTATTTATTTATTTTTTTGCACTTTGGAGTAGGAGGGTAGAAGGGGAGGAGAATAAAGAATTGAGAGGTGGGGAATGGGGAATAGGGTTTCGAAGATGATCTATGGGAGTTCAGAATCATTTGAGATATGTGGGATATGACCAGGTATGAGAATGTTCATCATTAAGTCAAAAACAGCTCTCCTCCTCCCAAAAGAGGCTGCAGATTAGGCTGGAGACAAGTATAATATGAGAAGGAAGACACACGGAAGGTCACATTTCACTATTCCTCTCCCAAGACTGTAGATTAGGCAAGAAAAGGGTGAAGCAGGAGAAGGAAGTCCCAATCCCCACTGATTTTTCCCCTTTGTCTTCCTTCAAGGAACAGGAGTAGCAGGAGAGGGAAGACCTGATGTCAAAGGAAGGTTGTGACTCTCTTCACTGGAGGTTCCCTACATCAAAGTTGGGATACTGAGCTAGCAGAGGATAGAAGTTGCTCTCTACTTGTACAGATGGAAATTAGCCCAATCCTCAGGTAGTATAGCAGGAAGCAGTAGAATCTCAGCTGAGGGGAAATCACTTTGGGGCAGATGGAAGATGGGCCCCTTGTAACCTTTTCTCAGGGGGCATAAAGCATAGTTAAGAAGTGGAGGGTGTGCAGATGAAGGTGTGGCTCCTTTTCTTGCATGAAGCAGAACAGAACAGGTCTACCCTGCCATCCTAAGACCTCTGTTTTTCTTATTTATTTCCCTCACTACCCACTGAAGGCATATTCTGAAGGGAGACTTCTTTCCTCCCCCTCTATTAGAAATATTAGCTCTATATAATCATATAGCTCCTTCCAATTACTCAAATAAATTTACCTGTGTTTCTCTGGACTCTCATATTTATATTTCAAATTTCTTACACAACTCTGGTCTTTTGATCATAAATGCTTTTAAGTCCCCTATTCCATTAAAGGTCAATTTTTTTTTTCCTGTAGGGTTATACTCAGTCTTTCAGGGTAAGTTATTTTTGGTTGTGAACCTATATCTTTTACTTTTAAGAATATTATATTCCAAGCTCTATTCTCATTGGGAGCAGAAGCTGCCAAGTCTTCTGTGATCCTGACAGTAATACCTTAGTGACTAAGCCTTAATCCTTGTGCTGTTCCTTTCTGGATGGATGCTTGTGGTATTTCTTTAATATATGCATTCTGAATTTTGGCTACAACATTCCTAGGATAAGAGGTGACAGATGGATTCTTTCTACCTCTGCTTTACCCTACTATCCCAAAAGAGCTGGATAGTTTTCACTTATATTATTTTAAAATATAATATTAAGACCTAAAAAAAACCCCCAAAAATCATGGTTTTCAGAGTATAAAGATTCTTAAATTCTCAATCTGACCTGTTCTCTAGGTATCTGTTTTTAAAAGCATTTACCTTAATGTTCTAATTTTTTTTTTCAAACTTGACCTTATGCTGTTTCTGAAGTCACTGATTTCTTTTTGGTCTCGTCTAATTTTTAGAGATTCCATTTCTTAAGAAAGGCTTAATACTTTCTCTTCTATTTGTTCTTCTTCTAATTCTTTTCTCCTGTGCATTATTTCACTATTTAGCCCTTGCTTCTTTTCTTCTAGGTATTCATGTAGTCCCTGCAGAAAATCCATTTTTTTTCCTTTGAGTTTGCTTAGAGTTGTTACATAGGTTCCTTCTGCAATTAAGTAGAATTTTTCTGGATCGCCAGATCTACAATAACTTTTTATAATGGACTATGTTTTTTGGTTCACTCATCTTTCCTACTTTAGTTTCTAAATTGGGGCTTTGAATCAGGGCCAGGTTCCACTTCCTGTTGGACTTCTGGGTGAGTGATCAGTTTTGCTTGGTCTCCCTTGAATCATCTGGTCTTCCGTGTTGACCTTTACCTTCTGGAGTTAGGCCCTACTGGTTTTTTGAGGTTCAGAATGCTGGCTCTTTGGGATCTTTTATGGTATCTCAGGACAAAATGCTAGCAATTTCAAAGCTTGAGCACTGTCACACCATGCCAGCTGCTGCCACTCCTGGTGGTTTCCCAACTTGGGAATTTCTCAGGGGAGCATTTTCTTCTTGTCTCTGGACACAGAGCCTTGCAGACCATATTTCTTTGGTTTTACTGGGATAATAGTGACTTGTTTGCCAGTACTGGCTCTGGCTCTCTTTCCTACTGACCATAGTGTTTTGGCTGACATTTCTATGCATTTCTGAGGTGAAAAGAGTCATTTATTACAGTTTCTTGTTGGATTTCTCAATTATTATTTGGTCCAGTGTGAATTTCCAGTTTTTGCTGCAGTAGTATGTGGGAGCTGAGCAATCTGCCTCTGTTCAGTCAGCCATCTTGGCTGGCAGTCCTCTGGAAAGGACTTTATAAATAATTTAGTCCAACCCTATTATTTTTCCAATGAAGTCTAAAGGAGGCAAGTGAGTTGCCCAAGGTCAGAAGGTGGCAAATAACAGTGGATAATTGAAATCTGGTCCTATCAATATGAATAGAAATCTGGTACTCTTTATTAGTTTATGGTTATTAAGTTGTCCTATGGTTTGGTCCTGAAGCCTATAGAAATGTCACCTATACAACACCTCTGGATTAAAATGAAAATGTCCCAGATGGTCAGTGCCTCTAGTTTCACACCAACCTTTCCATATCCAAATTTAGCAGATGCTTTCCTTTAATTTTAATGGTCAAATTTATGCCTCTTTGATCAGATAAAAAGAGATTCACAGTCAAATACAGAATGAAATAGACACATAAAATTTCAATGCTGAAAGGGCCCTCAGAAGCTCTGCTCCACTATTTATAAGTTATAAGATCATGGCAAATTATGTCCCCTAAATCTCAGTTTTCTACATCATAACATGGGGATAATTATATTTAACGATACTTTACAGGATTGTTTATAGGGAAAGAACTTTGTATAAGAAAGCACCATAGAAACCTAAGCAGTTGTTAATATTTCCTAGTTTACAGGGTTGTGAGAAAGGTGCTTTATAAACAAAGTTCAGGGGTCCTTAAAGCCCAGATTCTTTTCTCCTGAATGGTTTTGAGAACGAATGCTCCCCTGAAGTCCTATGCTACAGTGCCCAAGTCAGAGCTCAACCTGAGGTTAATGTGAACTATCTGTACTTATACCAGTTATCTTATACTGAGGAGTCAAACTATTTCACACACGAAAGGATACAAGGCTGTGCTGACTGTCCAATAAAGACAGAACTGTCCAAGAAAAAGAAAGCTATGGGCCGCCATCCTACAAACCACTTTTGAGACTGGTTATAAGAACCCCAAATTATAACAGAACACTTGGATCATGACTGATAAGTTAATTAGCCTTGATGGACCTCAGATTCCTCACCTGGAAAGTGGGTACCTAGTTATGTCATAAGTTTATTAGGGTTATTATTGGTTAAAATGAGAAAATGAAGAGAAAAATATTTTGTTAATACAGAATACAACACAATATGAAGTTTTATTATGATTATTTGTAAAAGCAGAGAAGACAATGTGACAGATATTATGTAAATGCCAATTCATGGATCTATGGGTCTCAGTTTCCTTCTTGGTAAAATGAAGATTGACTAGATGACTTTTAAGTTCCCTTTTCAGCAATTTTAAGCTATACGAACTATTTATACTACCTTTTGGGAGGAGTAGGAGGCAGAGTTGTATTTGCATCAGTGTAGAAAATTTCCTGTATCAAAGCAGCTCTGCCATTCAAATGGAACTTAAAATCATAGAGCTTCCTGGGACCCTTCCTGGGACCCTGAGAGGTTAAATGACTTGACCAGGGTGGCAACACTAGCATTTGGCAAAACTGTGCCTCCATCTACTACATGATGTTGCCTCACTTATGGATGTCCTTGTTACCAAAAATAGCAAGCTAATATTCTGAATATTTTCTTCAACAAACACACTCATTTTTAACAAAACAAACATTTATATTTTAATTATGAATGGGACCTTAAAAACCAACAGAAAAAACTTCAAGACAGAGGTAAAAATGAAAAATTTAAACTACTGGGTTACATAGCTGCACATTCAACTTCTTCCTCTGTAGCAACATGAGAAAAAAAAAGTTTCTATGATGTTCAAATCTCAAATATCTTCTTATTAAGAATAATTTATGAGAAATGGATGAACATATTAGGGAATATGATATAATGGCATACTACTGAGTCATAAGAAATGATGAAATTATCAGAGAAAGCTGGAAAGATTTATATGCATGAATTGGTACAGAGTTAACATGAGCAGAACCAGGGGTAAAAGTTATACAAAAAAACCCAATACTAAAATCAAACAACTTGGAAAAACTTAAGAATTCTTAACAAATAAACAACTATGACTTTAGAGAACAAAAAATCACGCATGTTACCCACTTCTTGACAGAGAAGTTATCAACTCAAGATGCAGAATGAAATATTTATTTTTTGGAAATGAAGGAATTAGTTTTGCTTGAATGCATTTGTTACATGAATTTCATTTTTTCCCCCATTGGGGAGAGAGAAAAAAAAAGATTTTTGTTAATTGAAAAAAAATTTAAAGAAAAAAATGCATTAGTTTGGAAGAAAAATATTCATTTACCTAGACTCTAGATATGTTTGCTGTCCGCTGGTATGATTTTCTTCAAAACTTTGTTAGCATACATGTTCCTAAGTAGCTCAAATTTTGCCCTAAGATGTATTATGGTTAATATAATAAAGGTATGATTATTGGTTGTTCATATCATAGCTAATTTTCTTCCTCCAGAAACACTGTTCCTTAATCATTTCATCTGTGAAATTAAAAGAGTTAAACTAGCTGACTACTATAAGATCCCTCTCTGAGGTTCAAATGAAGGCTATGACTGATTAGCACAGGTAACAAGAGGTAACCAAGGCCAGCAAGAAAATGATTTAAGTGGCAGAGTGGATAGAAGCCGTGGAGTCAGGAAGACCTGAGTTGAAATGTGGCCTCAGACACTTACTAGCTATGTGTTCTTGGGACAGTCACTTAACCCTGATTTCCTTAAAAAAAAAAAAAAAAAAAAAAAAAAAAACAAGAAAAAGAAAGAAAATGATTAATACAATACCTGATGCTAACTCAGCTTCATGAAGATGAGCTGGAGAATTGTCTGCTATTCTCAAGAAAACTTATGCCTCTAAAACATTCTTTCCCTGCAGATACAAAGACAGAATGACACAAATTAAAGAAAAAAAATTAAAGGAATATCCATCCTTATACTTTTTAAGCAACAAATCTAAGTTTTGAAAGTTCCAGGGCAATTTATTCTCCCACTCACTGGAGTTTTAATTTTATGAGCAACCAAATCATTAGACCCCATAAGTTTATCTTCCTAGACCCTGCTTAACTAATAGCACTGAGTCACTAAAACCTACCAGGAAAGAGTACGGTTACAATAGCCAACACTGTCTGCGATCAAACTGCTCATGCTGGCTACTGCAATTAACAAAATTATTTTGTTGCCTTTTAGTTCCATTGCTTGTGAGGGAAGGGAAGAGGTTACTGTTATTCACATTTATATTGTTGTTTGCAGCTTACTAAGTTAGAACAAATATTATCATCCATATATTATAGAAAATAAAACTGAGGTTCAAAAAGTTTAAGTGACTTAACTTTACAAGACCGAAGCTAGGAAGTGGCAAAGCCTAAGCTCAAAGATAGGTCTTCTGCCTCCAAGTTCAATAGTTTTTCTGTTTTACAATGTCATGATGAACTTCAAAATGCATACCACCAAAAAGTAACTTGCATTTTGATAGTGCTTTAAGGTTTACAAATTTACAAACTGCTTTCTTCACAACAACCCTGAGATAGATAGTACATAATTCAGGCAAGTGTACTGCTCATAAAAATGTGCTGCTGTGCCTGGATGGTTCGTTTTGAGGATACTGAGAGCATGCAGGTATTCCAATGTTTCTTTCAATCCAAATTAGCAAGAATTTGATCAAATGCCCTTTCTGAATCTTGATTTCATAACACAAATAAGACTCTATGACCCCTGCTGGCTCCGTATTCATAATCCTACTCTTAGATCCATATATTTCTCTTCTTGATCACTTCAAAATGTAAAGAGATGTGCACAAAGACATCATTATCAACTGACCTTTCTTTAGTTTGACACAACTACATACACACATACACACACATATATATACATGCATGTATATATAGTAATATATTTTATATGTGAATTATCATTTGCAGGAAAATACAGCTTTATCTTTTCTGTTGCCTCATTACTGGACCTCTATTTTACTCTTCATTTGCCAATACACTGATGATAGTAATTCATGTGGCTCATGCATTCCAGGGATCTGTGGCCAGAGACAGGAAAAGTGATGATTCGGTATGGGGTAGATGTGAAGCCAGGTTAAGACTTCATGACAGGAGTCACTATAGCATTTGGTAATATGGCTGTGCATGCTATAATAAGTCTGATCAATGCCCATAAAGACAAAGGATTTTCTTGTGATAAGGCAGCTCCTATGTTGATTTCAATAGATTCAAATATGGTGAGAATCCATTAGGCCATCCCAATCATAGAATAAATAGCAAGGGTTTTGCTTAATGTATCCAGTTGATCCACATCTCACTAACTAAGAAAGCCTGTCTCCACCCCCGCCTCCCAAAACAGCACCAGGTACACTATATATTGTTTTATATAATACTGACTTCTCTTGCCTCCCCCCAGTTTTCCTCTTTTCCTTCATTTACCTCAAATGGCTGTTTACCTTCTCTCTTCCCTTGCCACTTTCTTTCTTCTGCCTTCCTCAAATCACATCCTTTTCCCCATTCTCTCCACTTCGGCTCTAGCAGCATCATTGGCCTTTGGCCTGTTCAACAAGAAAAAAAATCACAAGCACTGATTTAAACTTTTAGTTCTCTGGAGGTAGCTCTCCCCAGTTTATATCCATTGATAAAATTCTAACAGTTCCAGCTTTCCCACTATTTTGATTCCAGATTAACCACACTAGATTTTTAAAATAAAATAGCACAACCTTCACATCATCTTCATTTAATTGACAATCTTCATGTAAAACGCTGTTATTCAACATGATCTAGTACATCAAGCACAACGAATCAATGAAAGAACATAATAGTCAAAAAGTTAACTTAGGCTATGTTCCAGGTCAGAGGCTGTTTCCAAAACACTACTATACTTTCTGGTCAAACACATCTACAGCACCACATTCAGCTCTGAGTAAAATATTTTAGGAAGCAGATTCATAAGCTTGAATATAGTGACAGGATGGTGACAATACTGGAGACCATGCCATAAGTGAAGTACTTGGGAATATTTAGTCTGAAGAAGAAAAGACCTAGAGAGGACATAATAAGGGACAGTCCTGCTGAAGAATTAAATCTGTTGTAATTTGCCCGAAAAGACAGACCCAGGACATAGATTATAGGATCATGGATCTTGAGCTGAAAAGAACATGAGATCATCTGGTCCAATCCCCTCATTTTCCAGGTAAAGAAAATGAGACTGGGGGTGGGGGAGGTGGGGGTGGGGAGTTTAAATAATTTGCCCGAGATCAACAAATAAATATTTATTGGGTAAATAAACTACGAACAATGTATGAAAACTGAAGCAGTAAGGCTTTACCCTTGAGAGTAAAAAAACTCCACAACAATGAAAGTTTCTTAAAAGCTGCCTTGGGAGGTGATGAGCTTCTTATCATTGAAGGTCTGTAAGAAGCAGCTGTATGTCATCTGTCATGGACACTATACAGGGGATATTCTCTCCTATAGGGATTAAACAAGATGATCTCTAAGGTACTTTCTACTTCTGAGAATTTGTAAAATCCATCTTTGAAAATGTCATGTAGAGTCACTCAGGTTGAACATGCTTCAACCAATTTCCTGTTTAGATCTAGTTTTCTTCAGGGACATTAAGAACAGTTTCATAGTAGTATTATCTTTGCTGTTAGCCTATCTCCAAAAACTAAAACTAAGGTAAAAGAAAATGTATTCATTCAAATAATTATTGAACACATAATAGGAACATTCTCCAGGAACTTACAGACAAGCAGGGACAACAGTGTGGTAAATAAAAACATGGACACAATAAACTGTGGTAATTCTTCAAAGTCGGCAGGACAAATGTGATTGTTCTATTTTAGATATAGGGAAGTTAAGTCTTAAAGAGGTGCCTTGTGCAATATTTTATACACACACACACATATACACACACATATACATACACACACACTGCTTCTAGGGGGTAAGGCGAGGACTCAAATCTAGGTCTGTTGAATTTAAATTTCACCCTCTTTCACTACACAATTTTAAGGGATATTAACAATAATACTATTATTTAAATTAGCTGTAGCTCATATTTATTCAGTTTTTAAAATTCTAAAGTATTTTCTTAATAACAATGCTGTGAATTATGTAGCATAAATATTCTTATTTCCATTTTACAATTAAGGAAATAGGTTCAAGTAAGCAATAAGACTCATTCAGGTAAGACAATATTAGCACAAGGGCTCAAACCCAGATTCTCTGACTCCAAGTTTCAGTTTTTTTTCATCATACTGCACTGGGTGGAATACCATGATCAGATTACCCATAATTCAGAAGGCAATGGAGATTCACTTAAGATTTCTGAGTAGAGGAGCAACATGCTCAAAGCGGGTGTTAAGAAGATGAATCTGGAGTCCTGTGCAATGTAGATGGGATGTAGAGACACTGGAAGTAGGTAATGAAATGAAAACTCACCGTTCCCTGTCTTCTCAGGAGAATGGCACCCTTAGCAAAAAAACAAAAAACAAAAAAAAACACCAAACGCTACCATTTACACCTGGTGGAGGTATTCCATTTTTCGGTAAAAATGAGAAAGAAAAGTCACAATTCTCTTCTCTACTGCTTACATTACCACTTTCCTTTCACAGTGAAAATTAGATACAAAGATTTTTTTTCCCCTTAAACTTGCTAACAAGTAACACTCTTTAATAAGAAGGTTCTGAAGTCCCAATGTAGTGAACTTACACTTAATATTTTAAATTCTAAGCACACTATCAAACTAATAGGTCCAAGAGGCACAATTTTTCACCAACTTTTATACCCAACAACTTGATAATGTAGGTTCCTAGGATCACAAGATTTATAGCTACAAGGGATCTCAACCTAGATGTCCCTTTTGTTATTGTTGTCTAGTCAATTTCAGTTGTGTACAACTCTGTGTGACCCTATATGAGGGTTTTCTTGGCAAAAATACTGGAGTGGTTTGTCATTATCTTCTCCAGCTTATTTTACAGATGAGGATACTGAGGCTGACAGGGTTAAGTAACTTGTCCAGCATCACACAAGCTAGTGTCTCAGCCCAGATTTGACCTCAAGAAGAGGAGTCTTCTTGACTCCAGGCCTGGCACTCTATCTATTGTACCACCTAGCTGCCCATAGGTACCATAGTGTCCACAGGAACCTCAAACTAAACATGTCCAAAAATTTGCCCTCAACCCTGCCTGAACTTCCAATTGCCTATTACTGTTAAGTTCACCAATGACTTAGATACAAAATTTCAGAGTCAGCATCATCTACTAGCTCTCACTATCAAGTCCACTGCAAAAATCTTGCGATTTTTACCTTCACAACATCTTTCATGTAATCTCCCCCTTTCTCCATAAACACAGTCACAATCCTAGTCCAGATCCTCATCACTTCTTTCTGGACTGTTGTAATGTTTTCTCCTCCCCCAACTTAGTCTCCTTGCCTCAAGTCTCTCCCTACTCCAAACCTCCTCACACAGCTGTCAAAGAATTTTTCCTATGGTGTATGTCTGATCGTGTCACCACTTAGCTCTGCAAACTTCAATGACTTCCCACTTCCTCAAGAATCATTTAAGGCTCTTTATAACCAGGTCCTGTCCTTCTTCTCCAGTCTTCTTACATATCACTCTTTGACCCAGCCATACTAGGCCCTCTACTTGCACCCTTGATCCCATTCAATGTGGCCTTATCCAGCAGATTGCCCCTATCTTCTCCTCTCTTTCTCATATTCGATCTCTCTCCCTATCTCCAATCTCTTGACCCCTCAATTCTTTCCAAAGTTGTCACATCATCCTTGCACTACTACTCTCCTTCCTTCCCCATCTTGACCCCACAGTAAATTAGTTCAACAACTCTATACCGTTTTCTTCTTTCAAATGCTGATCTTGCCCTGCAAAAGCCTCTGCCTTGGATAACTCCCATCTGCTGCCTTTGCTTCAAACTTATAAGCTGCTGAATGAACCTGAAGAAAATCAGGAAACTGTGCTGAATAGGTCCACTACAATTTGTGTTACATAGTTTCAGTCAGGCATTCACTGTAGCAAGGTAATCCTTTTGTACTTTCCTAATTAACTCAGTATCCCACTCATCTCAGTGTGCTTTCCAGCTCTTTTATCCGTCCTCAAACTACCATGGCTCCCCCTCCCTCCACCTTGTCAGCTGAGTATTTTGCCTCATATTTCACTGAAAAAAAATGATGCCATTCATAGATAATTCCCTTTTCATCTCACCTAACCCAGATTGTTTTCTACCACTGTCCTCCTTCACTCTTGTCTCACATGAAGAAGTAGCCCTTCTCCAACCTAAGGCAAACCCCCCCTCTCCATGAACAAGTTTTCTTATTCCATTTATTATACTCCAACAGATTTACCCTCTCTATCCTCTCAATCCCCTCACTCTTCAATTTCTTCCTGTTTACTGGCTGCTTCCCCACTACTTACAAAAATGCCCATGTTTTCCCTATCCTCAAAAAATACTCACTTGATCCATCTATCCTCATTAGCTATAGTCCCATATCTATCCTGCCTTTTGTGGCTAACCTCCTTGGGAAGGCCACCTATAATAGGTGGCTCCAATTTCTTTCATTCCTCCCTCTTCTTAAATCTCTATAGTCTGGCTTCTAATATCATCATTCAACCAAAAAGTCTCTCTAAAGTCATCAAGGTCCTCTTAACTTCTAAATCTAAGAGCCTTTTCTCAATCCTCATCCTTCTTGATCACTCTGCAGCATATGACATTACTGATGATCCTTTTCTCCTTCATACACCATCTGTTCTTTAGATCTCCCTGACACTTCTCTATCCTAGTTCTCCTACCTGTCTGACCACTCCCCAGTCTCTTCAGCTGAATGTTTTACCCAGGTCACACCTGCTTAAAGGTGGATGTCCCCCAGGGCTCTGTCCTGGGCCTTCTTTTCTTTGCTGTCTACAGAATAGTATTTCACTATATTATTAAAAATAGATATTTACTATCTTATCAGCTCCCATGAATTCAATTATAATCTTTATGCTGATTCCTTCTCTGATCTACCTATCCAGGCCTAACCGCACCTCCCCCACCTGCATCTCCAGATAGACATCTTATACTCTAGATAGACATCTTATACTCAACAACTTATCTTTCCCCTAAAATCTTCCCTTCTTAACTTCATTAGTACTGTTGAGAGCACCATAATCCTCCCAAGGGCTCAGGTTGCCATCCTCAAGTCCTTATTTTCTCTCACTTCTCATAACCAATCTATTGTCAAGGCCTGGCAATGTTACCTTTCTATCTCTCCAATATTCCACCTTCTCTCCTCAAATGCTGCCACCGCCCTGGTGCAAGCCTCATCACATGACACCAAGACAGTTGCAACAGACTGCTAGTTGATAGTTGCACTTCCTTGCCTCAAGTTTTTTTTTTTTTTACCACTACAATCCCTCCTCGAAACTGTCAAATTATTCTCCCTACAGTACAGACCTGCCCATGTCATCTCCTTATTCAATACAGTCCAGTAGTTCCTTATTACTTCCAAAATAAAAAATATATTCTTCTTTTTGGCATTCACAGCCCTTGACAACTTGGTCCCCTCCTACCCCTCCAGTCTGATTGTAACTTACTCTCCTCCACATACTCAGTGACCCAGTGACACTGGTCTTGTTGTTCCTTAAACAAGACACTCCATTTTTTCAAAGGTACCACCATCCTCTTAATCTACTTGATTTGAAATCTTGGTGTATTCCTAGACTTTTCACTCTAACTTATCTCATATCACTAATCAGATGTTAAATCTTAAATTATATTCAATATATTCTGTAATAGGACAAGAAAATATACGGGTGTTTCAGAAGGAATTTTGATGTGGGTTTAAACAAAAAAGATGGTGTTTTAAATAACTTTTGTTTAGCTATCAGATTAGTTGCATTCCCTAAGCATTCTAATGAATTGAAAATTTCCTATGTAAGCTCTGGGTTTTGGGTTTTTTTTATTTCAATTCATTTTTCTGATTTTAAAAAACATTTTGTTTTTCCGTTAATTTCTGTGCATGTGCTTGTAATAAGTAGGTTGTACCTATGACCTTTAACAAGGGGAGTAAAGTGAAGTTATCCTTTTGGGTTAAGGAAAGCAATAGGATCTTCAATATAATGATAATGTATTAGAACTCATTTCTGTGGCATTTTAAGGATTACAAAGCACTTTCCTTTCAATACTCCTATGAGGCAGGTAGGGCATGCATTATCCCTATTTTACAGAAGAAAACTGGGTTCTGAGTTTAAAACTTGACCCAGGTCAGAAAGTTATTATTGTTAGTGCTAGAACTCAAACCCTGGTTTTCTAAGATCAGCAAATGTTTCATCACTACGCTACCCTACCCCTCTAGCTTACAATTAAGGCAAGCACAGAATGGTGAGAGCTTCAATTGGCTCAGCTACAATGAGCAAGGGATCTAAATAGATTGTTTATAAATTATAAATTAAGGAATCCTGTATGCAGGAACTGGGAACCCTAACTGCAGATAGGGCAGCCTGCTATGCTTTATAATCAATCATTTGCTAACACTTCATAAATATTATAGTTACAATGTATCCGATACATTGTGGGGGATACAAATACCCCACTCCCAAAGAAAGTTTTTGCTCTCAAGGAACTTACAGTCAATCAGGGGAATAACAATTGCATATATATCTGTATATTTGTGTAGGTGTGTGTGCGTGTGCGCGTATGTGTGGTAATGCTAGTGACTAGGGGAATTAGGTAGGGCTTTCTGTACAAGTGACACTTGGACTGCGCTGTGAAGGAAAATTCTAAGAAGTAGAGATAAGGAAGGAGAGAATGCATTCCAGGTACGGGGGCAAAGAGGGACAGTATGTGTGAATTGGTATTGTCATACATAGTTTAAAAAAGGGTCAGCTAAGCTACTGTTGAGTGTGTGAAGTAACAGTAAGTAACAAGGCTACTTTTTCAATCTACCTTACCAACCATAAACTCAGTACCATCCATGCCCCAAAGAGGGCATTTTTGAAATCTTAATATAAGGATAAGTTTGGCTTATTCTCAAATCCTTGCTCCATCCCTTATCCCATGAAGCTAGAGTCCAAACCTCTCTTTAGTCAAGAACACCTCCAAATTTCAAGGATTTGCAGTTTCCATTCACTGAACAATCCATGACTTGGCTGAGTTACACAAGTTGCTGATGTTGAAAAAATTCATCTACTAATGGTTAACTGTCTGGGAATGAGCTTCTCTGAATTTAGTTAGGCTGGTCCACCAATGAAAGATGCATTTTGCCACCTGGCTCATATTCATAGATTGTCCAGATAGGAAGACTCTACCAGAACTTAAGCTTTATTGGCTCATCTTTCAAGGTTCACTACATGCCATAGAAGAATCTTAGTGGAGGTTAGTCAAAATTAAATCTTTGTCAAAATTCTCCCTCTGCCTCTTTCTCCTTCATTTGTACCACTTTAAATTTAGAAAATTACAGCTATCAAACGTTTAGGGTTGGTCAGGAAACTTAGAGCACATCTCCTTTTAGAAATTCAACAAACATTTATTAAATATATATATATATTTATACACACACACATATATAAGGTATAGTGAAAATTGAAGTACAGGGATAAAAGTGGTTACAAGAGATAACTTGTAGTAAAACTGACCTTTGAATCTAGATCTGCTGACTTCAAATTCACTGCTTTGTGTCATACCATGCATCATTGCTATTCCTGGATTACATGTGATCCATATGACTGAGCAGCTCCTCCCTACACTCTCACCAAGCTCTTGAAATTCATCACTCCTCATCCTTCCTTCCCTTCTAAGACATGTACTTGTAAGCAGAAATTCTTAGGCATTTTCTGAGAAAGTTGGAAGGTATGTAAAATGAAGTTTGCAGCCCAGGGCTGAGATCAAACAAAATGCTATTTACAAACAACTAGAACAACCTCAGAAAAAGTACCTCAAGAACATTTTCTCTGGCTTTTTAAAATACATCCAATTTCCACTGCTACCTGTATGGATCTGATCATTCAGTTAGAGCTGCCTTTTCTCCAATAAGAAGCATACAAGATGGTTTAACCCATTTTACCTGCACTTAAAAGCTCTAATTTGTGCCATGAAAATACTGAATCTCATTTATAAAATTTCCAAGTAAACTTATAAGAATGAAATATAGCATTATATACTTGGCATCTCATTTTTAAGGTACAAAGAGGTATTTATTATATCTAACTTCTACGTTCTTCATGTTCATTTTCTGATTCATATTAAGTATCAGCTGACTTCCATTCACTTGCTGATATATACCTAGTAATACAAAATATTCTGCTCAAAGGATTGTTCGTAATATTTAGATTAATTCAATCAAAGGGTCATTGTGAAGATCAAATGAGATAATGGGTTTTACAGCACTTTATAAACGCTGAAGTACTATCAAAATTTCAGCTACTTTGATTTCTGTACGAAAAACCTGAGGACACCTAAGCTTCACTCCTACACATAAAGCTTATTTAAAAAAACAAAAAAAGCCCCCAGACAGAAGGGTTCAAGAGGTCAGGCATCATACATGTAGCTAACAAATGTACAAAAATAACTTTTCTACGTATTTCTGCTTAAGTCTAGCTCAAACAAAATGTAGTGGTCACAATTTGCAACTAAACACTTCATATAGTTAAAAAGAAGGAGCAGTTTGCCACCAGAGCTGCATACAACAATCTGATTCGGCCCAACCCAAAATGAAGCAAAAAATAAATAAAATGGCATGCTGTAATGGATATTCATGAAGAGCTTATCCTAATTTAAAAGAAAACAAATCTAGAGTTCTTACTGCATTAATTCATGTGCGCCTGAAAGAACATTTTTATCCAAACTGTTATATTTTCTACTAAGGTGTTAACATTTTTCAGGTCTGTTCAGAAATACTGGAAATTTAGAGAGGGAATATTTTTCAAATTAATGTGGACCTTAAAAGTCATATTCTAAAATTCCTTACAACAAGAAAGACTAGTAACTGTAACTGACTTGGGGAGGTAAGGGGATGTTAACAGTAACGTGGTGCTCTGAGATGTTTCACATGCAGGATTTTTAATCAATCAGGTTTTCTAGGTTTGGTGGCTTTCATATTAAGGATGTTTCACTGCATCCCATGGACAAAGAGAAGATTTGTTTTGACAAATTTCAAATTAAGGGGTTTTAATAGGTTATAGTTCAAATGGTTTGCCAACACTTCTTCTCCCTATACTCTTCCCTCCCCACCCCCCACCCCCAGTCCCTGATGTTTAGAATAAAGAAAAGACAAATAACTATCAAAGTGGGACAGGAAAAATGATTTTACAATCTGCAAATCTATTTCACTAAATAATGATACCTGTTTCAAGTTTAAAAAAAAAAAGGTCCTTTCTTAAATGATCATCAACTCAGTGCTCAAAATAAAAGTGTTAAAGAGGTTTTTTTTTCCCTTCCCTATGACAGCTGGCATTTTAGGAGGCATTAGATTTAACAAATATAGCAAGGCACTCATTCCTCTGATGACAAAAAGACCAGAAAGGCTCACTCGCTAGCTGTTCACCAACTACATGACAGTATTCCCTAGAAATTAACGTGGATTTTCATTAAAGATGACTTTTATTAAGCTAAATCAGTTTCTAAAGGCACTGGGCCAGATAGTCTCCAAGGTGGCTTCTAGCATCATGGTAGTGGTAAAGAGCATGGGCTTAGGGTCAGAAGACCTGGGTTTAAATCCTAGCTAGTATTTGCGTGACCTTGGACAACTCACTTTACCTGTCTATATTTCAGTTTCCTCCTTGGTAAAATGAAGAAACTGAAGTAAAAGGACTTCTAAGGGTCCTTTTCAGATCTAAATTCAATGACCTATTACTACTACGAAACATTAAAGGAACACAATTAGAAGTTTCTTAACAATCCAAAATTCTCAGGCTGTTATCAGCTTTGGCAAAGATGAAAACTGATAAAAAAAAATTAAATAAAACAACATACCAGGTTTGTGAAACTGAATGTTTCTGTCAGGTTACTTGATAAGTAAACACACTTATTAAAAATGACACCTTATAATAGACAAGAAGAGGCCCAGATATTCCAAGAATGGATCTACTCTATACCTTGGCAGGCAAACATTTATGACTCATAATAAATCACTCATCAAGTATTAGCTAGAACTATAGGAAAAAGGAAAAAGCAGGGAAATGTTTTCCCAATAAGTCACCTGGTTAAAAAAAAATCATTTCTAGTATTCAGTGCACCTACACTGTTATTTTATTGAATCAGAGAATTTCAAAAGTTTTAAAGGGACCTGGGAAGTCTTTTAGTCCAACTGTTACCTGAGCAGAGCTCCTCCCTCCACTCCTCCACAAGAGCTCTGATTTCTAGTCATCTAATCTCTGCTGCAAGACATCCAGTAATCAGGACATTCCCAGAAATCTCATTCCATTTTCATACAGCTCTGATTTTTTGGGAATTTTTTCTTTATTCAGAGCTGAAAATGAATGAACAAACATCCCCCTGTAGCCATCTTCAATTGCTCCTAGAATGAAACTGATACTTCTTAGCCAGGTATTAAAAGCCCTCCACAATCTGTCTCCTACCTACTACCCTTCCAATCTTACTGTTTTTCCTTACTGTTTTCCTACTAGTGGTTCTTGTCCATGACATTCCATATGCTATTTCTGTGCCTTTAACCAAATGGTTCCCCATGTCTGGAACGAAGTCTTTTCACCTCCACCTCAGAGCACGGCTCAGGCACCCCCTTCCCTGATTTACAATACTTGTCAGCACTCTCCCTCTCAAAATTATTTGGTGTTATTTTGTATATCCTTTGTATTTACCTATATGTATCCGTTATTGTATCCTCCTGCAACAGAGATTTCCTTGAAGGCAGAAGTTTTTGTCTCTGTATTCTCCCTTGCTCGGGAGGGATTTAGTGGGTATTTGCTGAAGTGACAGACCATCCCTCAAATGCCTAGTCTACACTATGAATAACAATGATTTACTTAGCCAACTCAAGCACTTAATTTTAACATTCACTGTGCCATAAAGTGTGAAAGATGGAAGAAATAGCCTCATGATCTTAAATGAGGAAGAATGGCAACACCAGGCAAGAGAGATCTAATGCTAATCGCAGTTTTTCTTTTAAAGGCAAGAAAAGAAAGGAGTTAATCTCTTAAAAATGTTTGCCATTCAAATCAATAAGTATCTTTTAAGCTCCAACTGTATAAGGTGATGGGAGACATATTCTCTCAAAAGATTTTCAATCTAGGTAAGACAAGAATACATGAAATAATTAGAAAATAATATCACACAAAATATTTAACAGATTTAAAATGAATGGTACTGGTAATGATCATAATCAGAATAATAATCAGAAAAGAAAGATAGTTTATGTGGTCTGAATAAGGCACTTAAGTAACAATATATGGGCTCTAAAGAAGAAAAAAGGGAATTCCAGAAGGAATGAAGCAAAACTCAGCAAAATCTCAAAAAGCAGTAAGAATACTCTTTTATGTATATGGTATTTTCACATATATTGCCAATAATTCATATTTCTACAGTGCCTTAAGGTTTACAAAGTGTTTTCATCACAACACTTATTAAGTAGGTAGTACAAAGGCCTATGATTTTCCATTTTACAGAAAAATAAACTGAGGCCCCAGTTAAGGAAATGAGTTAACTAGCTAGAAAGTATCAGAGCCAGGACTTGAACGCAGGTAATTCTGATTCCAAGCCCATTACTCTTTCCACTATACTACAATGTCATTCATTTTATTACCTCATTCAATTCTTTTAATAAACTTGAGTGTAATAAGGTACACTGGAAAAGAAAACTCTAATAGGTTCTGTAAAAATAGATCTTGGTTGATATTATCGTTTTGCATGAATGTCTTATCTTTCAACTAGACTGTAAACTTCTTGAAGGCTAGAACTATATTATTCTGCATACCACAATGCAACTACAAGTAATAGCTAAATGTTTTGTGTACATTATTATTTTATTTGATCCTCACAGCTCTGTGAGGTAAGTGCAATTATTATACTCACCTGACAGATGAAAAATCTCAGGTACAGAAGGTAGCACAGTGCTTTCATTCACTTATTCACTCATTCAATAAAGCATGAATTAAGAGCCCAATAACATTTTTCTGTTTTTTACATATGGAAATGTGCATATGCACTGATTTTTGTCAAGTTCATAATTTTAAAAAAATTTTAAAGAAAAGGTAGGTAGGAAAGGTAACATAGTGTACAGAACACTAACTTTGTGACTGTGGGCAAATCCCTGAACGTGTCTGACTCAGTTTCTCCATCTGTAAAAATGGGGATGATAAACAGCACCTTCTTCCCAGGGTTGTGAGGATCCAATGAGATATTTGTGAAGTTCTTTGCAAACTTTAAAGTGCTATGCAAATGCTACGTATTATTTTTATTACTGTGTATAGAGAACTGTACCAGGCTTTGAAGGGAAACAAAGATTTGTTGATGGCCAAAGTAGGACTTTGACAAATACCTGCTAATTAACTATAGAAAATGGCATCGTATAAGGTCACATTAAGGAGTAGGTTGCATACACAAAGTAGGCCAGATTAAGGTAGGCTGTACACATAGTAACTTCTAAGATGTTGTTACAAAAATTCATATGTGAAGTGACTGAATTTGAACTAAGGCTTATGGCAAGAAAGGAAGAGGAAGGATTTATTTCTGTTTTCAAAAAAGATCTGACAAAACAAACTGATATAAATGATGAAAGGCAGGGATGAATTAAAAGGTGAGACCAAGGTACACCTTTCTAATTGCTTCTCCAGTTTGTTTCAGAGCTGTTCTGGAACAAAGTACAGAAAGGGAGTAAAAATACCAAACTCTAGCAATCTGGAATTCTCTGATCTCGGAATTTTTTGTGATTACTGCAAAGGGTCCACAGTACAACTGTCTTCAGTAAAATTACACAATTTTTCTTAGCTGCACTATGTCAGCCTCTCTTAACTTGCACCCAGAACACCCATTAAAATTCTTTTAGGCACTATATATGCCCAAAGAGTAGGCTTCATAATAAAATGACAGGCTGATATCAGGGGATAAGTTATTATATAAAGTCATGACAAGGCACACCCAATCTTGGACAGATTTCACTCAGATAAAGAATAGGATCATTTTTACTTAGTTAAAAGTATCAAGATGTAATGACCTCCTTGACAATTCAGTTAAAAGATGTAACATACTGACCTTCAGCACAGGCTGAGTCCGAAAGGAATTAATATGTAATTAAAATGGGTCTTCCAAGCCTTTCAAAACAAAGAATCATAGCTCTGTGATAACAGGGGGTTAGATGAGCAGGATAATCTTCATTTCTGGGAAATATGTTATATCTAAGATCTGGACCAGGAATAAACAACATCTCTGCAAATGACTGATTTTCAGAAGCGATTTTGGCAGAACCTAAAATTATAATCACAAAAACTCTGTCTCATCTGAGAGCTCCTGGCCAGGGTACCGTAAGAAAAACCAACCAGGCTGGGGGGAGGGCGGAGGAAGAAGCATGGTATAGCGGAAAAAACACTGGACTGACAATCAGAAGACCTGGATGTGAGTTCTAACTCTGACACATTAGTAAGTCACTTCTCTCTGGGCCAATTTCCTCATCTGTAATAAGATGGGATGGAACAAGATCTCAAAAGTTCTTTCCATCTATAAAGGTCTTTGATTCTATGGATTAATTTCCCACAGGAAGGCTAAATACTTCTCAGAGGAAGGAGAAGAGTCCTGCATTCCCCCTTTCAAGTAAACAGCTGCCCGCTTAGATAACTGCCCCTAGACACCTTGGACAAAGCAGCAATCAAAGCTAGCCCAGATCCCTCTAGACCAAGAAGCCAGAGGAGAAGGACTACGAGCTGCCCAATCAGTTACCAGTATTTTTAGATTCTACCTCCACAATATCTCCCGAGTCCACCTTCCTCTACACTCAGTTGGTTTCCCCACTAGTCTCAAGTCCGTCCTTCACACAGGTGTCATTACTATCACCCTAAAGCAGAGAGAGACAGGAGGATTCCAGGCTCAGGAAAATAAAGTAGCCTCGGGGATAAAAACAGCAACTCCTTAGTTTAGCATTTGAAGCTCTCCACAATCTGGCTCCAACTTGCCTTTCCAGCCTTATTCCCTCATACCACTCCCCTTCTCCCATTTAGGTTCCAGCCAAACTAGACTTTTCTCTACTCCCCGAACAAGCTCATCTCCTGCTTCCGTGCCTTTGCACAAACAGGACAGGTCCTTCTCCCCGTCTGCAACTCAAGGCATCTTCCCCTTTCTCCCCGGCTCAGCCCGGGTGCCACCTCCTCCGAGAAGTCTACCCTGCCCCCCTCACTCAGTGTCTGGGTCCTCTCCATCTCTGCTCCACTCTCGGCCATCGCTCCCCACCTCGGCCCCGGCCCCGGCAGAACACGGGCGCCCGCTCTTCCCCATCCTCCCTCCCCGCCCCGCGGACGGCTGTGGCAGGCGAGGAAGTGGAGCAAATTGGGGAAGCGGCTCGGGTCCTGGCTCCTCACCCTTCCTTCCCCGGGGACGGGCAGAGCAGGGGACCCGCGCCCGGGACGCACTCCGACGGGGGCGGACCCGGAACCCCCGCCGGCCAGTTCGGAGCCCCGGGGGTCCCTGCCAGCTCGGGAGAGCCCGGCCGGGCCAATGGCAAGGTCCGGGGCCGCCTCTGTGTGTTCGGGCTCGACAGGCTCACCTAGGCGCTGGCCTCTCACATCGCTCCCTCGGCGTCCACCTCAGCCAGGCCCCGGGCCCGTCCCAGCCGCTCCCGCCGCCGCCGCCGCCGCCACCGCCGCCTCAGTCCCTCGTCCACCCGGAAGCGCTTCCTTTGAGCCCCGCCCCCTCGGGCGCCACCGCTTCCGGCCGGAGGGAGAGGCGGGGCGGGGCGGGCAAGGAGAGGAGGAGTTCCCCGGGGCCCGGGCACGCGCGCCTGCCTAGGCTTCTGAATGGTGAGACGAGGCCCTGGGGCCGCTGTCCCGTACTGATAAAGACTAGGAAACTGTGTACAATGCCGCACGACATGGCAGGAACCGCATTCGAACCCAAATCTCGCCACAGCGGTGCAGGAGTCTGAGGACCAGGACTCCAGACTCGGCTCCGCTGGCTGACTGCCCGTGACCTCGGGCACATTGCCGAAACTTTCCGAGATGTCGGACTCGGGGCCCCCAAGGCTCCTTCCCGCCCGGCTTCCCTGGCCCGAGAGCCCCCCCGGCACGAGCGGAGCCGTCAGAGCCGCAGGGGTCTTGGCCGAGCCCCGGCCTCCCAGCGGACCTTCCTTTCCTCTTGTGAAGGGGCCTGGCCTTTGCAGATCTTAGAAAGAGTAGGAACAAGTCCCTCGGCACCCCTGCCCGGCCCCGGGCAGCTGCAGTAGGAAAGTGCCCGGGCTTCTCGGGCGCTCTCCGTGTGGCCCCAGGGCAGCAGGCTTCCCTGCTGCAGTCAGCTCCTGGGGACACCACAGCCAAAGGGGCCTCCTGGCTCCGCATTTCAGGGGGACTTCTCACAGTCTTAAGATCCTGTGCTTCTGTTTTGTCAAATTGAACACGCATAGGTGCAAAGCGCTTGCTAAGCACTAGGAAGACTTAGGTGTCAAGGATCTGTGATTGTCTTTGGTGTGGATACTCCCTCCAAATCCCCCTCTCTGCCTCCTAAAATTGTTGGGGCAGAAAAATTGTATCACACCATATCTTCTGAACTTGACTAGACTGATCCCAGAACAACAGAAAATACTGTTTCATCAAGCTCAAGACTGCAGCAGTCATCAAGTAGCTGACAAAGTGGTGCGGGGAGAGCTGTGTGGTTCAGGGGATGGAGCACTGGGCTTAAGAGTCAGGGAGTCAAATTCAGACCTCAAACAGGTCACTTAGCCACTGTTTACCTCAGTTTCCTCATCTGTAAAGTGGAGGTAATAATAGCTCCACCTCCCAAAGTTGTTGTGAAGATCAAATGGGATCAAAATTGTACAATGCCTGTACATGGTGCCTATTACATAAAAGTTAGCTATTATTATTGTTATTATTGACAAGAAGACAAAGTTTAAGGGAAGGTTCCATGGAATACAAGGCACCCTGAACTGAGCCCTGAAGACAGAAAATTCAACAGGCAGAAATTCTTATTAAGTTCAAATTCTTTATCCATATCTTTCCACAGTGAGGCTGCCACTTTCTTACCTTTCCAGCTTTGTGCCATACTACTCCTGCTTCCTGTCAACCTGGGGTATCTGCCGTCATTCCTGTTACACACACATGCTGTTCTCTGTACATGATATGACCTGTCCCCTCTCAGATCCCACCACTGGAATCCTTACATATCTTTTACAGCCTAATGCATATGGCCCTTCCTGCAGAAAGCCTCCTGATATCCTCAGTTGATAAACCTTTCTCCTTCTTTAATTTCACAAAATACTGTATTTCTTGTACACAAATATTATTGGGTAACAGCTATCTGTATTTGTCCCTTATGTTCCTCACTAGACAATAAATTCCATAGACTGGGGCTATACCTTATCAAAATTTTGCAATAGCACTGAGCTCTGTACAGAGCAGATATGTAATAAATTTGAATGGAATTAAATGACAAATTCCTTGGCCAGCAAAACTTCTCCCATTGATAATCTCACTTCCCCTAACTTGGGGACACCATATGTAAGTCTCCCCTCAGCTTTCTTTACCAGTACAGAAATGATAGGCATCTATAGGGTAGACAGAGCTAGTTTGTTAATGGGAGCCATAACAGCTGAGTAATAAGTAAAACCATTTAATTTTGTAGAATTCAACATTTCTTCTGCAGCCCCCAAGTCCTTCCAGAACCAGTGGTAGCAGTGCCAACACCGACATAATGCAAACCCACATATTGCACGTTTCTGAAAATGTATGCCTCATTCTGCCGATCACATCTCTGTCAAGGGGTGGGAAGCATGCTTCACCATTGGTCCTCTAGAGTTGTGTTGATCATTTCTTAAATTTTTCTAAACTGTTTTACTCTACGTTATACTCCTTGTACAAATTGGGCCTTTGGTTCTGATCACTTCATTCTGCAGCAATTTGTAAAGTCTTCCGAAGTTTCTCTGAATCCATCCCTTTCATTGTTTCTATCCTGGGTCATCTCCAGTCATCCTGATGAATATCTGGTTACTGGATTCAGATGGCTCTAGAGGGGAAGTGAGGCTGGTGACCTGCACAGCCCTCCCTTGCTCAAAACAAAGTCAAGTGCAAGGCATGTCATCATTTCTCTGATGGCATGGTCTTCTTTGGCAATAAAGGATGAACACACATAGCACAATAACATTAAATTACATTCTCATGCCATAATTTGTTCATCCATTTCCCAAATGACAGGCATCCCTTTTGTCTCCAAAAATAGTTTTAGATAGTTGTTTCCCTCTTTCATTTATTTATTTGGGGCATATGAAGCACTAGTATTAAGTAAGATGAGATATCTCGGTAAATGGAACTCTATGACACTGAAAAACTGGATTTGGAGTCAAGAGGATATAAGTTTGAATTCTGGATCTCCTGCTTAATACCTGTATGACACTAAGCAAGTCCCCTTTCCTTTCTGGGCCTCAGTTTTCTATAAAGGAGATGAAAGGACCAAATAGAGCTGTTAGTTCTAAATTCAACAATTCTATAAATTTTCCTTCCTTGTAATCTTAACATCATCATCAGAGAAGATATAATAAGTGACATCTAGAGGTCCTTTCCATTTCCACAAGTCCATTTTCCATTTAGCCAAAGAAAGCTCTCATATCTCATTCCAACAAGCCTGGTTTAGTGGACTTGGAATCAGGAAACCAAGGTTCAAATTCCTCTTGTGACATTTACCAGCTGTGTAACCATAGGCAAAGCATTAACTTCCTTAATCCTTATCTAACACTTGCCTTACCTCCTTCACATGCTTGAGTAAAGTGTTTTGTAAATTCCAAGGCATTACAGAAATGGGAATTATTATCATTCTCACTATTGTTGTTGTTCTCTCCCATAAACGCAGGTGAAGAAACCCCACAGCCACATCTTACTACCTTGGGGGAGCTATGAGGTCATGTTTGACCTTCCTCTGACCACCAGGAAATTTGTAGCCAAAGCAAAGAACAACTTGAGCTTCAGTTCTTGCATCACTTCAGTCTATTGGACTATTTGTGTGTATTTGATTGTTTGAGCTAAACCTTAGGAAACAGATCTTGACATCCTGTCCAGGAGCTTCCCTAGGCTCTTGGATGAACTCCTTCCCTATGTAAAGTGGAGAGGGAGTGAGGGAGAACGAGAGGGAGGGGACACAGAAATAGAGGGAGGGACATACGGAGGGAGAGAAAGACAGAGAGAGAGAGAGAGAGAGAGAGAGAGAGAGAGAGAGAGAGAGAGAGATGAATGGCAGTTAAAATGGCACATTGGATAGAGCTCCAGGCCTGGAGCTGAGTTCAAATCAGGCCTCAGACACTAGCTGTGTGACCCTGGGCAATTCATTTAATCTCTCCTGGCCTCAGTTTCCTCAACTGTAAAATGGGGGTAATAATAGCACCTACTTCCCAGGGTTGTTATGATGATCAAGTGAGATAATAACTGCAAAGCAATTAGCACAGTGTCTGACATATAGAAAGACCTATATAAATGTTAACAATTATCATAATTAATATTACTATACCTGCTTTGTCAAAACTTTTCCAAGCAATCATTTCTTGTCACCTTGAACTTCAAGGAGTTTAGCTACAAAAACAAAAGAGCAAGTAGGTATGGCAGAATTATTCCTATGTTACAGATGAAGATACTAAAAGATAAAGATTTATAGATGAAGATACTAAAAACAATAAAGTCATGCTCATTTTAAGTATAAACCAGATAACTCTAGTTTAAAAAAATTTTCTGATGTTATGAGAGAAGAATGTGACTTCATTGGGGCTTTACAAAGGAATTGATGACTTCAGGAAGGGTGTTTTGGAATTTCCTACCTGCTTCCAAACTGACCTAGATTGAAGATTTTCACTTGAATCTGTTATTAAAATTGTAGCTTGCCCTAATATTCCTGCAAGTTGATACCCATAAAATCCCATTATAGTAGATAAAAAGTTAATAACCATTAGAATCAGTCATCAAATGTCAGTAGAAAGGGACCTTAGAACATAGAATAATAGAATTGAAAAGGGATCCTAAAAGATAGAATATTTATAACACAAAATAGAAATGCTAGAAGGAATCTTAGAGATCAAGCTTATTTCCATGTTCCAGTGCAAAAGATCAAAAGGGACACAGTGCTGGCAATGATAATTCTTTCATAATCTATAATATTAAAAGAAAATGAAAGTTTTCTTTGGCTGTAATCCACATAAGTCTTTTTTCAAAAAGAAAAGAAGAACCTATTCTGCTGCATGAACAGCAGACAAAGGAAAAGGAAATCTAAGTACATCACCAAGCTTAATAAAATAGAAAGAAGACTATACTTCCTGGGTACAGAATCCTAGAATATCAAAACTGGAAGGAGCCTCAACCCTCGAGCATATAGTCCAGTTTATACCTGAAGTGTCCTCAGTAGCAAGCCAGACTCTGAAAACTTCCAGGGATGGAAAGAACTCACTATCTTTTGAGGCAGCCTGCTCTTATCTTGCACAGCAGTAACTGTTAGGAAGTTTCTTCCTTTACATGAAACCTAAATCTGCCTCTGCTCCTTTCAACTTCCATTCACTGATCTTAGTCATGCTCTTTGAGGTCAAGCAAAACCAGTCTAATCCCTATCCACAAAATGGCTCTTCAAATACCTGAAGACAGTCATCCTGGCTCCTCTTGGGACCTCTCTGAGTGAAACATTCCAAATTCCTTCAACCAGTCCTCATAAGTTCTGGTCTCTGGTGTTCTCAGCGTACTGGATAACCTCTCCTAAAAATGTCTGAGTTAATCAATGCCCTTCCTAAAATGGAATACCAAGACCTTTATATAATACTCTGGACACTATGCATGATAGGACATAGATCCAGAGCTAGAAGGAACCATAAGGGTCATTTAATAATTCCAATCCTCCCATTTTACAGATGGAGGAAACGAACCTCAGAAAGTTTAAAGGACTTTTGCTCATGGTCACACAGGTAACAAGTAGCAGTGTGTTCAGATTCAGTATTGGGTCCTGTGACATTACATTTGGCAATCTTTCCACTATACCAGATTGTAACCTAAGACTGCATTAACTTTTGTGGCTACCACATCACATTGTTGATTTACCTTGGGATTAGGCTGTGGTCTTGATCACAGAATGGGGCCAGAACTTCCTGCTCCCTACACTCTTAGCTCCCCACTATCTGAAGCTATAGAAGTTGATGCTTCCACCTTTAAACTAAGACCATAAATCTCAATCTTTCTCCATCCTATGATTAGCAAACTCTTACCTAATGCTTCCCCTCTAAAGATATCTTTAATCTATCCTCTATGTAGCTTGAATATACAGACAGATGTAGACATTTCCCCCATCAGAAAGTGAGCTCATTAAGCTTTCTGAATGGACAGGAGGAAAACCTGGATGCAGAGACCACTCATGATTTAAAATCTGAAATTCCCTTTTTTAATGATGATTTTCTCTACTTCCATTTTTCCTTATAACTCTCTCCTCTTAAACCTTCATCATCTCTGCAACATTTAGTGTTTTCTCATCCTCTGTTCTCCTTATCTATCACCTCTGCTCTGGCCTCACTTCTCATTCTACAGTCTTGACTCTATAGCTGACTAGTTTAACTAAACATTGTCCTCCAGACTTGAATATCTCTCTTTTAATAACTGCCAATCTTCTTCCCTGGGTACCTCCATCATCTACTTCATTTAATTCCTACTTCTGTTCTACTAAGCATCATTACAGGAAGACATGCAGCTGTGCTACTAACTGCAAATCCATATTAGCAAATCTCAATTTGACACTCACTACCGTCTAGCTATCCTTTTTCTCTCTTGACCCTCTACACCACTCCCTTCAGTAGCTATTCCAAATCCTTCTCCTCAAGTCCATGGATTTTTCTCCCTTTACTCCCAAGTAGGATCACTCACCTTCTAATTTACTGAGGAAATAGAAGCCATTTGTTGTGACCTCTCTGATCACTTGATTTCAATGACATTACACTTCCCTGGTTCTCCTACCTACGAGATTGATCCTTTTCAGTCTCTCAAACTTGTTTACTATCTACTTTTTTTCTCCTTTATCATGGGTGTCCCTCAAGGCCATCTTCAACCATATATTCACACTTTATACTTCTTAAGAATTTCATCAGTTACTGTAGATTCAATTATCATCTACACACACGATTACCAAATCTATGCAACCTTCCTTAATTTCCCTCCTGAATTCCAGTCCCATATAGCCAATTGCATGCTGGCTATCTCCCTGGCATCTTAAATTCAACAAGTTCAAAACTGAAAATACCATTTTTCCCATAACACCCCCCCCCCAAAAAAAAGCTTCCCCATTCCTATTGTGTATACTACCATCCTCCCAGTCACTTAGGTTCATAAACTCAGTCACCTTTGACTACTCCCTCTGCCTCACTCACATTTGACTATATGAAATCTGCTTTTTCTCCCCTTGTTAATGCTTTTCCCCATTCCTCATTACTTCATATTTATCTGTCTACACACAAATTTCCCAGTCAGATGCAAGCTCTAAGAGGTCAAGGGTCATTTTGGTTTCGGTTTTTGTACACAGAACTTTGCATAAGGGAAATATTGAATAAATCTGTCATTGTTGAATGAAATCAAAGGTAGGTTTCCTTTAATAAGTCTAAGCTTCAAAAAAAATGAAGAAGCTGTGCTAAATGATTTCAAAAGACATTTTGTATTCTAACATGATTTGAAAAGACATCCTATGTTCTAAGAATATTTTAAGGCTTTGCAAACCTTAAGGCAAAGGTTAACTGTTATTACATTATTAAAATACTTTCCAGTTTAAACTTTCTATATTCCAAAAATTCTTTTCCTCCTGCTCTGATACCCTATTGTTCTAATTTTCTAAGCTTTAAGGTTTTCTCCAGCTCTGCAATTCCATAGTCTATGGTCCCTTCCACCTCTGACAGTTTACATTCAATAATGCTTTCTTTGCTCAAGGAACAATTCAGCAAACATAAGAGATTTTCTACCTTGTACAGTGGCTCCTCAACTATAACAAACACAATTTTAGCATATCTAGAAGGTAAAAGAACCATATCATCAATGGTTTTTCCATAAGATCACTTGAATGTAGGTCTTTAAGACTCCAAGGCCAGCCTTCCATCCATGGTATCTCTCTTAAAGAAATTCTGAGTGTCTTGAAAGCCATGTCAGGTGGCCAGATTCCTTGTCACTATGAGATATGAGGCACAAAGGGAGGCTGATAGAAAAAGTAAATCTCAAAGGACTGTAGAATTCAGTACTCAGAATTTCTGCAAGAGAGACACCATGGATGGAGAACTGGACATTTGAGTGCAGCTTCTGACAATGGTTATGTGACCTTGGATGTGTTAATTAACCTCAGCTTCTCAGGTGGCTCTCTAAGACAATAAGCTGTAAAAGAATTGCTGACCTAGCAGAGGAAGAAATTAAAGCTATCTACAGTCATAAGAAAAAATCACTCTAAATCACTACTGATTGGAGAGATGCAAATCAAAACAACTCTGAGGTATCACATCACACCTATCAGATTGGCTAACATGACAAAACATGAAGATGATAAATGCTGGAGAAGATGTGGGAGAGCTGGAACACTAATTCATTGTTTGTGGACCTGTGAGCTGATTCAACCATTCTGGAGACCAATCTGTAACTATGCCAGCAATATCGCTTCTAGGACTGTATCCCAAAGAGATCATAAAAATGGGAAAAGGTTCCACATGTACAAAAATATTCATAGCAGTTCTCTTTGAGGTACCCAAGAACTGGAAATTGAGGGGATGCCCATCAATTGGGGAATCGCTGAACAAGTTGTAGTATATGAATGTAATGGAATACAATTGTGCTATAAGAAATGATGAAGGCCTGGAAGGACTGATATGAACTGACGCTGAGTGAAAGGAGCAGAACCAGGAGAACATTGTACTCAGCCACAGTGTGCAAGGACTGTTTCTGGTAGACCTAGCACTTCACAGCAATGTAAGGACCTAAAACATTCCCAAAGAACTTTTGAAGCAAAATGTCATCTATATCCAGAGAAAGAACTATGGAATCGGGATGCAGAATAAAGCAGAATATTTTCTCTTGTGTTATGTTTTATTTTTTTCTCTGGTTTCTCCCATTCATTTTGATTCTTCTATGCAACATGACTAATGTGAAAATGTGGTTAATAAGAATATATGTGTAGAACCCATATAAGATTACATGCCGTCTCAGGCAAGGATGGGGGGAGAAAGGGGGATGGAGAGAAGAAAATCTAAGACTAATGGAAGTGACTGTAGAAAACTGAAAACAAATAAATTAATCAAAAAATTTTTTTCAAAAAAAATTGCTGATCTACAGTTTCCTCACTGGGATTTTACTACAATAAAAATGACAGCTATGGACCCAACCAAAAAGGTTTTTCTGGAACCTCCCCTTCTCCTCACCAAAAAAAAGGCGGGGGAGGAGGTTTCCTACAAAATGAAATTGGCAATCAATTTGTTGATATGCCATAAACAAAGTACTTTGAGGATGTGATTAAATTTCACCTAGTACATGGCACAACTTCATGTTGAAGGAAGGGGGAAACAGGCAATTACTTAGAAATAAGTTCTAAGATGAAAACAGACATCCTTCCCAATTATGTGCAGGGTCACTAAAAGGACTGTTTAATCTTTCAAATAGAGGGGACTCTTTTGACTCCATCCATCAAAGAATCTCAGAGCCAAAAGTTCTAAGTTCTAGTCTAATGTAAAACCTAAGCCAGAGACCCTTATCAATATACCTGATAAGTGGTTACTTGGCTTACTCATCCTCTAGGGAGGCATTCTACTCCACTTATGGACAGCTCTAGTTTTTTCTTAGGAATACAGGTATGATTGTTCACCTTGATAAAACTGGTATCATTCTTAAAGACACCGGAAACTAAACACTGAAAATATGCATGTGAAAGTGAAAGTCTCTGCCCTCAAGGAGCTCACATTCTAATCTGGGTGACATACATCTATCTGTATATACAAGATGCACAGAGAGTAGACACAAGATAACAACCTTAGAGGGGATGGCACTAGCTTCTGGAGGGATCAAAAAAGTTCTGCAAAAAATACCACTTGAGTTGAGTTTGAAAGGAAACCAGGGATTCCAAGAGACAGTAGTAAAGAGGGAGTGCATTCCAGGTTTGGAGAAAAGCCAATGCAATGGCATGGAGACAGGAGATAGCATATCATGTGTGAGACATGGTAAGAAGGTTAATATTACTGGACCATAGAGTATAGGAAGGGAAGTCATGTGCAAGAAGACTGTAAAGTTAGGAAGGGGGTAAGGTTGTGAAGAGCTTTAAATGACAAACAGTATTTGCTCCTACAGGTAATAGGGAGTTATTAGGGTTTACTATTTAGGAGGTGGCATAGAACCATGCTTTCAGGAAAACCATTAGTGGATATGAAAAGGATGGACTGGAATAGGGAACAGACTTGTAGGAGTGAGACCAACAGGTAGCTAATAAAATAGTTCATATGAGCGGTGATGGACTCCTGGACCAAAGTACTGACTGTGTGAGTAAAGAGAAAAGGACATATATGAGAGAAGCTGTGGAGAAAGATATGATAAGATTTGGTCAATGACTGAATACGTTTAGTGAGTAAGAGTGAGGAGTCAGGGGTGACACTAAAGTTTCTAATCAGGATAACTGAAAAGATGGTGGTAACCTTGACAATGATAGGGAAGTCTGGGAAAGGGAAGGGTTGGGGAGGGAAAAATAAAGAGTTCTGTTTTAGACATGATGGGTTTGGGCTGCCTATGGGAAATTCAATTCAAAAGATGCCAGAAGTAATTTATGACTTGAGCCTGAAGCTCAGGAGAGAAATTAGGACTGGATATACAAATCTGTAGAGTCATCTTCTTAGAGATGATAAGTAAACCCATGAAAACTGACTAGGTTACCCAGTGAGAGAGAAATGCAAATAGGACTCAGGATAGAACTTTTGGGTGTACCATAGTTAAAATGACATGAATGAAGATCCAGCAAGGCTGATTAAGTCAGACAGACAGTCAACTGGCATTTATGAGCTACTACTATGTGCCAGGTACTGTACTAAGTCCTAAGGATACAAAAAAAAGAAGACAAAAAATAGTCCTTGCTCTCAAGAAGCTCACAACCGAACAGGGAATACAATATGCAAACAACTATGTGCAAATAAGATACATAAAAGATAAATTAGGGGTAGTCTCAGAGGGAAGGCATTAAGATTAAGTAGCACTTCTTTGAGAAATGGTACTTTAGTTGAGAATTGTAGGAAAGCCAGAGAATTCAGAAGGTGGAGATGAGGAGTGAACACTGGGCAAGAGAAACAGTCACTGAATATCCCAGACATCTGGTGATGGACTGGACTGCAAAGTATAATGAAGGTGAAAGGAAAATGGAAAGGGAGTAAGGGGTTGAGTTATGATGGATTTTAAAAAGTCAAAGGATTTTATATTTGATCATGGAGGTACTAGGGAGCCACTGAGCACTAGAGGTGAGTGGGGGGTTGACATGTCAGGAGAGAAGAATGTTACAAACTTGGAGAAGAAAAGTATGCCTAGGAGGAGAGGCGGTCAAGTGTCATATTCTAAACAGAAGTTCAGAATGAGGACTGAGAAGAAACCATTAGATTTAACCCTTAAGAAATCATTGATAACTTCGGAGGGAAAATTTTTTTTGTGGAATATTGAGGTTAGAAGCCAGAATGCAGAGTTTTTAAAAGAGAATCAGAAACTGAAGGCACTGAATTTTTTTTTTAATTCAGTGTTTTTAATTTATTCTACTAATTACAGAAAATATATGGCTCATTACCATATGCTTCAGTTTTTCAAGGGGACAGAGAAGAACTGTGAAATAGAAAACCAATGTTGCTGTGGGTGTGAGTATTGATTTTCCCATGGAGCTACTGATGAGTGACCTATCATACACTAAAGCTGGTCTATACTTTGTTTTGAAAGCAAATATTTAGCTCCTTATCTTAAACTTGCAGATGTCAGTTATGACAGTTGTATGAAGGCCTATGGATTGGGCCTTGGTTGTTGATATATTTTCAAAAGAGCTTTACAAATGCTGAAACTATTCAATACATTATACAAAACACAGGATCTAAGGCAAGGAGACCTGAGTGCACATACTGCCTGAGCATTTCCTTAGTTAAATGCAAATCAAAGAATAATAACTAACAAAAGCTAACATTTATATAGTGCTTACTATGTGCCTGGTACTGGGTAAACACTGCACAATTGTTATCTCTTTGATTCTCACAACAACCCTGGGAGGTAGGTGCTATTTATTACACCCATTTTATAGATGAGGAGACTAAGGCAAACAAACCTTAAGTGACTTTCCTGAGGTCACAAAGCTAGTAAATATCTGAGGTGGGATTAGAACTCAGGTTTTCCTGACTCCAGGTCTGGTCCTCTATCCACTGTACCACCTCACTGATCAATAATGGTTCCAGTCACAGAATAATGGCATTTCAGAGTTAGAAGGTACCACAAAGACTACTTCATCACTTTCAGCTTCAGCTTTATCATCTGCAAAATTGAGAGTATAAAGTTTAGAGCATTTCCCTCACCAAGTTTTGCTGCAGAGAAATCCACCAAATAAACCTTAACGCACCATGGAATACAACCTGTTGTTATAATATCAGAGGGAAGTAGGAATAGTGAATATGATGTGGGAATGAGGAGAGTCAAACCACAGAAATATACCATGGTATAATTTTCATCTCTAGGAATGAGCAGTATGGGTCAATGGTATAATCTGAAGTAAAAAGTATAAAAGGGAGAGGAAAATTTCACTATCTTCTAATCTGGTCAAAACACATTGGTAGTACAGAGAAACTAGAGTTCATTAAAAAAAAAAAAAGGCAACCAGGACAGTAAAGGAACTGGAGACCATCTCATGCAAAGAACAGCTGAAGGAAATGGAGTATCTTCAAAGATGTAAACAACTATAACATGGAAGAAGGATTAGGTTTGTTCTGCTTGATCCCAGAAGTTAAAACTACAAACCATTGATAGAGGTGGCAGGGAGAAAGATTTCAATTCCATATAAGGAATCCCAAGAAAGAGAGCTGTCCAAAAGGCAAATGGGTTACTTCAGGACAGATTAAGTCTCCGTTGCTGGAGTGCTCTAGTAGAAGCTGCAGAGCCACTTGTCAGAGATGTTGAAGTTTTACTGCTGCTCAGGATAGGGTAACACAAGGTTGCCTCTGAGGTCTATTTCAACTCTGAGATGGAATTCTGTAATTTATAAGATCACAAATTTAGTGCTGTAAGAGGTCATCCAGACCATCCCCCTCATTTTACAAAGAAGGAAACTGAGATCCAGAGAGGTTAATGGGTTCTCCCAAGTTCTCAAAGATATTGAGTGGCGGTCAAGATTTGAAATCAGGTTCTAATGAAACATGAAGTACCTCTTTCCAAAAGACACCAAGATGCAATGCTGTGGCTCTGCTGGTAATTGTCATGGGGATAAGAGGAAGTATTTAACTGTATATATTCCAGTGTTAAGTATTGTGGAGTTCTCAATGAAATACGTAGGAATTGTTAGACAAAGAAGAATGCTGTGTACACTTTGTGGACTGGCATGCATGTGCGTGTGCGCACACACACATACACACACACACAGACACACACACATACACACACACACACACACACCCTTGCTTCTTTCATGACTTAGGAAGGCTGTGCTGGAGCCAAAAACAAGACCTTATCTGATCAGAACAACAATAAATAGCTTACATTTTTATAGGACAAATGCCCTATGAGGTAGGTCACGCAAAGATTATTGCCTTGATTTTACATAATATTGAGGTTCCACAGAATGACTCAAGGGCACTCAGCTAGTAAAAGGCAGAGCTAAGATGCAAACTGAGGTCTTCTGACTCTGAATCTAGGACTTTCTGTTGCATCACAGTTACTTCCCCATGCCTGATTAACATTTTCTGAGCCCCGGTTTCCTCAAATGTAAAATGAGGGGTCATGGACCCCTTGTGCAGTCTGGTAAAACCCATCGACAACCCCTCCTTCAGAACAATGGTTTTAGATTACTATGGAAGTCTTTTGCAAAACAACACATATTTAGTCTGTATTGAATTGCTTGCCTTCTCAGTGGGGGGGGGGGGGGGGGGGAAGGAGAGAAGTTGGAATTCAAAGTATTAGAAACCAATGTTGAGAATTTTTATTGCATATAATCAGGAAATAAGAACTGCAGGGATAGGGGTATGGAAATTTATCTTGCCCTGCAAGAAAAGAGAGAAGATGGGAATAGGAGAAGGGTGGGGTGTGATGGAGGAGAGGGTACACTGAGGGAAAGAGTAATCAGAGTGCAAGGTATTAGCAAGCGGGGGGAGGGGAGTGATGGGAAGAAAAATTGGACATGTTACAAAGTGAGGTAAAAGCAATTAGTATTAAAACAATAGACTGAATTAATTACTGAGAATAAATCAATGACATCTTTAGTTTGGAGAAAAGAATTTCAGTCTAAATTTCCTAGAGGAAGGTATCCTCAGGTAAAATTTGGCATTAATGAAAAAGTCAAGGTTTGAATGGTAAATTTGATTTTATGATTGCTATTTAATCAGGAACTAGAACATGTATAGAAAGGCATGTAAGCCACTTAAGACTTGCCTCAAAAGATGTTCCTTAGCCAAAGTGAAATTATAATATTTGAAACCTGGTTATTGGAACTTGCCATTTTTAGATGCTATGGGACTATTAAGTGACCTTCTGAGTCTAACTCCAGGTATGGGTAGCAAGAAAGGTGATCTGAGCCTCCAATATATGATGCCAGTAAGCTGATGAGATGCTGGTATGAACTGCATAGGTGATCTCAAGGGAAGGGTGGGAGAGCGGCTGGTCAGGATAGGCTGAGGTGGGATTCTCTTGACTCAATTTCCCCACTGACACCTGGCAGACTTTAAGCCTGACTGAATGCACGTAGATAACCTAATCCTGCCTGGAATTGACATGAAGTTGGGGAGATGTTGTATCCCTGCAACGTCCTTACTATTGGTGGCAATTTCCTATAGTGAAAATGTTTGTAAGCTTAATATCAGATCTATTCAATTATAGATTATAGGTAGGGGAACATCCGAGGTTGTCTAAAATTAAGCTATTAGGCATAGGCCTTTAGACCAACAACAATAAGTTAAGGTCCTTTAATTCTTAGTAATACTGTGGAGACAATTAGGTCAAGAGCTTGTGAAGTTAGCAATATAAATATTATTTGTGTTTCAGTTGGTTAATGTTTAAAAAAAAATTTCTTTTGTGGTCCATATTGTAAATGTTTTAAAAAAAAGTATCACCTGACCAAAAGTTGGAATTGCTTTATCTGTTACAAACTGTGTTAAGAATAATAAAATTTCAAAAAATGGTTTTAAATGTCCAACATAAAATACATGGGATTACATAATAAACTAATCATATAAAAAGTTATCATTTTTAAGTTCACACACCCCAGCTTAACAAACTCTAAATCAGATGATCTCTCAGGTCCCTTTGAGATGACCTCTTAGGTGCCTTCTTGCTTTGGCATTCTGTGAATCAGTTATTCTGACTGTGGAAGTGGAGCTTCATGAGCCTTTTCTCTTATCATAATAAATCAATATTTGCTGAGCATCCATTGTGTAAGTAGTACTGTGCTAAGCACTGGATGAATATAAGGCAGTCTAAGTGGCAAACATCCATAAACACAGAATATGAAGTTTAACAAGGAGAATGATTTTCCTTTCCCTTTGATCATTTGGGTATTGAGGCACTCATCCAGGATAGTTTTATGATATTGATTTTATAGAATTATAAAATGCAAGGGCCAGAATGGGCACTGGAGGTCTAGTCCAACCCTCTCATTTTACAGAGCAATAGCCTAAGGTTCAGAGAAAGGCAGTGACTTGTCCAAGGTCACACAGGTAGTAGTAGTGAGCCTGAGACTCTGAAGAAATTGATTTCAATTTACTTCAAGGCTATTTCCTAGAGGGGAGGGTTCGACTTTGATAGGCATTTAATTCTTGTGTGAAATACTGGAGAAATACAAAATACTTGTAGTTCATATATGAGTAATACAGAATAAGGACTATCTAAAAATACACTTCTTACCTAAAAGTGAGCAAAGACTGAGAGACAAGATTGAAAAATTCTATTCATGGAACAGAAGTAAATGAATGTTTCTAGACAAGTCGCTTAATTTCTATGAGCCTATTTCTTCATGGGGACAATAACACTTGTCCTAACCACCTCCCAGGGAAGGAAAGTGCTTTGTAGACTATAAAGTGTTACATAAAGGTGAGCTATTATTACTATATTATATAAAGCTCTTCTCCGATGTCTTACTATGGCATTTGCATTCTCAAAGGATATGTGAGCATAAGATAAGTTCTGGCAGGTCCTACTACCAAGCTCAACTGGTTTTAGAGAATGAGCCTATTGACAGATTCCGTCTTGAAAACTAAGTGCAGGGAAACTCTTCACTAGATGAGCCTGGCCATAATAATGAGGGGATGCAATCTGAATGGGTAAAGGGAGGTTCTGCCAACAAGATCCCAAATTTTAAGTGTTTAAGATAGGCAAAATTTAGCTATGCATTTGAACTGTGAAGACTACAAGGAGTAGGGAATTATAGTCAGAGAAGACAAGAGAGTTAGTAATAAATGATCAGGACCCAAGAGCATGGTTTTTGAGGGAGAACTCTTTTCATGTTTTGTCTGTGGCAACAAGAAGTTCACCCAAAAGCCAGCAAGCAACTAATTGGGGAACTCCTGGTTGGTAAAACCTTCAGTTAATCTGAATGTATATTGATTATTAGAGAAATCAACTACTTAAGCTACAAAGAGGAAATTCGTGGCTAAGAACTCTGTTCTTCACATATCATTACATTTGGTTTCAAAGTCTCTTAAAAAATTGGTGGTTAAACATTGTCCATGGTACTTTATCCAAAGCTTTATCAACTATGTAAAAAGTGCAACAATTACGGTAAAGGCAAAATACTATGATTCCTGTGCACTTCCATCACCAGAATTTTCACAATATTTTCAGAAATGTTTTTGAGTAGAGATTCTTAAGCTGAGGTCCACAAACTTGTATTTTGTTTTTAATGTTTTATTAACTATTTCAACATAATTGATTCCTTTGTAAACTGTAATAACTTTTACATAAATGGGAGTTTGGTTTTCCTTTTCATGGCATGGACTAGGTAGACTGGAGGATGTGGACAAGAGGCATAGAGGATAAGAAGGCAGAGATGACTGAGATCTCGACCACTGGAGGAAGATCCATTAAATATTAAACTTAACTATTAAATAATGAAGCATGTACATTTGATTTTTATAAACATTATACCTAATCAGTTTTAGGGTATGTGAAAAATCTCGTAGTCTAAGCTAAACCTTATTAGGAAGTAAGTCTGTCAGAAAAATGTATTGAAAAGGTGTAATGGAAAAAGTCCTGCATTTAAGAATCAGGAAACCCTTGGCTCAGATACATGTGTCATTTGTGTGATACTGAGCAATTCAATTTGACAGACATTTATTAAATGAAAATTAAATGTAAATTTCAAATAGGCACTAGGGATGGAAAGACAAAAACAAGAAGCTCACGTTATAGATTACATATAGAGAATGGATTCAATATAATACATGCGATGCAGATAGAGTAGAAAGTGATGGGTGCATCAAGAACAGGACCATAGGAATATCTGAAGAGGGACTGAATACTGACAGCTGGCAGAGGTAGAGTACAGTGGAGAGAGGGGGGTTTATAAAATCCAGGGCAATTGAGCTGAGGCTTGAAGAAATAACAGGAATCTTAAAAGTGGCAGTGAAGAAGGAATCCGTTCCAGGCATGAGGCTTGTATGAATGAGCATAAGAAAAAGATAACATTGAGATTAAGATGAGGGAATAGTTTATAACCCAACTTAGTTAAAACAAAGTGTGAATAATGGGAAATAATGAAGGTAAAAGATAGCTTGGAGCTTGACTGTGAAGAGTTTTAAATAAACTAGGGAACCTCTTTTATAAGAGAGACAATAAGGAGTCACTGAAGGTTTTTACATGGTTGATGCAAAATTATTTGGGTGGCTATGTGAAGGATGGATTGGATAGGGAAAAAAAAACAAAACTGAAGGCAGAGAATCAGTAGGGTTATTTCCAAAAATCTAGATGAGTAGTGATGAAGGCCTTTACTAGGGAGGTTAGCAAACAACAGTACAGAGAAAGGAGACATGAAAGATGCTGTGAAGGTAGAAATGGGAACACAAAAGAAGGGTGGAGTTAGGGAAAAGATAATGAATTTCGTTTGGGGAAAATTGAGTTTGAGATGTCAATGGGACAACCAGCTGAAGATGTCCAACAGGCAACTGGATTCAAGTTGAGAATGGAGTTCCAGAGGGAGACTAAGACTGGCTATAAAAACATGAGAATGATTTATGTAGAGATAACAACTGTATCCATTACAGCAGATGAAATCGCTAAGGAAGAAAATATAGAGATGAGAAGAGGTTTCAGAACAGAAATCTGAGCAACATTCATACTTAGGAGAAAAGAAATGGATGATGATCCAGCAAAGGAGAATGAGAACAAATAAGAAGACTACTGGGAGAGCCAAAAGAAAGTTGTGACAAGGACACCATGGGATGAGAAAGGGGAGACAGTAGTTAGGTGTTGAAAACTACAGAAAAGTCAAAGAGGATAAAGACTGTGAAACTAACATCAGCTTTGGAAGTCAAAAGGAATAGGTAGTAAGAAAATGGAGGCAAAAATTTTCTAGTTTAGCAGTGAAAGGGAGAAAAGAGATGGAAAGACATGTTGAGGAGGCAGCAAGGTCAAGTGAAGGTTTTCGGTTTTGTTTTTAAAGAGAAAGGAGACTTGGGCATAAGCATAGGCAAGAAGCCAGTAGATAAAGTATGAATATGAGGCAAGTCACTTCCTTTCTCTTACTTTATTTCCTCATCCATAAAATCAGGGTGCTAGATTAGATCAGGGGGTTGGCAAAACATAACTTAAGGGCCAAATCCGACCAGCTGCTTGTTTTTGTTCAGCCCAGGAGTTAAGAATAGTTTTTACATTTTTAAATACTGGTGGCAGGCTAGATTTGGCTTGCTGAGTCCTGGATTAGATGATTTCTAAGATCTGTATCCACTCTAAAACCTATGGCCTTGAGATTAAAATCTGCCACTTACTAGTCTGATTCTTTGAAATTGCTTCCCCATAACGAAAATAAGGGTACTGATACCTGTACAAACCATACACCACACAGGACTGTTTCAAAGAAAACACCCAAAGTACTATAGAAATGCAAATTATCATTATTTTTCTGAGATTCATCCTACTTGTAACAATTATACAACATTACTCTACTGTCTTTCAAATTTTGGCTGAAATATTTCCAAAGTTAATACTAATTTGTGTTCTGCTTATATTGTAAACTTTTATTGCAATACTTCAAATACTGAAAAAGACCCATAATTTCATCAGGGCTAATGCTCCTGGTTTTGCAGTCAATTTCAACTTTCTATTATTTAACATAGTTCAGTGAATACTGTGTCCAAGAAAATTCCCCTCTCGGGTGGCCAACCTCCTGGTGATGAGCTCCTCTGCATTTAGTTTGGCTAAATGACCAGTGATCTCTTAATTGCCAGATTCAATGGCCTTTTCTGAATGCTCATCCTTCTTGACCTCTCTGCTCACTCTCTTTCTGGTTCTCCTTCAACCTGACTGCTCCTCATCAGGCTTTACTAGATCTTCATCCAGGCAATGTCATCTAACCATGGGTGTTTCCTTCTTTTGAGTTCTCTTCTCTTCTCCCTCTATACAACCCCACTTGGTGACCTCATCAGCTCCCATGGATTTAATCATCATCTTTATACTGATGATTCTCAAATCTACTTATCTAGCTATAACCTCTCTTGCATCTCCAAAGGCCTATTAAAATCTCAAACTGGATGTCCTGTAGAAATCTTAAACTCAGTATGTCCAAAACTGAACTGAAAGAATTATCTTTCTTCCTAAACTCTTCCCCCTTTCCAAATTTCTCTATTACTGGTGGGGGTATCACTATCCTCCCAGTTCCCCAGGTTTGCAACCCAGGCATCATCCTCAACTCCTCACTATCTCTCAACTCCCTCTCCAATCTACTGCTAAGACTGTTGATTTCACCTATGCAACATCTCTAGAATATACCCCCTCCTCTCCTCTGTAACACCCTGGTGCAGGCCTCACAACAGCCAGCTGGTCTGTCTGCCTACCAAGTCTCTCCCCACTCCAATGCATCTTCCATTCACATTCCACAGTGATTTTCCTAAAGCCTAGGTCCAACTATGTCAAACCTCCCTACTCAGTAAATTCAAATGGCTCCCTATTGCCTTCAACAAAATCCTCTGGAATTCAAAGCCCTCCATAACCATCCCCCACATACACACACCCCTTTTTAGTCTTGTTATACCTTATATGACATCTTCTCCCTGAAACACATACTTTTCAATCCAGTGACACTGGACTCCTAGCTATCCCTTGAACAAATCACTCCACTTCTTGGCTCTGGTCATATTCACCTGCTGCCCCACCCATACTTGGAATGATCTCCCTCTTCATCTCTGCCTCCTGGCTTCCATCAAGTCCCAGCTAAAATTCCACCTTCTACAAAAAGCTTTTCCCTTTCAATCTTAGTGCCTTCCTTTTCTTGATTATTTCTTATTTTTCCTGTATATAGCTTATTTGTACATAGTTGATTATATATTATCTTCCCCATTAGATTATGAGTTCTTCAAGGGCAGAAACTGTCTTTTTTCTTTCTTTGAATTCCCACAGCTTAGCATAGTGTCTAGCATAAGTTGTGTTATTATTGTTGAGTCATGTTCAACTTTTCATGACCCCATGGACCATAATGTCCCTGGGATTTTCTTCCTTCTCCAGTGGATTAAGGCAAACATTAAGTTACTTGCCCAGGGTCACACAGCTAGTAAGTGTCTGAGGCCACATTTGAACTTGGGTCTTCCTGACTCTAGACCCAGTGCTCTATTCAGTGAGACATCTCGCTGCCTCCTGCCTAGTATGTAGTATGCACCTAATAAATTCTTACTAATTGACCAGTTGATTGGTCCTCAAATAACAGGTACATAGTGCATCTTGGGCCTCATATTCTAAGCCCTTTCAATTTGGTAGAATTTGCCTGAGTTTGTCCTCTGTTGATTTAACTTTTAAGAACTCAGGGACACCCCCAATACTGAGGCATGGAAGGGGAACTTTATTGTAAACCATTATCCAACTTTAATCCCAACAATACACTAAATAAAAAAAAAAACCTTTAGTCTTTTTTTTATAATTAGGCAAAATAACCCATACTTATTTCAGTACTGTTAACTCTTACATGCCAGTACATTCCAGCAATACCCAAGTGGTGACAGTCTTCTGAAAGGCAGAGTTTTATAAAACTGATAGACACCCAAACAGCAATCAAACATATTGACTATGGACTATACAGTACAGTCCCTATAGCTTTCAAAACATACTGTTTTTCAAAAGTAGTGTGAATTAAAAGAGGGACAATAAGGTAAATGAATATCACTAACTTCATTTCTCATTGTAACATGGAAGGGACCTTGGGCTCTGGATGCCAAGTGGTACAAAGTCTAGCAAACACACCTACATTGGAGATGTGAGTTTCCAAAACCAAAGGAAGGCTGCAAGTGCTTTGAGTGACCCAATGGATAGTCTTACGGACTACGAACAAGAATTGCAAGGAGGCAGGGATTTGTACCAATGAGATAAGAACCAAAGATTTTTATTTAAATTTCATTTGCTCATTGAAACTTATTTTTATATACTGCTTAAAGGTTTGCAGCAACTCTTTTTTGTAACTGGTGCAACTATTTTATGGTGAGGAAACTGAGGTTCAGAAAGGTCAAGTGATCTGCCCAGGGTCACAGCTAATAACCACCAGAGCTGAGATTATAATTTAGGTCTTGACTCCAAATTCAGAACTCTCTCCACAAACCACACCGCCTCCTATTAATTATGATACCATGTTTAAACAATTTAGGTTCACTCAATATTAACTCTGAAGCTTCACTATTGAAGTGCCTGGAATTTTAAGTGCTTCAATTTAAAGACAGGTAGGATTTCCTAATTTTTTTCATCCACTGATGATAAATGGTCTCTCTTGGCCATCTCATTCCCTCCAATGACTTCAATTATCACTCCTAGACAGAAGGCTCCCAAATCTGTTTTGCCATTCCTGACTTCTAAGGCAGGTTCTGAATAAACTAGGAAAGGCTTCAAAGTGTGTGCTTCAAAAACCAGAGGAAATCCTGAAATACATTGGGCAATTCTTTGTAAGATCTCACTTCACATCTGTAACTGTTCACAAGGCAACCTCAGAACAAACTTCAAACTCATCGTGCCCAAAATGGAGCTTATCGTTTTCCCAAATCTCTTTTTTTCACTTTTCTTTCACGTGGCCCTGCCATTTACTCAAGTCATCCATCAAATTCTCTTGATTCTACCTCTTCAACATTGTTTCCACTTGTCCCCTCCATCTCTAGTTTCACTGCTACCACTCTAAATCTAAGCCTTCCTAACACAGGGCCAGAATAATTGCTTTAACTTCTTAACAAGTCTTCCTATCTCCAGTCTCACCACTCCAATACATCCCTTGGTGCTCTGCCTGAATTAGAGCATACACCTGGCCAAACCATTCTTCTGCTAAAAAAAATCAAATTGTTTGACCTGGAATTCAAGGTCCTCCGCAGTCTAGTGCTAGTCTACCTTTCTAGTTTTATCTCAAATTACACCACTATCGTCTCTGTTGTCCTCTGGATACACTCTATTTCTACTTCCATGCCTTACTTCCCTATGCCTAGAAAGCCATCTCTTTCCCTAACCAGCTGAATTTAAACCTTTGAATAATCAATCAATCCACAAACATTCATTAAGCATCTACTATGTGCCAGGTACTAAGTGCAAAGACCAGCTCACATGCCAACTCCTGATACCTTCCCCAGTCCTGTAACAATTCTACTCCTTGTACCTCACAAATAATGCTTTGAATTATACCTAATGCACTTATCACAAGTCATTGTATATTATGGTTATCTGTATACACTTATTCTTTTATTTGACTGAACTTCAGGTCAGGGACCATGATTTAACTTTGCATCTCTGCGAGTGGCTAGCACTTTATTCCGTGTATTTCGGTGTTTGTTGAACTAGAAGATTTGGGATATAAAATCAGAGTATCTCAAAGTCGAAAGGACCATGAAGGTCATCTAATTCAAGCCCTTGCTTCAAAAAGCAATCTTGATCAAAGTGGTCATCTAGCCTCTGCTTGAACACATTTAGTGACTTTGGACTTACAAACATGCATTCCTGACACTTTCCAAAACCCAATTTATTAATATTATTCAATATAATAAAAATCGTATGTTTTAAAAAATGGATAAGCATTGCCAAATTCATATATTATTGAAAACATTCCCATTCTTACCTAGTTTTATGGAAGTAGTCTATTTTCTTCATTTCTTAAAACTTTCTGTTCTAGAAAGCGGGCACTAAAGGTACGTAAAATTTAACTTGTTAAAGGTTCTATCACTGCCACCTACAAATTAGTCATAGAGGGTCACTTCTAAGAGAAAGGGCTCTCCCCCTGGGGCCATGGCCCCAATTAATGGCAGTTTAACTATAAAATTTAGGCCTCAGCCTAGCATGCCCTAGAGGGTGACTAATATCTTATTAAGTTATAAATACATTTAATAGCTTCAGTATTTGCTTCTGTTTGGAATATTACAAGAGGAAAAAAATAGTATTCAATCACTACAGTGGAAATGAAATGCCACTAATTTTGAAAACACTGTACTTACATAAAATTCTCCCTTTGAATTGTCATATTTTCATACTGCTTATGTACTCCCTCAAAGGGCAGTTGAAATTCTCCTACTATTTCATCATTTTATAATTATTTGCAGCACAAGGCTGGCTTATCCATCTGGCTGTTAAAAATGATATTAGATTTTAAATGGAATCAAATACAAGTGGCTAATGACTGAGACCACTTTGCATGGCCAGTCAAAAAAGTTTACAATAAAAAACTAATATTGGAATTTCTTGTGTCCATTTTGCTTCAAATATCTCAAATCAACAGATTTGTAGAATAGTTTGTATTTCATCCTCATTTATCAAATCCAAAATCTAAGAACGTCAACTTTCCCAAACTAATCTGAGGGAGTTTATTAGAAAAAACAACTTTTGGGAAACCACGTCATGTCTTCAGATGAAACTTCTGAGAACATTTACATATAAAAATCAAGTTCAACACTAACTAAACTTTTTACCGATATAACCTGAGTAACTGTATTAGGAATTATAGGGTTTTGAAGTTGTAAAAGATCCCCTCATTTTACAGTAAAGTGGAAATAATTGATTCCAGGTCGAAGTACAGGAACCTATTACGTGAGTCCAGTTCTTCTGATCCCAAATGCAGTACTCCTTAACTATACTGTTGCCGCCATACTTCATTCTGTTTAGCCAAGTTGCTGTTGGGTAACTATGTACAAAGTACAGAGCTGTGAGCCCATAGTATTGTACGTCATGGAAAATATTGGTTCTGAAGTCATGAAATTTTTCAAATTCTAGCTCTGCTTACAAGCTATGCAATTTCTGATAAGTCACTTTATTTCTCAGGTCCTCAGTTTCCCCAGCTTCACATGAGGATGGCCTAGATGATCTCTTGGATCTCTTGTAGTTGATTACCTCTTACCTCTGACAGGGCCTCACCTTCCTACTTTGTAAAGTGAGGTGTCAGATGGCTTTTAAGTTCTCTTTAAAAGCTTATGCTGCTTTTCACTGAGGGACTAACCCTCTGGGAAGGGAGATTTATTTTATGACAGTATACCTCAGTTGGCAGAAAGTGAAGTGGGCACTGAAAGAATCTTGAGGACATCTAAATAAATTGCTTTTTCTTCTGCACCCACTATTCCCATTTTTCCATTATTTACTGGGAATGTGTACTTTCAGATCCCAGATAATGCTTTTTGCTTATACCTTTCTAATGTACTCATCCTGCAATTTTGTGTTATCTATGCTGTGCGGTATTTTATCCTGACAGTAAACTGAGAACTCACAAGGGCAGGGTTCTTAACTTTCTCAACTTGTTCATCCCAGCCTGGAGCACAAATATATGTGTTGAATATGAGGTAGTTAATGTTGTTTGCTCCTGTTAACATATTACTTTAAGTTCTGTGATTCATCTACATGTGTTTTCCCTCTATAGATGCAGAATGAAGTCCCTCTACAACCCTCTAAGAACAAAGTTTTAGTAAGACTGTTATATAGACCATCCTCCCCCAGCCCACCCCACACCCTCCAAAATCCATCTTCTGGTGACCAACCTTCTAGTGATGAGTCTCTGCACTTAGGGTAGGCTGCAGATCTGTCCTCGGATGACACAACCAGAGTCCATTGCCAGGTCTGCATCTGAAGCCTCTAGATTTGACGGTACTGTCAGAGCTTCACTCTGTAGCCAGTCGAACTTTCAAATCCATAGGATCATCTCCATTCTGTGATGGAGATTAGTGGTGGGATTTCCACAGCCTAAGGAAAACTCAGTTTTTTCACCTACTTCTGGTGTTATTTCTCATTATGCCCCTTCATGGTCACTCCATACCAGCAAAATTGACCTGCTAGCTACTCTCTGTACCCAATATTCCATGGAGTCAGTCCTGCATACCCTACATGCCCTCCCTCTGCAACTCTCAGAATCCCTAGCTTCCTTCAAAGCATAGCTCAAATGGTGTCTTTCCACATAAAGCTTCTCACAATCCCCTGGGGTGTTAGTACTCTCTGAATTTACTTCATCTGACACTTAGTATTTACTATAGCTCTGTACATAGCTCCTGGTAGAATGTAAGCTCCTTAAGGACAGGAACTCTTTTTGTCTTTGTATCTCTAGGACCTAGCAGAGTGCCATACATGCAGGAGGCATTGAATGTCTGTGGACTTGAAATATGACATTTTCAAGTGGCCAGAAGCTTCCTCCCACTTAACAATGGGGTCCTATTCTGTTACTTTGTAAATGAAAGCATATGAAGAGAAAGGAAATGGCAAAGGGTACATGCTAGAGAGAGGAAGGTTGTGCTGCCTGTCAGGAAAAAACTATTCCCTGACCATATAGCAAAGAGGAAATCTACCCAGATTCCATCTTTACCATGCACAGCACAGCTAGCCCAGGCAATCTAGAGACCATTTAAAAATTCTGGGGGTGGGGAGAGGTTTATAACAAACAACAGTGATAACAGAAGGTTTGTGTGGGATGATGATAAGTTTAGGTCTAAAATGAGCAGTGTCTCTTGTAATGAGCTGTTGCTGGGAAGTAGGGCTCTCTCAGTGCTATAATTTGCTGGTTCACCAGTCTGAACCACATTTAAAGAACAGTGCTTTTTGCGATAAGAGGTGAGGAGGGAAGGCTGAAAAGTGGAGAAGCATAACGTCCAGGGCTGAGAGGGAAAAAAAGGGAATAAACATTTATACAGCACCCACTATGTGCCAGGTACTGTGCTAAGCCTTTAATTATCTCATTTGATTCTTACAACAACCCTGTAAGGTATCCTCATTTTACAGAGGTTAACTAGCTTCTCCAGGGTCACATAGCTAGTTTCTGAGGCTTGATTTGAAATCAGGTCTTCGTGACTCCAGGCCCAGCACTCCATCCAATATGCTACCAGTTGCCTCTAAGAGAGGTAAGTGGTATGAGGGTAAGCAGGGCACAGAAAACATTATGTGTATAGAAAGGGGGAATTTGTGGGACTGGACTATGAAAGGTGACATGGGGGCTGGGCAGAACTGAACGTTGTCAGGTGGGATTACAGCAGAGGTTAGGGGGCAGTGGGGACAGGGAGTTGCAAGGAGTAACTGGAAGAGGCAACAGGACAGAAGCATATGTAGTCTTCAAACATGAGAGAAGAGGTTGGCCTCTCTAATAACTCTGCTAGCATCTTGGCATTTTTGAAAGGAATTTTACTTTTCCACACGTAGCAAAAACCAGAAAAAAGGAAGGCACACCAGATCAAAGATAAGCAATCCAAAGTGAAAACAAAAGCTTTTACGAAGTTGACAGATAACATTTATTAAAACATGTCATACAAAAGGGCATGGTCTCTTCTATAAGAAGAAAATATTAAACAGTAACATTAAATTAAGTAAAACCATGCTGTACAGTGAAGACAGCAATATTATATAAAGACCAAACTATTCAACCTTTGCAATACAGGCATAACATTTCACAAAATATCAATAAGATATGCAACCTTAAATGACAATTTCCTTAGAATAAAACTATGTTTGTAGCTCAAGGAAGATTCACCTGACTTGCATAAATAAAAGTAAATTTCTGGAAGAAATATTGGAAACCCCATAAAAAAGGAAACAAAGCAGCAACAACTGACATATGACACAAGCTTCAAGCAAGGAAAAAAAAATCACATTTTAAGAAATGTGTTCCAGCATTTTCCCTCAGGGCACTGTTCAGTATAGTTATTCTAAATTAAAAACAGATTCATTGAAATAGTTAAGTAGCAAATACTTTGCCTTTCCAGAGAAAAACTCTGGTTTCACTGAATAAAGATGGAACCTTCTGAGTTAGTAACCCAATAAAGCATTTTCAATAAATATTAGTGGCACAAGTCAAATAAAATTCACTTAAGATTATATTGGAGGAGATTCTGTATGGGTTTAGTCTCATTCCTTACTACTCCCAAGTCATCAAAATGTGGACCTTATGAAACTAAGACCCTGATTTGGCAGTATTTGAACTCTACTCAATCTTTATACATATAGTCTGTAGTACCTCTTGCCCTTGGGGAAGAAAAAGTATCAATGTTGTTCTTGTGTACATGTGTTCCAATTTCACTTTCTAAGTACCTGGCAATGCATACCACACACAGAAGGGAGGAACTAGACCATAGAGTTTTGGGGAGCATCCTAATGGGCTCTTCAAAAATAACAGCCTTAAAACTGGGTTATCACCCCTGAACTGAGGGAGGAGGAACAAGGGGACATTAGTTATAAATTCTTTTCTGTTCAGTCTGAACTGGTGACCATAAGAAGGGAACTGAGAAAGGTTTGGTCTAGTAGTCAGAATCAAAGGGCTGGGACCCAAGAACTCCTGAGGTTAGTCCCATATGATCCCAGGGCGGCCTTGGGAAAAGGCACTTAACCTTTGCCTCAGTTCCCTTTCTTGTAAAATGATGATGTCTACCTTATGAAGTAGATGATTTTCATGTCCTGTCAGTGCTTCTAAAATTAAAAGCATGATATAAGTGCTAGCATTAATAATGTCTATAATATTCACAGTCCTCATTAAGTGGAGCCTTTTTTTAAAAAAATCAGGATGAGGGAAAGAGCTCAAGCTAAGACTTGAACAAAAACTGTCGATACTGGAGGGGATGATATCACTACTGTATCTACAGAAGGGTAAGTGTGACCTCTCCCACTTCATTCTGCACAATAATTTTGAAAAAAGATATTTCTAAACCAGTGCTGAGGCTAGAGAAAAACAGAGAGAGAGAGAGAGAGAGAGAGAGAGAAAGAGAGAGAAAGAGAGAGAGTAATCATCCTCCACACAAATATGGTAACAGGATTCCAAAGGGAACAGAATCATTTTTATCTTGAAAAGTTTGCAAAATTTCTCTCTTAATCTCATCTCTGCCTCCCAATCCCATCCCCCTCCAACAGCCCAACTCACTCTGAATGAAGATTTTGTGCTATCTGAATGTGGTCAGCATTAGAGTGGTCCCATTAAGAGTGTCCGGGGTTGATTTGCTTACACATACCATTTTTAAAAATGAAACCCAATATATTAAATAAACAGTATAGGACAACAGACAAGTTGAGCATGGATTTTAAAATAAGAATTATAAATTAGCAGTTGATATACACATCAGGATTCCTACAAAAGGTACCATCTATCTGATAAGTTAACATATTAAATCCTTGCAAAACTGATGCCAGAGATGACATAGGATAAGAGTTTGGAGATTAAGTAAGAAAGTAGTGGAAGAGACTAAAAAAAATCTTCAAATTACTCATGACAAGATTGTTTCACTGAAATGAACAGAATTGAAAGATAGGCATCAAACTCTTAAGAAACCTTCCCAACCTAATTTTTTTAAAGGAAAGTTTTCAAATCAGATAAGAAATATACTTTGCTAACACTTCAGCAGAGAGTGAAGTTATTTGGCAGAAGTAATTGTTTCACAACATCATTAATAATATTAATGGGAATCATAAAGCAATTTCTCATCACACAGAAGGACTAGGACCACTTCAGAGAGTAGGAAAGAACTGAGTTGGATTGTATAGTCACCTCTACACAATTCCAGTCATGTAAACAAAGAAAAAGACTGGCAACTGGCAGACGTTTCAATATTAAGGAAACAGTATTAATGTGGCAATCAATCAGGAGGTAATATATAGTTTCTAGGTTAAAAAACAATATATGTATAAAGAGATTTAAATACAAAGTGCTTTTCTATATTGAGAAGGATACAGTGTTAGTGAGTACATCCCTGTTAATTACATTGATTACAAGAGTGAGCTACTTTCCCTTTGTCCACATACAGTGTTCAGAACTTGAATTCCTAGGAGTTAGCAGTTTGAGTAAGCCCATTGCCAGCAATGGCAACCATATTTGTGCAAAGCCAATTTTTTAAAACCAAATTTTAGTTAGAGTCCAAGGAAAACCTATTTTTCCTACAAAATGAAAACATTTATACTTAAAATTTGATAGCAGTCAACCAGTAAGTCAAAAGAAGTTAGTATAATTATAGCACCCTGTCCCACCCGAATGAGAAATCTAGGTATATTACAGAGCTTACGAGTATTTGGAATATGATTTATTTCTTTTCTAAAAATCAGTCTTCAGTTCAATACATCAGAATGGTAGGGGGAAAAAAAAACTCAGAACTGCCAGTTTCTTGTTTTCTATATGTACAGATGTGTGGACTTGTTAATTTATGTAGCAGTGTAATTTAGAAGCTTGACTCCAAACTGCTCTGCTAAAATCAGGATTTTTTTTCTCTTTTTCCATTCTGAAATACTTTCCAGTTCCCTAAAAAGACTTGTATCATGGACTCATGTGGATCTAATTGTTTTCAAGAGCTATCACCTCCTTTCATACAGGTACCAAAGTTCAAGTTGGGTAACACTAAATCAGAGAACACAATGTGCCACCCAAACAATTTTTTACCAGTTCCTCTATGCCTCACTCACGCTGCATTGCTTCTAGACTTATGCGGCTTCATAGCTACCAGGCTATGCTAAACCCAACTCCTGAAACACAAATGATTCCTAACTATAAGTTTTATCTGTAATTTTTTCTTCCCTATTACCTATGAGCGACAGATTTTCATTAGAATGGTCAATTATTTGCTATAGGCCCACAACTCTAAGCAGCAGCAGGTAGAACTTATAATCAGGATCACAGCAGGTTCAGTATGAAGAGCTCACCTAGGGACTCTGCTGAAGTGGTAGCTTCCAGTCACTCACATGAACAGGAACTGGAACATCAAGTCAACTGGAAATACTAATTTCTGGTAACTAGTTCTACATCTAGTGAGTTACAACTAGATACAATTTATTAAAATTTAATATACTAAAATATAAAACCTTGAGTGGGTTATATCAAGAACTTGATATACATTACTATGGTATCACAACAAAAAAAAAAAATGAAGCTTGTACCATGTTACTATTGAACCAAGTTAGAATGTTATCTACTTTGCATCCTCCTTCATGGTTTTAATTAAAATATCTTTTAAAAAGATAAAACTTAGACCAAAAAAATTCTACTTAATTTCTCCTTCTAGGAGCCATATCATTTGAGCTTTTTACACTGCAGAGGATTTGTTTGGTGAGATAGCTATTTAACCTAAACAAATTCAAACTGTCTACTTTAAGTTTCATTAATAAAGACAAAATAACATTTTAACAGGACCAAGTTATGAGTGACCAAAAGTTGTTACTATCAGAAAAAAAAAAAATCAAACAGACCCCAAACCTTACATTTTCAGCCCAATTCTAAATGCAGGTGGCTTCATTAAAAATAAAATAAAACAAAAATGATCCACCTACGTAACAACTGACCTGAAGGTTGAAAAGTTAGCTGAGGTGGGTTAGCAGAGACTGAACTCTCAGGGCAGGACTGAAGCATATTGACTTGAGAAATTAGACTTGAAAAATTGGCCTACTTACATACAGTCTTTCAGAAATATCCTCCAATTTTTAAGCTAGTCTCATAATAGCAAGTACCACACATCATCTGTGCACACAATTTGCATAATTATAATAGTTTATTTTTGTGCACACCACTAAAAAAAAAAATCCACGTCCTATTTTTAATTAACATCAGTAGTATTTTGCTCAGCCTTTGCAGCTTCATATGACTTGGTACAAGAAGTCACATGCCGGTGAAAACTGTCCCGCCACATAAATCGTTTCCCACAGATATTACACTCATATGGCTTTATGCCTGTGTGAATTTTCATGTGGCCAACAAGGTGATGTTTCATTTTGAATTTCTTACCACAGACACCACAGCCATAAGGCCGAAGACCAAGATGCATGCTCATATGCCGATCTCTCTGACTCTTGTGAGTGAAGCTTTTCCCACACTGACAAGGGTACAGCTTGTCAGCAGCTGAGAATCCCAAGTGGGAAGCTTCTTCTTTAATGCCTGTCACCATTTCAATGTTATCACTGTAGCCTGCTGCTATAATCGTATCCTGTCTGTGGCTACTAAGATTCCCATCTGCTCTTTCTCCAGAAAACTCTTCCATAGAAGAGCCATAGAAATCAACTTGCTCATCGTAATTACTTTCATCAGCTTGTTCATCAAACTCAGCTTCAACTTTTTTTTCACCAATGTGAAAGTCCTCATCCACCCCTGAAGACTGGATAGAGTGATCTGTCTGAATAGTATTGATTGATTCAGTGACCTGGTGCTCATCATAAGCAGCATGCACATCTACACCTTCACAGTCCTGTTCAAATCTTTCTGGCTTCACATGGATCCAACGTTTGTGAGACATGATGCTTGGCTTGCTATATATGGGCCTTGTATAATGATATTCGGCACTATCACTGGCCCCTTCTTCACCATCTTGACTGGTCATTTCAGTACTTAGTCTATCATGTTCTGTTGAGGAGTTGCTGGGAAGATACTCATGTTCAGTTAACTGAGATGACAATTCATCTTTGGAACTTTCTTCTTCATTCTCTCCATCTCTCAGTTCTTGGGTTTTAGGGAAATCTGGGTGTCCCCCCGAACCAAGCTCAAAGTTTTCAACTATGCCATTGTAGCTACTGCTGCTTGGTGACTGATGATCACTACCATGATTGAGCTTTTGACAAAGGACTGTAGGATTTCCTTCTAAAACCTCAGTGCATTTGTCTACCACATGCCACATCTGGAGAAAACTGGCTGCTGTCAGATAACTGACAATTTCTAAAGCAGGCATTACTAGTCGTCCTGTATAAGTGGAGAGAAGGATGTTCTCAAAAACCCTTGGATTCATAACATCAGGCAAAACTATTCTTCTGCTGTTTTTCAGTAGCACCTGGTCACAGAAGTAAGGTGAGCTGGCAGCAAGAACAGCCTTGTGAGCCCTGAAAAGGTGTCCTTGGACTACAATGGAAACATCACATAATTGTCCTTGTTGTCTTTGCTGATTTAGTTTTTGCAAAATGGTGCTAGAAAAATCAGGAAACTCCACTCGAAAAGAACTTGTTCCAGACTCCATTTCATTACAAATCTAGTTCAGTACTGCAAGAGAAAGAAAAATTATTACCAATTCCAAGCTAATGAGAAATCTGCTCTACCTCCTTTTTATTCATCATCTTCAATTCCCACAAATAAGAGAACTCTTTCACCAAAACCACCACCCTTCCTCCAAGTACCACCAGAGTAAATAGCTTATTTTTTCTTTTCCTTTCTTGACATACAGGGGTGTGTATGTATGTATGTATGTATGTATGTATGTATGTATGTATGTATGTGTGTTTATGTTTATGGTATGATAAGTTTTTGACATATAGTCTGTTAGGACTGAGTAAGGCCTATCACAGTGAGCAAAAAAGAAACATCACCCCTTGGGAATAGTTGAAGACATTTAGTGTTATTTCCCAGAATTTTTTGTGTACCTATAACTACTGGGAAAGAGGGAAGATGTAGAGCACTAAGAAGCATACCTTATGGTCTTGTTCTCTAGCAAATAATATCTTTTTCTCTAATAGAAAATAACCCAGAAAGGAATCAGTTAGCCCTTAAGTAAGAATGAGACAGAGCTTGGAGAGGAAGAATGGCAAAATTTGGGAATCCCTTGTTCTAGGTCCCTAGAGCCTATTTAGCAAAGTTTACTAGGACCCACTAAAATCTCTCTACAAAGGAATGAGTATTCATTGGCAGATGCAAGGGATGAGGTTGGACTGAATAACTTCTAATTCTAATATTCTGGATCCTATAAGGAAAAGAACAGAAAGCCAGTGAAGAGCAAGAGAGAAGGGCAAATCCCTGTGACAATGTCATTTACTTCTTTACTTTAAAAAAATTACTGATGCCTTTCATTTCTACATCAGTCATTTCTGCACATGTTACCCCATTCCTCCTTCAGAATCAAACTGTACCCTGTAACAAAGAAAAACAGTTCATGAAAAACAATTGAGATGGCGACTTCATTTACACAGTGGCAGAAGTCCTCTTCTGTTCTGTGAAGAGGAAGGTTTCATTACTGATTCTCTGGGGCTAAGAATGGCTATTACAATTACTCAAGAGTTCAACTTCCTTAACATATTCTTTTTATTTACATTACTGTGGTTGCTGAGTATGATGTTCTGGTTTTACTTCACTTTGCATCAGTTCAAATAAATCTTCCCATATTTCTCTGAATCCTTATTTGTTTTTTTAACTGCATAAAAATAGTCCATTATATTCATACACTAGAGTTTGCTCAACTATTCCCCAATATTATGAGTACCCACTTTGCTTTCAGTTCTTTACTACCACAATAAGTGATGCTATGAATATATTGCTATATACTGGACCTTTCTGTCTTTGACTTTCTTGGGATATGTGCCCAGGAGTGAGAGTGACAAGTCAAAGGGTAGGAAAATTAATCTTCCTCTCAGAAAATGTCATATAGGTTTTCAGAACAGCTGGACCAATTCACAGCTACAACTACAGACTATTAATGTGCTTGTCTTCTTTTAGTCTCTTCAACTCAGAATATTACCATTTATTGTCACCATTACTGATTTGCTGAGTGTAAAATAAAATATCAGAGTTGTTTTAATTTACGTTCTTTTCTTAGTGATTTTGGAGTATGACTGCATATAGTCATTAACAGTTTGTCATTCTTCTTTTGAAAACCATTCATGTCCTTTGAACAGTTTTCTGTAGAGGAATAGCTCCTAGCTCTCTACATTTGTGTTCATTCCCCATATGTCTAACCTTATTTTACACAGTAAATAAGTCTTACTGTATGATTCTTAGATAACTGTATTTAGGCAATTAAGCTCTGAAGACAATCCTAAAAGAAAACATGTTAAGTATTTCACATAGCACAAACTACAGAGAAGGAGAAAAAAGTAAATGTTTCTAGTTCATAACAAGCAATAATAAAAAAATTGACACTATCTTTACCTCTCTGGGCCCTAGTTTCCTCTTCTATAACATGAAAGGGTTGAACTGGATGATATCTAAAGTCTCTACCAGGTCTAAATTCTATGACCTTAAATAATCAAGCAAAAAGGGTTGGTTTTCAAGACCTTTCCAGATCATCATTTTTCTTTTAGGCTGAAGTAACTCTTCTATATACATTACTTAAATGTATTCCAATGATTAATATCACATAATCTGCTACAAATCTATAAAATACATGGTTGAACTAGATTATCTGTCAAGAGACATGATTCTAAGTCTACATGAAAATCCAATTACTTTATGAAATCTTTAATTCTGTGGCTGCCCTAACTTAAAATGCTCAGATGATTTTAAGACTCAAAAATTTTGTCTCTCTTCCAAAGAATCAGACCTAGAAGCAACATTAGTGATTATCTAATCCAAAGGTCTCAAAGGCACACCTGAGTGTAGCCAGAAACAAATTAAAATGTAATTGGGAAATATTTTACAAATAAATAATACAACAGAACATAACATCAACATGTTGTTTTCTAGGTCAATATGCAGCTGTGGGAATCCTTATGTACAATTTAGGCAACCCATGTTTCTATTTGACTTTGTCACCACTGATCTAATTCACCTGCTCTCTCCATTCTACAGTGAAGGAAAATGAGCCTAAAAACTAAGGCAGCTGAAGTTCCTCGCCCAAAGTCACAGAGCAAGTTGGTGACAGTTAGTCCAGTGTTTTGTTTTTTTTTCCCATACAGATGCCCCTTAATAAATGAACTCAATCCTTAGATAAGTTATCAAGAATTGATATTAAATAGTAAGTCTATACAAAAGATGAATGAATATAAGTAACTATTAGGATCTACATTTTATTTTCTATAACTTATAGACAACTTAACTATTGGGAATCATATTGTAAATAAATGGAAATCAGCAAATTCAGTACTGCAAAAGTTTTGACTTCTATTTCACATGCTTCCACTAGAAAATCAGAACTTCCCCAATGATTCAGAATAACACTATCATAAATAAACACCCCTGACAACCAAAACCTGAAATTTCACATTGTCAAGACGCCAAAATACTAGTTAAATTATTACTGATTATGAATGTTAGATAAATCTTGTATTTGTAGACTCAAGTATCGAGGTACAATTTTATCCATCTTAACATATATACTTCTTTATTACTTCTAAAGATCCATGATTTCATATACTGATATGGGTGCTCCCTCTCCTGACACAGAGTACAACACCTGCAACACCTTTAGTAGATGGCTCCTTAGTTCAACAGAATTGTGGTTCATTGCCAGGCATGTACTGAAAGCGTTTTCAGCTTAGTAGGGCTTTGCCAAAGCTTGTGCTCTGCAGGCAGAGCAATTTATGCAAAACCCCAAGGTCACCCCCATGTCAAGTAAGGTACGATGAAAAGATGTTAGTTCTTTAGGTAGTAGTTGCATTTTTTAAGTATTAATTTCAGAAGGAGAAGGTATATTAAATCAAAATCCATGGAGGTAAATTTTTGTAAACTTTAACAAAATATCATGAGTGAAAAGATTCTTTTCCAGATCTCTGATTATTTTACATCAGAAAATATCTGGGAGCCAGATTAAAAAACTAGTTCAAATGTTAAATACTACATATTCTTCATAGTAATACTGCCAATCCGGCAGCTAGCAGATCAAGTCATAGAGTATTTTATTAAGCAGCTGAACTTTTTCTTAACTGAATATGTGGCATTTTTTATGTAGTTTGTACATTTAGCAACATCCAGTCCTTGACCTCTCCCCTATGGTTCCTTCTGACAACCCAAACAAATAATGATACTCACCAAACCAACACCCCCACACTCACACTCCTGACCCATACAGAATGGCAAATATGAATTCATTTGTTAAAGAAACAGAAGCCCATTTTAAATAACTTAATGGCTTCTTTTGTATTTAATCATTCAACAATTTATTGTTGTTGTTGTGTTCATCCTTCGTTGCATTAGAAGAAGAAATGATGACATGACTTGCACTTGACTTTGTTTTGAGTGAGGGAGGGCTATGCAAGGTCACCAGCCTCACTTCTCCCCCAGAGCCATCTGGATCCAGTGACCAAATATTCATCAGGATGACTGGAGATAACCCAGGATGCAGTGGGGAAACCTTGGCCCCTTTAGGCCAAGGCCTATTAGGTACTCATTTAGGGTGAGTTAAGACCCATTCAGTGAATAGGCCTGGAGAGTGCTGGACCTTTATGAAAGAAGGCCCTCCTCCAAGGGAAGCCAGAAGGCACTTTCTCACTCAAGGACTCTGAGCAAGAGGACTACCTCTTTCTTTGTTATAACTGATGCCTGCAACAAGCAGTGGAAGTACAATGTTAGCTTCAATGCCCATGATCCCTGAGTGTTTCACTCCACTGTAACAGGGCTTCTAAAACATTATGAAGATCCAAGATGTTGCATGTTTTTTGAATCATTGCTTACTGAATCACTAAATAGGACTGACTTTTCTTACAGTGTACCTGCCATATGAAAATCTGTAGGTGTACTACATAAAATGGGACTAAAGGTCTCCCTTTACCATCAACGTTAAAAGATTTTTTAAAGGAGTATCACCAATAAACAAAAAGGGTGTGCTGATTAGAGGGAGAACCAACAAAGGCAAAAGTAAATTCCATTCAGTGCCCCAAAATGCTTTGATTAGAATTGCTTTTATGTGCATCAAACAGTATACCAACAGCAAGCACATGTACCAGTAGCAGGTTTTGTGCAATACTGTACTTAATCTTAGTTTTATTATCTGTCAGATGCTATTTGCTGTTACTTATACAAATAACCATAGTGCCTACTGAAATAATTAGTAGAGGACAAAGCTGCACTTGGTGAACAATGTCTACCCATATACACATTTGCTGATTTTTCTAAATGTTTGGTTTTTAAAATTGTAAATCATAACAATTTATTATTCACATACTGTGTACAAGGTATTGTGAAAGCGACAATGATAAATAACAAAACTCCTTTTCTTCAAAAGCACAAGGAGGTACACTAAGGGATCCTTTCATCCAGCTTCCTCTTTTTATAGATGAGGAAGGAAAATAAGGATAAGCCAAGGATGGAAGGCATCTATTGAGAGCTGGTAAATATGTATTTCCCTGGAATCTTGCAAATCTAGTCAAAAGGATCTGAAAATATAAAGAAAATGAACTGTCTACATATGTCCAACAATCGAGGTATAGACATTACAATTTGTGGGAAGAATAGGTTAATTTTCCAGGCTCCTTTACAAAAACACTCTTATGTTCCAGCCAAATAGGCCTATTCACTGCTCCCTAGACAGCATATTTCACCTTCACTCTCTCTGATTCTGTACAGGTTATCCTGCAGGCCTGGAATCACTCGCTCCTCACTTCAAATTCCTAAGATTCCCAGCTTCCTTCACGTGTCCTTTAAGTGTCATTTCTTACAAGAGTCCTATACAATTCCTCTCTGTTGCTGTTGCCCTCTTCCCTGGAAATTACTTTATGTTTATTTTGTACTGACTTTTATGACTACTGTGTCCTAAAAGAACATAAGCATCTTAAGGTCAGGGAGTTTCCTTTTTGCTGTTGTATCCCTAGAGCTTTGCCTGGGTTGACTACAAATATTTATTACATAATCCCAACTAAGCGGCAGCCTTTTTACATTTCTGATGGATTCCCTATCACACACATTACAGCAGCTATTACAAACCTTTTCATTCCTCCTCAAGTCTTCCTTCCCATAGCACTCCCCACCACCACCCTGCTGAGGACTTAACCCCATACTTCACAGCCATTTTTCAAGAGCTCCCTCTTCTCTTTTCCTCATCTCACATTACTCAGATATCTTCTCCCTCACCTGACTCTCACAAAAAGGTAACCCTTTTCTTTGCCAAGGCAAACCTTCCTTCATGCATCCTTGACCCCACTCTGGCTGATTAACCCCTTATATCGTCCTCACTACAATTTCTCCTGGCTACCGACTGCTTGCCTACTGCATACAAATGAACCCTTTCCACTGTCATCCTTAAAAATCATTCACTTGATCTCCACTAGCCACTATCTTATATTTCTCCTCTCTTCCCATAAAACTGTCTATATTCTGTGTTTCTATTTTCTCTCTTTACTCACTTCTGAACTCTCTGTAATCTGCAACTCGTAATTCTATTAAAACTACTCTGTCAGCTTCTTCTCAATCCTCATCCTTCTCTCTGTAGCCTGTGACTCTACTGATCACCTGCTTCTCCTAGATACCCACTTCTCTATAGATCTTCATGACACTGAGCTTTCTTCTGGTTTTCCTTCCTAACTGTTCCTTTCCTGACTTCATCCAGGTCACTGGGTGTGTCTCAAGGATGGTCTCTTCTTCTATATCACTTGGTGAACTGATCAACTCCCATGGAGTTAAATTATCATCTCAATGCAGATGACTCTTAGATTTATATATAAACATATATGTGTGAATATATAACATATATTTATGTAACGTACATAAAACATATATAAATATATGTGCATATGTATATGTGTACACACACACACACACACACACAACATTTGTCTCCTGACCTCTAACCATACATTATCATCCACCTTTTGGACATCTTGAATTCGATGTCCTAAAGGCCTGTCAAACTCGGTATATCTAAAACAAGACTCATCATCTCCCCCGCCACCTCAAAGCTTTTGCTCTTCTCAACTTTCCTATCCTATTAAAGACAAAGAGACTATCATCCTCACAGTCATCCAGGTTCACAACCATTGTGTCATCAACATCCAATTCACCCCACATATACAATCTGTTGTTAAGAGGCAACTAGGTGGCACAGTGAATAAAGCAATGGGCCTGGAGTCCGGAAAACCTGAGTCCAAATCTGACCTCAAATAACTTACTTGGTGTATGATAAGTTCTGTTTGCCTTAGCATCCTCCTCTATAAAATGAGGATAATAATAGCACCTACTTCCCAGGAATGTTGTGAGGATCAAATAAGATAGCAACTGTAAAGCACCTACCACAATGCCTTGCACCCTATATAAATGTTAGCTATCATTATTATTATTATTGTTACATCTTACCTTTCCTTTTTTCATGTCTCATATAGGTCCCCTCCTTCCCACTCACACAACTAAAACCTTGGTGGCAGGCCCTCATCACCTTCGACCTAGACTATTACACAGTCTATTGGTTGATCTCCCTGCCTCAAGTTGATCTCCCCACTCAGACTATTCTCCCCTCAGCTGCCAAGGTGATTTTCCAAAAGCACATGTCTGACCATATCCCTCTTCCTCCTTCCCTTCCCCTCCTTTCCCTTCCCTTTCTGACAACCTTAAACCTACCATACTCTGAAACCCATAGATTGGACAACACTAGGCCTCAGCGGAAGGGCTGTTTTCTGGACCCTCCCTGCTTAAGAGTGATTATCAATAGTAACTGTTACTGTTTCCCTCCCAACCTGATGTAGTTATTTTTCTTTGCCTCATTAAAGGGGTCATCCCCTGATTACTTTTTAAACAGGCCTATTCACTGAATGGGCATTACCTCACCCTAAGTGAGTATCGGAATAGACCACGGCCTAAAGGGGCCAAGGTCTTCCAGTGCATCCTGGGTCATCTCCAGTCATCCACAAGAATATCTGGTCACTGGATTCAGATGGCTCAGGAGAAAGTGAGGCTGGTGACCTTGCACAATCCTCCCTCCTTCAAAACAAAGTCAAGTGCAAGTCATGTCATCATTTCTGTGATGGCATGGTCTTCTTCGATAAGGAAGGATAAACCCAACAACCACTCTCCCCACTCAATAAACTCCAGTGGATTCCTATATAATCCTGTTTGGAATTTAAAGCCCTTCACAACCAGACCCCTTACTTTCCCTTCTTATACTTTACTCCCCCCTTCACAGTCTATAATTCAGCATCACTGGCCTACTTCCTATTCATTACATAGGATACTCTATCTCCCAATTCTGTGCCTTTTGCTGGTGGTCCCTCATTCCTGGAATGCTCTCCCTCCTCACCTTCAACTTCCTTCAAGAGTCAGCTCACATCTCTCCTTCTGCAGGAAGTCTTTCTGGGTTCTCCCTACCCTTTCCTACTGCCTATCCTCTGGAGATTACCTTCCCTTTATCTTGCAGAGCTACTTAAATTTTACCTCTCCTATTAAAATTTGACATCCTTAAGGGCAGGGACTGTTTTTGCTTTTCTTTGTATCCCCAATGCTTTCGACAGTACCTGGCACAAATAAACACTTGATAAATGCAATTTGACTGACTAGACATAGCAGGTGCTGAATAAATGTCTGAAATTAATGAAAAAATAGCAGCAAGAAATTCTTAGGACATAAAACCCAAGAAAGGAGTGAATAATAAAATCCCATGGCCTCAAGATGCCTATACAACAAAGAAAAATGTATAAGTAATGAAACGAGCAAGGTGAACTAGAAATTCTAACCAAGGAGGCAAATTTGACCTCTTCTCTATCAAGAGACTTGGTAGGGATAAAACTCACACCAAGAATGTTTCTTGGAAAACTGCACCTTATTCAAAAGCAACAGGACAAAGGGGCAAGAGGCAAGTAGCCCTGCATATATTAAGAAGCTATATATAGTTATGTGAAAGGGAGTGGAAGGTGAAAAGAGCATGTTGGAAAGCATTTGGGTGAGTATCAATGGAGGCAGAAGCCGAAAGAATATCATCACAAACTTATATTCTGTCCAGAAAGAGGAAAAAGAAGAAGTACAGGAAACAAATCACAAGCCTGGCACTGAGACATAATATAATAATAATGGTGGACTTCAATTTTCCAGCATAATTCTCTCTGCCAAAAGCAGAACAGCTAAAAATCTCTTTATTTGCCTTATTTGGTAACTTCATGCTTCAAAGAATAAAAGAACCAATACGGAGAACTTCTATTCTGGATTTAATTCTCATCAAGAAGTTTTCAAAAACTAGCCCCTTAGGGCAGAAACAAAGGTTGTAACTTTGAGAAAAGTGACCACTCTACCACAGAATTAATGACAGAGGATAAGTCAGGGAAGATTTAATGTGTTGTAGATTTTTTTCCTTATTAAAAAAAGTATTGATACTTTTATATCATTTTCATTTCTAAATATAACCTTCTCTACCCAACTGAGTCCTTTCATTCTACATTCTAGGAGAACAAATTTAAAAGTGCACAGAGAAGGAACAGGTAGAACCTCATAATCAAAAATTCTCTAGGAGTAGTAGTAAGACCAGGAGGGATGGCAAACTCTCAATAATGGAATTTTAAAGATACAAAGAGAAAAAATTCTGAAGAGGAAAAGGAGAAGCAGAAGGGGAAATGTCTAAAAAGATTAAAATGGATGTACAAATAATTCAACCAACTTAAGACTTTTGAAAGACAAAAGAGGTTGAAAGCAAGGACAAATAATGGAGAACAAATACATAAATGGCATGGTCCTTTAAAAATGCTTAAGAGGGCAACAGCTCACAATGTATTTAGGTTGGCAAGGAAAAAGAAGGATAACAAAGATGGATAAGAAGACAGTAAAGGAAGAGAGAAGACCTTCTCCTCAGAGTGGCTGGACAATAACAAGAAATGGAGAGAAGACAGAGTTATTATAATCTTATTTTGCTTCTGTGCCCTCTGGCAAAAGGGAATGATCTTTAGAATGGAAAAGAGAGTATAGAAATGGCTAATATAAGGAGATAATGAGAGCCATTACCTACTCTTTATGAAATCCAGTCACAGGAAGAGATGAACTACATTCTTGGGGAACTCAAGAACCATTAAATGCTTACTATGTTCAAGGAACTATACTTGGCACTGAGGAGATAAAGGAAAAAAATATCCCAACATTCAGCACAGTGCCTGACACAGTAAACACTTAATAAATACTTTATCTATTTATGTAAAAGTCTCTGCCCTCACAGTGCTTACCTTCTAAGAGAACATCAGCGAATTATGATATATAATTGCTTAGTCATTAATAGGAAAGCTTCTAAAGATTGTACAAAGACATCTAAAGAATTAAGGAATGACAAATATTGTTATCAATTTTCAAAAGTGACCGAGAGTATAACCTACAAACCATAAGCCAGTGAGCTGACTATTATTCAAAGTATGGCTAATGAGAAAAGAAACAACAGCCATAAAGAGCAAATATGGCTTCATCAAGAAGTCATGTCAAACTAACATTTCCTTTTTCTAACAGGTTTACTAATCTGGTAGAAGAGGGTAATGCTATAAATATATTTTATCTAGATTTTGACAAAGTAATTGGCCAAGTCTATCATATAATTTTTGTAGAAAAGATGAGTAGACATGGACTAGACAACATTGTAATTGGGGAAATTCAGAAATGGCTTAGTGATTTAGAAATCTATATATGCCTGGCCTTCAGTTGTTTTAAATTCTCAATAATGACTTAAATAAACGGTATCCTTATCAAGTCTGAAAATTATACAAATCTGAGAGGGAAAGTTACTGTACAACATGACAGTGTCAAGTTTCAAAAAGATCACTTTTTGATGATGAAATTTATGATGAAATTTACTAAGAACCAATCACAAGTATAAGACAGCACTTCATCTGAAAAAGAAAAGGGTTTCAGTAAACCGCAAATGACTGAGTTAACAGTATGAAACAGCAATCAAAAATGCTAACGTTATTTTAGGCTGCTTTAAGAGAATTACAGGGTCCAGGAAACTGGAGATGAGAGTGTCACAAACTCTGTCCTGGTCAGACAACATCTGAAATACTGTGTTCAGTTCTGGTTGCTATATTTTAAGAAGAAAATTTACAAGGCAGAGGATAATCATGATTGAGAAGAGCCTTCAGATCAAGCAATACTAGAGATGTAAACACTAAGGCCTAGGGAGGTGAAGTGGCTTGTCCAACACTACATGGACCCAAATATTAAAAAGGCCATAACCCACTTTGAATGAAAGGTTTTTCCAGCTCTAAGATGTATGATCTTTGCAGAACCACCAAGACAGCAAGGTAGAATAGAAAGAGAGAAAAAAATTCTACTTGCTTGGATTCATAAACAGAAATGCTCCCTTCTGCTACCACCCTATTTAGACTCATACTTTAAACTCCTACCCTTCTTTCATTTCTCTCAGCCCTTATGACAACGACTATCTAACTGCCTAAGAGTATACTCCCACCCTGCCTGCACACACAGTCAACTTCAACTTCCTGATCTCTCAGCCCCATTCATAACTGGACACCTCCAATGCCCCACTTCAGCTCTGAATGTTCTATTACTAACAAACTTTGCCCTCCCTTTATGGACTTTCTGGACATGCCCACCCTCTGCAGTTCTGGCTGCACTTCATCTCATATTTTACAACATAATGGTCCCAAAATGGGAGTCAGATACTCCTTGTTTCCCATGGACACTTCCAGATTCTCCTAGTGCCAAAGTCACACAGTAAACTCTCCTCCTTTGAGGTCCTGTATTGATACCAGTCATCTAATCAAAATCCAAATGTCTATTATTTACTGGCTCCAAAGTCATTTTCCTTCCTTTCTCAAGAAGTCCTTAAGTTAAGGGACATGAACATACATGATGATGATCTGTAAACTCTAATCATCCTGTTTCTCAATCCACTCAGTTCCCATAGTTTATTCCTCCTCTCAGTTACAAATAAAAATAGTGACAACTTTGATCTTGTCAATACCATAAGAATTCAAATCTGTTATCATCCTATCTTTCCTATACCCTATGCCTCCTAAACCCACTTACTGTCTTCACCATAAATTCTAATTACTCTACTCCCAAGTACTTTCCTATGCTATCATCACTGCTATGGCTTTACTTTTCTGTTTTCCCAACACTGACCCTTTAGTTAACCCATTCAACTCTAAAATACCCTATAGTGTTGACTCCCTGTCTATTCATGCTTTGTCAAACCCTCAGATATCTGCCTCCTCTGCTCCTTTTCATGTGCTACTGACAGAGCTAGGAGAGTCCCGCAACCAAGGTGATTACATACACTTCAAACCTATGTTATCTAATCTCAACAGGATCCTCACTGCAAAAAGATAATCCTTTTACTCCTTCCTAATTGTTTTTTGTTCCCACTCACCACAGAGCTACAACAGTCATCCCAAATCTTTTCTTTCTTCAAGTCTCTCTTACCAACACTTCTCACCCATTCTCTCATCTGAGGACCTCCTGTAACAAGGAAACTGAGTATATCAGCCACGCACTCCTTCTCTTCACTACATCTAACAATTCCCTGATATCATTTCCCTATTCTCTGTTCCTTTCCTTCAGTCTCCAATGAACAGCTAGCTCTTTTTCTGGGGTGTATGGGGTAGTAAAGAAGGATTAGCCCTTTTTGGGGCTGCCCATCCACTTTTGGTGTCTACTTGGCACTCAACTCACTTATTGCTCCAAGAAACTGTAACATGCACAGCAGCCATACCCCAGTAAATCATGTAGGCAAACAGGCTAAATCAGGTTTAGGGTAACCAACAGACCTTAAACCCGTTGGTGAGTTAGCAAGGTGTCTACCCCATGCACGTGAAGACTTCTCCCAGTGGAATGGGCAGATGAGAACAATATCTTCCAACAACCATGAAAGTGGCTGAAGTAGGCCTTGTGGAGTGCTTACAGCTTGGTTAGTCATGGAAGATGTTAACTAAGGTCATGTACTGCATCCACTGTCAGTTGTCCAGACTTTTATCTTGCCACTGGACTGTGATGACTCTTGAAAAGAGTTTGACAACTTTGTCCATTTCTGCCTTACTTAAATCCAATTTACCCACAAGTCAAGACATCATGATGTCACTGGTCTGCTTCAAAATGAAGAACCCAGCAAGGTCAACCCATCTTGATTCCTTAATCCCATGCCCTCCCATATTATCTAACATATTGCCCCCATAACCATCCCCTTCTAATCTTCAAGCTCTCTATATCTACTGTTGTTGTTGTGTTCGTCCTTTGTTGCAGAAGAAGAATATGCTATCAGAAAAATGATGACATGACTTGCCCTTCACTTGGCATTGAGTGAGGGAGGGCTGTGCAAGGTCACCAACCTCTCTTCTCCTCCGGAGCTGGATCCAGTGACCAGATATTCATCAGGATGACTGGAGATACCCAGATAATGCTCCTATTTGAAATCATGTGCTTTGATGGAAGTTGGGGGAGAGGGGAATGTTTAGGTATTTTCAGGCTGAATACCTTCTGATGCTTTACACCACGTGTACCAAAGAGGTACTTACGTGACTCAAAGAGAGTGATCTCTAATGGGCAACTCAGAAATTCAGCTCTTCTGCTGAACAATTAATAGAATGACATACCGCATTTCTGTAGCTTTAAAGAAGCCCATGTAATCAATCTATATCTACTAGTTCCATTCTTGTTGCCTACAAATACACCTAAATCTCCGTCATTATTTTTTATTAAAAATCTCTCTAAACTTTGACAATTCCCTCAATTTATCATCCTCTATCTCTCTTCTTTTTCTCAGCCAAACTCCTAAAACAAAATAAAATCTATCTCAGATAATTCCTCAATACTTTCCTTTCTTACTTACTCAATCCTTAACTTAAACCATTCTCCAAAGTTACCAGTGATCTCTTACTTATCAAATCTAATGGCCTTTTGCTGATCCTTATCCATCTTGACTTTTCTGAAGCTTCTGATATTTCTGACTACCTTCTCCCTCCTGGATATTCTCTCTTCCTCAGATTTTCACAATGGTGATCTCTCTCAGTTCTCCATCTATCTGTCTGACCAATCTTTTTCAATCTCCTCTGCTTGATCACTCTTCATATGCCAATCCTAATGTGAGTATACTCCAAGGCTCTGCCCTGGTCCCTCTTTCTCTTTGTTTTCTACACTATCTCACTTGGGGACTTTTCATAAACTCCACAGGTTTAGTTATCATCTCTATGCAAATGATTCTTTCTTGTACATATACAGAACTAGTCTCTGGAATTCCAGTCCCACATCACCAACTGCACCTTAAGCATTTCTAATTGGATCTCCCCTAAGTATCTCAAATTGTAGATGATCAAAATGATCTTTTCCCCAAAACTGACTACCTAATAAACTTCCCTATTTTTTGTCAAGGGCACCATCATCCTTCCAGTGTCCAAGGTTTGCAACCCTAGTTATCATCCTTGACTCCTTATGCTCACTAATCTCCAATCACTGCTGGTCTACAGGCTACTTTCCTTCTCTCTACAAACAAGTTTACATCTCTCCCATCTTCAAAGAACCATCCCTTGATCCACCTATTCCTGATAACTATCATCTTATATTTCACCTCCCTCTTGTGTTTAAACTCCTTGAGAAAGCCAGCTACAACCAGTAACTCCATTTACTCTCCTCTCACCCGCTTTTAAACAATTTATAGTCTGTATTGTGACCTTATCATCCAACTGAAAATGCTCTCTACAAAGTCACCAAGGATCTCTTAATTGCCAAGTCTAAGTCTTTTCTCCAACCTTATCTTTCTTGTCATCTCTGCAGTTTCTTCTTGATACTCTCTTCTCTTGAGGTTTTCATGATGCTACTCTCTCCTAGTTCTCCTCCCAATCTAGCCATTCCTTTTCAGTCTCCTTTCTGGATCTTTGTCCAGATCACACCCACTAACTGTGGGTCCCCTTCTTTTTTTCCCCTCTCTAGTGTTTTGGTTATCTCATCAGCTTCGAAGGATTCAATTTTCATCTCTATGTGGATGATTCTCAGGTCTGTTTATGGAGCACTAACCTCTAGTCTCACATTAAATAATACAATAATAGCTAACATTTTATAGCATGCTTTTTAAATTTTGCAAAGCACTTTACAAATACCTCATTTTATCCTCACAACAACCCTGGGAGAAGACTGAGGCAGATAGGGATTAAGTGACTTGCCCAGTCACATAACTAGCAATTTTCTGGGGCAAAATCTGAACTCAGGTCTTCCTAACTTCAAGTCCAAGGATCTACCCACTGTAGTACCTAGATGCCTCCATGAGGATCACACACATCTCCAATTGGCTTTTGGACATCTCAAACTGAACATGCCACAGACATCTTAAATTCAGCATGTCCAAAGCTCAATTCATTATCTTTCCCAAGGCATTCACTCTTCCTATCTTTACTCTTCCACTGGAGGACACCACTATCCTAGTCATGCTGAAACCTAGATGTCATCATTAACTCTTTATTCTCCTCTACCACATACATCCAATCTGCTGACAAGTCCCGTTGATTCTACCTTCACAACATCTTCCAAACTGGCTTTTAAACTGTTCTCCATAAATGACATTTTGCTGTTTCTCATATATCACATTCCATTTCCTGTCTTCATGCCTCTGCCTGGATTGTCCTCAATCTCTGAAATATATTTGACCCTCACTTCTACCTTTCAGGATTCTCGTTTTCCTTTAAGACTTGGTTCAAATGACACATTCTAAATTAAGTCTTTCCTGAATGCCCAAGTTCCTAGAATCTCTTCTCAAAAAATTATTCTGTAAGTAATTTGTATATATGTACATAATGTCTCTCCCAAAAGCATCCTTGTAAGCTCCTTGAGGGTAGGGACTATTTCACTTTTGGTATCAACAGCACCTAGTACAGCATCTGGCATATACTAGACATTTAATAAATGCCAACAAATAGTCAGTTCAGTCTTTTATTTGACAAAAAGAAACCATTTCCTTCAAAGTTAGACTATTTTACTATCTGAAGCTATGTACTCCAAATTTACCCACAAATATAACTTTCTATGAGACTCATTAAAGAAAGCAACAGTGTAATAAATAAGCAGAACTGACAACTTCTTATCCTAGAAATTGCTTCCCTTTACTTCAATAGATGACAATGGTCTTTCTTGAGGTCATATTTTCAAAGATATGTTGATATGTTTATTGGTATCAGTTCTCTAAAGACTGGTGGAAATGGACAAAAATAGCAATAGTGTTAGTCTACAGAACACATATCTTGGGCAATGTTAGCTATTTCATGGTTTAGTATTAGACCAATTAACCAAAAGGTTTACTCTCCAGTGAAATGAAAAAAAATTTTTTTTAACAAAATAAACTTCTTAAAAATAAAAAAAATCTCCAGTGAAATGGTTATATTTTAATTCAAACTGCACATAGCTATCAATATCCAGCCCCTCAAGGATCTGCAATCTCGTTGTTGTGGGTCTTTGCCTCCTTCTACCAATGCAGATCACAATGTTCCCAAAACCTAGCAATTCATCTTTGAGAATTACTAGGAAGCCAAAAAACCGCCCCCCAAAAAACCGCAACCTATAACTAACCTAGAGATAAGCCTTCCTGAATTTGGCAAATGCAGTAGTCCATCAATGAGCCCATAAAGTTTTTCCAGCTTGGTAAAACCTGCCAGCCCTTACACTGCACTGGTACAGGAATTGAGAATCCTAAGTCACCACCACACAGTCACACTTCAACGCCACAATGAAAACATCTTGATAGAACTTCACCAAAGTATCTAGTAACAGTTAAGTTCAAAGTCTAAGTGTCTATCACAAATCTTAATTAGCTTTAGAATATGAATTTTAAAAGAGGCCCTCTTGACTAGGAGTGAAACCAAAAAGACTGAGACTCTGGACAAACTTTGATAGCTATTTTCAATGACTAAAAAAGAAACAGAAGTCATTTTACATAACAGAAAAATGTGGATGCCATATTGGCATCTTGTTACCTTAAATCATATAAAGAAGTATCATTGACACAGTGGTTTTCATAGCTAATACTTCAGTAATTCATGGAAATATGCTTCTTGAAGCCCCAGAGGGCATAATGAGAAGCAGTGGGTGCAATTTTCAGAGATTTCAACTTCATACAAGGAAAAATTTCTCAACAATGAGAGCTGTCCAAAAGTGGAATGGACTCGTTCTGCAGGTGGCAAGTTTCCTCTCACTAGAAGTCAAATAGTGACTGGATGATTACTCATTGAACATGCTATGTAAGGAGGGATTTACTGGTTAGCCTAGATGACTTGAGGTCCTTTCCAATTCTGACATTCTATGATTATACTAGTGTAGACACACATAACATATACATATATATATATATGTATATATATATATATATAAAACAGGCCCTCATATATCACTAATAAAAAACCTTTGACTGCTATGAAATAAAATTCATTGAAAGAGACAATGGTGTTATTAACTATGATGTGTTTATTACCAATAAAAACACTAAAGATCTAAAAAAGTAGTCAAGGAAAGAATTCAAAAGTACCCTGAATGCTGTTTATATTCCTATGCTCACTCTATTATCTATTCTTGCTTGTGTATCTTTGTAGAAACATAAACCATATCCTTTTAAAAACTGTTTTCAGGTCTCTAGCTATTATCAGGACATAAACTGGCTATTATCAGGATATAAACTTATTCCCAATTATAAATTTTTATCCAATGCACAAAATGAAGTGCTTCATTCTTTGCTTTTCTTAATGCTTTTTAGGTTAGCTGAACCTTAATAGTAAACAATAAGTGCAAATTGTTATTTTAGAAGCATTTGTCTTTGTAAGCCTTCTGTTACCAAAACTTCAAGTTTTAGGAAAAATGTGTCCTATATTCCAAGTGTCAAATTAAAAATCAACACATATCTATTAAATATGTAACTACATATGAGGAGCTACACTAAGTACTGGCTCTCATATTGGACTTAATGACAGTGATGTATGAGAAACTAAAGAGAAAATTTGGTTTATTTTAGGGTTTTACATCTACATTTTCAGAATGTAGCAGTTTACAGGCACTATCATAAAATCTCTATTTGTAAATATAATTAAGATTCAAAAAGAAACATTTGTGGAAATGATATAATACTGTAGGTGCTGTATCTGATATTAAGATTTTTCGAATAGCTCCCTCAGAGCAACTACTAGTTTAAATTAAAGTTAAAACAAAGTCCTTATTCCCTACCATGGTATACAGTGAGGAAGTTAATAAATCATTTTGAATGTCAGTATGGTAATAAAAGGTCCATTTTTCAACCTAAAAGTTTCCTTCACTGAGAAAACAAAGCCTTACTGAAATTTCCTGCATAGAGAAAATTCCTACACTGAATCCCAAAAGACTGCGTGTGGGAGGGAAAGTTATATATGGTTTTGTTTTAATTGCATTAAGTTCACGGAGGTCTTGATAGTTAAGTGCTTTGAATATACATCTTACAAAGGTACTTAATAAATGTTTACAATATTGACTATAAACAAATACCTTGTTTATCTAACATGATACCTAACGTTGTAAAATAAATTTTTATTTCACATTTTAAGTGCAACAAGTGAAACAGAATTATGATCTGGTTTTGTACACACTTAGTTTGTTCAAAATAAAATCTGTCCATATAAAATACTCCATATATGAATTTGAAACCATGTCTCCTCACAATATAATGTTAACTGTATAAGACAGCAGTATCTTTTGAACTACACCTGTCATTTTTCTAGCTCTGTCTGACCCATCACTTTGTATAAAGCTACCATTTTAAGGCCCTATGATTAATCTACAGTTAACACAAGGGAAAGTTTACTGAGTAAGGGGATGAGGAGGTGTATATTCAGAGATGAATATGATGTTCAAAAAAAAGCATCAACAAAACAAATCTATAGCAAGTCTATAAAAGATACAACTGCAGTAGATTTTTTTACTACTCATGAAGGTGATAAAAGTTTTTTTCTAGCTAGGGAGGTTACTGTCCTGTAGTATTAATCCCTGGTCATACCACATAGGAGGAATATGTTCAATTCTACCACCAAATTTTAAGACTGTCTCAGAGTTAAGGATTTCCAAAGGAGGATAATCTCATGGTGAGAGGTCTCAAGATTAGGCCATGAAGATAAGTTGATAAAACTGATACAATAGTGGTCAAGTATTATATAGAATTAGAAGAGGGATTACATTTGTTCTGCTACATCTCAAAAGAGAAAAATTAGGAGTAATAAGTGGAAGTTGCAGCAAGATTTAAGTTTGATGTAAGGAAAAGACTTCCTAATGATTAGAAATGTCCAGAAATAAAAAGGAATGCTTCAAGTGGGAATGGGTTTCCTCTCACTAGAGGTCTTCAAGCAAAGGCTGGATGACCAACCACTTTTGGATATAAATAGAGTTCCTGTTCAGGTACAAATTAAATGGAATTATCTTTGAGGTCTCTTTCAATTCTGAAGTTCTATGATTCTATAATACTTTAAAATTTTCACTTAAAAATAGTGGTAGGCACTTAATGAAGTAAATGACTGTAACTTCACCATAAAATAAAATTAATGCCTTGGTTTTCAAAGGCAAAGCTACATTTGTGTCATTACGAATGGCAAGTTAGGAAACTTCCAAAAGTTTCTTTTTAAGAAAGTAGAGGTATTATTATAGTTTTATCAATCACAAGATCATTTGTTTTTTAGAACCTCAGATCTGAAAATAAGCTTGCAAGTAACATGGTCTAACCTAGGGGTGGGGAACCTGCCACCTCAAGGCCACAAGTGGGCCCTCTAGGTCCTTGGGTGCGGCCTTTTGACTGAGTCCAAATTTTACAGAACAAATCCTTTCGTTAAGGGGATTTATTCCATGAAGTTTGGATTCGGTCAAAAGGTCATACTTGGAGGACCTAGAGGGTCATATGTGGCCTTGAGGCTGCAGGTTCCTCACCCTTGGAACCTATACCTGAACAAGAATTCCTCCTATAATATTCCTTCAAGTTATCTAGCAGCCACCTGAAGACTTCCAGTGGACAGGGAACATACCTCCTCGACACATTCATTTTTGGACAATTCCGAGTTCATACAGGTAGTAAAGTTCTACATGTATCACATTATCATTTGCAAAGTACTTTCCCAGGATGAAGTAGTAGCATTCCTATGTCACAGAGGAGGAAACTAAGACTGGCGGAGAGGGAGGTTAAAACTGATCAAAAGTCACTCCAGGTTGCCTATGTCATTTATTGCACCCAGTGAGGTTTGTCAAAAAACTGAGGACTTATATCTACAAAGTCATTAGAAAAGTCATAGTCTGGGGAAAAGTGTTGGATTTGTAGTCAGGAGACCTAGCATCAGATTTTGGTTCCAACAGTTAATAGATGAAGCAAGCAGTTTAATCTCTCTGATACTCATTTTTCTTATCTCTCAAAGGGGGAATCATAATACTTCCACTACATATCACACAGGGTTGTTGTGAGGATGACACTTGTAATACTTTAAAGCACTATAGAAATAGGGTTTCCAGAATTATATATGAGGACACAGTGAGTTTCTTCATCTGCACAATGAAAACAGCAATACTTGGCATTACCAATCTCACATAGTTCTGAGGAGAGCACTTGGTAAGCCTTAATTAATGGTGAAGTTATTATTTATTGCATAGACTACACATTCAAAAGTAAGTATTCTTTTTGAGAGGCAGTTTCTGGGGAAGGATAATAGTATTGTATTGGTTGTATGTTAAAATGTCCTTAAAGACTTTTTCTTTAGACTTTTTGTCTCTTCAACATCCTTATGCACTGCTGTGTATTATAGTCACTTGCATTTGGGTTTTATCAGTCTATTAAAATGTAAGCTCCACCTGGCAGAGACCACATCTAACTTAAATTTTGCCTATCTCCCAGAAGAGGAATAGGGTCCAGCACACAACAGATACTTAGCGTATGTATGCTGAACGAAAACTAATGTTTAAAAGTACTGACGGCATCCTTTATCCTTTCAGTCAAATCCACATATGACTATCAACATAAAGCACAGCACTAAATTAAAATCTCCAATTTCTACAGATGAGCTCTTAGACTCTTTCCAAATGCTATGACTGTATGGGAAAAAAGAATAGTACCAATTTATTTCTATAAGGCCTTAAGATTTACAATGCTTTTTTTCCCCACAACACTCCCTACCAAATGGTTGAGTGCAAGCATTCATTTTACCATTCGACCAAGAAGAGGAAACCATTTCAGGGCTGAAGTGACTTGATCTTGGGTCAAACCATTAGTAAGTAGAAGATCTGGAATACAAAATCAGGTCTCCTGGTTCTAAATTCAGAGTTGATGTACAAGCTGTACATAAGTACATTTACATATTAACATTTTAACTCCTATCTTCTCTATTCTCTTGAATCACATTCTAGGTAGGAAAAATACCATGCCCGCTTGAAAGATTTGTCTTTTATAACTTCTACAATGTTCTTTCTCCAGCGCAGCTCTCAGGCTCGGTTGTAGGTCAAAGTTTATCATCCCACGTATCTACGGAGCTAGTTTGTGCCCCGAAAAGAAACTCTCCTGGTCAGAAGTTCTGAACTAGCCCTTTCCCTTTATGGACTATATTAATGGGAAGGGTGCTACCACTACACGGTAGCAAAAGTTGAGCTTTAGAGAACACCTAGCCAATCTCTCTTACATACAGATGAGGAAACTGAGATCCAAGCAAGTAAAAGGACCAATTTGCCCAAGATCAGATAAGGAGTAACCAGCTGAGGTGGGACCTGAACTTAGGTCTTCGGGTTCCAAATCCACTACAACTTCTACCATATAAGAAATACGCCCATACAAACATTACACACACAGGCACAAACGTTACATATCGTTCTCAGGCAAATCCCCTGCACACACGCACGAACATACGTTCACACACCTCACAAAAACGGACAAAATCACCGAACATTAGGGATGTAAGGAACCTCAGAGACGATCTTAACTACTTTGGCTTTATAAATGAAACAAAGCTGCTGAGACTGTAAGGGACTTGAACAAGGTCACACGCCGAATCAGTGACCACCCCAAATTGAAGCCCCGGAGCCCTCGCCTCCACCATGGGCCGCCTGTGTACAGAGGCCGCGCCGGGGCGAGGCCCCAGTGACTCAGGGCCGCTGAGTCAAGCCCCAGGCTCACCTAGTCCCTGCCCCACCAGAGGGCTGTAGCCCCGTCTCCCCCAAACAATACCCACCGAGCCGGGCCAGGCGCCGCCAGGACCTTGGGCTCCGCATCCGCGGCAGAGTGGAAGCCTTTACAAAGGCCGGCGCAGCGACAAGCCCATGCCCCAACACCCACCCCCACCCCCACCCCCGGCCGGGCCTCGAGCCAACTTCCAACCGACTGCGGACGGGCCAGGCCTCGGCAGAGCTGGATCTTGGGGTCCCGTCCCCCGACCCGACCAGCGGGCCTCACCTGGGCGTTGGCCTCTTACATCGCTCCCTCGCCCCGTGGCAGCCTTTCCCTCGCCCTCCTCCTCCTCAGCCTTTGGCAACTGGCCCCAGCTTGGCCCCGCTGCCCCCTTCCAACCGCCCCAGCAGCAGCCGCCGCTGCCTCAGACCCGCGCCCACCCGGAAGCTCTTCCAGGCACTTCCGGCAGGAGAGAACGAGGGAGGCCGGGAAGCCGAGAAAAACACCCTGGGGGCGGGGCTGGGGGCGGGATTGGTAGGGATCTATCTGAGAGAAGGCGGACCCGAAGAGTTAGTTCTCACGTCCACCCATACCCACACACTCACCCCCCCCAACACCATACACGTACACAGCGGGGAGAGGCGGGGGAGAGGAGGAGGGACGGGGCGGGGCAGAGAGACCGCGGGTGGGGGTGGGAGTGGGGATGGGGGCAAGGAATAAGGGTCAGAGAGCGCACATGCGCGCACGCTCCGGGGTACGTCGGGAGCGCGCCTGGATCCACCGGCTCGGAAAAGGCGAGATCTCAGAATCTGGGTCGGGACCGGACGGGGGCGGGTCGTAGCACCCCACCCGAGGTCTGGTCACCTCCTACTGAGTTGGAGGCCGGGTTGATAAGCGAGTCGAGGAGGCGGGGCCGGCTCGCTCGTGGGTGGGGGAGGTCGGGGTGAAGCCAGTACATGCCCCTGAACACGCACAGCCACGCTCCCACTGTGTGTACACAGCTGATTCCCACCCCCATCCTGTGCCCTGAATCACACACTCACACCCGTGTGTGTGACTGCCCTGACTGCGCGCTGAGGCACAGAACTTCGGACCCGGGTAAAAGAAGCGGGTCACAGCGAACTTCCTAAGAGGCATCCAGCTTCCGCTTAAAGCTCTTCAGTCCCTGTCGACCTTGGGTCAGTAGCCCTGGCTCTAACGATGCTCGCTACCCTAGTGTCCTGGGGCAAGTCACAATCTCTCCTGACCTCAGTTTTCTCCTGTAAAATGGAGGGATTACGCAGGGTGGCCCCTGGATTGCCTTCCAACGCCAGATGTAGAGCTTTTACCGTCAGGAAATTTCACACCCCCCCACAGAGCATGTCTACCCCTGCGTCCACCCACCCACCGCTTCTGCTTGTGTCCTGTGGGGTCAGAGAACAAGTCTGATCCTTCCAACCCTTGGGCAGCTTCTCCAGGCTAAACACTCCCAATTCCTTCAACTCTTAATCTTCACGAAGGGTGCCTGCCAGGCTTTTTATTTTCCCCTATCTTATTGCCATTCTCTGAGAGTACCACACAAGTTATCAGGGTAAACTGGGCGTTCGGAACTGAACTCAGTACTCTAGATAGCATCTGACCATGCTTCTGGAGGGGACCCAGTATGAAAATAGCTTGTATGGCTGTCATACCACACAGTCACCTGGCATTTATTAAGCACCTACTGTGTGCCAGGCAGCATGATAAATGCTGAAGATACAAAGAAAGACACAAAACAGCCCCTGCTCTCAGGTTCATAGTCAGAGGAGAAGACAACGTTGCTTGTTAGCAATGACGTGTAAATAAGATATACATACAGGACAAACTGGGAATAATCTCAGAGGGAAAGCACTTTGAGTAAGGCCTGGGAAAGGTTTTTTGCAGAAAGGAGGACTTTGACTGGGACTTGAAGGAAGTCAGGGAAGTTAGCAAGTAGAGTTGAGGAGGGAGATCATTCCAGGCATAGAGGACAGCCAGTGAAGATGCTGAAATGGGGAGATGAGAGTCATGTGCAAGAAATAGCAAGTACCTTAATATCTCTGGGTTTTAGAATAAGTGAGGGGGAGTAATAAGTATAAGAAGACTGGAAAGACAGAAAAGGACCAAGTTATGAAGGCCTTTGAAAGACAGACAGAGGACTTTATAGAGATCCTAAAAGTGATAGGGATCCACTGAGGTTTATTGAATGAACTGTTAATATGTTGAATTTGCATTGCACTAAATCCCCCAGATCTTTTTCAGGCAAACTGCTGTCTAACCATGCCTCCCTTATCTTGTACCTGCAAAGATGATTTTTTTTAAACCCAAGAATAAGACTTTTGTATTTGTTAAATTTCATCTTAAATTTCAACCCTAGGGTTCTAGAGTGTCTGTCAGGATCCTTTAGGGTATGATTCTGACCTCTAGTGCATTAGTCATATCTTTTGTAATCTGAAAAATAACCATGTGTGAAGAGAACTTGCACATGCTATTCATACCTTTATCCAAGTCATTTTTAATAAAAAAAAAAGATATTTAATTGCCACAGGGCCAGATTTCTGGGTCACTCCACATAGGACCTTCCAAGTTAACATTGACTATGAGTCATACCATTCAACCAGTTCTGAATCCTTCTGTTTATACTTTTATCTAACTCTCACCCTGCATCTCACTATCTTGTCCACAAGGACAGCATAAGAAGCTTAATCAAATGCTTTGCTAATCTCCAGGTAAATTATATAGCATCTTCCTGTTCTATTAGCCTAGTAACCTTGTCAAAAAAGGAAGTAAGGTCACCCTGTCCTGACTTACTCTGAATGAAATCATTCCATTTCTTTGTGATCACAGCCTACATGACTAAATATTCACTAAGTATCTAATAGTTTATTCTAGAATATTTTTAAGAATTAAAGCCAAACTCACTGATCGATAGTTTGCAAACTATATTCTTTTTTTCTTTCTTTTTTGTTTTTTAAAGAATCAGAACATTTACCCTTCTACAGCTCAGAGGTACCTCACCTGCTCTCCATGAGCTTTTTACATATCACTGACAGTTGCTCAGCAATAATATCTGTGGCTTCTTTGATTTCCCTGGAGATAATCATCCGGGCCAGATAACCTGAATTCATTGAGGGCACCTAGGTGTTCTTTTTCTATCTCTTTCCTTACATTGGGTATTAACTCCCTAATAGTCATTTTGTTTTGTCTATTCTAGTCTACAGGTCATTCTACTTGGCAGTGAAAACAGAAGCAAGAATTGAGAAGCTCTCTTTTTTCTCAGTTGTCAGTTTCTTATTGTCCCGTCAACCCTGAACAGCAATCTACCTTCTTCTGAGAATCTCCGCTTTTCCTCAATATGGCTTTAAGAAAAAAGCCGAGTACATTAAACTGAGAAGTTTTTGCACAACCAAACCCAATGCAACCAAAATCCGGAGGGATGTAGTAAATTGGGAAAAAATTTTTACAGCTAAGCTCGGGGATAAAGGCCTCATTTCTAGAATATATAGAGAACTGACCCAAATGTATAATCATACAAGTCATTCCCCAATTGATAAATGGTCAAAGGATATGAACAGGCAATTTTCAGAGGAAGAAATTAAAGCTATCTATAATCATATGAAAAAATGCTCTAAATCACTATTGGTTAGAGAGATGCAAATCAAAACAACTCTGAGGTACCACATCACACCTATAAGATTGGCAAACATGACAGAACAAGAAAATGATAAATGCTGGAGAGGATGTGGGAGAGTTGGAACACTAATTCATTGTTGGTGGAGCTGTGAGCGATCCAACCATTCTGGAGAGCAATTTGGAACTATGCCCAAAGGGCTACAAAAATGTGCATACCCTTTGACCCAGCAATATCGCTACTAGGACTATATCCCCAAGAGATCATAAAAATGGGAAAGGGTCCCACATGTACAAAAATATTTATAGCAGCACTCTATGTAGTTGCCAAAAACTGGAAGTCAAGGGGATGTCCATCAATTGGGGAATGGCTGAATAAATTATGGTATATGAATGTAATGGAGTACTATTGTGCCATAAGAAATGATGAACAAGAAGACTTCAGAGAGGCCTGGAAGGACTTATATGACCTGATGCTGAGTGAAAGGAGCAGAACCAGGAGAACTTTATGCACAGCAACAACCACAGTGTGTGAGAGTTTTTTCTGGTAGACTTAGATTTTTGTAATAACACAAGAACTTCTGAAAAAAAAAAAAAATCCCAATGGTGGACCTCAAGGCAAAATGCCTTCCACACTCAGAGAGAGAAATATGGAAGTCACTCACATAATGTAGCAGATCATGTTTGTGTATGTGTATCTGTTTGTGTATCATGTTCTGATTTGTTATACGGATTCTTTCATTTATCTTAGTCTGACTACATAGCATGACTATAGTGAAAATATACTCAATAGGAAAGTATATGTAGAATCTATACAGAATTGTATGCAGTCGTGGGGAGGGAGGGAGGTAGTGGGGGGTGGGTGGGGAGGGATAAAATCGCAATTGTATGGCAGTGATTGTTAAACATTAAAAAAATAAAAAAATTAAAAAAAAAAAAAAAAAGAAAAAGAAAAAAGCCTTAGCACCCTTGACATTATTTTTAAACTCTTCTCTGATTTTGTTTATATCTCTATTTCTCTGCCCATGTCTCCATTTTCCATATGTATGTTTTTAAAATACAAATTGCTTGGTGAGATTTCTGTATATCCACATTAGTGTCAGGTAATTGACACTAATGTGACAACTGTCAGACAACTACCATTTTCCCTCCTCATTGTAATGTTTTCCTTTATGTCTTAATTTCATTCTTGAGAATTTCCCATCTCTTTCTGGCTGACTCGTCCTGTAAAAATTTCTCCTCAAAAATATCTGTATCCTTCTTCTGAATCCTCTAGTTCATCTTGTTTGTTGCCTATATTTTGTGTGTTTTTGTATAGACTTTTGAAGTCATTGGTTTTACTGCTGGTTTTTTTATTGTTTTTTTTGTCTCCTTTGAACTCAATTGCTACACTGTAGTTACTTTCTATGGCAGTTTTCTTCCTCTAGGCCCTCCCTTTTCTATTTGAAGTTCTGATCCTCTCCACATACCAATATCCTGCCTGTACATAAAACATATTCATATCCTCCATACGTATGCCAGATCATACCTACATTGAACCTATATGTATGTATATATGTATATAAATATATACATACATACTACATGTATGCATGTATGTATATATGCATATATACATATATATACACACACATATTCCAAAAGATCTACCCTCCCCTCCATTTACACTGCCTTTACACACAGTCTTATCTGTCCCTGGATTTGTACACTAACCACCCCTACTAGCTAACCCACAGACACACCATTGCCTCCCGCATATACTTACCCTCATATACAACACTGTCCCCCTTTTGTGAATACTCCTCATATACCCTGATCCAAATATATATATTTTAACTACCCACATACGCTGACCCTTCCCACATATCATATACCGTGGCTACTCACAAAAATTGACCTACAATTATACTGACTCATGCCACATGCTATACACTGACCCCTCATCACTCTCACTCACTCCTCCACATAACAACTATTCACATATACTGACCTCTACATATAGTATTCACTTACACTACATATAGTATTCACTTACAGACTGAACTCATAACTTCCCCACATAGCACTGTCCATACACAGCCCAGCCCCTTACACACACACACACACACACACACACACACACACACCCCTTATACCTCCAAACACATACCCTGACCTCTGAACATACAGCCTACTATGCTTAGGCTACTCTCACCTGCTTACATAATATGAAAGAACATAAATATGCACACACACAATTATCTTTACCCCACTCATCATAGTCATTGCCCATCTCCACATATATACATTGACTTCAAAATGCATCTTCATTCTTAACCCCAGTGGCCTCCATACAGACACCAGGTCTCCTTGGTTGGTTGTTGTCCTTCATTCTCAAAGAGTACCAAAATTATATCACCATGATAAAGTAAAGTTTCAATGTGTCCAACTGTGGCTCATCAGATCAATAAGAACACGGAATGCTGTACCACAGATTGGACACAAATAGTTCATATGAACATTTGGGGTGGATACTTCAAATCTGCACATCCCATGTTTCCTTTGTGCCGTTTCAATTCTACTTTGCTCATTGAGCACAGCACGCTTTCTGATGTGGGCACACCATGTTGAGCGATCCTATGCCAACGTCTCCTGTGTCGCACAATCAAATCCAAAGTTCTTGAGAGACACCTTGAGAATCTCCTTACAACAAACTCAGTTAAGTATAGAAATCTAACTAGCTCTACAGGCAGGAGGAGGGGAAAGGGGAAAGAAAAGGGAGGGGAGGCTAAAAGGGAAGGAAGAAATAGTAAGAAAGTGTCCTTGTATCACTTCTTCCAACCACCATGTGATTGCCTGCCCCATGCGAGTTCTCCATAAAATAAGTCTTTTTGTCAAGCAAACATTTTGCACTCTAACAACGTGGCCAGCCCATCAGAGTTGCACTCTCTGAGGCATAGTTTGAATGCTTGACTTTGCTCAAGCAAAGACCTCAGGGTCTGTTACCCTATTCTGCCAGGTGATCTTCAGAATCTTCCTAAGACAGTTCAGATGGAAGCAATTCAGTTTCCTGGCATGGTGCTTGCTGGTAGACTGTTCTTGTTTCACAGGCATACAACAATGAGGTCAGCACAACAGCTCGGTAAACCTCAGTTTGGTAGTCAGTCTAATACCTCTTCTCTCCCAAACTTTTCTTCAGAGCCTCCCAAACACTGAACTTACTCTGGCAATGTGTGTGTCAGCCTCATTGTCAATGAGTACATCCCTGGAAAGTACACTTATGAAGGTAAGTGAACTTATCCACAGCATTCAAAACTTCTCCATTTGTTGTAACTGATAGTTCCATGTATGAATGGTATGGTGGTGGTTGATGGAGCACCTGTGTTTTCTTGGTGTTAATTATTAGGCCAAAATTAGCGCAGGCAGCAGAGAATTGATCCATATTTTGTTGCATCTCAGCTTCAGAGGCTGCATTGAGTGCACAATCATCTGCAAACAAAAAATCATTCACCAACACTCCCTCCACTTTGGTCTTGGATTGCAGCCTTTTCAAATTGAAGAATTTACCGTCAGTACAGTAGATGACCTTAATGCTATGTTCATCCTCATTGAAAGCATTTTACAACATGGCTGAAACCATCATGCTAAAAAGCATGGGAGCAAGCACACAGCCCTGTTTCACTCCATTGGTGGCTAGGAAGGCACAAGAGCATTGTCCACCATCCAGAACCTGGGCAAACATGCTGTCATGAAATTGACATACAATACTGATGAACTTCTCTGGGTAACCAAATTGTGACATAATTTTCCATAAGCCCTCACAACTAAGGCCTTGGTCAGATCTACAAACGTTGTTTTCAGACCTCTGTTCTGCTCCTGGCATTTCTCCTGGAGTTGTCAGGCAGCAAGCAAACACCATACTGACTGTTCCTCAGCCCTTTCTGAAGTCACACTGGCTCTCAGGTACATGACCATCTTCCAGGAGAAGGATCCATCTATTAAGGAGGACTCTAGTAAGAATCTGTTCAGCAGTGATTTAGAGAGAGACCCCCCGTGACTGTTGCAGGACAGTCTATTTCATTTACTTTTATAGAGATGGACAATGGAGGCATCCTTGAACTCCTGGGGGATAACCTCCTCTTGTCATATAATTTGGAAAACTTCAGTCAGCTTCTGCATGAGCAATGGTCCCCCTACTTTGTAAATCACAGCTTGAATAGAATTAGCACCAGGTGCTTTGCCACATGAAAGGAGCCTAATGGCACTCAAAACCTGTTCTTCAGTTGGAAGTTCAGCTAAGGAAGGATTGACTTCAACCTGTGGTAAATGGTGAATGGCCTCATCATTGATTGATGATGATCTGTTGAGGACACTATAGAAGTGTTCAGCCCATCTCTTTAGGATTATGTCCTTCTCATTAATCGATGTGACTCCATCAGCACTGAGTGATGCACCATAGGTTTTTGATCCATAAATAGTTTTCAGGGAATCATAAAAGTGCTTTGGATTGTTACTATCAGCATAAAACTGCATTTCATCTGCCTTCTTACTGAGCCAGGAATCCTGCATCTCTCTAAGCTTTGCTTGTACTTTACTTTTGATGGAATTAAATACTGCCTTCTTAGAGATGGATGAACTTTCCTTCTGGTAAATCCTGTGAAGTTCTTGTTTTTCATTTAGCAGCTTCTGAATTTCCCCATCATTTTCATCAAATCAGTCTTGGTGTTTGTGAGTGTTCTCACCCAGATGAGCAAATGTAGTGCTGTACACCAAATCTTTGAAAGCTGACCACTCCTTTTCTACTCTACTGTTGCCAACTGTGTGTTGGCTCAACTTTCCTTCCAAGTTTTCAATAAATTGTTCATGTGCAGAGAAGAGCTCTAATTTGTTGACATTAATTCTTCTGGTAGTCATTTTGCCTTGGGGGTGGCACTTTCAATGAATGTGAATATTTAGCTTGGAAAGGACAAATCTATAATCAGTCCAGCACTCTGCACCACACATTGCCTTTGACACTCTCACATCTTGTCTGTCTCTTCTCCTTACAATCACATAGTCTGTATCCATGAAGTTTTACTACATTTGGGTAAATGGAAAACAGTGTTGGTGATGAAAAGACCATGCGATGCACAAGTCTTCAGCAGTAAATGACCATTGCTGTTGCTGTTTCCAACTCCGTTCCTCCCTAGGACTCCTTACCAAGTCTGGTAGTCTGAGCTTACTCTAGCATTAAAGTCACCCAGAATTATAAGCTTGTCCTCTTTTGGCACATTGATGATAAGGGTTGCTAAGTCTTCACAAAATTGTTCTTTGACCTTATCAGGGTTCGAAATGGTGGGAACATAGGCACTGATGATAGAGATATGACATTTTCCTGCAAGTGGCAATCGTATTGTCATGAGCCTGTCATTCACTCCTTTTGGCAGGCATAACAGCTTGTTGACTAGATTAGTTTTGATTGCAAAACCCACACCAGCTTCATAGCACTCCACTTTGCTGTGGCCACTCCAGAAAAATGTGTATTCAGTTGCAACTTCAGTAAGCTGGCCTTAATTTGCCAGCCTATTTCACTTGGGGCTGCTATTTGGATGTGATACCTGTTGAGTTCTCTTGTAGCAAGAGCAGTTTGTCTTTCACATTTGCTGAATCTTGTGTTGTCTATAAGTGTGCACACATTCCATGTGCCGATGGTGAGTGGAATCATCTTTGCAGATGTTTTTGTACATTTTGTATATTTTTTTATGTTTCAACCACAGAGTGGGATTCCCCACCTGCCACAGTAATCAGACCAGGGTTAGGTAAGCAGACAATTTTTAGGGGACCTTTTCTAGTTCCCTTCCTCACCCCAGGTTGTGAACAGGGCGATTCTTAAAAGGCTGCTCAGACACCCAGCAGCCTGCCAAATCCCACTGCTGCTTCCAGTGAGAAACGACCCTATGGCATGGGCCTCTGCGGGCAGGGTTGTGACTACAGCTCCTAGGGTATCGCACCTGCTGCTTCATCACTTTCCTGTTGCCTCAGGGCTTTGAGATACTATAGTAAAATGATATTGGCGATGTCTTTTGATTTGTACGTAAACTGGATTTAAGTGAGGCAGAGTTGCACGAAGTCATCAACCTCACTCTTTCCTCCAGAGTCATCATAGTCCAGTTGCAGAACAGAATCAAGATGACTGGCAATGGCTCAGGAAGCAGTGAATGACCTTGGCATCTTCAATGTCTAAACAAACTCTAAGTGCTCCACGTCACCTACTTCAGCTGCCTTCATGGCCGTTGGAACAAATTGTTCTCATCCACTCATTCCACTGGGGAAGTCTTCACATGCTTGGAGTAGATACCCCCCTAACTCACCAATGGGGTTGAAACCCCTTGGTTACCCTCAAACTGGTTTGGTCCATGTGCTGAAACAGTTTACTGGTTTGTGACCACTGCTCATGCTGCAGATTCTTGGAGCCACAGGTGAGAGTTGGGTGGAACAGGTGGACACCAAAGATAGAAAGTAGCCCTGAAAAGTGCTCAGCAGCCATCACACCAAAGGTACTGGTCCTCCCTGAACATACCCTACATCCCACCAGGTCTCCTACAAAGTGTTGAAGTGACATGTTCACTTAAAGCCATAAAGTAAAAAGGAATGTCACCCCTAATTCCTTCTTTACTTTTTATTGCTTAAATCATCTTTGATGCTATTACAAAAAATATGATAAAAAATGAGAGAATTATGACTGTATCTGTTTTCCTTGACATTTAGCTAAAATCTGTCTTTACAGCTTCCACCCATTGCTCCTAATTCTGCCTTGTGAGACTAGGCAAAACATTTCTAATCCCCATGATGTCCCTTCAAATATTTGAATGTGGTTATCATGTCTTCTCTTCTTCCCTTCCTCCCTCAATGCCCCACCACCATCCCTATCAAGTCATTTCCAAGCTGAAAAACAAAAACAATTCCTTCCAACCATTCTTCTGTAGAATTGTTTCCAGTTCTTTCATCATCCTGCCCAACTTCCTCTGGACCGCTTTAGCTTATTGTTAGTGTCCCAGTGCAGTGGAAAGAATACTGAATTTGGAATCAGGTGATCTGGGTTTGTATCTTGGCTTTGCCCAGTAAATAGCTGTGTAATCTTGAGCTAGCTATCTCACCTCTTAAATACTTGGTTTCCTTGTTTGTGAAATGAGAACAATTACATTTATACTATCTGCCGTACAGGGTTGTTGTGAGGAAGGCACTTTATGAACTTCAAAGTACTATAGAAATGTGTATTATGAGAGAATTCCTGATCTTATGTTGGGGAGGGAGTATTTTTAGTTAGCTTTCTCCCCCACACTCTTTTGACCTCCCTACTCTGAACCTACAGTAACTGAGGTTAATCTTAGTTCTTTAGGTGAGGACTTAGAATGGATTCAGCAATCCATGAGGGTGCTAGTTACCAACACTTACCTCCCTTGCCTTCTAGCACCCCTACCTTCATATATCCCAGGTCTTATAAGGTATCCTTGGACACAGACTACGTGCAATCAATCAAGAAGCATTTACTAAACACCTTGTTGTTCAGTTTTGACTGACTCTTCATGATCCCATGGATCATACTGTCCATGAAGTTTTCTTGGCAAAGATTCTGCAATGGTTTGCCATTTCCTTCTCCAGTAGATTAAGGCAAACAGAGGTTAAGTGATTTGCCCAAGGTAGTAAGCTAGCTAGTAAGCATCTGAGGTGGGATTTGAACTGAGATCTTCCTGACTCTAGGCCTAGAACTCTTAACTTTTCCCTCTCCCACCCCCAATTAAACACCTACTATGTTTCAAACCCTGGGCTAGGCATTGGAAATTCAGAAATAGAAATGAAATAAACCCCCTTAAGGAGCTTACAATCTCTTTGGAAAGAAAATATATAAATATTAATACATCATAAAAGTAAAAAATAATTTTGGGGGTGATGGGATACTAGCAACTGGGGAAATCAAGGAAAGCCTTGTATAGAAGGTGTGCTTGAACTGAACTATGAAGGACCCAGAGATTCTCCTAAGCAGAGGTGAGATGAGTGCATTCCAGGCATGAAGGTTAGCCTATACGAAGTCACATAGAAGAGAGGTGAAATATTGCATATAAGAAACCTCAAAAAAGCCATTTTAGCTGGACCATAAAGTACATGAAGGGTAGTAATATATAATAAAGTATCTTTTCCACTGTATTACATATTCATATACCCTGTGGTCCAGCCAAACTGGCTTTCCCTCTGTTCCTCATAGAAGACACTCTATTTCCTGCTTTCATGCCTCTGTACTAGCTGTCTCTCCTTCCTGATATGTACCATTTCCTCACTTGTACTTAGAAATTCAAGTTTCCTTCACAACTCAACTCAAGCACCATCTTTTACATGACCCCTTTCATGATCCCTCTATGCTGCTCATCTTTCCCCATCATTCTTGAAGATTATCTTACATCTTTCTTTGTATGTCTCTATATAAGCATGTTGTCTTCCTTGATATAATGAAAACCCTTTGAGAGTAGGAACCATTAGTTTCACTTTTGTCTTTGCATTTTCTGTGTCCAGTACAGGGCCTGGCACATAGTAGGCTCTTAGTAAATATTTGTTCATTGATTAAGAATTCTACAAAGTCCTTCAAAAACCAAGAGCAGAGCCAGTTTATCAGAAACTTTTGTCGGAATTTCTTTTCCATGAGTAATATAAGAAATGCCTAGTTGGAGGGATCAGGAAGAATGAGCTATTTCTAAATCTTTTTCTCTCAGAACTCACTGTTCCTTGAAGAAAACTACATGTATCAGACCCGGAAAGACTTTGTGCTGCATATTTAAAAGTTTAACTTTTATATAGCACCTTATACATAGTAGATAATTAATAAATATTTACTGGATTGAATATGATTGTCTAAGTTGTTTATCTTTAGAATAGAAGTAATAGTATAGAGCGGACAAGGAAAATGAGGTGATCCTCATGACCATTTAGATTATTACCTTATTCCATCCTTCTGCATAGGTAGGACTCATTCAAATACTTGCTGTTATCAGTGTTCCTCTAAAAATGGTTTCCAATTTTTTTTATATCTTATTTGTTAAAAAGAAAAAATTTGGACACCTCTCAATATGTCTGTTCTGTACTTAAAACTATATTTGCATTACTATATTCATATAGTGTATACCTTATAAAATGTGAGCAAAAACAGAAATCAAAAAGGTTAAGACAAAAATGAAATAAGCAATTTTAAAAATAACTTTAGTTTAATAATGGCAAAAACCCCCACCAGATTGCCTTATTAAAATTATCATAAATTAATAACATCTTATTGGAAGCAATGTGATTAATATGCTTCATAATTTTTTGGGAAAGAAACCTATGTGTGTCCTGAGTGGATTTATAAATAATGATTATTCAGTTTGTTTGATAAGTGTGGTAAGTCAAGCAGGTGAATTTCTTTTTTTTTTAAATCAAAGTGTTGCAAGACTTTTCAGGGTCTTTGCTAGGCGCAGCACAGGATGCAGACAGACATGTACAATGCATTTTATTTATCTACTCAAGAGTGTGACATACTTTATCAATAGGTAATGGACATGAGTGTCTCACAATTCCATAGATGACATATAGATGAGAGACACTCTCTCTCTCTCTCTCTCTCTCTTTCTCTGTCTCTCTCTCTCTGTGTATGTGTATGTGTATGTATATACACATATATACATACACATATATAAATATATACACACATATATAATGCATGTGTATGTATGTGTCTATATGATAAAGTATATATAGAGAGATACTGTAAGAGATGAATTGAACTTATGTTTCCAAAGAAAATATGTAACATTTATAATACCAGTGATAATCATTTAGTATAATTTTTAGACCTTAATAAGAGCCAGAGCCTGAACTAATCAACCAATGTGGGAAGTAAAAGTTCTGTTGTCCACATTCCTAGGTGACAGGGGTTGTGACCTAGCATGGACAGGTTAGAGGTCAGAAACCAAGGCACAGGCCCAAGTCGCTCTGTAAGGAAGGGCCTATAAAAGAGGAGAACATGGAGTCACATGGCCATGGGATAGTGTCCCGGGAGATCCAAAGTTCAGAAAACAGTATAGAAAGCCCCATCTTCCTCCACATGTTGTAGACTTCCTGTAATCTTCCTGTAACCTTACTTGGGGAGTCTACCTGTCCATTCAGGCCATCTGTCCTGCGTACACAACAGGTATTATTCTTTATTTAAGGTGAGCATGTTTCTCACTGTTGGGGCCTTGTTAAATGGGTTCACTTCTAACAACCAACTAACAGTTTCTTTGTCATCTGAGTAAACTCAGAGAATACCTCTTCCTATGTCAATAAGGTCAGATGGGACTGACCTAAGAGCATTCTTGATGAGACCCTTAACCCGAGACACCGTCTTGAATAATGGGACTTTTTCTTAATATTTTATGGACACATACTATGTTATGACATGTTAGTGGTAAAAAAAAAACACATATCCTGGGTTATGATTTCAATTAGCACTTTGTCAACTCTCTTATCTTATTGTATTTACCACCTATTCAATTAAGATATCACTTAGCCTGTTTGCCTCTTTAACCAAACTTTCAGATGGACACCAGAAAGATTGTACATCAATTAAGGAAATTCCTTTAAAAGAATTTATACCATGTCATCCTATAAAGAAAAAGAGGAATGTGACCCACATGGGATGAGGTAAACCCTAGAACGCTGGCCAATGGAGAGCAAGGCGGGAAATTCAAATTGGGAACAGCATAAAAAGACTTGCATTGGTCTGAACAAATATAGCAGCCCATTAGGAACTACCCATTCATTCAGCGGGAAGGAATGTAAAAATTAATAAAAGGTTTCCTGATTTCACAAGTATTGTTCTTTGTTTAAAGGGAGTATGTTTCTAACAATACTTTATATGTGTGTGTATATGTGTGTGTACATGTGTGTATGTGATTGTTTGTGTCTTGCTGCATTTGTAGCCCAGAGAGTTTGGGAAAAATCTGATAGAGCAGGAAGGCAGGCTTACAAAACTTTTTTGTGTAAGAGACAGACCAGTAGAAAGGAAAAGGCAGCTTTTTAGGAGAAGAAAAGAGGATGCTTAAACTTACAAAGGCCTTTAGCATAGCTATTTACACCTGGCCAAAGAAAATAGTATCTTCCTTATCAGTCAGTTATCTAATTAACATTTGTTAAGCTCCTTTTACTTGTCTAATTAGATAGGATAAAGGGAAGCTGATGAGTTCCCCTAAATATTTAAAGTCCAATGAGTCTTCTTTTATTATCCTTAAGTGATTCGGAGAAGAGACCTATCAGTACTTTCTGTGTCATCTAGAAAAAAAAAGAAATATAATAACAGTAAATAAAGCACAAAATGGAGTCAGCTACGGTTCTCCCAAAAATCCACTTTCAACAAAATATACACAATACAATATCAGGTTATTGGCTGATCTAGTCAATCAAATCACCCTTACCCCCACTTGTCCACTAGGTGGTACAATGAATAAAATGTTGGAGTTGTCAGTTAAGACCTTTCTTTAAATTCTGCCTCAGACACGTACTAGTCTACAGCCTCTTAAGTTTCCTCATCTGGAAAATGGGGATGATTATAGGACCTATCTCACAGGGTCTTTGTGAAGGTTATATGAGATAATATATGTAAAACATTTTTTGGGCACAAACTCTTAGCTTTTATTAAATAACTGACAAGATGCTATGCCCTGACATCTTTGTTAGTTGAGAACATATCTCTAGTCTATCTAATCATAGGCTTTAGACTAAGTGTAATGAAGTCTTTGATCAATTTAAGTTTTTCTGAAAACTGTTGGATAAACTGAAGTCACATCAAACAAGAAGGGGTTTCACTGCTGCTAGGCAATCCTACTACTGTTACTGTTGTCCTTCCTCTTCCAAGAGGACCAAAATGACATCAGCATGATAAAGTATGTCCAACTGTGGCTGATCAGACCAATATGAGTTTGGAATGCTCAACCACAGGTTGGGCATAGACAGTGCATGTGAATATTGTGGGTAGATACTATGTTTCCTTTGTGCTGTCTCAATCCTGCTTTGCTCCTAAAGCACAGCACCCTTTCTGATGTGGGCACGCCATGCTGAGCTGTCCTGTGCCAGTGTCTCCCATGTTGCGCAGTCTAATCCAAAGTTGTTGAAAGAGACCTTAAAAGTGTCCTTGTATTGCTTCTTCTGACCACCATGTGATCACCTGCCTCATGTGAGTTCTCCATGAAATAGTTTGTTTAGCAAAGGTACATTTTGCATTCAAACAACATGGCCAGCCTACCTCCTTTATCACCTCATTATCCCATGCTCCAAATGAATTGGATTTGCCAGTTATGTCATCACCTTCCTGAAGTCATGGTCCTCTTGGAGAATAAAGTACAAAGCACAAACCACAATCTCACTCACCACAGTGACTCTTCCAACCCTTTTCCTGTCTCAAACCTCCCATGGCTCCTTCTCTCCCACTGTCTTTGCTGAGAATCTTGCCTCATATCTTACAGGAAAAATTAAGGTAATCTCCCTCTTCTCCTTTCTCCTCATCTCCTCAGGTACCTTCTTCCAGTCTCCTCCTTTATCCTTGTCTCACACACTCCTTACCAAAGTTAACCTCCCTTCTTTGTCAAGTGATCTGATTCCATTCTGTCTCCTCCAACAGACTGACCCCTCTGTCCTCCCCACACTTATTTTTAATCTCTCTCTAGTTCTTCAGTTAAGAAACTGTCTCTTCTTAACCTCTTACGATATAGTTTCTATCTTATTATTCCATTGAAATTGTTGTCTTCAAGTTATCAATGAATTCTTAATCGCCTAATCTAATGACCTTTTCTCTATCCTCATTCCCCTTAACCTCTCTGCAATTTTTATACTGTTGAGTGCTCTCTCTCCTCTTTGATACTTTCTTCTCTCTAGATTTTAGGGGCACCACTCTTTCCTGGTACCTTTCAAGCTTCTCATATCTACCCCTAGAACCTTGAGGGGAGATGTAACCACTTGAGCCTTAGGGACCAGTGCTAGTGTAGGTTTGAAGAGGAACTCTAGAGCATGTGTTTCACAATAATCAAATAATACAGCTTGATGTTCAGTGAGCAAAAATACTTTCTGTCAGAAGTCATATTTCTTTATATTTACATATTCACAAATCACAATGTAAAGAAAAGTAAGGGGCAGAGCCAAGATGGTGAAGTAGAAGGATGGACCTGCTCTAGCTCTTCCCCTATAGCCTGTTAAATACCTGTAAAAATGACTCTAAACAAATTCTAGAGCAGCAGAAACCACAAACCGACAGAGTGAAACAGATTTCCAGCCCAAGACAGCCTGGAAGGCCAACAGGAGAGGTCTATCACACTGGACTTGGAGCAGAGTGCAACCCAGCCTTGGCTGCACTGTATGGCACAGACAGGACTGGAGCATGCTTAAGGGCACAGAATCAGATATAACAGCTGTAGTTACCAGATTTCTCAACCCACCCACAAATGCCAAAGACAGCTTCAAAGGTCAGTAAGAAAGCTGGGTGAGAGGGGAGTGCAATCTGGCCCCAGCTCTGGCCATATGGTGGCAGCAGCGTCCTCTTTTGGAGCCTTCGACCTAAAGACCATGAGGGAATTGAACAGCTGATCTAGGTTTCAGTTTTGAGTGGCCATCCTGGAGAGAGGAGGAGCACTGGCGTGGTGAAGTTAGTTGTGGAGAGGGAATCCTACTCTTTGATGTAGGGCAGAAAAGAGTGCTTGTGGTTGCTCATAGAACAGAGCGCAGGCCAAAAGAGGAGTAAACTCCTCTCCCTCAATTGTGCCACCTTGGAAGAACTGAGAACTTATGGGTCCCTAGAGTATACCCTCCACTTGACAAAGGACTCAAAAGTCAAGTAACTGGCTGAGAAAATGCCCAAAAAGGGAAAAAAAATAAGACTGTAGATGGTTACTTTTTTGGTGAAAAGGTATTTCCTTTGGTCCTTTTGGATGAGGAAGAACAAAGCATACCATCAGACAAAGACATCAAAGTCAAGGCTTCTAAATCCAAAAAATATATATTTTCTCCAAAACAATATACAATGGTCTCAGGCCATGGAAGAGCTCAAAAAGAATTTTGAAAATCAAATAAGAGAGGTGGAGGAAAAATTGGGAAGAGAAATGAGAGTGATGCAAGAAAATCATGAAAAGCAAGTCAACAGCTTGCTGAAGGAGACCAAAAAAATGATGAAGAAAATGACACCTTTAAAAATAGACTAACCCAAATGGCAAAAGAGGTCAAAAAAGCCAATGAGAAGAAGAATGCTTTTAAAAAGCAGAATTAGCCAAATGGAAAAGGAGGTTCAAAAGTTTACTGAAGAAAATAGTTCTCTAAATATCAGAATGGAGCAGATGGAAGCTAATGATTTTATGAGAAACCAAGAAATTATAAAAGAATGAAAAAAATAGAAGACGATATGAATTATCTCATTGTAAAAACCACTGACCTGTAAAATAGATCCAGGAGGGATAATTTAAAAATTATTGGTCTTCCTGAAAACCATGATCAAAAAAAGAGTCTAAACATCATCTTCCAAGAAATTATCAAGGACAGCTGCCCTGATATTCTGCAACTAGAGGGTAAAATACAAATGGAAAGAGTTCACAGGTCACCTCCTGAAAGAGATGCCAAAAGGAAAGCTTCTAGGAATATTGTAGCCAAATTCCAGAGTTCCTAGGTCAAGGAGAAGATATTATAAGTAACCAGAAGGAAACAATTCAAGTATTGTGGAAACACAATCAGGATAACACAGGATTTAGCAGCTTCTACACTAAGGAACTGAAGAGCTTGGAATATGATATTCCAGAGGTCAAAGGAGATAGGATTAAAACTAAGATCACCTACCCAGCAAAACTGAATATAATACTTCAGGGGAAAAAAATGAAATTTCAATGAAATAGGTGACTTCCAAGCATTCTTGTTAGAAAGACCAGAGCTGAATAGAAAATTTGACTTTCAAATACAAGAATCAAGAGAAACATGAAAATGTAAACAGGAAAGAGAAGCCTTAAGGAACTCATTAAAGTTGAACTGTCTCCATTCCTACAAGGAAAGATGTTACTTGTAACTCATGAGACTTTTTTCAACATTAGGGTAGAGGGAATATATATATATATATGTAGGTGTGTATGGGTATGTATGTATGTGTATATTATATATGTGTAGGTATGTACATGTACATGTGTATATGTGTGTATGTATATATATTTATATACATATATGCACATATACAGAGGGCACAGGGTAAGCTGAATATGAAGGGAGAATACTTAAAAAAAAATTTACTGTTGAATGGTATGTACTAGGAGTAAGAGAAAGGGAGAGGTAGAATGTAGCAAATCATCTCACATAAAAGAGGGAAGAAAGAGCCTTTGCAATGGAGGGAAAGAGCAGGGAGATGAAAGGGAATAATTGGCTTAAGGAGGGAATAACACACACTCAATTGGGTATGGAAATGTATTTTACCCTGCAGGAAGGCAAGGGGGAAGAGAATAGGAGAGGAAAGATAATAGAAAGGACAACAAATTGGGGAAAGGGATAATCAGAAGCAAACACTATTGTGGGAGAACATGTCAAGGGAGAGAATGAAATAAATAAAGAGCAGGATAGGACAGAGGGAAATGTGGTTAGTCTTTTACAACATAACTTATGGAAGTGTTTTGCATTGTTACACATGTATGACCTATATTGAATTGCTTGTTTTCTCAATGAGAGTGAGTGGGGAGGGAGCGAGAGAATATGGAACTCAAAGCTTTAAGAATGAATGTCAAAAATTGTTTTAGCATGCAACTGCAAATCAAGATATATAGGCAATGGAGTATAGAAATCTATTTTGCTCTATAGGAAAATAAAGGGGAAGGGGGATGAAAGAAGGGTAGCTACTACAAGGGAGGGCAGATTGTAGGAGGGGGTGGATGGGGTGCATGCTGTCCTGGAGTGGGGAGTGGGGAGAGATGGGGAGAAAATTTTGAATTCAAGTTCTTGTGGAAGTGAATGTCAAGAACTGAAAAATAAATAAGTTATATATTTAAAAAAATAAGCAAAAAGGAAATATCTCTGTTTTCAACTCAGTAGCAAGTATCAACTCTTTACGTGGTTCTTCTTGCTGGATGTAAACATATCTTCATTCCTTTTTCACGTTTGAATATTTTGTTTGTGTTTTTGTATAAGCAATATGAACAGCATTTATTTGGACTACAGAGTACAGAAAGGGGAAGAATAATGTGTAAGTTTGGAAAAGTATGTTGAAGCCAGGTTATAAAAGCTTATAAATGCAAACAAAAGAGTTTATATTTGAATCAACAGGGAGCCACTACAGTTTATTGAGTAGAAGAGAGACACATTTAGGAAAAGTTTAAGAAAAGCATTTTTGAATCTCTTTCATATACATATATATAATATACATATATATGCATATATATGTATATATATATGTGTGTATATATATGTATATATATAAAAGAGAGAGTGATCTCTATGTAGATCTATATAGACAGGGGAAAGACTTGAGACAAGGAGACCACTTAGCAGATTATTGAAGTATTTCAGTTGGGGTGGCGGCTGTAGAAAGTGAGTAGAAAGGCGACAGGTGAGAGAAATTTTGTGAAGGTAGAAATTATAGGATTTGGCAACAGGTTGGTAATGAAGCAAGAGTGAGAATGAGGAGTCCAGACTTGTTGTGAAAAGTCAAGGTTGTGAAACTGGGTAGAAAGATGTGGAACTCTTGACAAATAGAAAAGTCTGGAAGACCTGTGAGTTTGGGAAAAAACTTTTTGGTTTTTTGTTTTGCTTAGGACTAATCCCTCCATTATTCTATCTTCCCTCTAATTCCTCCTTCCCACTTCTCCCCATTCCTTCCTTTTTCATTGTTTAGTGAAATGTATGTTTGAGTGTTTTAACCTTCTTTTGACCAGTTCAGATAAAAATGAGTTTCAAGTATCAGCCACTCCTTTCCATTGTCTCCTCTCTATTTAAATGTGTACTTCTATACCCTTAATATATAATTTTCCCTAACCTTCCTTTCCTTTTCTTCCAGTATATTCTTCCTCCATTCCTCCTCCCCTCTCTTTCCATTCTTTTCTCATGATCATCAAAGCATAATAGAGCCATTCTCAGGCTTTGTCTAATTAGATGCCCTTTATGACCCCTAGTGATGATAGTTCAGAATGGAAACGTATCATTACCACACATTTGAATATAGGCAGTTTATCCTGGTTTAGTCCTTTATCATTGTTCATTCATATTTATCTTTTTGTGTTGTCCTTATGCCTGTGTTTGAACTTCAAAATTTCTTCACGGCTCTGGTATTTTCATTAGGAATGCTTGGAAGTCCTCTATTTCATTCAAGAGCTATTTTTTTCTCCTATAACATTATACTCATTTTTCTGCTAAGTTATTCTTGGCTTAAGCCCTTATTTTTTTTCCTTTCAGGTATATCACATTGCAAGTTCTCTGCTTCTTTATTAACGGCTGTGTGATTCAGACTGTGGCTCCTTGGTACTTGTTTTTTCTCTGTCTACTTTTTCCTTCTGGAAGTTCTGAATTTTGGTGATGATGTTCCAGGGCATTTTAATTTGGGTGTTTCTTTCAAGACGTGATTGAAAGATTCTATATCCACTTTGCCTTCTTGTTCTAAGAGATCCAGAAAGTTTTCTCTTATGATTTCTTGAAATATGATCTCTAGACTTTTGGGGGTCATAGCATTCATACAGTCTCAAGATTCTTAATTTTTTTTTTTAACCTATTTTCCAGGTAAGTTTTTTTTTTTTTTTTTTAGCATGAGATAGGTTATATTCTTTTTTAGTCTTTTTGATTATGTTTTACTATTTCTTGTTGCCTCATGAAGTAATTGGCTAAAATTTTCAGGAAGTATATTTCTTGGACAGGCTTTTATACCTCTTGTGAGAAGCTGTTAACTCCCTTTTCAATTTCAGTAGTGCTGGAATCTACGTTGGGAAGGATTTCCTTTATTATTACTATGTACATGATAGAGCATATAGTAGTATATAGAAGATATATATGTATTAATCTTCTATATATTACTATGTACTATACTATACACATAATATATACATGGAAATCCCTCCCAACATAGATTCTATATAATAATATATATTATTACATCATTATTCTAACAGAATTAAAATCTTTGCTTTCTGATTTATGACTCCTGGTCCAATAATCATAGAAATTTAGAGTTAGAATAGACCTCAGAGATCTAGCCCATCTTATAGATGAAGTATGAATTCCCTCTATAACATCATCAATAAAGGGTCATCCCACTTGAAAATCTCTGATGATTGGGAAACCATTGTGGGTTTTTTTATTTGTTTTTGTTTTTTAGGCAATCTTCTCTTTTGGATGCCTTCCATCATTAGGTTTTTTGTTATTGTTTTTATTTTCTGTTTTGCTTTTCCTTCATCTCTTCCAGGAATTCTGGTTGGACTTATGCCCAAAGTGTGTTTTTCTCTGAAGCTTTGCGTGTAGATGTTCTGAAATCATTCTCTTCTTCTGGGTTTGTGCCTTAGCACCATAATAGTTCTTTGTGGTGGGATTCTTTCTTTTCCCCATCGATTCCTCTAGCATACTTTCTGACTTTAGATGTTCTATTAGTTCTGGACTCTGTGCCTTTCTAGGAAGAAGACTAGGTCAAGCTTTACCTATTCTGACCTTGGCTTGGAAATATGACTCATAGTTTTTTTATTTTTTTTAAATTTCTCAATCAGGACTTAGTCTAGTATGTTTTCTAGATCTTTGTGGATGAATTCTGTTTGGGGAACTTAGCTGTACTTCTTCCACCTTGGCTCTACTCTAGTGTTTCCTAATATTCAACCTAATCCTGTTTCTGTTCCTGCCACCTATTATTTCTAGATCAGCCCATTGGGGCTAAGCAGAACAAATCTGATGCCTCTTCTCTGTGACAATTCTTTAAATGCTTGATGCCAGTGATCATGTATTTTGAGTTTACTCATTTTTTATACAGTACTAAACACTTCCAGCTTCTTTAACTGATTCATGAATAACATGGTTCCTATTGCCCTCACCATCTTTGTCATCCTCCTCTGACACACCCCAATCCAAACATGCTCAGCAACTTTCAACCTTGATGCATCTTCAAAAAAACCCAATATTCCACACATTATTTCTTCTGGGGCTTTTTTACACTATATTTCCATCTTTTGCCTTCTCATCCTTCAAGATCCAGTTCAGACTTCTTTTATGAAACCTATTCTAATCCTCCAGTCAGAAATCACCTCTCCCTTTTTGCAGCTTCCATAGCATTAGTTTTCACCAATCTTAAAGCACTTAGATATTTTTCCTTTCATTGCAGGCATCTGTGGACATATCGCTGCTTCTACTAAAATGTTAAGAACTCTGATGGCAGAATCTGTTATTTATTTTTGTAATAATATTAATTATAACCCATGATTTTAATAATAGCAATAATTCACATTTATATGTCGTTATATAATTTACAAAGTACTTTCCTCATACCAGCTCTCTAAAGTAAGAAATGAATATATTATTTCCAAATTCTCAAACTATAGATGAGGAAAACGTGACCTGGAGATAATGCGACTAATAAAATCCAGCCAAGAGTTTTTGATTCCAAACCATCTTATTTTCATTAGACTATATTGCCTCACCATCCACCTGAAGTGTTGTATCTCTCTGGAATGTTGTGTTCAATCTCTAACACAAAACTTTGCAGATAATGGGTACAAAACAAATACTTTTCGCATTAACAAATCTCAAGTGATCAATACATCTATGTTTCTCCTCCTTTAATTTGATTTTGTCATGTTTTTATTTTTTATTGTAACATTGTTTTCTAGGTTTTAATTTCTCTATCTCATATCCTTTTTGTTTTTATTTTTAATAAATTTTTACTGATGCTTGTTTCTTATATCACTTTAGTTATCACCTGTATCCTCCCTTTCTCTTTAAAAGAGTCATCTCATATAACATATGGTATTTTTTTATGAAGGAAAAAAATCAGCACTACTGATTGATACATTAAAACCTCCCACTTCTATGAAGGGATGAATTAGTAATGTCTTCTTTCTCTTCATTCAAGTCATACTTGATCTTTCTAATTTTGTTACATTCACTTTTGATTGTTTTTTAATGTGTAGTTCTTTCTATTTACACTGTGGCGGTCATTGTGTAGGTTGTTTTCTTGATGTGCTTACTTCAGTCAGCTTCAGTTCATGTAGATCTTTCCATACTTCTCAATATTTATCACATACATAATTTCTTATAGCACATTAATATTCTATTACATTCATGTACCATAATTGGTTTAATCATTCCCCAGTCAATGGACATCTACTTTATTTCCAATTATTTACTACCACAAAAAGTGCTACTATAAATATTTTAGTGTATATGGTGACTTCTTATCAATCACTTCTTTGGAATATAAGCCCAGTAATGGAGTCTCTGATTCAAAGGGTATGGACATTTTAGTGACTGGTTGCACCATTTCATAGTTCCAGCAACATAACCCCTCCAACATCTAGTGTTGCCATTTTTGGTCATCTTTGCCAATTTATAGGGCATGAGGTGAAGCTTCAAAGTTGTTTTAATTTTTCATTTTTCTTATTATTAGTGATTTGGAACATTCTTTCATGTGGTCATGAATACTTTGCAATACTTTTGAGAACTGTTTGCATTTTTTGACCACTTATCTATTAGGGAATAGTTATTAGTTATACACATATGTGCTATACACATACACATATATACATAATACATATATTGTTTATACATCTTGTATAACAGACTTATCAAAGTAATTTGATATAAAGATTCCCCCCTCCATTCTAATTTTAGGGGCATTAATTTTGTCTGTGCAAAAGCTTTTCAGTTCCATGTAATCAAAGCTATCTATTTTTTCTTTTGTAATTGCCTTGATCTCTTGTTTGGTTAAGAATATATCCCCTATCCATAGGTATATGATCAGCTTTTCTTCTAATATTTTCATAGTATGATCTTTACTATTAAGGTTGCACACCCATTTAGAAAGTGTTGTGGAATATGTTGAAAGATATTGGCCTAAGCCTCATTTCTGCCAGACTGCTTTCCAGTTTTCCCAGTAGTCTTTATCAAGTAAGAAGTTTTTTCCTACATAATTTATGTTTCCCATTTTATCAAACACCAGGTTATAGAATTCCATTGTTTCTGATTCTCCCTTCTTTAGTCTGTTCCATTGATAATCTCTCTTTTTTTAAACCAATATCAGATGTTTTTGATGATAGGTGCTTTATAATATAGTTTGAGGTCTGGAAGTGTTAATCCCTTTTTGTCCCTATTTCTTTTCATTATTACCCTTGATATTTTAGATTTTTGTTTTCCAGATGAATGTTGCTACTAATTTATCAAATTCTAAAAAATCTTCTTTGTAACTTGATTAGTATAGCATTAAAAGTGTAAGTTAACTTTGGGAATATTGTAATTTTTATTATATTGGCAAGCAGCTAGGTGGTACAGTGGATAGAGTGCCAAAGCTGGAGACAAGCAGACTTGAGGTCAAATCTGGCCTCAGACACTTACTAGCTGTATGACTCTGGGCAAGTCACTTAATCCTATTTGTCTCACCTTACTCATATATAAAATGAGCTGTAGGAAAAAAATGGCAAGCCACTCCAGTATCCAAGAAAATTCCATAAAAGGATCATGAAAAGTTGGACATGACTGAAGATGATGCAACAACAACAACAAAACAGTCATGAATTTTGAATAGCCCTCTAGCTATTTCAGTTGTTCTTTATTTAAGGACCAACCTCAAGTAGAGTTGGCATCATATGTCTTCTCTCTTGAAGCTGAAAGGCAGAAAAATCTGAAGCAATTACAGAGCCTAAAGAGATTCCTAAAAGAGAAAAGAAGGTCCAAAGACTTGAAAAGACTCAAGAGCTCAAAGAAAGTAGACCTCTTCTGTCTTTTAATCTCATAAACTCCATCTAGTTCTTCATGTAGACTGGAGGCATTGATCTTCGTTAGTGAGGAGACAGTCCCATAGCAATGGATCTAGGGACTTGGGTTACAATATGATTATTTATGTTGATTGTTGTTGAACCATCCTTACATTCCTGGTACAAATTCCACTTAGTCATAGTGAATTATTTCCTTGATAAATCACTCTAATATGTTTGATAGGAATTTTTAAAAAAGATTTTGAATCAATATTCATTAATGATATTAGTCTACAGTTTTTCCTTCTGTGTTTTGGCTTTCTTTGGTTTAGATATTAGGACTGTTTTTGTCTCATAAAAAGGATTCTGGGAGGGTATCTTCTTTCTCAATTTCTGAAAATAATTTGTGAAGTATTAGAACTAATTGTTCTTTAAAGGTTTGGTAGAATTCTGTGAATCAATTCAGACCAAGAGTCCCTCCCCATCCCCACCTTATTCCCTCATTCCATAGTACCTTTACAACTATATCTATTTCCTTTTCTGAGAGTTTGTTATTTAATATCTTTATTTGGTTTTCTAATTACTTCATTATTTTATCTTTTTGAAGATATTCCTCTGTTTCTTTTGTATTCTCATTTTGTTAGCATATAAGTGTGCATAATATGTTCTGATTATTCTTTTTCTTTTGGGTTTTTGTGTGATATCACCTCATTCATTTGCTATTTTACTGTTTTGATTTTATGCCTTCTTTTAAAAGTAAGATTAGGTAAAGGTTTATCAATTTTGTTAATCTTATCAAAGGATGAACTTTTAGTTTTATTTATCATTTTTACACTTTCCCCCACAATTTATCTATTTCTCCCTAATTATTAAGATGTCCTCTTTTTCAATTATTTTGGATTTGTTTACTTGTTGTCTTTCTAATTTTTAAAAATTCATAATTAGTTTATCAGTCTTCTATTTTTAAATGTATACTTGTAGAAATATTATTTCCACCTCCCCCCTCCCCCTCCGAGGACTTCTTTCTGCTTTTTTTTTTCCTGAGGACTTCTTTAGCTTTACCCTAGACATTTGGGTATGCTGTTTCATCATTATTATTTTCTTTCACATAGTTATCAGTTATTTCTAGGACCTGTTCTTTGAACCACTCATTGCACAAATTTCATTGCTAAATCTTTATTTGGGTCTTTTTTTGTGGCCCCCAAACCAATGATTATTTTTAATATGGTTTGGTCTATAAAGCTATTTCTGTCTTTTTGCATTTGTTTACAATATCTCTGTGCTCTAATACACAATCATTTTTTGTAAAAAATGTCATGTGGTACTGAGAAATATGTATATTCTTGAGCAGTCCCATTTAGAAGATGTCATATCTTTTAAATCTAGTTCTCCAGCAATTTGTTCAGTTCCACATTTTCCTTTTTGTTCATCTTTCTTTTGGATTTATCAAAAATTGAGTCTTGAAGTTTTGAAGTACTCAAGTATTTTATTACTGTTATATGGCTATGTCTTCTTGTAATTCAATTAATATTTTCTTTGTGAATTTGGATAATAAGGCATTTTGAGTGCATAAGTTTCTTATTGATATTAGTTTGTGGTCTAGGGTTCCATTAATCAGGAAGCATTTATTAAGCACTATGTGCCAGACATTGTGTTAAACATTAGGGATACAAAAGCTATAACAAAACAATTTATACTTGTATTCTAATGGGAGAAACAAAATGACACATAATTTAATGCAAAATGAATACAAAGTAATTTTGGGGTAGAGGGACACTACCAGCAGCCTGAGAAATCAGGAAAGGCTTTATAAAAGGGGTAATATTTGAGCTGAATTTTTAAAAATTTTATTTACTTATTTTTAGTTTTCAACATTCATTTCCAGAAGATTTTGAGTTCCACATTTTCTCCCCATCTCTCCCCTCCCCACCAAGACACCATGCATTCTGATTACCCCTTTCCCAAACCTGCCCTCCCTTTTATCACACTCCTCCCTTCCCTTATCCCCATCTCCTCTTTGAGCTGAATTTTTAAGGAAATTAGGGAATCTAAGAGACAGAGGTAAAAGAATGAATTCCTAGAATTGGGAATGGTTTCTGTAAAGATATGAAAATAGATTATCTTGTATGAGTCTAGCATTTAGGAATTCCTGCTGCACCTGAGGAGCTAGGGCCCTTCTGTTCTGGACTCAGATATGCAGTTTGAACTAGGTTCTGACCTGGGGAAGCTTGATCTCTCATTAGAGGGGTTAGATATCCTTTTGTCAGATTCTTTGGCTCATTAAATCTGTACCCTGACATTGAAAGGACAAATTTACTTATAGCTTAGGTTATGGCTCATATCTTGGTTTTCCCTGAAATGAAGCAGTAGAAAGGGACTCAAAGTATGCTATAAATCAGATATGGGATGGGTCTTTCATTTATACATGCAAAAGACATGCTAAACTTAAGAGATAATGCACTCTAGCAGAATAACTTAAAATAGAATTCAGTAACTTAACTTATACCTGTCATTATCATCTGTGCTGTGCCCTATGGGAACACAAAGCAGTTTGCAGGACTTATTAGACACTTTACATTTCAAATCAACTTTGCACTGTCTAAACAACTATTTTGCTGGTTTTACCAGTCTGTTTTAGGCTGAGCTTCTTGTTGGTGGCTGTCCCCTTAAAACACTTTGGAATAGTTTCCAGGAACTCCCTACTCCTTTCCCTTCCCACTGCCATGCAACTGGACTTAGGACTGCCATCTCAGGACAGGCACTCATTTTCCTAAGTTCTGGATAGAACAAGCACAAAAAAGATGGTCAAAAGCCAGGTTCAGCCTTACCTAGGTGGGAAATATGGTGTAGATGCTATGTGCTCATAGCCACATAGCATAGCACCCAGAGGCCTGAGGTAGGGATTAGGGCAAATTGTTCTTTCCTCTATGCTACTTTTGAGAAGCACTCCTCACAAGATTCCCAGAACAAATGGAAGAGAAAAGCTGAGGTGACTATTGCTCCTTTTTACACATCTCTTAATCATCAACTTTTCCATTTCTGAAGCCAGTAAAAAAAAGTGTTCATTATCTCAAAGTGAAAAGACTTTAGCTCTGAGTCACATATGTCCATAAACAGGCCTCCTAGGTGCCATGGAACCAGCAATGGCAGCTCTGAGTATGATCCATATGATGGTTCCTATTATCAATTCAACTTTGCTGCACAAGGAACAGAAACAGGCTGGTCTAGCAGAACTCTAGAGTGTGGGAAAGGGAGGAATGTGTAGTAAGCTTGGAAAAGTAGACCACAGCCAGATTGAAATGGGTTTTTAATGTCAAACAGAGGACTTTGCATTTCATCCTAAAGACAATAGATTTTTGGCCAGGGCAAGCAATGACATGATTAGACCTGTGTGTTGTTTGGCAACAGTGTGAAAAATGGATTAAAAAGGTTGGAATGAATTCTGAGAGCCAAGATGGCTGAGTAAGCAGGATATCATCTTGACTCTCCCATATTCACCTCCAAACAACTATAAAATAGCACATCAAAATTAATTCTGGAGTGACTGGACCAACAAAAGATGGAGTGGAACTATTTTTTAGCCCAAGGCAACTTGGAAGGTTGGCAGGAAAGATCTATCTCACTTGAGTGAAAATGGAACACAGGCCAGGGCAGGCAGCATCCCAGAAAGCCAGCAGCAGGCTGTGATGGGCCTTCAGCTCCAGAACAGGTCAGTGACTAAGGCCCTGTGGCCCTGTTACAGGAGTGGTCAAGTAGCTAAGGCCCCTCCCAACTTGCCTCAGTACAGTACAGGTGAATGGACAGACCCCCATGGTACCACACAGTATCAGCCACCCCATACCTCACCTCTCTGCCTCAGCACAGCACCAAACTAATTCACATACCACCATGGCTCTGGCACAGTACCAGGTGAACAGGCAGACCTCCATAGCACTGGCACTGCATGAGGGTCCCCTGTGGGCCTCAGTGTAGCACAACCATATCAGCAGACAAACAATCAGGGCCAAACAGGGCCCCTTCTACCCCAAGAGCAGAGCTCAACTTTAAAAGTAATGAAATGGACTGGAAAAAATGGGCAAACAACAACAACAAAAAAAAAACAATGGACTATAGAAAGTTATTATGGTGATAGGAAAGATCAAGATAGAAACTCAGAAGAGGAAAACAATGTCAAAATGCCTACACACAAAGCCTCAAAGAAAAATGTGAATTGGTCTCAAGCCTCAAAAGAACTCCTGGAAGACTAAAAGGGAATTTAAAAATCAAATAAGGGAGGTAAAAGAAAAATTGGGGAAAGAAATGAGAGTGGCATAACAGAATCATGAGAAAAACAGCTCGATAAAAGAAAAATGAAAAATGGGAAAGGGGGTACAAAAATTTACTGAAGAAAACAACTCCTTAAAAAACAGAATTGGTTAAATGAAAAAGAAGGGAAAAAAATTAACTGAAGAAAATAACTCCTTAAAAATTGGAACTGGACAAGTAGAAGCTAATGACTCTATGAGACATCAGGAATCAACTAAATAAAATTAAAAGAATGAAAAAGTGGAAGAAAATGTGACATACCTCATTGGAAAAACAACTGACCTTGAAAATAGACCCAGAAGAGATAATTTAAGAATTATTGGACTGTGTTGGGAAAAAAAGGTCTTGGACATCATATTTCAAGAAATTATCAAAGAAATCTGCCCTCATATCCTAGAACCAGAGGGTAAAATAGACATTAAAAGAATCCACTGATCATCTCTGGAAAAAGATCCCAAAATGAAAATTCCTAGGAACATTACAGACAAATTCCAGAACTCCTAGGTCAAGTTAAAAATACTGCAAGTAGCCAGAAAGAAATAATTCAAGCAACAGGGAGAAACAGTCAGGATTACACAGGATTTAGCAGCTTCATTATTAAATGATTGGAAGGCATGGAATATGATATTTCAGAAGGCAAAGGAGCTAAGACTACAATCAAGACTCACTTACCTGGTGAAACTAAGCATAATCCTTCAGGGGGGAAAATGGTTGTTCAATGAAATAGGGGACTTCCAAACATTTCTGATGAAAAGAGCAGAAGTAAACAGAAAATTTGACTTTCAAATACACTTAAGAGAAGCACAAACAGGTAAACAGGAAAGAAAAAAACAGTTACTCAGTAAGGTTAAACTGTTTTCATTCCTTCTTGGGAAGATGATACTTATAATTCTTAAGAACTGTGTCACTATGAGGGCAGTTAGAAGGAGTATACATAGACAGAGGATGGAGGTATAAGGTGACTTTGAGGATATGATAAAAAAATTAGGGGTGAGAAAGAGATACAGGGAATAAGAGGAAAAGGTAGACTGAGGTAAATTATCTCACATGAAGAGGCACAAAAGACTTATTACACTGAAAGGAAAGATGGGAGGGTCAGTAGAGGGCATCACTTGAATCTTACTCTCATTGAAATTGGCTCAAAGAGGGAATAACAAACACAATCAACTGTGTATAGAAAGTAGGAAGGGAGGGAATTAAGTAAAGGGAAGGGGGAGACTAACAGAAGAAAGAGCAGATTGGGGGAGGTGGTGGTCAGAAGCAAAACACTGGTGAGAAAGGAAAAGATGAAAGAAGAGAGAGAAGGATAAATAGGAGGGAAAAAATAGGATGGAGGGACATACATAGTTAGTAATCATAACTGTGAATTTTAATGGGCTGAACTCTCCCATAAAATGGAAGTAGATAGCAAAGTGAATTAAAAATCAGAATCGTACAATATATTGTTTACAAGAAACACACTTGAAGCAGAGATACATGCACTGAGTAAAGGTCAAGGGCTAGAGCAAAGTATGTCATGCTTCAGTTGAAGTAAAAAACAGCAACAACAACCAGGTAGCAATGATGATTTCAAACAGAGCAAAAACAAAACTAGATCTAATTAAAAGAGATAAGGAAAAAATTACATCTCGCTAAAAGGTATCATAGACAATGAAGTAGTATCAATACTAAACACACACATGCACACACACACACACACACACACACATATATCAGGTGACAAAGCATATAGTGGTAAAGCATCTAAATTCTATTTTTAAAATTTTTTTTAGATTTAAATTTTTTTCATTTTAATTAATTACTTTATTTTTAGATTTCAACATTCACTTCCACAAGATTTGGCGCTCCAAATTTTCTTCCCATCTCTCCCCTTCACTTACCCCAAGATCACATGCATTCTGATTACCACTTCCCCCAATCTGCCCTCCCTTCTATCATACCCCTCCCTTCTCTTATCCCCATCCTCTTTATTTTCTTGTAGGGCAAGATAGATTTCTATATCCCTTTAGTATCCACATTCTTAAAGGAGAAGTTAAGTGAGTTACAGGAGGAAATAGACAGCAAAACTATACTAGTGGGGAACTCAACTTTCCCTTTTCAGAACCAGATAAATCTAATCACAAAATAAACAAGAAAGTTAAGGAGGTGAATAAAATTTTAGAAAATTTAGATATGACTCACATCTGGAGAAAATTGAATGGGAATAGAAAAAAATGTATCTTTTTCAGTAGTACATGGTACCCACACAAATACTGACCATGTATTAGGGCATAAAACCCTCAAAATCAAATGTAGAAAATAGGATGTAGATAAATGCATTCTTTTAAAACAACAATGCAATAAAATTACATTCAATAAAGTGCAATGGAAAGATGAAAAATTAATTGTAGGCTAAATAATCTAATCTTAAAAAAAGAAGTGGGTCAAAGAACAAATCAGAGAAATAATCAATAATATCATTAAAGAGAATGACATTGAGACAACATATCAAAATTTATTTTAAAATAATTTTAAAATAAAAAATTTAAATAAAAATTTATTTGTTTTTATTAGTCAGTAGGTATTTACTGAGGACCTGCCACATGCCTAACACAGTGCAATGCATTACAGAATATTCTCCAGTATGCATTACATGACTCAACATGCCAAAATTTGCGGGAGGCAACCAAAGCAGTACTTAGGGAAAACTTTATTTTTCTAACTTCCTACATCAATAAAATAGAGAAAGAGTGGATCAATGCATTGGGCATGCAATTAAAAAAAAACTAGAAAAAAACCAAATTAAAAATCCCTACTTAAGCATCAAATTGGAAATCCTGAAAATCAAAGGTGATATTAATGAAATTAAAAGTAAGAAAACTATTAAACTAACAAATAAAACTAGGAGCTGGTTTTAGGGTGAGGGAGAACCAATAAAATAGATAAACCCTTGGATAATTTGATTTTAAAAAGAAAAGAAAGAAGAAAACGAAATTTCCAACATCAAAAAATGAAAAGGGTGAATTCTTTACCAATGAAGAGGAAATTAAAGTAATAATTAGGAGCTACTTTGTCCAGTTATATGCCAATAAATCTGACAAGCTAAGTGAAAGAGATGAATGTTTATAAAACCATAAACTGCCTGGCTTAACAAAAGAGGAAATAGAAAACATAAATAACCCCATATTAGAAAAAGAAATTGAACTTGCTATCAATGAACTCCCTAAGAAAGAAAACTCCAGGACAAGCTGAATTTACAAGTGAATTTTACCAAACATTTAAAAAAACAATTAATTATAATACTATGTAAACTATTTGGGAAAATACACAAGGAAGAATTCCTGCCAAATTTCTTTTATGACACAAATATAATGCTGACACCTAAATCAGAAAGAGCCAAAACAGAAAAAGAAAATAATAGACCAGTTTCCCTAATGAATATTAGTGAAAAAATTTTAAATAAAACACTAGCAAGGTGATTACAGAAATATATCATAAGGTTCATAAACTATGACCAGGTGGGATTTGTACCAGGAATATAAGGCTGGATTAAAATATTAGGTCAGCACAATTGACTATATTAATAATAAAACCGACAGAAAACATATGATTATCTCAATAGATGAAGGAAAAGCTTTTGACAAAAGACACCCATTCATATTAAAAATAGTAGAAAACATAGGAATAAATGGAATATTCCTTAAAATGATAAGCAGCATCTATCTAATACCATCAGTAAGCATTATCTATAATGGGGATAAGCTAAAAGTTTTTCCAATAGGAAGTGAAGCACTGATGCCTATTATCACCACTATTATTCAATATTACACTAGAAATGCTAGCTTTAGCAATAAGAGAAGAAAAACAAATTGAAGGAATTAGAATAGACAATGACGAAACAAAACTATCATTTTTTGCAGATGATATGATGATATACTTAGTGAATCATAAAGAATCAAATAAAAACCTACTTGAAATAATTAACAGCTTTTGCAGGATATAAAATAAATACACACAAATCATCAATATTTCTATATATTACCAACAAAGCCCTGCAGCAAGAGATAGAAAGAGAAATTCCATTTAAAACAATTGTAGACAATATAAAATACTTGGAAATCTACTTGCCAAGACAAATCCATGAGCTATATGGACACAATTCTAAAATATTTTTCACACAAATAAAGTCAGATCTAAATAACTGGAAAAATATCAATTGCTCATGGGTAGGCTGGGTCAATATAACAAAAAGGACACTTCTGTTTAAATTAATTCACTTATTCAGTGCCACACTAATCAAAAGATCAAAAATATTTTTAGAACTAGAAAAAATAACAATAAAATTCATCTGGAAGAACAGAAGGTCAAGAATATCAAGAGAATGAATAAAAAAAATACAAATGAAGATAGCCTAGTCATACCAGATCTCAAGCTATACTATAAAGCAATAATATCAAGCTATCTGGCATTGGGTAAGAAATAGAGTAGTGGATCAGTGGAATAGAATATGCACACATGACACCATAGTAAGTGACATTAATAATGTAGTGTTAGATAAACTCAAACACTTGGGACAAGAACACAAAAGATTAGGTCAAAATGGACACATGATTTAGACATAAAGTGTGATACCATAGGCAAATTAGGAGAGCAAGGAATAGTTTAACTGTTAGATCTAAAAAGAAAGGAAGAATTTTTGACCAAACAAGAGATAGAAAACATTATGAGATGTAAAATAGACAATTTCTAATAATATCAAATTTGAAAGTTTTTGCACAGACAAAACCGATGCAACCAAGATTAGAAGGAAAGAAAGCTGGCAAACAATACTTACAGCAAATATCTCTGATAAAGGCTTCCTTTTTCAAATATATAGAGAAGTGATGAAAATTTATAAGAATACAAGCCATTCCCCAATTTACTAATGATCAAAGGGTATTGCCTAGCAGTTTTCAGATGAAGAAATCAAAGTTATCTATAATCATAAGAAGAAATGCTCTAAATAACTATTGATTAGAGAAATACAGATTAAAACAATTTTGTGGTGCCACCTCATACCTATGAAATTGGGTAATATGACAGAAATGGAAAATGATAAATGATGGAGAGGATGTGGGGAAATCGGGACACTAATACACTATTGGTGGATTTGTGAACTGATCCAACTATTCTGGAAAGCAATTTGAAACTATACCCAAAAGGCATACTCTTTGATCCAGCAATATAACTACTAGATCTGCATCCCATAGAAATCACAAAAAAAGAGGGAAGGACCTACAGGTACAAAAATATTTTGTGGTGATAAAGATTTGGAAATTAAGGGGATAATTGTCAATTGGAGAATGGCTGGACAAGCTGAATGTAATACTGTAATTATAATGAATGTAATTATGGATGTAATGGAGTATTATTGTGCTATAAGAAATGATGAGCAGGTGAATTTCAGAAAAACTTGAAAAGGCCTACATGGATTGGTACAAAGTGGAGTAGAACCAGGAGAACATTATATACAGTCTCAGTAACCTTATGTGATGGTCAACTATGAATGATTTAGCTCTTCTCATCTATATAATGACCATTACAATTCTAAAGGATTCATGATGGAAAATGCTATCCACATCCAGAGAAAGAACTGATGAAAGCTGAATGCAGATCGAAGCATACTATTTTCACTTTTTTTTTTTATAGTTCTTTTCTTTTGTTCTGTTTCTTCTTTTACAACAGGACTAATATGGAAACATGTTGCATATAAACAAGCTACATCAAATTGTTTGCCATGTTAGGGAAGGGATGGTGAAGGAAAGAGGGAGGGAGATAATTTTGAAATTAAAATTGTTTTTAAATGAATGTTAAAATTATCTTTACATGTAATAGGAAAAAAATAAAAGTACTGTTAAAAACAAAACAAAGAAAGGCTAGAAAAAAAATTAGGAGGCTCCTGAAATTGTACAGGCAAGAGATAACAGAGATCTGAATTAGAGTGGTTGTGGTTCCACTGGAAAGGAGGGGAGTGATGCAAGAGACGTGGAAATAGAATCAACAAGACTTTGCAAATGCTTGCAAGTAAAGAGAGTGACAAATAGTGGTTCACTAATCTGCAAAATGAAGACATTGCAGAATGTTGCTATATCAATAGACACAAAGAAAGATATCTTAGATAAAGTCAAAGATAAAGGGGAAGACACTATATGTAGTAAAAAGTTTATAGCAGCACTTTTTATTATAAAAAAGAACTGAAAACCAAAAGTGTGACTATAAATTGGGGAATTATTAAAGAAATTATGTATGAATGTGAATGTAATGGAATAATATTACATTTTAAAACGATAAAAAGGACCAATTCAGAGAAACTTGGGAAAATTTGAAAGAACTGACTCACAGTGAGGTGAATAGGACTGGGGGAACAATTTATACCACTACAACAATGTAAAGGAAAAAAAATTTAAAAGACTTAAGAACTATGATTAATGCAGTGACCAATTGTGATTTCATAATACTGACGCTGAAACATGCTATCTATCTACTGACAGAGAGATGATAGACTTAATGTCCAGAATGAGACATTCATTTATGAACATAGCACGTGTGTAGATGAACTACACTTATATATTAGATGACAGAATTTTTGGGGAGGAGTTGATAGACATTGATTGTGAAACAAAAAGAAGAAAAAAGAAAGAAAAAAGTATCAATGAAATATTAAAATATATAAAAATATTAGAAGAGTTCATAAGAGAATATAAATAGAATATAGAAAATTTAGCAGAATATTGAAAAACAGCATGTTTTTGAAAACTATCATGTTAAATTTAATATGCATTTAAATTTTTCAATAGTTTGTAGTTTAATATATAATCCTATATTAATTAATTTATTAAAGTATTTAAATTGACATTTAGGTTCATAAAAAGAATTTTTTTAAATGAAGGAGTAGAACTGTATGATCTCTAAGATTCTTTCCAGTTCCAACATCCTATATTCTGAGGTCCCTTACAGCTCTAAAATCAATGATTTGGAGAGAGAGAAGGCTACAGGAACTACATGGACAACACTGAAGGATTGTTTGAAATTCTAGACTATGGATAATGGGATTATAGGTTTCTGTCTAAGGATAGAATGTTCCTCATGAGTACTGGGAAGGAAATATTTGACTTGAGACTTTTTGAACTAATTAAGAGACATTATGATATTGAAGGGGAAGGGAAATTTTCCTGATAAACAGGTTCAGATCAGGGCATCTTAAAACCATATTAAATAAGAAATATTTGAAAGAACTGAGGATGTTTAACTTGGAGAAAACTTCGGGGGGGCGTGCTTGTTGTAACAGAATCACAGCATTTTAAAATTAGAATCCTTTCTATACCATCCTAGAAAACTGGCCATCCAGTTGTCTTGAAGATTTCCAGTAAAAGAAAAATTTAATTCCTCCTGAAGAAGAATTCTTCCATTCCACTTTTGGAAAGTTTAAAGTACTAGAAAAAATTTTCCTTATATCAAGCCCAAATCTCTAACTTTTACCCATTTTTTCCACTTCTGCCTGGGGGATAGAAGGTGGGGAAACAGAACAAATCTAGCACTTCTTCATATGACAGTCCTAATTTTGAAGACTGCCCTTTCCCAATCCCTCCAATCTTCCCTTCATCAGGCTGAATCTCTGAAGTTTCTCCCACAAATGCTTGGATCCCATCTTTAATGCTTACTGCATGTGTGACCTTGGGCAAGTCTCTAAATCTGTCTGGGCCTCAGTGTATTCACCTATAAAATGGAGAGATGGGGTTAGATGGCTTCTGTGTTCTCTTCCAGCTCTAGGTTTATGATGTTATAAGTAGCTTGAGTTTGAGTGCCCCACCAACCTGTTCATCCTTCTCTGTACACATTCCTAGTTATCAGTGTTCTAACTAAAATGTGACACCCAGCACTGAACTTATGCTCTACCTACCATATGACCAAAGCAAAAAGAAGCAATGCAATCACTTCCCTTTTTCTGGATTCTGTATTCCTCCTAATGTAACATAAGATCAAGCTAGCTTTGTTTGGCCACTACATTCATCTATTGACTCATTTCATCAAAGCACCCACACTGATGAAATCACACATCCTTGAGGAATTAAAGCAAATATCCATCAATTATGCAGCTATTAATTTTGAAGAGCTGTCAATTTGATTAATAGTGCAAAAAAATTTCTGGCATGATGAATAGGCAATATGATTCTGTTGATTATCAAATTGACATAGTTACTATGAAGAACAGTTAGGTGGCACAATGGATACAGCACCAGACCTGGAGTCAGGAAAACCCAAGTTCAAATCTGGCCTCAGACACTTACTGCCTGTGTGACCTGGGCAAGTCACTGAACCCCTCTTGTCTCAGTTTCCTCATCTGTAAAGTGAATTGGAGAAGGAAATGGTAAACCACTCTATTATCTTTGCCAAGAAAACCACAAGTCAGATCTTGAAGAGTTAAACACAACTGAACCACAACCATGATGGGTGTAACAATTTACTGTCCTTTGGGTTCCCTCAGAGTCCTTGTGATTTTGAGTCTTTAATTACTTAAGCTGAAAGTCCTATCCTTGGTCACTACTCTACATTCTCTTATACACATTCATCACAGCTTGATCCCTCCCCTGACTATCTCACCATAGTCTACTTTTCCATTGTGCCCTTTGGAAATCCTCTTCCATTATTAACAAACTTCTCCTATTATATGACCCGTGCCCTCTCCTGAGAATTACTTAGTACCTATTTTGTATTTCATTTCCTATATACATATTATCTCTCCAATTCTACCTTAATTTGAATGCAAGCTCTTCAAGGACAGGGACAGTGATTATGATAGCATTAAAATGATTATTGTTACCAAAGCTACAGCAAGAAGAGGAAGAGGCTAGAGATGAAGAAGGGGAAGGTAGGGGTGTATCACACGTAGTGGCAGTCCAGAGGCAGAGTCCTAGTGTTGGGTGGGCCCTGGTTTCCTGATGAATAGCTGTACAGAATATAAAACATAGCCTTGGGCAGCTAGATACAATGGGTAACACAAATAGTATAAGTACATGAGACTTAAGAAAAGTCATAGGATTGTAGAATTTTGGAATTAGAAGGGACCTTAGTGACCTTCTAGAATACCTCTTCCTCATTCTACTGATGAGGAAAATGAAGTCCAAAGAGGTCAACTGAGTTTTCCAAGGTCACATAGCTAGTTAATAGCAGAGTGGCAAATATAACTTCTCTTCACTCCAGGACCAGTCCCTGCTTTCAAAGTGCTTGTAGTATATTGGTGGAGTGTAGGATGTGTTCAGGGAAGACTAGTACCTCTGTTGTGAGGGCTGCTGAACCTTTTTCAGAGCTACTTTCCACCTTTGGTGTTTACCTGATCCACCTAATTCTCTACTGCGGCACTGAGAAGCTGTAGCATGCACAGTGGCCACACCCAAGCAAACCATTTCAGCAGATAGGTTAAAACAGATTGAGGGTAAACAAAGAGTCTCAAATCCTTCTGTACATTAGTCAAGTGTCTACCCCAAGCATGTGAAGATTTTCCTGGGGGAATGGACAGATAAGAACAATTTGTTCCAACGACCATGAAGGTGGTTGAAACAGGCATTATGGGTACTTAGACCTTGGTTGGACATTGAAGATGATGAAATCATCTGCTGCATTCAAGGCTATCACCAGTCATCTTGACTTTGTTTTGCTACTTGACTGTGTTGGCTCTGGAAGAAAGGGTGAAGTCGACCACTTCACAACTCTGCTTCACTTAAATGTAATTTATGTGTATATCAAAAGATATCACCCATACATTTTACCATTTTAAATTATCTCAAAGTCCTATATCAACAGGCAAGTGATGAAGCAGCAGGTGCAGATACACTGAGAGCTGTAGTCACAATCCTGAATACAGGCAGCCCAGGTCATAGGGTCACCTCATTGGAAGCAGCAGTGGGATTCAGCAGGCCCCTGGGTGCTTGAGCAGCCTTTTAAGGAATGTGCGCTCACTTACTGGTGTGAGGAAGGGACTAGAAAAGGTGCCCTAAAAATTGTCTGCTTTACCCATTCCTGGTCTACTTATCACGACAGATGGGGATCCCACTTGGAGGTTGAAACACAAAAGAATTGTACAAAAACTTCCACAAAGATGACTCCCCTCACCATCGGTACATGGAATGTGCACATAGTTATGGACAACATGAAATCCAGTAGACTCTTTCTTCCTTCCTTCCTTCCTTCCTTCCTTCCTTCCTTCCTTCCTTCCTTCCTTCCTTCCTTCCTTCCTTCCTTCCTTCCTTCCTCCCTCCCTCCCTCTCTCTCTCTCTCTCTTTCTTTTCTTTCCTTCTTGTTTTCCCCCAAACCTTAAACCCAGTGTACTCTGAAGCCCATACATTGCATGACAATAGGTCCCTGCCCAAACTCCCCTTAATGACTCTTATCAGAACACTCCTGGCTTCAGTGATTTTCAATAGTAACTGTTGCTCTTTCCCTCCCACCTTGATTTATTTATTTTTTTCTTTTGCTTATTAAAGGGGTCATTCCGTGATTACTTCTTAAAGAGGCCTATTTACTTGACAGGCATTACCTCACTCTAAGTAAGTACCTACGTAGGCCAAGGTCTCCCATTGCATGGTGGGTTATCTCCAGTCATCCTGATGACTATCTGGTCACTGGATCCAGATGGCTCAGGAGGAGAAGTGAGACTGGTGACCTTGCACAATCCTCCCTTACTCAAAACAAAATCAACTACAAGTCAGGTCATCATTTCTCTAATGGCATGGTCTTCTTCGAAAATGAAGGATGAACACAGACAGAAGCACAATGAAACTTCATGGTTATACCTTTGTAGCAAACATTGACATTTCGTCGATTATGTCATTGTAAGGAGAAAAGACAGGATGTGAGAGTGGCAAAGGTGATGTGTGGTGCAGAGTGCTGGACGGATCATAGACTTATCCTCTTCAAGCTAAATATTCACATTCAACAAAAGCAGCAGTACCAAAGCAAATGGCTACCAAAAAACTTAATGTCAACAGCTTAGAGTGTATCTTTGGGTGGGAATAGTTTATTGCAAATTGGAAGGAAAGTCTAATTTCTGCCAGTTTACATTCAGTTGACATTCATTTTCCCAGCAGTTTTTTTTTTTCTGAATAGCCCTAACAGATGGGATCTTTTGGTTTTTCCAAAACAAAAACAACCAAAAAAAACCAAACCCTCAAACAAACCTAGGTTACTGTGTCCATTTACTTCTGTATTTTGGGTACCCGATCTGTTCCATTGCTCAAGCTCTCTATTTCTTTGTTGTTGTTCAGTTAATATTTCTCCAGTTATTTGTTTTTGTCTCTATTTATGTGAAGAGCATTTTGTAATTGCATTCATATAATTCCTGTGTGCGTGTCTTGGCAGGTAGACTCCCAAGTATTTTCTACTACCTGTAGTTATTTTAAATGGAATTTTTCTTTCTATCTCTCCTTTTTACATTTTGTTGGTAATATAGAGAAATTCTAATGGTTTGTGTGGGTTTATTTCATATTCTACAACTTTGCTGAAGTTGTCAATTGTTTCAACTAGTTTTTTAGTTGATTCTCTAGGGTTCTCTACACCAATATATCATCTGCAAAATTGATAGTTTTATTTCTTCATTGCCTATGTTTGTTGCTACAACTACTTTTCCTTGTCTTATTATTACAGCTAGCATAATATTAAATAATAATGATAATAATGTACCTCTGATTTAACTTCTGATCTTATTGGAAAGACTTTTAGTTGATCCCCATTATGGATAACACTCTTGGTTTTATATAAATAGTGTTTATCATTTTAAGGAAAACTTTATTCCTCTGCTTTTTAGAGTTGTTAATAGAAATGGATATTGTATTTTGTCAAAAACTTTTTCTGCGTTTGTTGAAATAATATGATTTTTGTCATTTTATTATATGGCCAATTGTGCTTATACTTTTCCTATTATTGAACCAACTCTTCATTCCTGGTGTAAATCCCACCTGGTAATATACTGTAGTCTCTTAAATTTTTTCCATCAAAATTCATTAGGAAAATAAGTCTATTGTTTTCTTTCTTGGTTTTTGCTCTCTCTGGTTTAAGTTTCAAAACTACATTTGTGTCATAAGAGGAATTTGGTAGGACTCCTTGTTTACCTGTTTTTCAAGCAGTTTATGTAGTACTGAAATTGTTATTTAATTGTTTGGAAGAATTCATTTATAAATCTATCTGGTCTTTTTTTCTTATGTAACTTACTTATGATTTCTTCAATTTCTTTTTTCTAAAATAAGGTTAAGTATTCTATTTTCTCTTCTGTTAATCTGAAAAATTTTAAATGTTAATATTCATCTGTTTCAGTTAGGTTATTGGGGGTTTTTTGGGCATGTAATTGGCCAAAATATCTCCTAATAATTACTTTGATTTTGTCTTCATTGGGTTGTAGTTCCATCCTTTTCATTTTGATGCTGATAATGTTATTTTCTTCTTACTTTAAAAAAAAAAATTGCATTAGTAAATGATATATCTGTTTTATCAGGTTCCCCTTCCCATAAAACCATCTCCTCACCTCTTTTTTTAAGTTGAATGATTTTTTTTAACTTTCAATTTTATTAATCTCTCCTTTGATTTTCAGAATTTTATTTTGGTGTTTAATTGGAGTTTTTTTTTTAATATATTGGTTTTGTAGATTTTTTTTTAGTTGCATGCCCAACTCATTAATCTGCTCTTTCTCTCTTTTTTTTGATGTAAGCATCTAGAGGTATGAATTTTCCCCTAAGTACTGCTTTGGCTATGTCCCATAAATTTTGGTAAATTATCTTGTTGTCATTATTTTTAAAGAAATTATTGTTTCTATGATTTCTTCTTTAACCCACCTATTCTTTGGGATTAGGCTGTGTAATTTCCAATTAATTTTTAATTTATGCTTCAAAGGACCTTTATTGAATGTAATTTTATTACATAGAAAAAATATTTAGTATTTCTGATTTTCTGCATTAGTTTTTGAGAATTTTGTGCCATTTTCGTGGTCATGCATAGCTGAGAAATAGACATACTCTTTTCTATTCTCGTTCAATATTCTCCAGAAGGCTATGATAGTTAACTTTCTAAAACTATTCATTTCCTTAACTTCTTTCTTGTTTATTTGATGGTGAGATTTGTCTAGATCTGAGAGGAGATATATTGAGATTCTCCCCTCTTTTATAATTTTAGAGTCTATGTCTTCTTATAATTTATTTAACTTTTCTTTCAATGATTTAGGTTCTTTGCATTTGAGGCATATATATTTAGAACTGATATCATCTATGGAACCTTTTAGCAAAATATAATTTCCTTGCTTATGTCAGATCTATTTTTGTTTTTCCTTTGTCTGAGATCATGAATTCAACTACTGCCTTTTTCACTTCAGCTGAAACATAGATTCCTCTCCCTTATTTAACTCTGCGCTTTTCTTTCTATTTCAAGTGTATTTCTTGTAAACAAAATATTATTGGATTCTGGTTTCTAATCTATTCTTCTAGCCTCTTCCAATTTATAGGTGCCTTCCCTCACTCAAAACAAAGTCAAGTGCAAGCCATGTCATTTCTGAACAATTTATAGGTGAGTTTACCCTACTCACATTCATTGTAATGATTGTTAGCTGTGGATTTCCCATCATTCTAATCTCTATCCTCTTTTTTACTTTATCTTTTACCTTAAGAGTCTGTTTTTCTCCTGATCACAGCTTCCCTTAATCTATCCTCCCTCCTATCACTGCCAACTCTGCTTTGTCTTAGCCCCTTCCCTTCCTGCTTCCTTGTTGAATAAGATGAATTCCATATCCAACTGTATGTATATATGTATTCTTCCCTCCATGAACCACTTCAGATGAGAATAAGGTTAAAGCATTGACTGATCCCCTCTTCGTTATGCCCTCCATTGCAGAAACTCACTTTTGTGTGTTTCATTTATGTGAAATAATTTTCCTAATGCTTCCTCTCCTTCTCCCCCTTCTTCCAGTGCATCTCTCTTTCTCACTCTTCCATTCGTCTTTTGAGATCTTCACAACATAATAGACTTACACTTATGCTCTCTGTCTTAGTGATAAAATTCGTAGGGATTATATGTATCATCTTCCCATATAGGAGTGTAAATAGTCTAAACTTAAGTCCCTTATGATTTCTCACTTATGTTTTCCTTTTTATATCCTTCTTGAATTTTATGCTTGAATGTCAAATTGGCTATTCGGTTCTGGTCTTTTCAGCAGTCCCCTATTTCATTAAATATCCTTTTTTCTCCTGTAGGATTATACTCAATTTTGCTAAGTAGGTTATTCTGGATTTTAATCCCAGACTCTTTCCCTTGCATAATATCATATTATAAGCCCTTTGCTCCTTTGTAGTGGTAGGTGCCAAATCCTGTGTGATCCTGACTGTGACTTCACAGTATTTAAATTCATTCTTTATGGTGCTTACGGTATTTTATTTTTGACCTGGGAGCTCTGGACTTTGTCTATAAAATTCCTTGAAGTTTTCATTTTAGGATTTCTTTCATGAGGTGACCTGTGGACGTTTTCTACTTTTATTTTGCCCTCTGGTTCTAAGATATTTGGGCAGTTTTCCTTTTTAATTTCTTGAAATATGATAGGGTGTTTTAGAAATGTGATCTTTTTTACCATAATTTTCAAGTAGTCCAATAATTCTTAAATTCTCTTTTCTCAATTTATTTTCCAGGTCAATTATTTTTCCTATGAGATATTTCAAATTTTCTTTATTTTAGTTTTTTTACTTTGTTTTTATCATTTATTTGTGTTTCATGGAGTCATTATCTTCTGTTTGACCAATGTTGATTTTAAGGAGTTATTTTCTTCAGGTTTTTTTGTGTTTCTTTTACTAAACTATTAATTATCCTCCTAATTTTCTTGCATAGTTCTCATTTCTTTTTCCAACTTTTCCTCTACCACTCTTATTTTGATTTTTAAAATTTTCTCTTTATTCATCTCTTCTAGGAATTCCTATTGAACTTGCATCCAATCTGTACTTTCTTTGAGATTTTGCTTACAGATGTCTTTGAATCATTGTCTTCTTAGTTTGTTTCTTGAGCATCCTTGACACCAGAGTAGATTTTTATGGTTAGGTTCTTTTATTGCTATTTGCTGATTTTTCCAGGTTATTTCATGACTTGGAACTTTATGTTAGAGTTGAGATCCTTTCCTCTTGGGAGGTGTTGGGTGTGTGTGTGTGGATCTGACTGGTTTGAGCTTCTGTCTTTTGTGCCCATCTGTTGCTTTCGCAGCTCATTTTGGCATTCTGTAAGTTTTCAGTGCTTCCAACAAAGTGTGATCCAGAAAGAGGTCTATTCACTGTCCTCTTGGTCTGTGTTCTGTTCCTTACCCAGCTAGGGTCCCTACTCCCTTACCACCATGACCATTCCTCTCCACCCTGAAACTGTGACCCAGAACTGGGTAATAGGCAATAGAGTTGCTCAAAGGCACCCAGTCTCACTCTTAGTCCCAATCTCCTGGGATGTCTTTATGATCAGCTGTTCAGTACTCTTCCTGTCTCTGGGCACTGGGCTACTCCCAGCCACTGCTATCCCCATAGCCTAGTACTGCTTCCACTGTTGTGCTGTGTTCCTCATAGGTCCCAATCCAGTATCTACAGACCTCTTTGTCTCTCTTCCTAAGCTGCCCTGAGCTGGGAAAATGACTCAGGCTTTTCCACCCAGAATTCGGTTAAGTGTGTTTTCTATGTTGTTATGGAAGAGGTTTGGGGGAGTTGAGGCTCTCATTCTGCCATCTTGACTGCCTCCCCAGCCTAAGAGTTTCACTCAAACTCAAAGACTTGTAGAATTTTAGAGTTGTAAAGGACCTTAGAACGTAAAATATCAGAACAAGAAGTACTGGAACTAAAAGAGACCTTAGAACATATGGAATGTCAGAACTGGACTTTGAACATGGAATGTTAACACTGAAAATACCCTTTCAGATAATTTAGACCGAACTTCTCAATTTACTGAGAAAGAAACTGAGTCCTAAGAGAGGGAAAGTGCCTTGTCCAAGATCTCACCCTAAATTAATAACAGATGAGGACCAGGTTTCCTAATTTTTTCCCCATCGTTTATGACTCACCTCAGGTCCTCCTAGCAACACAGAAGGACTTTCCCCAAAATTATTTAGGTACATTTTACAATATCAAATTCTCTCAATTATAATAGTAAAGACTCCCATTAATATAGCACTTTGGGGTTTACAAAGTATCATTCGTACTGTGGAAAGAGGGCTCTTTTCATCACATTGTGTGATGGGAAGGAAAATTATGGGGTAATGTGGGTGGTGAAAAGGTCCCCAGGGAGGGAACTGTGTAACACTTGTTCCTGTAACAAGATGCTGTGAACAGAGCAGATGATTCTAAGAATGTTTATTTGGCTGCCACATGATAGAGATCTGGAATCTGTAGTCTTGCCATGCCTGCCTGGTCTTTTCTGTCTAATGAGAATGTCAGCAGAAAGTAAATTAAATCAGCCAGGCTATAATTTGCAAACTAAACATTTTGTGGCATTAACTAAACAGAGCATTATATTTTAATCAGATTTTTAAAATGTTGTTTTTAAAATCATTTTATCTCCTAGAAGCTGGTTCTGTAAGAGCTATCGTTCTTTAACTAACAGGATGTTAATGAAATACCCTCTAGAAATACTTAACAAGTCAAAACATTTTTCTATATGCTCTCTAAGCCTATATGTCTTCAAAAAGAAAATCAACACTGCTTTCCAACCTTGCAAACTAGAGAAGCCGTCTCATTCAAGTCAGCAAGAAGCATCATCTTAGAATTATCTTAATCAAGATTATCAAGAATTATCTTGATTTGGGGACAAGAATTGAGTGTATTCTCCTTTGAGTGCCTCTCTATTTTAGATACACAAACCTTGCCCCCAGTTTCCTCATTCTCCCTACTTATATTTTCCTGATGTTTCACATTTGTGAAAGAAAGGCTATGAAAATGCAGGACTTGAGTTTGAATTCTGACTCTGCTGCTTACCATGTGGATTTGACTGGCTGGAGTTTCTGTCTTTTGTGCCCATCTGCTGCTTTCGCAGCTCATTTTGGCGTTCTGTAAGTTTTCAGTGCTTCCGACAAAGTGTGATCCAGAAAGAGGTCTATTCACTGTCCTCTTGGTCTGTGTTCTGTTCCTTACCCAGCTAGGGTCCCTACTCTTTTACCACCATGACCATTCCTCTCCACCCTGAAACTGTGACCCAGTGACCATAGGCAAGTCATTTCCCCTTGGGCACTTTTCCCCTTTTATATAAAATGAAAAGGTTTTTCTTTAATTCTCTTCCAGTTTGAACATCTTATATTCAATGGTTTATTCTAGTTCAACCACCCTATGTGCCATGGTCCCTTCCAGATCTAATAATTCAACTACTAGAGTGGAGGGGAAGGGGTTAAAGTGATTAGGAGCTCCAGTAACACCCAGAACTGACAATGCACTCTCCTTTTCAACCCCATCCCTCACCCCAAAGAGAGAGCAAAGAGATTACATGCCTCTTGTTTAAGCTGAGCCAAGAATCACTCAGCAACTCCTCCATTTTTAGAAAGACAGCAGAATGTGAATAGGGAGTAAATTCTCTGGAATGAGATCAATGTGCAACTGAAAACACACTCCAAGTTTTACAAAAGAAATCGTCATGACCCCCAGCCCAGCACAGTGAACCTTGAGTACCTAGCCCATAGACCACAGCAGTCTCCTTGTCCTTTATTCCTGATAGATAATTTTTTAGAAGATTAAAAAACTCTTTCTGTTTGTTTGACTCACTTTGATTGATACTATTTTTCTTCTGTTGTGTTCAATATGGAAAATGATTTTTAAAGATTTTTTTAAACCTTAGAATACTCATGAAGAGAGAAACTGAGAAAACTGTTCATAAGGATTCATAGATTGTTCAAGCTGGAAAAGACCCAATAATATAGAGTGCTAGAATATAAGACACAAATGTCAGGAATGAAAGGAAGTTTAGAATATAGAATGTTAGAACATAGAATGTTTAGCATTAGAAAGAACCTGAAAAGATAGAATGTTTGAGCTGGAAGCAGGCTATGAGAATAGAAAGTTAAAACATATAGCAAAAGGATATGAATCCAAGTCTCCTGATTCCTGAGATATATATTACTAACTGATCTGGGAGCATATATCATAAGGAACTAAACATTGTATAACCAGGCTTCATCCCAAACGGTAATTGAAGTCATTATGGGACCCTGGGCCATAGAGAATCCCGTACTATAGTCACTTACTCAATAGCAGGAGCTTAAAATATTTTTTCAATGATGGATCATGATCAGAAATTCACATCTGCATGGGTACATGAGTTGTTTTATAACAGTGATGTACTTAAATATCTGAAATTATGGACTAAGTTTAATTTAGTTGCACATAGTTATAGACCTAGTAGTAGTTACTGATCAATTTTGGTTGTCACTGAGAACAACAGTATTTAATAGACTGAACCATACTTTTATTAAAATAAAATTTTACTAATATAGACAGTGTCCCAAAAATCTTAATGTAGATTTAAGCTATTAAAGTTTTTAATATCATCTACATTTTCCATTACATCCTCTTCCACACTTTTCAAAGAACCATACATTATAAAAAAGAACTTTTAAAAAGCAAGACAAATATTCATCAAAATTAAACAACAGATTGAGACAATATGTTATTATTGCCAGTGCTGCACAGTCATGGTCTCCCAACTCTTCAAAGAATCAAGGGGAGGTATTTTCTCATATCCTATCTTTGTGACAAACTTGTTCATTGTAATTTTGCTCTCTTTGGTTTCTATTGTTATTTTCACTTACATCATTGTAGATGGAACTGTTCGTTGGAAATTTGACACCAAGTTTGCGTAACTGATGGCTTACCACTTTGATTTCAATGCTTTCATGAAAGACAGCATACTTTCACAGAATTAGGTGGATCTAAATATTACTTAAAGTGCTATCATTTAGCAAGAAATTGTAGATAACTAAGATCTTATTGTAGCTAGGTGGAATAGTGGATTAAAGGCTAGGCCTGGAGTCAGGAAGAGCTTAGTTCAAATCCTGCCTCAGACATTTACTAGCCATATGACTTGGGCAAGTCAATTAATCTCTGTCTGCCTAGTATCCTCAACTGTAAAATGGTAATAATAAAAGCACCTGCTTCCCAGGGTTTTTGTGAGGATCAAAATAAGATGGTATTTGTAAAGCACTTAGTCCAGTGTCAAGCACATAGTAGACACTTAATAAATGCTTCCTTCCTTCTTTCCTTCCTTCCTTTCTTTCTTCATATTTTCTAGTTTACTTTAATATTCTAAAGACCTGTGATTTCTTTATTATGGGTATTCCCTCTATCAATTCAGATCATAAAGGCTATATGCCTTAGTACAGTAGATAGACCCCATGAATGGATGTAGTCCATAAAAGTTATCTCTAGTGTACTACTTAATTTGATACCTTTTTTTTTTGCTTAAAAATAATCTATAGAGACAGAGTCAAAATTGCAGAGTGAGAGTCAGAATTTTTTGCCCAGCTCATCCAGCACACCCTTTCCAAAACAATCTAGAAAATGTACCAGGGGAAATTCTGGTGGAATAAACCGAAAAAAGTCACAGTCTTTTCTAGCCTGGGGAATCTGAGGAAGACAGATTTGTAGACACTGGGGTTGGCAGGGGTGGGGGTGGGGGACACTGAATGTGAATTCAGGGCAGCAGCAAGGAGCATTCTGGTATCCAGAGACAGTAATGGGACTGAGACTGAACATCAGAGAGAGAAACATCAGGGCAGAAAAAGATCCTAGGGGACTCATGAACTAGAGATATAAGAATGCATCTCCCTTCCTTCCTTGCAAAGCGAGGAGGATATGGATGTGAAACACACTGTGATTGCCGTTGGACTTAGGGGATATTCTTGTTGGTTTCATGGAAATGATTCCTTTCTTTTCCTTTAAAAAAACTAATAAAGAAAGTTATGAAAAGAGGATTAACAGTTTGGTAAAAAGAGATACAAAACCTTACTAAAGAAAATAACTTCTTAAAAATTCTAATTGGCCAAATGGAAGCTGATGACTACATGAGATATCAAGAAATAATAAAACAAACTTGAAAGACTGCAAAAAAATAAAAGAAAATATGGACTATCTGACAGAAAAACAACTGTCCTGGAAAATAAATTGAGAAGAGATAATTTAATAATCATTGGTCTACCTGAAAGTCATGAACGTCATAGATATGATACATCATAGACATCATATTTCAAGAAATTATAAAGGAAATGTTAAATGATTTACAGGAGGAAGTAGTCAATAAAATTTTAATAATGGGAGACTTCAATTTACCTCTTTCAGATATAAAGTTTACCATAAAATAAACAAGAAGTTAAGGAGATAAATAGAATTCTAGGAAAGTTAGATATGATAGATCTTTGGAGAAAACTGAATGGGAATAGAATGAAGTGTGCCAGTAGTTCTACTGTATATGACACCTTCACAAAAATTGACCATGTAATAGAGCATTAAAACATTATAAACAAATGTATAAAAGCAGAAATATTAAATTCATGTTTCTGACCATAGTGCAATAAAATTATATTCAATAAGGGACCTTTGAAGCTTAGATTAAAAATTAATTGGAGACTAAATATCATAATCTTATAGAATGGTGGATGAAAGAATAAATCCCAGAAACAATAATTTCATTAAAGATAATGTCAATGATGAGATAATATACCAAAATTTGTAGGAAACAATAAAAGCAGTACTTAGTAGAAAATTCATAATTCTAAATACTTATATCAGCAAAAGAAGGAAAGAGTAGATCAAGAAATTGGTCATACAATTAAAACAAACTAGAAAATCAACTAACTAACCTCCCCCCCCAATGCCAAAAATAACAAAAATTACAAAATTGCCTTAATTAATTTATGTATTCAGTGGCATACCAATCAAGTTACTAAATAATTACTTTACAGAACTAGAAAAAATAACAAAATTCATCTGAAGGAACAAAAAGTTAACAATTTGAAGGGAATCAATAAAAAAAATGAGAAGGAAGAGAACCTAGCAGTATCAGACCTCAAACTATACCATAAAGCTATAATCACCAAAACAATTTGATGCTGGGTAAGAAATAAAGAGGTTGATCAGTGGAACAAATTAGGTGCACAATATATAGAAGCAAAAATAGCCCAGTAACCTAGTGTTTGATAAAGCCAAAGATCCCAGTTATTGGATCAAGAACTTACTATTTGACAAAAACTGTTGGGAAAACCAGGAATTAGTCTGCCAGAAACTAGACATAGATTAGCATTTCACACCATATATCAAAAGAAGTTCAAAATGAGTGAATTATTTACATATAAAGGGTGAAATCATAAACAAACTAGTGGAACATGAATTACCTGTCAGATCTATGTATGTAGAAAGTATTCATGACTAAACAAAAGTATAAAGATTCACAAAAGATAAAATGGATAATTCTGATTACCTAAAATTTAAGGTTTTTCATAAACAAAGTCAATGCAACCAAAATGAGAAGAAAAAAGGAAACCACAGAAAATGATTACAGCATGTTTCTAAAGTATATAGCGAACTGAGTGAAATTTACAAGAATAAGAGCCATTCCCCAACTGATAAATGGTCAAAGGATATGAACAGACTTTTCAAAGGAAGAAATTAAAACTATCAATAGTCATATAAAATGCTTTCACTAATAATTAGATAAATGAAAATTTAAATGACACTATATTACCATCTCCCACCCATCAGATTGTCTAGGATGACAAAAAAGGAAAATGGCTACTGTTGGAGAGGATATGAGAAAATGGGTTGTAGGAGGTGATTGTTAAACTTTCAGTATGAACGTTAATACTTCAGAAATAAGAAACTGCTACTTTAAAGTACATGCATTTTTCCCCTAGAGATTGCAGTAATTAAACATTTACCAGCACACTGCAGTATTGCTCCATAAACATTTTAGAGCTTGGCAGGAGTGAAATAGAATGCTCAGGGAATGAAGTCATCATCACAGGGAAGGCCTGGTGACTATAGGTTAACAACAGCAACAGGCATTTATATAGCACTTCAAGGTTTACAAAGTGCTTTATATCCGTTATCTCATTTGAGCCTCACAATACCCTTGGTTGGGCCTTTTCCTACTACTTCACCATCTTGGCTCTGCTCTCATGATTCTTACTTTTCAATCCCATTTATCAATTTTGCAAAAGGTTTTGCTGAAATTTGGCTACTAAATTTCTTTCCCCCTTAATATCAATCAGTTAATCTTACGAATTACTCTAAAAGTGAATCACTTTTATATTTTTAACAAAAATGTCAAAGTCCTCTGAAGCTCTTCATTGGCAGGTTAAAAATTTTGTTCCAAAGTTCATGTGCAGGTGGAAAGTTTTTTATAGGGGAAGCTGATATTCCTTTCAGCAGCAAAATCACATAACTGGAAACATCTTCTAACACACATTTTCATAATGTTCTCTCCATAGCCCATTTCTTTTTTTTAAGGGTGGGAAAAGCAGTTACTTTTTCACTTCTCAGTTTCACTCAGTAAATGTCATTTTTGTCTGACATTCAAATGCCAGAAAATTAATCTAATATATAACACCAAAAGATATTCCCCAGTGGATACATGATTAAAAGATATGAAGAAATTGTTTGCAAAAGAATCAAAAACTATTATCAACCATATGAAGAGTGATTAATACAAATAATTAAAAATAAAAGAAATATAAATAAAACCAACGTTGAGATTCCACTTCACCCCTAGCAAAGCTTCAAAGATGGCCAACAGTGAGAAGAGTCCATTTTAGAAGTAACAGGAATGCTAATACACTGTTGTGAATTTGTTCAGTTGTTTCAGAAAGCAATTTGGAATGATGACAAAAATGTCTCGAAGATGGATACTCTTTGATTCCAAGATCCCACTATTCATCATAGATAACAAGGGAGTTAAAGATAGAAAGTATTGAAATATATGTATTGAAATATTTATAGTAACACTTTTTTTAGTAGCAGAGAATGGAAACAAAGTCAATGGTTTGAACTATTGACTACTGGAGAATGGCAAAAAGATGAATTTGATGGAATTCTACTCTGCTGAGAAATACTAACTACATGAAAAACAGAGGGAGGTGGAGTAAGACCTATGCAAGCTGATGCAAAGTGAAGAAAATAGAAAATAGGAAAATAATACACATGATGACTTCAATTCTGTAAATGGAGAGAACAGCTGCATCAACATCAACAACAAAAAAAATGAAACTGAATCTTGTGTAATCATAATGACCACGTCTGCCTCTGAAGAATAGATACGAGCGCATCTCTCTTACTTGTTTGTAGAGGTGGGCGACTTTTGGGTGTGGAACAAGGTAATACTATTGGACTTGATATGTGTTGGTCAGTTTTGCACAACTGTTTTATTCCCTTTTTTATGCTTTATTATAAGGGATGTCTCAGAGGTAGGGAGGGGAATGGAAAAGGATATATTGAGAAATAAAGGTGATATAAGGGAAAAAATTAATGTTTTTTCATAAATTTACCTTTACCTTGAAGAAGACAGATTGAATGTGTATATGAAATATTTTCTATGTGGCATATACTGAAACTACATGTCATCGTTACAGAACAGATCAGCAAATTTTGGACACTTTGCTTTTGTAAAAGAAAAATGTATAACATCTTTGAATTTGGCAGTTCTTTGCCAAGAGACAATGGGCAAACCTCTGTGCGGAGAAAATGATGTTATCTGTATTCTTTTGGGGGCAAAGGTTTGGGGAAGTCTTTATTTTAGTAGTATATGCCATTTCCTTTGTCAGCTCATTTTACTGATAAGGAAACTGAGGCAGACATGATTAAATGACTTGCCCAGGGTCACACAGCTAGTAAATGTCTGAAGTCAAATTTGAATTTAAGTCTTCCTGACTCCAGGCCTGGCACTCCATTCATTTTGCTCACACAAAATGAGTAGTAATGGCCAAGTTCCCACAATCCCTGACTCGGACATATCCAAAAAGATAGGGAAGTTCTCAGATGGTATTGTCAGAGACACAACTGTTGTTATACTCTGTGACACAAAGCCATCACCATCCAACCCTTTTAACCAAGAATTCAGACTGTTTGCAGATCAGTTTAGCACAAGAAATTTCATTTCCTCCTACCTCCACCCTGACACACAATGCAAGGGAATAGACACTCAGGAAAAATTATTCAGGACTATTAGACTTTTCTTATACATTGTTCTACCACAAAGACAACTCACTTAATATATTTGCTGTTCTTTCTTCATGGACAATTCATTTTTCTTTTTGTAAATTGTATTTTATTTTATTTTTTGCAACTACATGTAAAGATAATTTTAAACATTTATTTTTTACAAGATTTTGAGTTTCAAATTTTTTGTCCCCTGATATAGTTTATACATGCACAATCATGTAAGCATGTTTCCGCATTAGTTGTGCACAACTTATTTTTCAAGAAATGGTAAAGCATGGTAAAGCAGTCTAGAACATCAGACTTTGGCTGTCCTTGCTTTTATCTGCTGTCTATGTAGAACCGTAGTATGAGTGACAGTTTGGTACAGTCTCCAGAGCTACTAATTATGGATAGAGATTTGCCCTAAGTTCAGCTGCTCCATCACAGAAATAAGAACATGGGAATTCAGAAGACAGAGATATCACTGATTGCTGTGGTGGTCAGGGAAAGTTTCGATGAATTGTAATTCAGATGGATCTTGAGTGATACATACACTTAGTTAATGAAGAGAGGGTGCCTAGTCTTCAAGGTTAAAAAATATAATAAGTATTCCAAGAACAGTCTAGGTTCAAAGATGCATAGAGTATATGTAAGAGTGGAAAATCGGCACCAGATTGGAGGCAGGTGGTGGTACCTAGGGAGTTGGGACTTTTCCCTGCAGTCAACAGGAGTTATTGATTAGGGAGTAACATGATCAGAATTGTGCTTCCACATGATTAACCCATCAGTGTTTACAGTATGCTTTGGAGGTAGGGGAATCGTTAGAAGGCTTCTGGAATAGTCCTAGCAGGTGGCAATAGTAGGACAAACTAACAGCTAGCATTTATATAGCTCTCTAAGGTTTGCATAGTGCTTTACAGATGTTATCTCATTTGATCCTCCCAACCAACCAGGATAGTTGCAGTGGGAATAAGAAAAAAGACATTGCCTAGATCCACAAGGATTGGGCAACATTTGAAGGCCATTCTCTGAAGATGATTTTAATTTTATTTTTTAAATAAATTTTTTTATTTCTTTTGTTTTTACATCATTTAAACTTCCTCCTGTATCCCATTCCCTTCCCTTTCCAGAAAGTTATCTCTTATATAAATAAATTTTTTAAATGTAGGATGGGGGAACAAATGTACTGCAGTTGCTAGGTATAAAAGCATACCTTGTTTGGACATCTCTAGTCAAGCCGTTGTGTGTGTGATTCCCTCTCCTTCCACTCCCAAACTCCCTTCCAACTCCCTTATATTTGTCCTCTTCCCCTTAAGAGTAGAGACTCCCTGAGGTAAGGGACTTTCTGGCATGCTTTAATTTGTATTGCCAGCACTTAGCAAAGTGCCTGGTACATAGTAAGCATGATATAAATGCTCTATCTATCTATCTATCTATCTATCTATCTATCTATCTATCTACCTACCTACCTACCTACCTATCTTCTGTCTTTAGTGGAAAGACTCAGTCAGTAGAAAATTGGGTTCAAATCCTACCAGTACCATTTAATAGCTGTATGACCATGGGCAAATGACTTAACCTCTTGGACCCTCAGTTTCCTCACCTATAAAACTGGAATAATAATAATAATACCTGTGCTCCTTACCTTGAATAATTATTGTGAGTATCAAATGAGATAATGTATATAAAGTCCTTTGCAAACCTTAATACACTATATAATAATAGCTAGTATTTGTATGTTCTTTATTGTTTATGTTTTACAAATACTATCTCATTTTATCTTCACAACAACCTCATTGTATAAATGAGGAAACTGAGGCAGATAGAGATTGCGTGCCTTGCCCTGGATCATACCAATAGTAATTGTCTGAGACTGGATTGGAACTCAGGTCTTCCTGACTACAGACCCAGATTTCTATCTGATGCGCCACCTTGCTGTCTATATACATCTGAGCAATTACTATTATTTACAGCTCCACCTTGTCCATATCTTTTGACCAAGAGATCTCCTTGATCCAAGATGGTCAAAGAAAGACAGAAAGGTCTGAGATACACACAGAAGTCATTTACGGTATCACTTTTTGTGACATCATAGCAAAAACTGCAAACAAAGTAAACACACCTCCAGTGAGGAATGGTGAGACAAATTGTGGTACACGAATGCCAGGTTATTACTCATTACTGAGCAGGAAGCAACAAAGAATATGAAAAATACAAAAATCATAGGAAGATTTATATGAACTGAAGCGGAGATAACTAGAAAAACAATCTACGCCATGATTGTAGCCTTGTCGGTTTAAAGAAAAACAACTGAACCCTATAGTTACAATGATTGTAGGTCTTGAAAAAGAGATATAAGAATGCATCTCCCTTCCTTCCTTGTAAAGGGAGGAGGATATGGATGTGAAACACACTGTGATTGCCATTGGACGTAGGGGATATTCTTGTTGGTTTCATGGAAATGATTCCTTTCTTTTCCTTTAAAAAAATATTTGTTAAAAATATTATGCTATGGGTGGGGGAGAGTGAAAAGTTAGAGAGGGAGATGTAGAAACAAAAGATATTGATAAGAAAGTAAAAAATAAAAATGTGCTTAGTTGATTGACTAGCAGTAAATTGGAATTCTTTCTTTATCTCGTTCAATATTCTGTTACTCCCTCTGTATCCATTCCCTGATACCTGAACCATGGATCATAACATCCAAGGATCTATTGAAAGAGCTGCGGATGTTTAGCTTACAGAGGAAAAAAGGAGACAAAGGGAGAAATTATGTGATATTCCCAGGGTTATACAGCTAGTAAGAGTCTGAGACTATGTTTGAACTCAGGTCTTTCTGACTATAGGCCTTGGGTCATCTCCAGTCATCCTGATGAATATCTGGTCACTGGATCCAGATGGCTATGGAGGAGAAGTGAGGCTGGTGACCTGCACAGCCCTCTCTCACTCAAAACAAAGTCAAGTGCCAGTCATGTCATCATTTCTCTGATGGCATGGTCTTCTTCGGCAACAAAGGACGAACACAACAGGCTCAGATTTCTATCCACTGTGCCACTTTGCTGTTAGGTAAATCTAAGCAATTACTATTATAAACAACTTCATATTGATCCCTTTGAGCAAGAGATCAAAGGGGAGATGTGACAACTGCCATTTGAAGGACTGTCACATAAATCAGGATATCAGCTAGAACTGTAAGTGATATCAGAGGCTGTCTCACCTAACTCTTTCATTTTACAGACTGAAAAACTGAGATTCAGAGAAGTTAAGTCACATACCCAATGTGACGTAGGGAGTAAGCTGCAGAACCAGGTTTTGGACACAAGTTCTCTGACCACAGTTCATTGTACCACTGTACTGGGCTCCTAGAAGGCAGAGTAAGAGCAATGGCTGGGAGTTGTAGAGAGTTGTAGGCTACACATATGGATAAACTTTCTGATGATTAGCACTTCCCAAAATGGAATGGATTGTTTGGGAAACAGTGGGTCCTTCCCTCTCCTCACCTTCTAGATGCCTTCAAGAAACATCAAATAACTACTTGTTAGGGCAGGGCATGCTCCTAACTCTGAGAATGTGATTCCAGGAACTCTCTTCCAGCTTCTCCCCATCCCAACTGCTTGGGCTCCTGGTTTGGAAGCAACCTCCTCTTTTGATACTGTTACTGACCACTGAGTTTCACAATCAGCAGTCACATCTCCTGGTCTTATCCCATTTCAGATATGGCTACCCATTGGTTCTTTTTGTGCGTGTATCCCTGGCCACTGACATCTCCTTTGTTCTAAGTACAATACTATATCATCTCTCCCTCTCCCTGCCTCCATGGTCCAGTAGCCTGCACCAGAATGCATGGGCTATCCCTTTCCCCATTGTCTGGCAACGTGAAGAGGCTTCAGCCAGCACTGAAGAGCCTACATGCTGTTTCCATGGGGCAAGGTGGTCTAGGACACTCAACACAATTTTAAAATTCTCTTTGCTTCTATTCTGCTTTATGATTTAGTGTTTTTTCTTGTGTTTTCACATCATCATATTTGTCTTGTCAAGGTGTTCCTCTGAAGAAGAAGATCTCTGGGTAGAGTACCCACTAATCTGCTTTTGTCTGTTGTCTAAGGGATGGAACTGGGCAACTGGTCTGGGCTGATGAGATTAGGAAGGTTGGGGCTACATTTCACGATGAAATTTCATTTCATCAAATATGGCCTCAGATTTCACTGGGTAAAGAAGATTTGACAGTATGCCTCTGAGGTCCCTTTTCTACACTCTTAAGTTGCATTTCCCTCAAGTATGACATGATTTGGAGCCCTAGTCCTCCTCTCCCTGGATGTGATCCAGTTTATCAATTTCTCTCCCAAAAGGGGTGGTCCAGACTAAGAATCATCTCACAGAAACTCAGAGAAGAAAGGAGTCTCAGATATTATCTAGTTTAGTGGCCACTGGACTTGGACCTGATTAGGAAACCCCTCAAAAATAGCCCCTTTGCATGATTATTCAGCTTTCTCAAGAAGTCTTCGAATGAAGGGGAACCAGTTATCTCTAAGTGGTTGTTCTGAGAAACCATAAAGGGCTGAAGAAATGTGAGCTGCCATCATCACCAAAATTACTACTACTACTACTACTACTACTACTACTACTACTATTATTACTACTACTAATAATAATAATACTAATACTACTACTACTACCACCACCACTACCACTACCACTATTACTGACTTCCAACCATGTAGTCAACTCTGCTTCCAGTGTTTGTCAGCTGGCCTGGTTTTGAGTAGCTTTCACTGACTCCTTGTGTGACCTTAGATCTCTTCCCTTCTATAGACCTCTAAGCCTCTTCACCTATAAAATTAAGGAATGGGAACTACAGGATTTATAAAATTTCTTCCAGGTCAAAGCCCTGAAATCCAAGGATACTTGACTGGAGAAAGAAAAAGGGAAGTCTGCATAACCTAACTGCAGTTCCAGAGATGAACAGCAGATGGTGGTAGAAGCTAAGGTAAAGTCTCTCTGTAGTTCCTTTCTCCTGACCCTTTTCATTGGGACAATCCAACCTGGGCTGCTCTAACCTCCTGCTGGGTTTCAGCATTAGCAACTGTTCCCTAGGACTTTTTCAGGGTTAGAGGTTATTGGAAGAAGGGGAAAGAAAAACCAGGTCCCTTCTCCAATAGGTGGAGGAGGGACCTGGGGCAGCTCAGCAGGTTTCATTCCTTCCCAAGACCAAGCCTCTGGGAATTTTACTCCTGCTCCTTCCAGTAAAATATATTTATAAAGATGGAAATCCCAGCCAATTGTGGCACTGGAATGAGGGCTATGTTTTCTCAGAAGAGGTTCTTTATTTGTGAACAAGGGAGCCATGAAACCTTTTAGAACAACAACCTGACCTTTTTATAAGTCATGTGTAGAATATGAAATAGGAGTTTTAATTACCAAGCTTGGAATCAGTCCTACATGTTTAATATTTAATACTTCAAATGTCTGAGGGAGGCACTGTGTTGTAGGGAGAAGAGTATAAGCCTAGGAAGTTAGTTAACTAGGGTTCAAATCCCAGCTCAATAACTAACTGGATTTGTAACCTTACTTAAGTCCCTTTTGATTTTGGGGGCCTCAGTTTCCTCATCAATAGGATGAAAGGTTGGCCTAGATCAACAGTTCTCAAACTTTTTTGTCTTAGGACCACCTGATACTCTTAAAGATTAATGGGGATCCCAAAGAGCTTTTGTCTTATATGGGTTATAGCTATTGAATTTTGTTCAGTCATGCCTGACTCTTTGTGATCCCTTTTGGGGTTTTCTTGGCAAAGATACTGGAGTGGTTTGCTATTTCTTTCTCCAGAACATTTTAGAGATGAGGAAACTGAGGCAAACAGTTAAATGACTTGCTCAGGGTCACACAACTAGTCTGAGACTAGATTTGAACTCGGGAAGATGAGTCTCCAGGTACTCTATCTACTGTGCCACCTAATTGTCCTCAATTCATGTTTGCCATATAAAAATTAAAGTGTCAGTATTATTATAAAAATAGTTTTGACCTTATGGACTCCTTAGGAATTCCCAGTGGTCCCTGGATTACACTTTGAGAATGGCTGGCTTAGATGAGCTCTAGGGTCCTCTTTTTCTCTAACCTTGAATGTTCTAGGAATCCACATTCTAAAGTCCTCTTAACAATCTATGCATCTCTGTTTTGGCTGCTATTCAATGGAATACAGAGTTTCTCTGTTTTCCTTTCAGATAATTCTGAAATGCTCTGTGAGGAAAGTTTCTATTGCCTTCCCCTATGCATGGGAATTCCTGGAAAACCAACAATCTAGCCTTCCCTGACCAGAGATGGGTCCAGGGTCTCAGTGGATATGCTGTGCCTGAATTTAGATCTTCCCACACCCCAAGGGCTGACCTGATAGGCATCTCAGAGCCCTTTGCCAGTAGGGATCATTCTCCATTTTCAGCCCCAGTAGACAGAATGTAGGATAAAATGGGAGGCAAAGAGGAACCTGGAAACATTAAAGTGCAAATGAAGGATGGCATTGTTGTCACTTAAAGAAACCTGGGGAATCTCATCTTGATGAACTTCAAGCTCAATATTAATCCATAGTTTGACATGGCAGTCTTAAGGTAATCTTAGACTTCAGAGTGTCTAGAAAAGAAGAATAGATGATGGTTCCATCATCCCCCATCCTGGTCAGATAATATCTTGAATATGGTGTTCAGTGTTGAGTGCCCACATTTTCGAAGAAAATTAATAAACTAGAATGCATTAACTAAAGGATGACCAGAATAATGTACAGACTGGAGAACATGTAATAGGATGACATAGTAGAGGAACTGGGAATATTTAGCCAGAAGAAGAGTAAATGTAGGAGAGATGTTCTAGATATCTGTATGTTGTTGAAGACCCGTCATATGGAAGAAGGATTGGTTGTTATGCTTGAAGCCAAGGAGCAGCACTTGGAACAACAGGTAAAAGTTGAAAAGAAGCAAATTTAGGCTTGATTTTTCAGAGGTCACCGGATGGAGGCTCTTCAACACTCCAATGGGCTGTCTGCTTCTAGAGCTGGATCCCTTATGCTTTTCAGTGTCATGGACCCCTTTGACAGTCTGGTGAAGCCTATGGGCTCATTCTTAGAGTATTTTTAAACATATAAAATTAAATACATAGGATTTGAAAGGAAACTATGCTGAAATAGTTATCTGTCTGTCTGTCTATCTATCTATCTATCTATCTATCTATCTATCTATTTATCTATCTATCTATCATCTATCTGTCTGTCTATCAACACAATTTTGTGGATCCCAGGTTAAGAACCCCTGCTGTAGAGGTAATAATACTTTCAGAGTTTTCTTATCAAAGATATTGGAGTGACTTTGCTATTTCCTTCTCTACTGTGTCCTCATTTTATAGATGAAGAACTGGGACAAATAGGGCTTAAGTGATTTGCCCAGGGTCACACATCTAGTGGGTATCTGAGGCTGGATTTGAACTCAGATTTTCTTGACTGTGGGACTGGTACTCTAAGCACCTAGTTGCCTCTAATAATAATACCTGCCCAGGTTTTTATATAGCATTTTTTGCTTGCAAAGCATTTTACATATATTATCTCATGACTAAACAACAATCTTTTGAGGTAGGATTGCCAGGTAATATAGCGGCTTTGTAAAATGAAGAAGAGATAAAGTGTCTTGGTACCAGTTATAAGTTGGTAAGCAGAAGAACCAGGCATGAAACCCTGTTCCGCTGACTTCAAAATCCAAGGCTCTTCTTACTGAATGAGAGTTGTTGAGTAGTAAGTTCTCTTTCACTGAAAAGCAGAAACAAGATAGTTTATTAGGTAACAGAATCATAGAATCCAAGAGTAGGGAGGAGCCTCAAAAGCCAGGTCCATCCAGGACCACATGGAGAATTCCTTTTACCATATCCCAAATGCATCTATATCAAGCATCTCTTCTTGAAGAAAGAACTCCACTGATAGGGAAGTGAATACCTATGGAGGTAGTCATTCTAACATTTGCTGTTGTTCAGTCATGTCTTATTCTTTGTGACCCCATTTGGGGTTTTCTTGGCAAAGAGATTGGAGTGGTTTGCCATTTCCTTCTCCAGAGCATTTTAGAGATGAGGAAACTGAGACAAACAGAGTTAAGTGACTTGCCCAGGGTCATACAGCTAGAAAGTGACAGAGGCAAGATTTGAACTCGTGAAGATGAGTCTTCCCGACTCCAGGCCAGTGCTCTAGCCATTACACCACCTAGTTGCCCCTAATTCTAATGTTAGCCACTTTTAATCATTAGGAAACTTTTCTTTACATCAAAAGCTTAAATCTATCTCTGCAAATCTCACCCATTACTCCTCTCTCTGCCCTCTAGTAAGTGACAGAACCAGTATTCAAACCTATGTCCTCTGACTCCAATCCCTCTTCCACATGACTCTCATTCAAATACCTGAAGACTGTGATCATGGCTCATCCACCCTCAGGCCCAAATCTTCTCTTCCCAGGCTGTGTTTACCAGTCCTTTAACCAATCTTTACATAGTATGTTCTCCAGAACTCTCCCCATCCTTTATCTCCCTGTTCTGGACGGGGTCTATCTTTATGTATTTCCTTTTTTAAAAATTATTTTTCAATTAATGAACATCGAGCTTCTCTCCTTTCCACATTCCCCTCTCTACTTCAAAAAGTAAAACTCTAGTAACAATTATGCACAATCAAGCAAAACAAATTTCTTCATTGTCCACATCTATCTATCTACCTATAAATATAAATATATATGTATGCTTCAATTTGCACCTTGAGTGCATTACCTTCCTTGCAGGAGGCTAGTAACATGCATTAATTTTCTAAAACTGTGATTAGTAACTGCGTTGTTCAGAGTGCCTGAGTCAGGAGTGGGGAACCTGTGACCTCAAGGCCACATGTGGCCCTCTAGGTACTCAAGTGAGGTACTTTGACTGAATCCAAACTTCAAAGAACAAATTGCCTTAAGAAAAGTTTTATTAGACTCAGTCAAAAGGCCACACTTAAGGACCTAGAAGGCCACAAGTGGTCTCAAGGCCACATGTGGTCTCGAGGCCATAGATTCCCCACCCTTGGCCTAAGTCTTTCAAAATTATTTGCCTTTACAATACTATTACTTTATAAATTGTTCTGCTGGTTTTCTTCATTTTGCTCTGCATCAGTTCATACAGGTTTCCCAGGTTTCTCTGAAGTCATCTTCTTCATCAATTTTTAACAGCACATGTATTTCCAAAAATGTATTATCCATAACTGAGCACAGGATTCCAGATGTGGCCTGACCAGACCAGATTTACCTTCCTCATTCTATGCCTCTCTTAAAGTAGCCTGGGATACAGCATTAGCTTTTTGAACACTGATGTCCCACTGCTGACTCATATTCAGCTTGTAGTTCGGCAAACTCCCTAGATGTTGTAGAGAGGATTCCTGATGAGCTACAGATTATGGTGGAAGCCCTCTGAGGTCCCTTTCAGCCGTGAAATTTTATGACTATGATCCTATAAAAAAAGCCCAGTTTTCACTAAGTGCTGAACCTCTCATTTCTTTTACATGGTTTAGACGTGAGAAGGCTGAAGCATTTGCTCTTGTCAAGAATTATTAAATTTTGAGCTCCATGAACACACAGATAGAGTCTTATCTAAATACATCTCACCTACTGCTCAGTATTATGCTGTGCATACAGTAGGTAGATAATAAGTATTTGTTGAATGGATGAAAGAAAGGAGATGAATAAATGAACAAGTCTGACTACTGAGATCAGGAAGCCAGGGATCAAATCCAACTAAGGAAGCTCAGAGTTGATGGTCCCTAGCTATTCCCTTAAGTATCTAATTGGCCATAAAGTAAACAACTTATGGTTAATATTTTGCTGCCTTCCATGGGCTTCAAGGTGCTCAAGGTAGGGACTAAGGAGGTACATCTCAACCCTGAGACAGCATGGAAAGAGCAATGAAGAAGAAAAATGGTCCCAGGAGTGGATGTTTATAGTAGTATGACGAGCCTGGGAACCAGAGCCTACTTCTGAGAGTGGAGCACTGACCTCTTCCTTTGAAGGGTTGGAGGATACCCTAACATATCACTGACTGCAGGGGTGACAAAATAAAATATGAAATGCAGAAAAAGCTATAGAAGCACAAGCCCATCTCCTACCTCCCCCTTGAGGTTCCAACCCTCTAGAGCTGGAGCTGGTTAGGCCATGAAGAAAATAAAAAGGGATATAGACCTAGCAGATAACAGAAATAAAAATAATAACTTCCATTCCTCTAGTCTTCTAAGTTTCACTGACCACATTCCTCTAAATAATTCTAAGGGGTAGGAAGTATGAGTATTATGTTCTCCATTTTCTAGATCTGAATGTTGGGACTTAGAGAGTGGAAGGGACTTACTTTCTCATAGTCATGTAGCCAGGAAGGGTCAGAGTCAGGATGTGAATCCAAGTCTCCTGCTTTCAAGTCCTACACTCTATCTTGTATTGTGCTCCCTTTCAAATCCAATCAATTCATTCAAATCATCCATTGATTTTCTTTTCCCTATTATGTAGAATGAATGACCAGAGAGAGGATGCACCTCTCTTACTCCCCCTCCTCTATGGTCTTATCATAAGCCTGGGAGATGGGACCTTTGACCCAGAGGTTTCACTGGATAAAAGTTAGTGGGAAGCCAGTGAGCAACCTTTAGTGGGAGGAAGGGAGAACAAAGGTGGTCAGTAGGTGTGGGGCTTTCTGGAACCAGGGTCTCAGAGCAGTGTTCATGGCACATGGTCAGAACCTGAATTTTTTATGTAATAAAATCTTCACATTAAGACCTTCCTCAAAGTTGAAAGTTGTGGGCTTCCCATTGTTAGATTTCTTCAAACAGAAAGCAGATGACTAACTAGGGCAAGCTATAAAGATGACTTCTGCTCCAGTTGGAGAGATCTGAGAGGCAGCATAGCACAGTGAATTGAATCCCAGAGAAGGAATCAAAAGAGATCTGGGTTTATGGCCTACCTCTGACCCACACTACCTGGGTGAGCCTAGATACATCATTTTGCAACAAAGGAAATTCTCTAAAACTATGAATTACAACTGAGTTACCAACCTGCATTAGTGGAAGGAGGTTATGAAGTAGAAGTTCCCTACATAGAGGCAGCAATGGATCCAAGCTACTGTTCTCAAACAATGGTTTAGTCTAGTTCTCTGCAAAGATCCTTTTCCACTCAGAGGTTCTGTGAGTCTGTGATTCTATGACTTGGTAAGTAGGGGCTTAGCCCTTTGTCATTTGGCTTGACTTTGGGGCATTCTATACCTGGAAGCTTTTTGTCCTAGGTTACTCTGACTTTGTGGTTAACTAAGATCTTCACAGGCCCTCTGGCCTAACTTCCATCATGAGTCTAGAAAAACATCATCTATCTCCTGTCATCTACTTTCTCTATATGCTCTTTGGATGAATGGGACTTTTCCAGAAGAAAATTCCCCAGGCAAAGAACTTGTCTAGTAGCATTTTAGTTTGTGAGCTAAAAATTTCCCCAAATTCTTACCTTGATATTTTCATCAATAAAGCTAGGTGGTTCAGTGGATAGAATGCCAACCTGGAGTCAGGAAGACTCTGCTTCTTGAATTCAACTCCGGCTTCAGACACTTCCTAGCTGCATGACCTTGAGTAAGTCACTTAACTCTGTTTACCTCAGTTTCCTAATCTGCAAAAGGAGCTAGAGAAAGAAATGGGAAATCACTCCAGTGTCTCCAAATGGGGTCACAAAGAGTCAGACACAACTGAAAATGACTGAACAACAACAAAGACTTCCACACTTTCATAAATGGTTTCATGGGTTGTTGTGATGAAAAAAAAATCCCTTGGTGATTAACTAGTCTGGTTTTCAGGTTACAGTTAGATAGTTCTGTGTATCTCTAGTTTCTAGCTTAATATGAACTACAGAGCTTGTGTTCTACTTAGAACACAGTGAAGCATTCAAAGAGGACATGAATGGCAGTGAGACAATATGATCAGTGTATATTTTAACCATGCACTATTGATCAATGTGCATCCCTACAATTTAAAAGGAGAAACCTGTGTTCATGTGTGATTTGTTATGAGGTACTATTTACTTAGATGCATTATTACAAAAAATGTTTATAAGAGATTAGTTAATCCTGTTGGAGAATCTAGGAAGAAAACATTTTTGGTACCTCAATTCACACAAATGATGTTGGGAAAAAGAAATGCAGGCAGCTGCTACACTGCCTGAGATCAAGCAGGGCTTCTGATTAGCTGTGTCTTCCATCAAGTCTTTGGGATCTGTTTGATTTTGGGAGCCTCTGGATTAATCTAGCTCTGCTACTGTCAAAAAGGTCAAGCTCAAGCATGTGTCTATTATAGCATAAGACAAAAGCATGAAGCACCACAGTTTAAGGTCAGGAAATAAACCTTCAAAATATGGAGGAACCCACAAGAGGAAATTATATTCTGGGTCTGATTATCTCCAAAAGGGAGGAATTGGTTGCTGGGGTCGAATGAATGATCAAGACACTGGGAAGAAGGAATCACTCCTTCTTGGAGTTTGTGATACATATTGACAAAAAAAATCTGCCCTAGAGTTTGGAAAAACAGATTTCAAAGGGTTTTGAGGAATAGTTTCTCATAGATGAAAATTCTACAAAGAAAGTCAGCCCAGAAGGATAGGAGACACAGAAGAACAAAATTCTGAAGAAACAAACAGAAATTCCAGTTAAGAGAAAAAATGAGAGATATCTAAGGAGACATGTGGATACACAGCAAATTCAACAAGAAATTTAGATTTTAAAAAGCAATGTACAGATGATGAAAGGATACAGTCATGTATATTAAAGCGCAGAATAATCTGAGGCTGGTGAGGGAAGCTAAGGACAACAGAAGTGATGATGGTGTGTTTTTTTAAAGCTACAGTGGGAGAAAAAGCATCATGAAAAAGATAGGACTTCTGCTCATTGGGGATGGGATGATGATAAAGGAAGCTAGGTGGTATATTGCCATGACAGCAAGTTAAAATAGCAATGAGGGTCATATATAATATAATATAACATACATGATATGGTATATAATACAATAATCCATATGTAAGGATCATTATAGGCAGCATATTGACTTAGTTTTAAAATGTAATATTACCTATGGTTTATTATATTTGTATTTATTTATTGCCTACATCCCAATTGTATTTTAATGTTTTAGTCAATACTTTGGCGAGTGTTTTGGGACACATGCAACATATGGGCTGTGTGTTGTGATACCTCTTGTGCAATGCTTAGAACTTGGAATAGAGAAGAACTGAGTTTGAATCCTACTTCTGACACTCAGTAGCTGTTTGATCCTGGTCAAGTTACTTAAACCTCACTTTGTTTCATTTTCAACATCTGTGAAATGAAGGATTGCACTGAATTTCTAAGGTCTCCTGTAAAGTCAAGATCCTATAATAACTGACAACAGAAAGCATGCAGAGTTGTTTAATTCACATTTTGCCTCTGTGCTCTACACAAGATTGGAGAAAGGTCTTTGCACTGAAAACAGTGGAACAAAAGTAGCTAGGAGCAAGAAAATATCCAAGATAAGCAAGGAGATCCCAAGAGAGCACCTAGTTGCCCTGGATGAATTCAAATCAACTGGCCCAGATGAACTAAACCCTCTGGTACTGAAAGAATTGGCTTATGCTGTTTGTGAGCCACTCTCAGTGATATTTGAAAGGTCATGGAAAATGGGAGACATACCATAGGATTGGCAAAGAGCAAATATTGTCCTAATGTTTTTAAAAAGGTAAGAGAACAGAGTTTGCAACTGGAAGGTGAGTGATCTTGATTTTGATTCCTGGTAAAGTTATAGAAGGGACCATGAACAAGATGGTTAGTGAATATCTGGTAAAGAAAGCAATGACTTAACAAGAGCCAGCATCCCAAACAGATCATGCTAGAGTAAATTCATTTCATTTTTTGATAGTATTACCAAGAAGGTAGACAGTATTACCAAATGTGATAGATACAATTTATTTATATTTTAGGAAAGGTTTAATAATGTTATCTCAGGTAATTCTTGTGAAGATGGATGGATGTGGACTAGATGATAATACAGTTAGATGGATTCAGAAATGGTTGAAGGGACAGATGCGAAGAGTAGTTTTTAATGGCCCTGTGTCAATATAGCAGGTCTCCAGTGAAGCATCCTAGGGATCTGAGCTTGGCCCTATTAAGCCTAAGATTTTTGCCAGTGACTTGAGTAAAGACATAGATGGCATGCTTATCAAATTTGCAGACGACACCAAACTTTGAGGGATATTGAACCCACCAGATAATACTGATAACAGCAAGCATTGATACAATAGTTCTAGGCACTATTCTAAGCAGTTTCCAAATATCTCATTTGGTCTTCACAACAATCTGGGAAATAGGTGATATTTTTATCCCCATTTTATAGTTGTAGAAATGGAGACAGAAGCTATGTGACTTTCCCACAGTCTCACAGCTCATAAGTGTCTGAGGCCAGATTTGAATTCAGGTCTTCCTAATTCCAGACCCAGACTTTTATCCGCTGAGATGCCTAGTTGCCAGGATGATATAGGCAGGAACCAAAAACAGCTATTGATAAACTAGAGCATTGTGTTGAACTAATATTTAACAAAGATAAATATAATATCTTACACCTTGGTTCAAAAAATTGACTTCAAAAACACAAGATGGGAGAGTCATGGTTACATAGCAATTTGATTGAAAGGACCTGGAGTACACTTTCAGATCGGGTGTGAATCAGCATTGGGATGTGACAGCTAAGGAGCCAATGTCATCTTTGACCATACTGAGAAGCATAGCTTCCAAGGAGAAGCAGGGGATAGTCCATCAGGTATTCAGTTCTGGTCAGACCACATCTGGAAGATTGTGTTCAATTCAGGGCACCACAGTTTAAGGACAGAGAAGCTAACAATCATCCAGTGAATGGCCATCAGTATAAGGAAAAGCCTTGTATCCTTGTCATATGAGAATCATTTGGAAAACTTGGGAGTATTTTATATGGGGAAGAGAATACTGAGGGGGTACATGATAGTCATCTTCAAATATATGGAGAACTGATAGGGAGAAAAGAGACTAGACTTGTTCTGTTCGGAACAGAGGATGGAACTAGGAATAATTACATAAAGTCACGAAGAGGCAAATTGTGATTTGATATCAGAAAAAGTCTTCCAAATGAGAGCTATCCAAGGAATGGCCTCTCTCCCAAGGAGGTGAATGTCTCTTATTGGAAGTTTTCAAGCATAGACTGGGTGATCTCTAGTTGTGATGTCCTTTGGGGGAAGTTGGACTACTGAAGTACCTTCTGATTCTGTAATTCTGTCTATGACCACTGAGTGCAAGTATTCTAAAACCTCTGACCCAAGCACCCCCATGAGAAGCAAGAAGGGCTTAAGTTTGTCAAGATGCAGCTGTTGCTTACCTTGCAATGCAGAATCATCAGTGTTCAGTCCTTTGGGGGTACTATATGTCTAAAACCTCAAGAAGATTGCAGCATAGCCCAATTTATGAGACTTTCCTTAGGGACACATATAATACAAGGGGATACAAACATAGACACACATGGAAAGTCACCGAGGCAACCAGACTCCCCAGAGCAACATTGCTTTTCCATTAAAAAGGTCTCACATAGAGTGTTTGCCCTCCTTTTTGTCAACACATTCTGCTCTATAGTCACAATGTAAGGTCCAATTTAAGGGATACCAGTCCAGGGCCTTGGTTATTTCTGCTTTTACAAGCTACAGGGTATTGTCAGAGGGGAAGAAACTGATGTCTTCACTGGGCTTAGTATCTATTCTCACATCTCAACTGCCCTGTTTTCTTGATTGTTATAAGTCAGGCAATGAACATTTAAGTGCCTAATATGTGCCAGACCACATGCTAATCTCTGTGGATGCAAAGAAAGGCAAAAGGAAGCAATCCCTCCCCTCAAGGAGCTCACAATCTAATGGAAGAGATAAGATGCAAACAAACAAGTTACATACAATACAAATGGGAATAATCAAATGAGGGAAGGCTCTAACCTTCCACAACACAGTGGTGTGGATCCAAAAATCATCTTGTTCATATATTCATAGATGTTTCAAATTTCTTCCTTCAAACTGAGGTTCTAAAGTCCATAGAATACCAATTAAGGAATCAGAACTGGAAGGGCTCCTGGAAATTACCTAGCCCAACTTTTCATTTAACAGATGAAGAAACTAAGGCTTATAGAAGGGGAGTGATTTATGAAAAGTCTCTCAGTTAGCTAGTAACAGACAGGTAGGCAGGCAGAACACTTGTTAATTACTTATTATGTGCCAAGTATTGTGATAAGTGCTGGGGATACAAATACAAGTCAGCAAGGCAGTGCCTACCCCCAAAGAGATTATATTCTTATAGAATATATTGCATAAAGGAAAAATGGAAAGGAGAGGGCAGGAAATGTGCCCTTTGTGGGAGCAATGTGGTAGGTCCTCACCTCCTCCTCAGAAGGAGAATAACAGAGTCCAAATGTGAGCAAAGTGAAGCTTGGCTGGGTGGCAAAGTGGAAATCTGACCTTCCTAAGCTGGTGGTCCTACAGAGAGAGTCACCAATGAGGAGAGAAAGGTGCCAAGGTAGAGATAGTGTGATGATGCAGCAGACAAGAAGAGGGAAGATTCCAGAGAGCTGGTACATAACAGAGCTGGGAATCCAACTCCAGCCTCTTGCCATATGGACTCAACACTTTATTATTCTATGTACTATATGAGCAAGTGAAAATTGTACTTAAAGTGATGAAATTTAGGGCACATGACCCGTGAAAACCTGAGCTAGCCACAAGGTAGATGCAGACTAGGACAAAGAGCTTCAAGGCATAAAGTACACTACCCTCAATCAAATTGATATATGTACATATATCCCATAAATGCTCACAGAATATCAGTGGTAAGGGATCCCAGAAGACATCTAGTTCAACCCATTTAAAGCAGGGGAGTAGGGGAGTCAGCCCTCTTTTTAAATTTCTACAAGGAATTCAGGGTAACAGCATTCCCTTCACTGGTATAACTCATCCCAAAGATGATGAAGTCAGGTAAGTTGATTGGATCTCAACAAAACTGTATAGAAGAAATCTATAATGTCAATGATACATTTTCATAGTACTTGAGAATTTATTTTCAAGATATTTCAAGGACAGTAATATACTAAAAGATTAGATAAGACCATGGACAGTATTACTATCCCAAATAGAAACCAACCCATTGGTAATTTGTAACCATATGACTACTTTTTCATCTCTGTAAAAATCTTTGTGGATATGGTCTTTTCAAAGATATCCTCTATCAAAATATGAGAAAAGGATAGGTGGATCTCTGTGATTATTTTTGACATTAGGCCATTTTCACAGTCATGTAATGGACTGATAATTGCTTAAGGGTTCATTATATTTATCATTTGGCAATTAAAAGAAAGGAGCATCTTATGTACTTGAGAAAGGGCCAGCCTTAGAGGCAGGAATGCCTGGGTTCAAGAGAATTTATTGAGAGGTTAACTGGATGAAGGTCAAAATTCAGTGTGTATTAAAGTCAGTATTGAAATCAGGTCTTCCTGGTTCCAAGGCCAACTCTCTATTCCCTATGCCATGCTCCTGCAAGATTTTCCAGATGTTCCTGTTTTCAGATTACTTTTTATTGGTTTTGTTGAGTCATTAAATACTTATGGGACCTCTTTGATAAGACCATAGCCCATCAATAAAGACCAGCCAAGCAATTCACACAAGATTACATGAATAAAAATGCATATTGCCTTGAAAATGATGTGCAGTTGGCTGGGCATTCTATTGAGTTAGAATATCAGTACTTATATCTTAGAAAGATACCACAAGTGGATGATTCAAGTGGTTTTGAATTGAATAGGAGGAGGAGAGTAGGGGAATTATGCAGTGCTTTTAATGATTATAAATTGCCCAGAGTCACAAAATTCATCTTTTGAATGTAAATATTTTACTAATAATGCTAAATATCTATGAATCATGAATCATAAGAATATTGGGAGAATCAAATCCTCAGGTGACCTAAGGGGCAATGGAAAGAGGTATAGTGGGTACAAGCAGGCTGCGGTGTATGTCCAAAGGTGACCTAAATGTGAGAAGTCTGTGGCTAGAAAAGCAGATGGGCTGGTAATATAGAGAGAGCAGGGAATAGAAATGGACAACCTAAATATTTCACTGCTATCCAATTTTCACTGCTGATCACCAACCCAGTATATGGCCAGCCCCCAAAAGTCGCAAAAAGATCAGCAAAATCCCATAAGGAAACTCCACACTCTTGGACACATGAAAGGTAGGAAGCACCTATTCTGAAATAGTGAAGACAGAATTTGGTAATAGATTGGATATGGGGAGTGAAGGAGAGAGAACACTCTAGGACAATTTTGAGGTCATGAATCTTGTTGATTGTGAGGATAGTGGTGCCCTCAACAAGAAAAGGGAAGTTTGGCAGATAAGTCAATTTATTAGGGTGTGGTGGAAAGATAATGAGTTCATTTTGGGGGCTGTTGAGCTTGAGATGATGTCAGAATTGCTCTCTTGCTTAAGCAGCAACAGCTATGGTGGGGAAAAATTTTGATTTTCTTTAGTGTCCAGGTGTTGAAGAGAATGGAATCAGCACCATGGCCAGAGCTCTCCCTGGAGTTTTGAATGCTGTTTGAATCTCTCTCTCTCCCCCCCCCCCCCCCTCTCTCTCTCTCTCTCTCTCTCTCTCTCTCTCTCTCTCCTCCTTTTCCTTTCTTTTCTCTTTTATAGTCTTTCACTCCCTCCCCACTCATTGTGATTTTTCCTTCTCTTTTCCTCTCTCTCTCCCATCTCCATTTCTTCATTCCTCTTTCTTGAGAATATTGATTTCATTGTTCAGCTCTATCTGTGAGGGTCTGTCATTATGTTCAGAGGAATCCTACTTGTCCCATCTAGTGTTTTTGCGATTAATTTTTTGAACCCAAGTGTAAGACCTTTTTTTTGGTACAAATCATGATTTATTTATGTAGGAAATATTCTGTGAGAAAACTGCCAGTGCAAATTGGCAGCTAGTGGAGGATAAGATGTGCTTATGGAATTCTTCTGATCTGCAAAACTTGTAAGCCTATCAAAATAAGGAAACAAAGTTAGTCTAGTGTGATCTGTTCTTCATGATGCATATATTTGTGATCATCCCTCCTTCTTCTAGACATATACTAACCGTCCTTTTAATGATATATTTAGATTCCCAGAAATCTCATTTTTCTACATAGACTGATTAGGTTCTCTGGAATATTGAGAAGTTTTTACTTTTCCATGATGAAACAAAGACTGAAATTCTCTTTTGAACTTCCTATTGCTGTGAAGGGCACTGCCATTCTCTAAGTTATCTCAACTCAAAACCTGGGTGTTATCTTCAACTCCTTATTGTCACTTGCCCCGTATATTCAATCCATTACAAAATCTTGTTTCTTCCTTCATGACATCTCTTACAAACACATCTTCTCTCCTCTTACATAACCACCAAACTAGCTCAGGTCTTTATCACTTGTGCTATTGAATCATCTCTTAATTGGCTTCTTGCCTCAAGTCTGCCCATTCCAATCTAATTGCTCATTTGACAAAGTGATTTTCCTCAAGTGTAGGTCTGCTCATATAATTCTTTCTCCTGCCCTGCCCTCTACTCTATGAACTCCAGTGGCTCCCTATTACTCCAGGAAAAAATATAAAATTATCTGATATTTATAGCTATTCATAATCAGATCCCTTCTTATCTTTCCAGTATTCTTATACTTCAACCCCGTCCCCACACATTCTACATTCTAATTTCACTGACCTGCTTGTTTCTTGCCCAAAACGCTCAATCTCCTATCTTTGCTTTTACATTGATTGTTTCCCATTCCAGTAATTATCTTCCTCCTGACCTTCCACTCTTAGTTCTTTGGCTTCCTTCAAGACTCAGCTCAAATTCCATCTTCTACAGTAGACTTTTCCTGGTTCCTCCCCAAATACCCTCCCCTCTCCCAAGCTTCTGAAGATCAGAGATTACCTTCCATCTACTTAGTAATTTGCATGTTGCCTCCTCCATTTCAAATGTGAGTTCTTTGAGGGCAAGGACTGTTTTCATCCTTTTTTTCTATCCTCATCACTTAGCACAAGGTCTATCACTTAATAAATGTTTGTTGACTTACTGACCCAGGTCTTCCTATACTTAGGATTGGTTTTGTAAATGATATGACAATTGCTTCTCAAGATTTTATATCTATCCCTATTGGATTTTTATCTTATTAGATTTGCCTAAATATTTTTTTAGTATCCTGTCACTGAATGTTGCTATTTCTTCTTAACTCTTTGTCACCTGAAAATTTTGTAAGCATCCCATCTATGCCAACATTTAAGTCATTGATAAAACTTCAATAGCATAGGGCCAAGTGTAGGTCTACAATATACTTCTAAATTAAAATAAAACCATTGATGACTATTCTTTGTATTCAGGCTTGCATCCAATTATGAATCTAGCTAACTACTGCACTATTGTTTAATCCATGTCTCCATCTTATTCACATGGATGGTATGAGACACTTTGTCTCTGCATTGCTGGAATCCAAGTGTTCTATGAGTTAGATTAGAATTTGTAACTGTCTGAACCTCAGCGAAGACACAAATTACTGACCTGCAAGAAGCAAGGAATGAGAAAATAATGAATTTCCTTAGCTCTCAAGGTAGAGTTGTAACACACAGGGCAGGGATACATTTTGGTGGTTCTGGTTCAGGTTTGGGTCCTATTCATTTGAGTACCAAGACTTTCCTATGTCTCCCTTTATCTACAACAACATGACTCCAATGGTAGTAAATGTGACCCTCGTGGAGTAGAAAATCTTTCTGGCCTAAGAAGGTGAAGGGGCTGCCTTCTTGAGTATTTTTATATGCTAACGTAGAAGCCAGGGACTATGTCACCTAGACAACACCTTCTATTATTTGTGAAGCAAAAAACCTGTGTTCTCTAGCTATCTATGTGACAGGGGTTACTGTCTAGAAGCATCTCCCAATTTACATGGGGCTTGCAATGCTTCCTGCTCTAAAATCTAGAGACTTCATTGAAATGCTCTTTATATCCATGGCATCCTGTCCATCTATGCATTTTGCCATTTAGTGGCTTGCAAGCCCCATTCTCCCTTTTGAAAATTAGGACTATATTAGTCCTCTCTCTCCTTTATCACTTTTTCTGTTCTTCATAATCTTTCAAAAATCCTTGACCTTGGTTTAGCTATGGCGTTCTTCACCTTGGAATGACCATTTGCAATGACATTCTTTAGATTGGGATGTAGTTCACCTGGACTGGTGATTTGAACTGATTAAAAGAGATTTTTATTTAACTTGGGGCTCAGCTTCCTATTGATAAACCATTTTGTTGTGTCCTTTTAAATCCAAAGTTTATTTTCCTTGGCAGATAAAATAAGGGAAAATAAGAATTTAAAGTTCTTTTTTTCTGCATCATCAATTATCAACATTCTGTTCATCTTGAGCAATTGTTCTTTCTTTCCTTTACTCCAATATAACTCGCCCCTTTGTTGTCCTTAGCATTCCTTTCTAGTTTCAGACCCTTTAGTTCTTCTGACACCATTCTTACAAGATGGTACCAACTGTTTGTATTCATCCTAGTTCCTGCCCTTGTACGTCTTTTAAAAAATCTAAGTTTGCCAATAAGTCCCTTGGACCACAGTTAGTCAGTAAATATTTTTAAGTTGCTAGTGAACTGTGCTAGGCACTGGAGATACAAATACAAATAAAAACTAAGACAGTCCCTACCTTAAGGAACTTACAATCGAATGCAGGAAGACAGCACATAAAAGGTAGCTGGAAAATGGAGGTAGGAGCTGAGAAGGTACTTGATCTAGGGACATGATGCAGAATTTCAAAGAAGTCCAAAAGGAGATATAGCTGGTGTGAAATGGGGAGGAAAACTGGTAAGTCTTCTCCTGAAATAGAGGCTCTGCAGCCCATGGCCCTGTCCTCCAGCCAGAGGATCCAGGGGGGCAGAAGGTACTGATAACATGTGAATGTCAGGCAGATTAAATCTTTTAGGGGTAATGAGATTTTCTGGGACAACACAGTGGATAGAGTGCTGGGCCTGAAGTCAGGAAGACTTGTCTTCTGGTATTCAAATCTGGTCTCAGACACTTACTAGCTGTGTGACCCTGGGCAAGTCACTTAATCCTGTTTGCCTCAGTTTCTTCATCTGTAAAATGAACTGGAAAAAGAAATGGGAAACCAGTCCAGTATCTTTGCTAAGAACACTCCAAATAGGGTCATGATGAATCAGACATGACTGAAACAACAAAACAACAGAAATAAGATTTTCTGTTGATAAGTTTCCTGGAGAAGGAATGCATGGTGGAGAGTCCCAAAGAAGTCCAAAAGCCATGTAGTTGGAAATGGAGAAAAAAATTGTACTAATCCTCTTCCCTAAATAGACATCAGTGCATATAGACAATTCCTTTTCTTTCTAATGGCAATTGTTTCTTTTTGTGTCTTTTGGAAATTTTCTTTAGCAAAATTTTATTATGCTTTTTGTTTTATTTTGTAAAATAATCATTTCCCATTATACATCACCTCCCTCTTATAGAGTCCTTCTTGGTAAGAAATGAAAGCAATCAAGTGAACAGTCATGGACACAATGTTCTCCTCTGTCCACATATAAAACAGAGAGCATCCCTAGACACTACTCTCTGCTAAATTTTATCTCTCTTCTGCAAGTAATACTGTTCAGTGAATTTAATCTAAGTTCAAATGCATTTAATGTTGTTTTCGTATACATGACAGTAGTCATTGTACATATCTTTCTCCTTATTCTACTTTCTTTGCTCTGTATCATTTCATGTAAGTCTTCCTATGTGTAGGTGGTTTATTAGTTCCCTGGTTTGATGAGCTTACAAGAAACCGGCTTTTATTTGGGACTTCAATTTTTATCTTCCTATGGAAAAGTGTGGCTATGTCATTTGGTAACAGCTGGAAGAAGAGTTTCACTTATTGGAAATAAATTGGTTGGCTCAGTATGGGACACGAATTATGGGAAGAGCCATCCCTTTGGCCTGACCAATAAAGGGGAAACAACAGCCCACTTTTGTGTGTTTACCTTTCAAAAAACCTGAAAGGGATATTCCCAAGGGGTCATTAATGACTTTCTTGGGGGGTAAGGTACATGGGAGCCCTGTACTCAACTATGTAGAGCAGAGGTTCCCAAACTTATTTGGCTTACCACCCTTTTTTTAAAAAATTACTCAATGTCCCCCTGAAAATCTACTTTCTTTAACCCTTTAACTTTTTTGAAATTTGCATCATTTCAAAAACATATATTTTAAAATGACTCATCTTAAATTTAATAATTTATTTTAAATTTCTAGACTTTTCTGCATAGAAATTTTGATGATGCAATATTGCATTATGTAAACATGTAGTATCATATTACAAACAAGTCATTACATGCACATATTTCTGCCAATGCATGCTAGACTTCCCAACAATGAGTGACAGGCTTGCCTGCCAACATCTGCTTAAGACCTGTCAGCAGACTTGACCTCTGATCAGTTATAACTACTACTGCTTCCCTGGATCATTTCAATACCCTCAGGGGGAACCTATGATAGAGTGTGGATATATAAACCATATGGACAAATGCCCCAGATATAGCAGCTTCTCAACCCAAAAGATAGCAGCAGTCAGAGCAATAGTGAATCTGGATCCAGGACTAGAGAGAAGATGGGAAAGGCATGAATCAGCCATGTGGTGGCTAGGAAGAAAAATACATGGCCCAAGTGTTAAAAAAATTTCTGAAACCCAAACTACTGAGTGTGTTGAGAGAGTTTCCTCAAGTGTAACATCTCTGTGGATCTCCAAATTACAAAATTCAAGAATACAGCCTTCTATGAGAGAAGGCAGAGAATCTGATAATTCCTGTATATATCTAATCCTGTAATTTAGACTTCTTTCAGAGGAAGAGGGTTTTATGAGTAACTCCAGCCTTAGGTGTTGCTTCTCTAGCAGTCCTAAGTTTGATGGTCTAGGAACTTATCCTTTCTTGAGAAAAAAAGAGTTCCTAGACACAAATATTCTTTTGGAAAAAGAAGAACTTCGTGCACATGGCCATAGCAAATGGAAGAGTAGTTAGGAACTAAAATGAAACTACGGAACCTGGACTTTGTACTCAGATATTACTGTACTATTTAGATGGTGTAGGTCTTATGGAAAAGGGACATGTTGGCAGTTTAACAGCCTTAGGTATATTTTCATTCCAGAGGACTCTGATTTGTATTATAGGGTGGATTCCTTCATAGACCTCTCTATGGTGAAAATGAGGCTCACCAAGTATTACCAATCTAGAAAACCCCAACTTCAGTTCCCTTTCTAGAGAAACCGAGCCACAGAGTGACACTGAATCGAGAAGACTTTAGGACCCGCTGGGAAGTGGGTCTCATCAGATAAAGAGACTTGTATTGGTTATTTATGGGTTATTGTGAGTTCTTTGAATGTTTACTTGCATTGCTGTATCCTATTATGAATCCTTATGTGTTTTGTATTTCTTGCGGGAGTGGAATAAAAGTTGTGCTGAACTCAATGTATTGGGTTCCTTGAGTATTTGCATGAAATCAGGGAAATATTGCCCACATTTATGAAGATCCAGAAGAGCTATATAGGCAGTCAGGTGACACAGTAGATATAGAGCGCTGGGCTCAGAGTCAGGAAAACTCATCTTCCTGAGTTCAAATCTGGCCTCAGACACTTACTTAGCTATGTGACCTTGGACTAGTCACTTAACCCTCTTTGCCTCAGGTTTCTTATCTGTAAAATGAGCTGGAAAATGAAATGGCAAACTACTCCAGTATCTCTGCCAAGAAAACCCCAACTGGGTTCATGAAGAGTCAGACATGACTGAAAAACAACCAAACAACAGCAGACAAGCTATATTTAGAGATCTTCCCAAAATAAACTCTTAGAAGAGGAATGTTAAGCTGAAGAGAGAATAATATTTTTGAGATTATCCCAAGAATTGAACTTGGTATATGTAAACTCAAAGCTCAGGGTGCTGGGGTATGAATTACTTATATTTTTCCTTTCATACTTAGTAACTATTTCATCCTTAAAATACCACAATTCATTCAAATCCTATTGCTCTAGCTTGGGGCAGCTAGGTGGTGCAGTGGATAGAGCACTAGTGCACCAGTCAGGAGGACCTGAGTTCAAATCTCACCTCAGACACTTGACACTCACTAACTGTGTGACCTTGGGCAAGTCACTGAACCCCAATTGCCTCATCCTGGGTCATCTCCAGTCATCCTGATGAATATCTAGTCACTGGATTCAGAAGGTTCTGGAGGAGAAGTGAGCCTGGTGACCTGCACAGCCTTCCCTCACTCAAAACAAAGTCAAGTGCAAGTCATGTCATTATTTCTCTGATGGCATGGTCTTCTTCAGCAATGAAGGATGAACACACATTGCTCTAGCTTACAAGCCCCCACTAGTGTCTTCTCACTAATAATCAATCAATAAACAAAATTAGCTCTTAGTAAAGGCATTTACTAAGATGGCATAATAACAAAAACAGCCACAAAACATACCACTACCCCTAGAAACTTGAAGAATATACTCCCCAAAATACACACAGTGTCTGTAGGAAGAATGGACAGAATCTTAAGTGAAGAGGCATGCATGAGTAGAGAACAAGTGACAAGATAACTCACAACTACAGGACATGAAAGTCCTTTTTCTCTTCTTGGAGTCAGTCATCTCTGAAGCACAACTCTTCAGGGATAGTTCTCTCCTAAGTCCTTAGTTTACTTTTCTCTGTTGCCAGGGTGTCACACTCCTTGAAATGACTTCATTCATGAATGATGGTTTTTCTGTGTCTGTGTCTGAATCTGTGTGATTCCCTCTAAATGGGTGGGTTCTTTCTCCACTCTTGGCTGCAACTTACGAGCTCTTGAATTGCAGTATCATGGCCGAAGTGGCAAAGTAAGGGAAGAGGAATCTCTTTCTCCTCTTCCTCTCATTTAGTTCTTTTCTACAAAGTGCTTCTAAACCGTCACTCCTATGAACTCACAAACTAACTATCTTTTAAAGTCCACCTAGAGGCCTGCCCAATGAAATTACAATACTTTTGATTCACTCAGAGAAAGGTGTTTTTATCTCATAAAAGGACCAGAGCATAGAGAAATTTTGCAGTTAAGCATCTTGTTAACACCTTAGGATTACATTTTGAGGTTTTTGGGCCAGGGGCTTGGTCAAAGATCAAATTCCCTACATTTGCTACCACAAAAGTGATGCTATGAATAATTTGCTATATTTTTATGTATATAATATATATAATTTGCCTATTTTTCTCCTCAAATTTTTGGCCTTTGAGCTGGGGGAAAGTAGTTATTCCATTCTTGATACCTTCTCAAAACTACTAGACTGGTGTCCTCTGTAAATGTTAAACCAGGAGTTCTTACCTATCCTTTCTTTGGACCCTTTGAAATCTGTTTTCCCCAAATTTAGGGCACATATCACAGTATTCCTAGTTTTCCTTTTCTTTGCTATCACAAATCTTAAAATGGAAAGTTTTCTCCCCTCTTCTGCAGATTACTATCATTTTACTTCAGTCACTAGTTCTTGCTGATTGGTAAGAACCAATTTGGTAAGTCCAAAGTAGCAGCTTCTCGTTGCTTCCTTCAGATTATGAATGATAGCATGTCATTAAGGCAAGTCAAGAAATATTAACCACTCTAACTTTAGAAGAATGGAGGAGACTTCCAGCAGCAGTAGAGCATGAACTTCTTGAGAGAATGAACTGTGTCACTTTTCACCTCTATATTCCCAGGCCACTTTTTACCTTTATATTCCCAGACCACTTTTTACCTTTATATTCCCAGACCACTTTTTTTTTTGCAAGGATTAAGTACTTCATGATTTTTTTATTGAATTGAATTTTATTGACATTGGCACACACAACTCACCTACCCCAGAAATTCAAGACTGATCTCCCAGATACCAAGGATGCAATTTCCCTCAACAAGTCCTGTCAATGTATTCTCATGAGCTGCTCACTTAGACGAATACAGATGCAAAAATCCCTTTCTTTCTATACTTACTTCATATGAGTGAACTACTTAGCAAGTTAATGAGGAGAAAGGAGCCCTTATTTTGAGACTTGAAGAGGGATTTTCAATAAATAGAAATGTGGATGGAGTGCATTAAATTAAGGGTTAAAACTTTGAAAATTCAGTGAAGTGAGAGGGAACCAAACAAGACTGGGTAACAACATAGAGTCTATGAAGATGAGTGTAAATGAAGACTGGCAATGTAAATGGGAGTCAGATCACTGAGGCCTTTAAATATTTGATGTTTACACTTATCCTATTGGCAACAAAGGATTACTAAGGATTTTTGAGTGGAGAGTGACATGATCAGATGTGTGTTTTAGGAAGATCATTTTGGCAACTAAATGCGAGGGATAGATTGGAGGTAGAGCATCTTCCACAAAAACCTGGCTTTCCTTGCTCTTATCGAAACTGATGTATACTTTGCCCTTGTGAATGAATCTCATCAATTAATCAACAAACATTTATTAGGATTGTACTGTGGCTTCAGCCACTGTGCTGGGCTGCTGGAGATACAAATACAAAGGATTAACTAATTCCTACTCTCAAAGAGTTTATAGTCTAGAAAAATAGAAACTGAACCCAGATGGTATGTTGACTGAGGAGCAAAATGGAAAGAGGGAGTGGGGTGTTGAGCCAGGGCACCCCAGAATAATAGCAACAAATGAGATAATGACAATCATAGGAATGACAAATGGAGACCAGGATGATTAGAAATTGAAATGTACTGGGTCTCCAAAGTCAGAGAGCCCAGTTAGCTCAGTGACCTTGCAGGTCAGAAGCTCTAGAAATGTGGAAGCTTCAGAAGAGGTAGGGGTGGAGTAGGGCACATGATCTTTGCCTAAAGTGCATCTTGTTGCAATAAGTAGATACTGTGGATAGCTCACTGGACTAGGTTCAGATTTCACTTCTAATAACCTAACCTCTATGTGACTATAAGGAAAGTAGCTTAGTTTCTCTGAAACTCAATTTTTTTATCCCTAAAATGGAGATTACACTTGCAGTACCCGCTTCCTAGAGTTGCTCTCAGGCTCATAAGAGATAATGTGTCAAGCACCTTATTGTATTCAAATCATTTAATATATGAGTTTTTATTAATAAAATGTCCTATTTTGTCCCATGTTAGGGAATGCAATGGTAGTTCACATTGCAAGCCTGCACACAATTCAATAAGTCTAGTCACAAGCATTTATTGAGAACCACTGTGCCAATCACTGGAGAGAAGAAAGGGAAAACAAAGCAAAACAAACCCCCAAATCCTGTCCCTGTTCTCAAGGAGCTCACAAGCTAAAAGGGGAAACCATGCAAACTATGTACAAGTATGTGCAGATATAGAATATGTATGCATATATACATACATATGCATAGTGTGAATGTTTGTGTATATATGTACATTATATTATGCATGTGCATATGCACATCATATGTATCTACATATCATAAGAATGTGTATACAGATATATATGAAATAATCTTAAAGGGAAGGTACTAGCTTTAAAAGGAAATGAGAATGTCTTCTTGAAGAAAATGAGATTTTAGATAGGACCTAAAAGAAACCAGAGATAACCAGGAGATGGAGATGAGGAAGGGGAGAATTCCAGGGGGATAGTCAGCTATCACTGGGTGACAGAGTATGTGGAGAAGAGTAAGGTACAAAAATATTGGAAAGGTAGAAAGGGGCAGATTATGAAGTTTTTAAAATAATTCGTATTGATTCTGGAGGTTACAGAAGCTACTAGAGTTTATTAAAATAAAGATGTGACATGGTCAGATCTGTGTTTTAGGAAGATTAATTTGACAGCTGAGTGGGGAGAGACTCATGCATCCTTAGATTTCTGGATCATATTATCCTGTGCAAATGTGTTTGTCCGTCGTTGCCAAAGAAGACCATGCCATCAGAGAAATGATGACATGAATTACTCTTGACTTCGTTCTGAGTGAGGGAGGGCTGTGTAGGTCACCAGCCTCATTTCTCCTCCAGAGTCATCTGAATCCAGTGACCAGATATTCATCAGGATGACTGGAGATGACCCAGGATGAGGCAATTGGGGTTAAGTGACTTGCCCAAGGTCACACAGCTAACGAGTGTCAAGTGTCTGAGGTGAGATTTGAACTCAGGTCCTCCTGACTCCTGCACTGGTGCTCTGTCCACTGCACCACCTAGTATATTATTTACAACTTATGTCCTGGTTTTGAAAAAACCACACCAAGACCCCTGGGTTACCTCAAGTAAAAATTAATTTCTCTTCCACTTTTGGTCCATAAACACATAGCTGGAAACATTCAATTGCATTTTTGAGTGTTAGATCTCATTCCGCCATTTATTCTTTCATTCCTTTTTTTCATATTCCGTAACGACTGTGTTCAGAATTTTGAAGGTTATAGCAGAACCAAATAGTTGTTTGAGTACTATGGGATGAATCTATAATGATTGTTGGGGTGAAGGAGGGGGATCATATTTGACTGAAAGGGAGATTTTTTTTGTTTCTTTTAAAGATTAATCACTAAATATAAGGGAGCCCTACTTTGAGTCATGAAAGTCTGTCAGAAACTTGAATGAGTCAGAAGAAGATGAAGAATGAGACAACACAGGAGTCACCTGAAGAAAGAAACTGGCAATGGAGACTGCCTCTTGCTACTTGAAAGAAGTAGAATAGAGGAGAATTCAAAAGCAAGAGATGCTGTTTGTTGCTCAAGACTCCTATGGCACCCCTTCCTTTCCCTTCTCAACTAAGGATCATGCCTCACATACTTCACCAAATCATTGAAGCCATTCACTGAGAGCCTCCTTCCCCCTTTATCACCTGTCATCACTCAAATATCTTCCCCCACTTCCCTCTTTCTTGTTTCTGATGAAGAGGGCACCCTTCTTGCAAAGTTCCCCTAAAAGCTTGATCCCATGCCACACTGTCTTCCAGCATATTGATCTCTCTGTCACCCTTCACACTCACACTAATTTTCAATCTCTCCTTATCTATTGGTTGCCTCCCTGTTACCTACAAATACTTCATGCTTCCCATCCTCACTTGATCTAACCATCCCTGATAGCTATCATTTTGTATTTCTTCTCCTTTCTGTGGACAAGCTGCTGAGAAAGCCATCTACAATTGAGCTTCCACATCCAGTCTTCTCACTCTCTTCTAAACCCTTTATAGTGTGGCTTCTGACTTTATCATTTAACTAAACTTGTCTCCAAAGTTACTCATGATTTCTAAATTGACAAATATTATGATATTTTAGCAATTATCATCCTTCTAGGCCTCTCTACAATCTCTAACACTGTTGATCACTTTCTTCTCTAGGGTTTTGTGTTACTATTCTCTTGGTTCCCCTCCTACCTGTCTGACTACTCTTCAGTCTTCTTGGCTAGCTTTTCCTCCAGGTCAAGCCCATTAACTGGGGTCCTCCAGGACTCCCTCATACATCCTCTTCTCTTCTTGCTCCATACTTTTTCACTTGGAGATCTCATTGGCTCCCAAAGATTTAATTGTCACCTCTGGCCAGATGATTTTCAGATCTATTTTTCTTGAACTGTGATCTCTTTCCTAATCTCCTCTCTCACATCTAGTAGACATCTTGAACTGAATGTCTCATTGTAATCTCAAACTCAAAGTCTCTAAAACAGAATTCATTATCTTCCCCCTACTCCCAATCAAACCCTCACACATAACTTCCCTAATGTTATTAAGGCAATCACTATCTTCTCAATTGTGCAACCTCCCAACCTTGATGTCATCCTTGACTCTATATCCTAAATCATCTTGGATTCTACCTTTGAAATATCTATTGTATATGTCCCCTTCTCTCTGCTCACATAGCCTCCAGACCTTCTTAATCTTGTGACTAGACCATTTTTCAGGGAGGAAAAACACCTCTGGGAGGGAGGGCTTGCAGAGACCTTTTCAGGGCTGTTCATCCACTTTTCGTATCCACCTCTCACCCAGCTCTCACCTATGGCTCCAAGAAGCTGGAGCATGCACAGCCACTACACCCTAGTAGAATTGTCTTAGCAAATGAACTAAACCAGATTAAGGGTTACTGACAGGCATCAAAACCATTGATGAGTTAAAAGAATATTTACCCCAAGCATGCGAAGAGTTCCCTCGGGGAATGGGCAGATGAGAACAATTTTTTCCAATGGCCAGGGAGTCTGCTGAAGCAGACACTGTGTAGCACTTAGATCCCGTCCAAACAGCAAAGATGCAAAAGTCATCCCCTGCATCTTGGTGATCACCATGACTTTTGTGTTGCCACTAGATGTTGATGACTCTGGAAGAGAGAGTGAGGTTGATGACTGTGAAAAACTGCCTTACTTAAATCTAATTCATGCACAAGTCAAGACATCACCCACTATTTTACCCCAACATTTTCTTTGAAAACAAAGGATGTACAAAAATCTGCTGGTTGGTTTCTCTGTTTCAAAACTCTACTGCAATCTATCCTTCATTCAGCTACCAGGGTTATCTTCTTAAAGCCAAGGTTGGACCATGCCATTCCCCTATTCAATAAGCTCCCTATTATCTACAGGATCAAATAAAAACTCCTTCGGTATTTAATGTCTTAACAATCTGGCCTTTTCTATCATTCTGTTTTCCACATTCTTTGTTCCCCTCCACATACTCTACAATTCGGTGGTACTGGCCTTCTCATTGGTCCTCAAGCATGACACTCCATCTCCAGATGTGCCTTTTCACTGGCTGTCTCCCCTCTGTCTCTGCCTTATAAAATCCTTGACTTCCTTCAGGACTCAGCTCAAACCCAAGCTTCTGCAGGAGGCCTTTACCATCACTGCCTTTCCTCTTTTCCCACTGTTTGTGACTTTTCTTTGAGATTACCAACAATTTATATAGCATACATCTTGTATGTACTTAGTTATTTTCTTATTGTCTCCCCCATTAGATTGTGAATTTCTTGGGGACAAGGTTTATTTTTTACTTTCTTTGAATCTCCAACACATCACAATGCTTTGCACTTAGTAGATATTTAATAAATGCTTGTTGACTGACTGTAGCTACTGTTCTTATTGGAGCAAAGCCATGTAGCTACTGGAAGCTGTTTGGAGAAAAGTAGGATCCCCCTCCTGTGTGAAGAGCTGACTGGGCTTATTGTGAGGGGAAATCTCTCAGACACTTGCCTGTGTTACCTGTTACTGACCTCTGTGGCTTGAAAGGGAGAAAGAGGAGTGGGGAGGAACAAGCTTTGCATCTGTTTTGCCTAATTGATAGTCTTTATCACCAATTCACCAAGACCTGTCATACGCTTTAAAGGCATTTTCCTCCAATGCCTCTCAAAAAGGTTTATAAATTGGTGGTAACTTGAAATCCACTGTTTGTCACAGCATTGCAGACCATGTTCTCATCTTTATCATCATCTCTGCATGAGGACTTAGGTGTCCAAATGGGATAGACCCATAAGGAACTGATGAGAAGGTCAATGTGACTGTTGGCCTGAGTAGGGAGCCCAGTGCTTGCATGTACTAGGTGCTTAATAAACTCTAGTTGACTAACTGGTGAGGACCTGAAGCTCTTCTCACCAAGAAGCCCACAGCAGCTCCTGCCTCTATAGATACCAGGAAAGAGAGAGGTCAATTTGGCCAGGTAGTGCCCTTCACACTGAGTTCTGTCTCAGAAGCCTTTCAAAAAGCTTTCCTTCATCATGCAATAAGAGAACAGGAAGCCATAACAAGATATCTACACATCTCCTAAAGTGGCAACCCTGTGTCATCACCAGCTTCAAGAAACAGGCTCACCGAATGTCCCCGAGGATGTTTCACATGTTCTCAGGTCTGGGCCCTTCATCAGTTGGTTCCTCTTCATGCTACTCACATGTCAACCACTCACTTTCTTCACTCTATGGCACTGATATTTTTTGTGAAACCAAACAGACATTGGGAAATTGGAAATGATGACATTGTCCTGAAAGCTAGGCCCTCTGCCCAAAGCTGGGAGGGTAATAACAGTCCTGAAACACCCACATTCACAAACTTGAAGGCATCTTTAACTTGTCAGCTTCCCTCAGCTCACAAGTTCATTCAATTGCCAACTCTTGTCACATCAACATTTCTTTTTTTGCCTCAAAAATTAACATTTTTTCAAAGTCAAACAAAGGAAAAAATGACAAAGATGTCCATCCCTTGATCCCCACTGCCATCTAGCTCTCCCTTCCCCAATCCCAGAGAACAAGGCCCTGGGTTTAATCAGGGGGGATGCCCCTCAGATGAGGTCAGCCACATTGAGAGGCATCTCCTCAATAGAGGTATTATAGGTCTCAATGTCTCAAAGAATCCTCTTGTCTTCCTCCGTCATCATGTTGATGGCCACCCCTTTATAGCCAAAGCATCCACCACAGCCAATTCTATGAGTGCAATTCTCCCAGTTGGTGAGAAGGTCATAATGAATAGCCAAAGACACTTGCTGAACATCAATACCTCTAGCCAATAGGTCAGTAGTAATAAGCACCCAACTAGAACCTGGGTGAAAATCCCTCATGATTACATCATGTTCTTTTTGGTCCACGTCTCCCTGCATTGCAGAGACAGTAAAGTCACAGGCATGCATTTTCTTAGTGGGCCAATCCACCTTTCAGTGGGCATTGATGAAGATAATAGCTTGGGTAATAGTCAGCATTTCATACAGATCGCATAAGGTATCTAGCTTCCATTCCTCTCAATCCACACTTCTGTAAAACTAATGTTTCCCAAAGTCAACTCCTCCTTCCTGACTAAAATCCTGATATGATCCCTCATAAATTTCTTGATCACTTCCAGAACATCTGACAGCATGGTGGCTGGCAAGAGTTCCCCCTGAGTAGTGCCACTGAATTTCTGGAATATGTCAAAGACCTGGTCCTTAAAACCATGACTCAACAATTCATCTGCTTCATCCAGAACGAACATCTTGATGTATTTAGGAGATAAGTATCACAAGTTAAGCATGTCAAAGACAGCCTGGAGTGCCAAGAATGATGTGGGGAGCTTCCATCTCCAACTTCTGAACCTCAGCCCTAACATTTGTTCTTCCAATGCAGGTATGGCACGAGGCATCATGTAGTCTCCCAGTACCATCTGTACCTTTTGAATCTGTTGAGCTAGCTCTTTAGTGGGTGCCAAAACCAAGACCTGTGTGGCCTTTAAGTTCAGCTCAATCTGTTGCAAAATGGAAATTGTAAAGGTAGCAGTCTTCCCGGTCCAAGACTGGGCTTGACCAATCGCATCATAACCCTTGATACAAGAAAGAATTACTATTTAAAATTGGCTTCTCAAAACCACAGGCATGTTCCATGAAGAAGAGATTCTGAGAGGTTCATATCATCAAAGCTTTCCACAATCTCCTTCCAGTTACTCTCGAAGACACCATCAGAGTCCATCCATCAGGGCCATTACCTCTGGATCAGGAATCCTAGATATGATCCTGGGAACTCCACATCAATATTTCTATGACATCTTTTATCAACTCATAGTCACCACTCCAATTCAGGCCCTCCTCACTTAGAGACCAGATCCTAGACTATTTCAATTGCTTCCTAATTGTTCTCCTTGCTTCAAGTCTCTCTCTTTTCCAATCAATCCTAAATATATCTGCCAAAATAATATTCCCCAAACCCAGATCTGCCATATTACTCCAATGGCTCCCTATTACTTTTAAGATGAAATAAAAATTCCCACTGTTTGACATTTAAGTCCTTTGTAGTCTGGCTCCTGCCTCCCTTTCCAAGCATTTTTGTATATTGTTTTCTTTCATATACTCTATATTTGAGCCAAACTGGCATATTTGGAACCTCATTCAATTTCCTTTCTCCATGCCTTTCCACAGACTATTCTTCACACCTGAAACGCACTTTCTTTTACTTTCTGCCTTTTGGAATCTTTGGCTTCCTTCAAAGCTCAACTCAGTGAACTCTATTGGTCCTTTCCTGATGCTCTCCCTCCACCCAGCCCCCAGCTAGCTGGGGCTTTCCATAGAAATTACCTTATATTTACTTCCTTTATATTTCATACATACTTATATGTGTTCATGTTGTCTCCCCTGAAACAATATTAGCTCCTTGAGAGCAAAGACAGTTTCTTTTGTTATTGTTGTTTGAACCTGCATCCCCAGTGATTTGCATATTGCCTGCACATAGTAGGTTCTTAATAAATGCTTTTTGATTGACTAATCGAGGAAGTGGCCCAAGTTCCAGATTCCAAGATCCTCATATCAGGATTCTAGTTAATTCATTCCCTAGTCAAGAAAGAAGAATAATTTGGCACCATCCTGGGAACTAAGTTTCATCAGCTACCCCATGATTGTGATGGAGAGTTCCACTACCACAATGACATGAGAAGCTGAAACAAACTGCTCCCATTAAGTAGAGGCAGACAAGTGAGACTTCTCAGTAGAACGCTTCTACCCAGGGGTACAGATATGCATCATTCTTATACTTTTCAAGGGCACCTGAGGTCACTGATTGGGAAGTCATAGGTCAGACCTAGCTGGAAGGGGGAGTGTCAGTCAAGCCCTGTATGACTATCAAAAAATCATGTGACCCAAACCAGTTCAGTGCTCAGCATACTCTAACACATCAAGAATCTATTCCAGAAATGCAGTAGAGCTGAACCCATTGTTAAATTTTCAGTGTGAGCATTTACATATCAGAAATCAGCAAAGGCTACAAGTCAGAGCTTTATTGTTTTGTTTATTGCCTAAAGACAGTGACTGAGAAAGTGTTAAAAATGCAGATTAAATATAAATGTGTTCATGTCCCCACCCTCACCCGGAGCCAGTTGTTTAAACATTTATCAGCACATCCCCATCAGTGACCCAGGGACTGGAGCAAGGAGTCCTTGGTTCACGTATTTGTTGTGACTTATACTAGCTATGTAACTTTGTGCAGAGGGATTTTTTTCTTTAGGCATCAATTTCTTCATCTGTAAAATGAAGATAATAATCCTTGCACTACCTACTTCATTGACTAGGATGAGAAAAGTGATTTATAAACATTAAAGCATTTTAGAAGTAGGACTGAATATTATTATATATTTTAACACTTCAGAGATTGTGATTTCAATAGTATAACTATCTCTTTCACCAAAGAAGATGACACAGTCTCTCATGAAATCATCTTAGATAGTCTCGTGAATTGCTGTACTTAAAAACAAACTCTCCTAGTGGCTACCTCTCTGGTGATGTCTCATTGCACATAGCTAGGTAGGTCCTTAAACAATGGGCACCTAATTCATTGTTAGATCTGTATCCAAAACCTCTACAGTTTAGTGGAACCTGGCAGAGCTTGTGTTTCATTAGCATGGTCTTCAGGATCTCAGAACCACAGCAAAATCTCATAGAACTTAGTGAAATTAGGAACTACCTAAATTAGAATGAATAATTATTATTATATTAATTCCAAATTTAACTACAATAAAATTCATGGGGTGACCTAGCTCTACTAGATCTCAAACTATATTATAAAGCAATAATGTCAAAACTATCTGATACTGGCTAAGAAATAAAGTGATAGATCAGTGGAATAGACTAGGTACACAAGACTCAGTAGTACATGACCATAGTAACCTAGTGTTTGATAAACCCAAAGACTCAATTTTTGGGAGAAGAACTCACTATTTGACAAAAACTGCCATGAAAACTGGAAAACAGTGAGGTAGAAACTAGTTATAGACTATATACCAAGATAGAATCAAAATGGGTACATGATTTTTTTATTAATTTATTTATTTTCAGTTTTCCACAATCACTTCCATATGTTTTAAATTTCCTCTCCCCCTCCCTCCACCTTCCCTCTCTAAGATGGCATGCAATTTTATATGGGTTCTACAATACATTCTTATTAAACGCATTTTCACATTAGTCATGTTGCATAGAAGAATTAAAATGAATGGGAGAAACCATGGGAAAAAAAACAAAAGAAAACATAACAAAAGAGAAAATAGTCTGCATCATTCTGAATTCTGATTATATAGTTCTTTCTGTGGATGTGGATGGCATTTTGCATCAAAAGTCCTTCAGAAAGGTTTTAGGTCCTTGCATTACTGTGAAGGGCTAAGTCTATCAAAAACAGTTCTTATACACTGTGGTTGTTACTGTGTACAAAATTCTCCTGGTTCTGCTCATTTCACTCAGTATCAGTTCATATAAGTCTTTCCAGGTTTTTCAGAAGTCCACCTGTTTGTCATTTCTTTTAGCCCAATAGTCTTTCATTTTGGGTATGTGATTTAAAAATAGTGATACTATATGCAAGTTGGGGGAAGCAAGGAATATTTTACCTGTTAGATCTATGAAGAAAGGAAAAATTATTGACCAAACAAAAAATTAGGAGTGTTATGAGATGTAAAATGGACAATTTTCATTATATTAAATGAAAAAGGTTTTGCACACACAAAATCGATGCAACTAAGATTAGAAAGAAAGCAGAAAGATGGGAAATAATTTTTTACAACAAATATCTCTGATAAAGGCCTAATTATTCAAATACATAGAGAACTGAGTTAAATTTATAAGAATACAAGTCATTCCCCAATTGATAAAAGGTCAAAAGATATGAAAAGGCAGTTTTCAGATGAAGAAATCAAAGTTATCTATAGGCATATAAAAATGCTCTAAATTGCTATTGATTAGAGAAATGCAAATTAAAGTCACTCTGAGGTACCACTTCACACCTATCAAATTGTCTAATATGACAGAAGAGGAAAAAAACATATTTTGGAAGGGATATGGAAAAAATTGGAACACTAATATACTGTTGGTGGAGTTGTGAACTGATCCAACTATTCTGAAGAGCAATTTGGAACCATACCCAAAGGGCTATTAAACTGTTCATACCCTTTTGATCCAGCAATACCACTCCTAGACCCATAAACCAAAGAAATAAAAATAAGTGGGGGAAATAATCTATTTGTACGAGAATATTTATAGGAACTCTTTTTATGGTGGCAAAGAAGTGGAAATTGAGGGGAAGTCCATCAGTTGTGGAATGGCTGAACAAGTTGTGGTATGTGATCATAATGGAACATTATTGTGTTGTAAGAAATGATGAGCAGGATGCTTTAAGAAAGCCTGAAAAGACTTAAATAGTAACGCAAAGTGAAATGAGCAGAAAGAGAACATTGTATATAGTAACAGCAATTTTATACAGTAATCAACTGTGAATGACCTGGTTACTCTTGGCAATACAATGATCAAGGACGATTCCAAAGGACTCATGACAAAAAAATACTATCTACCTCTAGAGAAAGAAGTGATGGAGTCTGAATGCAGATCAAAGCACACTATTTTTCACTTTCTGTATTTTTTTTTTCCTCTTTGGATTTGTGTCTTCTTTTACAATATGACTAATAGGATAAAGATCGAACGTATATAACCTATATCAAGTTGCTTACTGTTTCAGGGAGTGGGAAAGTAAGGGGGAGAGAGAGAAAATTAGGATCTCAAATTTTTAAATGAATATTAAAAATTATTTTTACATGTAACTAGAGAAAAAATATTATTTAGAAAAACAATCAAATTCACTAAAGAGTTATGCTGCTACCCAAGTTCACAAGCTCTAAAGGAGATCTCTTCCCTTCAACAGATTGTTTTCTCTCAGATAAAGAAAGAAATAATCAATGAACCCAAGATGAGCTTCTGGATGCCTGGAGATGGGAAAAATTAAGACCAGATTCTATCTATCATGATGCCTGCCTTTTTTAATGTGTTTGGGCTACAGAAGTTCAGAGGAAGGAGGGGTCTTTGTCTTTTGGTCTGGAAATATGGGAGCTCAGGAGAGGATCATCAAGGCCTTGCACATGAACCAGAGTTTGAAGGGGAACAGGGAGTGAAAGAGCTTGCTAGGAAAAGGGCATATAGTGTCAGCAAAGGCATAAAGTTGGAAAATGTGTGTGATGTGTTGGGTAGACAGAGACAAGATCAATCTAATTGGAGCAGAGACTTTGTGTTGGGGAACCAAGAGGTTGGTTGAGACAATATTTTGGAGGGCCTTGAATGTCAGGTTAAGGAGTCTAGGTTTTACTATATAGGCAATGGGGAACTACAAAAGGATAGAGTTTTATTCAGGTGTCCAATTTTATCATGTCATGCTATTTATCATTCTACTCCTAATCTGTTATACATGAGTGTTTATAAAGCTCCCTTTTATATACATGGCCATCCTGGTTGTATAGACACACATGGGGATAAAAGTTCGTTGTTTCAAGTGGAGAAGAGAGGATGGATTGAAGAGATATTGTGGAGTAAGGATTGACAAGGCTTGGCCATTGATTGCATATGGTGTGGTGGTGGAGAGGGAAAATGAAGAGTCTAGAAATGTGAGTCTAGGTTATGAGGTTGTGAATCTAGGTGAATGGATGGTATCCTCAACGGAAATACGAAAGTTAGGAAGAAGGGTGTGTTTAGGGGAAGAGGAGAGAAGTAAGGAGTTCTGTTTTTAACATATTGAGTTGAAGATGCCTAGAGGACATCTAGAAATACCTATTGGAAATACCCAATAGGCAGTTGGTGATGTAAGACTAGAGCTCAGGAGAGAGTTTCCTTTCATACTCCCTCTACATATACAATCTATTGCCAAGTCTTATCATTTCTACCTTCACAAAATCTCTCAATAATATTTTTTCCCCATTCACACAGTCAGTTTCCTGGTGCAAGCTCTTATCACTTCAGGCTTGGACTACTATAATAGCCTTTTTTAAAAGATCTCCCTGCCTCAAGTCTCTCTCCATCCTAATCCACCCTCCACTTAGCTGTCAAAGAGATTTTCCTAAAGCATAGATCTGTCTATGTTATTCCTTACTCCCCACTCATTAAACTCCAGCAGCTCCCCATTACCTCCAGTATCAAAAACAAAATCCTCTGTTGGGCATTAAAAGTGCTTCATAATCTTACCTTCTACTACTTTCCACTTCTCTTATGGTTTACCCACTTTGTGTATTGAATCATCCAGCTACACTGGCCTCACACATGACATGCTGCTCCCCACACCTGACATTCCATCTCCAAATCCATACTTTTTTTACTATACCTATGCCTAGAATGCTCTCTCCCCTCGCCCCTACCTTTTGATTGTGTTTCCTTCAAGACTCAGATCCTTCAAGATCCTTCACCACTTAGATCCCAGCTCTTTTAGAAGGCCATTCTCTGTCCTGTCCCACCCCTTCAAATGCTAACTTCTTCCCTCTGACATTACTTTCAGTTTACCCTATATGTATCTTGTGCGTACATAATTATTTGCATGCTGTCTCCTCAGAATGGGAGTTCCTTTAAGGCAGGAATTATTTTTTGCTTTCATTGTATCTCCATCTTAGCACAATGCCTGGCACATCCTAATGAATGTCAGATTGAATAACTAATTAGAACAAATACTTGTTTAACTCTTTAATCTACATGAGGTTTCCGAAGCACTTTAGAAATAATATATCATTCGCTCTTCACAACAACCCTGGGAGGTAGGTGCTATTATTATCCCCTTTTTACAGATGGGGAAACTGAGGCAAACTGGTTCAATAATTTGCTTAGAGTCACACAGTTAGTGAATATCTGAGTCCAGATTTGAACTCATGCTATCTTGACTACAGGTTCAGTGCTTTATCCATTCAAATTCTCACCTAGTTAAATATAAAGATGTGATATCCTTCTGCACAGAGATGCTAATTCAACTCATGGGAACTGATGAGATCACAGAGACAGAGTTTAGGGAGAAAAGAAAAGAAGAGCCAGGACAGAACATTGGAGGACACCCTTGTTGGGATGTGGCAGCTAAAAAAATACACTAAAGTCATCTTAAACTTCATTAATATAACATTCCATATTTTCCAGAATTGAGTAGGTTGTCATCATGCTACACTCTAATCTGTTCAGGACACATCTGGAATACTCTTTCCAGTACTAGGAAAAAATAGATTTCATTGAAAAGAGAGAAACCAAGATGATGAGAGAACTGGAGAATCTGTCTCAGGAAAATCAACTGAAGAAACTGAGGATATCAGTCTAAACAGGAAAAAAGATTGAGGAGGCAATACAGATAAACTATCTTTAAGCATTTAGGTCTGTTCAGCTTCACTCAATAGGGAAAAACTAGGAACAATGAGGGACACTTTCAGAAAGCAGGTTTAGGTTTAATCCAAGGAAAAACTTCCTAACAATTAGTGGAAGCCCTAAATGGTAGGGATTGTACTGTAAACAGTTGGGTGTTCTCACTTTATAGGACTTCAAGAAAAGACTAGTTTGTTGTTTTCGTTGCTGCTGTTGATGATGGTGATGGCAATGATGATGATGATGATGGTGGTGGTGTTGGGTAGGTAGTGGAGAGAATGCTTAGTCGGTTAGGATTGACCTTGGAAATTTCTTTCAACTCAGATTCTCAGTATCAGTATTCTCAATATGAGTGCATGTACATGACTATGTGTGTTTCGCTAGTGTGTGTGGGCATGTAATAAAGATTAAACCTCACTGAACATTAGCAAATACTGGAGAGCATTCAAAGTTAGAATGGAGACTTTCTAAAACCTTGGTTGGGCTGTAAGAGTCATAATGATTATGGTCACTATCAAGAAGGAACTGTCTCTAGTTATACCCAATTCCCAAACAGCCTAAGGAGGATTCTTTGAATTATGAAATATGTCAGATTCACTTCACTTCAGGTTGCCTTGGATTAGCCTCCAAACTGTGTGTCCAGGGGGTGGGCAATGGGAGGAGGTACCTAATTCCAGAGTTTGATTTTTAGGTAGCAGGGTTATCTGCTCACAATTCCAAACAGAAGAAGAGAACTTGGTCAACCAAACAGATCTCCTCTGCCCTCAGACCTCAGTTTCTAATGAACCAAATTTACTGTCTGTCTTGCTCTCTTTCCTGTCTCTCTAAGAGTCTCACCTCCCTTTCTCTCCCCTGTCTTTCTCTGAGGACGAGAATGTATGTATGTATGTATGTATGTATGTATGTATGTATGTATGTATGTATGAATGAATGAATGAATGAATGAATGAATGAATGAATGAACAAATGAAATAACAAGTATTTATTAGATGTTACAAAAGAAAAGACCTATGTCCTTTTCTCTTCTGGGGGATCTTTGGAGACAGTTTGGGACCAAAGAGGTTGAAGAGTTCTGAAAGGCAGAGAGGCTGAAGGCCTGAGATAGTGAGGAGGTTAAGTATCTGAAGAACTAAGGAAGGTGAGGGGAAGATGGGGTTTAGCAGATGGACTAAAGGAATTGAGAGGCCTGAGGGAGCTGAGGAGGCTGAGGAGGCTAAGAGTTCTGAATAGGTAGGGGTCCTGAAGGATTAAGTTACTCAGAGACTGAGACTCAAGGACAGAGAACAGTCCCCTGGGTCTCAGTGGGCCGGAATTAATCTTAACTAAGAAAGCTGAAGGGGAAATTGTCTTGCTAGCTCCTCCTGTGCCCAGTCCTCTCTTATTCTCCCTGCAAAAGCTCTAGAACTTCTCAGTTTCTTTCCACTTCTCCAACCCCTTGCCCTGGCCTTAGCATCAGTCTCAGACCCAATTCAAACTGGAACCTCAGCTCAGGCCAGAGGAAAAATAAATTAGGGCCAGTCCTTCCATCACCCCCTTCCCCCAAGTAGCCTTTAATTTGGGGAGGTGAGATTTGGCAGTCCTCTTGTCCCAGCCACCTGGGCTGCTTGTCAGCAAAGTGGGGGGATGGGGATGGGAAGGGGCAGCTGGAGCTCAACCATTGTCACTGGGACAATAAGGAGGCCTGAGCTGGGAGCTTGGCCCCCTGGGGGAGAGTTGCTCAGTCAGTCCAGATAAAAGACTGCAGCTGATGATGCCTATACTGGGGGGCCAGACAGCTGCAGGTGGTTCCTTATCTTATCTGAGTACAGGAAATATGACTGGGCATTGGATTAATTGACAGCTTGGCTGGTGTTGGGGAGGAAAAGGTCTAGAGATGGTCCTGGCTATCACTCATTTCCTTCGCTTCTCCAATTCTTCTGGGAGGCAAGAAAGAACCAGATCCTTGGAGGCAATGGACAGTACTAGGCTGAGGGGGGGGGGGGGGGGGGGGTCAACATATAGGTTTAGTTCACCAGGAACAGATAAAAGAACTTGACAAATTGCAGTAGGAGGAATTTAGGGAAGACTGAAAAACACTCCTGACACTCAATATGTGGCACTGAAATGAGACAGAAGAGTAAACAGTCAGTCAGTCAATAAGCATTTATTACGTGCCTACTATGTGCTAAGTGCTGGAAAAACATGGCACTCTGGAAAGCAGTGTAGGGCAACTGAAAGGGTACTGGATTAGGAGTCAGAGAACCTGGGAGGTACCCTGGACAAGTCACTTAAACCTACTGAGAATGTTGGACTAGAAGATTTCTAAGGTCCCTTCTAGCCCTAAAACCTGGGATTATGGAAGAACTGGTCATCACTTCTCTGTCAGGAGTGCCACTCACTCTGGCAAAAGAATGTCCAACACTTAGGTTTTTTTTCCAATTTTGTTATCAGTTTTTAGTGCAGCTAGGCAGCCTAATGAACACAATGCTAGTCCTGGAGTCAGGAAGACTCATTTTCCTGAGTTCAAATTTGGCCTCAGACCTTACGAGCTGCGTGATGACCCTGAACAAGTCACTTAACCCTGTTTGTCTCAGTTTCCCCATATATAAAATGATATGAAGAAGGACATGGCAAATCATTCCAGTATCCCTGCCAGGAAAACCCCAAAAAGGGTCACAAAGAATCAGACATGACTGAAAACAAGCGAATGAATCTCAGTGCTTGTAACTTTAAAGTATGGTTTCACATATTTGATCTCATTTGTTACTCACAGTTAGCTTACTACTTTCTACTGAGGAAAATTTAAACTCCTTGACAAGTCATTCAAGGTCTTCCAATATCTGGCAAAACTCTACTTTCCACTCTTATCTAGTATTGTTGTTGCTCAGTTGTTTCAGTCATGTCCCAATCCATGATCCCATTTGGGATTTTCTTGGAAAAGATGCTGGACTGATTTGCCATTTCCTTCTCCAGTTTATTTTACAGATGAGGAAACTGAGGCAAATAGGTTAAGTGACTTACCTAGGCTCACACAGCTAGGAAGTGTCTGAGGCCAGATGAGTCTTCCTGACTTCAGGCTCAGCATTCTATCCACTGTACCACCTAGCTGCCCTTTATTTGCATTATTGTATTCTATATGTTCTACCTAGCTAGACTAATCTCTCTCTTCCAATAATTTCCTTTGTTCTATTGTCTCCATACCTTTAGTCCTCCTGTTTGTTCCTTGATCTTCTCAGTCAGTGGTCACCTTTCTCCTTGGACCTGATCTAACCTTTGTCTGAATCCCTCTAAAGAATTTGCATGTAATGTTGTGTATTGTGGTACCATTAGAACATGAACTCCATGAAAGCAGAGGTCATGTGCGATATATACCAAACACCATGCTTCACACATAGTAGGACTTTTATATGCTTTCTTCCTTTGAATTAAAAAACCACGCCTAAGGGAGTCCCTAGACACCAAGAATTGGGGCTGGAGATGGAGGGTATGTGGATAGTAGGTATAGACTCTTATTTTTTGCAAATGGCTTGGTTCCTCTACCAGTAACCAGAAGCTCACCTCTGAATATATTGGGTGTACATGTAGTATATTGCACAGAGATAGATTTAGGATCATATGATCTGGCTCTGAATTCTGGTTCTGCTAATGTACTACCTGTTCCCTTCCTGGCAAATCACCTAACCTCCATGAACGTCACTTTCATTATTTGAAAAATGTTCAGAGCAGGATCAAATCACCCCTAAGGTTCCTTCCAGCACTAACTTCTTGTGTTCTAAAATTCCCTTTTACTTCTAATGTTCTACATTTTAAGGTCCTTTCTAGCTCTCACATTCTTTTTTTTTTTTTATTAATTAATTTATTTCTCACATTCTAAGGTCTGATTTTCCTCATACCTTCTCACATTCTAGGTTCTAAGATTTTTTTCTAGCTCTCGTATTCTATGTTCTAAGGTCCTTTCTAGATATCACATTTTATGGTCTAAGGTTCTTTCCAGTTCTCACATTCTATGTTCTAAAGTCCTTTCTAATTCTCACATTCTGTTTGAAGGTCCTTTCTGGCTACTGCATTCTATGTTTTGTTCTCCCTTCTACCTTTACCATTATAGGATTCTGAATGAATGGATGTCTCTTCGGGGTTTGGGTGAACCCTTTAGGTCCAGGGTAATTCAGGACTTTGTGCTTCCAAGCCATTTCTGACAGAATTGGGCAGGATTGGGGTGACTCAGAGTGGGGGAGCTTTTTCCTTCATCCCAGTGGAGTGGAAAATGTGGGGAGTTTTATTCCCTCCCCTATTAGATATTGATGGTTTGCCTATAAAAAGAAAAGTCACAATGATAAGATAGAAAAGTTTTTACAGGGTAACAAAAACACATATAAAATTTTATAGTGCAAATCAAGAGCAAGGAAGTATTGAGTTCCGCCAACACCTTTAAATTTTAAACAGTCCCCACTGCAAGGTCCCTGGAGTCAAACTTAAATAATGAATCAGAAAAGGGATAAATCTCATTGTCACTCCCCAGAGTGTGTGACATGGGGGGTAGGGGGAGAGTGGAAGAAGCCTGATCGACACAGCCCCTGTCCTGTCCTGCCCTACCCTACCCTGCCCTGAACAGGGGGACAGGAAACAGAGGGGGAAACCCAGGGTTGGGGCTGGGAGCAGTGCACCCAGAGAAGAGGAATGGGGAAGCAGGAGTAAATGAAGGGGGCAGGGCAAGAAGGGGGAAAAGAGAAGGGGAACAGAATGGGGAAAGGGGGTTGGGGGGGCAAACAAACATTTACGAGGCAGCCACAGACTTGTCTTTATTGTGCTTATAAAATATACATGGCTTTTTATTGAATTGCCTGCTGTCGAAATCTGCAAGAACCTTATTGCTTTTTACTGTCCTGGAGAGGAGCGGAGGGAGCCGAACAGCAACATCTGGGTAATTTCATAAGATGCAGGAGCAATAAATCTAATTGTGCTGGATATGAGATCGATCGTAAAAGTCCTGCATGAAAGGGGAATCGGTGATCATGGGACGGCCCCGGGGCAGTGGCTGGGTCAAGCATCCCCCTCCTTCTTGTCCTTCCCCCCTATTCCCCACCCACTGCCCCAGTGCAGGGGTCCACCAAGACTGGGGTTAGGGCAGGGGAGGATGAGGGAGCTTCCTACCTGGGGCTGGGACCAGCAGAACAGAACAGCTCAGAACCCTCCCCATGAACAGCCAAAACAGCCTCAGTGAGATCAAGGGATCTCTGAACTCAGGGACCTCTCTGCGGGGTCAGGGTCCCTTGGGGTGGGCATGGTCCTTTCTGTGAAATCACAGAGCCTCAGAACTTGAAGGAATCTCAGAGGGCACCTTAATCCAACTCATGTCTGTAGACACCCAGTCTTCTTGGAAGATTTCTAGTGAGAGAGAACCCACTACCTTCAGAGGAAACCCATTTCATTTTGGGTTAGCTCTAATTGTTGGCAAGTCTCTTGTCTGTTGAGTCAAAATCTGCTTCTTTAACTTCCACTCACTGATCTTAGTTCTGCTTTTCGGGACCAAGTAGAATAAATGGAATCTTTCTCTCACATGGCAATGATCACTTCTCTCCTAAGTCTTTCCTTCACTAGACTAAACAGCCCTGGTTCCTTCATAGGTGATCCTCCTATAGCATGGTTGTTGGTCCTTTTATCATCCTGGTTCCTCCTTTCTCCACCTTGTCAATGTCCTTCCTAAAATTTGCTACTCCAAATGAAACACAGCATTCCAGGTGTGGTCTGGCCAGAGAATAGTGGTTTGCCACTTTATTCTAGACACTATGCCTCTTCTTAATTCAACTTAAGATTTTAGGGAGTTTCTGTGATGTGAGAATTCTCTCTTTGGAGTTAAAGATTCTTTGTGTGGAAGAGGGGTAAGAATGGAGATGAGAACAGATGAACCAGAGAGCAGTGAGGTTGGGGGGCCATGACTTCAAAGACGGAACTTGACCTCACTGAGATATTTTGACCCTACAAAGAGGGTCTGACATCCCTTAGAGACCTTAACCTCACAAAGAGACTGTGGCCCTACCGAAAGACCTTGATCCTCAGAATGGGATCCTGACTCTCTGCGAATTCTCTCTAGAGAGAGAATTCTGATCCCACAAAGAAGATCTGACCCAGCAGAGATCCTCAGCCCCACAGAGAAGGGCCTGTATTTGCTTCCCTCAGTGACTTGGAGTGTCTTAGCCTAGCCCATATGGGAACGTGGTGCTCTGGGAAAGGTTACCTCTAAGCTTGGAAACTTAGCGGCTATTTGTCACAAGAACTTAAATGTCTCTCCTAAATTCTTCTGGATGTAATAGCAACCCTATCCCATAGTCTGACTGTTCCCAAGAAATAAATAGGTCCTAGATCCTTGATGTATGCCCACATAAATGCTGAGGAAGCTTCTTGGGTTCTTGGAAATACCATATGTTGTTTCTTTGGGTCAGGGCTGGTATTCATCCTGCTAGGCCCGGTTCAATCTCTTCTCCACCCCAGTACTTTGTGCCTTGCTCTGTCCTTCCCTTTCCTTTCTTCAGAGGAGTTCCTTCTGGGTTCAGTGTCATTGGGTGGTAGGCAAAATGGTGATGCTGGAAGGGATACAATGACTCACAAAGGGACATACATACACACACACACACACACACACACACACACACACACACACACACACACACAAGCAAACTGAATGTGGGAGGAGGTGAGTCTGCTTGTCCACCCCAAACAGACAGATGGAGCTGCTCAGGACCAACCTCTCCCTTCTCGCTCTGGGCTAGGGCTCTCACTCTGTCATCGGGGTGCCCCCTTTCCCCCTCCCCTGACCTAGGCCTGGGGGACGGAGCCTCTTAGGCTCTCGATTCCATTTCTGATTCCTCAAGGAACATGGGGGTGGGGTGGAAGAGCTGAAAAGCCCCTCTGTTGGGCAACCGGGTGGGGAACCTTGGGCGGGCTAGGGTCAGATGGGTTCTTATCTTCGGCCTCCAGCGCTGACAGACAGGCAGGGAAATGACAGAAAATTGGCCGTTTTGTCAATGTGTTCTCGGCAGCTTTGCAGCAGCGCGGGGTCCAGTTTCAGGCAGTTAAGGGGGCTCAGGGAGCCCCTCGGTAACTGACAGACCTGCTATTATCGCCCATATTTTAGAGCATTGCCCCGAGCTGGTGCTAAATGATGGGGGCAGCGGCTGTGACATGTGAGATAATCCTGGCAAAGTTTCCCTTCTCTCCACCCCAGTGAAGCAGGAAGGGCCAGCTGCAATTCCACTCCCCCCCCCCCACCTCTCCCCTCCACCATTCTTACTCCCCAACTCCACCTTTCTCCCTGGCTCCCAATTCCCCTTCCTCCTGACTTCCTCATTTTCCCCCCTCCTTTTCTTATCACTAATGCCCCCCCCCGCTTTCTTGACCCCCCAGATCTCCTTCCCCAACTTTTGCCCCGCTTCAGGGCACTTGGATATATTGCTTCCCCAAATTGAACTTTTTGGTGAACTGTCTTTCCCGTCTCCCCAGCTCTCTGGGAGGGATAGGAAGAGTTGGGGATAGGAGAGGTGCAAGGTAGTGTGGAGTGGTGAAGAATCCTGGTTTTGAAGTCAGAACCCTCAGGTTCAAATCCTACCTGAACACTTAGTACTTGTGTGAGCTTGGATATGACAGTTAATCTCCTTAGAATTTGGTTTCTTTATATATAAAGTGAGGGGTGGTATTGCATGGCCTCTGAAGTCCCCTCCAGTGTTAGATCTATGACCCTGTGAAACCCGGGTTTGAATCCTGTGATTCACCAGATATCCTGACTTCAGGTATGTAACTTAACCCTGACTGGGTCTCAGTTTCCACATCTGTTAAATAAGGGGATTGGATTAGATGATCTCTGGGGTGTCTAAGACCTCCAGTTCTAACTTTCTCGGATCCTATGATATGGCTTTGCTCTGTGGGCCCTGGAGTGGGGAATATGTCTCAGGAGGGAGCTCTGACTTGTCTTTCATCAATATTCAGACTTGTTTTTAGGAAGATGCCTGGGCCAGGAGACCCCAGAGCCCATAGAGAATCAGATGTGTATGTAGGATTGTGGCTACAGACCTTTGGCTTAAGCCTACTTTGCCCCACTGGGGTCCTCTGGAGTGAGCTGTGCCTGAAACAAGGAACTTTCCTTTGTTCCTAGTCAAACCCCTCCTTCTACACTAGTGGACCCAGGTCTGGGGGCCGATACCTTACCCCTGTGGAGTGGCTTCCTTTGTTGTGCAGTCATTTCTGACTCTTCATGATCCTATTTGGGGTTTTCTTGGCAAAAATACTGGAGTGGTCTGTCATTTCCTTCTCCAGCTTATTTTACAGATGAGTAAAACCTTGTTTACTGAGGCAAACAAGGTTAAGTGACTTGCCCAGGGTCACACAGCTAGTATCAGAGGCTGGATTTGAACTCAGGAAGATGAGTCTGACTCCACCTCAGTTTTCTATCCTGCCTGCTGCAGGTGGTCTCATACCAGTTCTCAGTCTGGAAATATGAGAGAAGGATTTGGTCCCCACAGTGACCACCAAAGGTTCAGTCACCCAGCTTCTGGAAGGATAGCCAGGGGGTATAGGGGATAGAGTGCTGGACTTGGTTTTAAGAAGACCTGAGTTCAAATTCTTCTTCAAACACTTTCTAATGACTTGAATCAGGGCAAGTTACTTGGTCTCCCAGCCTCAGTTTCCTTATCTATAAAACTGGGATAATAATAGGATTGCTGTGAGGATCAAAGGAAATAAAAAATTTAAAATGCTTTGCAAACCTTAAAGCATTACATAGATACTAGCTTTTACTGTCACTGTTGCTTTGTTGTTATTATTCCATCCCATCCTTTGTATACTCCACAACAACTAAGGCAACGCTTTAGAGAAGATGGTGCTTGGAGGATGATTTTGTGTAGGGCTGTTCCTCCTGCTGCCCCTCCCCCACAACCTAAGGCTCACAAATGACTCTAGGTTTTCACAAAGCATGAAGGGTCAGACTCCAGTTCTGGGCTTAGACCTCTCTGATCCAATCAATCAATCAATAACCATTTATTAAGTGCCTACTATGTGCCACCCACAGTGCTAAGTGCTAAGGATGCAAAAAGAGACAAAAGACAATCCCTGCTCTCAAGGAGCTTACAACCTATGGAGAATACAAAAAAATAAATACAAAGCAAGCTACATACAGGATTAAATGGGAAATGATTAAAAGAATTAAGAGGGGTTAGGGAAGGCTTCCTGTAGGAAGTAGGTTGTGTGATATGTCCTGTGCTCTCAAAGAGGACTGTGACATCAGGGAGATGATGACATGACTTGCAATTGACTTGGATTTGAGTGAGGGAGGTCTGTGCAACGTCACCAGTCTCACTTTCTCCTCCACAGCCATCTAGGTCCAATGACCAGATATCGATCAGGACAACTAGAGATGGCCCAGGATGCAGTGGGAGACCCTGGTCCTTTTAGGCTAAGGTTTTTTCGGGTTCTCACTTTGAGTGAGGCAATGCTCATTCAGTGAATGGTCCTTTTAAAAAAATGAGTTAAGGAATGGTCCTTTTAATTAAAAAAAAAATCAAGTTGGGAGAGGATGACCCTTAGGGTTGCTGGTCAAAAGAGAAACAGTTCCTATTTACATTCACTGTGAGCCAGGAGGGCTCCAAAACAACTATTAAGTGGATTGGACAACACAGGTCCTTGCAAAAGGAGGTAGAATTTTAGTGGCGACTTAAAGAAAGCCAGAGAGGTCAGTAGGTGGAAGGAGGAGGGAAGATGTTCCAGGCATGGTAAGCAACCAGAGAAAATTCTGAGTCAAGAGTGTCACTGGAATGAAGGCAACATGTTGAGGAGGAAAGTGTCAGAAGACTGGAAAGTTAGGAGAGAGGCTAAGGTATGAAGGTCTTTGAAAGTCAGACAGAGCATTTTGTATTTGTTCCTAAAGGCAAGTAGCTTCCTGGGACACCAGGGCTCCCAGTGAACGCTTATCCAGGATGATGCATGTGAAAGAGCTTGATCTCACCCAGTAGTGCCCACTGATCCCTTATAGAAATGACCTCTCCTCAGATTGTGTGACCCGTGGTGCCCAGAAGGGCTGGAACTTGCTCCTGGACTGGTCTCAGGGGACCACCTCACATGAGTCACTGCCCTTCCCCATGTCTTTGTTTCATTGGAAAGGGCCCCTTTATTTCCACATACTACAAAGCAGAACCTGGAGATTGCTGCATAAATAAACAGGTAAGTTTAGCACTCAGGTGCCTAACCTCTCCTGTGACATATTACCCAGCATCATAGTGTGGTACACTCATTACCATCTTCATCATCATCGCTGCTATCATTATTAATAGCAACTCATATAAAGCTATAACTTTAAAGTTTACAAAGCGTGTTTTTCACAATACCCCATGTGAAGTGTCACCGTGTTGTTTTCTCCATTTCACAGAAGAGAAAACTGAGGTGGGGTCACATAGCAAATTGAATATTCGAGCTAGGATTTGAACTTGTCTTTCGAGTCCAGAAGGAGGAAAAGTCTCCAAAGTGGGAGTGGGGAGTGGGGATTTTTACTTCAGAAGCCCTGAGATTCTAGTCCTCCTTTTGCTACAACATTGCTGAGTGGCCTTGGGCAAACCACACTCCTTCTCTGGGCCTCAGTTTCCTTACCTTTAAATGTAAAGGGTTGGACTAAATGATCCCTAAGGTCCCTTCCAACTCTGAAATTCTGTTCACTAACATTCTATGTTTTAAGGTCCCTTTTAACTTTCACATTCTGTGGTTCTAGGGTCTGGAAGGAGAACTTTAATCAATTAACAAACAAGTATTTATAAAACATCTATTATGTACCCAGTCCTATGCCCTCAGTAGAGGTAGGTGGGGGATGCCAGGACAAATAGGCCCACAATCCTGGGGCGTGAGAAAAGTTCTATACATAAAACTGACTAGTAGGGAGCAACGTGACCAGTTGCTAAGCAGTTAGAAGCAAGCATTAAAATCGGTAGCAGTGGGAAAAGGGGGAGATCAAGGTAGATGGGTGTATCTAGGGATGTCTTCCTAGAAGAGGTGAACCTTGAGATGGGCTTCAAGAATTTGGTAGACAGAGAGGAAAGGGATCTTGTCTTGTTCTTTTTTGCTCTACAATTATTCTCTAGTAATATAAGTTTGGGCGTTGATTGTAATCTCCCTGCTAGACCTACTCAGGTAATTATAATCCAGGGCCCCTGAAATCTCAGAGTTTTGACTTTGACACTCTTTCCTACTTTTTCCATATTTATGTGGCTGTTCTGAGTAATCAATTATGCAAATCACAGGCTTAGCCTTGATCAAATTCAGCTCTATTACCAGACTATACAAGACTCATAAATTAATAACAAGCATTTAATTGACCTAAGAATATAAACAGCAAAGGGAAATATACTAGTGGATTTATTATCTACCCTATAGAATCTATACCTCTCTAGGTCAGAAATGGGAGAGAAACATAAGGGGGAAAACACACATGGAGACAAAGGAAAATGTTCTTCACTTGATAAGCACATAATGTGTCTCTCATCCCTCTAAGTACATTCTCAGTAGCCAGCCTAGAGATCTATAAACCTCTTTGGGGCAACCTAGCATCCTTTTCTTGGCTCTGGGATCATCAGGATACTAACCCATGCTCCCCTCACTCTGTTCCCTTCTCTGACTACAGCCCTTGGTTTGCGTCTATTGTTTTTTTCTTCTTTTGCAGGTCCCTCTAGCAGTACCACCTCAGTTTAGCTTTCTGTGCTCAGGGCTACTCAGAAACAGCATGGAACCCTCAGGTAATGAACCCAGTCACTTCTCCATGTCTCGTGCTTCAAAGGATCGTAGCTTTACAGTTGGAAGGGACCTTAAAGGGCATTTAATTCATACAGATAATGAAATTAATATCTATTGAGGTTAAGTGACTTGTCCAAAATCACACAGTTGATGAGTGACAAAATTTGGATTCAAACCCAGGTTTTCTGACTCCAAATCCATTGTTTTTTCCTGTATTTTGTACCTTCTGAGTTTGTCTTTCCCCTTTTCTTTTGTTCCTTTTCCAAGTCCACCCTTTCTGTGTGTATCATTCATTCAGGCACAAGGTCCCATAGGAGTTTGGCACACTGGAGGTTTTTTTTGATGAATAGCAGTGGTTCCTTTGCCTCATTATTGTGGGCTATAGAAATCACATTGGAGAGCTCCTGTTGGTAGTGGTGGTGGTGGTAGTGGTTTGTTGTCCTCCATTCTCGAAGAGGACCAAAATGACATCACCATGATAAAGTCAAATTTCAATGTGTCTGACTGTGGCTGATCAGACCAATATGAGCTCAGAATGTTCCACCACAGGTTGGGCACAAATAGTCCATGTGAATATTTAGGGCAGATATTCCAAATTTGCACATCCTGTGTTTCCTTTGAGCTGTTCAATTCTGCTTTGCTCATAGAGCACAACACCTTCTCTAATGTGGGCATGCCAAGATGAGCGGTCCTGTGTCATTGTCTCCTACGTCACACAATCAATTCCAAAGTTCCTGAGAGAGATCTTAGCATGTCCTTGTATTGCTTCTTCTGACCACCATGTGATCTCCTGCCCTGTGTGAGTGTTTCCTGACATAGTCTTTTTGGCAAGTGTACATTTTGCATTTGAACAGCGTGGCCAGCCAATCAGAGTTGCGCTCTCTGAGGAGTAGTTTGAATGCTTGGCAGTTTAGTTCAAGTAAGGACCTCAGCGTCTGGTACCTTGTCTGCCAGGTGATCTTCAGAATCTTCCTAAGACAATTCAAATGGAAGCGAATCCATTTCCTGGCATGGCGCTGGTAGACTGTCCATGTTTCACAGGCATACAACAATGAGGTCAGCACAACAGCTCTGTAGACCTTCAGTCTAGTTTCCTAGCTCAATGTTCAGGAGACTCTAAAGGTAATTGAATCACTTCCATTTGAATTGTCTTATGAAGATTCCATTATTAAAGGGCACATGCCTGGAAAGTACACTCTCAAGGTAAGTGTACTTATCCACAGCGTTCAAAACTCTATTTGCTGTAACCTATGGTTCCACGGATGTATGGTGTGATGGTGGCTGGTGGAGCACCAGAGTTTTCTTGTTAAGAGTAGAGGCAATCCCTGATCAGCATAACAATAGTTAATATTTCCATAGTATTTAAAAGTTCACAAAGTATTTTCCTCACATCAATCTTATGAGGCAGATTATGAAAGGATTAACTCCATTTTACAGATAAGAAGCTGAGACACCCACAGGGGAGGGGACATGACTTGCTGAAAGGCACACAACTAGAAACTCTGAGGGTCTTCCCCTCCCAGCTTGATTCTTTTGTGAGAGCAAAGTCCTTACCTAGTCTTTAATTACTGAATGGGTGGTATCCTCAGATAAACTGAGACCTGGGAAAGATGTTAGCTTAAAAAGGCCAAGGTCTCCCATTGCATCTGGGATCATCTCCAGTAATCTTGACCTATGTCTTTCCACTGGACTCCAATGACACTGGATGAGAGAGTGAGGCTGATGACTGCATAGCTCTGCCCCGTTTACAATCCAGATCACTTGCAAGTCAAGTCATCACCCTCTTGATGTCATTGCTCTTGTCTGAGAACAAACAACAAACAATAACAAAAGCAGCTAGTATCAGAGGCAAAATTCAAAAGTCTATGTCCAATGCTGTCTTTCTTACATCATACTCCTCCATACTATGCTCCATGAGAGCATAAGTTGGATCCCTCAGATATCATAAATTGGTTCATCATTGCATCCCCCACACTTTCCTGGGATAGAAACCAAAAAGGGAGACATACATGGAAGAAAGGGAGAATTTCCCTTAACTGATGAGTAGTCTGGCCCCCATCCCTCTAAGCACACTCTCAGTGGCCAACATGGAGGTCTAGAAACCTCTTTGGGGAAGCCTGGCATCTTCATTTTGGCTCTAGGGTCATCAGGATTCCACTCTGTCCTTCCCCGCAACCCCAATCTGTTCCCTTTTCTGACTGCAGCTTTCGATTTGCCTATACTGTTTTCTCTTCTTTTGCAGGTTCCTCCAGTAGCCCCACTCCAATTTAGAGATCTCAGACTTCCAGGATCTGGGTGTAGTATAGATCTCAGAATCTTATTACTGGAAAGGGCTTCAAAGATCATCAAGTCCAACCCCTACAAAGATGAGATAACCCCCTACATCATTCCTGGCAAATTCAATCCAGACTCCACTAGAGGACATTCAAGGATGTCCACATTACCATTTTAGGCAACTAATTCCATCTTTGGACAGCTCCACAAGAAAGGAAATTTTTCTTTACATTAAACCAAATCTGCTTTTAGGTAGTTTCCCCAATTGCTCCTATTTTTGGACCAAGTCTAAGTCTTCTTTCACATAACAATCCTTTAAATATCTGAATTCAGCAACTATCTCCTTTTTCCATCCCTTTCTCCTTCCTCTTTTCTCTAGGCTACTGATTCTCAAAATTTGTGGTCTCAGAATCCCTTCACCCTCTTAAAACTTATTAAGAATCTCAATGAACTTTTGTTCATATGGTTAAATCTATTGAAATTTGCTGTGTTAGAAATTGAAACTATGCTTTAAAATATTCATTAATGCACTTAAAATAGCTAATAAACCCATTATCTGTTAACATAAATAAGATATTTTTATGAAAAATAAGTACATTTTCCAAAACAAAAAAAAATTAGTGAGAAAAGTGGCATTGTTTCACATTTTTTGCCACTCTCTTTAATGTCTAACTTAATAGAAGACAGCTGGATTCTCATATCTGCTTCTGCATTCAATCTGTTGTGATATGTTGTTTTGGTTGAAGTATATGAAGAAAATCTGGCCTTGAAGTGATATGTAGTTGGAAAAGGGAAGAGTATTTTGATAGCATTTTCAGATAATTGTGGATATTCTTCTTTGATACTGCACCAAAACTCGACAAGTGTTAATTTCTTAAAGGTTAGCTGCAATGTAAAATTTGAAATCATATCCATAAGCTTTATGTTACATTAAAATTCATTGATCTATTTTATGATTTGAATGGATCTGTTACCCGTATGTGATTTTTATAACATTGGTCACTTGGAAAATATTGGTCCACTTATGTAGATCTTCCAAATGTTAACACATTTCATTATATAATAACAAAAAATCACATTCATTAATATCATCCATGATCTCATCAGAAAATCTTTTTTGGGAAGTTGTCAAGCTCACAGTGGCAGATAACATGTTTTCCAAAATTCTAATTTTCACTTGAAAGTAGAACTCTTCATTGGCAGCAAATACCATCAGTTGTTTCCCTTGAAGTGACAGTCTCACTTCGTTCATATTTGAGAAAATGCCTGCCAGATACCCTAATCTAAGTAACTATAGTTTGTCAGTTGTTCTTTCAACTGAAAACAATATTTCATGAAAAAAGTGGCTAATTAGTTCACAACTCAATTGCCCAAGTGCTTTCCCTAAAGACAACTAAAGACATCCTCTGCTTTAGGATGCAGTAGAAGTGATTTATGTACACTTCCCATTTTGTCCCACAGAATATTAAAAAAGACATTTACTAGAGCATCAGGATTTAATAAAATTAATAATTTTATCATATCATCAAGGAATTCTTAAGGAAAACTGAAACTTGTTTCCTTCCTCCCTCCCTCCCTCCCTCCTTTCCTTCTTTCCTTCCTTCCTTCCTTCCTTCTTTTCTTTCCTTCTTTCTTTACTTCTTTCTTTCTTTTGCTGAAAATGCATGGCAGTGAGGACTATAGTAACCAAAAGTACAGTTAGTAGCACTAGAATGCTGTCTTGATCTGTTCTGAAGTACCAGGCGGTTTTACCTACCATTGGTTTTGCATTATAGGAGTAACTGTCAACACAGTTGTTCCACCATAAACTACGGGATTTCAAAAAGTTCTTCATCATTCTGAGTATTTCAGCACCACTTGCATTTGTTGCCAAGTATTTACTTAAACAATATTCACTGATTTAGCTAAGGCTGATACTGGACAAATACAAGCAGAACAGCAAGTCCAGACATAGCTGCCAATTCATCCATTCATAAAGTAAAAGTATAATTCTCAAGACAAGATATTAACTCAGTCTTCACTTTTTTTCAGCCAAATCTTTAATTCACAAGTCATGGAGCTTCTGGAAAACTCTACTGTGCACGCATGAAAAGAGAGAGAAAAAGGCACATTAGGAAAATAGTTTTGACCTTGCAGTCCCTGGAAAGGGTCTTGAGGATGCTCAGGGGTATGAGGACCCTATTTTGCAAATCACTGCTCTAGGCTAAACAGCCTTAATCCTCCATTGAGAGGCAGCATGTTAGATAGAATGCTGGATGTGGAGTCAGGAAGACCTGGCATAGAATCTTGAATGAAAACCTTATAAATTGTGTCATTCTGAGAAAATTGCTTCACCTCTCTGAATCTCATTTTCTTCATCTGTAAAATGGGAATAACTAGATTACTGTGAGAATCAAATGTTCTCATGTATAAAAAGTTCTATGAAAACTTTAAAGCACCATATAAATTCAATGTGAGCTAAGATTATTCAGCAGATAAGAGATGGATGAATGAGTGGATGGATGAATGGATAGATAGAGATAAACAGATAGTACAGACACATAACAGAAGTGGAATAGAATGGAATGGTAGTTCCTGAGAGATTATATTGATCAAAAGCATAGAGGAATGTTCAATTCATGAAGGGCTTCTGAAACCAGCAAAATTTACACTTGACAATGTGATCAGAGTTGTATTGGGGGGGGGGGGCCTTGCTCTGGCAAGGGTGGGAAGAATGGATTGGATGGGAAGAGACTTGATATAAAAGAATATTGCAATAGTCCAAGTATAGCTGAAAGACTGAAGCCAAATATGGACACTTGGAAATTAGTAACCTAGAAATGTTACTAACCTAGAAAAGGACATGGTTGAAACCATGGGAATAAAGGAGCTTTTGGCTACAATGGGTGCTACACCAAAAACACCCTCCCCAAACTATTGTGGATAGTACTATCATCCACTGCTTTGTTGTACACAAAGGTACTTCAGGGCTTCAATATAATAATGGGGTTGAATACACTCCAATGGCTCACAACACTCTTATTTAATGTGACTCTTGTCCATGAATGGCCTCTCATTAATCTTGGGAGGGAAGCAGACCTGTCCAATATGCTATAGACGTTCCTATGGATCTCTTGACCTACAGAGTAGTAATTCATCTGTTCTACCTCACTTTAGACATCACGATTGGCCAACCTCTCCATCACCACGTGCTTCATAGATTTAGAGGTGAAGGAACTTTGAAAGTCATTTAGTCCAAATGCTTTCTTTAAATTCATTTTCAAATTAATTTCTCATTTGAGCAAACAAATACCCAGGCAGGTTAAATGATTTACCTAAATTCACACAGTTGATATGAAGCAAAGCTATGATTTGAGCCCAGGTCTTCTGACTCCAGGTCCAGTGCTCTTTCTACCTCACAGCATGACTGCTATGCAGTTTCCCATCACCTTTCCTCTTTTTCTTTTTCCAAGTCAAAGCGTTTTCTCAAATAATGTCTTTTTTGCCACTTCTCCTATATACTCCTTTGCTGGTAATTTGCTGCAGTTGACTCACATCCACCATGTGTCTCCCTATTGCCTTTTGGGTGACCTGCAATTTTAATTCTGTGGGCACTGTGACATCCCATGTTTTGCAGCAATGGAAGAAAATGAATGTTAAAAAAGATGGGCCTTTCTTTCAGGGAGAAGCTTGGGGTCATTGAAAGTGCTACACAATTTCCCAAACACGATCCAATCCATTTGTTTCCTCCTATTCAATTCCGGGCCCAGTTCATTGTCTACCCAAGATACATGTGTCAAAGAAGCAGTCCTATGGGCTGTCCATGGAACTGCATAGTATAGTCTGAATAGTACTCATGCTTTATCCACTTTTTTTTTTCCTGTATGGATTAGAAGACCATAGGTTTAGAAATGAAATTTATAAGCCATCTAGCCCAACTCTTTCATTTTACAGATAAAGAAATTGTGACCTAAAGTCACAGACAGAGTAAATATTAGAGGTAGGATTTGATCCCAGGTTATCTTACTCTTTATGCATTACTCTTTTTACTGTATTATGCTAAGTATGTCAAATTCTTTTGAGTGATTAGGGATATCATTTAGGAGGCTTTGTAAATATTGGCAGGTATAATGCAACCCGCACAATGTTGTTTTTTTTTAACGAACCAGGGGATCTAGAAGCCTCTCCCACCTACAAGAAATCCGTCTTCCATTTGCACTCTGCTAGAATTCCTCCTAATAATGCCAAATAGCTTTGTCAAGCATCTATCTTCCTATTTTATGGCTAAGAAATTATAATTAGAAGCTTGCTAAATAGAGTTACCTTTGCTATTGCATCTTTCAAGAGATATTGTATAATTTGAACATAAACATGGGAGACACTTCACTGGAAGAGAGTCTTTAAGGCAACGTTTCACTCCACTAAATCAATGTTTAAAAACAATCCATGTAGTAGAACCAACATGTGTTTTACACCATTTTTTCCATGCCTGTATTGCTGACAATTCTTCCACTGACCATGCTGAAAATGTGGGCTTTGCTAGGGGCACTGAGGCAGTTTTTAGGAAGAGTGATTAGCCCTACATGTTTTGGGAGTGTCTACTACACTCCAGTGACCAGAATCACCTTCTCCTCCTGTTGCTTTCGTCTTCCCCCAACATTCACTCTTCCTCTTTCTCTTTGGCAACTAGGTCTAGTATCCTACACACCAGGTGCCATATTTAACAGTATGTTCTGGTCTGGTCCTTTAAGAAGAACAAAGGAGGTCTTTAGGCTTCCTTGCTGCTTAAAATATAAAGCATCCAGCTTAGTGGGGGAGAATTGGTGTCAGAAGTTTTATCAGAAATCTTAGTGCCTACAGGGAATACTTTCTTTTTTTAATTTTTAATTTTAATTTTCAATTCCAAATTCTTCCCCTCCCTCACCTATTGAGAAGACAAGAAACACAATTCTCATCACATCTATGAAGTCATATAAAACATATTAAGGCACACTTTCTTGATCTGCTATGGATGGTTACTGTGGTATCTATGGAATTGGAGAATAGTGTTATACATCATTTTAACTTTTAGAAGTTGAATTGCTTGAATTTCTGGTTATTAGGTAAGTTGTTGTATACCTGGCAAGGATATCAAGCCTTTGCTATCTATGGGGGGGTTTTAGGCTTTTGTGGTCCATCCAGCATGACAATTACATGACATTGGTTAAATTTCCTTAGGAAATAGTAATAATACGTCAATAGCTTTTGTTTGCCATTTCCCAATTCCCTCACTGAAATCTGGAGTTTGGAGATGTTTTAAATACACCTTTCACATTGATAATCAGTCAGAAAATGTTGAAGATGACCTGGTGGTGAAAGGATATGGGAGACAGGAAAGAAATAGATTATTGAAGCTGGTTTTCCACCCTCCACCATCACCATCCTTGACAGGTCAGGCAGCTACATAAGAATTTAAAAAGTATTGATGCAAATTGGAGCACAGAAAGGGAGTAAATCAAGTGATGATAGCAAGTTAGCAGACTAGTCATTAGGGGGAATTCCTCCAGGCAGAGAGAAAGGAGTCTATATTTTACCATATATATAGCCCCTGAGTTGAAATTCAGTGGTTTGGAAAAGAGCCATTTCAGTGGGGAACCAAGGGTGGAACCCAGGAAGAAATCCTTGAGGAAGGAAGCTGTTTTTCTCACTGAAGCATTGAAAAGGGTGTTCAATGAGTATGTAGGACAAAGTATGCAACCACCCAAGTGATTTGGTTTAAGAATAATGGCAAGGGCTTTTTTTTGGATATCTCTGGGGGGAGAGTCTGACCAGACTTTGGAGGTGTAGAATCCAGTGGGAGACGGACTTTGACAGATTCGGAGCCCAGGCTAGACTGGAAGGTCCACGGGAGGGATCTGTTCCGCGGGGGTAAGACCCCGGCGCACAGCGCAGCGCGGTCGGCGCGGCAGGGCGGAGGCGACCCGAGGGGCCCAAGAGTGGCGGGCGAGACAAGCGGAGCAGGAGATAAGCCAGGCCGAGCCAACGATATCAGCGCAACAGCCTTTGAAATCTTCAGCCTAAAGACGGGACTTCAGTGGGTCACTACTTGAACATCCAGAAGCTGGGATGCCGGAGTGATCAGTAAGTGCTCTCCCCTCCCCCCCGATGACCGTGAGGGAACCATAAAATTCTTCCCCAGATTGATCCTGGATCAGTGGGAGCAGCAGAAGGGGGCGGGTGGTCTCATAACACCAGAGGCTGGAGAGGTGGCAAAGGGGGATTCTTTCTACCGTGGCGGAGGCTATCTGGAGGGACAGACGACCCAGGGCAGAGAAAAATTCGCACTGAGACCCAAGCAAGCCTCAGCCCGGGAGACGAGCCCCAGGAGGGGCGGGAACACGCATTAGCCTCTAGGCGTGCCCCAGCCCTCCAGGGGAAAGGGAAGACAATAGGGAAGCTGGGATCACCATCCCCCAGACCTTGCCTTTGCCTCAGGCCAGCTGAGGAGATATCCTGAGACCAGACCACCCCTCCCACACACCTATCAAGCTAAACCCAGGGTTGATCTGGGAAACAACAACAACAACAACAACAACAACAACAAAAGCCTGCTTTTAGCCTAGACAAACATCAACTCAACTTAAAAGATCTGTACCTTCTGACTGAAAGAACCAAAAGCTACAACACTCAGCCAACATCATGAATCGGAAAAAGCAGACGAAAAGTGAAAAAACCATAGAATCTTTCTATGGGGATAAGGACCAAAACACAAACACCAAAGAGGTCAGAGCTGAGACTGTACTTCCATCTGAAACCTCAGAAGGGACTATGAATTTCTCGCAAGCACAACTAGATTACCTGGAACGTCTGAAGAAGGATATAAAAGAAAAACTGGCCAATGATTTTAAAACCATAAAAAAAGAATTCACTGATGAGAACATCAATTTGAAAAAGAAAATTGAAGAAATGGAAAAGGAAGTTCAAAAATTAACTGGAGAGAATAATTCCCTAAAAGGAAGAGTTAATCAAACGGAAAAGGAAACTCAAAACCTAATAGGGAAAATTGATCAGATGGAAAAGGAAACCCAAAACCTAACTGGGAAAATTGGTCGAATGGAAAAAGAAGTACAAAAATTAAATGGAGAAAATAGCTCCTTAAAGGGAAAAATTGGCCAGATGGAAAAGGAGATGCGAAAGCTAACTGAAGAAAACAATACGATCAAGATTAGAATTGGGCAAGTAGAAACTAATGACTCAATGAGGCAACAAGAATCAGTCAAACAAAATCTAAAGAATGAAAAGATAGAAGAAAATCTAAAATATTTAATTGGAAAAACAACTGACCTGGAAAATAGATCCAGGAGAGAAAATCTAAGGATTATTGGCCTGCCAGAAACCCATGATGAAGAAAAGAGTCTGGACAATATCTTCCAGGAAATCATCAAGGAAAACTGCCCAGAAGTACTAGACTCAGAGGGCAAAATAGTCATCGAAAGAATCCACCGTTCCCCACCGGAAAGGGATCCCAAACTCAAAACCCCAAGAAATATAGTTGCCAAATTCCAGAGCTATCAAGTGAAGGAGAAAATACTACAAGCAGCCAGAAAGAAACAATTTAAATATCAAGGTCACACAGTCAGGATCACACAGGACCTTGCAGCTTCTACATTAAAAGATCGAAAGAATTGGAACCCAATATTCCGTAAGGCAAAGGAGTTGGGACTCCAACCGAGGATCAACTACCCAGCAAAGTTCAGCATAACATTTCAGGCAAGGAGAAAGTCATTCAACGAAATAAGGGATTTCCAGAGCTTCCTGACCAAAACACCAGAACTCAATAGACAATTTGATCTTCAAATGCAGGTCTCCAGAGAATCATAAAAAGGTAAACAGAGGGGAAAAAACAAAAACAAAAACTTGCAACTCAATTAGGGCAATCTGTTTACCTCCCTGTAAGGGAAGGTGATACCTGTTAATCTTGAGAACTGTGCAGCTATTATGATAAAAGGGATATATGTAGAGGGAACGGGCATAAAGTAAATGATGTCATGGCAAAAATATGATTTAAGTATGAGAAGGGAATGTAATAGGAGGTGTGGAAAGGGGGAAGCAGAAAATGGCAAATTATATCACAGGAAGAAGTACAAAACCATAGTAGAGGGAAGGAGGGGAGGGAGATGAGCATTGTTTGAGAGGTACTCTCATCTGATTTGTTCAAAGGAGGGAACAATAACCTTAACCAGATAATCCTAACTAGCTCTATAGGTAGTAGGAGGGGAAGGGGGAAGAAAGGGGAGGGTGGCTAAAAGGGAGGAAAGAAGCAATAAGAGTAAAGGGGACTAAAAGGGAGGGGGGCTAAAAGAAGGAGGGGAAGGCTGCAGGAGGAGGGGGAGAAAAGTGAATACTATTGAGGAGGGGAAGGGAGACGGGAGAGTTAAAAGCACAAATGGTGGGAAAGAGGGTGGAGGGAAATACACAGATTGTAATCATAACTGTGAATGTGAATGGGATGAACTCTCCCATAAAACGGAGACGGATAGCAGAATGGATTAAAAGCCATAATCCAACAATATGCTGCTTACAAGAAACACATTTGAAACGGGGGGATACACATAGGATAAAGGTCAAAGGATGGAGCAGAATATATTGTGCTTCAGCTCATGTAAGAAAGGCAGGAGTAGCAATCCTAATCTCAGACAAAGCAAAAGCAGAAATAGATCTAATCAAAAGGGATAAGGATGGAAACTATATCCTACTAAAAGGCACCATAGACAATGAAGCAATATCATTACTAAACATGTATGCTCCAAGTGGTATAGCATCCAGATTCTTAGAGGAGAGGTTGGGGGAGTTGAAGGAAGAAATTGATAGCAAAACTATACTAGTGGGGGACCTCAACCTCCCCCTCTCTGAACTCGATAAATCCAACCTTAAAATAAACAAGAAAGAGGTTAAGGAGGTAAATAAAACTCTGGATAAGGTAGATATGATAGATCTTTGGAGAAAATTAAATGGGAATAGAAAGGAATATACCTTTTTCTCAGCGGTACATGGAACATTTACAAAAATTGACCATGTACTAGGACATAAAAATCTCACAATCCAGTGCAGAAAGGTAGAGATAATCAATGCATCCTTTTCAGATCATAATGCATTAAAAATTACATGTAATAAAAGGCCATGGAAAGAGAAACCAAAAATCAATTGGAAACTAAATAATCTAATTCTAAAGAAGGATTGGGTTAAAGAAGAAATCATAGAAACAATCAACAACTTCATTCAAGAGAATGACAATAGTGAGACAACGTACCAAAACTTATGGGACACTGCAAAAGCAGTTATTAGGGGAAGTTTTATATCTCTGAATGCTTACATAAATAAAATAGAGAAAGAGGAGATCAATGACTTAGGCTTGCAGTTGAAAAAGCTAGAAAAAGAACAAATTGAAAACCCCCAAGTAAATACCAAATTAGAAATACTGAAAACCAAAGGAGAGATTAATAAAATTGAAATAAAGAAAACTATTGAATTAATAAATAAAACCAATAGTTGGTTTTATGAAAAAACTAATAAAATTGATAAACCTTTGGTTAATCTGATCAAAAAAAAGAAAGAAGAAAACCAAATTACTAACATTAAAAATAAAAGGGGTGAACTCACCTCCAATGAGGAGGAAATTAAAACAATAATTAGAAACTACTTTGCCCAACTTTATGCCCACAAATTCGATAATCTAAACGAGATGGATGAATATTTTAAAAAATACAAATTGCCCAGATTAACAGAAGAGGAAGTTGAATACTTAAACAACCCCATCTCAGAAAAAGAAATTGAACAAGCCATCAATGAACTCCCTAGGAAAAAATCTCCAGGGCCAGATGGATTCACAAGTGAATTCTATCAAACATTTAAAGAACAGTTAATTCCAATACTACATACACTATTCTTGAAAATTGGGGAAGAAGGAGTCCTCCCAAATTCTTTCTATGATACAAATATGGTTTTGATACCCAAACCAGGAAGAGACAAAACAGAGAAAGAAAATTATAGACCAATTTCCCTAATGAATATAGATGCAAAAATTTTAAATAAGATTTTAGCAAAACGAATACAGCATCTTATCATGAGATTAATACATTATGATCAGGTAGGATTCATACCAGGACTACAGGGCTGGTTCAATATTAGGAAAACTATTAGCATTATCGACCACATCAACAACAAAGCTAACAGAAACCACATGATTATCTCAATAGATGCAGAAAAAGCTTTTGACAAAATACAACATCCATTCCTACTAAAAACATTGGAGAACGTAGGAATAAAGGGAACTTTCCATAAAATAATAAGCAGTATCTATCTAAAACCTTCAGCAAGCATTATATGCAATGGGGATAAGCTAGATGCATTCCCAATAAGATCAGGGGTGAAACAAGGTTGTCCATTATCACCACTATTATTCAATATGGTACTAGAAATGTTAGCTGTAGCAATTAGACAAGATAAAGATATTCAAGGAATTAGAATAGCCAAAGAAGAAACTAAGTTATCACTCTTTGCAGATGATATGATGATTTACCTAGAGAATCCCAGAGATTCAAGTAAAAAATTACTTGAATTAATAAACAACTTTGGCAAAGTTGCAGGGTACAAAATAAACCCACACAAATCCTCTGCATTCCTATATATTAGCAACAAAGTTCAACAGCAAGAGATAGAAAGAGAAATCCCATTTAAAGTTAGGGTAGACAGTATAAAATACTTAGGAGTCTACCTGCCAAAACAAACCCAGGGACTATATGAACACAATTACAAGACACTTTTTGCACAAATAAACTCAGATTTAAGTAAGTGGAAAAACATTAGTTGCTCATGGGTAGGCCGTGCTAATATAATAAAAATGACAATTCTACCCAAATTAATATACTTATTTAGTGCCATACCAATTAAACTATCAGACAATTACTTTCTAGAGCTGGATAAAATAATATCAAAATTCATTTGGAAAAACAAAAGGTCCAGAATATCAAAGGGACTAATGAAAAGAAATGCATGGGAAGGTGGCCTAGCGCTACCAGACCTTAAACTGTACTATAAAGCAGCAATTATCAAAACCACTTGGTATTGGCTAAGAAACAGAGAGGTAGACAAGTGGAATAGACTTGGCACTCAAGATGCAGTAGGCAAGGAATATAGCAACCTTCTGTTTGATAAACCCAAGGACCCCAGCTTCTGGGATAAGAACTCATTGTTTGACAAAAATTGCTGGGAAAACTGGATAACAGTGTGGCGGAAATTAGGCATAGACCCATACCTGACACCGTACACAAGAATAAAGTCCAAATGGGTACATGATTTAGGTATAAAGATTGATACCATGAATAAACTGGAGAAGCAAGGAATAGTGTATTTATCAGATCTATGGAGAAGGGAAGAATTCTTTACTAAAGGAGAGATAGAATGCATTATGAAATGCAAAATGGATAACTTTGAGTACATTAAACTGAGAAGTTTTTGCACAACCAAACCCAATGCAACCAAAATCCGGAGGGATGTAGTAAATTGGGAAAAAATTTTTACAGCTAAGCTCGGGGATAAAGGCCTCATTTCTAGAATATATAGAGAACTGACCCAAATGTATAATCATACAAGTCATTCCCCAATTGATAAATGGTCAAAGGATATGAACAGGCAATTTTCAGAGGAAGAAATTAAAGCTATCTATAATCATATGAAAAAATGCTCTAAATCACTATTGGTTAGAGAGATGCAAATCAAAACAACTCTGAGGTACCACATCACACCTATAAGATTGGCAAACATGACAGAACAAGATAATGATAAATGCTGGAGAGGATGTGGGAGAGTTGGAACACTAATTCATTGTTGGTGGAGCTGTGAGCGCATCCAACCATTCTGGAGAGCAATTTGGAACTATGCCCAAAGGGCTACAAAAATGTGCATACCCTTTGACCCAGCAATATCGCTACTAGGACTATATCCCCAAGAGATCATAAAAATGGGAAAGGGTCCCACATGTACAAAAATATTTATAGCAGCACTCTATGTAGTTGCCAAAAACTGGAAGTCAAGGGGATGTCCATCAATTGGGGAATGGCTGAATAAATTATGGTATATGAATGTAATGGAGTACTATTGTGCCATAAGAAATGATGAACAAGAAGACTTCAGAGAGGCCTGGAAGGACTTATATGACCTGATGCTGAGTGAAAGGAGCAGAACCAGGAGAACTTTATGCACAGCAACAACCACAGTGTGTGAGAGTTTTTTCTGGTAGACTTAGATTTTTGTAATAACACAAGAACTTCTGAAAAAAAAAAAAAAATCCCAATGGTGGACCTCAAGGCAAAATGCCTTCCACACTCAGAGAGAGAAATATGGAAGTCACTCACATAATGTAGCAGATCATGTTTGTGTATGTGTACCTGTTTGTGTATCATGTTCTGATTTGTTATACGGATTCTTTCATTTATCTTAGTCTGACTACATAGCATGACTATAGTGAAAATATACTCAATAGGAAAGTATATGTAGAATCTATACAGAATTGTATGCAGTCGTGGGGAGGGAGGGAGGTAGTGGGGGGTGGGTGGGGAGGGATAAAATCGCAATTGTATGGCAGTGATTGTTAAACATTAAAAAAATAAAAAAATTAATTAAAAAAAAAAAAAAAAAAAAAAAAAAAAAGAATAATGGCAAGGAATACTCTAAGATGCTCAACTGTGAATGACAACTATTTTCATCAGGATAAAGATCCAAGACAATTCTGAGGGACTAATGATAAAAAATGCTATCCACCTCCAGAAAAAGAACTGGTGGCATCTGAATGCAGATTGAAGCATGCTCTTTTTTACTTTGTTTTTTTCATGGAGTTGTTTTTTGTCCATGTTTTCTTTCCTAACATGACTAATATGGAAATATGTTTTGCATAACTGTTCATTTATAACCTGTATCAAATTGCTTGCCCCTTCAGGGATCGGAAGAGAGGAAGGGAGAGAATTTGAAACTCTAAATTTTAAAAAAAGAATGTTAAAAATAGTTCTTACGTGTCATTAGAAAAAATATTATTTTTTAACAATGGTGTAATAGCAAGGCTCCCTACCTAGCAGTTTCTGAAAAATGTCAGCAGTTCCTACCATTAGATTCACAAACATCGTACTGCAGCATAGTGTCTTTCACATTTACATACAACACAAATGGACTGGTTTGAGTGAAAGAGACTGAGACCTCTGAGATTTTTAATTTGGAGGGACTAAAATACCCTGTCCACTAGTAGGGGCCTAAAGACCTGTGTCCTTTGTAATTCAGATTAGGTATGAAGCTACTTCTGAAACTTGTCCTTGGATTTACACAGCCAACAAAATAATCTTCCTAATGCAAAACTCTGACAATAACACTGCCCCTGCTCAACAAAATGTAGGAGATCATCGTTGCCTATAAGGTAAAGAATGAACTTCTTAAATTGGCATTCAAAGTCCTCCACAACTGAGATGCACTTTCTAGACTGTCTCATTTTACTCATCTTCACAGTTTATATTCTGTCCTAATTAGAACATTAGCCATTCCCTGATCTTGTCTTATAAATCTTATATCCTTATAGACTCATAGATTTGGTAATGGAAAAGACCTTGGAGGCTATTGATTCTAATTCCCTTACTTTTCAGATGAGGAAACTGAGGCACAGAGAGGTTAAGTGATTTGCCAAGGGTCACATGACCAGTATATGTGTGAGGTGAGATGTGAATCTGGTTGAACTTTTAACATATTGTATTTTTGACATTATTTTTGTTTAAAAGTATATTCCCTTTCCCACGCACTACTCATCAAGTCATCCCTTGTTAAAAGAAATAAAAAAGACCCTCTCCCCCAAAAAAGCATTTCTATTTTTTGTCTTTTGGGGGCTAAGCAGAAGGATATCTTGGTCAAAATGTATGGACATTTGAGTCTCTTTTAGCATAATTCTAAAAATTGTTGGCTACCAGTTCAGCATTCTATCAGCTATTCTGTGCTAATGTCTCCCACCATTTCTGGCACACAAGTCCTTATTCCTGGAATGTACTGCCTCCTCATCTTCCTTTGTAAAAATCCTTCTCTTTTTCAAGACCTAGTTCAGCTTACCCCTCCTGCACAAAGTCTTCCTTGATTCCCTCAACACTCATCCTTATTTCCTATCTGAAATTATTCCTTCTAAAATTTTTCTTAAGTCCTTTGTCTTGATCTCTCCTTTGGGGATCCCTCCTATCACATTCCACTTTGTAGTTCAGTCACTTGCAGTTCTTCATGAACCCATTTGGGGTTTTCTTGGCAAAGGTACTGGAGTAGTTTGCCATTTCCTTCTCCAGCTCATTTTACAGATGAGGAAATTGAGGCAAACAGAGTTAAGTGACTTCCCCAGGGTCACACAGCTATTAAATATCTGATTCTATTTTATACTACAACATTCTACTTTATACCATCCTGTCTTATCTCCCTATTACACTGAAAGCTCCTTGAGTTAGGGTCAATTTTACCTTTTCCCACTTGTGGTTACAAGGCTTTGCACAGAATAGATACTTAATAAATACTTGTTAAACTTTTAAAATATTGTTACTCGTCAAGTCATCCCTTGTTAGAAAAGAATAAAAAAGACCCCAAAAAAGTATTTCTATTTTTTATCTTCTGGGATCAGTTTATCTTGGTAAAAGAGTATGGACATTTGAGTCTCTTTTAGCAAGATTCTAAAAATTGCCTTCCCAAAAAGTCAGACCAATTCATAGCTTCGTAAACTGTACTCATGTGTGTACCCATGTTTCTGCAGCCCTTTCAACATTGACTATTCTCACTCTGCCATCTTTGTCAATTTATTAAGTTTGAAGTAAAACCTTAGAGTTTTTTGATATGCATTTCTCTTACTTTAATGATTGGAACAGTCTTTCATATGATATTTATCCTTTTTCAGGCCTTTTGAGAGTTATTTGGTCACATCCTTGGGGCAACTAGTTGGCACAGCGGTTAGCGTGCCAGGCCTGAAAGTCAGAAAGACTCATCTTCCTGTGTTCAAATCTGGCCTCAGACACTTACTAACTGTGTGATGCTGGGCAAGTCACTTAGCCCTGTTTGCCTCAGCATCCGTAAAAATGAGCTGGAGAAAGAAATAGCAAACCACTTCAGGATCTTTGCCAAGAAAACCCCAGAATAGGGTCATGAAGAGTCGGACATGACTGAACCGAAAAAGATTGCATCTTTTGATCATTTTTCCAAGGGGGAAAAGACTTTTGGTCTTATGTAGCTGTGTTAATTCCCTGTGTACCTTAGATATCACACTCTCATATGAAATATTTGATGCAAAGATTTTCCTAGTAGATGCTTTTCCCTCTTATCTTAGCTACACTGATTCCATGCATGCAAAAATTTTTCAATTTTATGTAAACAAAATGATATTTTCTTTTGAATTTCCTCTCTTTGCTTTTTAGATAAGAATTCTCATCTCTTTCCCCTAGCTGTAGCTGTGAAAGACACCTGATCTTGTTCTCAGGTAATTTCTTTTCTAAGCGTGATCATTTATGTTCAGGTCACATATACTGTCTGAGTGCTTTCTGAATTTAATGAAATTGAGGTAAGGGTCCAGAAATTCTAGCTCAAATCACTAAGCTTTATTTTGGCAGAATTTACGAATCCTGCTCTGCTCATAAATAAAATTTGTAAAAAGGATTTCCAGTTCTTGCAACCATGGAGCTAGATAGATTATCCCTGGAGAGTCCATCCTAGGGAAATACTAGCCCAGGCAGCATTCTGTCTAGCTCTGAACCATCAGAAATAGTTTATGGAATATAGCTTAAGTAAGGACCCCATAGGCTTCCTATTTCTTCTTTTGACTTTCACCTTTCTTTTCCTCTATTTCTTATTTCTTTCCCTCTTTTTTGTCCCTTCCATCCTCACCTCTTTCTCCCCTCTTCCCCATTCACAGTATTCTAAAATCTCTGAGATGGAAGAAACCTCAGCAGGAATATAATGCAATGATACTTGAGAAAGAATCCTCTCTAAAACATCTAGCTTCTGCTTGTAGACATCCAGTCGGAGAGTACTCATTTCCTTCTCTCCTTTACCTTGTTTTCCTTTCCACTTCATTTCTTCTCTTTCATTTTTCTTTCCCACTCTTTCCCTCCTTGCCTGAGGTGGTCCAGTGAACAGAGCACTGAGTCTGGAGTCAGGAAGACTTGAGTTCAGATGTGTCCTCAGACATTTGCTCTCTGTGTGACTCTGGGAAAATCACTGAACTTCTGTCTGCCTTAGTTTCCTCAGCTGTAAAATGGCACTCATAATAATACTCATCTGCTAAGGTTGTGGTGAGGATCAAATATTTGTAAAAAGTGCTTAGCACAGGGACTCACATAGTAGATACTTAATAAATGCTCATCTTCCTTTCATCCTCAGTTTTATCTCACCCTTCCTCTCATTTCTTTCACTTCTTCACCCCACTTTTCCTTCATTCTTTCCCTTTCCAAAGTCTGGACAACCACTTGTCAGGGATGTTGTGGAGAGGATCTCTGGGGAGGAAAATACTTTGAGGAAGGATTTGTCCCTTCAGCCTAATCTACTGGACCCTTCCAAGTACTTTCTTGCATCTTTTGGTGATAACTGGCAACTAAAAGAAGAAAGAGGAAGTAGTGAAGGAGGAATGGGAGGTGGAAGTGAGAAAGTGAAACCTTTTTCCGAGATAATTTCCTAACAATCAGCTCTATTCAAAAATGGAATGAGCTGTTTCAGGAGGCAGACTCCTCTATTTATGGAGGTTTTTCCATAGCCTTTCCAGCATTGGTAACTTTCCATTTTTTTCTACTTTGTCTGTCTGATGGTTGTGAGTTTCTCTAATTTGCATTTAGTGTGGCTATGTGATTTTAAGGTTTGGGTGGATTTGGGGTCAGTAACTTAAATAATTGAGGATGGCATTAAAGTTTCCATGCCCTTATTTTTTCCTTTTATTAAACTCTACTTGAATATGTTAGTATATTCTTAAACTGATAAATTTTTAAAATGCTGTGGTGGTATTTGTTTGTATGTCTTCTGTTGAGTAGGCATAGTAGAGATCTTTTTGGGGGAATTCAGAGGCCCAGAAACTTCCATACTTTAACCTGATTTTTCCAGAGACTGATTGGGGGATGGGAGGGAGGAAGAGGAGAGAAGAGACAAGATGTTGCCTTCTCATTCAAAGAGAATAATGTGTACAATCATGGTGTCATTGAAAAAGAATGACACTCAGAAGATCCAGGCTCAAATGCTGGTTCTATTATTTACTCTCTGTGTGACCTTGAGTGAAACATGTCATCTTTATGACCTTAGCCCAATTCCTTCATCCACAAAAATGAGGAAATTGGGTTAAATGGTATCTAAGGTCCCTCTGAGCTTCACTGATGTTCAGCCAAGAAAGGGCAGGATAATTCATCAGTTTGGAAATAGTTGAATAAATTGTGCTATATAAACAGGATCGAATTCTAACGTGTTGTAAGAAATGAGGAAGTAGGTCATTTCAAAGAGACTTGGAAAGACTTGTATAAACTGATGCAGACTGAATTGAGCAGAACCACGAGTAGAATTTATACTAGAACATCAATATTATAAAAACATTTTTGAAGATTTTGACAAACTGATGAAAAATTAAATACACAACCAGTAGAACAATTTACACAACTGCAACAATATTGTGAAGACAAACAATTTGGAAAGCTATAGGAACTCTGATTAGTACAATGACCATTCATTATTCTTGAAGACTGATGATGCAATAGTCTAGTCACCCCTTGATGGAGAGGTAATGGATTCAGGGTGCAGGATGAGACATATAATTTTTGAACATAGCCAACAAGAAAATATTCTGCTTGACTATACATATTTGTTACAAAGAACTTCTTCTTTTTTTCCTGCCATGGGGTGGGGGATCAGAGGAAGAGAAAATAGATTTATCTTAATATAAAAAATAAAATTTCATGTAAAAAATGCAACAAATAAAGCCAAAAAAATTTAAACTTGAAATAGGTAAGGAGATAGAGACCACCTAGTGATTTACATGGATATTTGTTCCCGGAATTATAGGATTCACACCTGAGGATATGGACAAAATTGGTGAATGTGGTTGCTGCTTCCACTGGTGATCTTTGAAATATTATAGAAAATTGGAGAGGTGTCCAAATAGGAGGGAGATAAATGTTCCTGTTTTTTGTCTTTGTTTTTTAAGGGAAAAGGAAGATTCTTCAACTACAGGCCAGTGAGCTTGACTTTAATTCCTGGAAAAATTCAAGAATGTTTTATTAAGGAGATGGTTTGTGAACATTTGTAAATGGAAGAAGTGGTGATCACTAAGAGCCATAATGGCTTCATAAAATGGCTTCATGTGGCAATATTACCTAAATTAATCTATACATTTAACACAAATCCAATTAAAATATCAATGGGATACTTCACAGAATTTGCTTGAATAATAACAACTTATATGGAAGAAAAAATGAGAAAAACATAAGGAAAAATGATTTCAGATTTTAAATGATATTATAAAGCAATAATTATCAAACTCTCTAGTGTGCAATAAAAAAAATCCCAAAAATAGCTCAATAGGACAAGCAGATAATCCAAAATTGGAACCAAGGGCATGTAATAAAAAAGTGTTTGATAAATTTAATAGTACATAATACTGGGGGAAAAATACATTATCTAATAAAAGTTGTTGGGCAAATTGGATAGTAATATGACCAACAAGGGCTTAAAACCATATCTCATACTATACACTAAAAGAAATTCTAAATAAATCATTGATTTAAATACCACCCCACCAAATCATTAAAATAAGATGAATATGGAATGCTGCATATATCACAGAGTGAGGTGTCAACATTTTAGTTATCTGAGAAATAGAAGAGACCATACTAGACAAAATAGATGAATTTCATTATGTAAAAAGGAAAGGAAGAAGCTATGGTTTTTGTTTTTGTTTTTTTTGTTTTTTTTTTTTACAACATAAGTAATCCGCCTAAAGTAAAATGGAAATAAATAGATTGGAGAAAAATCTTTGAGATAAGTATCTTTGTAAAATGTTTGATAACAAAAACTATTAGAAATTGATGCTGTATTAGGAGAGTAAAACCTATGCCCCAGTAGGTAAGAGATAAGGGATAAGATCAGGCAGCTTTCAAAAGAACAGTAACTACATGAAAAAGTGTTTGAAATTTTTAATAATTAGATAAAATGCAAATCAAAACAATTCTGAAACATATTAGACTCAATAAATTGACAAAGACATTTTCAAAAATTCAGTGTTGATTTGCTATGGAAAAATACTCATGCAACTACACGGCTTTGTAGTATGTGGTTTTGGGAAAGTATATAATGTTATAGATCTGAGTTACATAATCACTTCATGTGCTTTAGTCTAGTTACCCTGTTATTGAGACTATACCTAATAATTCTATTAACAGAAAAATTATTTACACAAAAATATTCCTATCATCATTGTAGTTGAAAACAATCGGTAGTAACCCACTTGTCCAGTAGTTAAACAAATTACCATATATGAATGCAATTAAATATTACTATATGGAATAACTCTATGGAAACAGAAAAACAGGCAAATTCATACAGACTGAAGAAAATAGAATAAAAATAATAATATATTCAGTGTTTATCTGAGTATACTACATTCATCATAACAAAATTGGAAATATATATAGAAAGAAAAGAGGAAAAGGGGGCCATATCAAAATAGGATAAGTTTAATAATGCCTTGGTGAAATTTAACTTACATACTTTTGTGTAGCATCTGAAAGCCTCCTTGCACGCACACACACACACACACACACACACACACACTCACTCACAAACATACACACAAACATCTCATGTTCCATGCATTCTGTTGATAAGCACATATTCCAAATAATAACTCAGAAATTTATGTGTGAATTTTTACCATCCAAGCAAAGAATGCATTAGTTCATAAGGGGGAAAAATCAAGTATCAGAGAAAATAAGGTCATGAGAAAAGATTTCCCCCAGGGAATCTTTGGGATTTCCCATAGATTCCAATACTACCAGTGGCATAGAGGATTCACATGGAGAGAACATTTGTGACCAGGAAACATAAGTGCACATCCTGGGAATGCAGGCAGCTAGGACATGCAGATGGAAAGCCTACATGTAGGGATGGGTGTGGTCATAGTGAATGCACACATGCTGAGTTGGGCACACATACTGAGAACACCCATGGTCAAAAAATGTACATGAAGGACATACATAGAGAGGACACATGGTAAGAGAATAAGCATAAAGAGATTCCTGCCATTAACTTATGTGGCCAGGGGCTATAGAGGATATACCTATAGGATCCTGGATTCCAGATGAGCGTGGGACCAGAGTAACTCCAGCCTCGAACAGTGCAGAGATGCTTAAGGCATTCCTGTCTTTTCTGCTGGACTTTGGGGTCTCCCAGTTTACCTTTCCATCTTTACTGTTCTCAAGGTCGTTCTCAAGAGCCACTCTCATCTATTGGGCTTCAGCTATTTAGCTTCTTCAAGTCTACGTAGCCTCATCTCTGCTACTTCCTATGGTGTATGGAGGCTAGAAAATCTTGATAGCAGAGTGGGTGAATGTGATCACTTACTTTCAGTTTTTTAAGCATTGTTGTGTCTAAGTAGAATTAAGCTTGTTTTGTGTAGTTCTAGAGGGGAGAAGCAGTGGTGGATGGAAGGTGAAGAGTGATGGATTTTGACTTGATGTAAGAGAATCCTTCCAAACAATTAGAGCTTTGCAAAATTGGAATAGGCTGCCCCTTGAGGGAGTGAGTTCCCATTATTATGAGTCTTCAAGTGGAGGATTCATTTGAAATGCTGAGGATATTTTAGAGAAGATTGCCATTCAGACATAACTTAAACTAGATGAATACTAATATGCCTTCTAGTTCTGAGATTCCTTGATTCTAAGATAAACAGATGGGGGTGGACCACATTGCAATGAAGTGAATTCTGAGCAGATTGTCCTATAAGGACTTAAAGTCCCTTCCAGTTCTAAATCCTTTCATCCTATGACTCCTAAAGTGGTGATTAGTAGATTGATAGATAGATTAACAGTGGCGTCAACAGAATTCCGCTCAAGAAAATGGTAATCTCTTTATGCATTTCTTATAAGTCAAACTACTGAATGCACGACAATTGAAGCTTTTTCACATGGCTACTCCTTTAAAATATGTCTAAGGACAAGAGCTATTGTGACCAAAGAGAGACTGTGTCTACTTTACCTTTATTCCTGGGTCAGCCTGGGTGAAGGGAAAAGTTCACACTAAGGAATAGAATGGAATTGGCATAAGATCTGGAAACAAAAGCCTCACTGAGTGGTCAGGGAGTGTTGGGCTACATGGGAAATATGAGGCATCTGGGATGGGGTGAAAGAAGCCAAGGGAGGAAATGGTTTCAGTGACTGAGGAAACTTAGTGAGAGGATCTAGACAGAGAGATGAAGCAATAACTCAGAAGTCTCTCATCTTACTGAGAACATGGGCCCCTCCCACCTTCATGGATGACACTGACCCTTCCCTAACAGAGGACACAGGTCTCTTCTCCCTCATAGGGGACATGAATACCTCCTTCTCCCACAAATGACTTAACTCTTGCTTATAAGTAATAACAGCACTCTGTCTCACAGAAGTGACAAATCATCCCCTTATAGGTGACACAGGTTTCTTCCTCACAGATTAAAAGAGTCCTCCTCATTCAATTCAATTCAGTTCATCACCTAACAAGTTAGACCCTGAATGATCACCCTTCCTTTTTCACATGTTATATCTACTGCTATGTCTGTAGGTCTCTTTTCTTCACAAGTGCCACGGCTCTTCTCTTACAGGTGAAATATAATTCATTCTCATGGGTGATAGACACTTCCCCTCACAGAGGATACAAGTTATTCCTTAAACGTGATCTTTCCCAATGTCTCCTTTGCATGAGGAAGGGCCTCTTCCACCCTCCCCTTCCCCCCAAGCTTTCTTTCACCCTCTGGGAGACTTCCCTGCATACTAAACTAAGTAGAAAATCAAACAGGGATAATTTTTTGGTGCAAATATTTCTCTTTCAAAGGAGCCCCTTTAATGCATTCTAAACAGGCTTGCTAACCCCAGCTTGCTCTCCAGATTATTAATTTTTTTATTACAGATCTTGTTATTTTCAGAGCTCCCAGGGGACCCATTAGCAGGGGAGTTTTATGAGGAAGAGCAGGGCTAGAGTGGTGGGAATCCCTACACCAAACAAGTCTTCTGTTGGCAACAGAAGCTGCAGCAAGCAACTAGCTTTGTTTTAATTTCTAGACTAGCCACAGTTCAGACAGTTCATTGCATTTTTAATGCCTTTTTTAAAAATTTGCTCTGTGTAAATTCAGTTGCCAGCAATATATACATGCTAACCACTCCGAAGCTGCATGAAGGTCTCTGCTCCATGAGAAAGGGATGGCCATCACTGTCTGTCTATCTGCCTGCCTCTCCAGTTCAACCTATTCCAGTTCAACCATCTTCAGGTCCTTTCTCATCTCTTGTTCCTATCTCTCTCAGAATGCCTGAGCCCCTTTCCTTGTCTCTTTCCTTCCTCTATACCAATTGGAATCACAAAATATCTTTAGCAGGAAGAGATCTGGAAGCATCAAGCAGAAATTCAAAGTTGAGGGACCCAAGAATATATTCAGTTAGAACTAGAAGGTATTTTAAACCATAAGATGTATGAGTTGGAAGGGCTCTTAAAATATAGAAGGCTAGAACATAGTTATAGCTCAAAGAATCTGAGAATACAATGTTGGAAGATACTAGGAGGTGGGGCAATGGAAGGAGAGCTGGATGACCTGACTTCAACTACTAGCTCTATTAATTACTACCTGTAAGAACTTGGGTAAGTCATTACCCTCTATAGGCTTATTTTAGTCATCTGTGAAATGAAGTTTGGACTAGCTGACCTATAGGGATCCTTCTAGCTCTGTTTCTATTACCCAACAAACATAGAATGTTAGAATTTAGTCAGAAAAGACCTTAAAATGTGGAATTTTAGAGCTAGGAGAAAACTTTCAATCTAGACTGTTGGAATATAACACTCAGAGTTGAAAGAGTTTTTAGAACATAGAATTTTAGAAGCTATTACAGTTAGGAAGGATTTCATGGAATAGAATTTTGTAGCTGGAATGAATGTTAGATGATAGCATGTCAGAAAGGGAAGCAACCACAGAATAGCATGTTAGAGCTGGAGGGAGCTTTAAGACATAGAATCTTAGAACCAGCAGGGAGCCTAGAACATCAAATGTTAAAAGACAGTACAACTGGAAAGGACCTTATAGATCAACTAGTTCAACCCACTTATTTCACAGAGGAGGAAACCAAGTTCCAGAGAAGCTCTGGGATGTATTCAGGATTGACACAGCTAGTAATTGCAGAGTTTGGATTTGCACCTCACTTTGGGCTCCCCCACAACACAACAAACTACTGTCTCTTTTGCCTCCTCCTTCTTCCTTTGTCTTCCCCATTCTGATCTCCTATTCTCTTTACCTAGAGTTTTCCAAGCCCAAGGGCAAAAGTTACCCAGGTCTCCTGGAGGGCACAGGATGGAAGGGAGGAACATTTTAGGGTGAAATTCTGGAAGGTTTGAAGACCAAAAATGGTATCTCCCAAAAGTCAATGGGGCCTGTGTCCTGAAGTTGTCTAGCGTAGGAAGAGGCGACCTATAGGGAAGCCTGAGTAAAAGCCTACTAAGAAAACCTGTCCTGTTGGAACTATGCCCAAAGGGCTATAAAACTATGCATACCCTTTGATTCAGCAATGTCACTGCTAGGCTCATATCCCAAACACATCAAAAAAAGAAAAAGAAAAAGACATATGCACAAAAATATTTATAGCAGTTCTTTTGTGATGGCTAAGAATTGGGAATTGAAGGGAAGCCCCTCAGTTGGGGAATGGCTAACCAAGCTGTGGTATATGATTGTAATGGGATATGATTGCACTGTAGGCAGGATGACTTCAGAAAAATCTGAAAAGACTTACATGAACTGATGCATCATGGAGTGACTGGAACCAGGATAACCTTGTACACGGTAACAGCAATACTGTTCAACGAAAAATTGTGAATGACTTAGCTATTCTCAGAGATGCAATGATCCAAGACAATCTCAAAGGACTAATGATGGAGCATACTATCCTCCTCCACAGAAACAAATGATATTGTTTGAATACAGACTGAAGCATGCTCCTTTTCACTTTTATATTTTGATTCTTTTTCGTTCATTTGTCTTCATGTATAAAATGACCAATATGAAAATGTTTTACATGATTGCACATCTTTATAACCTATATCTTGTTGCTTTTCTCAGAAAGGGAGGGAGGAATAGAATTTAGAACTCAAAACTTTAAAGAAACTCAACTACTAAAAAATTGTTTTAACATAAAACTAGAGGTAAAATTTTACATATATACACACACACACACATATATATACATGCATATATATATGTATGTATGTATATATATATATATATATATATATATACATATATATATATATTTAAAAATCTGTCCTTCTAGTGAACAACCAAGGGACGCCTAAGTCCCTGGAAGCTCTTCTCTGTGGCTTGGCCTCCTGAAGAAGGCATCTGGCCTTGGACACAGACCTGGACTTCCAATGGGATAGATAAGCCAGAATATAATAACTTTATAAGACTTAAAGGTATATGGAATACTTTCCTTATAGAAGTCCTGTGCATGAGGTATTATTATGAATATTGTCTCCATTTTACAGGTAAGGAAACTGAGACACAGAGAGATGATGCCCAAAGAAGTACAACTGATATCTGTGGCCATCAGGTCTCAAACTTAAGAGTCCAAAATCAGTTGGTGTTCTTTCCCTATCACTCTCTCTACCCGAAGTCTGTCATGAGACAGAACCCAAGGATGAGCAGCTCTGAGGTTCAGAGAAACCAAAGGAGGATTTAGAGATAGAAGAGACTTTCAATCAAGAAAAGATAGGCAGTCATGAACCCTTCCTCTCCAGACTTTCTGGATCAGTAGAGATGGAGGCTAGAAGGGATCTTTGAGATCATCCAGCTAATCTCACCACTTTCATTTTACATGGAGGGTAACTAAGGTCTAGAGAGTAGAAGGAACGAATTCTCTGTCCCCTTCCCAGTGCTCCCATCTCTGCTACAAGAGCTAGAGGAGAGGGTCTAGAATCTAGCCAAGCTTTATTTCTCTCCCTTTGAAAACTAGAGAATCTCAGAATTGGAAAGGATGTCAGAGGCCGTTGAATCCAACCCACACCTCCATGAAATTCCTCTCTATAACACAACTGGTAAGTAGCCATTCCACTTTTGACTGAAGGCTTGCAGTGAGGAGGAACCCACCACCTCCCAAGACAGCCCCTTTGGGATGGCTCTAATTATTGGGCAGTCTTTTCCTTAGATTAAACCTAATCTACTTGTCTGTCACATTTTCCCACTCAGCTCTGACCTCTGGGACAAGGCAGAACAGATCTAACTCTATTCAAAATGACAGTCCTTCAAATATGTGAAGACAATTAGCATAATGCCCTGAAGTCATCCTACTATAGTGCCTAGAGGCAATAAAATGGTGCAGCAAATAGAGTACAGCACCTGGAGTCAGAGAAACCTGAGTTCAAATCCAGTCTTAGACAGTCTAGCTGTGTGACCCTAGACAAGTCACTTAGCCTTTGTACCTCAGTTTCCTCAGCGGTACAATGGGGATAATAATACACCTACCTCCCAGGACTGATACGACAAAATGAGATAATATTTGTAAAGCACTTTGAAAATCTCAAGGCCTTGCATCACTTCTAACTATTCAGTATCTCTTGGCAAGGTTACAAATGACTAGTTCCTTCCATCTACCACCTTAATTGCTTTTCTTTGAACAGTCTTCCTGTTTATCAGTGTCAGCACAGTTCAAGAAAGACACTGACAAACAGGAGAGCATCCAAAGTGGAGAAACTAAGATAGTAGATGGTCTTGAGTCCATGTCATACGAGAATTGGTTGAAGGAATTGGGAATGTTTAACTTGAAGAGGAACAGATTCAGGTGCAACATAGCTTCTCTAAGTATTTTTGAAGGGCTGCCTTGTGTAGGAGAGATTCAGTTTGTCCTGTTTTGCTTCTAAGGGCAGAAGTAGATGCAATGGGTAAGAACTTTAAAAAGGAGGGGCCGCTAGGTGGCACCAGCCCTGGAATCAGGAGGATCTGAGTTCAAATTTGACCTCAGACACTTACTAGCTGTGTGACCCTGGGCAAGTCATTTAACTCCAATTGTCTGCAAAAAAGGAAAGAACTATAAAAATGTAAATTTATGCTTGATATCAGGAGACACATCCTAATGGCTAGAGTTCTTTAAAAGTGGAATAGTTGCCTCTGGGTGAGGGGGTTCTACCTCTTTGGACATTTTAGTCAGAGACTGTACCATGACTTGCGGAGTAAGTTATAGTGACGTACATGTTGAACCAAATGACTATTGTGGTCTTAACTTTCAAGTTCTGTGCTTTTGTGATTCCTTTCTAAACTGTAGTACCCAGAACAGAACTTGGTACTGTAGACGTGGCCTGATCAACACAAACTAAAGCAGGGCTGTCACCACCATAGTTCTAGAAACCATGCTTCAATTGCATTCTTGATTGCCATCACAATGTCGACTCGTATTGAGCTTGCAGTCCACTAAAACTGTAAGATTCTATTTGCAGATGAACTCTTATCTATTTAGGAATCTCCTACTACAAAGACAAGTTCATCTATGAGATAATATATATAGTGTAATTATATAGGACACTAACTATATAGATAAGTCTATCTATGAAGTTGATTTTTTTATCTAAATTTTTTCTTTTTATATTATGAGTTTAACAAATAAGATTTCCAAAGAAAAACAAAAAGAGAACTGTATATGAAAATGTGGACATCTGTTAACAGTCAGCTTTTTTATTTAAAATGTATATGTAGTGTATATGTAGTGACTGCTTTGGCCTCTCCCCAGAGCAAGGCCAGATACATCTCCTCCTCAGGATTCTAGGGTACCAATGGAGGGGTTGGAGTTTCTCCAGTGCTGTCAATTCAAAAACCCCGTTTCAGTAAACAGCCAGTTGGTGACACCCCGATTGCATTTAGCTAATTAATGTTGATTAGTTCTTGTGTTGTTGAGATGTTTCAGTCATGTCTGACTCTTCATGATCCCATTGGGGGTTTCTTGACAGAAATACTGGAGTGGTTTTCCATTTCTTTCTCCAGCACATTTTTACAGATGAGGAAACTGAGGCAAACAGGGTTAAGTGACTTGCTCAGGGTCACACAGCTAGTAAGTGTTTGAAGTCAAATTTGAACTTAGATCCTCCTGACTCCAGGGCTGGTGCTGTATCCACTTTGCTACCTAGAAGATTCAGTACCATCCTATTCCCTCTCTAACAGTCAAGTAATGTACTCTCTCTATATAACATCTTGGTCCCTGAGGAGGGTAGGCTCAGATTTAATGAAATTTCTAAAGAGCTATGGTGCCACCATTAGATGAATCCACATCTCATCTATGACTTCTCAGGGCCTAAGATGCTGGATAGGGCATGGACTCTGCACCCAGACTACCTAGTAGCTTGCTCTTCTGCCCTTTTGAAACTCACAAGACCACTGTCACCTTCATTCTCCTTCACTTAAAACAGAAGAAAAAAATGCCAAGGTAAAGAACCCAAGGCCCATGTCCACAGGTTGCCTGCTGGTCTTGGATGTGGAAGGTGCATGCTCTTTCTCCTTCCAACATTGTCTTTCTTCTCTTACCAAACCATAGTTAGAAAGGTGGGTGGGAGACCAAAAAGACTTGGCTCTGGTTAACTAGTGCTTTTTGAATACACCCCAGGTCTGGCTCTGAAGCCAGCTAAAAAGGCTCTTCTTCATCATGTGTCTAGCAGCCTGGAACCAGTTTCAAAATATCTGCACATACTCCGCATTTCTCCAAGGCATTTCCAGTACACGTCATCATGCCTCTGCAGACTCTCCAACCTCTTCCATGTGGTGGGATTGCATCAGCCAAGTATGCCTGCTCCCCAGTCCCTCATTTCATATATTAAATTACAATAATGTATTCTATCTAGTATATTACTTAATGTTATAATAAAATCTATCAACATTATATTAAATATGACATGTTGATATGGTATTATTTAATAATTAAGCAGATACCAACACTGTCCTGCTTGTCTGTATCTCCTTTGGAATGAAGTTGATTATTTGGATCAAGCATTCTCAACTTAGACTACATGAGCCAAGAGGCATCTTGGATGTACTGAAAAGAAGCCAGAGAATCAGAAGCCTTGGGTCTATCGATCAAAAAGCATTTGCTATGTGTCTGCTAAGCCACTAGGTTAAGCACTGGCTATCTAGCCAAAAATGAACAGGACCTGCACTCAAGAAATTTACATTCTAATGGGAGAGGCAATTAAGTATATGCATAACACACACAAAATGAATGCAAGATGGCTTGGGGGAGGGGGTGCCCGAGCAACTGGGGGCAAAGGGGAAGTAGTAGGGAAAGACAGGTTGGAAGGTGGTGTGTGAGCTTTGTCTCAAAGAAAACCAAGGATTCTAAGAGATCAAGGTTAGGAGACAGTGAATTCCAGGAATGGAATACATGAGGGCAGGAATTTCACACCAAAGGGAAGCCTGAAGTTCTGTGGCTCTTCCAGCTGTCTGATAGTGTCTGAATCCAGCAGCAGTCTACTGGGACTTCCAACCAGGGGCAAGTCAACAGGAATGTTGCATAGACCAGAAGCCAGCTCATGAATTTGCAAAGCTCAGACCAGCAAGGCAGTGATGATTTTTCCCTGAATCAGGCCACTTTGGATACACTGAGAGCTTATAATAGGTCAGCAACCTGAGCTGTCCTTAAGATCCTGCAATAACACAACATTCAATATCTCAAGAAAGCAGCAGGATCCAAGGACAAAAAAGCAGAGCCAAGAAAACAATATACACAGTAAAGATAACAATGTAAGTGGAACCACACATCAAAAAAAAAAAAAATCAAGCTTCTTTATGGGGCTTATACCCCAAGGAACTTATCAATAAAAAGTATCCATATACAATAAAATATTTATAGCAGCAAAGATAGAAAAGAATTGTGATAGCAAAGAATTGGAAATAAAGTAAATTCCTATTAATTGGGGAATGGTTAAACAAATGGAATATGAATACAATGAGATATTACTGTGCTATAAGAAATGATGTGTTTGATGAATACAGAGAAGTATGGAAAGATCTATATGAATGGAGGTAGAGTGAAGTAGTCAAGAAAACAACATCCATAGTAAATTCTATAACATAAATGGAAAAAACAACCAGTATATTGGAGATAATTACGATGGTGCAAGAAATGGAAGTCATCAATAAAAATTTACAAAAATCAAAATAAGAGATCTCAATAAATTGTTAAAAATAATGAATGAGCAGAGATTGAGAAAGTGTACTTAGGGAGGAGGAGAACCAGAAGAGAGCAGTGCCATGAAAACCCAGAGAGAAGTTATTTGAGAACATATGTATTTTATATATTTAAAGTTCACAAAATACTTTACCTATATATTCTATGAGTTATCATTTTGTTGACAGCATTACAATACATTATCTCATTTGAATCTTACAGCAACCCCATGAAACGGAGTTATATCCCTAGAGTTTTCCAGGAGCAGAGGCAGAAGGTAGCCAGCTGCTCACAGATACCTCATCCCATTTTTCAGATGAGCAAATTGAGGCTTGGAAAGGTTAAGTGACTTGGTCAAATTCACATAGCTAGGAAGCCTCAGAGGTGGGATTTGAACTCAGGTCTTCATATATCTTCATTATATCCTCTGGCCTCACCTTGCTGTGTAACCACGGGCAAATCATTTCTCCTCCTTAGATCTATTTACTCACCTGTAAAATGAAGTTGTGGGTGCATTTTCCAGGTATGTCATTCTATGTTCTGACATTCTAAGGTCTTTTTTCAGCTCTAACATTCTATGTTTTGATATTCCATGTTGCAAAGTCTAACATTCTCTATTAGAGAGTCTCTTATAGTGCTGATATTCTATGATCTAATATTTTATTATCTAAGGTCTTTTCTAGTCCTAACATTCTGTTTTTTAAGGGCCCTTCTAGCTCTGTCACTGTATGACTCTGGGAGGCCTGAGCTGAAGCTTATGACCTCAGAACACTTGGGAGGCCACATATCCCACCATCAATCAATGGGGGTGGCTCGGAGCTCAGAGCGGATATCATAGCATCACCCCAGCGTCCTGATCTTATCCTCTTCATTTCCTCCCCTTCCCAGAGATGTGTCTGCTCCCTGATGACTCCATCCATCATCCCTGCGCTGCCTAGAGGGGGTGAGGGAGAGAGGATGGACAGTGGGGGAGGGGTGCATCTTCCTTCTTAGAAGGATGTAAAGGTCCAGAGGGGATGGATGTGGGGGCTTCTGGGTCCTTAAAGTACCTTCAAAGGGAGAGAAGGGCAGACAAGTTGATTCCTGGCTTTCCCACTTGCTTCTTTGGAGGGTGGGTCAGGTTTCTGCTACTGAGCGGTGACTGGGGGGGGGGGGGGGGAGGGAGGGCGATGGGGATAGAAGGAGGGACCTTGACTTTCTGTGTCCTCTGTCCTCCCTGCTTTGGGGCTCAGGCTGTGGCAGGAGAGGTACGCAGGGGGTGGAGAGGAGGGCGGTGCCCAGAAGGGAAGCCTTATATCATTTCTCTGCAATGCTACTTTGCTCTGGGAAGTTTCTCTCGCACGTCTTTAAATTTTACTGCCCTTGGCCAGCGGCCTGCGCCCTCCTCCTCCCCAGGAAGCCAGCGGGCAGGGCTGGGCTGGGAAGGACTGCAGGGATAAAAGAGAGAGGAAGGACTCTTAAGTACCTTCTGGCGGGAGGCTTTAGTCCCCAGTCTATGTGTTCCCCCAGTGGGGGGGGGGGCACTTTTTTGGGTGTCTGAAAGGTGGGAGACAGCCCTCTCCCCATCTCTGTGCCTCCAGGCTGGGTGCCAGGTGTCAGAGCAGGGATGGGAGGGAGTTAGCAGCAGTCTGAACGCCAGTAAGTTCTCACTGGGGTCTGAATTGTACTTAGCCTCAGCCCAGGTCACAGCCTCCCTTCTGCCCCAGGCCGCCTCCCTCTCCCTCAGTCCTCCTCACTTCTTTTGTCCCATAGACCCTCTCACAAGTCACCCTCAGCTCTTTCTCCTTCTCCTTTTTCAGATCACTCCCCTCTATATCTGTCAAACTCTCCCCTCCTCACAACCCAGGTCACTACCATTCTTGTATGGGTGTGTGTGTATGTACATACATACATATATACATGTGTGTATTGCGCATATGTATATGTATATATACATATATCTATATCTATCTATACATACATATATATGTATATATCAGCCAAACCTCCACTTCATTCCTGCCCTAGACCAAACTGCCCTGCCCTTACAGGAGGTACCTCTCTTGTTCTTAGCTCCCACCTTTCACCTTCCCCCATTCAGTGGTGATTAATGAATTGAGGTCAGCCTGGATACAGGTTTCTATTGGAATGCCAAAAATCTGTCCTTGACGCTGAATGTTAGAGTCAATATTCACACTTTCTATCTGACTCTAAAGGAGCAATGAGCAGGAGTTACAGGGGCAGGTTTCATATCCTTAGAAGAGGGTGACTTGGATCTTAGGGAATGTCTGATCACTGGAGGTCTCCAAACAGCCATGGGTGTCATAAAAGAGAGGGGGAAAAGCCCTACATATACAAAAATATTTATAGCAGCATTTCCTGTTGCAGCAAAGGGATGGAAACAAAATGGATGCCCATCAATTGGGAAATGGATGAACAAACTGTGATATGTGAGTGTAACAGAATACTATTTTGCCCAAGTCACAACTGAGGTAACTAGTGGCAAAGTGGATGGAATGCTGGACTTGGAGTCGGGCAAATCAAAGTTCAAATCTTATCGCAGACACTTACTAGCTGTGACTCCCAAAGCTATCAGTTACCTTAGTGATTAGTTCCCACAGCCATTAGGTACCAATGTCATTTGCTTGCTCAGCAGTTAATTCAACCATTAGCTCACAACTGTCTCCCACAGCTTCCATCGCATTCCCTAACAGATAATGGTTCCCAAGTTCCCACTACCCCACCAAGAAGGGACTGGGTGTGCATGAACAGAGATCAGAGTGTCCCTAATTTCAGCCTTACTCTATTAAGCCAAGGAACCACAGAATTACAGAATCCAAACCATTGGAAGGGGCCTCGGATGCACTGTAGTTCAACCTGTATCTGACTTAGAATACCTTCTATAACCTTCCCAAGAAGTGGTGGGCCAGCCTAGCTCTAACCCTTCTTTTCAGATGATGTATACATGTTCACACAGTTATTAACTGTCACAGCCAATATTCTAACCAAGTCCTCCCAAGTGAATTTAGTTCTGTCCCTAAACCACATGGCATCTAGCTAGAAAGACTATAGGCTATGACCTAGAGTCATAGGATCTTAGAACTGAAGGGAATTTGAAAGACATCCAAGCTGCCAACCAATGAAGACATCCTCTTTTTAATATTACCAATGGTTATCCAATGCTTGTTTAGACACCACCAATGATGGGGTATTCAAGGCAGTACATCCCAGTGTGGGACAGTTCTAATTTGTAGGAAGTTCTTACTACATTAAATAAAAATCAATATCCCTGTAATCCCATGCCACCCCTACCCCTGTCCTTGCTGCATCCATTGCAACAAATTCCTCAAATATTTTTTCAGGAAAACCATTGACCTTTGCCTCTAATATCTTTATCCTGAGTTTTCTATTTTTATCTGTTAAATTTGATTTATTTGAATATATCCCTTTGTTGTAGCCTGCTGAGATCTACTTGGATTTAAATTTTGACATCTTACATAATAAATTTTCTTCCCAGGCCAGTCATGTGTAAATTTGATAAATCTGCTATCATGTGACAGTCTTCCTGCATAGTTTTTGTAACTTCATGTGATAGAATAGAAAGAACACTTGACTTGAAGTCAGAAAATTGAAGTTCAGATCTCAACTTTGACACTAAATGTATGAGTTGGAAAAACCACTCCCTGAGCCTCAGTTTCCTTATCTGTAAAAGATTAATGGCAGCACTTGCACTATTCACTCTCACAAGGTCGTTGTGAGAAAAGCAGAAAGATGATTATTGTTTCCACAATGTCTAGACTTACTAATGCCCCTTTCAGACATCAAGCTGGATGCATGGCTCCTAGCTTCTGGGCTCCCTAGATCTCATAGGCTTCAGATCATAGTATCATGGATTTAAAGTTCAAAGGAACCTGAGAGGCTCATCCAGACTAACCTCATTTTGCAAATGAAGAACCCAAGACCCGAAGAGGTAAGTAATAGAACAGTGCATTTATATACTGCTTGGAGATCTACAAGACCTTTTATAGTGATTATCACATTTGATCCTCATAACAACCCTCGGAGGAAGGCTATTATTTTCCTTATTTTAAAGATGAGGAAACTAAGGCAAACAGAAGTTAAGTGACCTGCCCAGGATCATACAGCTGGTAAGTGTCCGAGGATGGATTTAAATTTAAGATTTCCTGATTCATTGCTCAAGGTTTCAAGGGTAGAATTAAGGTAGATGGAATTTAAGGCTGAGTCTCCTTGGTCAGCACTCTTTCTGATTGCCATCATTCCTCTGGGATGAGTGTGAGGATTGACTTTATTCTCATTCCTTCCTTGCTCCCCAATCACTTCACACAACTTCTATGGAGGGTGTGGAGTGGAGAGGAGTCTAGATTAGTGACTTGACTAGTACAGTCATGTGTAGTCATCTAGTGTAGTCATCACTAATGTAGGGATGCAATTTCCTCTATCCATGAAGATTAGCATCTGCTTCTGAGGGCACTGAAAGGTTGTGACTTTTGCCAAACCCTGAAGCCAGTATGAGTCAGAGACATGATTTGAACTAAGGATTCCATCCATCCCCTACTTTCTGTGCCTCTAGGGGAGGCAAAAGTTCAACATCTTGGCTGAAAGAACTTTGACCTGGAGTCCAGAGCACAAGAGCCTAGTCCCTACTCTGACTCTCATTTGGGGCCTTGGTTCATCTTCTGTAAAAGGAGAATGTAGGATGAGGTGGTCTCTAAGGTCCCTTTCAGCTCTAACTCTCTGTGAGCTTAGGACATTTGGGCTCCACTGCAGCTCAGCCTTAGTTTCAGTAAGAGGTGAATGAGCCTTCCTTTGTGACCCACAGGGGGCCCCTCAGTTTCCTCCTTTGTAAAATCATGGAGTTGGAATAGATGATTCCTAATATCCCTTTCAGTTCTAATATGATTTCTTGAGACTTCAAGCTCGGTCTCATCCTCTTTCCCCGAAACATCCTTCTGTTTTCTATAAGAATTACCACTTCCAAATTCTCAGTAAACAGGTTTCTTGGATGCCAAGCTTGAAGAAACAACTAATAATTATTTTTGAAAGCTAGACAATAAAGTTAGTTTAAATGGGTAGCTAGGTAGCAGCCCTCTTCCTCTGGTTGGGGAAGGAAGGGAGATATAATAGGGGATGTGCTAGATCCAATTCGTATTAACTCAAGAAATTAACTCCTCTCACTAGAACCCTTCTCCCCAGGGACACTGATGTACTTCCTTCTTATACTTCTCTCACCTGATACAGTGGCAGCAGTCAAAGTCTGAAGAACACTTGAGGTCACAAATTGGGGAGGTATGTAGGGTAAACCATCAGAACAGCTGTGAGGAGGGGGTCAGTCAGACACTGAACAACTGCCAAGAAGCCATGGCACCCAAAACAGTCCAGTGCTCAATCTACCTCTGACACATCAGGGATCTGTGCCAGGGATCTGTGCTGGAACTGGTTCCTGCAGGATCATGAGAACCCATTGTTGAATTTCCATTGCAAGTATTTACACCTTGGAAATCAGCAAATACTACAAATCAAAGCTTGATTTATTATTCTGTTCATTGTCTACACTTAAGAAAGTGATGAAGAAAAATGTTAACAGCACACATTTAATTTAAAATTATGTTGTGTATACAGTCTCTGTCCCCTCTTTCCCAAGAATCAGTTGTTAAGCAGTTACAGTATACCATTGGATGCAACCTCCCCATTAGATTCCTTCTGGTGTCTTTATCACCCTTAACTGCTGATGTCTTCCTGATCCATACACTACTACTACTACTACTACTACTACTACTACACACACACACACACACACACACACACACACACACACACACACACACACACACATGAGGGGCCTTTTGTGACACTTGCCCTGGGTGTGGAGTGTGGTTCTTGCCCCCAGTTCAAAAATTCCTAGTTACGGCCCTGGCACTCAACATGTTCAAGGTAGGCCCCATGCTGGGCAATGGGGAAACAGGAATAAAATAAGACCTAGTCCCAGATATCACAAGGAATTTACATTATCAAAAGGGGTATGACATGTAGATAATTAACTGTGCAAAGGGGAGTCCTGACAAAAAAACAATTGCAGAGAGAAAGATCACTTTCACGTTGGGGTAAAGATGGGAGAGCTTTGTGGGGTAGGTTGTGTGCCAAGAAAGACTACCTGGAGGAGGTAGCATACAATCCCCCATATAAAGTGAAGGACTTGGGAAAAGGGTAATGAAGGAAGACAGGTCTGGAGATCAGAGGAGGCTTCCTGGGTGAGAAACCATCTGAATTAGTGTTTGAATGAAAAGGAGGAATTCCATTTTTAAAAAGGGATTAATAAGTGCTTGGTTCTCAGTATTGGGATTTCAAAGAGAAGTCACACTGATAGTGTGAGTCTGGATCAAAAAAACTCTGTTCAAGGTCTGCTTTTGTTACTGTGGTCAAGTCATATCCTCTTTCTAGGTCTGTCTCCTATGCCAAAGGAAGCTTATTGGATAAGATCTCCCCTTTCAGCCTTTACAAGCTATGATAAAAATGATCCCAAGACTCTGCCCAATACAACCATATTTACAATAAAAATGGCATTGTACCACAAATATTTTAAACAAATATTTCACATTTCCTTCTCATCTCTCTATTTGTACTTTTCCATCTGCTTTCATATAAAGTTGCATTGCCATGTTTTCTATCATGTTGGGCAATTAGTGTGCTGTTCTAGTTCTGCCTTTCTTCCTTTTGCATTATTTTGTTTAAAAAAATAGTCATTGAGTTTAGCAATTAAGCCATCATTGGTAACCTTTGTGAGAACAGTTTCAATCAGCTTATTGGGTGGGAAACAAGACTGCAAAGGGTTGAGAAAGAAGATGAGGAAGTGGAGGCAATGTATTTTTAAATGCCTTGTAACTGGAATTTCTTGGTAAGTAGAAAAGCTCTTAGCTGACATTAATGTAGCACTTTAAGATTTGCACTGCATTTCACAGATATGACTTTGGTGCTCATGACTTCTGAGTATGCCACTATATTGCCCCCATTTAAAAGATAATGGAATGCAATGAAATGGGAAATAGACTGGAACGGGCATTTATTAAATACCTACCATGCACCAGGCATCACTAAGCTTTTTTACAAATATTATCTCATTTGAGCCTCATAACCATCCTGTGAGGCAGGTGTTATTATTATGGTAACTGAGGCTCAGACAGAATAAATGACTTGGCCATGGACATAATGCCAACTAAACTGGATTCAAATCCAGTCATCTCTTCACTTCAAGTCCAGTTCTCTTTCCATCAAACTGCTTCTAAGAGAGAGAGTGATGATGGTGATGGTGATGGTGAAGACAATGATGATGATGATGGTGATGGTGGTGGTGGTCATGGTGAAGACGCTGATGATCGATGATGATGGTGGTGGTGGTGGTGGTGGTGATGATGATGTGGTTATGATTGTGGTAGAGGTAGTGACGATAGAGATATTATTCTAACATCTTACTATGGCATGGAGGGGAATATTGCATTCCCATAGGCTATGTCACCGGAGCCCAAACTTTGGTAAGTACTACCAAGCTGGAAACTGGCAAAGGAAATGGCAAACCATTTCACTATCTGTTAAGAAAGCCCTACAGACAGTATTGGCATGCTGTGGGACACAGAGTCAGGGACATGAATGAACAGCCGAAAGTCTTGAAGCAATATGTGGACCTTGGACTCCTGGAAGTCCCTGAGACCCTTTCAGGAGGCACACAAGGTCAAAATAATTTTCAAGTTCACATTAAAAGCACTATAAGTACCAAAGCACAAAGGTAATAGGGGTGATTACTAAGATATTTGCCTATTAAAACATTCCTTCCATTTCCCACTACATATCTGTATAAAGAGAGATTTTCTTCATGTATTTCAATCAAAACAACATATCTCAACTGACTGAATTCAGAAGTAAGTATGAGAATCTAGCTGTCTTCTAGTAAGCCAGACATTAAAGAGATGTGCAAAAAATATATTAAGCATTGTCATTCTTTTCACTAATTTTTTATTTTGAAAATATAGTTATTTTTGTTAAAATATTTATGTCAGTATGCAATGGGTTCATTGTTAGTTTTAATTAACTAGTAAATATATTTTAAGTGGTTTTAATTTATAATATGGTAACTGTTGATAGGTATAACCAATATAAACAAAAACTCTTTGGAATCCTCAAAAATTTTTGAGCATAAAGGGACCCTGATACCAAAACATCTGAGTACTCCTGGGTTAGGATAATAGGATGCACCTATTATCTGAGAAGCAGCTTAGCTAAAGTCAGAGAGGCTCATCTTCTGACCTCCAAGGACTCTGTTTTGCTGCAGCAACTTTTGGAGAAGCATCTATAAGACCCTGAATAGCTGCTCAGGAGGAGTCTTGAAGAGTTGGATGTGACCAAACAACAACAACGAAGCAATTAGAGTTGTTTCAATGTGGAGTGTGCTGCTGTGGGAGGGCTTGATGCCGCTCCTTTGGAGATCTTCAAGAAAAGGTAAGTTGACCACTTGTCAGGGAATGTTGGGGAGAGGATTCCTACCCAGGGAGAGACTGCCCCACATTGGGTGAGTCTATGTTTCTGGAGGACACATCTCCCAGGGAGAAAATAGCTTCTGCCCTCCCAGTCCTGAGCCCCCACCATATCAGAGTCCAGGTCACTCAGAACCATGAGGACAGGGCTAAGGAAAATCTCACTGTCCTAGTCACAGGCTAGAGCCCAGGAATCTTGCCCTCTCCCCTAGGGTCTTTCTCCAAATTCCCCCTTCACCTTAGCAATTGCGTGTTCCAGGAAGAGGGAGAGGATGAGTGTGTGGGATGAGGATTTAAGATTATGAAAATTATTCAAAGATGTAGAATAAAAAATTCAAGAACATTTGACTTAGCTCCTTCCTGTGACCTGAGGTTTGATCTGTTGTCATGGAAACCAGCTTGCTTGAAATAGTGACAGTACAAAGAAGCCAGAATTATTTATTTATTTATTTATTTTTGCACTTACAGATTTCTCTATATTTGGATTAGAATCTGTTCACAGGTTTTCTCATAAAACCCATTTATATTTTGGGGAACCGTGATGTTAATGTAGCACACAGAGACCCTGTAGCTTCCCCTGCTGTTTCCTTCTCTCTCCACAGCCACTTATGTCTTCCTCTGGGAGCACTCTGGCCCCATATTATGAGAAACATCCCAAAACAATAGAAAGAGTATTGACTTGGAGTCTGAAGACTCATGATAGAACATTTTGTAAGCTCTGAGACCTTGACCTACTCTAGAGGCTTCCTATTGCCTTTAGGGTAAATTATAAACTCTTCGGTTCAGTTTTTAAACTTTTTTTAATTTTCTTTTTTTCTCAATTACATATAAACAAAAAAAATTTTAAACGTTTTTTAAAACTTTGAGTTCCATGTTCTCTCCTTCCTTGCCTCCCCTCTCCCCTCTGAAAAGGCAAAACAATTTGATATAGATTAGACATGTGCAGTCATGAAAAACATTTCCATATTAGCCATGTTGCAAAAGAAAACTCAGGTTAAAAGAACAACGAACCAAGAATAATAAAGAAAGATTTTTAAAAGTATGCTTCAATCAATATTCAAATTCCCTCAGCTCTTTCTCTGGAGGTGGATAGCCTCAGTTTAGCTTTCAAAGCCCTATACAGTCCTAACCCAACCTTCCTTTTCAGCCACACTCCTTTTCTTATTCTGCCATCCAACCAAACTGGCCTCCTCTCTTTTCTTCACTCCAGCTCTCGTCTCTGTGCCTTTGTACTATTTCATTCCTCGTGCCAGGAATGTACTTCCTCTTCTCCTCAACCAAATGGAATCCCGCTCTTTCTTTAAGATTTAGTCCAAGCATAGTCTTCTACATGAAGCCTTTCCTGATCCCCCAACTGCTGGGGCCATCCTTTCCAAAATATCTTGTATTTTGACTGTTTTCTATTTATGAACTTCATATTTGTGCTGCATATGTGCATATAATACGTACGTAATATAAGTATATTCACTTATTGTCTTCCTAACATATACTCACTTAATACAAGCTTACTTAAAATAGGGACTGTTCCACTCTTTGTACTTATATCTCTAGTGCCTAGAACAGTACCTGGCACATAGTAGGCATTCAATAAATATTGAATAACTGACTAGATTACATATTTGGAACTAGAAGGGTAACATAGAGATTACTTAGTCTAGCCTATTAAAGACATAAGGTCATAGATTTAGGACTAGAAGGATTATTTTTTCTTTTTGTCGTGGTAATTGGGATTAAGCGACTTGCCCAGGGTCACATAATTAGTAACCATCAAGTGCCTGAGGCTAGATTTGAACTCAGGCCCTCCTGACTCCAGGACCTAACTGCCCCTTGAAAGGATTCTTAAAAGTCATCTAGTCCAACCTCTAACTATACAGATGAGGAAACTGAGTCTCAGAGGTAAAAAAAAAAAAAACCTCACCATTTTAAAGGGGAGGACATTGGGTCCCACGAAGTCTGAGTGATTTGACCAAGGTCACATAGTAAGTATCTAAGCCTGGATTCAGACTTTGGCCTGGACTCCAAACCCTGTTCTCTTTCTGTTACAGTCTGAGGGATTTTTCCAAGGTGACATGGCTGGTAAGGGTGAGGGAATCTGAGGCCCCTGGCTGCAAGTTCTGAGCCCTTCCTTCTACATTTCTTCATCTGTAAAACATGCCTAATGATCCATAATTCCACTATGGTTGTTGTAAGTGAAGTGTTTCATAAACACTAAAGCCCAAGAGTAAGGGGGTGAACGATTACTGCTACTGTTGCTGTTGTTACACAAACACAGGTCAAAGCCCTTGCGAGCACTGGTTTTTGCTGGCACATCCTCCAGAGGTCAGGGCTATTGTTTGGGTTACAGTTGCAGGTAAACTCCTTCAAGTCCTTCCCCATTGGGGACCAGCAACCATATCCCAGCCCTTGGTTCCCTCTTCACAGAGCATGGACAGTTTAACAAAATCCTACCGAGTAATCTTGCTTATCCAGCAAGATTCCTTGGAGCCCCAACTTGGAATAGTTGTCCTTTTCTGGGGAACCCAGCATGTTTATCATATTAACAGATGGGGCAAAGTTGTCAGGGATAATTAACATGTTGGATAATGAAACTAGGATACAAAAATATTTGGTCAGGCTAGGATGATAAACCAAATTTAATAAGCTGAAATTTAATTAGGATAAATGTAAAGTCCTACCCTTGGGTTCAAAATATTACTGTACACTTATAGGATGGTGATGGTGTGGTTGGACAAAAGCAATCTGGGTGATTTGAGAGTAGTGGTAGTTAATGAACTCAAGTTAATATGATTCAGCAATGCAACATGGCTGTCAAGAAAAGCTAATTATATCTTATACTTCATTATTAGAGAAATAGTGTACAGCATGATGTGGGCAACTAGGGGATGTAGTGGATAGAGTGCAGGGACTGAAGTCAGGACAGACTGAGTTCAAAGGCGACCTCAGACACTTAGTAGCTGTGTGACCCTGAGCAAGTCACTTAACCTTAACCTTCGGTAAGTCACTTAACCCTGTTTTCCTCCATTTCCTCATCTGTATAATGAGTTAGAGAAAGAAATGGCAGACCACTCCAGTATTTCTACCAAGAAAATCCCAAACGGGATCAGGGAGAGTCGGACACAACTGAACAACACAAGTACAAAATGAGGGAAATTATCATCATGTGGTTCTCTGCCTTGATCAGACCATATCTGGATCACTGTTTTTATTTCTAGGTACTATGTTTTAATAAAGACATTGGCAAGCTGGAATCCAAAGGAGGAAGAGTGGATAATGAAGAGACGAAAGCCTTAAAAGGATTGGTTGAAGGCATTGTTCATCTTCATCGTCCCTGTGGTCTGGTCAAACTCCCCTCTCTTTCTCATACAAAGCTCTCCATCACCTGTCTCTGTGGCTTTGCACTGTTCCTTGTATCTGTTATTAAGCCCTTCTCATCTCCACCAACTAAAATCTGTCATTTTTTGAAGACTCAGCTCAAATGCCACTTTCAACATGAAACTTTTCCTGATCAAACTATTATTGTCTCCAAATCACCTGATTATCTATTTTGCATATTTCTGTGTTTGTATGTGTTGTCTCTCCTAAGACTGTTAGCAACTAAAGGGCAAGTACTACTTTACTTTTTGTCTTTGTATCTGAAGCACCTAGCACAGAACTTGACACTTGGGGGTGCTTAATAAACATATGTGTTGATTGCCAATTTACTTGTTTATCTTGAAGAAAAGACTTGGGAGGGGACATGATTGTTTCAAGTTTAGAGCTATTCCATTCTTCCTTTCCTGGCTACCCTAGTCTTGTCTCTCCTTATTCCATGAGGCAAAGTGTCCAATACTTTCATTTTCTTTAGTTAAAGCAGAACCAGATCTGGAGAAACTCTGTCTCATTAGTTCCCATGCCATCTCCCCAGGCACACACAGCTCTGCCACTTACAAAAAAAAATGGTGAAAAAGAGGAAAGAGAGATAAAGGAAAGCTTTGACTCCAAGTTGAAAAAGGCCAAAGGAAAATGCATAGTCAGTAATCAATTTCTTGGCCGCATGGTATAGATTATGCAAAATGATGGAGCCTTTCCTTCTTTCACTTGGTGAAAGAAACCCAGATATGATCTTCATAGTGGATGTAGATGACTGCCAAGATGCTGCTTCACAGTGTGGAGTGAGATGCATGCCAAAATTTCAGTTCTATAAAAATGGAAAAAAGGTGTTTAAATTTTCTAGAGCCAATAAAGAAAAGCATGAATCCACCATTAATGACTTGCGGTTATTCTGGGTCCTCTGAACAGTGTGAACAACTGTCAACTGTCAAAAGGAGAGCTTCTGAGTTTTTCTATTTCCCCCCAAAGATCAAGTGTAATAAGGGTATGTATCCAAATAACATTTGACTGTAAGTGGCAATAAAATGTAAATTCTATCCTTTTAGGGAAAAAATAGTTTAGAGCTCTCCAAAAGTTGATTGGGTTGCCTCATGAGATGGTATATTCCTACTCGCTCTAAGTGCTCACACTGAGGTGGAAGTGCCACTTGTCAAGGATACTGTAAGAGGGGATTCCCATTTAGTTAATTTGTTTGGATTGATCCCTAAAGTCCCTTCTAGTGTTAAGATTCTCTGGTCTACCAATTTGGGGGTTTGGGGTTAGAGTGGGGAAAACTGGAGACATTAGTTCATATTATGTGATGTGGGAGCCTATTTTTTTTCTTGCTTTGAAGTCTAAAATATAGAAAACATTAACATCATCCCTCTAACCAATTCTCACTCCTAGGAGAGTGGCTAAAGCCATGTCACAGTGATCTGGGTTTTAGAGGTGAATGGAAGAAGAAAATAAACCAAGAAAATGTTCCCATTATCTACTGGGATAATGTTATAGTTGTCCCACCAATGAACAAAGAGAGGCTCAGAAAAAGGAATCTGCTGGAAGTTCCATCACTATCCCACGAGTGACAGATGAACCAGTTTGAACAGCAAAAGAAGACTCCGTTCTTAGTGTGGCCCTGGAGATGGGGAGGAAGTCATGGTGAACTAGAGTCACACGCCCTCAATAAAGGAATTGCAGTGAGTGTGCCAAGAACTAGCTGTAGGTCTATGGTCAAGTTGTCTCATCTCTCTGGGCCTCAGTTTCCCCATAAGAATATTTGACTTAGATGATCCCTAAGGTTTTATCCAGCTCTAAAATGCTATGATACTAAGAGGGTTCCCAACTGTCAGCTTGGAATGGGGGGAAGGAAGGGAAAGACAAAGAAAGCAATTTCATAGATCAAGGCAGGACCAGCCATCATAAACAACTGTAGCATTCCACCAAGTTAGGCTGGATATAAGCCAGAGATGAGAGTCTCCAAGGTCAGATCTCCAGATCTCTGAAAAAAAGGTCAAAGAAGCAGACTGTAAACCACTGCTGCTTAAGGGGACGGACTTCTTCAAAAGGTTAAAGAAGGGAGCATCTTTCTCCTCCAAGGAGCCAGGGCATAGGCACAAGGGTGATTCTAGGTTCCATGGGGAGATAGGGAAGGATAAGTCTGGAGGATGGGTAGGGAAAGTGTATAAAAAGGGGGGTTCCTGCCAAGTCCTAGGGTTCTCACAGCTAGGGCTAAGGTTTGGGGTCAATGGATTCCAGAAAACTGAGAAAGCTATAGATTTTTGCTTACCAAATCCACGGACTTGAAACTAAGGATAAATCTAACCTCTGGGGCCAGGTAGGATGGACTTAACTCATGGACAAAATCTTGTAAAAGTAGGGCATCTGACATATTAGAACAACAGGAACTTGAAAACTGAGATGAATAAGTAAGAACGTAGTAAAAGAATATCTGAGAAATAGCAAAGTGTGGTGGATAGAGGGTCAGCCTTGGAGTCAAGAGGACCTGGATTCAAATCCTTACTCTCACACATATATTACCTACATAATTTTGCAAGTTCCTTAACCTCATGGTAATTCTCTAGACCAGGGCATTTGAACTTGGGGCTATTACCCTTTTTTTTTTTTAACATTTAGATAACAGTATTTCAATACAATTAATTTTTGTCATTGTGTGTGTTTTATTTAATGCAATTAAAACCATTATTCTGAGAATGAGTCCATAGACTTCACCAGACTGCCAAAGGTGTCCCTGATCCCCAAATGATTAAGAAATTCTGGTCTATACTATAAATTCCAAAATAGTTGCAGATCTGCTTTCCTGCGGGGGAGGGAGGGTCTTTTCCTTTCTAGGAGCTTCTTACATGGAGAAGGGGTTCAGAAATAGAGAGGCACAGAGAGACAGTCAGAAAAACAAGGAGACAGTAACAGAGTCCCAGAGAGACAGACACAGAGAAAGAAAGAGACAGACAAAAACAGAAAAGAGAGACAGATTCACAAAGAGAGGCAGAGAAAGAGAGACAGGCACAAACACAGACACAGTGTCAGGGACAGAGAACACCTAGATGTCATCACAAAGTCTGAGCCGTTAGTCTCAGGTAAACAGTACACTATGATATGATGTCATTTCTGATTTACTAACAGCTACTTTCTTTAAAATCTTAAGAGAATTATGAAGGTAACATAGCATGATATTTACGTATAATTATTTATTACTTACATGTAATTATATATGCATAGTTATACAGATAATAGGTTTTAAAAAAAGATGAAGCCTTCAAAAGATGGGTCAGAAATACTGACTTCATTGGTAAAAATTCTAAAGCCAGGATTTAGAATTTAAGAGGATTATTTGTAAGCACTTGAAATTCAGTATGGTTTCAGCAAGAGCTGGTCATTTCAAATAAATCTCTTTACCTATTTTTACAGTATTACTAGACTGGGACATCAGGGGTATGCCACAAACATAATTAACTTAGATTTTTGAAAAAAATGTCTCACACTATTCTTGTAGAGGAGATGGAGACATGTGAGCTACACAATAATGCAGTTAGGCACATGGGAAACTGGTTGAATGGCCAAATCCAAGGAAGAGTCACTAACAAGTCAATGTCACCTTCCAGGGAGTGTTCTAGTGGTGGGCTTCTTCGAGCTCTCCTGGGCCCTGTGTTGTTCAACATTTTAATCAATGGCTCCAGTGAGGACAGAGATGATTTGCTTATAAAATTTACAGATGACCTGAAGCTGAGAAGGACTGAGTATCATCCAACCTACTGAATGACATGGTCAGAATTAAAAAAGTTCTCAAGGGGCTAGATCGATGGGTTGAATCTGATCAGGCTAAGCTTAATAGAAATAAATCTTTAATAAATCTACACCCAGGTTAAAAAAACTGCACAAATACAAATTGGGGTAAATACCTTGCTATTTGCCTTGCCTTGCTCTGTAAAGGTAAAGGGAATAGATTGTCCTGTGACAATCATGGGGAGGGGGTCTCTTTCTTAGTCATTGCTGGCAAGATTCTTGCTAGAGTTCTCCTTAATAGGCTGATCTCTCACCGGGAAGAGGGTCATCTATCTGAGAGCCAATGTGGCTTCAAAAAGGCCTGAGGAACAGTCAGTATGGTGTTTGCTGCCCGACAACTTCAGGAGAAATGCCAGGAGCAGAAAAGAGGTCTGTAGATCTAACCAAGGTCTTTGATGCTGTCAGACATGAGGGCTTATGGAAAATTATGCCAAATTTGGTTGCCCAGAGAAGTTCATCAGCATTGTAGGTCAGTCATGATGGCATGTTCACCGAGGTTCTAGATAGTGGATGATGCTCTTGTGCCTTCCCAGTCATTAATGGAGTGAAACAGGGTTCTGTGCTTGCTTCCATGATTTTTAGCATGTTTTCAGACATGTTGTCCAATGCTTCCAATAAGGATAAACACGGCATCAAGGTCAACTACCATGCTGATGATAAGTTCTTCAATTTGAAAAGGCTACAAGCCAAGGCCAAAGTGGAGGAGTGTTGGTGCATGATTTTCTGTTTGCAGATGATTGTGCACTCAATGCAGCCTCTGAAGCTGAGATGCAACAAAGTATGGATCAATTCTCTATTGCCTGTGCTAATTTTGGCCTAATGATTAACACCAAGAAAACACAGGTGCTCCATCAGCCACCACCACACCATCCATACATGGAACCATTAGTTACAACAAATGGAGAAGTTTTGAATGCTGTGGAGAATTTCACTTACCGTGGTAGTGTACTTTCCAGGGATGTACACATTGACGATGAGGTTGACACACGCATTGCCAGAGCTAGCTCGGTGTTTAGGAGGCTCCAAAGAAAAGTTTGGGAGAGAAAAGGTATTAGAATGACTACCAAACTGTAGGTCTACAGAGCCGTTGTGCTGACCTTATTGTTGTATGCAGCCTACCAGCACCATGACAAAAAACTGAATCGTTTCCATTTGAACTGTTTTAGGAAGATTCTGAAAAACACCTGGCAGGATGAGGTACCAGACACTGAGGTCCTTGCTCAAACTAAACTGCTATTCAAACTATGCTTCAGAGAGCGCAACTCTTATGGGCTGGTCATGTTGTTAGAATGCAAAATGTATGCTTGCCAAAAAGACTATTTCATGGAGAACTTACATGGGACAGGCGATCACATGGCGGTCAGAAGAAACAATACAAGGACATTTTCAGGGTCTCTCTCAAGAACTTTGGATTTGATTGTGCGACATGGGAAACACTGGCAAAGGAACGCTCAGCATGGCATGCCCACATCAGAAAAAGTACTGTGCTCTTTGAGTAAAGCAGAATTGAAACAGAGCAAAGGAAATGTAGGATGTGCAGATTTGGAGTGATGACCCCAAATGTTCATGTGGGCTATCTGGGTCCAATCTGTGATAGAGAATTCTGAGCTCATGTTGATCTGATCAGCCACAGTCGTACACATTGCAACTTCACTTTATCATGGTGATGTCATTTTGGTTCTCTGCGAGAAAGGAGGACAACAGCCCACCAACCAACTGGAAAGGGCATGATAATTGACTAGTTTTGTAGCTCCACTCACCATCCCTATACCTCTCCAGAACAACACTCACTTCCCTGACTGCCATTTCCTTCTAAGTATTGTTTTCTCCAATTAGGCTATGATCCTCGTGAGAGAGACAAACAAACAAACTAAAAGCCTGTCTCTATTTTGTATGTGTATCTCCAGCCCCCAGTACAATGCCTGATGTGTAGTAAGGTTTAAATGCTTCCTTCCTTCCTTCCTTCCCTCCCTCCCTTCTTTCATTGTCAATTTTTGGACTAAGGAGAAGAAGGCCTAGTTCCCTATGTAACAGGCACATTACTGGCTAGAGCACCACACTCTGCCACCTGGATGTATGGATAGCTACTCACTCTCTAAGCCGGCTTGCTCATTTAAACCTGCCCTCAAACTGTCAGGTCTCAGGTATCAGAGACAACCAATATCATACAATTAAACTGAAACTCTCCTAGGGGCAACCCTGTTGTGGGGAAATATACTCCCCTACTCACCACTTTAAGGTAAGAGCCCAGCCACTCACAATAATGATGCTTTCAGACGCCAAACATAACCATTTACTTAGCAACAAGGCAAAATGAATAATAATGGAATCACAAGTTCTCCTTTATTAATGCAAAAGCAGAAATAATAAATATATCACAACCTATACATAAAGCTTAGTCATTCTCCTACCAGTACACTCAGTATCTGTGAAAAAGAATGGACACACTCAGACAGCTGACAAGGCAGCTTACCCACGAGCCTGGAGGAACTTAAATCTCAGGAACTTAACTTCAGCAATCTCTTTCTGTTTCAGGCACCATCCATAAAAGGGACTTTATCAATATGGCTTCCATGTGGAACAGATGCTTTCCTGCTAAGAGGAATTGATTTTCCCTGTTAGTCACAATGTCTCGGCCCAACTAGTTGATGTGCTGAGTGACTTCTCTGATTCTCTGCTTCCAAGTGGTTCCTCTACTTAGCTGGACTTGTTCTTCAATAGCTATTGTATCATTCATTCTCTGATTCAAACTTAATTGACAAAGTTCTGAAATCTTTCCTTTCACTTCTCTCTCTCCTTTTGTCGTTCTGGGTTCAGATGCCGAGTATTCTCTTCAAATTATCTCAGCTTAACTTAAGGTTAGTAACCAAATCCTCATTTTCTGTTTATGATCAGGGTAAATTATGTTCATCATATATCATACAACAATTGTTCTTGTATCTGTATTGCTTCAGTCCACTACAGTTATTCACATTCAAAAAGAGCAATAACTACGTCAGAAATTCGAGTCGGAGCACTCACTTCAGTCACTATTTCTCTTGGAGTTCTGAGAAAATCTGTCACTCACACAAATGATCTGTGAAAGCAGACTTAATTCAGTGATAATTTGTTCCTCATGAAAAGACAGTCCCTTAAAATTACATGAATTTACACTTATCAATGCATGCATGAATGAATGTAATTGTCCATTAAACCTTTATGGCTTTGAAAGACAGTCACCTAATCATTCATGCAGAAAAAACAAAGTGGATGAAAAACACATCTTGCATAGATTCCACCATATACCTGGAGTAACAATCCCTTGCATTGCACAGGGTCAATGAGCCAACTAAAAAATGAATAGGAGGATGGGAGTAGGAGAGTAGGCTGGATTGAACTGGGGAGACTGTATAGTGTTTCCAGTGATTTCAAATTGTTTGATTCCATGATAGCCAATTCCCACTTCCTCTCCTGCACTGCCAACACCAAGATGCTCCCAACGATAATATTTAGTTACAAATCTCATATAGGAGTATGCCATATGCTTTCTACGAGGCTTTAGATTGGTAGTATAAAAGGACCATGAATATGGTGAAATCAAGAGAAGAGAAAATGACATTGACCTTGACATTTAACTTATCTCTGTGCCTTTGCCTAATCATCTACATGGGAGACTGGAAGAAGGTTTGAGGTTTAGAATCCTAAATTCCACAGCTATTTGTTAGTTATAGGGCAAATAATCATTCCTGAAAGAAGTCCATGGTTTCATATACAACTTGTTTATCTTTGTATATTGGAAAGTTTATGCACGTTGGTAATTAAGTTTATAATGAAAAATTTCTTTAAAATGAAAAGAAATGGCACTAAACTGCAAATAAGAAGACTACATTTGGATTGATGGCTCCAGTGGCCATGGGACCTTTTCTGAGTTCAGTGTACTCATCTGTAAAATAGGGCTATTTCAGTGATAAGGTGTGGTTGCCCTAAACCCCTAAACCAGAAAGTTGAGTCAAAAGAAAAGCCTTGAGGGCATTAGCAAGCATGGATGACCTCATAATGCGGTCCACATTAGTTTAGACCTTTGTTACTCCTTGCCTAAATTATTACAATGGCCTCTTAATTGGTGTCTCAAATCTCTTCTCCATTCTAATTCATCCTCCATATAGCTGCAACCCTATTTTCCTTCATTGCAGATCTAACCATGTCACTCCTCTACCCAGTAACTCTAATGTCTCCCTATTAACTTTATGATGCAACAAAAACTGTTTGACTTTTAAAGCCCTTCACAACGTGGACCAAATGTATCTTACCCTTTACTATCTATTACTCTTCTTCCTTCACCCCATGAGCCACCCAGACTGGCTTTCCTTCTGCTCCTCAAACTTGATACATTATCACTCGTTTCTGGTGGCTTTGCATTCAATGCCCCATACCTTGATTATTCTCCTTTCTCACTGCCAACTCATAGAATGTCTCTTTCTTCAAAATGCTGGTCAATAGGGACAGCTAGGCGGCACAGTGAATAGAGCACCTGGCCTGGAGTCAGGATGACCTGAGTTCAAATCCAACCTCAACTACTTATTAGCTTCAGAACTTCGATCAAGTCACTTAACGCCATTGCCTCAAAACAAACAAAATTTAATTCAAGCAACATCTGCACAAGCCTCTCCTGATGCCTTCAAATGCCAATGTCCTCCCTCCCAAACCACCTTGTATATGTTCTGCATTTGCTTATGTGTCTATATGCTGTCTCCCTCAAAAGAATATAGTCTCCTTGTGAATAAGCATTATTTTTTACCCTTACATTTTGTACCATTACCTCCATGGTGTATGGGGTGTGCAGGGAGGATTTATTAGCACTTTTAGTGTGAGGGTTTGCCAAGCCTTTTCAGAACTGCTTGTCTCCCTTTGATGTCCACCTTTTACTCATAAAGCTGTAACATATGGCTACACCCTGGTGAACCGTCTTGGAAGATGGGCTAAAGCAGGTTAAGGGTAACCAACAGACCACAAACCCTTCAGTGAGATAGGAGGATATCTCCTACCCTAAGCATGTGAAAACTTCCCCCAGCAAAATGGACAGATGAAAACAGTTTGTTCCAATAGCCATGAAGGCAGCTGAAGCAGCTCTGTGGAACACTTAGAGCTTGGTCAGACATTGAAGATGCCAAGGTCATCCACTGCACCCTGGGCCATCGTCAAGTCTTCTTGACTTTTGTCTTGCCATTGGATTTTGATGACTTTGGAAGAGAGAGCAAGGGTGATGACTGCCTCTCTCACTTATCCAACTCATAAGCAAACCAAGTCATCACTTGTGATGGCATTGGTCCTCTTCAAAAATGAAAGATGAGCAACTTTTATCTCCAGTACTTAGCACAGGGATTGGCACATTACAGGTACTAAATAAATGCTTGTCGATTGACTGTTAATTTAAAATAATAAAAAATTTCCTGGACATATAGTAGCATATTGTGATCCATTTTACCTCCCTTCCCATGTTTAAAAAAAATAAACCTAGGCAGGTTCATTTCATCATATCAAGGTAGTACTTATTGACTGGATGGGTACTCCTTGAAGACAGGGAGAATATTCTAGAGGAGAGAAAAAGGGCAAACAAAGATGTGTAGGTAAGCAATTGGCTGAGGCCGAATTTATGGAGAATGGGAAGCAGAAAGAATGCTAACTCTAGAGTTAGCAGAATCACTTCCTACCTCTGATGCTTACCACTTGTGTGACCTTGGGCAAGTCACTTAATTTCTCAGGGTGTCTGTTTCCTTATCTGAAAAACAAGGGAGTTGGACTAAATGGTACTTGAGGTCTCTAAAGCTATAAACCTAAAAATGCATAAGGTGACTCCCTTCATCTAGGGGCTGTTACGGAAAGGATGCATGTTTCAGATGATTGAAATCCACTCAAACAAGAATCCTAGAATATCAGAGTTGGAAGAAACCTTAGAGGCCTATCTCAACCCATACCCAAGGTAGATTATCCTCTACAACATTCCTTGAAAGACACTACTCATCCATCCATCCTCCTACCCAAATACCTTGTATGCCAAGGAACTTTCTAAGAAAGAATATTCTATTGGTAATAAGCCTCATTGTTAGGAAGATGGGGTTTGAAATGGGTGATCTCTGAGCTCTCTTCTAGCCCTTGGATGCTATGGTACTGTGATTCATCATCTGATGAATGATGTGTTTAACATTGAGAAGTACCAAGACACAGTAAAATGGGCATTGGAAACACATGATGATGATAGCTAGCATTTAAACAGCACTTTAAGGTTTACAAAGTACTTGACAAATGATACCTCATTTGATTCTTACAACAATCCTGGAAGATAGGTATTATCACCATTTTGTAGATGAGAAAACTGAGATTAAGTGACTTGCCCAGGGTCACACAGCTACTAAGTGTCTGAAGCTATATTTGAACTCAGGTCTTTCAGTTCAGATGATGAAGTATGCCCCCACCTTTTAGCACACAGGTAATGGACTACATGTGCAGAATAAGACATGCCATGTTGATCTGTTTTGCTTGATACTTTTTTATTGTAAGGTAAACCTTCTTGTTGGCATGAGGGGGAGTGGAGGTAGGGAATATGTTACTGGGAAGTAACAAAGATGACAAAAAAGAAAAAATGGACATCAATAAAATATTTTAAAACAATACACATAAGGAAAAAAGTTCAGAAAGGCACAAAAATAGAGCAATCTTATTACTACCATGTTAAGTTTAACAAGGGATGAGAGACTTTACCTGTAACTTCATGGACAAAAGGACTTTCTACTGAAAAACTTTCTCTTTCAATGTAGACTGGTACTTTCTCTATAAATTAGAGTCTTAGAGAGTTTCCTCAGAAGAGAAGGTAAATGACTTCCCTAGGGTCACAAAGTCAATATGTCTCAGAGGCAAGTTTTGAACCTAGATTTTCTGGGTTCAATCTTCCATACCATACTGTCTCTCTAATTATTCAATATACATTAAAAAAACCAAATTGTACATAATAAATATCCATGGTTTTGTATACAACTTGTTCATCTTTGTATATTGGGAAATTTGTGCTTGTGGGTCATTAAATATATAATAAAAATTTTCTTTAGAATGAAAAAGAAATGGCATCGAACTGGGAATAAGAAGACTCCATTTCATATTTGGATGAATGGCTCCAACATTCACTGGTCATTAATAATTTCTGAACTTTATGGTACTCATGTGTAAAATGGGGAGAACTGTTTCAGAGGACTGTTTCAAGCAAACCACTTTATAAACTGTGAGGCCCTCTAGAAACATGAGCTGTGAATGGCCAGATGAGATTAGAGTCATAGATCGAGAGCTTAAAGGGAACTTGAGGTCATCTCATCTACCGCTTCATTATACAGATGATGAAACTGCATCTAAAGAAGGTAAAATTACTTGACCAAAATCATGTAGTTGGTAACAAAAAGTCTTGGAAGACAGTCCCTGGCCTCCTTTAAGCTAGTCAGGTTCTGGGTCCAGGAAGAGGTCAAGCAGGAATTTTCAGAGAGCCAAAGATTCATGACCAGGAAAGAAAGATCAGTTTTCTGATATTTAGACTTCAGCTTGAAGGGACCCCAGGAGACCAACAAGTTTAACCCTCTCTGTTGGCATATTAAGAAACTGAGGCTCAGAGACGTCAAGGGGCTTGCCCAAAGTCACACATCTAGCAAGAGTCTGCACTGGCCTCTGGTTTTCAGACTCCCGAGTGAGCCTCAAATGATAGTGGTCTGTTTCAAAATATGTATATTGGCTTTCCCTCTCCTGCTGCTCAAGGAGCTGGCCACCACTATGGTGAGTCTTCTTAGGGTTTAGACACTATCCGTTTAGCATCAGATCTTTGGCTCAGATCTTCAATCTTCTCAGCCTGTCTCCTGGAGGCCTCTTGTCTGCTCCCATGTTGAAACCAGCCAGAAACCTTGCTCCCAGAACAAATGACACTGTATCCATCAGAACCAGGAAGTTCATGACGCAGACTTGGTTATGGATGTCCTTCATCCTGGAAAGACCACAGTGCCCAACGTTGAAATTCGAGAAAAATGGACCAAGATGTACAAGATAACCCCAGACATCATTTCTGTCTTTGGATTCAGAGCCCATTTTGGTGGTGGCAAAATAACAGGCTTTGGCGTGATTTATGATTCCCTTGACTATGCAAAGAAAAATGAACCAAAGCACAAACTTGCAAGGCACGACCTATATGAGAAGAAAAAGACATCAAGAAAGCAGCGAAAGGAATGCAAGAACAAAATCAAGGAGGTCAGGGATTCTGCAAAGGCAAATGTCGATGGTGGCAAAAAGAAGGAAGGGAAAGCTTAATGGAGGATGTTTATCCTTGATGATAACGTTTCATCAGAGCATAAAGAAACTATGTAAAAACTTCAAAAAAACAACCATGTATATGAAGAGACTAACACTCCTTGGGCTTAATTACTTCAGATGATCCATTCCCCACAAATATTTATATTTTATTTCTCCATTTTGTTAGCGTCTTCCATTCCGAACCCAAGCCATATCCCCAAGTCATTTCTTAATCTTGGGTGCATGAACTTGTTTTTAACATAGATAGATAAACTATGTCAATATACTTGGTTTCCTTTATAGTCTTACATATTTTGGTTTATGTACTTAAAAAATTTTTCTGAAAAAGAATCCATAGATTTCACCAGATTGCCAAAGAGATCCATGACATACGCATAAAAAAGTTAAGAACAAATATCTGAATATCTGGACTAAGTCAGCAATTTGACTTATTGGTACATATTTGCCATCTGGTGGTCACAATAGGTAGCTGCAGGTTTATACTGCACCAAAATTTTATTGAGGCAAACTCCTAGAAGTTGTATTTGGAAGAAGCCATAGAGATGTTCTAGTTCAGGACCCTCATTGTGCCAGTAGTTTTAGGACCTTTTCCCCAACCCAATGAGGCTCTCCTGCTTTGCTCTGAGGTTTCCAAGAACCAGTTGCAGTGAAAATGTTAATTTGATTCAATTCTGTTGCATTCAGCAATTGATCCAACATCTAAAGTGTGCAGGGTCCTGTGGGGGCACAAAATGCAAAGGTAGCTGCAACACAGTATCTGCCTTCAAGGAGCTTACAGTCTAACGAAGATGAGACAATAAGAGTTGTACACAAATAACTAAGACACAAGCCAGAATCTAATAAGTGCCCAAGAAGTCAAATAGAAAAGTGGAAGAAATTTGGAGACGGAGAGATAACTTTTAGACAAAGTAAGGCTGGGGTTTTGAAGAAAGTGGCACCTGAGTTGGACCTTAAAGGAAGTTGGACCTTAAAGTAAGAGGTTAGGGAGAGGTAATGCATTCCAGACACAAGGGATGGGACTAGCCACTAAGAAACAGTGAATGAATAGTCCAATTTGGCTAGAAAGTAGAGTATCGAAAGGAAAGTAGAATGAAATAAAGCTGCAAAAGTAGATTGGATTCAGATTATGGATAGATTGGATAAGGGAGAGAATTGGAAGATCAATGAGGAAGATTATTACAAAAGTCCAGATAAGAGGTCTAGGGCCTCAACTATAAGGTGGTTACTGTGGGAGGTGATGTAAGAGACATTGTGGAAATAAAGTTGACAGGACTTAGCAATAATCTTGGCTATTAGGGATAAGGGAAAGACAGAAGAGTTGAAGATAACTGAGATTTCAAGCGTAGGAGATTGGGAGAGAAGATGATGATGTCCTTCACATAGGATCCTAGATCCCAGTTCTTGGACAGGAAAATGTCAGCAGCTATCTAGTTCTATCCCCTCATTTTATAGATTAGGAAACTGAAGCCAAAGGAAGGGGTGAGGCTTGCTGAAGGTTACGCATGTAGAGTTAGAGGTAGAGAGGGTTACACATGTAGAGTCAGAGGTAGAGAGGGTTACATATGTAGAATCAGAGGTAGAGAGGGTTACACACACAGAGTCAGAAGTGGAGAGGGTTGTACATGTAGAATCAGAGGTAGAGAGGGTTACATATGTAGAGTCAGAGGTAGAGAGGGTTACACATGTACAGTCAGAGGTAGAGAGGGTTACATATGTAGAATCAGAGGTAGAGAGGGTTACACACACAGAGTCAGAAGTGGAGAGGGTTGTACATGTAGAGTCAGAGGTAGAGAGGGTTACATATGTAGAATCAGAGGTAGAGAGGGTTACACACACAGAGTCAGAAGTGGAGAGGGTTGTACATGTAGAATCAGAGGTAGAGAGGGTTACATATGTAGAGTCAGAGGTAGAGAGGGTTACACATGTACAGTCAGAGGTAGAGAGGGGTAAAGAGGGTTATGCACGTAGAGTTGGAAGTAGAGAGGGTTACACATGTAGAGTCAGTGGTAGAGAGAGTTATACATGTACAGTATAGGTAGACGTAGAGAAGGCTGGAAGAGAAGCCAGATTTGGGGAAGGAAGGCGATGACTTCACTTTGGACTTTTGACTTTGAGGTGAGGTGTCAGGATGACATCCAAGTGGAGAGGGCCTTCTGGGAGCTGGACATGTTAGACTGAATCTCTGGAGAGGAATTGAGCCTGAAGATATAAAATCATACTGGGACAGCCTGGCCTGTATAGACAGAGTCTCTTTCAGTGCCTAAAGTTATTTCTGATGACTAAGATATAAGGAGCTTCATGACTCTTGGAATCAAGAAGACCTGGACTCACACATCTGCTGACTATATGACCTGGGAAGTCTCTTAACCTCTCAGTGCCTCTGAGAAAGAATTCTCTAAGACTAAGTTTCAGACACTTGCAGATGTACATGGGTTAGAGGGAATTCCCTCATGAGCAGTTCCCTACACTCGTGAATTCCCAAGTGAGACTCAGAAAAGAGACCAGGGCAGCAGTTGTACTGGAAAGGACAGTAATTGGCTCTGCTTCTGATATCCTCTGCGGTCCTGGGCAAAATAACTTGACCCCTCAGGGCATTTGTTTCCTCAATTGTAAGGTAAGGGATTGAATTGGATGATCTCTCAGTTCTTTTCCAGCTGTAAATCCTATTATCAGAGGTATGAGGAGATTCTGCAGGATAGGGAGTCACTTACAGGACTGACCACATTCTAAGAACAGGGAAAAAGAAGCAGTGGGGAGAAGGGCAAACATTAGAGCTTAGAAAGAGGAGAAAGGGATGAGATGGGTAGTTGTCATGCTCACCATTTGTCAGGGCTATGGATATGGCAGAGGTAGGTGGGGGGGGGTGGAATTGTAGGGGTAGAGGGGGAAGATGGGGACTCCTGGGTGGTGAGAATTGTGGTTCTGGGGTTTATCGGTTGAAGCCTCAGCCTCAGCCCCAGCCCTCCCCCTGCGACCAAAGCCCCAGAGCTTTTGGTCTCAGTTGGTCTAGAGCTACAAGTTATCGAGAGAGGGCGCCCAGATCCTTGAAATGACAAGCAGCCCCAAGGGTAGGCGGGAGAGCTGCTTATCTCTTATTCTGGGAACACTGTCTTGCAGTCTTAGGGCTTAGAGCCTTAAAATGTCAGAATTTTGTCCACACATGTGGACATGTCACATACACTGTAGGCATGTATCAATATACACACAAAAAGACATACATATACATGTTCATGCACATGCACCCACACAGATATATGTGTGTGTGTATACATATATCTGTACCTACACGTTAAATTACCCATGGACATATTTGCATAAAGATACACATGACTCATAGTGTAGTAGATAATCACACTGGTTTTGAAGTCAGAGGATTTGGGTTCAAATCCCCCTTTTTGTTATCCTCTGCATATGTGACCTTGGATGAATCACTTTCCCTCTTGGGACCTCAGTTTCCTCACCTACAAAATGTGGAGGTTGATGTAGATTATCTCTTAGGTCCCTTATAGCTCTAAATCCTGTCCCCCCCAAAATTCACTCCCTGGGAAAACTAGAAGCAGATGCACTAGTTGCTCTTGATCTGAGGGATTTCAGACTTCCAACAATGAACAACATAACAACACTACAGTTATAAGACAGTCTCCTAAATTTGCAGAATAATGATTTGCAAGATAATGCCTCCTTCAGGAAAAAGAAGGGGGAAAGGGAGGGGAGATGAGAGGACGTGATGACCACTCATAACAGCCTCTGGATCCCTTTACCCTCTTATTTCTCTTTCAAAGTCTGATCAGTGTCACAAACCTCCCATAATTTCATCAAGCTAGTAGGTCTCTGGAAGAAGTAGTCAACTCCTTGGCAAATGTTCAAGGCAACCAACCAATTGATCAATTAACAAGCATTTCTTAAGTTCCTACTATATACCACAGGCACTTTGCTGGGTGCCAGGGATACAAAGAAAAAGGGCGATTGTCATCAACTCAAGGAACATATATTCTATGGGGAGATATGTGTTCACAAATAAATACAAGATATATACATACATGTGTGTATATATATACATGCATACATATGTATGTACATATATATATATATAATACAATAAAGATGATTTGGGTCAAGGGATGGGATATGAAGAGCTGGAGAATCACGAAAGGACTCTTGAAGGAAGTAACCCTAGAACAGAGACTTGAGGGAAGCTAGGGCTTCCAAGAGGCAGAGGAGAGGAGAGAGGTATGAAGGATTCAGAGGCATGGAGGACTTTTTCCAGTAATGGGACAGCATGCTCCCAGAGGTGAGGGAGGGGAAGATTTGTTTTTCTGTTCTTAATATATCTTTGAAGTAAATGTTCCTTTTTAAAAATTTTTGTTGTTGTTCTTAGGCATGGGGGCAAGAGATGGAATGTCATGTATAGGAAACAGTAAATAGGGCAGTTTGTCTGGAATGTAGTGTGTATGAGGGGGAGTTATGGGGAATAGGCCTTGAAAGATTACTGCATGGTCAAGAGTTTTAAATGCTAAGCAGTGACATTTGTATTTTAATCCTAGAGGCAGTAGGGAACCAGTGCAGGTTTTTGAGCAGGGGAGTGACATGGTCAGACCCAGGTTTTAGGAATACCAGTTGGACAGCTATGTGAAGGATGAATGGGTGGTGAGACTTGAGGCAAGCAGCACAATTTGTAGACTATTGAAACAATCTAGTTGAGAGGTTATAAGGGCTTGAACCATGGTTCTGAGTAGAAAAAAGAGAACGGATTTAGGGATACAAGAAATGTCCTTGAGAAAAAGGTACAATTGGCACCTGATTTCATCTGATGTGATGGTAAATGAGGTTCAGTATATGAAGATGTCTCTGAGATTGAAAATCTTGGATTTCAAAGAATGGTGTCACTTTCAAAAGACAAAAGGAGTTAGGGAGTGGGTATAGGTTTAGAGGGAAAGGCAGTGAGTTCCAGTTAGGACATGTTGAGTTTGAGGCAGCTACAGGACATCTAGTTTGAAACGTCCAGCAGGTAGCTGGAGTCCAACAGGGACTCTCTAGAGCTCAGGAAGAAAATAAAGGATAGACGTCTAAATCTGAGGATGGTCAACAGAGAGATGGTTGTTCAATCCACTAAATTCACAAAGTGCTGATAAGACCAGCAAGAGACAATGTGTAGATCGAAAAGAGGAGCCAGAATAGAGCCCACCCCACTCCCACCCTGTGTATAGCACATAGACTTTAGATGATGATCTTCCTTTAAAGAAGTCTTTAAAGAATCTGTCCAATAGATAGGAAGAAACCCCAGGAAAGAGAGTGCCATGAGAACTCAAAAATACAGAATGTCCAGAAAGGTCAGGAGAATGGTCATCAGTGTCAAATGCTGCAGAGGTCACAGAGGATGAGGATTGACAAAAGGCCATTAGATTAAGCAATAAAAAAGACTGTTAGTGACCTTGGAAGAGAGCAGTTTCAGTAGAGATGTGGGAATAGAATTCAGATTGTGAGTGGGAGGTAAGAAAGAAGGCTACCAGCGTAGGTAGGTTTTGCAAGGCATTTGAGGAAACACATAGGATGATAGCTTGAGGGAATTATTTTAGGGTCAAGTAAAGTTGTTTTTCTTTTTTTTAAGGGTGGAAAGATCTGGGCATTTTTTTTCCTAGGCAAAAGGGAAGAAGAAAGGATTAAGGTAAGGTTGAAGATTAGGGAGATAAAGGGAAAAATGAAAGGGCAAGCTCCTGGAGGAAACAGGAGGGATTGAGATCCAGGGCACAAATAATGCAGTTGGCATTCTCAAGAGGAAGGTCAATTGATTCTCCAAAACTGGAAGGAAAGGATGAGAGAATGGAAGGTCATGGTGGTGGTGGATGATATTGAGGTGATTTGAAGTGTGGAACTGAAGAAGAGAAGGTGCTCTTGGCTGATGGCCTCAATTTATTAAGAAAAGTATGAAATCAGATCCTTTGTTGAAAGGGAGGATGGTGTGGGCAGTGTGATAAAGAGGAAATATGACATAGTAGAAAGATCAGTGTCAGGGAACCACACTGGCCAGAGTTCTAATCCTATCTCTGGTCTAAACCTTGATTCCAAGTTCTAACCTTATTTCTTCAACTCTCCTACAGCAGAGGGGTCAAACACATGAACTACAGGTCACATGGTAACCCTGCCCAGGAAATATTAGGAAATGTTTAACAAAATAAATAAAATGCAATCAAGCGTAGATAATATTAATTTTGATATGGAGTCAATATTGTAGTCCACAGGGATCCTTATGTATAGATTAGTGGCCCCTATTTTTATTTGAGTTTGACACCACTGGTCTGTAGGGCATCTCTAGCCTCATACTCAGCTATATGGAGTTTAGAAAGTAGTTATTTGTGTAAGTTATGGCAAGTCACATTCCCTTCCCTGAGTCATACCTTCATAATCTGAAAAATAATGGTATTGTACTAGATGGTTTCTGTCTTCCAAGGTTTCTGCTAGCTCTAACATTCTACAAGCTGAATTCCTTTGCCGTTCGGATATTTTATTTACTAAGGTCTCAGAAAGTTCTATGACTGTTCAAAAACCAGCCAAACTTTCTACTGCATCTCTGGCTTAAAGACATCTCCAGAATATCTGGGTAAAAGGCAAGCAGATATTTCTGAGAGGAGGAGGAACTTAACTTGGTTTCTAAGTCCATCAGGCCAGATTTAAATGAGCCCTAACTGGCATTAGTTCAAAATGTCTCTCAGCTGCCTCAGCATCATAGATCATAGATTTAGATGGTAGCAGACAGCTTAAAAGTCACCTGGGTTAATCTCATTTTACAGATGAGGAAACTAAGGACCAGAGAGAGGTAGTGATTTGCCCATTAGTTAAGTAGCCAGAATTCAAATCCAGATCCTAAAATAGATTACAAATCACACCTTCTACTCCACCACATTACTTTTTCTCTATCTCTCCTCCCCACCCCCACCCTCTTTCTTTCTGCCGGTCCCTCTCCCTAGTTCTGTCACTCTGTTCCTCATCTGTCTCCGTGTCTGTCCTGCCCCTCTGTCTGTCTCTGTCTGTCTCTGTCTGTCTTTCTTTTTGTCTGGCTCTCTGTCAATCTCTCTCATTCCCTCTCTCCCTTCTCTCTGTCTCTCTCTCTGTCTCTGTGTCTCTGTCTCTGTGTCTCTGTGTCTCTCTGTGTTTCCCTCCCTCCCTCCCTCCCTCCCTCTCTCCTCTCTCTCTCTCTCTCTCTCTCTCTCTCTCTCTCTCTCTCTCTCTCTCTCTCTCTCTCTCTCTCTCCCTCTCTGTTTTTGTTTAGTTCTCTGTCAATCTCTCTCACTCCCTCTGTCTCTTTCCCTTCTCTCTGTCTCTGTCTCTCTAGATTCTCTCTCCCTCTTCCCGATCCCCTGTCCTCCCCTTCCCATTCCTCTTGAGCTGGCTGTGGGGCGGGTAGCCGCTCCTTCGGGCCAGGGTAAGGAGAACACCGAGGTAGAGGAGAGACAAGAAGGGCAGGCTCCCGCCCCCGCCCAGGGCAGCCCTTTGTCCCCAGGGGCGCCGGGACTTGTTTCGGTTTTTTTCCTCGATTTTCTCCTAACAGTTTCCCGGGTAAGGCGAGGTCAGGGCAGGTCTCGCTTCCTGACCCTGCGGAGAAGCGAAGGAGCCGCCGCCGCCTGTTTGATGGGCCGCGGGGTCAGGAGTCGCCGCCGCTGCCGCCACTGCGCTCCGGTCCGCCGTGCCCAGGGCCGGCTCACCGCGGGATCTGGACCCCTAGAACCCAGCCCAGGCTGCTGCCCGAGAGCCGGGACTTGGGGTGGCTCGGAGTGTGCCCAGCCTTTCAAAGCTGCCGAGGTCAAGGCAAGGAAGGGATAGGAGAATGGATGGAGGAGGTAACTACCTGGGAGGAGGAGCGGCTGGATCGGAGCTGCCATGGGCCTGAGAAGGCTCCTATTTACGAGAATAAAGCCGAGCCCGGAAAGTGGGCCAGGCTTTGGTTAGACAGAAAGGATGGGGAGGTAAGATTGAGGCAGGATTGTTCATTGAGTCTCGTCCAACCCTTCGTGAACCCGTGGACCATACGGTCTATGAGTTGGCAAAGGTATTGGAGTGGTTTGCCATCTCCTTCTCCACCGAGGCATGATTAGGGAGCAATTGGAGCGAAGGTTTAAAAATTGGACGGGGACGGAGTGGGGCTAGGTACATGCAGGGGCCAGTCGAAAAGACGTATTGGTTAGGATGACAGTCGTTACAGTTCTGTAAGTGGTGGGCAACCGTCTCCTCTATAAGGGCTGCCCTCACCACTCTAGCTCCCCACACAGACCCAGCTCCCGACCCCGACCCAGATCCCAGAGGGCAGTATTCTTTGAAGCTGAACCTTAGGCAGCCCTATACTCCAGTACCTCGTACAGGCAACTGAATACAAATAGACAGCTCGGGACAAACACCCACAATATTGAAGTCCAATGGGGCTGTTGATCTGGGCCTCTCTTCTTTCTCTGTACTCTCTCCCTTGCCAATGTCATTTCCTCCTAATGTGTCAGCTACCATCTCTATGGAAACAATTGCCAAATTGATATCTCCAATCCTCACCTCACTTTTAAGTTCTAACCCCACATCTCCAATTGTCTTTGGGAAGTCTCCAGCCCTAAACTCAGCTATTTGCAGTTCAGAAAGTAGTTATTTTCAGGTTCAGGTGTGGGGAAGGTGAGGGGCAGGTGAAAGGTCACATTCAACTCATCATTATTATCTTTCCTCCAGAACTAGTCATTTTCCCTACCCTTAGGCATGCAAGTGGAATAGGTGTTTCTGAAGAGATAAGAACCCTTCTGAGAGAGGCCTAGGCAACTGACCCAGAGAAATAGTAAGAAGGGGAAATATGCTATCTAGAGAGACCTTGCTACAAGAAAAGCAGTTTGGAAGCATCTCAGCAAAGCTGAACTGAGCTGATATCTTCACTGTCTCCTCAGCCAGCAGCGTGTTATTACTAGTTATTAATAACTGATGTTTATTGCTTTAAAATATATAAAGTCCTTTACATTATCTTATTTCATTCTTACAATAGACAGTGAGTTAAGGCTGATGTAAATTTCAGTTTGATAGAAGGAACACCTTTCTAAAAATTAGAGCTGTCCAAAAGTGAAAGTGAACTGCTTCTGTAGGGAGTTCTCCATAATAAACCCAGGTTGTATGACCACATCCATGTGATGTTATAGAGGAGACCTTTGTTCACATTGAGATTCCAATACAGACCTTTTTAGAGTTGAAGTTTCTTTCAGCTCTGAAATAGGATTCTAAGGTGGGCAGCTAGGTGGTGAGGTGGATAGAGCACCAGTGCAGCAGTCAGGAGGACCTGAGTTCAAATCTCACCTTAGACACTTGACACTCACGAACTGTGTGACCTTGGGCAAGTCACTTAACCCCAATTGCCTCATCCTGGGTCATCTCCAGTCATCCTGATGTATATCTGGTCACTGGATTCAGATGGCTCTGGAGGAGAAGTGAGGCTGGTGACCTCACTCAAAAAACAAAAGTCAAATGCAAGTCATGTCATTATTTCTCTGATAGCATGGTCTTCGGCAACAAAGGATGAACACACACATCTCTTTAGGATTCTAAGGTAGGTGGGGTGGTATAAATATCATCCCTATTTTTCAGATGGAGAAACTGAGGCTCAGAAAGGTTAAATGACTAGCACCCAAATTACACAGCTCTAAAACTACAGATTAGAAAATAACATGTTTCCTGATTCTTAAACTAGATCACTTTCCATTACCAGGCTCCATTACTAAGAATGCCTTGCCTAGCCGAGGGTGACCTCAGAACTACTTTCCTGCTCTAGAAATAGCCAAAGAGTCAGCTACTAATCCAGATCTTCCTTCTGCCTAGAACCCATTCCTGCCCTTTAGTTCTTTCTGCTGCAATACCCAATCTTCAATAATTATAGGGACCTGACTTGAAAGGCAGCTAGCTGAAAATGGAGTGAACTTGGAGTCAGCAGGACTACATAAAAGTCCTTGATCTTTCTGCATCTTTGCTTTGTGAACATCTCCATGCCTCAGTTTCCTCATCTGTAAAAATAAGAATATTGATAATCTTTTTTATAACCCACCTCTCAGGGTTGAGAGGAAAGAGCTTTGTAAAGTTGTTAGATCCTAGATCCTGAGCTAGCTAAAAGTAAGCATCTAGGCCGAACCTCTCACTCACAGATGAGGACACTGAGACCCGTAAAGATTAAATAACTTGTCCAAGGTTACTCAGGTAGTATATGTCAGAGGTAGGATGTGAACTCAAGTTCTCTGACTCCAGCACCAGTGCTGGTCCTACTACCTCTCTTTGCCATTGCTGTAGAAATGAGTACTATTAGTATTGCTACAAATGAAACCCAACAGCTCTCCTACTCCCCTGGGCAAGGCTGGGCTGTTCCAGGAAGTTTAACTGAGCCTTAGTCAGCAGGAACCAACACCCCCTGCAACTTGGCCTGACACCTAGCTGGGAAAAGGGCTCTAATTCTAATTCATTTTTCCTTTTCCCTTGACCAGGTGAGGTAGGAGCCTGCTGACCCCTTGGCAGGATTTCCCCCCCTAATGTTTGTCTTTTAACTTAGGCCACTCTGCAGCTGGGGCAGCATGACTGGGCAGAGTCCAGGCCCGGGAGGTCAAGCAGTGGTCTTCTGGGGGTCTGGGTGGAGGTGCAGCCTTGGTGGTCTGCCAGAGGTCATTGGTTGGCCAGCTGGAGGAGCCGGTGCTCAGAGCTGAGCTGTTCCCTGGAATGGCTGCAGTAATGAAGCAGGAGAAGCAACAAAGTCTTAATGAATCTCCAGGAGTCAATTGCTGGAGGCCTGGGAGGAACAATTACTAGGAAGGAGTCCAGAGTGATAACCATTTAGAAGTTTGAAGACATTTTTGAACCTAATCTTTATGAAAGAATTAGTCAGGGATGAAAAGAGACAGGGGAAATGATTTTGGCAGAAGCTTTGCTCTGCCAAGAGTGTCCCTAGGGTTACCCTCTTGGGGGGAGATGGGCACTTGCACAGCCAAGAGATAAAAATGAATAGGAGGGGGGTGTCTCTCTGAGTTTTGTTGGTGTCTTGAAGTAAAGGGAAGCATGTCTGTAATATTCATGACATATTGCTCTTTTTTCTGCCCCAAGGAAAGGGATAAGTGTAAGCTTTTTGAGGACAGGGACTGTTTACTTTTTTTCTCTTTGTTTTCCTAATATTGAACAGGGTGCCTAGCACCCAGAAGGGGATTGTTGTTCAGTCTTTGTAGTCTTGTCTGACTCTTTGTGAACCCATTTCTTGGCAAAGAAAACTAGAATGGTTTTCCAATTTCCTTCTCCAGCTCATTTTACAGATGAGGAAACTGAGGCAAACAGGGTTAAGTGACTTATCCAGGGTCACACAGCTAGCGTCTAAACTTGGATTTGAACTCAGGAAGATGAGTCTTCCTGATTTCAGGCCTGGTACTCTGTCCACAATGCCACCTAGCTGCCCAAGAAGTTGCTTAATGAATGTTTATTGAATTAATGAATTAATGAGTAAGTGATGAATGCACTTACTAGTGCTCAAGTGGCATTGTGAGGGCAGAAGCCAAAAGTCTGCCTGGCAGAGGGCTACTGTATTTAGGATCATAAGACCTTAGTTTGAGTATAAGATGCTGCATGAATATTAATAGCAACAGTAATAATTTCTAATATTTATATGGTGCTAAGAGGTCTGGAAAGTGCTGTACATTTGTTAACTCGTTTGATATGATACAACAGTTCTAAGAAATAGATGCTATTATTAGCTTCATTTTACATATAAGGAGACTGAGGCAGACAGGGGTTAGGAGATTTGCCCGGAGTCAAATAGCCAGAAAGTGTCTGAGGCTGGAATTTTAAAATAATAATATCTGATATTTTATAACAATCTAAAGTTTACAAAGCACATTACATGTATTATATTGAGATAGCAGTTACAAATATTTTCTCCATTTTACAGATGAGGAACTGAATCTCAGGTGGGTTAAGTGATTTGTCTATGGTCACAAAGCTATATGACAAGCAAAGGATTTGAATTCAGGCCTTCCTGCCTCCATGAGCAGCTAGGTGGCACAGCTGATAGAGTGCTAGGTCTGGAGTCAGGAAGACCTCAGTTCAAATTTGATCTGAGACACTTTCTATCCGTGTGACTCTGAGCAAGTAATTCAACCCTGTTTGCCTCAGTTTTCTTATCTGTAAAATGAGCTGGAAAAGGAAAAGACAAACCACTCCAGTATCTTTGCCAAGGAAACCCCAAATGGGGTCACAGAGACTCAGATACAACTCAGAAATGACTAAACTCAGGTCTTCCTAACTCCAACTCCAGCACTCTATCCATTATGTCACAACTCAAACTCAGCACATTATAAAATAAGCTCTTCATCTTTTCTCCTAAACCTCTTGTCTCAGTCACTCACTCTCTCATTGCTGGAATGTTGGGGCCATATTTGTTTCTTCCCTATCACTCACTTCTCATATTCTTTTAAAAAATATTTTATTCCATTTACATATAAAAACAGTTTTAACATTCTTTTATCAAATTTTGAGTTCCAAATTCTCTCCCTCCTTCCCCATCTCCCTTCATTGAGAAGGCAAGCAATTCAACATCACTTCTCATATTCAATTAATTACCAAGCCCTATGCATTTTATCTCAGCAATATCTTTCACATTCATCCCTCACTCTTTTTCCACTGCTGTGATGCTAGTACAAGCCCTCTGTAGAACTTTCTTATACTGTTACAAAGCCTCCTTAGAGGCTTTCTTGCCTCCCCTACTCTTCCCTCCCTCAAGTCTAGTCTTCATACTGCTGCCAGAATGATCTGTATTGGCTCAAAGTAAGAGCCCCTGGGTTCAAATATGACTCTATCTCTGTGACCTTGCATAAGTCACAAATTCTCTTGGTCTCAGGTTCTTATCTGTAAAATTCTAGGGTTGAATAAGATGGTTTCTGAGACCTCTTCCAGCTTTGATCCTGTGATCTCGCTCATGCATGGATCTGATCATGTCACTCTTCTGCTTAAACATTTCAGTGGCTCCCTATTACTTATTGAATCAAGCTTAAACTCCTCTGTTCAGCATTCAAGGCCTTCCACAATCTGGTAGCACCCTACTTTTCCAGCCTTATCTAATATTAGTCTCCTCTGAGCACTCAAGGTTAAAACCAAATTAGACAGCTCTTTGTCTTCCAACCTTCAAGGCCATATGCCAACTCCAGGTTTTTTGTGCATCTAGTTTTCTCCACCCAAAATGTCCTCCCTATCCCAAGGGAACTGAACTGGATGAATGTATAAGTTTCTTTCCAATTCATATTATGAATCTCCTATGAAATGGTGCCTTCTCCAGAAAGCTGCAGACTGATCTGTTTAGTCTTCAGTGACCTGCCTCCTTTGGATCTCAATAACATTTTATTTTCATTTCTCCCATGCATTATCATGAAAACATTTGAATCAGGTATCTATGCAAGACGGAGTAGTATAGTGGATAGAAAGTTGGTCTCAGATTTGAAAAGACCTGGGTTCAGATCTTCTTTCTGACACATACTGATTCTGGGACACTGAGCAAATCATGTAAAGTAAGCTCATTGCTGTGTGACAGGGAAGCAAATCTCATAACCTGTGTGCCCATCTCTCAATCTGCAGATTAATGTTATCTCCTTTAAGAAATGGAGACCACAATAGCACTTACCTCCCAGAGATTCTGTGAAGATAAAATGAAGTAATATTCATAAAATGCTTTGCAAACCTTTTCAGTGACCTTGACAATTCTTTGAGCCTTGAAGGTATTGATCTGCTTTGGTAGAGGAAGTTCAACACTTAGAGCTCTCTGCAGTTGCAAGTCTGGCATAAACAAGCAAATAATTCTCTGGTGGTGTTTACAAGAAGAAAACTACTTAAATTCAAGATCATTTCAATAATGCTTTCTAAGTACCCTGGCATCAAGGACAGGACTCTATACAGAATAGGTGTTTAATAAATGGTACAGGAGAGCAGGGAGGTTGATTGTGTTCTGTCTCTTTAATTCCTTGACTGATGCTTCTCAGTCATTGGTCATCTGGTAGGGACTGTGATCCTTTGACTCACGCCTGAAAACAAGGGAGGAGTCATCTTTTAAGCATGAAGTGCGACGGTGCTGCGTAGAAGAACCAACTTTGTCCCAGGCACTGACACCCCCTGAACACTTCTCATATCCCATGGCCCACTGGAAGCCAGGCCTATGGGGCTCTCTGTAAAGTATCAGACTGGAGAGGTCTCTGTGCCAGGGAGATGACTGATAGAATATAATTGTACATAATAACAGTGGAGGAGACTTCAGAACATCAATGTTGGAGCTGAAAGAAACTCTAAGGAAATTGGAAACCAAAGTGATCTAGGGGGTGTGGGAGTTTCTGGACTGGGCTGAACGGCATAAACTAGGCATCCCGGAGGATATACCACGGAGTTGATCTCAGCCTTTGTAAGGGCCATATCATCTCACCTTTGAAACCCCATTTCCATCAGTGGGCGTGGAGTATCTACCAAGTCAGGAAACCCGGAAGAGATTGGGGGGCCAGTAGAGGGGATAGGAGGCTGGGGGAGGGGGGATAAAAGAAGGGGGAAATGACAAGTGCACTGTGGGAGAGGCCGAGACAGGAGAAACCGAAGCGTGGGTGGGGCCAGGGCTGTGGTCCCGAAGAGGGTGGGGAGGGACAGGGACCCAAAGGAGTTAGAGGTAGGTGGGAGAGGGTATCCCAGCCTCCCTCCTTGCGGCTGTACTGCGCTGTTTGTTAGCAAACACACCCTAATCCAGCCGATTTCCTTGCTGCGGATGGAGGAAGGGCTGGAGCAGCCTCCAGAGCCTAGGGAGGGGGTGTGGGCTGGGGATGAATTAAAAACCTGGGGTCTGCGCGGGGTTATGAGTTGAGACTGAGGCTGGGACAAGGATGAGAGGTGGGGCCGGAGCCTTTTGATACTAACTCCTCTAGCTGAGATCCGATGGGATTGTCCCTTCCTTCCCTACACTTAGGCCAGTGTAAGGGACGTGGAGGAGCCAGGAGCCCCAGGGAGCGGATCTCTAACTGAAAGAGAGGAGAAGGGCGCGAAATCCGTATGGTTGGTGCCTTTCCTTTTTCGCCTACCAGCATCGAACAAAACCGAGCAGGTGGCGGCCGCAACTCGGGCCCTGCCCCACAGCCCTCCGTCTAGGTCCTCTAGTCTAACCCAGTGCCCTCTCCTCGGCTTTGCCCTGCTGTAGCCGCTGATGCGGAATTGTGAGGCTTTGGGGTAGGACAGTCTAGGCTCCTGCCTCTGAGGCCTAGGCTCTAACTCCTTCGGGCAGTTACCCCGAAACCGAAGGTCGGGCGGAGGTGGCAGAGGTAGGGAGAGTGACTGGAAAGGTCCTTCACCCTGCATTAAGTGAGGATCCTGGACCACAGCCGATCTAGGCAGACGAAGATGTTACTGGGGCGTCCCTTAGGCACTTGCGGGCAGGTGCCTTGCCCACCGCCTTCTCTGCGGAGGGACGAGAGGCTCATAGCCACGAGGACCTCCACTACATACACACAAACACACATACACACACACCCATACACGCACACAAACACGCGCACGCACGAGAGTGGGATCCCTCGGGAGTGGCAGAAGGCTTCCCTTCCCTGGCAGAGCGGCCATGCAGGATTCAGGCAAGTCCGAACCGCAGGCAGCTGAGGTTGCCGTGGTAATGGTACTGGTAAATGGTAATCGGTTGCTCTCCGCTCTCGGGTGGCTTCCTACTAATCCTCATTTAGGAGGCCTGCTTTACAAAATAAAAACAAAAACTTTGCCTGGAATCATTCCCCATTTATTAAGCCTGATCTAAAGGGCGAAGCATTTGGAGTCAGGAGACCTAGGTGAACGTTCAGATTCCAGTTCTGTTCCTTACTAGCTGTGTAATCACGTATAAATCATTTAACCTCTGAGGCGCAATTGCGTTCTCTCTAGAATGGGAATAATCTTTGTATGACCAGTCTCTCAGGTTTTTGAGGGAAGGCTTAAAGTGATAAGATCTCTTACAGTGATAAGTGATAACCCAGAGCAAAGGAGAAATAAATGGGAGAAAAAGAGAGAATAAGGGCCAAGGCTTCAGCTGGAGTCTTAGCTTGGGTCAGGCTTCCTCGTATCGGTGTCATTACCGGCCCCCTGGTTGGCGCGGAAGCCTCGCCTCGAGCTGCTGAGCAGGCGACCATAGCTGTCTGCAAGGCTTCCTCAAAGATGGTAAAGCTTTCGTACACCGCTGGGACTGGCCGGTGCCATCACTTCCTTCGATCCACTTCCCAAGTCTGGAGAGGAGCTGGGAAGAGCAGTGGAACCCTGGACTAGGTCCCCAGCTTCGGAGCTGTCCCTGGGATCTTTATCCACACACTTGTTGGAGTTCAGTCTAGGACAAGGGTAGCAGGGAGTGACTAAAGACCAGGCACGTGCACTGGTGAGAGGGGCGAGTCTCACTTAATCTGAGGTTTGGCAAAGGATTCCGAGAGGAGTGAGAAAAGGATTAGCATCAGCCCCCCTCACACTCCTCGGAGGAATTAGGTACCGGCTCCCCTCTCCCACCTCGGGGCAGACACGAGAGAACTTGTCCCTTCAAAGGATTGGGGGTATAGGGAAGGGGGAAGGAGTGTTTACGCCTCCTCAACTGGGAGTCCAAGCTTGAGCTTGCTGGGCGGGGCCTGGGAGCTCTGCTCTGGACAGGGAGGAGGGCCCCCGCCCCGCCATTTGTCCACTAGGCTCCATTATAATACTTACGGGACAGCGTACTGCTTAAGATACTGGAAGATCTTTCTTCTGACAAAGCCTAGGATCTAGATCTCGAAGAGGCCTCAGAGAACATCTAGTTCACTACCTTCATTTTACAGATGGGGAAACTGAAACCCAAGGCAGTTAGGTGACTTGCCCAAGGTCACACGAATAGTAAGTATTGATAGTAGGGCAGTCATTTAACCTCAGAGCTTCAATTTCCTAATCTGTAAAGTATGTATGGGGTGGGGGGTGGGGGAATAATTCTTACACTCTCTAGCTGACAGATTTGTGAGGAAAGTGTATTGCTAATAACCTTGAAAGACTATAAAAATGAAAGTTATTATTATGCTGTGCATACAAATCATTTACCTCATTTCATCCTCAAGAGATTCCTACTCTATAAGAGAGGTAGGGCAAGGTCTATAACAGTCATTTTCCTCAGGAAACTGAGGACCACAGAGGATGAACTACTTGCCCAAGATCAAACACTGGAGACAGCTTCAGGCACAGCCAGATATGACAAACAACAGCCATCAGAAGGGCTGAGACCCAGCCAGCTCACCCCATGCAGCACTCAACTTGAGCCAGGACTGACTTCCAAACGCAGTGGACAGGGGGAAGCTAAGCAGTGGCTACTTCCAACTCACTCCGGCTCAGCTCAGTCTCCCTTCTTTGAAGTCTCTAAAGAAGCAGTGTGAGGATTTGCCCAAGAACACCTTCAGGGCTCCTGGACTGGTTCTCCAGGATGCTGTGGAAGCCTTTCCCGCAGGGCTTTCTTGAGGTTATGTGACTGCTTCTTACAGAGGCACAGCAGTTCTGAAAAACAGTCACAGATTCATGGTCTTCTGGCTAGAAGAGGATTCAAAAAGAGCCAAGAACCACCCCTTATTGGTGGCCAGAGGGGTCAGCAGCCTTTGAGGAGACACTCCTTTCCCTTTCATCTCGCCTCCCCCACACCAATGGAATCCTGATTTCGACCCCTTCTCTGGTCCCTCACATTCCCTCCTCTCCAGAAAGACCCTTCCCTGGTCAGTGACACTCTTCCCCTTTTCTTTCTGTGTCCTCCTCCTTACTCACCCCCCTGCCTCCGCTGCCACATTTTTCAGTGACGGGATCTCAAACCCTTTTCCTGTCAGGAGCGGCGCCCCCGGCCCCCCAGCTGCTCCAGCCCCTCTGGCCCGGGCGAGGCAAGCCGGGAACATGGTTCAGGAATGCGGGGAGCTCTTTGAAGCAGGGCAGGGGGATGGGAGTGGCTAGGGAACTAGGTCCTCAGCCTAAACGCTGACAACAAGACCTCGGGGCCAGGATCTGGGAACAGAGTCCTTGTCTCCCAAGGTGCCGAGACCCAGTGTTCTTCAGTAGTTTCCTTGTCACATCCAGTGGGAATTGTGAACTCAGGTCTATCTATCTTGGGTACTTACATGTTTATACTAGACTCTTAGATCTTACATTGAGTACCTAAATGACTGCTCTGTGTGACAGGGCATCTAAACTGATTCCCAGATCTGTCTACTATGTGCACCCAAACATGGCCATACTGAATGCTAGGCAGCCAGATCTGTCTACATTGAACATTAGGATGTGTTTAGATCTGTAATTTCAAGAAAACTTGCTAGGTTCCTATTACTAGAGTCCCAAACTATCCTTCTTGTGGCCTCTTCAGCTCCCAAGAATCACATGTTTTCCCAAGTCATAGAAGCAGATTCCACTTCCACCCTATCCCTGGTGGGATCACCGGAGAAACCCCCATCTCCTAAGGCCACAGAAAGATTCCCTTATCTCCTCAGGACCACAGGGGTCCGAAGAAAGCAACAGGGCCAGAGGAGCAACTTCCAGTCTCCCAAGAGCCACAAAAGGTACACCAGAGCACTCTATTTCTACCTCCTAAAGCTTTCTCCCTACCTCTGGCTCTCTTGGAGGGGAACAGGGTCTGCTGCTCTAGCACTTGAATGTGACTCTGCTGGTTCACATCTGACTTTTCTTTGTGATTCTGGGCCAGTGACAATCTTTTTGAGCCACAGATTCCCCCATGCTGGATAGAAGAATGGATTTGTCATTGTGTCCCCTTACTTCACAGCTGCTCCCACATCTACTTGAGATTGTTTGAAAGGGATTGGGGATACCTTACAGCTCCCAAAGCTCTATGGACTTTAAGCCAATTTGCTTTCTCCACTGACACAGATCTCCAGTTCTGTCAGTCTTAATAAACAGCTTCATGTGGTCAAAAATCCAAAAAAAAAAAAGAAAAAAAAATCAAAAAAAAAACAACCAAACTTCAATACTCTTTGGATGAGATTTTCCACATTTACCTATAGTGAGCCTCTAAAAGCAGACAGGTAATTGCCAAGCCTGATTAGAAGTTTTTCCAGCTTGATAGGATGGACCAGAGCTTAGATGGTAGACTTGGCTAGCTCAGGATCCTCTCCATACTATGATAAGGCATCAGAGAGAACAATAAACCTAACCAACACACCCCAAAACCCAACACCAATTCCTGGGGAGCTGAAAAGCATAGGATTTAACAGCAATTAAGTAGCTAAGAAACCCCCAGGGTTCAAAGGTAGGCTTGGACTTAAATATCTGGGGTTTGACGATAATAAGTGGGGTGTTTGTCATTGGGTACTTTGGGTACTTCTAAGGTGGCAAAAAAGCCTTTTGCACTAATGTTTCTCCCTTTTGCCTAAAGGAAGCCCAGAGATAATGAGTGGTTTTCTAGGAAGGTGTATTTGAAAGGATGAGAATTAGCACTAGTTTGTACAATGGATCAGTGGACTCCAGACCCAGCTTGTTGTGTTCCAGAAACTAGGAAAGATGTTGTAGGAATCATAGAAGTTTACACCATAAAATACATGAGAAGATGAAAAGTAGTTGGATATTATTGTACCATAAGAAAGCATATAAATGACAAATTCAGAGAAATTTGGGAAGATTTGTGTGAACAGATGAAGGATGAAATTCGCAGATCCAAGAAAGGCAAAGAAACAAACATTTTTAAACAGTGTCTGTCATGTACTAGACATTATGCCAAGTGCTTTTTACATGTTATCTCATTTGTTCCTCACAACAATGCTGCAAGGTAGGTGCTATTATTATCCCTGTTTTACTGTCAAGAAAACAGAGTCAAGCAGAGGTTAAGTGACTAAGCTAGGGTCACTTAGCTAGTAAGCGTTTAAGTCAGAATTTGAATTCAGGTCTTCCTGACTCCAAGTATAGCCTGTACTCTATCCACTGTGCCACCAGCTGCCTCTTGAACTATATTAGATAGCCACAATATATAAAGAAAAATAAATTTGCAAAACTACAAGTCTCTGATTATCATAGTGTCCTTCATGATCTCAGAAGAGTGATGGTGAAGTATGCCTCCCACTTCTTGACAAAAAAGGCCAAGATAAGACATTTATTTTCAATGATGACCAATAATATGGTAGAAAGGAGGGCTTCTATTTGGGGATAGTGTGTTAGTGAGGAGTGACAGAAAAGAGAAAATCAATAAAACATTTAAAAGTACACAGAAGAAAATAAGAATTTCAGAAGGGAGCATATATGATAACTTTGTTATTACTTCATTAAACATACTTTTAAAACAAACTATGTAAGGAGTTTATGTTTTCATATAGAAACATTTTTCCATTCTTTGTATACTGGCATTTTCAGTGTTTATTGCCCAGTTTATAATAAAAGTTTTGTTTTTTTTTTTAAGTCACACAGCTAGTAAGTGTCTGAGGTCATATTTGAATTCAGGAAGATGAGTCTTTCTGGCTCCAGGCCCAGTACTCTAGAGCTGGTCAGTACCTTAGAATATAGAATATTAGACCACTTCAACCCCCTTATTTTCCAGATGAGGAAACTGAGACTAGTAGATGTAGAATGATTTGCTCAAGGTCACACAGTAAATAGTAGAATTGGAATTTAAATCCATGTCTTCAAACTCCTAATTCCACACTTTAAAAAAATACCATATGGAACTGTTCCTGGAAATAACTCCTGTGTATCTGCAGCCTCAAAATACAGTGCAGTCATCGGAAATGGAATTAGACCTTGACCCCAGAGCAAAGAACTATAATCAATTTCAGTTCTATTAAAGGGAAAGCTTCTTAACAATTAGAGGATGATTCTAGAGATAGAAAGACTTATTCTTCTTTTTATTTGCTTTCCAGGGTTATTGTTCCCCAGTTTGAAATCTCATATTTGCCATTTTCATCCTACTGCCATGTCAAAATCTGCTTTCTTAGGCAATCACATCTACCATTTGTTCCTTTGTCCATTTTTACATGTTCTTCTCTCACTCTGGATTGCCCAGATGTGGGAGAAGTACCTTTGCAGTATACATAAAGATAAAGGGTAGTCCCTGACCCATATCCATGTCCCAATACAAGGTTTTAGGTGACCTTAACCCAAGAATTCCTTGATCCTCCTAACGCAATAGCAGTGACTCAGGGGTCCAGGAGAGAGGACCAAAACAGCAATGGTGGCAGAAATGGTGGTGGGTGGCAGGAACAGGAACAGAAATATTGGGAATGGGAGTATTGAGGACAATAATGATGAGAGGACAGCATTGATTGAAGGAAGAGGCAAATTTGAAAAGGAAATAGCAAAGGAGAGGAATAAATGCTATTCTTGGACTTTAGAAATGTCAAAATATTGTTATGCCTGTGGAAGGACAGAAATGTTGTTCAGTCACGTCCAACTCTTCATGACCCTATTTGGGGTTTTATTGGCAAAGATACCGGAATGGTTTGCCATTTCCTTCTCCAGTTCATTTTACAGATAAAAAAGAGGCAAATGGGGTTAAGATTAAGTGACTTGCCCAGGGTCACATAACTAGTGTCTGAGGTCATATTTGAACTCAGGAAAATGAGTCTTTCCTACTTCAGGTCCAGCACTCTGTCTACTTCACCACCTAGCTGCTCCAAAGGTATAAATACTCAAATATTAAAATAGCTCTGTGATCTCATTGATGTATTTCTTTCAGTTACCCCAACCCATGCTCACTCAAAAGGAACAGAATAGGTAAAAGAGACTTTGGAGAATCATTGGTTATTAAGAAGCTGTAACTGAGTAAATCCAGCAACAGTTTGAGCAGGATGCATGGTGAAAAGTGTTTAAGTATGGATCAACAGAGGGAAAAACATTAGTAACCCTATTATCATAGTAGATATAGTCAGAGGTGTCAGAGTTGCATGTTGCTGGGAACACTCTCCAGCAGAACCCCAAACCAGATTAAAATGTAATTGAGAAACATCTAATATTTAACAAAATAAACTAGAAATAAAGTAGAATACAGATAATGTTAATATGTGGTTTTATGTGTATAGTTTAGCTGCTTCCATTTCTATTTGAGTTTGACACCACTGGTCCAGACTGCCTGGATGGAAGGAGGTAGTAGACAAGAAGTTGGGGAGAGATCTCCAAACTGGCACAGAGATACAATATCAGAAGAATGAGAAGCTTCAAATATCCAAATGGATGCTGGAGTTTTATCTTCCCAAAATAAAGCAATTGATAAACTCAACTTTCATAAAGGTGGGATTCCACACTACTCCTTTAATTGAAGGTCCAAATAGCTCAACTGAAACAATCAAAATTACCCATGAATAAATCCTTAATCAATGTGAGAAGGAAAAAGTGCTCAGAAGGTCATTGAATCAAGACAGATGAGATGACACAGGAAATACCTCGTGATTTGCTAAAAGAATCAAAATAAAAAAAACCCAGCAAGCTAGACTGGAGCTAGCCAGTTAAGTGATGGTTGAATCTAGCAAGAAAGAACTCCTGAGAGGGAATTGACCTTGGAAAGGAGGAAGAGAGAAATGAATTTCTCTCCATCCCACTTGCCCAACCTTCATTGACTAGGCAATGGGTTAATGAACTTTGAAAGGTCAGAAGAGCTAGGAGCTCCTTCTACATTAGTAGCAGTGTCCACCAGAACCTGTAGTGGTGTCCTTGGAGCAATAGTGTCTGATAGCAGTATTTGTATCATTAGCTGAGAGACACTGAAGACAATCACACAGAACAAGGAAAGGCAGCTCCATTACTCTACAAAGACACTGAGACTTGGAGCCCATTAGTTCTACCTAAGATGAACATCTGGCATATTATACAAAGGAAGAAAAGGACTTTCAGGAACTAGAAGGTACAAGTGACAGTCAATCTTCATTATTCACAGATTCTGTATTTCTGAATTCACTTACTCCTTAAAATGTATAAGTAACCTCCAAATCAACAAGGCTCTTTTGCAGTCATTAACATGTAGAGTGGCAAAAAATTTGAGTTGCCCAACATGCATGTAGGTCAAACAAGATGATGCTCTGTCTTCTTGTTTCAGTTCTCATATCAGAAACAAATATCCTACTTCCCCCATTTAGCCCCACATTTTCCACATTTTTGTGTTTTTCACTGGTGATTTTGCTATTCAAGATGACTCCCAAACATAATTTTAAAGTGCTATCTAGTAATCTTTAGCACAAGTGCCTTAAAAAGAAAATACATGTGCTTGATAAGCTTCATTCAGACATGAGTTATGGTGCTATTGACTGTGAGTTCAATATTAATGTGTACGGTCCATCCAGAAAAAGGAAGAGAAAGTGTACCAATGTAATGCTGCCCTGGAAAGTGCTAAAGTAAATGTGACCAAAGGTTCTCAGAAACCTAACCCTATATTTCCCCTAGCAGCAATAGTTCAGTGTTTGTTAGTTCAGTATTCTTGGTGACTTTCTAGAACATAACCACTGAGAATAATGAGAAGTGACTGTACCTCTTTGGTACTCCTTGCTCTCTAATGCCACTTCTAGGTTTTTTCCTAGCTTCCATCACATGGTAACCTCTCCTCCATTGAGGTTCATGCTATTCATATCTACCATCCAATCAAAATCCTGGTTCTATTGTCTACTGATCTTCAGGTCACTTCCCTTACTTCTTCAGTAAGTTTGGTGTGTGGCTTGCAATTTTTTTCTCCTCCCCAACTCCTGCCCTCACACTAGAGAACTTGACTGTACATATTGACCCTTGCTCACACACCCTTACTGACTCAGTTCCTCAAACTATTCACTTTCTCTTTCACTCCACCTCAATCATACACAAATATGGTCATATCCTCAATCTTGCCATCACCCACAAATGTATCACCTCCATGTTCAAGAATTCTGAAATTCCCTTATCTGACCATAATTTATTGGCTTTTCATCCCTCACCAAACTCTACTGTTCATCCACACTGTGACCTTGATCCCTCAACCCTTCAATTCTCTCACAGGTGCCCCTGCACTAGCCATTCTCTCTCCTTTTCCCTATCTTCACCCCTTGGTGAACCAGTTCAGCTCTCAACTGTCCATGTCTCTTGAGTCCCTGTAGCCTTTATCATATCACTGATTGCACTCTGCCATACTTCTGCTTTGGATTACTCCCCTCATTTTTTTCTATCTGTGTGCTCCTGAACAAAAGTGAAGAAAAATAATACAACCATTTTGACTGGGTTCACTACAAATTTATGCTGCACAGCTTCAACTGGGCCCTCACTGCTGCTAGGCAATCCTACTATATTTCTCTTATCAACTCACTTTCCCATTCTCCATAGAAACTCTTCCAAACCTTTTCATCCCTCCTCAAACATTCTAGGGCATCCCTCCTACCACTCCTTCAGCTGAGACACTTGCCTCATATTTTACAGAAAAAATTGAGACCATTTGTCATGGGCTCCCTCTTGCTCATCTCCTATCACTCAGATGCCTTCTGCCACTATCTTCTCCTTCACCCCATCTCACCTGATGAAGTAGCCCTACTCCTTACAAGTAGCTAACCTCTCTATTGTTCAAGTGATCCCATTCCATTCCACGTCCTCTAACAGATTACCCCCTTCTGGCATCCCTGCTCTTTCACTTCTTTTTTATTTTCTCCCCATCTACAGGCTCATTTCCTACCATGTACAAATATACCCGTGTCTCCCCCATCCTAAAAAATAATCATGTGATCCTAGTATGCTCTCTAAATATCATCCTCTATCTCTTCTGCCCTTTGTAGCCAAACTCCTTGAAAAGGCCATCTACAATAGGTGCCTCCACTCTTTCTCCTCTCCCTTTCTTCTTAACCCCTAACAATCTAGCTTCTGACATTATCATTCCATCAAAACTTCTCTCTCCAAAGCTACTGTTGATCTCTTAGTTGCCAAATACAATGGCCTTTTCTCAGTCCTCATTCTCATTGACTTCTCTGCACTCTTTGACACTGCTGATCACTTTCTTGATACTCACTTCTCTCTAGGTTTTTGGGACATCACTATTTGTTGGATCTCCTCCTACCCAGCTGCTCCTTCTCTGTCTCCTTTGCTGGATCCTCTTCCAGGTCATATCCTCTATACTACTTCACTTGGTGGTCACATTAACTTCCAAGCATTTAATTACCATCTCTCTGCTGATGATTCTCAAATTTACCTATCCTTTCCTAACCTCTCTTTGCATCTCCAAACTTTTGTTTCCAACTGCCTTTCATTCATCTCAAACCAAGTGTCCAGTAGACATTTTAAACTCAACATGCCCCCAGACTGAACTCATTATGTTTCCCCCAATCCTCCCTACCCCCACCTTCCCTATTACCATAGAGGGCAACACCATCCTTCCTGTGCCTCAGGTTTACACTCTAGGTGCCATCTTTGACTCCTTACTATCTCTCATCACCACTACCACCACCACCCCCATCACCATCATATCCAATCTATTGCCAAGACCTGTAAATTTTACCTTTTTCAACATCTTTTAAATGTAACTTCTTCTATTCTCTGATATTACTACAACTCTGATGTAGGCCCTTATCTCTTAATACTTGGACTATTGCTGGTGGGTCTGCCTGCCTCAAGTCTCTTCTCTCTAATCCATACTTCATCCAACCACCAAAGTGATTTTCCTGAAGTGTAAGTTAATTCATGTCATTGCTTTACTCAAAAAACTCCAGAGGTTCTCTCTTGCCTCCAGGATCAAATATAAAATCTACCATTAGGTGTCCAAAGTCTTTCATAACCCAGCCCCCTCCTACCTTTCCAGCTTTCTTATCTCTTACTCCCTATCTACCTTATTCCTCCTCTTCCCCATGACACTGGCTTTTTTACTATTCCATGAACAAAAAACTCTCTCTCTTGCTCTGGGCATTTTCACCAGCTGTCACTCATGCCTGGAATGATCACCCTCCTCATCTCTACTGAGTGGCTTCCCTGACTTCCTTTAAGTTCCAACTAAGATCTAATCTTCTACAGGACGCCTTTTCCAACCTCTTAATTCTAGAGACTTCCCTCTTCATTGATTCCTATTTATCTTGTATATAACTTTTATTGACAGGCTGGCACAAAGATTATCTATGTGCATGCCTGATTACTAGTTTGCTTTAAGTTTGAGTCCCATCACCCCAGGGACTTTCTGTACATACATTTTGGGGGGGGGGGGGCGGGGATTGTTTCTGTGAAAAATCTTCCTGGTTACACCTGCTTAGAAACTACCCTTTCTAGATGATTTCAGTGAAACTGAAACCTGAAAAGACTGAGGTGAACTGATGCAGGGTGAAGTGAATAAAACAGGAAATAATTTATAAAATAGCAGTGCTGTTAAAAAAAAAAAACAAGTTTGAAAGCCTTAAGGACTCTGATCAATGAAATGACCAACCATGATTCCAGAGAACCAGTGATGAAACATATTGCCCATCTCCTGATAGAGATTATAGACCCAGAGTAGAGAATGACTTTTTTTAAAAATATGGACAACATGGGAATTTCTTTTGTTTGATTACGTGAGCTTTTTAAAAACTTTTTCAGTGTGAGGGGGAGGAAAGGAGGGGAAATAAAATCTATTTTTGCTAATAAAAGTGAAATTTAATTTAAAAATAAAATACTCTTTCCATAAACTAATGAGATTTGATGGATTATCATTGGGAAGCACACTGGTGGGAGTCATGAGTGACAGTACTAGAAAACCCCATAACCCTCAGTTACCCCTAAAATCTTGAAGAAGAATAGAAGGCAAATACCCTGTGGAATACCCAAATTCCAGTGAGAGTTTGAGATGGGAGAATGAATCCAGATTCCTTGCTACATATGTATAAATGATAATTTTATCCTTAAAAAGGTGAAGAATTAGACAAGGGAGTTTTCATTCTGAATTTGATTCTCCCCAACAAAAACAAACATGAAAATGATAGAAACTTTGTGGGAAGTGATTATTCTATTATTGAATTTGTGATAGTGAACAGAAAAGCTGGGCGTAGACTGATGTGTTCCCTAGATTTTAGAAGAGAAAACTTCAGAAGGTTCAGAGAGAAAACCGATAGAATCCATTAGCTTAATATTCTATAGGGGAAGTTGACTAGGGTGAGATGGGAAATACTCAAGCATGGAATTCTGAAGGTACAAGCAAAAACTATACTGAGGAAGAGGAAAAGGGTAGAGCTGCCTAAAGAGATGGATATTGCTGCACTATGTTGCACATCGATGAACTTATATTTCAAAAATACAAGTATAAAAGAGGGAAGAAGAGACCATTAACTGAAGATGAATATTGAAGACTATGCTGATAATCAGTTCTATAATAATAGTGTCAGGACCCCTGAAGCTCAGGAAGAGTGGAGGCAACCAAAACAAGAGAAGGGTCAGAAGGCTGTTGCTTGGGGTAGATGGTGATATATAACTAATACAAGGAGAAGACTGTACCACCCATCTCTCATTTTCTTCCAGTTTTTTTCAGCTAATAAAATGGTCTTTAGACTGGGAAAGGGAGCAAAAGCGTAGATCTAAATCTGGAAGATAATTTAGAGATGAATCTAGCCCACCACTCATTTTATAGATGAGGAAACTGAGGCCTAGAGAGGTTAACTGATTTGTCCAACACAGGTAGGAAGTGTCAGAGGTGGGATTTGAATTCAGGTCCTCTGACTCCAAATCCAAAAATCTTTCCATTGTACAACTGACCTCAAAGATTAGCAGAGTTAAAATTGAAGATAAATGAGGTAGTTAGAAAATGTCCAAGTACTCCCAATGATTCAGGTCACGAGACCCAGAGGACCTGCATTCCAGGATACTGAAAGAATTGGAGGATGTGATTCGCCAGGGTATTGTTAGTGAATTTTGAAAGATCTTGAATATTGAAAGAGATATCATAGAACTGGAGCAAACTATGAACTATAGATCATGAGTTGTTTTTTTTTTAAATTCTAGGATTTATTACTAAAGCGACAGTTTAGGAGTATTTAGAAACAGAAGCAAGGATCTCTAAAAGCTACCACAGCTTTACAATAGTCAGTCATTTGCCTTTTTAACAGAGTAACTAGATTGGTAGCTCAGGGGAATCCTATAGACATAGTATACTGAAATTTCTGAAAAGCATTTGATGGTCTTTCATGCTTTCCTGGCGAACAAGTTGACTTAATATTGATGTCTAGATATCACAGTAAGGTGGATTTGGAACTGACTGAATGATGACCAGACCTAGAAAGTACTGATTGTCTGACCACTTCTCTTACTTTTCTTTGTTGGTTTATCATCCATCTTCTGTCTTCTAAGCCTATACCCACTTTCCTATTTTCTTTCTATGATTTTTCTCTTATCTCTTCTCCAGTCCTATGGGTTCAATTATCATCTGCCTCCCAATCTATTTTTCCAGCCCTATCCTCTCCAACTTCTGTCTTGAATTTCCAGATGTTTGATGGACATTTCCATCTGGATAAGTGGATCATAATTCTAGAATTGAAAGAGTCCTTGGAAGTTATCTAAATCCAATTCCCTCATCTTAGATATTGAGAAACCGAGTCCAAGAGCAGTTAAGGGACTTGTCCAAGGTAGCAGAGGTAGTTATCATCAGAGGTGGGAACTGAACCTAGGTCATGTTCCTCTAGGGCCAATTCTCATTCCATTGTTCCATGCTGTCTCCAATGTCCTGCTGCCACCTCAAACTCAGCATGTCTAAAACCAAAACCATTATCTTCCTCCTCAAACTGCCCATCTTCTAAACTCCCTTGTTTTGGTGATGTCTATGCCCACCTTCCAGAGCCCCAGACTCATCAACCTGAGTTCTCTTTGATAATTCCCTCTCCTCACTTTCCAGATTTAAAGAGTTGGCAAATCCTATCAATTCTACCTTCCCAATATCTCTTGCTTCCTTTCTCCTCAAGCCACCAGCTCCTCAAGTTAGATCCTTATCCACCTGAACCATCAGTCTAACCAATCTCTCTGCCTCCAGCCTCTCCCTGTCTTCAATCCACTCTTTAAAAAGCTGCCCAAATAATCCTTCCAGACATCATTCACTCCTCTGCTCAAAATCCAACAGTGCCCCCTTATTGCTTCTAGCATAAAATATAATCTCCTTTGACCTGACATTTAAGGCCCTCTGCAATCCAGTTGCAGGGATGAGAAACTTGTAACCTCAAGGCCACATGTGGCCTTATGTGTCCTTGTGTGTATCCTTTTGATTGAGCCCAAGTTTTACAGAACAAATCCTTTTGTCAAAGGGATTTGTTCTATGAAGTGTGGATTCAGTCAAAGGGCTGCACTTGAGGACCTAGAGGGCCACATGTGGCCTCAAGGTCGCAAGTTCCCTACCCCTGATAAAGCCATCTTGCCTTCTTTTACATTACTCCCTTTCATACACTATGTGTTCCCACCAAACTGGACACCACTGGCTATTACCCTGATCTTGACATATTGTCTTCTATTGCTGCTTTAGCACAGTCTATTCCCCACATATCTGGAATGCATTCCCTTGTCACCTCTGCCTTTCATAATCCATATCTTTCAGGTGCCACCTCTACCATGAAGCCCTCCCTGAACCCCCAGTTAAAAATGTTCTCTCTCCAAATTTCCCTTCAAGAGTTTTATCTGGATCTTCCCTTTGCCCTCTTCATTTTCCTGTCTTTTGCAAATGTAGACCACATCCCCTCCAACCAAACGTAAGCTCCTTGAGACCAAGAATTGTACTATTTTTCCCTTATTCTCAAAGTGATGCAAAAAGGATTACACATAACAGCTACTTAATGTGTGTCTTTTGATTGACTTGAAGCAGCAGTGATGGAAGACTGAAGTGTGGGGAGGAGTGAAGGGGTCTACTTGGCAGGATCACCATGTGTCAGGTGTCTTACTGTAGAGATTCCCTTTGTGCCTGGATTACACTGGATGACTGTGATCATTTCTAGCTCTTAAATTCTATAATTCTATAATCACTGTTTTTCCCTCCCCATGATGGAGACTTATTTTCTCTCTTCCTCTCCTCCAGTATTTAAGAGTTATGTCTTTCCACCTTTGATGACAAGAGTTTTTCTCCTCCAAATCCTCACGGTGGAGAAGTTGTGCTGGTCCCCCATGATGGAGAGTTGTTTTGCCTTTCTTTCCTCCACCTCCATGATGGAGACTTTTTTTTCCTGTTCCCTCTCCCCATTCCGTAATGGAGAGTTGTCCTACCCTTCTCCCTCACCCAAGATAGGGAGCTGTTTTGTTCTTTCACCACATCCTTATGATGAAATGTACCATCCTTCTACCCCTCTTATAGAAGTTGTCCTACCCCTATGATGGAAGGTTGTTCTGTCTTACCCTATTCCATAATGGAGCTGTTCTATCCACATCCACCTTTCCCCAGTGACAATGAGGTGTTCCAGTCTCCCATAATGGAAAGTTGTTTTAGCCTTCTCCCCACTCACCACCCCCTCCTAGCATTATGGAAAATTTTTTCCTCTTTTTCTTCCATAATGGAGATCTGTTATATGCCCTTTCCTCAGGATGGAGAGTTCTTCTGTCTTCCACAACCTCCATGATAGAGAATTGCTCTGTTCACTTCCCTCATATGTGGTAAGAATTTTTTCTGACCTTTCCACATCCCCTCTCCCATCACCATTTTGGAGATTTCTTTTGTTTCTTCATGATGGAGGGTTGTATTGTCCTCTCCCCCACTCCCATTCCCACTCCCACTCCCACCCCCACAACATGATGATAGAGAGTTGTTCTTGTCCTCCATGATGAAGAGTTGATCTCTCTCTCCTGACTCAGACCCTCTTTCTTGGTCCCCACCCCAACTTCTCAAGCAGAAGTACAAGATGCGTGTACAGGTTGGTTTATTTACAAATATACTGAAGTGTTGCTTTTTTCCATTTTCTTTTTTTTCTTTTTGTGGGGAGAAGCGAGAGGTTATGAGCTTGAGGGCCAGGAGGCCCAGACACTGTTACCCGGCTGGACTGGGAGGGCCGGGGATTGGAGTGGGAGAAGGAAGGGGAGATGGAGGGAGAGAGTGGCAAAAGGATGTTGTAAACTCTAATAAATAACTTAACAATGACGAGTTATTAAATAAAAATGTCAGCCTATGCACACCAGAGAGGGGGTTGGGGAGCAAGGCTTAAGGGTAGGGGGTTTGGGCAGTGAGATTCTGTACAAGTTAAACAACAGCGTCACCTCAGCTACAGGGTATACAGGAACACCTGAGACACAGAGACAGAAGGACAGAGGGAGATGGAACAGATGGATATACGGGAAAGAGAGAGAGTGACAGAGATGGAGACAGACACAGAAAAAAGAGACAGAGAAAGAGAAGAATAATGAGAGCCAAAGACAGGAAAGAGATGGGCACAGCTGCAGACCAGAGGCCAGAGCAAAGATAGTCTCTTAAAAATCAAAGTTTCCAAAGTCCTAAATAACTGTGAGTCCTTTGCAGTCACTATTTAACCCCATGTCTGTGTATGTGTGGTGTCTGTAGATGGGAATGGATGAGAGTTTGTGGTGATGTTTAAATATGTGCATGTGTGCTCATGAATGTGCTATGTATGTGTGAGAGTTCATGCCCTTCATAGCCCTTGGTGTTTCTGCCCTCTCATTCAGTTATTTCAGTGGCTACTCCTGTCTAGGAGGAATCTCAGACCCCCACCCCCAGTCAGCTCAGGAAGAAACTAGGCTGCTACCCTTTCTCTGGTCTGGCAGGAGTGGAAGGGGAAGTGGAGAGACTGAGTCTGGGCTGGAGAAAAAGAGGCAGAACTTTGTTGGTGGGAATGGTCAGGGAGGTATGGAGAAGTACCTTGGTCTGAGGGTCAGAGGCAGGTAAGGGGATGGTATGGCAAAACAAGAGGGCTCAAGCTCTCTTTAACTCCTGTTCCTCTTCCTCCCTAGGGGAAGGTTCTTCTGGGAATGGACATTGACCACCCTAATCCCCACAGGGCAGGACTCAGATGACCAGCTGTGAGCTAATGTACAAAGTAGATGCCCTAGGGCACCATCAGCTTTCTGGTGTTGTGGGTAGCAGATTCTAGTACCACCATCCAGACACAGGGTTTCTATATTGTCCTTGCTAAGGTCCTCTCATCTAGTTCTTAGACTCCTCCTATTAATGGTGAGACAAGAAGGAGGAAGAAATAGGAAGTGGCTTTTCCCACATATTTCCATGTCTGTACCAAAGTTCTTGAGATAGATAGAATGAGGCTAGGCCAGTAGACTCCACTCCCCCTGCTTCCCTGGTGTAGCTCAGCATCCACTCCTCAGAAGGCTCAGTGACTCCCACCACTCCTTGGTGCAAATTCCTGGCTCCAGTCAAGCTGATTTCCCCATTGTCACACACACTGGTCATGTTCATTTGTCTCTCAGCACTTCTCAGTTCCCTTTGCACCTCACTTGTCCTTGTTCTTCCTCCACTTTCAAGGCCTAATTTAATTCCCACCTCCCTGCCTACATGAAGTCTTTCCTGACCATTCACATCCTCCCCTATACAGTACTTAGTTTCTGCATTGCACAGTTCATCAAGGCTTTTGTCTTGAAATACTTGCAAATGGTTTCACAGAGGATGGTCTTGCTTTCCCAACTGGGTCATAGATCCGTAAGGGCAAAAATGATGCCCCATTCCCTGAAATACTGATGGAAATGCTTGGACCTATATTAGGTCCAATTACTAGTTCCAGTTACTAGCATAATTACTAGTGGAAAGGGCACTGGAGTTTGAGTCAGAAGACATGGATCTACTTACTACTGTCTAGGTATTTGACCTTTGGGAAATCCATCCTCTTGTTGTATTCAACATCTTCCTCTATAAAAGGACAATATTAAACTAGGAGACCTGAAGGGTCTCTTAGCCTAACAGCAATCTGATTCTCTCTTCCACAGGTCTATCCTCAGGGAGCAGGGCTGAGGCCCAGGCCTGGGCAAGAACAAGACTCAGAATAGGGAAAGATGTGACCCCAACTCCATAGCACATGGGTTCTGCCACCTCATTCTGGCTGAGGTCATTCTTTGGTTGTATCTCTCAGCAGACACTGAGGAAAGAGTGGGTTCCTAGCCTAAATGGGACTAGAACTAGGAATATGATGTAGTGGAAAGAGCATTTGGAGAAAGAGGACCTGGGCTTGGCTAATTACTACCTATGGGACCTCACCCAAATTGAACCCTTTAAGCCTGTTTGCTTATTTGTAACATGGGGGAATTGGACTAATTAACCTCTAGGGTCCCTTCCAGCTTTAAATGCTCTGATTTTAGGGAGATGCTTACAACAAGTGCCATACTGGTGTCTCTGCTGAGCTCCCCCAAAACCTAGCTTACATTCAAAAGATATATGAAAGTGACTCCAGACTCCAAGACAGATCTGATCTGACAAAGTCTGGAGGCAGGGCAAATAGTTAAAGAGGTTATGTTGCTTCATTTGGAGCCAGACTCTCAAGGCTGTGTTGGATTCCTGGCTGATTAGTATATGCCAAGGCAACTCTGTCCATGCCAAGGAAAGCATTGTGTCCCAGGTCTTTTGTCCCAAGCCCTTGGTATCTTCCTTTTCCGAATCACCAGATTTCTTCCTGAGTCTCTCCCTCCTTTCTTTCTGTCTTTTAGATCTGCCACCTCGTGACTTCTGCCACCATGTCCCAGGCCAGGGAAGTCATCCCTAGAGAAATGAGAAGCTCTTAAGAATATTTTGAAGACAAAACCAAAAATAATTCCGATGAAGGAGAAAAAAAGAAATGTCTAGAGACCAATGTGGATCATAGGAAGCTCATAAACTGTCTTACATCTTAAAAAACCCTGTATAGAAGACAGAATTAAGGAATTAAGGGACCTGTCATTTACCACCTAGGTGATTTTGGGCAAGTCCCTTTAACTATCTGGGTCTCAGTTTTCTAATTTGTAGAATGAGTGGGTTGGCCTCTATGTTCCCTTTCAATTATAGGATATACAAGATCTATGATCCTATAACTCTCAGAAGCAAGGACAGCTACCTGAGTATGAATACAAAAGAATAATACAGTTGGGTAAAAATAGGGTCACAAGCTTTAAAATCCCAAATGAGCTAAAACTGGTGATGAAAGCAAAGGACACAAAAGAAGGATGAGGGCTTTTTTAAAAAGCTTTGTTAGGAGCATGAAGATGATTCAGGATGGGATAGGATCCAAGTCTACTCAGGAAAGAATGGATGATAATGGACAACAAAGGGGGAACAGAGCTTACTTTACTGATTTTTTTTTTTCCTACCAAGAACAATAATCTAAGAAGAACGTGACAAAAATGGTTAGCAGGGAGCTGGAACTCAAGATGAGCAGGATGGTCAGAGAGTACCTGGCTAAAGAACAAAACTGCCAAAACAAATACTGTATAATAACAATGACCAAGCTTAGCAGCTCTAGAAAAACAGAAGAGCCAAATGTACCTCCTATCCTTAGGTGACCTGGGAGACTGGAAGGAAAGACACAAGCACTTATTAAGCACCTACTATGTGCCAGGAGCTGTGCTAAGTGTTTTACAAATACAGCCCTGAGAGACAGGCACTGTTATTATACCCATTTTACAGTGGAGGAACTGGAAGCAGACAGAGGTGAAGTGACTTGCCCAGGCTTACACAGCTAGTTACATATTTGAGGCTGGATTTGAACTCAGGTTGTCCAGATTCCAGGTTCAGAATTTGTGTATACTGTCAATAGATTGATAAATCAGTTCTACAGAACTGCTTTTTCCCTCTTTCTTTTTAATTCCTTGTTTTAAAGTCTAGTTTACTGTAAAGGGAATGGGAAGAGGTATATTCAAAAATGAAAGTGATTTAAAAACAAAGATACCACTAATTTTTTTAAGAGAGTATCTAACTGCTCTCCTTGGATTCTAGTTACAAGGCCCAGAAGACTTTCATTTGGGGTGCTGAAAGACCTGTAGGATAGAATTACTGAGTCACTGTTGGTGATTTTTAAAAGATCTGGGAAGACGAGAAAGCTATGCAAGCCTGGAGACAGGAAAATATTCTATTTTTTAAAGGGAAAAGGTTAGGATTTGTTAACTCTAGTGCAGTAGTATTAAATTTAATTGCTAGCAAAATTTAGAATATTTTATTAAAAGGTTGGTTTATGAGTCACTAGAAAGTAACCACCATGAGGGCAAGAACTGTTGGTCATTTTTTTTCCTCTTTGCATTCCCAGTGCTTAGCACAGTATACTATAGGTGCTTAATAAATGTTTGTTGAATTGAGTTTTTAGATAAGGAGTCTGCAGGGATTCGTTAAGAGTAGGCCATATCTGATTTACCTCATTTTCTTTTCTCTTTTTAATAGGATTAGTAGATGAGTGGGTTAGGGCAATGTCATAGTAACAGTGTTCCTGAATTTTCCCCAAAACCTTTGACAAAAGATTGGATGCCAGTACACCTCAGATTTTAAACTGGTTGAATGACAAAAGCCAGAGAATCATCATTAATGGATGTCCCTTTGAAGAGAGGTCCCTGGTGGAATACCCTTGAGCTCTGCGAACCAGTGATCTAAATGAATCAGTAGATGATCAAACTGGAAGCTGGCAGAGCTGGGAGGGAGAGGGGAGTATCCAAAAAAGACCTCGAAAAACCTAGAACACTGATCCAAATCTAATAAGATGAAGTTTAATAGAAATGTAAAGTTTCTTTTGGAGTTAAAAAGAAATCAACCTCCCAAGTGCAGCACAAGGAGAAGTGGTTCATTGGCTGTGTGTGTGTGTGTGTGTGTGTGTGTGTGTGTGTGTGTGTGTGTGTGTGTGTGTGTGTGTGTGTGTAAAAAGATTGCTGGGGTTTACTGGACTGCAATCTTGATATAAGTCAGTGACAGAGTAGACAACATGGCCAATTCCTCCTGACGCTGAATAAAAGAAGCCCAGTGTTGAAAAAAGAGGGAGGTCATAGCCCTCTGCTGTGGTCAGATTCCACATGGGTATTGTATCAGGTTCAGAACACCACATTTTAGGAGAGTCATTGACAAGCACATTCAAAGGATGGTGAACAGGATGCTGAGGGGACTGGAGATCGTGCCATGGAAAGATCCACTGAAGGAACAGGGGATTTTTAATCTGAAGATTTGGGAAAGGGGAGGGGAAAGTCGAGACAATAGCTATCTTCAAGTACTTCGAGTGCTCTCATTGGAAGAGGAATTAAATTCTCCTGTTTGGCAACAGAACTAGGAGCAGTGGGTGGAAATTACAAAAAGGAAAATGTAAAGAAAAATTTCCTAATAAGGAGGAGGTAGTGAAGTTCAGAAAGGAGTTGGACTAGATGTCCTTTGAAGTCCCTTCCAGTTCTGAGGTTCTGTGTCCCAGGTTTTTCCCTGTCCCCCAGGTTTCTTCCTGAAGAATGTGTCTCTTTCTTTGTCCTCCAAGCTGGCTCATTCTTCTGTGTCACTGTCTGGTAGTTTGCAGCCTGCGGTACCCAAGCCACAAGATGTACCTTTCCCTTTTCTAGCACTCCCTCCATGCCAGTCTGGAAGAATTCAGTGAAAAAAATGTGAATACTAGGTCACTGCCCGTTCCTCAGAGCTGTGGCTTGCACTTTCCCTTCCCTTCCTCCTCAGTCTCCTGACTCTGCCCCATCCATTCTGAGCTCCTCTTCTTAGATATCAGGCAGACAGGTAGAGGCTGATGGGAAGGAGACCTGTTTCAATCTCCTCATAAGCCCTTCTACTTGAAAAAGATCTTGGATTCCCCTCCCTGCTGTTTCTAAATTGAGTTTCTCCTTGCTGGACAAAGGTGGGCTGTGAGTGTGAGGTTATCACTCATGTCTTTGTAGCTCCCAGGGTCCTTCTCCACTGGGATATTCCTTCCTAGGGGCCAGGAACTTTATTTCACGTTTGTAAACTGAGGAAGTGGGGGCAGAGCTGTGAAAAAGGAGGAGATGTTGCAAGGAGAAGGGGAGGCAAAGAAAAAACTGTGCTCCTTTGGAGTGAGCCCTCCAGATCCTCCACCACCTATCCCCAATGACCTCAGGTAGCCTAAGTCTACCTCTCCTCCCACAGACCTCCCTCCAGCTTCCTGTCTTTTAACGCTGCCCATACACTGATAAGTCCCTGGGACACCACCACTCCTCCCGACTGTGGATTGAGGAAGGGGAGACAATGTGGTACAGGGTGTCAAGAATATCTGGACTTGAGGCCTACTGGGCCACTCACTCTCTATATGGTCAAATTCCTTCTCATCTCTGGGTCTCAGTTTCCTCCTTTGTAAAATGAAGTGGACTGGGCTATGACTCAGGTCCTTTTCAGCTCTAACATTCTAGACCTAGAGCAGAGGGGTGCCAGTGCCTAGGGGAACCAGTCCTCACACACAATGTCCCAGTAGCCTTCTGGAAGCAAGGCAGGGTTTTTCAAAGGTGAGGCTTTGTTGGGGGTAGGGGAGAGGAACGGGAAGGGGAGGGAAAGCACCTCTGAAATGCCCCTGCCGGGAACCTGCCCCATCTCCCATCTCTGTTCTGGCCCTAAAGGGGCAACTTTACAGGATACAGAGGCAGTGATGTCTTCAAATGGAAAGCCTGGAGGCCCAGACTTCTCTGACCCAGCATGCCAGCCTCTGCCCTGGCCAGGCCTGACCCTGGCAGGGGGAGGAAGAGAAGGAAGGAGAGATAAGAAACCAAGCCACGCGTCACAGATACGTTCACTTCTCACAGGCTAACTGGCAACTTGTCCACAATTAAGAGTTCTGGGGCATGCAGTGAGGGTGGGGCCTCTGCCAGGGAAGGGGGTTCTCTTGGGGGCAGGGCCTTTGCTGGGGGGCAGGGCCACAGCAGGTGTCGTTCATGAGGGGAGGGGTTTTAAAAAAATATATCGAATTTAAGCTTCCAAAAAAAGACCGGGAAGAGGAGGATGAGGACGACTGGGATGAGGAAGAGGAAGCCCTCCGGGAGAGGTCTGAGGCCAGAGGAGAGTGTTGGGGGGGAGGCAGAGGGGCAGGTGGCCAGTCTGTCCATGTGCCCTGCCTGGGGGCTCCTTTAAGGTGAGAGGTCTCTATCGGCCAGAAAAGCCCCTGGGCACAGGCTCCTCCATGCCCCTGTGCGGGACAGCCCAGCTGGGAGCCACAGAAAATGGGCTGGAAACTTCGGGAGCCACATGGGCTGGGCCAGCGGCTGCAGGAGCCACAGTGGCTGGGAGGGCTGGGCACCATATGGCTGTTGAGTCTGTCTCGGCAGCACGGCTGGCCTGCCCACCTCTTCTACCCTCCGGCCAGCCCTGGGGCTCCATTCTCTCTCAGGATGCGAAGTAGGAACTCTGCATGGAGTAGAGCCTGTCGATGGGGTTCCCTACTCGTGCCTGGAGGGAGCCCACGTCGGATGAGCCCAGGAAACAGTCGCTCAGACTCGTTAAGGAGGTATCACTGTCAATGTCGTGGAAAATGGAGTCGTTTCCTAAGGAGCAGACACTGGGTCAGAGTCCTGGACCTTGGCCCTAGGGACCCCTCCCCAGTAAGTATAGAACCACATGGGCCCCTGGCCACCCAACTGTGTAGAAGTGGAAAAGATTAGATGACCAGGGCCTGCCATCCCACAGGTTCCTGAACATGTGACATCTCTTCTACTGGTCCAGGGGCATCAGGAGACCTAGGAGAGGTCTCCATGTTCCTGTACATTCCCCAAGAGAAGTTCTGAGCCCTCCTCACACCCAGGTGAATCCCTTTTCTCTCTCTTATCTTCTTGTGACCTCTGGTACACCTGTGGTACTAAGAAATGAGCCCCTCCTGCCTCCCAACAAGGGTCCCTCCCAAGATTCCTCCAAAGTGCCAGGTTCAAGCCTCCAGCCCCAAAGAAGCCCCCAGAGCCTGATCCAGGGAAAGCCCATGCTACGGCACAGAATGGGGGAGGGGCAGTCCTGATTCTTTTACTGCTATCAGGAGAAGATGGACTAGTTCTGACTTATTTACTGCTGAAGTGGAGTGGCCTGGTTTGGGGTAGGGGTAAAGGGAGGGTGGGCTGGTCTCCCAGGTAACATATGAAGTATGATACTGGGGGTGGGGGAAGGACAGGGGTGGGTTAGGGATTCTTTTCCTAGGGAACCTGGTGGTAAGGCCAGAATCATGGGAAATTAAAGGAGGTGGGGCTAGGAGGCCCCAAGGCACTCAGAAACATGGGCCCTGGTGGGGGACCAGGATCCCAGGATATGGAGGACAGGGGACATGGGGCCTGGGACCTAATTGGGAGGGGCCGGGGTACCCTGGGGCCACAGGGCAGTGGGGCTGGTGGCTTACCATAGGGGTTCATGTGGTCACCTGGCATTTGAGGAGGCGTGAGGCCCTGCTGGAAAGGGTCACTGCTACCGTAGGTACTCTGTTCCATGGCGACAATGGGCTGTTGGGGGGGGGCCAGTGGTGTGTATGATGCCATCATTCCTTCCATTCGATTAGATAGGACCTCTGTAGGGACATGAGAAGGTCCTTCATTGTCTCCCCCTCCCCAGAACATATGCCCAGAGCTATACAAGAACCAGTAGGACCAGAGACAGTGAAACGCACTGTTAGCAAGAAAGCAGGGGAGAATACTAGGCAATGAAATAGATTATAAGCTCATTGAGGGCAGGTATATTTCACTTCTGTCTTCACATTCCCAGCATCCAGTATAAAGACTGACATATAATGAGAATTTATTATTTTTTTTATCGATTTTGATGAGATTCTGATTCTGGACCCTGTCTTGAGGGTTTGATTCAGGGAGAACAAAGATACCCCCATTTGTAGTCATTCTCATGAAGGCAGTCCAACATGCCTCTCACTTCTGGAGATACAGAACATTGCTTCAGCTCCTTTCCCAGAACTGTTTAACAATCTCAACCCTGGGGACACAGAATTTCAGAGGTGAAAGGCCTCTGAGAAGGTATCCATCAATCGAATCTCTTCCTAAACAAAAATGCCTTCTACATCATCTCTGACAAGGACCTATCTAGCCTTCGCTTGAAGATTTCCAAGATATGGAGGACTCATTGGCTCTCAAGGATCCTTTGGATAATTCTAGTTGGTAATTTTTCCTTATTTGGAGCCTAAGTCCATCTCTACAACTTCTGCCCACTGGCCCTAGTTCTGCTCTCTGGGACCAAGCAGGAGTCTAATCTCTCTTTCCTATGAAAGCCCTTCAGCTAACTGAAGATACCTATAATGTTCCTTATAAATCTTCTCTTCTTCAGGCAAAACATCTCCCATTAACTAATTCATAATGTGGTAGTCTCCAGTTCCCTAAACCTGTTTTGGACATGTTCTAGAACCTGAGGCCTCTAGGCTACATGTGACCCACTAGGTCCTCAAGTGTAGTCCTCTGACTGAATCCAAGCTTCACAGAACAAATCCCTTTAATAAAAAGGATTTGTTCTGTAAAACTTGGACTCCATCAAAAGATCACACCCACAAGCCTAGAAGGTCACATGTAGCCTCAAGGTTACAGGTCTCTGACCCCTGCTCTAGATGGTCAATGTCCTTTCTAAAATGTGACACCCAGCATGGAACACAATACTCCATATATGGCCTAACCGGGGCAGAAAACTTTCCTTTCCCTCCTTTTGGACATTACTAATTCCCCCCCCTGCCCCTCCCCCCATCTCTGCTAAGGCATCTATTAAAGGAGTTTTGTTAGCTGCTGAGTTACACTAATCAACTTATTAGTAAGTTTGCAATTCATTAAAACTCCCAGATCTTTTTCAAGGAAAATATTGACCCACTAGGCTTCCTCCACCCATCCTGTCCCATACTTAGGTAGTTGATTACTTGAACCCAAGGGTAGGATTTTACATTTATCCTGATTAAATTCACCTTATCAGATCTATCCTTCAAGTCTTCATAGTGCGGACATTCTACAGACCTCTGCTCTCCTCCCACCAGAGAACACCAAAACATCCATCCTAGCCTCAAGTCTGGATACCAGAGGAAGGAAAGGACAGAGCATCAGGTTTGAACCCTAAGGGTCTGGGTTCAAATTCTAGCTTTGCTACTTACTAGCTATGGGACCATGGCCAAGTTCTTTCCCTTCTCTGGGCCCCATTTTCTTCAAATATAAAATGGGAGAATGGTGTTAGATGGGATCATGGATACTCAGTCTGTTTTGTATGATCCCTCCTTTGACAATCTGATAAAGCTTATGGTCCCTCTTCTAATAGTGTTTTTAAATGCATAAAATACAATACATAGAATTATTTTAAAAAAATTATATTGAAATCATTTTAAAAATATTTTTTAAAACAAGTTCAGAAACCCTGAGTTAAGAGCTCCTGGATTACATGATTTCTAGCACTCCTTACAGCAGTAAGTCCTTAAATATTATGTTCACTTCTGAAGTCAGGGCTGGGTCTCAAACACCCTTAACACTTTAATAGGCAGATACTGCATACCCTATTCAGAAGCCTTACTTATCTTTTTAAGCTTCCTAATATTCTCAATGCATACCACATTTCTGGAGAGGTGCTGCTGAGCACACTCGAAGCTGGATAGAACTGACCTGCAATTTATCTTCTTGATTCTAGGGACTGTGGTTCAGAGAAACAGGGCCCTTGATAAATGCACACATTCTGATCATGTCGCCCCTCAGCCTCCGTTCTTTTTCCAATAGGAAAGGCCTTTGCTTGGCTTGACATGACCTTAAACCATGGTCCCTTTATCCCTGCAGCACCAAGAGACCACACACACACACACACACACACACACACAGTGTACACATACACACATACATATATACACACATACACACATATGTTCATACATACACACATATACACATGCACACACATACAACATACACACACACACCTTGCCCCAGCCGCTGTGAGTTCTGCTGCTCCTGCTGCTGCTGGTGCCTTCTTGCTAGCTTCTTCATCTGCACAAAAGGAAGACAGGCCATGTCAGGGGAGATGAAGCTGCCACCCAACTCCCCACTGGCCCTGGCTGCTGGTGGGGGGTAGCAGGTTGAACCAGAGGGGAGAAGTGGGAGGGGAGCTGAGAAGTAAAGATTAAATGGTCGATTACTCACCTTGGCTCTCTGGTTCTGGAACCACACCTGGACCACACGGACGCTGAGCCCTGTTTCAGCTGCAAGTGTCTCTCTGACCTGCTCAGGGAGAGAGGAAGCCCCAGTCAGCTCCCTCTATACCCCACCCCGAAGCTGTCTTTTACCTCCCAGAATGGCCCCAAGTTGACTCAGCCTCTCTCACTAGAAATAAACCTTCATCTGGAAAGAGCCAGAAAGAGATCTAGAAATATGGCCTCAGGAAGGCTTCCAGAAGTTGACTCCTCTTATCAAGTGGGATATTCCTCTAGTTGGAGGAGCGAATCTTCTGCCCTCTTGGAACAAACAAAACAAATCTAATACATCTTCCCCATAACAATCTTTCAAATATTTGAAGGCAGTGATCTTGTCTCCTCTTTTTTAGACTCCCAGATCCTTGCTCAGGGGGCATCTCGTCCATACCGCAGCATGAATCTTCTCTACAATATTCCTTACAGCCTCAGTCTGAAAACCTCTAAGCATGGAGGTTCCTATCTCAGGCAGTCTATTTTATTTTTGACTTGCCTAATTAAGGTCACACAACTGTTACGTGTGAGTCAGGATTCAAACCCAGGTCTCCTGACCTCATGTTCAGGACTGCCTCACCTTGATTACTTACAAAGAGAGAGCCGACTTCTAGGTTCCTTCAGCCCCAGGAACACAGGGATTCTTGGAGGGTCACTTGGAGAGGAGGGGACATTCTCCCAGGTCAGGATGGGAGGGAGTATGACCAGGAAGGAAGAGCAGAGGTATCTGAGAGGACTCACCTTTCGACAGGGCTTGGAGGAGACCTCAAAAGAGGCCTTGAATGCTCTCCTCTGCTGTGTGGTAAGAATGGTCCGGGGCCGCTTTGGCCTCCTAGGATCCTTTCCATCATCACTGCCTTTGCCCTGGCTGCCCTGGCCTTTGGCTGGCTTCACGTCACCATCCTCCTCATCACTTTTCACTGTGGACAACACATTGGACACATAGTTAGGAGCCTTTGAAGCCATCTAGGAGTAGGAAAAGACAGATCCAAGCAGAGGCCCATTCTAACAAGCCACCACAGTCCTAGATATAGCTTCAGAGTCAACTCCCTGGTCCATTGAGACCATGGCTCCAATTGGTCAATCTACTATTTGAGTTTATTTCTCTATCTGAGATGGGGAGTGGAAGAAAGTATTAATAACTCTAATTCCCATTTCTCCAGTGCCTCACAAAATACCCTTCTCACCACTGCATGGAAGAGAATAGCACAAAACATTATTATCTACATTTTACAGATGGGAAACTGAGACTCTGAGAGAGGAAATGGTTTGACCATGGTCATACAGTTATGATGCATCAGAGGCAGGACTTAAACTCAAGACTTAAACTCTTCCAACTACACTAGTTCATCATGGCCTCCCCTTACCTCCAAGGGCTAAGCCCAACCCCTCCCCACCCCCAATATCAGGGTCAGAGACCAAGATACCCAAAGGGAAGTCACAAGGGCTTCTGTAAAAACTCTAGAGGAGTAGATAACTGACAGGGAAGACACACATTCATATAGATATAAACATATAAATTCATTTGCACAAATAATGTCACTGTATCAAGAACCTGTGATTATGTCAGAAACTCTCCCCTCATAAGATCACGTTTTTATCTATCATCTATAACTTACTATCTCATAACACAATGTATATTCATACATCCATGTACATCCATCCATCCATGTACATCCATGTACATATCTATATTGTCATACATTTCTCACCTGGCTGCACAACTCTGGGACTTCTCTAAATTTGCCAGCCTGCCCCAGGAAGCTCCATTACTGGGAAAACCTCCTCATCCTGCAAGCTCTCATCTCCTTGCTACTCTACCTCCCCATTATCTTCTGCCTCTGATTGGAGGGGGAAGGTGAAAGCCCAGTTCAGGCATCTCCTCATTTCTCACCTGGTTAAACTATTTTGAGACTTCTTTAGTTGGCTTCTCCATCAAGATCCACCATTGGTTGGGTGCCATCTCCTCTCCCAACCCACCACTTGGAGCATTTTGGTGAGTTTTTCCCCCTATTAGTAAGCTCCTTGAGGGCAGGAACTGTCTTTCGTTTTTTCATATCTGTATCACACTGCCTGGAACATGTCATTGTAGTTATTGTGGTCATTTCAGTCATGTCCAACCCTTTGTGATCCCATTTAGGGTTTTCTTGGCAAAGATACTGGAATGGTTTGCCAATGCCTTCTCCAGCTCATTTGACAGATGAGGAAACTGAGGCAAATAGGGTTAAGGGACTTGTTCAGGGTCACATAGCTAGTGTCTGAGGCCAGATTTGAACTCAGGTCTTCCTAACTCCAGGCCCTGTGTGCTATCCACCTAAATGCCCCGCCTGGCACATAGTAGACGCTTAATAAATGTTTATTGACTGACTATCCCTCACTCATATATATATATATATATATGTATGTATATATATATACACACATGTAGATTTGAACACACATCAATACAGAAACCCACACATATATTCAAACACATAAATTTATAGCTGAAGACATCAGAGCAGGTTTCCATTAATCAATACATATTTATTAAGCACTTATCATGTGCCAGGCACTGTGCTAAACATTGTGTTTCATGAAGGAAGCGATATTTGAGTTGTGTATTGAAGGGATGATAGGACAGACAGAGATTTGGGGCAGAGAGAGAAATGTGGGCAAGGTCAAGGATGCCAGAAAATGAGGGGGACAACCAACAGTTCAATGTGCCTAGAGCAGAGAGTGTGTGGAGGCAAACAGTAGGAGGAGGGACTCATGGTTTAGGGGCAAATTATGACAGACTCTGAATTAAGGAATTTGCATTTTATTCTCTAATGGAAAGACAGCTGAACTAGGTCCTGAGTTCTGAATTCTGTCATCTACTACCTGTGTAACCATGGGCACATTTCTCTGGACCTCAGGCTCCTCATCTGTATAATGAGGAATCAGATGAGATGACCTCTCAGGTCTGTCCTAGCTTTAGATATCTGTGATCCTAATAGGGAATCATTGAATATATGTGAGCAGAAGAGAGCTGTGTTCAGGCCTTTACAATACGAAATACATCTGTAGGTGCATTGGAAGGAAGAGACTAGAGGTTAGGTTATCAGTTAGGAATAGACTGCAATAACTCAGATGAGAAGTGATGAGGGCCCGAACTAAGGTGGTAGCAGTGTGAGGTGATAGAAAGAGGCTCATACTGTGGTGGTAGAATTGACAAGACTTGACAGGGGTGGGGAAAAGGGATTGTAATGGAAGATCCCAGACTTTTGAGCTTGTATTAGTGATGCCCTCAACTGGAATAGGGAAGTTAACGTTTATTTTAGTATATGATGAGAGTGGAGAGCATCTCTGGAGCCAATTTCCAGTAGACAGAGATGTGGGAGTGGCTTAAAAGAAGAAAATGAAGAATATAGCTTGGTTTTGAAGGTGAGGGGGTGGGGCAGGGAATTGAAGTGAATTGAGAAATGTGGGACATCCTGGGCAAGAAACCCCTTTAAAATATATGTCCTTCATCCCTCCCCTCCCATCACATGCAATTAAGTTAATATTTATTAAACTTGCTTGGCACTGGGATACAAAAACAAAACGATAATTCTTGCCTCAAGGATTATGCATTCTCTTGGGGGTTGGGGTGATAGCAAGGGACACTCAGCTGCAATATCAATTGCATTCCAGGCACAGCCTGTGCAAAAGTATTGAGATGGGAAATGGAATACTGAGTTAGGAAATATTGAGGCCAGTTTAAATGCAACACAGAATGTGTGAAGGAGAATAATAGGAAATGATCTGGAAAGGGAAGCAGGAGCCAGACTGTGGAAAGCTTTAGGTATGAAGTTGAAGAGTTTATATTTTGTACTAGAAGTAGTAGGGAACCACTAAAGACTTTTGAATAGATCACTGACATGTTCTGCCCATATCTTAGAAAGTTATTTTGTCAGCTGTGTGAGAAAGGAGTGAAAGAGGCAGAGAGACCAGTTAGGAGGCTGTCACAATATTTCAGGCAGGAGGTGATAAGGGGCTAAGCTAGGGTAGTGTCGGTGTAAGTGAGAGGAGACAATGCCAGGGGTAGAATGATTGAGACTTGACAAATGACTGACAGATACAGAAACCTGTGCTCCTTCATGGGGGAAAATAGAGAGATGAAAGACTGTTCTTACCCATGTGGAGTCCATAGTCTAGAAGAAGGATGTTCATACACATGCACATGTGACATGGACACAGATAATGTATGTTCTTTCCAAATCATGGTTTAGTTAATAGAAGACTAGACTCAGTGTCAGAAAATATGAGTTTGAGTCTTGGCTCCAACACTTCCTGGCTGAATGACCGCTGACAAGTCATAAAGCTCTCTCTGAAGCTCCTGTAAAGCAAAGGCCTGCCTACCTCACAAGGCTGTTGGGAGGGAAGTGCTGTGAAAACCTTAAGGAGAGACAACCTGTTCTTGATCATCTATGGTGTTTTATATATATACATATATGTGTGTCTGTATATGTACATGTATGTATGTATATGTGTATATGTATGTATGTGTGTATATATTTATATATATGTATATGTGTGTGTGTGTATATGTGTGTGTGTGTGCATGTGTGTGTGCGTGTGTGTGTGTGTGTATAATAGCCTTTAAGGAGCATAGAACCTAGACTTTGGAGGGTAGAGAAGGGAAAGAAGGGCTGGATATTAGAATCAGCACATCTGCTTCCTGGGTTCCTTCTGGGGGCTAGCAGTAGTAAAGGTCTGTCCTGATCAGGTTCCGGAGGCAGGGATTAATATGATCAATATGATAATGCTCATTTACATTTATGTAGCACTTAACAATCTATAAAGTGCTTCACATCCATGACCTCGCTTGATCTTCACAACAACTCTGGGAGGTTAGCAGGGCAAAGTTATTAACCCAATTTTACAGAGGAAACCAAAGTTCAAGAAGCTTAAGCTCCTTAACTGAAGTCATACAGATAGTAAACAGTAGATCTGAGACTAGACTTAGGTCTTAGTTTTCACTAGACAATGACCTTAGGGGTCTTATGGGTAGCTAGGTGATGAAATGGATAGAGCACCAGGTCTGGAGTCAGAAAGACTCAACACTGTGAGTTCAGATCTGGCCTCAGACACTTACTAGCTGTGTGACCTGGGCAAGTCACTTAACCCTATTGTCCTCAGTTTCCTCATCTGTAAAATAAGTTGGAGAGGGAAATGGCAAACCACTCCAGTATCTTTGCTAAGGAAACACCAAATGGAGTCACAAAGAGTCCGATGGTACTGAAAAACAACGATAAAATAGTCAAATAGTCTGACTTATTTTACAGATGAGAAGACTCAAGTCCAGAGAAATAACCCACCTAAGTAAGTCATCAGGCTGAGTCTTGGGTCAATACTCTTGCTCTTTTGAGTAGATATGTTAGAGAGAAACATATGCCCAGGCAGCTTCTGCTCCCCTCCCCCTTTTTACATATAGAATTGATCTCTTTGAGAGATGGCTCAGAATGTCTCCTATTTCCTATTCTTAACCTGTCCACATATGAACCTTTGATGTTAGTAGAGAGGAGCCTTCTTTCTGCAACCTGGCACATTACAACCATCAACTGATTTAAATCAAAGCTGCAGGTCTACCTCTCTCAGGAAGTCTTAGATTAGCCCTCCCTCTGGTCACTCCTTTACATGCTCTTAGCTCCTGGAAAACTAAGCTGGCCAGCGTGTCTCACACTGCTCCATACTTCCCTTCGTTCAGTTCTGTCATTCTCCTTCTATTGTACGTGTGTGTCCCCTCCACAGGCCTCAGACTCTCAGGGTGGTAGGCTTCCACAGGGCCTCTTATCCAATGCCCCTTCAGTACCCCTCCTCCCAACTGATACAAGTTCCCTCTACTGTGCCACTGAAATGAAATTTAAAGATCTTTGTTGACAGGAAACTCACTACCACACAATAAAATCAGTTTTAATGTCAGAGAGCTTTTGTTATAAGAATGTTCTTAATGTGAAATGAAATCGTTCTCCTTATAAAGGAGCTAATCTCCTTGACTCTCTCAAAAAATACTTAAAATCATGTTTCTCCTACATTTTTCCTTACCTAGGCAAACATTCCCAGTTCTTTCAACCAGTGGAGAGGCTGGAGCAACCATATCCTGACTGCTGCATCAGTTTGTCACTGCTCTTCCAAAAATGCATTGCCCCCAAATGGACACAGATCCATTTGATCTGACCAAGGCAGAAGTCAGGGGAACTAGCCTTACAGTGAGTTGTCCTGAGAGGCAGTCAGCTTTCTGCTGCTCTGTGGCCAATGACAGGTCCCTGAATGGTTGGGCCTCTAACCAAAAGAGAGGGAAGTCCTTTTTCTCCCAAGCCCATCATTAGCTCACCAGTAGGTATGGAATTGGAGAAGGAAATGGCAAACCAGAACAGTATCTTTGCCAAGAAAACCTCATGGACAGTATTGATGTGCTATGGTCCACAGGGTCAGAGTCAGATTAAAATGACTCAACAACAATAAGGAATTAACTACTGGACCACAGAGCCTGGTGTGCTATATTGAGAGAATGTTACCCTCCTATGGTACTATGAGGTCATGAGAGTGAGGAATCTGACAATGGGTTTTTCAGGGAGAACAAGTCTGTTATATCATGGAAGGCAGGTCCTAGTGATTTGAAGGGGGTAGGTAGGCTTGTGCTTCCTGACTCAGAGTAGCTCTCCTAGGAATGTGGCCTATGAACAGACTGAGTCATTGGGTTTGAGAGTCATGGAGGACCATAGGTTGGTAGGCCTGTCCTCCCTCCTACCAAGACTGACCCTCTCTCTGCCCCTTGATCCTCTCCACCCCCACCAGCCCACGGCTCTTCCCAGAGGTAGGAGGCTAGGGACTCACCAGAGTCTGACTCATCCGGGCTCACAGAGCTGAGCAAGTCTTTCTCTTTCTCGTAGTCACTCTTGCAGAGTAGCTGGCCCTCCTTGAGCACAAATTCATCGCCTTTCCGAAGCTGCCTCTCACACACGCAGCAGCAGAAGCAGCTGAGGTGGTACACACATTCAAGGGCCCGCATCACGAACTCTGTAGGTGCAATCTTCTCCATGCAGCCGCTACACTTGGCTGCAAAAAGTCTGTTGGGGGGTAGGGGGGATAGGAAGGCTTCAGACACAGGGTGGATCTCTCCACCCTGTTAAGTGGGACAGAGCCCTTGGCTGTAGTGGTTGCTAAGGGACCAAAGTGGGTCTGCTCATTTGGCCCCCTCCCTCAAACCCTACCCCTACAGAGGTCACCCCTTAATATACACTGGAACCTTGATCTATGCTTCCTATAATAGGAACCTCATTTCCTCAAATGAAAAAATATTTATAAAGTACTTAATAGAGTGCCTGGCACATAGTAGGTAGGTAATAAATATTCAGATAGCTATATATACATATATATGGTATATATTATATACATACATATAAAGATATATATATATATATATGAGGAGCTGTCCCATGGTCTTCTTGGGTACTTAATACAGTGCCCAGCACACAGTAGGTATGTAATCATTGCTCATTCCCTTCCTCTTCCTTCTACTCTGTGAAGAAAGGGAGCTATATATATAATTAGGTAGATAGATAGATAGATGATAGATAGATAGATAGATAGATAGATAGATAGATAGATAGATAGATAGATAGATGAGAAGTGTGCCCCATGGGCTTCTTGGGTCCTGATCCAAGGTAGGAGGGCCTTTGTTCCCTGAGCTCTGGCCTTCTCACCTATTATTCGAGTTGGAAGTGACTTTAGAGATTATCTAATCCAAACTCCTCATTTAACAGGTGAGGAAACTGAGGCCCAAGGATGGGAATGGACTGTCCAAAATTACTTCTCTAGGAAGCAGGGTTTGGCCAGGATTGGAACCCAGGTCTTCTGGCTCTCATTCAATTGTTCTGTTCACTAGGTAGTGGGACCCAGGGAGGCCCCTAGAGACTTGCCTCAGGGTCACTTCGAGCTGAGAGACAAGTGAGAAGAATTCCCTGCCACCTAAAACCTCTGAAGCACTAGGAGTGGGTAGATTGCCCTGCCTTAGCTTCATGTAGAAGCTAAGAAGATTGATGGAAGAAAGGACATGGAAGAAAACAGCCAGGACACTAGAGGCCCATAAAGAAGCTGCTGGTGCCTCCTCCTTCCTAGAGAAGAGATGTGAAACTACTGGGGAAGGATGGTGCATACACTGGCAGGTGCAGTTATTATGAAGAGTCATTTTCTTCGCAAGGGGGAAGACGTGTCAAATTTTGAAGACAAGAGGGAGGAAAGATTTCTGAAAATGACTGTGCTATAAAAACAAAAGGCATCAACAAAGTTTATTTTTTTCTGCTTATTGCAAATTTATTTGGAAACTGTTTCATTACAAGAGTGGGACAGGGATTCACAGACCTGGCCCAAGGCTAGGGGAACCCCTCAGCCCAGGGTGTGAAAAGCCTTCCCTTTCACCCACATATGTCATGATACAATGGATAGAGCACTGAGCCTGGAGTTAGGAAGACTTGAGTTCAAATGTGGCCTCAGACACTTACAAGCTGTGTGACCTTGGGCAAGTCACTTAACATCTCTCTGACTCAGTTTCTTCTACTGTAAAATAGGGATAATAATAGCACCTACTCCCAGGGTTGTTGTGAAGGTTAAGGTAATTTTGTAAAGCATTTAGCACAGTGCCTGTTACATAGTAGTAATTTGATAGGCAATCAGTCAAGAAACATTTATTAAACACCTTCTTTATCCAAGCTCTGTACTAACTGATGGGGATATAAAGAGACAAAAAGCCCTAAAGGAGTTCACTGTCTAATGGAGGGGATGACATGCAAACAAAGATATACAAAATAAGCTCTATACAGGATAACAGGAAATAATTAAAAGAAGGAAAGCACTGGAATTAGGAAGGGTTAGGGAAGGCTCCCTGTAGGAGGTAGGCCTTTAGTTGGGACTTAAAGGAAGTCAAGTAGTTCAGTAGTCTGAGTGGAGAAGAGACACTATTTCAGACATGAGGAACAAACAGCCAGGGATAACTCAGAAAGCTGAGAGGTAAGAGAGTCTTGTTTGTGGAGCAATCAGGAAGCCAGTGTCACTGGATGGAGAAATATGTACTGGGGAGTAAGGTATAAGAAGACAGGAAAGATAGGAGAGGGGCTTTGAATGCCAAAATAGCATTTTGTATTTGCTCTTGGAGGCAATAGGGAGTCACTGAAGTTATATTGAGTGGGAGTGAGGGGGTATGACATGATCACTTTAGTGACTGAATGGAGGATGAATTGGAATGGGGAGAGACTTGAGGCAGTCAGACCCACTAACAGGCTATGGTAATAATGCAGGCATCAAGTAATAAGGGCCTGCACTAGAGTGGGGGGGTAGGGTCAGAGGAGAGAAGGGGGTATAATTAAGAGATGCTGAAAAGGTGAAATCAGCAGTCCTGGCAACGGCTTGGATTTGATGGTGGGGGGTGGGGGTGCTGAGAGATAAGTTGTGAGCCTGAGGGACTGAGAGGATGGTGTTGCCCTCTACAGTAATAGGAAGGGGAAGGGAAGGGTTTAGAGGGAAAGATAAGAAGTTCAGTTTTGCATTTTTTGAGTTCAAAATGTCTACTGGACATCTAGTTCTAGATATCTGAAAGGATATTGGAGATGTGAGACCAGAGATCAGCAGAGATGTTAGGGCAGATCTCAAAATCATCAGCATATAAATAGTAATTAAATTCATGCTCGCTGATGAGACCACCAAGTGAAGAAATATAGAGGGAGAGAAAAGACAGCCACCCAAAAGAGAATCCTCTGGGACACCTATCCTTTGAGAGCATGACTTGTACGAGGATTCATCCAAGGACATTGAGAAGGGATAGTCAGATACGTAAGCAGAGAATGAAGAGAGAGTGATGCTCTGAAAACCTAGAGAAAAGAGACCATCAAGGAGAGTGAGATCAATAGTGTCAAAGGTTGCAGAGAGGTCAAGAAGAAAGAATATTGAGAAAAGGCCATTAGGGTTGTCAATTAAGAGATAATTGGTAACTTTGGAGAGAGTAATTTCAGTGAAATGATGGTCAGAAACCAGATCAGGAAATGAGTGAGAGGAGAGAAAGTGGAGGCACCTATTAAAATGTGGACTTTTCAAAGAGTAGCCACAAGGCAGCGGAGATATAAGCCATGGAAGGATCAAATGAGGGGTTTTTTTCAGGATGGGGGAGACAAAGGCATGTTTGTAAGCACTAGGGAAGGAGCCAGTAGATAGGGAGATATATGATAGAATGAGGATTACAGAGGGGCCAATCTGTTGGAAGAGACAGGATGGAATGAGATCACTTGTGCAGGGAGAGATATTAGTCTTGGTAAGGAATAAGGCCACCTCATCATGTGAGATGGGTGAAAGAAGGGATAGTGGCAAAAGAGCGAATGCTGAGTAATGAGGAAGAGGGGAGCAGGGGGAGCTCACAATGAATAACCTCAATTTTTTCTGTAAAATATGAGACAAGGTTCTCAGCTGAGAAAGTAAAAGGAGGGGAAATTATGGCAAGTTTGAGGAGGAATGGCAGTGAATTGATAAATGTGAGGTAGAAGCAGCAGTGAGGGCTCAGGTGAGGTTGTGGAACACAAATTTGGAGTGGGCTCAGTCCGAATGGTTGTGTGGGACATGGAGATAACTGGCATCTTCATTTAGCAGCACATGTGTTTAGGAGCAAAGGTAGCTAATGGTAGGAGGGATCTAAGGCTGAAACTTAGCAGGGTGTAATCAGTGGTATGAGAAGAAAGCCAGGAACTCAAGAGAGGAGAACAGTGTAGAGCTGAACTGGTTTACCAAAGAGTCAAGACAGGGAAAATGGGAGAAAATGGCCAGTAGAGAAGAGATGGCCTAGGAGAGAACTGAAGTATCAAGAGATTTAAGAGCAGGGTGTCATGAACGAATAGGGCTTGGCGATGAAAGGCAGAGGGAGAGGTGGGAAACCAATAAGTTATGGTCAAACAAGGAGATTTCAGAATTCTTCAACATGGAAGTGGTGCATTTGTGGGTGATGGCAAGATCAAGGGTATGATCTTTGTGTTTGGCTGAAGTGGGGTGGAAGCGGAGCTCATGGGAAGTGAATGGGTTGAGAAACTGGGTGTTGAGAAACTGGGTATTGAGGGTGTTTGAGGAAGAGTCAATAAGTAGGTTGAAGTCCTCTAGAAAGAAGGCAAGAGTTCGGGAGGACAGAAAAATTTTGAGCCAAGTATGGACTTGTTGAGGATGAAAGGGAAATGACCTGGAGGTTTGTAAACAACAGCTACCAGGATGTTTAATGGGCAGTAGATATGAATAGCATGAACCTCAAAGAAAGAAGGGGTAGTGAGTGATAGCAGTAAGTGGAGAACCTGGAAGTGGCAGTGGGGAACAAAAGGTATTCTAACTGCCCTCCCTCAACCAATGAAAAGAGGGGAATCAATGAAGGTGCAACTGGAACGCATGGCCAGGGAGGCTGTATATTTGAGGAGGGGAGAGCCAGGTTTCAATGATTGCTAGAAAATGGTCCAATGAGTGTCTCTGAGCTCCCTGCGATGGATATCATCCTGTCCTAAGGGGTGACATCTGGCATTGACTTTGACACCCAGTGACTAACTGCCACCCCAGAACAGTTATCTCCATGTCCCTTGCCCTGACCCTGGCCCAGGCTTCTGAAGAGTGCCCAGCTCTCTTCACTGGCTGGCTTTAATAGCGGTTTGTTTGGACATCAGCTTCTTCTCATCCTGTGCCTGCCTCCTGCTGCCAAAGGGCCCTCTGCTTCCGCTTCTTTGTGGGCAAACAGTTTGTAATTGCTTTATTACAACTAATTTATTACGAGCTGGAAGCACCCAAGCTGTCTCAGAGAAATTTGCTGTTTGAGTTAAGTTCGGTTCAAGGGATTTGCTCAACAGGCTGGCTCTAAGAAGAGCAGACCTGGTCCCAGTGGGTTTGTTTGCTGAAGGCTTGTCTCGGGGCAGACAGCAAGAGGGCAGGTACCCTGCTTAAAGCGTGCTGGGTGACAGATACTGCTTGTTTGCCAACTGGCCCTTGGAAAATCTTTAGCCTTGCCCTATCCTGGCCAGCTTTCAGTCATGGGGCAGGTGCCTTAACCACCTCCTTTCCCTAAGGTAGCCTGTTCCCGAGTTACTGTGGGGCTATTTCTAGGGGTTATCAGCACCTCCTATGCAGAGGGAGGGAGGAGCAGAAGATGGAGAGATACAGAGACAAAGCTGGACCAATGCAGGGAAGGCAGGCAGGCAGCAATCATTTTCTCCAAAGGAAAAGTAGGCTTTCCTATCTCTTGGAGCTTGGGAGAGAAAGTCTCTACACACATACATACACACACACAAACGCGCATGCACGCGTGCACACACACACACACACACACACACACACACACACACACACACACACCCCTCCCTGTCCAGAAAGCTTGAGTTTCTAGTCTTCAGCAAAGCTAGCCTTTTTCTACCAACTGGGGCTTCCAGCTGCCATGCCCACGTAGAATTTGGGCAGAATGCTTGTGTGGAGTCAGTGATGAGGCTTAGGGTTATATATGGTAGCATGTGTTGGTACCTTAGTGCATAACTATACTTCTATCTATGAATATGCATGTATGTATATATTTGTGTGTCCACATGTGCTTCTGTACTTATAGAAACATATATGTGCACTGCACACTATGTTTTTGAGTGTCATGTGCCATGCATTCATGCATGTGTGTGCCTATATGTATCTATGTGTATTTATTCATGCATGTGTGTATGCCTATCTCTCTCTATGTGTGTATATATTTGTATGTGCAAGACACACACAGAGGTGTGTCTATATCCATTCATATATCTGTGTAAATGTGCTTTTCTGTGTCATTGTGTGACTATGTGGGGCAGTAGGGCTGGGGGCTGCTCACCTGAACTAAGAGTAGCTTGGGACTCAAAGGGGCCTAGGATACCCCTGGGGAGGAAGAGACAGGGTGGTTTCAGAGAAAGCCAATTATATAAGTAGATGCCCACCATATTCTCTGGGGTCCTCCCCCTAAGTAGCAATAGTGAATGTTAAAACCTCAAGGACAGATGCAGGGAGAAGAAAGATTTATCAAATTCAAAGGAGGTCCAATACTACAGAAAGCTCAGCTCAAGGTGTAGACCTAAATGAAGCTCAGAGGCTGGGGAGGATTAAAAATTTAAAGAAGAAAGGGACCATGGAGATTATCTGGTCCAACTCCCTTATTTTACAGATGAGGAAACTGAGGCCCAGAGAAGATGAAGTGACTTGTGCCCATGGTTGCACTGCTAAGAAGTGTCAGAGTCAGGATTAGAACCTTGGTCTCCTAATTGTAAATCCAGGGCTCTTCCTTGACTTAGCAAGGGGTTGAGTGAGAGTTCAGAGTATCTAATGTAACAGAGAAGTGGGTCCCCACCTTGCAGAGTCTTGAAACCCAGGGACCAGGGAGGCAACTCATGATTCCTGCTGGACACCAGCCTTGACTAGTTGGTGTGAGAAATCAGCCCTGAACTTGAAATACCCATCTCTGTTCTTGGAAATAATACCATTTCTAAGAATACAGGCCAGGGAATATGCATAGTACGGGTTTGAAATCAGAAGATCTTGGAATGAATCCTGGTTTTGATGCTACCCATATGACCTTAGGTAAGTCACTTCTCTTCCTTTGAGTCTGAGTTTCTTCCTCTGTCAAACAAAGGGGACTGAACTAGATGATCTCGGAGGTCTCTTCCCGCTCTAACAATCTATCCCAAGCTCCCTTCCGGCTGTAAGACTTATACAACTATAACACAGTGAAAGCTGGCTGGTGCTGGAATCTCCCAGGCTGTGGCTAGGCTGTGGGATCCCACCCCTCCATCCCTCCCCCACCTTTCCTGCCCCCCCTTCACCTGACCACTCTGCTCCCCATCTTTTATCACTGTCACATGTCTGTGTTTTTACAGCCGCTCTTCCTCACCACATTTTGATGGAAAAATTTATGAAGAATCAAATTATTGCTGCTAGGAGAGAATTAAAACAATTTTTCATTTACCAAGTCCCTGGCACTGCTCGGCGGTGCGCCACCTTTGGGAACGCCATCGCTCTTCCCTCCCCGCTCCCATCCCTCTTTATGGCCCCGCAATTGTGCGGCACAGATTACGGCTGTAATTTTCCCCTAATCTGTTCTGGAGCCCAGAAACTGTCATCAAAGTGAAGCGCTCCAATGGCATTCATAATGGCAAGGTCGTAATTTGAGCCAGAGCTGTGTGGCTGGGCTCGAGGTGGTAATGGGGCCAGGGGTGAGGCACTGGTAGCCATGGACCCGGGTGCCCTCCCTCAGTAGGCAGGAATGCAAAGGATATGTCTGCCAAGGATACAGTGTATGTATTTGCCTAGAGGGGTGACAAAACTGGGGACAAAGGCGTCCTAACCCTGGGGAAGCTGTCACCTAGGATGTCTGAAGGGAGTGGGGTCAAGGAATAGGGCCATGAAAGAAATGGAAGGAGATCCACCTGCACCAGACATTAGAAACACACATTCTGAGAGGGTTCCTGCTGTCTAAATCCCAGGATTTACAATTGGTAGTGATTTTTGAGATTAATCTAATGGGAGGGGGAAGAACCTGCACCCTTCAAGGCCACACATGTGGCCCTCTAGGTCCTCAAGTGCAGTCCTTTGAATGAATCCAAACTTCACAGAACAAATCCTCTTAACAAAAGGATTCTAATTCAATCCCTTCACTTTACAACTGAGGAAACTGAAGCCAGGAAGAAAAAGGAAATTGCTTAAGGTCACAGAGGTAGTAAATGGTAGAACTGGGATTTGAACCCAGGTCTCTTGATTTCCAAATCCAAGGCTCTTTCTACCATAGAAAATAGGAAATGGAAAGGGAGAGGCTTCCTTAGGGGCTCAGTTCATGGCTCCTTTGCTCCAGCAGTCAGTCACAAACCTTCCTAGGAATGCATCTATCCCTCTTATTTTTTCTTCCCTGGAATTCTTCCGAAATCTTCAGATCAGGGGTTAGCTCAGGGTGCATGGACTCCTAATAGATGGATTTCAGGGCATCTATAAACTTGAATGGGGAAAAAAATTACATCTTTATTTTCACACTGAAATTCAGCATTTCCTTCAATTATTTAAAAACATTATTCTGAGAAGGGATTCCCTTTGGAATCAAACTTCTGTTGCCATGGCCAGGGGCCTTGGGAGCCCTGGGATCTCAGGGCAGGGGGAGTCTACAATATGTTGTGGCATCTCCTTTACTCAGTTTCCTTTTCTGTAAAAAGCAAAGCACTAGAATGTCTATTAGGTGCTTTCCAGATCTAATATGCTATATTCTCCATGTGAAAATTCTGTATTCTAAAGTCCCTCCCTAACACTCTAGGTTTTAAAGGCAATTCATTCTATGCCTATATGGCTTCAGGTGGGGAAAAATAAATCAAATTCTCCCTTTCTCCCCATCCTAGTCCACTCATAGGTTAATTCCTATATATCCCTGGGATTCAGGTTAAATTAGTTCTCCTTAGACAAGAGTTCATTGGCTAGGTTCATCTGTCCTTGGTCACCAAGAACATCCTGGTGGGGGGTGGGGGGTGAAGAGGGAGGGGCTTATTCGGGACCAGTGTAAAGCACTCTTCAGCCTTTGTCCATTCAGTGGTGGGGGCTGAGACAATTGTGGCCAGCCCATCAGTGCAGCCAATTTAACAACTGATTTGCAAAGGAAGCTCTGTTAGGCGTGTGGTGCTAATGTCCTTGCAGTGGGGGGTCTATTGCTACTTTCTCCAAACTCATCAACACAATCTATTATTAATACTTCTAGAAAGGCTCTGCTGGGTTATTGCTGTGCAGTGGCAGATACTCGGGGTGTCATCTGTTATCTATATTGCAAAAACATGGGGAATAAAACAAAATGGGGAGACTTTATAAACAAAATGTGTCATTGGTTTGGTCTCGGAGCATCTCCCATGTATAACCCAGCAGGGGGGAGGGGGAGGGTTCTGGGAAGGGGAGCTGAGGAAGGTAATGAACTATTGTCTGAAGTTAGGGGGGCTGCCTTTTGTCTGCTGGTACCATGGCGCAGTGGAAAGAACCGGTTATTTGGAACTGAGGACCTGGACTCAAGTCCAGCTTTGGTACTCAATGTCCCTGTGACCTTCCCCTCCCTGGGCCTCAATTTTCTCCTTTATAAAAGGAGATAACCATTTTTGTATTACTTGCCTTAGAGGAAGGTTGTGAGGAAAATATTTTGTTTACCTTAAAGCAATAGAGAAGTGGGCTATGTTACCCCTCCTATGAGGAAAAGGGCCTTATCTAAACTTTGTATATCATTTCTAAGCACTGAGATTTGCACATAGTACTCACTTAATAAATGCTTGGTGATTTGACTTAATGTTTATTGAACTGAATTGAATTGAGCCAGTAGTCACCCAAAGACAAGGCTATCCTCCTCCCAGACTCTGGCCTTTCTTCCCAGCCCCCTCATGGCCTTTTGTTAATTGAAAATAAACCATCTCTTCAGCAACTCCTCATTCACTCTCTGTTTCCTCCCTTGGTCAGTGGGCATTATTTGGGAGCCTGTAACTCCTATTTGTTCCTGGGTGCATCTTCCTGTCTCCCATTGTGGGCTGGATTAATCCCCGATTTTCCTTTCCAAGGGGCCTATTCTCCATGGGGTGGGAGGGAATGTGCAGGCCTGACTCCCTGCTATAGCAACGGGCCCTCCCCAGGGTGGCCCCACAATCTCCTCTGGCCAGCCGGACGCCGCTCCCAAGTGGAGTTGCCCCCAGTAAATCCTCCTTCAAGAAACAAGGCGGATTATCGGGGTCGCTTGCGGCAGACTGAGCTCTGGCCCTCCTCTCTATAAAGAGTCTCACTCACTCAGAACCCTGCTGCTGCAAACAATGAAACCCCACTCACCACCGCCCAGGAGGACACAAGAGCCGGATTGTGCAGGGGGCTAATTCCACTTTAATACCTTTCCAAGTGCGGAGGCACTCTGAGATGGCAATTTAACCCCCAAGACCCCACCAGAGCCCTGCCACAGAATCAGAGAATACTTGTGCTGGAAGGGTCTTTAAAACATGGACCATTAGAACAGGAGGATGGCTTAAAGATTGTCTGATCTGATACTCCCATACCCCATATTTTGCAGGTGAAGAAAAAGACTAGGAGAGGGGGAGTGATTTGCCCATGATCACATAGCTAGGAAGTGTTGGAGCCAGGATCTGACTCCAAGCCTGCTCTCCGTACCACACAGATTTTTCATGGCTCAGCCCCAAGCAGGAGGTGGGAGTTATATGGCCCCAGACCTCCAACCTGGTCTCTCTCCAGGAAGGTACACTGCCTTCTCACTCATCTTTGCTTGTCTTAAGTAATATCCCTGCCTGCGGGTGATTCTGGTAAACCCTACCTGTAAACCCCTATTGCTAGAGGGTATAGGACCAGATCTGTTAGTTAAGAAGCTTAGATACATAGATTCCTTGAATGTTAGAGCTGGAAGACCTTGGAACATAAAATATTAGCATTGAGGGGGAGGTAAAGATCATCTAGTTTAACTTTCTTGTTTTATAGATGAGAACAGTGAGGTCCCCAAAGTAGAGACTTGTCCAAGATTACACAAGTAGGGAATGATAGAGGGGTGGAGTAGAACTCCGGTCTCCTGACTTCTAGGTCTATGCTCTTTCCTCTGTATCATGCTGCTTCCCTAAGGTACTCAGGCCCTGTCATTGAGGCCATATCTCAATAGATACCTGAGGGGAGAGCAGCTTTGTCCTCATTAAATGGACTTGTGAAACCACTAAGAATACAGATATAAATTAGTCCCCAGGAAGCTAGAGCTCTGGATCCAGATAATGGATGGGTAACCCTATGTCCTATCTTGAGTACACCTGGGGGGGCCTGTGTCTGAGAGCAAAACTGTCCTGTTTTGAGTCTCAGGACTTGGGCTAGGGCATCAGTAGGCAGGGTTGTACTCCCTGACAATCCTCTACACACACACACACACACACACACACACACACACACACACACACACACACACACACACCCCTACACCTACACCTAATTAAAAACCCTAGCAATTCCTTCATTGGCCAATCAAGACTGTCACGGAATACCCTGAAATCCTCTCACAGATTTTCCAAGATTCTCTATTTGATTCTGATCCCTTTATTGGTATCACTTCACTGACCCCTGGGTCCCTGAATTTCTCACTAACTTCTCAAGATCTCTCCTGAAGTTCTTTGTTGACCAACCATGAGAACTTTGCTCAATAACCCTTCAAGAACCCCAACCTGACCTCCCAAAGGCTCCCATCACTGATGCCCGAGAGATCCCCTCATATATCTCCTAATGTCCTTCCTTGATTTTCCAAGCTCCAATCAATGATAACCATCCCTTGTTGCCCTTGGAACAAAAGTCTCTTTACTTGGTTCTTGTTGAATATTTCATATACACCAAAGGGAACACACCTAGACCAGAGAGACTGCTTGTTTAACTCAGAGACCTTAACTTGTTCATCCCAATGCTTACTGGTTGCCATTCTTGGAAATATACACTGCAGTCACAGTTAAAATGTTGCTGCTGCTCAAAACATCTGTGGTTTTATCTTTGGGGAGAAGACTCCCCTATTCAGTTAAAATAACCTCTTTTGTATTTCAGTATAAGGTTTACCTCACAACAACCCTACAAAATGTCAAAAGAGAGATGAATGAAAGATGGTTGTGAAGAGAGACTCTAGAAGTGACTGTGGAGAATAAATAAGATATATTACCAGTACTCCTATGTAAAGAATGATTCAGCAGAAAAGGAGGGAAATACAACCAGTATTAGAAAAGGTAGCCAAGCATAGGCATGTTCATTCCCATTTTACAGATGAGAAAACTAAGACTCAGAGAGTTGAAGTGACTTTCCCCTGGTTATACATTTTAGGTTCAGAGGATTTAGTGGTGGGAGGGACCTTAGGGATCATCCAAATCCAATCCCATTATTTTATAGATGGGCAAGCTGGTCAGGGGTAGGGGGGACTTGCCCAATATAACATAGGTACTAAATAACAGAGTCTGGATTCACATCCACTTCCTCTAACTCAAAATCCAGTGTTTTCACCACCTATGTGTTATCAGGACTCAACTCTAAATGACTTTTGGCTGGTTCCCAAAACCAATCCATCTTGAAAGATCAGGGTCATTCCCACAGATGATAAGAGCTTCTGATACAGAAGGCCATTCCCTAGAAGAGTGTTGTATGTTGTAGCAACATTAAAAGCCTCCTAAGGGGACCATGCTGAAGATCATGGTGCTCACTGGGATGGTTCTGGTCTATTGTTTGGGAATTCAGAAGAAGGGATGGGTGGGGGATAGAGGGAAATCCCTCTACTTGAAAGGTTCAAAGAGAGGGAAAGAAAATCTGCTTCAGACAGAAAAGGAAGTTTTTGCTTAAGGGGAAGAATTGTATCAGGCTGTTCTAGAAAGAGAATGCAATTCTGAAACTCAAACACAACACAGAGCCCAAGCACGTAAGATCTTGTGTTCTTTTAAGACTCTGGCAGTGAGGTGGTGCAGTAGATAGACTGGAGTCCATATATGCCCTTGTTATCATCACCTGCCTCCCAGGGCTGTTGTTAGGATCAAGTAAGATAATATCTGTAAAGTATTTAGCACAGTAGGTACTTAATAAATGTTTGTTTCTCTTCCTTCGTTAAGCACTAAGGCACTATTGATGTGGAATGATCAGAGGACTAAAGATTCTCCATCTCAAAAGTCAGCTAGTTCAACCTGTACCTGAGCAGGGATTTTCTTTCGTAATATCCTTCCAAGGTGATTTCACCTAGACAATCTCCAATGATTTGGAACTCAAGTCATTGAACCAATCAGCTCCTTCCATGATTGAACAGATATAATTGCTAGTACCTCCTTCTATTGAACTGAAGTTTATCTTCCGGGATCTCTTCCTCATTGCTCCAAGCATGTCTCTGGGGCAAAGAATAATAAGCCTTCTTCCACTTAATGGCACTTTAGATATTTGAAGACAGCCAGCACCACTCCTCCCTCCCAGCCCAAGTCTGCTCTTCTCAAGGTTAGATATTCCCATTTCCTTTTTGTGATTCTTGCAGGCATAATCTTTAGGTCTCTAATCTCATCTGCCCTCTTTGGGACATCCTCTAACTTTCATTGTCCTTCCTAAAGTGTGGTGCCTGGAACATGATTTAAAATCAGCTGAGCTAAAGACAATCATCAAAATAAAGCTGGTATACAAAAAACCAAAACAAAAAAAACATTTCTGATACTTAATTTTTGTCTCTACCTCTAACCTATTATTGCCCTCTCTCTATTTCTTTTTAATCATTGGTCACTATGCCTGAAAAGCTATAAAACTGTGCATACCCTTTGACCTAGCAATACTGCTACGAGGTCTATACTCCAAAGAGATTTTTTAAAAAATAAATAAATAAATAAAAAGGAAAAAGACCTACATGTACAAAAATATTTATAGCAGCTCATTTTGTGGTGGCAAGGAACTGGAAATTGGAAATATGCTCACCAACTGGGGAATGGCCAAACAAGTTGCGGTATATGATTGTGACCGAATACTATCGTGCTATAAGACGCAATGATCGGAAGGCTTTCAGAAAGATCTGGAAAGACTTACATGAACTGTTGCAATGTGAAATTAGCAGAACCAGAAGAGAATCAGCAATATTGTACAATGATGTACAATGATCAATGGTGAATGACTTAGCTATTTTCAGCAATATAATGATCTAAAACAATTCTGAATGACCTACGATGAAAAATGTATTTGCCTTCTGAGAAAGAACTGATGGAATTTGAATGCAGATTGAAACATGGTTTTTTTAAAACTTACTTTATTATTCTTGTATTTTTGGCCTGCATTTTCTTTTGCAACATGGCTAATCTGGAAATGTTTTGCATGACTGCACATGTATAATCTCTATCAAACTGCTTGCCATTTCAGGGAGAGGCAGGAAGGAAAGAAGGAAGGAGAGAATATGGAACATAGTATTTTTAAAAAAGAATATCAAAATTTTTTGTTTACCTGAAATTAAGGGAAAAAACAAAATAAAAATTGAAGTCATTGTTCACTAGCAATGTCTGCTAAAAGTGTGTTCTACACTTTTTTAGCACGTTCTACCTTTCAAAGACGTTTGGAAAGAAAATGTGAGTCTCTCATTCATTGTAGCTAAGCTCAGGGAGACCCAACACCAGAGAGCTGGCACCCAAAGCATCATCTTTTTTTGGCAACAATAATTCAATCGGTCAATAAGTATTTATGAAATGTTTACTATATGCTAGACACTGTTAGGTGCTGGGGTCAGAGACTAAAACAAAATAATCCTTGCCCTCAAGGAGCTTACATTCTATTGGAAGAAGTCATAAAATCATTGCCTAAAGCATGGAAGGGTTGTTACTGGGTTGGTAAAGAGAACAGCCACACCGTGAGCGTACAGGTGTAATCATAGATCTTTAGACCTATAAAAAGGATATTCTTAGTTTTTTCTCTGGTATTAAGGCTTTAATTGGCTATGTGATCACAAAAGCAAATACCAAATTGCCTAACAACAATAGATAGTAAATAGAGGGAAAAGTAGCCTCTAGTGATCACTGTGTTCAAATATCCCAAATGGTGACTGGAGGTACCAGTTAGATCAGATACTATAAGAGGCCTCTAGGGAATCTTCCCCATTTCCATTCCATCCTCCTCACAACAGCTGCCAATGATCCCCAAAGGTCTAGAAGAAATAAGCTGCGGGAAGCTCCTTGCCCTCCTGCTCCCCAGCTTCTATATCCCAGTTCCCACAAGCTTAATGCTGATTCCACCCAGCCTCACCATACCCATCCCTATCTGAAGTTATCCAGAGCTCTGTTCTACTCTCACCCTCAAGAACATTATTACCTTCTCAAAAGTCAATAGTTTGGGACAAAGATGATCAAGAAGGAGTCAACAATTACAATCTTTGAGGAAGAGGTATGTTATTGAGCATGCCATGATATTACTCCTAAGGTCCACTGGGCCTTACCATCTATACTAGACTCCATCTGGACATTGCCATCTGACTTGTCCTTATAATCTAAAGATCCCTGGTCTTTGCCATCTGCTTCTGAATTGTAAGGACCATTGGGTCTTTTCATCTGCCCTACAAATGAACACTCCTATGTGTTGTCTTCTTTAAAGAAAATCAATCAACAAGCATTTATCAAGTGCCTAGTATGTGACAGGCATTGTGTTGAGGGCTGAGTATACAAATACAACAAGTGAAACCATCTCTATTCTCAAAGAGCTTACCTTCTAATGGGACAGACAAGTACACACACACACACATATACACACATATATATACACACATATACATACATACATACATATATGATAACATATGAATACAAATATAAAAATATGCATGTATAAGAATAAATACAAACAAATACAAGGCAGTTAAATATGAGGTAGTAAGGGAAAGTACTAGTACTTGAGATAATCATGAAAGGTTAAATCTTGAACAAAACAAAGGATTTTAAGAGGCAGAGATGAGAAGAGAGTAATTCCAAGCATGGAAACAGCCATTACAAAGGCAAGTGATGGGAGAACTGTTACATATGAGGAATAGTGTGGGAGGAGGTTTAGTGTACAACAAGGCTAGAAAGATAGATCAGGGCCAGATTGTGAAGGACTTCCAAAGTAAAACAGAATTTTATGTTTTTATTCTAGGGGAAATAGGGAGTCACTAGAGTTTACTGAGTAGGAGAGTGGCAGATTAATGTTTAAAAAAAATCATTATGGAAGCTGTGTAGAGGATGTAGGTGAAGTCACATAAGCTGCAATAATGCATGCAAGTGGTGATGAGGGCCTGAACTTGGGTGGTGACTGTGTGAGTAGAGAGAAGAGGTTGCATGTGAGAGATGTGGAAGTAGAAATGGCAAGATCTGGCACCTGATTAAAAATGTGGGGGGAGGGACAACTAGTTGCTAAGGATAATACCAAGATTATGAACCAGGGGTACTGGAAGGGTGGTGGTGTTGCCAATGACAGAATGCAGACTCAAAGCAGAGGTTGTCTTGGTTTTCTATCTATATTCCCAGAACTTGGCACAGTGTTTGGTACATGGTAAGTGCTTAACAAGGGATTTTTCATGCCATTGAGGACCTAGCAGTCACTTTTAGGACTTTTCCCAACCCTGCAATAGTGAGGGACCACACAGTCCAGGGGGACCCTGCCTTCACATAGCCATGAATCCTCCCCAGGTACAGATCCAGCTCCTTTCTGTGCCTTCTTGGCTCCATTCCTGTAGTCTTTCCTTGATTCCCTTTTCGGGCCTCAACCTTTTCCTATGCTTCTATCATTCAGAGGACTGAGCCAGGACTATCAGTATGACATTGGTCCTTAGTATATTTCCTTCCAGGCTCTGGACCAGAGAGCTAACTCTGGGTCCAGACCTGACCTTCAGCTAACCCTTAACCCATCAGACTACCTCATATGTTGAGACTGGGAGAAGCTAGGTTAGAAATGGGTGAATTGGTCTGGGATTTGGGGAGATCTGGGGCAGAATGGGGAAGCCAGACTGGGCATAGAAGGAGATAGACCAGAATGGAGAAAACTGGGCTTTTAGGGGATCTGGATTAGGATTGGTAGAGCTGGACTGAAATTAGAGGAGTTGGACCGAACTGGTAACAGTGGGTTGTGATGGGGGCATCTGAGCTAGTGTTGCAGATCAAAGTTGGAACTGAGAGAGCCAGGTGTAAATCAGCAAGGCATAGCCAGGATCCAGGAAGACTGGATTGCTATTAATAGATTTGGGTTGCAATAGGAGGTGAGAAAGCTCGAATTGGGGAGAGATGGCATAATACTGGGAGAAGATTGAGGAAAGGAAAGAAAGTAGACTGGGCTGTGACTAGCTGGGCTAGAATTGGGGGAAGCTAGTTTAAGAATGGAGAAGTTGGGCACAGCTGATGCTTCTTTAGCTACTAAGAAAACTCTATTCCAGTGGCGGGGAATCTGCGGCCTAGAGGTCACATGTGGCCCTCTAGGTTTTCAAGTATGGTTCTGACTGAATCTGCTCTATTTCCTAAGGTCAAAACTGCAGGGCTCGGACTAACAGGTCCTTGAATTAACAGAAAGTTCCTTCTAGCCTTAATGTACTAGATTCTACAGCCCCTACTCCAATTCTGACATTATATGTTCTAGAATATTCAAATAGATAAGATTGGCAAACATGACAGAACAGGAAAATGATAAATGTTGGAGAGGATGTGGGAGAGTTGGAACACTAATTCATTGTTGGTAGAGCTGTGAGCTCATCCAACCATTCTGGAGAGCAATTTGGAACTATGGCCAAAGGACTACAAAAATGTGCATACCCTTTGACCCAGCAATACCACTTCTAGGACTGTATCCCCAAGAGATCATAAAAATGGGAAAGGGTCCCACATGTACAAAAATATTCGTAGCAGCAATCTTTGTAGTTGCCAAAACTGGAAATCAAGTGGATGCCCATCAGTTGGGGAATGGCTGAATAAGCTGTGGTATATGAATGTAATGGAGTACTATTGTGCCATAAGAAATGATGAACAAGAAGACTTCAGAGAGGCCTGGAAGGACTTATATGATCTGATGCTGAGTGAAAGGAGCAGAACCAGGAGAACTTTATGCACAGCAACGACCACAGTGTGCGAGAGTTTTTTCTGGTAGACTTGGAATTTTGTAATAACGCAAGAACTTAAAAAAAAATAATAATTCCCAATGGTTTTCTAAGGCAAAATGCCTTCCACACTCAGAGAAAGAACTATGGAATTCATTTGCAGAATGTAGCTGATCATGTTTGTATATGTGTGTGTATGTGTGTGTGTGTATTATGTTTTGATTTGTTATATGATTTCTTCCATTTATTTTAGTTCATCTATACAGCATGACTATAGTGAAAACATATTCAATAGGAAAGTATATGTAGATCTTATATAGAATTGTATGGCGTCTTGGGGAGGGAGGGGGTTGGTAGGGGGCAGGTGAGGGGGTAAAACTCTAAGCTTTTTGGTAGTGATTGTAGAACATTAAAAAAATAAAAAAAATAGAATATTCAAATAGAATAGCACTGATTTCTCATAGTAACTCTTTCTCTCTGAATCTCAGTTTGCCCATCTGTGAGGCAATTGGACTAAATGATCTCCAAAGTTCCTTTGAGCTCTAGAGCTGTGTTCCTACAGTCTCCTCTCTGAACCTGTTTCCTCATCTATAAAACGAGGGCATTGCACCATCTTAGCTGCCACTCCCTAGCTGGTTTCCAAGATTCATCCACATTAGGATATTCGATGTTCTGAGATGTCTACCAGCTCTAACGTTCTAGGAATTTATGAGTCTGAGTGCTTTGTAAATCATCAGGTACTGTGTCATATGAGTGAGGATCCTCCCAGCCTCAGAGATGTCTGGTCCCCTAGGTAACAAACAGCCTAAAGAAGACCTCCCAAGGTTCTAATCACTGTTCCCATGACTGCTCACAGCTCCCCTAGATCATTCACCCACAATTCTAAAATATTAGAGGAAACATCAGTGTTCACTCCAATTCTAGACTCTGCATTAAAAAAGAAAAAAATAAATATGTAAGTGATTACTAATGTGTGACACTGGACAAGTCATGTCAGTGAGCTCAGCCCCCTTTTTCTCCTCTGAAAAATGAAGAATTAAACTATGTGGCCTCTGAAGTCTGCTTCAGCTCTAGATTTATGATCAGGTAGAAAGAGAGAGGGGGCAGCTAAGTGACACACTTGAGTCTAGAGTCAAGAAGACCTGAGTTCAAAACCAGCCTTAGACACCAGCTTTGTGACCCTGGGAAAGTCATTTAACCCTTTTTGCCTCAGTTTCCTCATTTGTAAAATGAGCTGGAGAAGGACATGGCAAACAACTCCAATGTCTTGGCTAAGAACATCCCCCAGTGGGGCCATGAAGAGTCGGACAAGACTGAAGAAGAACAGGAAAAGAGATAGGATTATCATCACCATTTGGCCAAAAAAAGGAAACGGAATTTCAGGGAAGAAATTTGCTAAAGGTCACACCAATAGTAGAGGCCAGAGCTGGAATATGAGCCCAAGTTTCCTGACAAAGGTCCAGCATACTTTCTTTTACACTGTCCCCTTTTTGAGAGAACCAGTCTCTGGCTAGTGGAAATCAGGGGAAGGAAAGGGTCCATAGGCATAGACCTGGGGAGTGGGAGTGGGGGTATTTTTTTCTTTAGTAACATGACTTAATTTTTAACACTTGGGGAAAAAACTGTACAGTGTAACCCATTGTGGTGTGAAAAGTCCTATGGGGGGGGGGGGGAGATCAGAAGGCCTGGTTTTGAATTCCCATTTATCTATCTTTCTCTCCTTAAATATTTCTACAGCATTGTTCTGGATATCTCCTTTGCTCCCAGAATTCCCTATGTTGTGTCTTTCTTATCTATATACATATCACATTCTACCACTATCATTACTACTACCCCTCTCTAGATCTCTGACCATAAAATACCAGAAGAATGTGAACTATAATTATTATTTATACAAGTGGGGGCATATCACTTCTCTATAATAAGTCTCAGTTTCCACATTTGTAAAATAGGGATAATAACATATGAGCTCTCTACTTCACAGAGTCATTGTAGCACTTTGCATACTTCAGTTGCTATGGGAATGGCAGCTGGTGGTACAGTGAAGCAGATCCTTGGGCCTGGAATCAGGAAGACCTGAGTTCAAATCCAGCCTCAGACACACACTAGCTTAGTAACCCTGGACAAGTCACTTAACCTCTATCTGCCTCAGGTTCCTTATCTATAAAGTGGAGATAATAATAACATCTATTGCTCGCCCCCCCCCCCGTTGCTGTGAATTTACAAAGAGATAATATTTGTGAAATGCTTAGTGTAGCAAAACATGCATAGTAGATGTTAATTATGGTTAATTATCTTTATTAGAGTCATCTGAAGGCCAGGCAAAGGACTGTGGGCAATGAAAGAAAAAGAAGACACCGTATCTCCTTTGAGTGACCCAAAATATCCCTGGGCCTATTTGGGAGAGAAAAAGGAGCTTTCCTTTGGGCTGGTGTGGGATCTGGCAGGGAGGATTATCATTTCTGGGGTCAGCTCCGTAAACCGTTCCCAGACTAAGAATGTGAACCCAGAGCCTCACTGATCGCTAGGCTCCATTTTTCTACACGAGTAGACAGGTGTGTAGTAAAATAGAAAATGAACTAGACCTGGTGTCAATTCACATTCTGGCTCGAACTCATACTTAGTAAATGGTTGTATAACCAGGCACTTCCTCAGGGAGGGTTTCTGTAAACTTCAAAGCACTAAAGAAAAAGGAGCTATTATTTATATAACTATTATGATCTGCTGTGTGATCATAGACAATTCACTTCCCATTCCCTAGGTCTCAGTTTTCCCAACTATAAAATGGGAATTATCCTTATCATCAAGCTGTTAGGAACTGTAAATAATAATCAAGCTATTAAAGTGCTTTGTAAACTAAACTGCATCATTAATTGCACATTGTCTGGGGTGAGAGGCGGCCAGGCTTACTAGATAGAGAGCCTCATAATCTCAATTAGGAAATCTGGGTTCTATTCCTACCCCTGAAACAAGTTTGCTCTGTGACCCTGGGCAAGTCACAACCTCTCAGCATGCTAGGCAATGGTCTAAGACTATAGAAGTAGCAGGGCTTTGGCAGAGGGAGTTTCCTTACCTGAAAACTCTCTGTACCAATGATATCATAAATCCAATTCAAAATTTAAAAATGGCTGGGGTGAAATTCCAGGGGGAGGTACAGGCTTGTAGGACAGTCTACTTACCAACATCCTTTGCTTGACAGGCTGGGACCTGAAGCATGTTCTCTGTCACAGGTGGGGGGGGGTGGAGAAACTGGGGGATGCTCCCTCCACCTGCAATTACTAAGGGGTGCAAGGCAGTTCACTGTGGTAGAGAACGTATTAGCTTTGGAGTTCCAAAGGACTGGGTTCAAATCTACCATCACTACGAACACCATGGCTATGGAAAAGTCATTTAATTTCTCTAGGCCTCAATTTCCTCCTTTGTAAAAGGAAAGAGTTGAACTAGATGAGTTTTGAGGATCCTTCCCACTAAAGATCCTGTACTTTCTTATGACCGTTCAAGGGCTGAGTTCTCTTCTGTAAAAGGAGGGGGCTGGAGAAGATGAGTTTTTCTATGAATTCTCTGAGGATGCGCTGACAGGCACTGCATTTCTCCCTGAGGGGGCCAGGCTGCCTGCCAGGCTGAGAGCCTTTGCTGACATCTTCCTTCCACAGGGCTAGGAATCCTTATCATTCTGGGCTTAAGCTGTTTTTTATTTTGAGACAAAAAGAAGACTGTTTATTGCGACCCAACTCAAACCAGCTGTAAACAGCTGCTTTGAAGGGGCTCCGGCGGGTGCCTGCAGGCATGGCCCTCCCTGGGCTCAGCTGTCAATCAGGTTGGCAGGAATGTAAGGTGTGCGCAGGGTCAAGGCCTGCGGCCGGGCCAGGGGACACTTAAAAAGCTCCTGGATTCTTCGATGGGCTGTGGGCCTGATAGGAGCCCACTGTAAGGGGGGGGGGGGCGCAGCTGGTTGGCGGTGGGGAGGCCCAGGCTTGGCCTTGTTTGGCTGGAGCCTCGCTGGGCAGGGGCTCCGGTCACCAGCCGCCTCCAGGCGGGCTCCAGGAGGGCTTTGGCTGCCCAGCAGGGGCTGACCCTGCCACTTCCTTCGGACGCCAGGAACACAGATGTCCAGGAGGCTCATGCCGGCCCCGTATCTACAGCCACCCCCAGCCACTGACTCCGGCTGCCTTTGATCCCAGGCTGGGGAGGAGAAGAGGGTGGGGGTGGGGTGAGAGGACTTGCAAACCCAGGTCTGAGGGTGATGATGAGTGAGCACGTGGAAAGAGATGCCTGACTGCAAGAGTGTCTTGAATGCCAGAATGATGAGTTAAGGCTTTACCTATAGCCAATCAGGAGCTAAAGAAGAATCCTCTCTTATTCTCTCTGCCTCATTCATGGACTGGCTCATTCTCTCTGATCTACCCCCCCCCCCCCCCCCCGGCCCCAAATCTCAGACTTTGCTCCCTTTTTCGATTCAATTCAACCAGCATGTACGTATTAAGTGCCCACAATGAGACACCACTCTGCTGTGCAAAGACAGAGGGCTAACAAAAACAAAGAGCCAACAGTTCTGCCATCATGGAGCCTATATGTCTATCTGCTACCCCTCTTTTGTGTGTGGGCGTCCTGTATTTGTTTGTGAACAGGTTGTCTCCCACTGGTAGAATATATTCTCCTTGAGGGATTGTTTTACTTCTGTATTTGTAATCTCAGTGCCTAGTCCAGCACCTGGAACATAGTAGGAATAAAATAAATGCTTGTTGACCTTACCTTACCTTAGCAGTATTTCTCATGTCTACCTTACCACCACGCTAGCTCATATCCTAGTTACCTTTCACCTACTGCAGTACTTCAAAAATCCACCCTGTACACACTCTGCCAGATTTACCTTCTTAATGCCTAGTCATGACCATGGCACTCCTCTGAACAAGAACTTTCAGTTATTCCCTTATTTACAGGATTAAATCCAATCACTCTGGGCTGGCATTCAAGGCTCTTTCCAATATGGCCCAAACCTCCATCTGCAACTTTATTTCACATTACTCCTCTACACAAAAATGCTATGCTTCAATCCATTTATATGCCTTTGCTGATACCTTTCTGTCAGTCCAGGCTGCCCTACTTCCTTTTATTTACACCATCACCAACTTTTATTTCTAGAACACTTCAAGATTTATAAAACACTTTTCTCAAATATCTAAGACTCACTGAAGGAGGATCACACCTCCAGGATTTGACAGAAGCAAGACTTGAACCTCTGATTCTAAGGACCATATTCTTGCCACCCCACACTGCTGATTCTCCAAACCCTATCCAGCAACAGGCTGACCTCAGAATCATGGGATCTCCACAGTGGAAGATACCTCAGAGGCCACCGAACCCAACTTGTATCTAAAAAAGATTCATCCCTATGACATTCTCAACAAGTGGTCACCTGGCCTTTACTTCAAGACCTCCAAAACACTGTGAAACTCATTACCTCCCAGAGTGACCCATTACACTTTGGGATGATAGCTTTTGTTATTATGAAGCATTTCCTAGCATCAAACCTGATGGTGGCTCTCGCAACATCTGCCCATTGTGCCTACTCTCTGCAGCTAAAATGAATAAATCAAATTCCTCCACATGACGGTCTTGCAAATACTTGAAGACAGGTAGCATATACTCTCCATGCCACCCTCCTTCCCCAGTCTTCCTCTTTTTCAGACTAAATATACCTTGTTCCTTCGATCAGTCTTTATAGCTCATCATCTTGAGGTCTGGTCTCAAGGCAACATAAATGTATTGGAAAGAGGACTAGATATGGAGTCAGAGCCTGAGTTGGAATTTTGCTTGGGTGATGTTAGGCAGCTTATCTGGGCTCCAGTTTCGTAAAAAATAGAGAGTTGAACCCTTCCATGATCCCTCCTCTGGACACTCTCTAATTTATGAATGCATTCCTAAAATGTAGCGCCCAAAATACCAGTTCTCCTGATGTGGTCTGAGTAGAAGGCAAAAAGCAGAGGGGCTACCACCTCCCTGGTCCTTCAAACTATGCTTTCTTTAATACTATCTACAACTGAATTGACGTTGGGGGCTGGATAGGGTCATTACTCTATTGACCCATTCTGAACCTGCAATCCATTCAAACCCAAATATCTTTTTTCAGGTAAACTGCTGATTAGCCAAGCCTCCCCATGTTGTACTTGTGAAAATGATTTTTTTGAACTCAAATTTAAAACTTTACATTTAAGACTATTAAATTTCATCTTAGATTGAGGCTAACTTTTTAGCCTGTCAAGATCTTTTTAAATTCTCACCCAAACATCTAAAATGTTAGCTATCTCACTTGGTTCTGTGTCATCTGCAAATTCAACAAACTTGTCATTATCCAAGTCACTGATAAAAATGTTAAACAGCTCAGAACTAAGCATAGATCACTGGGGCTCTCCAGTAGAGACCTCTTTACAATGGAGATCCAGCTAGTCTTTGGATCCCACTTTTTGCGATTTCCCAATCCACCTCATTGTTGTGTATCATCTAAGATAGTACCTACTGTACCATCCTGCATCCTTCCCAAAAGAATAGCATGAAAGACTTTGTCAAATGTGTGCTAAAACCCAGGTAAGCTATGGCTACAGCATTACCGTGTTGTGCTAGCCTAGTAACTTATCAAAACTGAACAGATCTGGTATGATCTGTTCTTAATGAGACCATGCTGGTTCTTGGCAATTATCACTTTTTCTCAGCTTCACTATTCTGTCCCTTTAACAATATAGTCTAAAGTCACTGACACATAGCTTTCAGTCTCTTTTCCTGTGCCTTCTCCCTACCCCCCTCCTTTTTTTTTAAAGAAAACTAGGGCACTCCTCCTTCTTTCCTAAGCCTTCAGTGATTTTCTGTTCTTGGTGATCTCATGATCTTTCAAAGACCATTTATGGACAGCTCAGCAATGATACTTCCCTGTTCTCTCAGTACCCTAGAATGTAGTCCTTCTGAATCTGGTGATTGGGACTCGACAAGGGAAGAAAGAGGCTTCCTTATTGATTCCTGACTTACCTGCCTGACTTCATATCTGGCTTCAGACACTAGCTCTGTGACCCTGTTTGAACCTGTTTATCCCAGTTTTTTAATCTATAAAATGGGGATAAGTTGTTGTGAGGATCTAATGAGATAATAATTGTAATGGGCTAAGCATTAGCACAGCAGCACATGCCTGCCACATAGTTAGCTGTAGCTATTATTATTATCATGGATGTCAATGGCCTATTAGCCATTTTTTTTTTTTTTTTGCTCATTCTACTCCAGTTCAGAAATGATTCTCCTTGCCAAAGGAATCTCCCTTCAGAAGCTTTCCTTGACCAGGCAGTCCAAAGGGATCTCTCTCCAATTGACCATCTCCATGGCATTTATTTGTGCTAGTCATTTGCCAATTAATTGTGCACTGCTTTGAGAAATCCCATTTAACTCTTGTATTGCATTGTTTTCATTTTTTTCCTCTATTTTTAAAATTAAATTTGTTTTATTTTTTTCCAGTTTCATGTAAAAATGTGTAACATTTGGTTTGGCTGTTTTGTTTTGTTTTGTTTTTTAGAAATTTTGAGTTCTGCATTATGTTTTAAATAATAATAAAACTCCTATTTCTTTAACATTTTACTGTTTACAAAAACCTTTCCTCCAAATAACTTTCTGAAGTAGGTGGATCACAGATTATGGTCCCATTTTCCAGATGAGGAAACTGAAACATAGAAAGGGGATGTGATTTGCCTGTGAGTCACACAGAAAGTGGTGAAGCCAGAGGAACTCCAGACTCCTAACTCTAAATTCAGCATTCCTTCTACTGTGTCCCAGGGAAAGGGAAATCAACAAGATAAATCCCAGGTCCAAGTGAGGAAGAAGTCTCGCCCAACCAGTAGTCCTTTCTTAACAAGGAATTCCAGGATTTCCAATAAAGGAGGGATAACAGGGCCAGAATCTTGGTCCTCATTGTGTGTGTGTATGTGCACAACATACTCACTTTGCTCATTTTTAAAAGGCAGATACCACAGCAGTGGTCATATTGTGTATGTCCAAATAGACACTTGCCTTGTAAAAGAATATATATTTTTCTGAATGTCCACATGGGCTTGTGACTGCATTTGTCCTAGAGGGGGTATGTGCATCTTGTGAATGGGTACATGTTTCTGTGTGAATGGATACAGGTATCTGTGTGAATGAACATGTGTCTGTGGCTTGTGGTTATCCAAACTGTGAAAAAGACATGTCCAAGCTGGACTCTGCTGCGCAGACACACACACACACACACACACACACACACACACACACACACACACACACACACACTCCTAAATCTACTAAGACTTTCCCCACCCTCCTACCACCCCCAGCTCATTCCCCCAGGCCAGGCAGCTGGTCCTACACCTAAGAAAGAGTGTGGGGGCATATAATCAGATAATACAATCTGTGCTGATCCGGTAATGAGAGGGTCAGGACTATTTGAGAACCCCATCGCCAATCTGGAGAAACCCTTGGGGCCTTTGGGATCATAGAATCATAGGGAAGACAAGATGACTGGATCAAAGGGATGTATATGCTGCAAAAAGGCTGGATTTGGAATCAGACCCATCCTTTCCCACCTTCTAGCACAGCAATTTAGCAAGTTCCTTCACCTCTCTAACACCTACTTTTCTCATCTGTAAAACGGGATTACCACCATTACCTATCTTGAGAGAAGTAGAGAAGAGAGCTGGCCTTAAAGATAGGAAAACCTAGATTCTACTGACTCTGACACCTCCTGACTGAATGACATAGGACAAGTAACAAACTGTCAGTGCTTTAAGCCACTCTCCAAAACACTATATTGGAGAGGAGTTAACCTGCAGTGGTAAAGGAGATGAAATCTCGGGGCTAGTTTCTATCACATTATCTACCTCACAGGGACAGTGCAAATTTTGTAAACTATAAATTTCAATCGAAATGACAGTTATGGTTACATGATAAAAATCTCTTTGAAAACACTTTGTAAATAATAAAAATAAGTGGTAATAATTATTATTGAACTCTCAATCTTTGTCAAAGAGCCAAGTATGATCCAACAGCAAGTCCCAGATTTGACATAAAATCTAGGGCTCTAGTCCTAGCTCTTGCTATCTGTATAAACCCTTCCCTGACTTCCCCTCCTTTTCTTCATCTTTAAAACAAGATGATTAAACTAGATGGTCTCGATCCTGTCTCCCAACTCTAGATGGAGGATCTGTGACTGTTAGGAATCACCACATCACTCTGAGCCTCAGTTTTTGCATCTGTATAACTAAGAAATTGGATTTGTTGTTGTTGTGTTTGTCCTTCGTTTTCAGAGAGGACCATGACATCAAGGTGATGACATGATTTGCACTTGACTTTGATTTGAATGAGAGAGGGCTGTGCAAGGTCACCAGTCTCACTTTCTTCTTCTGAGCCATCTGGGTCCAGTGGTCAGATACTCATCAGGACCACTGGAGATGGCCCAGGAGGGAACGTGAGACCCTGGCCCTTAGGTCTTATCACATTCTCACTTTGAATGAGATACACCCATTCAATGAATGGGCTTCGGTAAGTAGTTGCTCAAGGGATGGCCCCTTTAATAAAAAAACAAAAAATCAAATAGTAAGAAATTAGATGAATTGCTCTCCAAGGTCCCTTCCGGTCCTACCATGCTACCATGGTCTGTGCTCTAATATTCTAACTCTTGGACCCTCCCAACCCTTCAGTCCTAAAGTTCTACCACCCTTTCCTGCTCTACTGTTCTAGGTTCTAGGTTCCAGGTGTGAAATACCGTACTCAGGGCCATTCACACCTCAGTTCGGGGGGCTTTATAAGCGGGCAGAGGCGTGTTAGGAGTAGCGCAGCCCCTTTGCCCCCAGCCCCGCCCCTCTCCTCCTCCTTTCCCACCCCCCCGCCCTCAGCCCCCTCTTTCTCGGGGTACAGAAGCCCCTTTTCTATTTAACAGCTTCGAGGGCCAATGCGGGCAGGGCGCTCGCGGCAATAAAGACTCCGCACATTTCAAATCTAAATTAAAAAAAAAAAAGTTCTGCTTCTCAATAATGCCCGGCCCCGTTTTTTCATTACGCTTTAATAGCCGCATCCCCATTTAGTTTGTAAATAATTGGAGCGGCCTAATGAAGCCTCGCCCCTCCCCAGAGCCAGCCCCGCGCTCCGAGCTGCGGCTGCCGCCCGCCCGGCCGCGCCGAATTAGCATAGTAATGGGCTTTAAATTGAGCCTCTTTGTTTTTTAATTAAGCTCCCAGCAGGTAAAAATAAAACAGATTATTGAGGAAGCTGCCAACGCTAATCGCCCGCAGTCATTTGACAATTAAAAAGAGCCCGGCTTTAACCCTTTAAAGCCCCCCACTTAACAATTAGCCGCTTGGCTGGGCCGGGTGTGGCCCCTGCCCACCCTGAGCATCCGCCCCAGGCCCAGGGTGGGCGCCCAGCAGGAGCAAGGGGAAGGGAAAGTGATGGGAGAGAGGAGGGAGAAGTAGGAAAGGGGGAAGGGGAAGGATGGAAGAGAGAGAAGGAGGGAAAAAGAGAGGAGGGAGAGAAAGGAGGTAGAGAGGGAGATGAGAGGGAGAGGGGAAGAGGAAGAAGGAAAAGAAGTAAGGGAAGAGAGTGGAGCAGTAAAGGAGTGAAAGGGGACAGGGAGAAAAAGGAAGGATACAGAGAGGGAGGAGAAGGAGGGAGGATGAATAATAGGGAGGGGGAGGACAGAGAAGGAAGGGGAAAGGAGAGAGACAGAAGATAGAGAGGAGGAAGAATAGAGAAAAAGAAGGGAAATAAGGAAGGACAGCAAACAGAGAGGAGGGAAAGGAGGAGGTACATAGGAGAGGGAAGTAAGAAATAGTGGGGAGTGAGAGGGAGAGGAAAGAGAGAGAAAAATAATAAAGGGGAGGGAAAGAAAGAGAAAAGGAATAAAAGGGAAAAGCCAAAATAATTTTCCTAAGTCACAAGTCTGACCACATCCCTACCTTGTAGCTCAACAACCTTCAATGGCTCCCAGGTGCCCAGAGAATAAAATACAAACTTCTCATGTTCCTGCCATTCAATACCTCTCACCATCTGGTGCCAACCTACTATCTTGTCTTATTTCATACTACTGTCCTTCATGCACTCAAATTTCCAACCAAATCAGATTACTAATTGTTCCCCACACTCTACATTTCAGCCCCCTATCTCAGTGTATTTGTGCACAATTTGACCCCTTTCCCCACCTCCTCTCCCATTCCATGCCTAAAATGTCCTCCTGTTTTTTGCTTTTTTAGGAAAATCCTTATGTTCCTTGAAGGCTTGCCTCAGGCGATACCTCCTTGGAGAAACTTCTGATCCCCTAGCTATTAATTTGCTCTCAAAATTACCCTGTGCTAACTTATCTAAATGTAAACTCTTTGTGGTCAGGGAGTGTCTCCCAAATAAAACAAATCCTTTTGAACCTAGTGACCAGCACTTTACTTTGCACTTAGAAGGTATTTAATATATGTTTCATACCACTGAACTGTGGAGAGAGAGGAAGAAAGGATGAATGGAAGGAGGGAGAGGAAAAGGGGAAGGAAAGGAAAAAGGGAGCTGAGAAAGGAGTGGGAGGGTGGGAAAAAGAAAAGGAGGCGGACTCAGAGAATGGACTGGAAATTGTCTTGTAAGTCATCCAGTGCTGCAAGTCACACACACACACACACACACACACACACACACACACACACACACACACACACACACACACACACTTTGAGGCACACATTTTCCATTAGTTTGTGAGATCCTCAAGGGCAGAGATTGTCTTTTGCCTTTCTTCATATCCCCAGTGCTAAGCACAGGGCCTCATGTGTAGTAAGTGCTCAATAAATGTTTACTGACTGACTTACTCATTTATAAGGGGCAGAAGCATGTTATGAGTAGCAGGGCAGGACAGACACTAAGACCCTCCCCAAGCTAAGTGTTCTGCACGGTACCACACATGGGCATGCATACTGACTTGGTTTGCAGGTCTCAAATATTTGGAGTTAAAAAAGAAGCAGCCCCTGAAGCCTCTTTCCTTGGGCTCAGAAGTCATCAGAAGATATCCTCATGGTGGGATGGCCTGGGATGGGGTGGGGTGTGAGGAAGAGATCATGTATGCCACTCAGAGTCTGTCCTATCTCTTTTCTGTATGTGAGCTGACACGTGGAGGCCTCCCTCAGATTGGAACTGGGCATTTGGTGGGTGGGACAAAGAAAGTCAGGGTGGGGATATGCTATAGGAAGGGGGAAGCAGAGGAGTCTCCCAGTCTGGGACCACCCCCAGAGAAAAGAGCAGGGAACAGATTCCAGAAGGAGCTGAGGCTCCCACCAAGCCTGGAATGGGGTGGAGGTGAGGAAGAGAGGGCCTCAGCCAGGGGGCTCTGCAGTCAATCTCATACTCGGTGTAGAGCCAGCGGATTCCTGTGCTTCATCACTCTCCGAGTTTGTTCTACTGACTTCAGGGTCTCAGAGAAACTGCCCCCTGGAAGCTTTAGGCTGACAGACTTGTCAAGGGAGAGACAGGTAGCTTCTTATGGGGACTAGACTATATAGAAGGAACCCCTAATGGCAAGGGGGAGCTTAGCGGCCCTGCTGAGAGCTAAGGAGCTATTGGGCCTGGGGTAGAAATTGTCCCCAAAAGGTATAGTCCAGAGGCTGTGGAAGTAGGCGTCCGCTTTAGAGGATTAAGACACCTCCCAAGGACTCCTTACCACTGCCAGTCCCCACTGTGCCCTTTCCCATCTCTCCTATTAGTCTCCTCAAAGGAAAAAGGGAGCTCCTTATTACTGGAGATCCTTCAAGCAAGGGCTGTATAACCATTTGCCATAGAGGGCATACCTGCATAGGTGAAGATTGGGAGAGATGAACTCTGAGGCTCCTTCCAACTCTGGCATTTCAGGTTATGTGAAACCCTATGCCCTTCCCAATCTAGGCCACTCTGATGCCTCCCTCCCCCACCCTAAACCTCCCCAGCACCCTAAACCCAACTAGTAATAATGAACACTTTGGGATTTACAGAGTGTCTTCCTCAACATCCCTGTGAGGTAAGTATTGCAAGTATGAACACCTCCATTTTACAGAAGTGCAAGCTGAGGCTCAGAGATTTGAAATAACTTGTTGAGGTTCTTACAAATTGTCAGGAACTAAGTTGGAATCAAGCTGGAAGTCTTTTTGCCATCACAGAGCTGTCTCTGAGAAGGCAGGATGATGCTGCCGACCCCCAAATACTTCAGAATATTTCCTATAGTGGGAAAACCTTGCGGGGAGAGGAAAGGAAGGGAGAGAGTTGGAGCCAAAAGCTTCTCCTCATGAGGACGATTGAACTGTTTACTCTCCCCAGCCCTGGGCCCAGGTATTCCAAGTCTATAGCCCACCCAGTGCCACCCCCTCTGCACACACACCATCATCATCATCATCACCATCATCATCATCATCACCACGTGGAACCCTGTTTACAGACAAGGGAGGAAGCTGAACAAGTTCAATTTTTTAATAAAATGATTAGGAACAGCCTCAGGGTAAGGGATTGCACATTCCAAGCTACTTCCTGCCTGGCTCACCACCTCATACACCTCACAGCCCAAGGAAATCTTCATACAGAAAGCATCATACAGAAAAGAGAGCTAGATTTGGCATCAGAAAAAAAACAACTGGGTTCAAATCTCAGCTCTGCTACTACATTTAGAGGCTAGGTGAACTAGGCCTCAGTTTCTCTTTCCATAAAACCCTCTAAAACATCTCTAGCTAATATCCCTAGAAATCACAAAACAAGAGATGACATGATCTCCAGAGTCCCTTTTAGGTAAAGGGACCAAAAATCTGATCTCTATCTTGATGTCCCATAAGTAGTTCCATCCTAAAGTCAGTCTCAGAAGTCTGTACAGTTGAGACAACACAAAGGTGTGGGGGGGTCATTGAATTCCTTCCCCATATTACACTTTCCAAATTGTCCCTTAGGCAAAAGCATCCTTCAGAAACAGCCTCCAAGGAGGATAATCCAGGATCATAGATTCTGAGTCAGAAGGGATCTAGCTCTCTTTTTCTGTTGTAACAGGGTTTTTGTTTTTGGGTTTTGTTTTTGTTTTTTCTTTTTTGGCTGCTGTCACTATTTTCCATTTTACAAAGATGTTCCCTCTCTTTGGCCCACAAGTGGAACTAGAGAGCTGCTTCCAGAGATTGGGTGGGGGGAAGGAGGGGAATTCAGAGTCTCCAGGGACCGAAGCCCTTGCTTCTCTCTCCCCATCCCCACCTAAATCACCAGCAGGGAAGGCTCCTCTTCATCTTTCTCCCTTCTCCACCTAGCTCACCACTCTTCCTGGTATAAATGATGAGATCATAAGATCATAGATTTAGAGTTGAAAGGGGGCCTTAGAGGCCAACTAGTCCAACTCCTTCATTTTACAAAAGAGGAAACTGAGACCCAGAGAGGTTAAATATCTTGCTCAAAGTCACATAGGTAAGTCACTTCCTGCTTATGTGTCTGAACCTCTGGCTGAGGCTTTCAACTGCCTGCAGATGTGAGCATAGATCCCTGAAGCCTAGGTCTCCAAGAGATGAGTGAAGGGAGGAATCATCTGGGGGTGGGGGAGAGGGATTAAGAGAGGAAAAGGAGTCAGTTTGCCCTCCAATTAATCCCTCAGAAATACTGCCCAGCAGTTTGCTTGTGCTCCAAAGACAGAGTCTGCAAAAGTCTAATATTAATTATAGTAATAATAATAGTTATCACTTTCATACAACTCTCCAAACTGGTTGATGGAAGGATTACCCTTCCCACTTAACAGCTGGAGAAACAAAGACCTGTGGAGGTCACACAGCTATTAAGTGTCAAAGATAATAATAATAGCTCCCATGTTGCAGGGCTGAAAGTTTACAAAGTACTTTTCTTACAAGAGACCAAGGAAGGAGGTAGTGCAGGTATCATTATCTCTGTGGGCTTCTTTTTTTTAACTGGAAAATGAGACCAGAGATGTTAAGTGATTTGCCCAAGGTCACACAGCTAGAAAGCACAGGAGTCAGACTAGAAACCCAAGCTCTTGCTACCTCCAAGATGAAAGCTGTTTCTACCACACCTTGAACACCTGCCCTTTCCCCTTCCATCCTCAAAGTAGCCTTTATGCCAGCCTAGCTTTGCTGACACCTTTTGATAATAAGCCATATTTTATTAATAATAGCATTGCATTATTATTACTATATTATGTTATAATTCATTAAGATAACAAATATTATATAACTAACATATTAATAAGAGTTGGCATGGCATAGTGGAAGGAAAGTTGGCTTTGGAGTCAGGGAGACATGGGCAATAGTTTGAGAGATCTAGGTTCAGGTTCTGATGGTGATACATACGCCAATCACATGACCCCTCAGTGCCCACACAGCTTCTCTAAGACTGTAACTGGTAAGGAAGGTGTTGACTGGCACAGGTACAGGGAACTTCTCACCAGGAGTCTGAACACCCATGAAGTCCTGACTTCCTTCCTGTCTCAGCTAAAAGCTTACCTTCCACAAGAAGCCTTTCGAAGTCCCCTCAATGCCAGTGCCTTCTGCCCCTCTGTAATTATCTGTATGTGTCTTGTTTGCACTTAGTTTGCATCCTTTATTTGACTGTGAGCTCCTTGGGAGGGGGACTATCTTTTTTGCCTTTCTTTGAAGCCCCATCACTCAGCCTGGAAAATAGGAGGCAATTCATGAATGCTCACTGACTTAAAATACTTAAATATATGGATGATTAAATACATATAATTAACTACATAAGGTTAGATGTATGTATGCCCATTGTATATGACTAAATACATATGTATGTATATTAACTATATGTACGTGTATATTCATGTTTCTCTAACACTTTGAAGTTTACAAAGTCCTTTCCCCACAACAACCCTGTAGAAGAGATAGTACAATTATTATTAGCTACCTTTTGAGATGAGAAAACTGGGGTCAAAGGGGTTCTGTGACTTGTCTACATCACAGCTAATAACCAGCCCTATTTGAGCCCAGGGCACTTTGATCTTCTGTACTTTGCATGGACTCAGCCTCCTCAGTGAGGGGGAGCTGGCCAGGCTCAGAGAAGGAGCTGTCTTATACCCAGGGCCAGGGGAGAAAGAACAAGGCAGGTAACAGGTTATGAGCCACAGGGGCTAAAGAGACCTAATCTCCCACCCCATTTGATGGGGTGAACATGGGTCCTAAGAGCAGAGCAAGAGACCTCCAGAAAGACTGAGGAGCATGGAATCTTAGGCTTTGAAGCTAGAAGGGACCTTTCAGAGGTCACCAAGTCCAATTCTCTCATTTTTACACGTACAAAAAAATGAGTCCCAAAGGAAGAAAGTTATTTACCCAAAGACATATAATGTCAGATTTGGGACTTTAATCCAGGTTTTTTGATACCATAGACAATGCCCTTTCTACTTCATGATGGTACCACCATGGAATGTCCACACCAGCCCTGGACCCTAATGCATGCATTGCCAGACAACGTGAAGAGGGGGCCAAAGATGGAAGTTTGGTCCAGGCTTCATATGCCCTAAAGGAAATGCTGAACACTGGAAAGGCCTTAGGCCTTGTATCCACAAACAGACCCCTGATTCCCTCCTCCCACCTCCCATCTCCATTAGGTATCAAGGGGTTAACAGCCCCACTCTCCAGGCCCAGAAGCAGGTTCAGACTCAGGCACAGTTCACCACCCCTCTTCCCTTCCCCCATCTATCAGCTGGCATCTCCCAAACAGACAGACAGAGCAGGCAGCTGTCCAAACAGGGCTGTGTACCTGGGCTGGAGAGATGGAGGAGGGGGAGGAGGGCAGCTGTTTACTCTGCCTCCTTATCCCCATCTCACCCAACACACACACACACACACACACACACACACACACACACGCAAGATCTCAGTACAACCTCTTGCTAGACTGTATAGTCCTCCCTTCCTAACACTCCCCATCCCCCTTCCCAAACTCCTTGGGCCCAGGAAAACTCAGACCTGGGATGATTTCTAAACACCAACCACAGCAGTCCTACAAACTGCTTCTTTCATGGAGTGGTATCAGCCTGGGGAAAGGGAGCGTGGTTTGGGGGAGGGATGCCATTGGTCCAGGGAGACTTGAGGGGGGGGAGTTATAAAGCACTGGGGTGTTTTTTCTCTATAGAATCTTCCCCTTTGATATTCAAGGGGCATGGGTAGGGGGGAGGGCAGTAGATTGTGGGGGAAGGGTGAGTATATATACAGGGAAGTAAGTATGTGAGGGCAGGTATATAAAGGACAAGGGAATGGCTTGTGGTGAGGGACAAGGCATTTAGAGTAGAGGTGTTGGGGATAGGTTTGTATACAGACAGGTCTATATGTTTGTGGGGAATAGGAGTGTGGAAGAGGCAGGTGTGAGGGAAGAGGATAGGTGTGTGGGGAGACATGTGTGTGGGAAGGAGTCAGGTATTTATATATAACAGGTATGTGTGTATATAGATAGGTCCATATAATGAGTATGGAGGCACAAAGTTGTATGTGTGTGTGTGTCTGTGTGTGTGTGTCTGTCTGTGTGTGTGTGTGTGTGTGTGTGTGTGTGTAGGAGATCATGTCTGATCACATACCTTGTTTAGGTGGTAGGGGTTCACACCCGGGTTGGAGCTTGTAGGTTGTATCATCACAGGTGTGATCCTGAGGATTTTTAGAACCCAGATGAGCAGAGTTAAAAAGGGTCTAAAAAGTCATCTACTCCAATCTTTTTAATCTTACAAATGAGAAAACAGAGCATTAAGGAGGCTTACTCAGGGGTCACAAAGCTAGAAGGTGGAAGGTTTGTAGGATCTGAACCCAACTCTCTCTCCTGACTCCAGTTACTGTGTTTTTTCCCTTTGACACCCACCTCCCCGATCCTCTCATCACCTGTTTGTTTTCCTAGAAACTCTTTAACTCACCAATAAGAAAGTGACTTGGATAGTCCAACTGACTTGTCAGTGACGTTTGGAGTTGGAGACAGCAGCTGCCCCTCAGCCAAGGCTGACAGGGCTATCGGCTACCTCAAGCAGTAAGGTGGAAGGTTTCTCCAAATGAGCTGTACAATTAAGGCTGCCATGACCAAGGACATCATCACTTAGTGTTCATCCTACCGAGAATGAGATGCTACATACACTGAGTTTAGCTGGTTCTTAGACTGCAAACACTTGTCACTGTCAAAGCCTTTCCTGCCTGTGATCCATGGACATGGTCTTTGAGCATGGAGATTCACCCTTGTTTGATGAGGAAGGTTTGGAGTCAGAGCTGTACAATAATCTCTCTAATAATTCCCCACATGCTGTGGTTGAGAGAGCCCTGAATTATGGACTCTAGAGCAGGAAGGGACATAAGGGATTAACTAGCACAGTCTCTTTATTTTACAGATGAAGAAACTGTGGCTCAGGTTGGTGAGATGCCTTCCTTCCCCAAATTACCCTGTCTATTCTGTACATGCCTTTCTATGTACTTCCCTCCAGCTAGACTGTAAGTCACTCAAGGCAGGGATTGTCTTACTTTTCGTCTGCGTTCTTAGCACCTAACACTGTGCCTGGAATACAGAAAGTGCTTAATAAATACTTGATGATTGACTGATTGGATGGTCACATAGTAGCTATTAAATGACAGATCTGGGATTCAGACCCAGACCCTCCAATTTTAGATCTTATGTTCTTTCCATTTCGCCACCACTGACTAGGGTACCTGTGAGTCATAGAGTATTGAAGGGGGTTATGACCTCATTGCTCTGACATGCTCACTCATTTACTTTCCTTCCTGACTCCCAGTGTCCCGTAAGGAAGACACAGCCATCCAACAGGGATGAGAAGGGTGCTGCATTTTACAGCTCTATGGGCAAACTAGGAACAATGATGCCCTTGTCCTGTGCCCTGAGATCTTACATACCTTTCAATAGGGAGGGTATGTATTGCTGTAGAGAGCCACTTTCAGTCCCTCCTGTCCAAAAAATAAGGTAAAAATCTCCTTAGCCTGGCATTTAAAACCTTGCATTTTAGGATACTTATTCTTTCTCCAGTTCCATTCCTCAATTTATTTCTCTCATCTTCTTCTCCTCTCCCACTACCATACCCTTCTCTCAAGTCCTTATTACCTAAGGACTAGGTGAATGATAATCAAGTCATGTATAAACAGTAAAATAACAACAGTAAAAACAATACTTATGACCAAGTGGATAGAAAGCTGGCTTCAGGATTAGTAGGACCTGAGTTTAAGATTCACCTTCGGTAAATTTAGTCTCTGTGACCCAGAGCAAGTGGACTCTCACCACCTGCAGAGAACCCTCTAAAACTGGCAGAGAAGGTATCAATCTACATTTTAAGCTGAGGTTCCACACCAGGAGCCCTGCGCACCAATAAAATAACATGTCCAGTGAAAAGACAACTCATTTCTATATTACTTTGTGATTTGCAAAACACTTTCCTCACTACTTTTTAATTGGATAATTTAAGAATTACATCCATTTCACACATGACGAAACAGAAGATGTTGGGTGTTTTATTTGCCCAAGATCACACAGATAGTACACATCAGAACTGGGACTTACTCCCAGATTACTGCAATATCTTTCCTGCTTCAAGAGTCTCCACTCTTGTCATGATCCTTCACACCCTGCTAGAGTAATCTTCCTAATATATGACTGATGGAGTCACTCTCCTGCTCAGAAATTTTCAATGGCTTCCTCACCATCTAAAGGATAAGGCAAAAGCTCCTTAGTCTGGCATTCAAGGCCCACATATGACATTTACTTCTTTTTAAGTCTTATCTTACTTGCACTACTCTCTCAAATCCTCTGCTTGGACAAGTGGACATCCTCACTTTCCCCTGTACCAGCCTCTACAACAAATGTTCCTGGCACATTCTTACCTCCTTACCTTGACACTTAAGGGTCATCTCCACACTTTCCCTCAATGTTTTCATTGCCAGCATCTCCCCATCCAACATTCTATCCAACATCAAGCAAAAAACTTTTGTTCATTTTTTTGTAAACATTTCCCTGATAACTCTAGATTTGATTTCTCTCTCCTCTAAATTCATATCCCTACCTGTCTGTACTACTCACTTGGCTGGATTTCAGGTAAGTTTGAATTAAGATCAAGACAATTAGAAAAATGCAGTGGACCATTCTTCAATTCAATAATTCTGTTCAACAAAGGGATTACTGTGTGCACGGCCCCCCTGCTACATCCTTAAGGAAATACCAGATTTACAAAAGATGTAGAGTTTTTACATAGCTCACATTTTGGGGTAGGGGAAGGAAAAAATACAGATAATTATAATATGTATCAAAAAGCAAACTGCATATTGAGGTCTGAAAAGGAAGTTCATTATCTCCTGGTAGAATCAGCGAAGGCTTCCTGAAGGAGGCATTTGATTTAGGCTTTAAAGAACAGTCAGGAATTCAATAGGTGGAGAGGCAACTTCCAGGGAAAAGAAATAGAAAGCAAAGATAGGAAAGTAAAAGACATGTATAGGGGTTGGCTAGTACTCCACTATGACTGAAATACGGATAACATGAAGAGGGATAGAGGGAAATAAATCTGGAAAGGTGGAGAGGCAACAGACCCAGAGAAAAGGGGAGGTGATTTACCCAAGGTCAATCAGTCACCAAATATTTGTTAAGTGTTTACTATATGCTGAGGATACAAAGACAAAATGAAACAGCCCCTGACCTCAGGGAGTTTACATTCTATGCTCACAATATGTGCACATATATAAGTATATACAAAATACATAAAAATAATTTTAAAATCAAGGTTTTGTTTTTCTTTTGAGGGGAAGGTATCACACAGCAAGCATGGAAGAGCTGAAACTTGAACCCAGAACTCCTGTTGTTTTGGATTTCTTGGACAAGCTTTTTTTCTTTAACTTCATATCTGGGCCTGGCACCAGAGACAGGTCTTCCCACTGGCTAGGAAAGGTAACTTGTGCTTACTGTCTGTGGAATCAGTTGCTAGAGAGAATCCTGGGGAGAGAGGGATATTGAGGATGTAAGAACACACCCTTCAAAGTGGGTGGTACTGATTAGCCCACATGCTCTGTTCTAGGCCTACTGGTACCACACCCTTTGGTCTGTCCATACACACTCTTCTCATATACTTTGGTTTCCCCTCTTCATACTTGCCACTTTGCCCCACATAGTGATCATCTCCCAGGTGGAAATAGCAGTGGGAACCAAACCACTTGAAATGTGCTTGTGTCCCCAAGGGAACAGCAGAAGCAGCCAAAGGGGGCAGATAGTATGGACTGTTTGTTCACTAAAGAATTGAAGACAGGCTGAGTAAACATGGTTAGTGTGGAAATGTCTGAAAGAGAAAAGGGGGAGGGAGAGAGTCAGAGAGAAGGGAGAAAGGAAGAAGGGAGAAAAGAGGGAGCGAGACAGACAGAGACAGAAGGGAGGTGAGATGGAAAGACAGAGAAAACCAGAAATACAGAGACAGAGAGAAACAGAGAAAGACTGTTCAAGCACAATACTGCCTGGACGTACACAAGAGGGGTAAGCTGGCCCACCATACTGGCAGTATGAAGGAATAATGTAGTTAGGAAACCTAGAGCCCAGTCAAGAGGGCACAGTTGTTGGAACAATCAATGAGGGGGCAGAGAACAAATGCTCAATTACTGAGACCCATTGGGCCAGAGAGGATCAGAATCATGGGAACATGGTCAGGATGGTAACTGGTGAAGTTGTGGATCAGAAGAGGAAGACACAAGATCAAAGAAGCTACTACAAAGAAGTGAGAAGTGGGGGAGTGCAGGGGTATTGGATGTGTCCTACACACACACACACACACACACACACACACACACACACACACACACATATTCTCAGCTTAAGATAAATGAAACTAACAGTATAAAAGGACTGGGACCTTGGAACCAGATCTTCCCCCCAGTGCCTAATCGTTAAGCACTTGATAACTATTTGTAGGAATGAAGGAAGGAAGGAAGAAAGGAAGGAAAGAAGAAAGGAAGGAAGAAAGGAAGGAAGGAAGGAAGGAAGAGAGGGAGGGAAAGAAGGAAGGAAAGATAGAAGAGAAATTCTAAAAGGAGGAGAGACTGGAAAAAATTCCTTATCCACAAGAGTTGAGATAGAAACCTCACAAAGGGATATGTCTGCTCATGTGGCAGAAGAAGACATGTGGAACTTGCCAATCACCTCTGAGGAACCAGCAGAACGGTGGGGGCTGAATAAGAGAAGTCCATTTTTCTACAGCTGCCTATCTTGTGGTTAGCTGGCACCACCTCAAAGTAAGGGGAGTAACCTCAAAAATTAAAATCACAGAATGTCAAAACTGGAAAGTTGTTTAGAGATCATCTATTCTAATCCCTTCATTTTAGAGAAAGGGAAATAGAGACTCAAAGAGTTGACATAACTTTGAATTATAACATCTTACATCTGGCAGGGACCTCTGGGGTCATCTAGTTCAGACCCTCCCTAAATTCAAATCCCCCCAACAACATTCAAGGTGGTCATCCAGCATTTTCTTGAGAACCTTCTATGTTAGGGAATTCTCACCTTTACAAGACAACTTATTTCATTTTTAGACAGCTCTTGATTGTTAGGAAGTTCTTTCTTATACCCAAGTTGAAATTTGCCTCTCTGCAATTTCTAAGTTGTCTTTTGACCAAGGTCACACAGCTAGTAATATAGGAGGCTTAATTAGAGTTCAGAATTTTTTTTGGAAGGAAGATCCTGGCAATAAATAGCTCATCCTATGAAGATTTCTGTTGTCCAAAGTCTCATGTATTAGAAGGTTGTGCCAACTGGCTATAGGAAAAAGTGATAGATGCTTCAGAATTTGAAGGTCCTGTTCCCTCCTTGCCAACTTTTCCCTGGGTTCCAAGGCAGATCTATCAGCTAATATAGCTCCCAAATGTATCTGCAGCAGCCACCTTGGAAGATTAATTTCTTATAGAGTGGGATTGGTGGGTGGAGATGAAATGTTCAGATATTAGAACAGAAGGAAACCTTACAAACCAAGAGGCAAGCAGAGGAAAAAAAGACTACAGCCTTGGAAGTCACAGCCTATGGGGTGCAAGCATGGGTATTCCTAATGTGACCAGAAAGAGAATGAATGATGTTTATTATTCTTGGTTTGAAAGAACAGGGACTAATTCCAATGTTCAGCAAATAGAAGGCACTTATGAAATGCTTGTTGTGCCTTCCTCTCTAAAGTTCCTTGTGTCTACTTCATACACAGCTTGTAGATACCAACATATGCATGTGTATTTTCTTCCCTGTTAGAATATAAATTCCTGTTGTCCTTCTTTGTATCCCTAGAACTTAGCAGTTTGTCACTGTCTCTGACTGTCTGTCTGTCTCTTATTCTTCTACTCTGTACATTTCAGGGATTGAATCTCCTTGGGCTCAGCATTAAAATGAGGGAGAAAAGAAAAGAGGAAAGGGAAGGAGAGGCTAGAAAAAAGATAAGTGAGAGAAAGGATGGAAGGAGAGGGCATAAAGGAAAAAGAAGATGGGGAGGGAGAGTGAGGAGAGTGTAAAGGGAAAAAAAGGAAGACATTGGGGGAAGGAAAAGAGAGGATAGAGAAGATAGAGAAGAAGAGGAAGGTAGAAGAATGTACTTCTCTTGCATCAACTGCTAAAGAACTAAGGCACTAGAAATAAATTGGTTACACCCAGCTATTTGTCAGTCAGACCAGTGGCTAGACACTTAATTCTCAGAAGAGAGGGAGTCTCTCTGTAGGAGACAGTTTTGTTGAAGGTCTCCTGTGGTCTGTGCCAAAAACATTTTGACAGACTGGAACAATAGGTCAGAACTAATAAGATGAAAATCTAAGAGGGATAAATGTAAACTCATGCTCTTGGGGTTTAAAAAAAAATTAACTGCATAAATCCACAACAAAAACCATACCCAGCCATAACCTTTGACCTGGTAATCCTGCTACTAGCAATATATGCCAAGGAAATAACTTCTTCAGTGCTTTAAGGATCCTGGGTGGGTGTTCCCTCTGTAGATGCAGATCATACTCACTCCTGCTTTGCCTCAACAGAAAGTCTTCACGAGTGACCTCAAATCCCCTTATGGCTAAACCTTGGACAATGAGCTTCTCAGTACTCAGCTAGCCTGGTCCTCCTAAGGACCTCAAAGGGTCCTCATCACGGGCGTTCAGCAGCCATCCTTGAAACCTTTCCAATAGCGTAGAATCTGACCAAACTTGTGCTTTACCAGCAAACCATCTAAGAGCTCAAGGTCACCTCCCTTTCCTGAGGTGGTATAAATAGGCAGAGAAGTGGTGCCGTGATTAGAGCACTGGGTTTGGAATCAGGAAGCCTTGAGTTTCAGTCCTGATTCACATACCTACTAGCTGGGTGATGCTAGGCAAGTTACTTTACCTCAGTCTGCCTCAGTCTCTAAAACTGGAGGGTTTTGGACTTAATGATTTTCAAAGTCCTTTTCAGCTCCAAGTCTGTGATACGTTGAGGATCATGCCAATGATGGAAGGAAATAATATAAAAGGGAAAAGGACATATTTTTACAGAAATGTTCAGAATAGCTTTACAGAATAGCAAAACAAAATTAATCTGCAGACCAATACAAATAGCCAGTGGCTGAGGGATGGCTGGGCAGACTAGGGCCCAGGAATGCTATGGAATACTACACTGCCATAGAGAATGACGAATATGAGGTCAATTCTACAATATGAAAAGACCGTATGAAATAATCTAAAGTATATCAAGTGTCTACACAGTGTATAGATGCTGATTACCGCTGCCAGATGGGGAAAGTATGTGCAGAGCCTAAAGGATGTTATAGTTGCGGATGATTTCATATCTGTTGATTTTTTGTCCAGTAAAAGTTGATTAAATATAAAATCTTAACTACCCAGGTACCAGATGAGCATGTGTAGATAGACAATAGCTCATGTGTAAAGGACTTGGGGAGCAGGGGGGTCCTTAGTGGACTAGAAGCTCAGTAGGCATCACCAGTATATATGTCAGGCACAACACACACTAACTCAATCTTAGGCTGCACTGGCAGAATCAGTGTCCCAAAGAAGGAAGGTGATGGCTCCACTAGTTAGATCTTATTTTGTTCAGGTCCAGGTACTACATTTTAGGATGACAGGTCAAAGTGCACAGAGGAGAGGGCCTGCAATGACCTTGGTCAATTTACTTATCCTCTTGCCCTCAGTTTCTTCATTTATAAAATGAGGGGGCTAAACTAAATGACTGCTGAAATCCTTTCCTAGTAAAAACAAATTTGCACTCTACGATTCTTAGGAAGTTGGGGGACAGTGTACTTGTATGGGAAGAAAAAGTGTATTTGGAGCCAGAAGACCTGGGTTTGAATCACAACTCTGATATATTCTACCTGCGTGACTTAGACCAACGAATGAAAGAATAAGTGAATGAATAAAAAAACTCCACACTTATTAAGTGCTTAATATTTGCCAAGTCTTTATTCTTGTGGCCTTAGTACCCTCACCTTAAAAAGAGGGGACTGGTCTAGATCAATGGTTCTTAGAGTGTGGTCCAGGGATTGCTGGGGATCCCCAAGATCTTTTCAGGGCATACATGAAGTCAAAACTGATTTCATAATACTACTAATACATTTTCATTTCTCATGCAGTAGATGATGATGGAAATAACCTATATAAACCAAAGCACTTTGGGATCCTCAATAATTTTCAAGAATGTAAAGGGGTCCTTAGACCAAAAGGCTTGGGAGCCACTGTCTTATGCAGTCTCCATGGATCCTTCCAGCTCTGAATCATATGATTCTGTGGCTGGAAAGCATACCACATACAAGGTTTGGCTGAAAGATCTGGGAATGTTTATTCTAGAAAATAGGAGACTTATAAGGGACATGATAAGTATCTGAAAGACTGTTGTGTAGAAAAATGGATCAAACTTATTCTGTCTTGCTTCAGAGGGAAGACTTGAGAAAAAAGGTTAGAAGTTGTAGAGAGGCAGATTTTTGTAACACTTGGAATTATCCAAGGATGGAAAGAGCTTCCTTGGGAGGAAATGAGCATCCTAACACCAGAAGTATTAAAGCAGAGATTAGATGGCTATCTTTCAGTGATGTATCATTGAGTAAGGGGTGGAATGTCCTAATTCTGAAATTCTACAAGTCTCTTTCCCACTAATCCCTCTTACATACAAAGGGGTAACAGAACTCAACTCTGCTTTTAGGTTTCTCTTACAGTTATTCAGTCACTTTCCCCTTCCCCTTCCTTTTTCTCTCTTCCCTCCTCCTGTCCCACTCTCCAGGATCCAAAACCGTTGCTTTTTGCTACAGTGCTGATGGTACCTGGGGAAACTCTGGGTCTAACCTATGTTCACTGTAACCTAAGGCAAAGTCTCTTAGCATCAAGAGGGGGTTGGACATGGAAAGGCCAAAAGGCCTGGGGAACCCAGAGCTCAAATAGCTTATGTTTGCCCTGATGTCACTTTCCATCAAACCTCCCATGCTTCCTATCTGCTTTCAGAATCCACTCTCAATTATCCCTGTTGGCTCAGGATTGTGTGGGCAGGAATGCCCAAGAGCCCTCAGGCACTAATGATGCCGGAACCCATTGGGTGAGACATGGTTCTTGGTTTTTGTTTTTTTTCCCACAGCCCTGTAACTTAACACTGTTTGTAAGAAACATCCTAAACTTGTCCCCTGCTGTCAATGCGACATCTTTACAGCACATGCTTAGTGAAGGAGTGCGCTGGGGGAAGGAGGGGAGGCAGGATCCCTCTCATATAACGGATTGTAAATTCCTGGGTACCAGTTTTATATTCTTAATAACCTACTAGTGAAGGCTTAGCGTTGTCTGCCCCATCAAAGTCAATATACATGAAGGGGACCAGACCCAGGGCATAAAGTGTTTCATACTCAGGGAGATAGGGTTAACCATTGTTTCTTTAGGAAAAATCTAATCACAGCTCAGTGTAATCACTCTCACATGTGGAAACTTCCTTGATGCAAACGTTGGGAAGGAGTAAAGTATAGTGAAAAGAGCTCTAAGCTGGGAAGGAAGACCCAGATTCCAATCCTGATTCTGTCCTTGTGTTTCATGCATGTGGTCTTGCGCAAGCTGAGTGACCTCTCTTGGCCTCAGTTTCCTCTGTAAAATGAGAGGGTGGGACTAGGTGAATTCTAAAATTCTTTCAATCTTTATATTCTGTACTCTAAGGTCTCTTCCTGACCTAACATTTTGCAGTCTATGTTCTAACATTCAAGGATCCTAGAATTTATATTCACAGGATGATAAGATTTAGAGATAACCTCCCCTCTGTTTTGCCACCCTTCAAAAAACAAATAAATCTTTGAGGGTAGCTGTCATGGGTATTGGATGTTGCTCCTCCTACCTTCAAGATCATCTAGTGTCTGGATTTTAGTCTAATGTGCTCATTTTACAGATGTGGAAACTGAGGCTCAAAAGAGGCAAAGTTTCAAAGTAAGTAGCAGAACCAAATTCTAAGATCCCTCTGGTCTTTGTTCTGTATTCTAAGAGCTGATATTCTATGTTCTATGCTCTAAGCTTCTATATTCCAGACTCCCATCCATCTTGAAATTCTTCAGATAGAAGCATAAAAGATGATTGGGAGGGATTATCTCCTGGGCAGCCAGATTCAGGAGTTCCCAGATGCACCACCCCAAGTTTGCCATGATTATAATCATAAGGCAGAGAGAGAGCTGTCCTGCCTGCCCCTGGAGGAGCACAGCTGTGGCCCTGCATGAGGCCAGTCAACAGCCCCAGTGATGAATTTTGTTTTTAATGCACAAGATGAATTTATGTATAAATCAAGAAAGCCTGTGTTGAAAGAGACAGACAGAAACAGAGTCAGAGACAGAGACACAGAGGGAGAAGACAGAGAGGAGAGACAGAGAGAAAGACAGAGAGAGAGAGAGAGAGTCAGAGAGACAGACACAGAGAGAGGAGAGAGACAGAGGAGAGAGACACAGAGAGAAAGACAGAGAAGAGAGATGGAGGAAATAAGAACCATAGCTTCCTGTCCTATAAACTTCAAAGTCCTTTCTTTACTCAGCAACAACCCTACTTGATGAGAAATACACATACCATGCTCCTCATTTTATATAAAAAGAAGTAAGGCTCAGAAAGGTGAACACGGCTTATTCTGAGTCACACAGCTCATAAGCATTTAGGGTTTGGGAAGGAGCATAGAAATCACCGAATCTAATTCCTTTGTTTTACAGATAAGGAAACTGAGGCAATAGCTGGGATTTGAACCCAGGGGTCTTTGACTCCAGGACCACTGCTCTTTCCACTATATATGTTTCCTCTGCACTGTGTTATGCTTTCTCTCTCTTTTAATCAACTGGAAATGGAGTCCTGGTCCTCTATGGGAGAATTAATGCATGTGTATGTTGGGGATGGGGGGTGGCTCCACAGATAGGAGGTGGCCATGGCGCCTAGGGAGAGGGCTGATCCTGTCTGAGGGCTGGTCCCCTTCTGTGCAGAAGGGCTGCCCCAGGGGCTCCCTGGGCCCTGTAAGCTACAGGATATTGCAGTAGCTTTTGTGTGGCGGGCGACCCAGATGCTCATTAATGAAAAATTCCACTACTTGATGCTAAGGGCAAGAACAGTGACCCCCTCATCCTCAGGACGTTACTATCTTTCAAAAGATACAGGATTAAAGGACCGGACGAAATCTGGAGCAAAGCTCTGTCTGGGGCTTGGTGTTTTCCTTGCCCCTTAGTATATTGGCCTGGAGCGAGATGTTGGCGCAGGATTTAATTAGCTGGAATCAGGCTGAGATTATTGCAGACTATTTACTCAGCAAATCTCCATCTGGGCCTGTGCTCAGAATGAGGCTGAATACAAAGATGTGTGAGGGACCGGCCTTATTTCTCAGATGGAATAATGGGTCCAAAATGAGCAGAAGCGGTAAAAATAGAAACCAAAGAAAAGCCAGCCAAACCCATTCACAGCCCGGCAAACAGCATTAATTATTAGTGGGCATGGGTCATTATCCCAGCTCGTTGCGGCAATATTTGTGGGTTTTAGGAAGCAAAAACATCTACTTGGGGCTTTTAAAAAATTAAAATATCTCAAGAAATTTATAGCCAATTTCCGAACCCTCTATCCCCTCTTCTCCTCTCTGCCCCCCCCCCCCACACCCAATGGAAAATGATATTTGCTTGGGTGGGACTGGATTCCAGTTGGCACAGTGAGGTAACAGAGGCTTCCATGGGGTAGCAAGATGACAAAAGAATGGCAGGTTAAGAATTCGCACCATACAACTGGCCTCCACTTCCTCCTTGGCGGAGTCTGTGTAACATCCCCTTTCAAGGCATCTCTCCAGGTAGCTTTTTTTTTTTTTTTTACAGAATTTAGAGCTAGAAAAGAATTTAGAGGTTACCTAATCAACCCCTCCATTTACAAATGAAGAAACAATTCCAGAGATGGGAAATAACTAAAATCAATCACACAAGAGAAAAGTTTATAGAACTATGGACTTCTATTTCCATATTTAGGGCTATTTTCTACTCCTTTTCCTCCCTCTTGGGAAATCTTAAGATCATATATTTTGAGCTAGAAAGGAGATCGCTGAGATCATTTAGTTCAACCTGTTCATTTTACAGATGAGAAAACTGAGATGCAGGGAGAAAAGTGATTTGTCCAGGGTCACTCTGGAAGCAAAGACAGAGCTGGGGTATCTGTTTGGTATTCCTTCCCCTAGGCTCTGCTCTAGGCAGCCCCTGTCCGTGGCTCTGGTTTTATAAAGAGAGATCGTGTTACCTGAGCTCAAAAGCAATTAGCTAGCTGCTGCAAATTCAGCAAGTCAATTGATCAGCTGGAACCTCCCTTCTCCATCTTTAAAGAAAGAGTCTTACATTGGACAGGCTCAGAGGCCTCTTCCTGCTCTGATAATCTGTGATTATGTCACTGGGTTAAGGAGACGCTGATATATTCTCAACAGTGTCTCCTTAACCCAGTCACATAATCACAGATTATCCAAGCATATCTGGTCACTGGATTCAGATGGCTCTGGAGAAGAAGTGAGGCTGGTGACCTGCACAGCCCTCCCTCACTCAAAACAAAGTCAAGTGCAAGTCATGTCATCATTTTTGAGATGGCATGGTCTTCTTTGGCAACGAAGAACGAACTTAACAAATACCTCAAAGACCAGCCTCCTTTGGTTTGTATTTAATGTTGACAAGTTACAATTTGGACTTAGAGTCTAAAGACCTGAGTTCAAATTCCACATACTAGCTGTGTGACTCTGAGCACTTCTCTCTCTGAACTTTAGCTTATTATCTAAAGGTTCACTATTAATATATTAATAAATGCTTGTTGAATGAATGAATCTGAGTATAATAATACCTACATTAGCCCCATCTTAAAGTCACTGTGAGAAAAGTGTTGTGTAAACTTTAAGGTTCCAAATCTCAAAATGAGAGGATTCAAAAATCAACTAGGCAGGCATTTATGAAGTACCTACTATGCATTATGGTAACAGAAATATAAAGAATGAAGCAATCAATACAATGTCTAGCCTAGTCCTTATCTGAGTAGAAATTCTAGTTTTTAAGTCCTGGATGCACTAGTCTACATGGGAAAACAACCTCTCCTGGGGAGCTTACTATCTTCTGCTGTGGAGGAAAGTGACAGGTCCTCCTCTCTCCCTGTACCATCACCTACTGCCCTCTTCAGGGAAACTTTGAGTTCCCAAGTCTCCTGGACTAGGCATCAAAACAACCCCTTCTTAACAATGACAACATGGATAGGATGACCCCTTCTTTCCTTCTGCTCACACTGGATAAAAGTTGGAGTTTTCAGATGGAAAGACAAAAGCAAATGATTTACAGAGGACAGAGTTGATGAGTTACAGGGTGGAACTCTAACCCTCAATATTCCTCATCTGACCACTGGCACTATATCTCCAAGTTACTGCTTCAAGGGAGATGCCTGCTTCTGGTGAATCCCACTCACCCATGCTATGGATTCTTGTCCTTTGGGACAAGTCAATTGGGAGAATGGCTTTTTCAAATCTGGGAAGGGATTTAAGTTTACCATTAGTAGGTCTTCTAGGCCATCAGAGAGGTAGAGGGGAGAACCCGGCTCACAAGGTCTGAGTTCAGAAGGGACAAGGAAATATAGGGGAACAGGCCCTGGGCCAGAAGTCAGGAGGCTTGGGTCTGAGTTTCCCCTTGGCCACTGACTGATTGAGCTACATAACCTCAGGTAATTCCCTTTTTCTGTCTAGGTATCTGTAACATGAGGGAATTGGATGCTCCCTAAGCTCTAAAAGGTATGTTTTGGCTCTGACCCTCACTCCAGGCAGGATCTCTAGTAGAATACAGATAGTGCTGCATCCAGATTTGGGAAGACCTGGGCTATGAAACTGTCTTTAGACACTTACTAGCTCTTTATGTAATCCTGGCAAAGTGAGGCATTCAGCTTTCTCTAAGTCTCAGTTTTTGGTAAAGGAAATTAAAAACAGCATCCACTTCACAGGATATTTGTTAACATTAAACCAAATAATGTATATGAAGAAATATATACACACGTACACACAGATATACATCGATACATATACATTAATACACATACATACACCCATATATATTGCTGCTTGCTATGCAGCAGCTAGGTGGTGCAGTGGATAGGGTGTTAGGCCTGGAGTTGGGAAGACTCCTCTTCCCGACCTCAAATCCTGCCTCAGACATTTACTAGCTGTGTGACCCTGGGCAAGTCACTCAACCCTGTTTGCCTCCATTTCGTCATATGTAAAATGAGCTGGAGAAGGAAATGGCAAATCATTCCAGAGTCTTTGACAACAAAACCTCAAATGGGGTCACAAAGAGTCGAACATGACCTAAATGACTCAACAACATTACCTGTGGGGTCCTAGGTAAGGCATTTAAATGCTCTGAGCCTCAATTATTCCACCTGTAAAATGGTGATAATCATGGATGCTCCATTTTCCTCATAAAGCTGTTGTAAGGAAAGTGTTTTGTAGCTGACTTTTGGTGACACGTAGTTATTAAGAACAAAAACTACTCAAGACTGAAAAAATAATGAGAATTCTATAGTCAAGTCCTAAATCCTTATCCCTAGACTAGAAATCAAAGGATCCAGGTTCAAAACCTACTTCCAACATTTTTTAACTATGTGACCATGAACAAGTTATTTAATCTCCCTGAGCCTCAATTTCCTTACCTATAAAAAAGCAGATAACTAAATGGTATAGCTAATAGATCTAGAACCCTCAGAGGTCATATAGTCCAACCATTTTATTACTAATAATAGCTAGCATTTATATAGTGCAAAGAACTTTAAAGACATTATCATATTGAATCTTCACAGCAACTCTGAAAAGTAGGTGCTATTATTATCCTTGTTTTACAGATGAGGAAACTGAGGCAAACAGGGTTAAGAGACTTGCCCAGGGTCACACAGCTAGTAAGTGTCTGACGTTGAATTTGAATTCAGATCTTCCTATCTCTAGGTCTGGAACTCTATCCAGTGCATCACCCAGGTGCCCTTCTCTAAGTGAACACCCACAGTCTCTGGACTCAAATCTCAGCTCCCCCAGTTAGTTCTGTGGCCCCACACAAGCCACTTCTCTCTGTGTCTCAGTTTCCTCTTGGGTGGCATGCAATTGCCAAATTTGTACTACTGACCTCGATATGATATCCATTCATGTTTTAGGAAATATTCTGTTAACATTGCAACGATCTCATTTATGGGGCTAGGCTCTCCCTCAAAGGCTACATCACAGACCCACCCCACGCCTTCTCATCCTTGGTGACTCTTGTTCAAGTTTTCCCATAATCCTCTACCCACAGGGGATCCACTCAATACACTGGGACCCTTCCCCTAGGTCTCTTAACACTAGGAGGATGCTGGTGCAGTAGGTGGGTTATATTTTAATCATCTCTCAATCTTCTTCCATGACCAGCCCATATCCTTTTCTACTACATCATTTTAAGAATCTTTCTCATTCTGCTTCTGGGACAAAATTAATTTTTGGTCACATGCCACGGCCCTTTCACTTCCAACCCATGCATCTCCATATGTATTGGATGGCTGTTGTACCTCAACAATGAATTGGATTCAGAAATGGATAGAAGGAAGAAAGGATGATGAATTGCTTTTGGGAAATGGTGCAGTGCTTTGCACAGCCCTATGCTTCCTCCTGAAACAAACAAAAAAAAACATCCATCTTTTAAACACTCAAATTTTCCCACTGATGCTAAAATGGCTGTGAATCACAGAATGCGGCAATCTCCAAAGAATCAACGTTTCTCTGTCCCCTGGAGGGAAATAAAGCAATGTACTGTATGGTGGGGATAAAGTGCTGTATTCTCTTGGAAACACACATCATGTACTTAGAAGAGAAAATCTTTTAGCCAAAAACACCACCATCACCAAAACCTCTAGGCAAATCCCTTCTTCTGTCTGGGCCTCTGTAACATGAAGGATTTGGATGCTCTAAGGTCCGTTCAGTTTTAAAAGGATTGTGCTTTCCTCTAAGTTCTGGCTCTAACACTTGCTCCAGGCAGGCTCTCTAGCACCTTAGACAGAGTGAGGCATCTAGACAAGAAAATTTGGGTTCAAATCCTGTCTTAGACACTTACTAGCTCTGTATGTAATCCTAGCAAGATTACATTGCTAGGAAAAAGAAGAATTAGGAGGAAGGGGGCCTTTCTAGTGAAAAGAAAAGTACAGTAGAGCCTCAGTTTCCTTGTCTGTGAAATAAGGTCAACAGTATTTTAGGAAGGAGATTGGTGGAGATGTCCTGAGAATCTAATACAGGCTACTTATTTATCCTTCTCAACATAATGAACCCCCAATTTGCCTCCTAAAGTACTAAGGATGTTCCTTTAATCAGTCATTCTATGATTTTTTAGCAGTCAATAATTTTTATAAAAGTAATTTAAAATAATCTCCCAAAGAAAATTCAGGGGCCTGAATCAAATACTTGGAGATTGAGATCTAGAAGGGAACATCAGATAAGGAAACTGAGGCCCAGGATTCCAAGTGTAAGGTGTTCATTCAGAAGTAGGAGACCAAATGCTAGCTGGGCATTAAAAACCAACAGCTCTCTTGGCCAAAATGTCTTGAGGTCCTGGTAGCTCTTTGATGTATCTCCCTTCTAGGCTTTGTCTCCCTGCTCCCAAATCTCCTTCTCTAAAGTGAAAGCAGAATGGAACCTTTTTTTGCCTAGTAGAGATACATTTCCAATACGTTCCAAACGTCATCATCTCCTGAGGGCTGTCTGAGGCTGCTGCCTCTGTCATTTTTGGGTCTGTCTCCTTTCCTGGCACTCCACCATGAAAGTTTAATATATATTTCCTTCCCCTTAGTGGTATCTAGTAGGGAGACTGCATCCACACCAAGAACTGGGCCTTTTTCTCTCCACCCTGGAACTCTCTCACCCCCCTCCCTAAGCAAATTGGTATAGTAGATAAAACTGGGAGTCAGGAAAAAGTGGGAATTCATGAGGTCATAGGGTCATGGTTTTAGAACTTGAAGGGACCTTCAGAGGTCAACCTAATCCAACTGCCTCATTTTAAAAATGAGGAAACTGAGGCAAAGAAAGTTTGATATGACCTGCCCAAGGTCAAACAAGTCCTCTGATTCCAAACCAAGGCTGTTGGCACCACCAAGGGATCCCTTTCTCCGTGACTGTGGGCAAGTTCCTTCATTTCTCCAAAACTCAGTGTACTCATCTAATAAACAGGTAAGATAACACTTGCACAGTTGTGAAGAAAGTGCTTTGCAAACCTTAAAATGCTTTGGAAATGTGAGTCACTAAATGGAAGTCTTGTCACCTCCTCAAGCTCAGCAGGTCTAGGACCAAGCCTTGACTTCCTCATCCTTTTCAGTAACAGCCACATTCTTTCAGTCACTCAGATTCAGAACTCTGGTGTGTTATTGAAATTTTCCCTTACTATCCACCACCCAATTGACAGTCAACAAGGCATTCAACAAGCATTTATGAAATGTCTTTGTTGTTGTTTAGTTATTTCAGTTGTGTCAGACCCTTTGTGACCCCACTTGGGGTTTTCTTGATAAAGATACTCTAGTGGTTTGCCATTTCCTTCTCCATCTCATTTTACAGATGAGGAAACTGAGGCAAATAGGGTTAAGGGACTTGCCCAGGGTCAAAGAACTTGTAAAGTGTCTGAGGTTGAATTTGAATTCATATCTTCTGTACTACAGGGCAGCGCTCTATCCACAATGCCACCTACCTGTCCCTGTGTGAAACATTTACTGTGTGCCAGACACTGCACAGCTACTTGCTGGAAATACAAAGACAAAAGCCTTCAAGGAGCTCAGGCTCTAACAAGTGAGACACCATGCAAATGACTACCTACGTACGAACAAGGTATGTTCAAATAAACTGGAGATAATCGGCTGCTACATCCTCCTGATTCTCCCTTTCTAATATCTTCTTCATCCATCCTCTCTTCCTCTCTACTCATATTCCCACCAACTTTCCTTAGCATTTCTTTACTAGCACCTAATGATCTCCTAATCAATCCCTACTTTTGCACTCATCAAATGCTCCACACCTCTGCCAGATTAATCTTCCAAGGGAGTATTCTCATCAGTCTCCTGCATGAGAACTTTCCATGATTTCCTGACTGCTGAATAAAGACCAGATTCCTCCATCTGACCCATATAGCTCTTCTGGTCCCAATTTACATTTCCAGCTTTATCCTCTGATGTTCTCCTACTTATATGCTCTATCCAAACTAGATGGATCTCATTCTCCAAATTAGTGCTATATTTGGAATCAGGAGACTTGCGTTCAAAGCATGGTTACACACTAATTGTGTGACCTTGGATAAATCACTTCACCTCTCTGATCCTTAGTTTGTTCATTTTAAAAATGAGGATAATAAATAACATTTACTCTACCTACCTCAGAGAGTAGAGGTGAGAAAAGACTTGAAAGGACTATAGAAATGTGAATTATCATCACTGTTATGATCATCATCATTCCCCTGCCTCCTTGCCTCTATGCTGTCTCCTCTGCTTGCAATGTTCCCTCCTCCTGTATTTGCTCATTGCAATTCAATGCATTTTTTCTGAGTCCAGAGCTGATGCCATCTCTTTTGTGAAGACATTCAGCTTCAAACTCCCCACTCCAGGATCCCAATGTCATTACTCCTTTCCCCTCCCTGTCCACCTCTATCGCATACTGCCCTGATTACAGTTCTTTGCATACTCATCTTAACTTCTCTACTCAATGCTAAGCCCCTTGAAGGTAGAGGTCCCCTCTTGTTGGTATAGTAAAAAAGAGTGGTGCTGGAATATGGAATGAAATTTGGGGTTGAATTCCACCCTTTCTGTGTCCTGCTGGGTGACCCTATGCAGTCATTTAACTTTGAACTTCAGCTTTCTCTTCTGTAAAGTAAGGTTGTTAGATTGGAGGGTCTCAAAGATAGTTCGAAATGCAAGAACCTATCCCCCAGTAAGGCTTCCACATGGGCACCCTTCAAATACCATATATTCATAAAGTAGCAGAGCCTGAAACAATCTTTGAACTTAAAATGCTAATGTTGGAAGGAATCTGAGAATATAATTCATTCACAGAAATGTAAAGACCAGCTAGCTCAATTCTCTCATTTACAAATGGGAAACTGAGGGAACTGAAAGGGGGGAAGTAGTTTGCTCAAATTCTTGGATGGAAAGATGGAGAGATGGGTAGATAGATGGAGAGATGGGTAGATAGATGGATAGATGGATGGACAGATGAATGAATGAATGAATGGATGGATGAATGAATGAATGAATGAATGAATGAATGAATGAATGAATGAAAGAAATACAATGAATAGGTTCTGGAAGAGCAGACCCTCATCATAGGCTTAGTAGTTACTTGGGGAAGGGGGTGTTGGAGGAAGGTTGTCTACAAGGGGAAAATCAATTTCTATTGAGGAGAGAGGAAAGAGGAGGCAGGGGATGAGAGTAGAGTTTTCAGGTCCCTCTTGGCCTCCTTGCCCTCGGTGTCCTGGGGTGGGGGGGCCTCGTGTGGAGTAGCACAGCTGAGGAACAGGGGGACCCCTGGGCCAGCCCCTGCAGGTGCTGTTGTGTACCCAGAGGGCTGGAAAGGGTGTTGCCCAGCTGGGGTCCTTTATGTTCCAAATCACTGCAATTCTCCATGGGCTGGAGAGGGAGGTGGGGTGGGGGAAGTAGAGAAGACCAGCTTCCCCTCTCAACTGCCCTCCTCCCTCCCCCACCTTCCCCTGCCTTTCAGACTGTCAGGAGACACATTCTCTCTCCTGAAAATCAGACCACACAGAAATCAGGGGAGGCTGATGTTTTATATCGGAGACACGTGGGTCTCTCCCCTGCAATATTGTATGGCTTCTTTGTTTCTCTGGAAATTAAATAAGCATCTTAAGGAGAATGGAGAGGGAGGGAGTCCCCAGACCTGGGCTCTGGTGTTCAGGCCCCCTCCCCCAGCTTTCTGTCAGAGAAGCCTGGGGGAGGGGAGGGAGGAGGCTCTTTGGGGGCCCTGCTTGGGGTGCCTCTGGACCTTTGGAACCCTTCAAACCCACCGCCTGCCTGGCAGGAAACCCAGCCAGACGGGGGAGGCTGTGAGAGTCACCATAGAGCAGCTTGCGCCACGAGCTAAGAGAGTTCCCATTTTCTCCCACACTCAGTAAATACTAAATACTGCATTAAAGCAATAAATAGTCATTTTAAGGAAAACCAAGACTCAATTTAGCTGCCTGAGTCATAAATGGCAGTTAGCTGCTGTGTAATGTCACAGGCCCCGGCCCGCCAAGCGGTTCCCAGCACCGTCACCGAGGTAAAGTCAAAACAAACCAGGGCATTGATTTCTCCCCTCCCACCAAAGCCGGTCACAACTCAGTCCCAGGGGTCTCCTTCCCCACCCCACCCCCAACCCTCCCAGGTGCTCCCCTGGGGCAGAGGAGAGGAAGAAAGAAGGGCAAAGGAGGAAAGGGGCTGAGAGAAGGTGGGAAGAGGGAAAAGGAGAGAGGACAGAGATCGGAAAGGGGAGGGCATTATGGGATCTTAGGTTTAGAGTTCAGAGGAACCTTAGGACCTCAAAGACAGAACTTCAGAACTTGAAAGGCCCCTAGAACAGACTGCTGGAACACAGAAGGTCAGACCTGGGCAGGAGCTTAGAACATAGAATGTTCAAACAGAACAGAACTCCAGAGCTAGCAGGGACCTTAGAGGGCACTTAACTCAAGTCTCTCATTTTACAGAAGATGTTGAGGGGGTCAGGAATGAAAGGGAAGAAACAAGGGGATAGAAGAAGACAGGGAAGAGAAAGAAAAGGAAAAGCTCACATTTCTATGGATTTGTTAAGCACATTATAGCATGTGAACTTTGCAGAAGCCCTGCTAAGGAGGGAGAGCAAGTTTCTGGAAGCTGAGACTGAGAGAGGATATTTAATCCAACCAGTGTTTAATAAGCACCTATTACTTATTCTGTGCAAGGCACTGGATACAAAGACAAGATGTAAGAGTCCCTGTCCTCAAGAAGTTTCCATTCTATTAGATGACATGACTGACCCAATAAATGAAGTTTGACTGTCAGTCAGACTCTAGATCTCCACCTGTTTCTATTGTATCCCAGCTAAGAAGAATTCTCACACCTAGAGATTTTCCCCACACAAATGAAATCACAATTTCAGCTCCCTCCCTATCCCAAAATGGAGGGGTTGCAGTCTCCCACCTCCCCACCATTACCCCATATTGACTTTATTTGCACTTTTATACAAATACACTTTGTCTCACTTGATGAGCTAGAGGGCAGGGGCTGTTTCATTTTGTTCTTTGTCTTCCCTAGAATTGTGCCTGACACACAGTAGGCACTGTCTGCTGACTGACCAAATGATTAATTGGTAGTCCCCAATTAATAAGGTCCCCTACATCTCTAAATCTAGCATCCCATGAGAGGAGAAGAAAGGTGGGGGTGCAAAGGTTGGGGAAGGAAAGAAAAGCAGGTAGAAAAAAGGTGATTTCTGTGATTATTGGGAACTGGGCTCTGAAGGATCCAGGGAGGGGAAAGGAAACTTGTTCCCCAGCCTCAGACTTTGGGGGGCTTGGGAGCAGCTAGGCTATACCTCATGCTTGCTGAATCTTCTTGACCCCAATCTTACCCCTCAAGTCTTGCTTCTCTCCTACCCACAATGTACAAAGTCATTACAAGGGTTGGAAGAAGGGAGGTAGAGGGGGAGACTTCATAGCAATAGGGCACTGTTTTTACCAAGAGGTCACAAATGCCAGTTCCCTCCTCCAGGAACAAGGAGAAGAGAGTAAGGTTTTTATCAAGCTTGCTGGCTGAGGCAGCTTCATTTTTACAGACCAGCAGACTGATTTCTCTTGGCTCCTAGTTCAGTCTAGTTACACACACACACACACACACACACACACACACACACACACACACACACACACACACACACACATACACACCATCCAGGGCAGAGTTCAGAAGCAGGATCCGTTAATAACAATACTAATGACACATTTATGACATGCTTTCCTTACAATGATCCTGGGAGGAACAGAATACAAGTCATATTATTTCTCTATTTACACATGAGGAAACTGAGGCTCAGAGAGGTTGGGGGGAAAAAAGATTTGCCCACAGCTAATAAATGTCCTCTCTATTCGTAAGCGGGGAGGGACCAGGCCTGGGCAGGTTTGGCTGGTGTCTGTATCCTGGGAGCTCAGCCTCCATGGGATTCATTCCTTGGCTAGGGAGGCCTGCTCAGGTTCCTGCATCAGGGGCCAGTGACAGCCCAGCCCAGTTGGGGGCTGTCTGAGTGTGGCTGAGATTAACATGCAGCTATGTCGCCTGAGGAGGGGGGAGGGAAAGAAGGGGGCTTCAAAGGCCCCTAAGGACATGTTACTTTGTGCTACAAAGTTATGCTGGCAAAACAAATATGCCTTTCTCTTTGAAGAGCAGGAGGAATTCGTGGTCATCGCCATGGAAACCCCACAGGCCCTTCAGCGGTGGACAGCGGCTGGCTTGGGGAAGGAGAGGTGGGCCTGGCTAAAGCTGAAGATGGGAGACAGAGGCTTGACATCAAGGCTGATGCACCCTCCTTCCTTCTCCCCTTCCCCCAATATCTCAGGTAAAGTAAAATAGTACTAGCTACCATTTGTAGATTGCTTTAAGGCTTAAAAGGCACTTTACGTGTTATTTCATTTGTTGTTCAAAACAACCCTGGGTAGGTCTTGCTGTTATCCCCTCTTTACAGATGGGGAAATTTAGGTTGAGAGAAATTAAGTAACTTGATCATGGTCACATAGCTAGTAAGTGTCTGAGGAAGGATTCAAACTCAGGGTTTTTGACTCTGGGTTCAAAGCTCTAATGCCATCCAGCTACCTTAAGGACTAGGGAATCCAGACTTAGTCCCTGATTGTATTTATTCTGTATATACTGAGATGTGCCCTTTTGGTCTCCCCTATGAATGTAGGCCCCTTGAGAGCAGAGACTGCTTAGTTCTTTGTAGCTGTATAAACCAAAGTTTTAATATGGTGCCTGGAACTTAGTAGGGGCTTAATAAATGCTTGTTGATTGATGATTGCTGGCTGGGTTGGGTCCTTGGAGGACTAGCCCGCTTAAGTAAGGAGGCTGTGTTCTACAAGGAGGTGAGAGCTAAGACCCCAGGACTAGGAAAGACCACCTCCCCCAAGTAGTCAGGGAAGTGTGATACAGTGGGAAAAAAGGAGACCTGAGACCATTTACTAGTTGTGTGACCTTGAGAAAGTCACTTCCTTAAGGCTTCCATTTCTTCCTTTGTAAAATGAGAGGGCTAGAATCCATCTAAGGTAGCTCCCATATATGACTTTTGGGGTTAGATAGGACCTTAGGATTTAGAGTGTTTTATTTGTGAATTTCATCTTTCCAGTACTTCAGGGTCTACTTCATTTCTGCCCTGGGGCACCCAATCACAGGATGAGGGGGGCCACTCTGAGGAAACACTTTTGGCACATGCCAAAGTTTGAGCAGGGGAAAGAGACCTGGGGATCTTTGGAGGGACCAGAAGGAGGAGAAGCAGCCGCTCTTGGTGAAGTCCCTGGGGGAAGTCACCTGGAATTTACCTGGAAGAACAAAGAGGATTACAGGAATATTAACTCATTAATTCAAACTGGTCTATTTTCAATTCCAGGAACTTAGCCTTTCATCTCAGGACCTTTCCATAAACTCTGATCCCTCCATATATATAATGCATTCTCTCCTCACTCTCATCTTTTAGTGGATAGAGCACTGGACCTGAAGTCAGGAAAGCCTGAGTTCAAATTCAGCCTCACACATTTATTTAGCTGTGAAAGTCATTGCACTCCAGTTTTTTCCATTGTAGAACAGTGATAATAACAGCACCTGCCCCAAAGAGTTGTAACGATCAAATAAGGTGATATCTGTAAGGGGCTTAGCACAGTTCCTGGCACATAGTAGGTACTACATCAACGATTATTTCCCTCCCTTCCCTCTCATAGAATGTAAGTTCCTTGAAGACAAAGACCACCTTGCTTTCGTATTTTTGCCTTTTCTTCCTCAGAGCCTAGAACAGTATGTGGCAGTAGGTACTTGTTAAATTGAATGGAACATTCTATTGCCACGGGAGATTGCTGTTGGGGGCAGCTAGGTGGTGCAGTGGATAGAGTCAGGAAGACAATTTCAAATCTGGCCTCAGATACTTACTAGCTGTGTGACCTTGGGCAAGTCACTTAGCCCTTTTGCCTCAGTTTCCTCATCTGTAAAAAGAGTTGGAGAAGAAAATGGCAAGCCACTCCAGTAATTTTGCGGAGAAAACCCCAAATGGGGTCACGAAGTGTCCGACAGGGCTGAAAAAAAAACTAAATGTGACCACTGTAAGTAGTGAAAGTTATATTTTCTCCATTTTACAGATGAGGCTCAGAACAGTTAAGCAATATACCCAGAGTCACACAGAGCTAATAGTACTTAGAAGATTTGACTTTTTCCACTACACCATACCTGGGCTACTTGCCCAATCCTTACTGGCTTCCTATTGAGGGGGCCTAAGGTCCTGCCCTACCCTTCCCATTGCAGTCTGTTTATATCTGCAAGGTCGGCTTGGAGCTCCAATTAGTTGCTGGCACCTGGAGAATTGACCTAAGACCTACTGGGCGTGCTATCAGTCAGCTCTATAAATATTCGGAGATAAGAGAAGATAGCGCCTATTCCAGCCTTAAGTCAATATGGATTGAGAAGACAGGAAGGAACTATAAATAGCCCAGATGTGGATGTGTTTGGGAAGCCCGGAAAGGGAGGGGGTTTCCCCACTCAGACTCCCCTGGCTGCAGCTGGCTGGCTGGCTCCACCCACTAATTCATTGACAGACTTGATATTCTGGCTGGAGGAAAAGCTATGCTCAGACACTGCTTCTCCCCTTTCCCCCCCAAATCCACCACTATGGTGTGTAATTCCCATTTTGAGACAAAGAAACTGAGGTTCCATGAGGCTGCAGATCTTTGCCAAGGCCAGGAATTAAATATGGCCACTGGGAGAGTGCACCCATGGCCCTCTGGAACCTGGGCTGGCCCCCATTTGGGGAGCACTTGAAAAGGGAGACCTCCCCTGGCCCCGGAAGGAAATCTACCTGGGAGAGCCTAAAGCTAGCTTAGGCATGAGTCACCACCTGAAAGTCAGCTCTGATTCCAACTCTTTGTGGGTTTCTGGGTTTTTTTCCACTTCTATTTGCTTTTCAAGCAACCTGAAGGGACTGCCTTTCCTTACCCCTGTTATCTGACATTGGCTATCTGTCCTAAACCTCAGGCTGGCTCTGCCTACAGTTCTTAGCAAGCAGCTTCTCTGGTGAAATTTCTCCCAAGGTTCAGTCTGTCTCCTTTTCCTCTCACTTCTTCCCAAGCCCAAGGTACTTTCCATTTCTACCAGTCTGTTTTAAGGTCTTTTTCCACACCAACATTCCATATACCCTGTTCTATCATGCTATGTTTTAAAGTCCCTCTGTGTTGTAGCAGTCTATTTAGAGATTCTCCTAGCTCTGATATCCTATGTTGGAACATTTTGTTCTAAGGTCCATTCGGTTCTATGTAGCATTTATTGTTTTTTGGTCAAATGTTCTTACGGGTTGCCATTCTATCTCTCTGTGTCCACAGACATAGGACTGCCCGCATTTGGGGGAAGGTCCCAAAGCTTTGTTCTCTCGGGGATTTGACCAAGAAGGTCAACAGTTCTGTCTGGCTTCAGGGGAAACCCCTGGGTGTCCCCAGACCAGCCCCGCTTTTGGTGTGGGTGTGGGTGGGGTCTTGGGAGGGGCTGGGCAAAGGCTGTAGCTCCCGTGGCTTTGGTGCAGAGAGAGGGCACCCTGTCTAGACGCTTATATAATGGAGTGCCCGCACCCCGGCAAGGCTTTTACCAACAATGGGGGCTCTGTCTCCTGACTCTGGGAGACCTGCTTAAACACGCTGCCTCCCCACTCCAACCCCCATCCTCAAGGTTCTGCCTTGCAGCCACACAGGCTTCCATCCGGGCCAGGCCCCCCAGCCTAGCCTGTCCCAGTCCAGCCTGATGCCCAGCCCTATTCTGCCAGGAGGCAATGTGCCCTCTGGGCATCTGGCAACAGCAGGGCCTGCTGTCCTCCCAGTTGGATGACTATGAAAAGAGTCACAGTATTAAACCCAGGAACTGGTTCTACTGAATTCCCTGGGGAGCCAGGCTATGACAAGAAGGGATAGGGAGAGGGAAAAAAAGAGAGAGGAGAGGGGGAAGGGGGATGTAAGATCTAAATGGAAGGGGGTAGAAGGAAAGAGGAAGAGAAAGGAGGAGAAGAGAGAGGGAATGGGAGGAGGAAAAGAAAGGAATGGGAGAAAATGATACTATTTAGAATTGGAAAGGCCCTTTGGGAACATCTAGCCCACCTGCACTCCAACCCCCATTATTCTAGGGAGGGGAAAACTGGAGATCAGAGAGGGGAAACGGCTCCCACTCACAGTCCCACAGTGAAGTCAAAGAGATAGGACTGGCATTTGGGTCTTCTGGTTACAAATTCAGAGCTCTTTTCTGCTGCTGAGGTGAGGGAGAGATAGAAAAATGTCTGAGTTGAAAGTCCTAGGAGAGCAGACTTCTCTAGCTTCCTCTCCTCACCTTACAAACTGCAGTATCCAGGGACACCTGCCTGCTGACCATTCCTCACACAACACACTTCACCTCCAGACTCTGGGCATTTTCCCTGGCTGTCCCTCGTGCCTGGAACACTCTCCCTCCTCATCTCTGCCTCCTGGCTTCCCTGCCTTCCTTCAGGTCCCGGCGAATATCCCACCTTCTAGAGGAAGCCTTTCCAGAGCCCCCTCAATCTAGTATCAATCCTCTCTTGATTCCCCCCCACCCAATTTATTCTGTATATACCTTATTTATAGGGTGTTGTTGGAGGCAGTTAGGTGGTTCAGTGGATAGAGCACTGGACCAAGAATCAGAAAAACCTGAGTTCAAATCCAGACTCAGAAACTCACTAACTGCGTGACCCTGGACAAGTCACTTAACTTCTGTTTGCTTTAATCCACTAGAGAAGGAATAACAAACCATTCCAGCACATTGGCCAAGAGCGATCCATACAGGGTCACAAGGAGCAGGCACTCCTGAACAACACCACAGTTGTTATCATGTTGCACCCCGTGAACTCTTCTGAACTCATTGAGAGCCAGGGACTTTCTTCTGTCTTTATATTCCCCAGTGCTTAACACAAGACCTGCAAGATGCTTAATAAACATTTATCCACTGACTGTTTTTCTAAATCTATGATCTTACGGTCCCTCAGTTCTTTGCCAAGGCACTCTCAAGTATGCTTAGTTACCAGCGGCGACATAGCTGTTTCGTTAGGGCCCTGGCTCTGCAGCAGCCAGCTTTCAGGCCCAACTCTTGAGAACCCCTCCTCTAGACAGGCCCCAAGAGCTGTGGTTGGCTGTGGAGAATGAGCAATAGCCCGGGGTTCCTTCCCCCTCCCCCCAGTTTTCGGTGGAGGGGGAGTGGTGCTCCCATGCCCAGGCCCTGACCTTTTAGGGTAGGCCTGAGAGAGGTGGTAGAGGAGGAGGAGGAAGGCCAGGGATGGGCCAAGCGAGGAGGGGCAGGGTGTTTCCAGCCCGGAGGGTGTCCCCCTAGCTCTCAGACGGGGGTCAAGCTTCTGAAAGCATTAATTTATCAGCCGTTCTGGCTCTACAATGGGCTTATTGTTGATTCATTAGGTAATTTCCCTGGAAGACCAGCTGTTTGGAGGGTGGCGGGATGAATGATGATGCTTCGAGTGTGCTTTAGGGGCACAGACCAGAGGCAGCAGGGACGACTGCTGCCCCGGGCCCTGCCTGGAGCTGGAGGGTAAAGGTCGGCCACTGTTCCCACTCCTCCCTCCCTCCTCTCCCCTAGGCTCCCAGGGGAGCTGGCCAGGTGTCAGAGGACCAGCCGCTGCCTGTCACATCTCCCAAAGCTCCGCATGGCCTGTCACCTTCTATTGGGCTGAACCACAGTGGCCGCCCTCCTGCCTCCCTCCCACCAGCCCAGTCCCCAGGTGTCTGCTGAATGCTAGGCCACAGGCGCCCAGCCCCAGGCCAGCCAACGCAGCCCGGTGGCACAAGGCAGGGGGGAGCTGGCTTGCAGAAGTGCCTATGGGGGTAGGGCCTCATCTCCTCTTCCACTACCTCTTACGTCCCTGTCTTTTTCTTCCTCCTCTTTCTCCTCTGTGGATAGCTCCTGGGAGGGCCATTACAATTAAACAGAGCTTGATCGACCAATAAAGAAACAAGGACCTTGGACTGTCATTACTCATAACCCCCAGGTCCTCTCCTCCCCCATTTCCCTGCCTGATCCTGGGGAGGGGACCACCAAACACTGAGCCGCACCACAACCCACTGGCAAATCCTTCCTGGCGTTGCCTCCAACCCTTTTCTCAAAAAAAGGGACAGTGTGGTCTAACAAATAAAAGAGCTGGCCACAGAATCAGAAAGGCCTGGGTTTGAGGGGGTGATCTGGACACACACTGGTGGTATGACTCCCTCACTCCTCCTCAGAATCACTTGCAAGTTGTTGAAGTCAGCAAATCAAGAAGCAGTGAAGAGCTTCCTATGTGCTGGGGCCTGTGCTAAGCCCAGGACACTGAGTTCTTTGCAACCCTTCATCAGACATGGAATTGTCACAGATCTGCACTGGTGGAAGGAGTTCCCTCACAGGGAATTCTTTGTGTCAAAAAAATCCCACTAAAGATCTGGAACACTCATCCTCAAACTGAAAGCATCCATCAGCCTCAGAGGAAAAAGAACGGACTTAGTAATATGGTGGCTTAAAGCCTCTCAGAGAGGCCACATGGTCACAGGGTTGTCTACAATAGCTGCCGGGAGAGCACTCTGTCCTGCTGGTGACCTGCATGGTACTCAATATACCATTTCCCACCTCTTTGTATCCCCACAAACCTTCCCCTATGCCTGGAATGCGCTCCCTCCTCATTCATCTCTGCCTTCTATAATTCTTTTCTTTCTTCATGGCTCTTCTCAGCTACTACTTCCTTTAAGAATAACTAGACTTTTTTGGCACTTTTAACATTTGCAAAGTGCTATTTGACCCTCACAACAATCCTGGGAGGTAAGTACTGTTATTATTTACATTTTACAGGTGAGGAAACTGAGGCAAACAGACTTGCCCTGGGGGGTGAAGATGGAGTAGCTATGGTGTGTTTGAGGCAGTATTTGAACTCAGCTCATCCAGATTCCACTCCTCCTGGATCACTGCCTTGTCTTGGCAGAGAAGCCTGTGTAACTCAATGAAACTCTGAGCTATTTCACACAGGGTTATCCAAGATGGACAGGTCATAGTAAAATATTCTAAAGAAAAATGATCCACCGGAGAAGGAAATGGCAAAGCACTCCAGTATGTTTGCCAAGAAAATCCCTTGGACAGTATGGAGGACAACAGGGCCTGGTGTGATAGGATACATGAGGTCACAAGGAGTCAGACGTGACTAAACAACAACTTCCAAATTCTAATTCCTACAAGCTATCCATTATCTCGCCTAGGATGCAGAAGAGCACCCCCTGATTTCCCCCAGGTGTTAGCACTTTTTCTATTCTCAAGTATTCAGAGAATACTTTGATCTCTCCTTTGCCCATCCTTACAAAACATAATCTCCTTGAGGTCGGGAACTTGGATATTTTTTTTTTGGCTTGGTAACCTAATAACCTTTCACAGTTCACTTAGTAAATAATAAATTTGGTACAGTTTGGTCATTAATAAATGTTGAAGTGAATTAAATGAGATGGTGAGAGATGCGCTGTGTGGTGTGGTACAATGAGAGGAATGTTGACTTCAGAGTCTGATGATCTGGGATTTTAAAGAACTAGAGAAAGGTTTCTCTTCATCAATGTTATGACACTAATCACAGGGAGGTGACATGGTCCCTTCGTGTCTAGACTAACAAAATAAATTCAAATCCCTGGTCCTGACCTTTGATACCTGTGTGACCTTGGACAAGCCATTTAACCCTCAGTCTCAGTTTTCTAATATGTAGTAAAGGGATTGGGTGAGATGACCTCTAAAGTCTCTATTAGCTCCTAATCCATGATCCTAAGAAAGAGCCCTTAACTATATCAACAATAACAATCAGACTACCTACTCACAGGTATGTTATGAGGAATCCATTTCCAAACTTTAAAGTGCATTAGTAATATACACGCCACAGAGGGTTCACACTCGTGACATCTACTCCTGACACCATGATATCTACTTTGGGCCAAAGCAGATGTAGTAGAAAGTGGGTTAGTCTCAGAGTCAGGAGTCCTGGGTCTGATTCTGGCCTTTAATACTCACTATCCAGTCTCTGAGTTGCAGTTTCATCATCTGCAAAATGGGAATAATACTCCTATATCCTCTTTAGTGAAGTAAGTTGGGGTTTTTTGTTGGTAAAGAAATTAAAGTTCTAGAAAATGAATATGATAATAACTATTATTTCTACTACACCAGCCCCAGGGAGCTTACACAATCTCAGGAGTGTCCGGACTGTCAAAGTCAGCACATTTTTGGCTAAGATCCCAGAGAATGTGGTGCTAACTTACTAGCTGAGTTCAGGGGGAAATGGATTTGAATTGGGAAAGGTGGAGATGGTCTTCACTAGGCCCTGGGAACTGTGGGAGTTAGAGACACCATGGCTATTAGGTGACCTCGCTGGAATGAGGCCGAGCCCACAGGGCAGTGTGGCCGGGCCAGGCAGGCTTTTCAGTGGTCAGTCCAATCTGCCCGGCTGGGGAGCTGGGCCTCCCTGACCTGCCCTCTCTGATAGAAGGCATGAAATTCTCATTTCATCTTTGTTGAAAAGAACAAGAAGAAAGGCAGGTCCCCAATTCCCTCAGGCAGAGCAATAGAAGGCTGGGGAGTCAGGCAGTTCCCCTCCCTCCCCCTTTCCTTTCCTGGGCTATCTCCAGGAAGGAGAGGAAGAACCAGAAAGGGGGGGAAGAACTCTCCCTTTGGGGATAGTGAGGAGGTGAGAAAGGGATTCTTTTTTGGATAGACTCAGAGGTTCCAGAACAGACCTGGACAACCTTCCAAACTTCCTGAGACTCTTGGGGCGTCATAGCTTCATGAGATTTAGAGCTGGATAAGTTTAACCTCATTTTAAGTGACTCATCCAAAATCAAATAGGTTAGAAGTATCCTAGTAGACATTTGAACATGGGGTCTCCAGTGCTGGATCCAATCAATACTTTTTCCGTTTCAAGACTTATGGCTTCACACAGGGGTTATTTACTGCCTCTTCCTCATCTCTCTTCTAGACAAGTCATATCTCTCCCCACCATGAGGCTCCCCTTCATCTATATCACTCCTGGATCTCCCTGTACCATCTGTGCCCAGGCAAGGCTCTGAGGGTCCCAAGGCCCTTCCCACAAGGCCTGTCTTGATTCCTTTTCTGGAGATCTTGACAAGCTCCTTTGAGGAAAAGATGGTAATTACAAAAGCTAGTATTCATATAGCTGTTAAGATTTACAAAGCATTTTTATAAATATTATCTTGTCTGCGAGGGAGATGCTATTATTATCCCCTTTTTATACTTGAGGAAACTGAAGCAGAAAGAGATGAAGTAACTTGCCCAGCAGGAAGTGTCTGAGATGTGATTTGCACTCAGGTCTTCCTGAATCCAAGTTCAACTGTGCCATTTAGTTGCCCAGTGGAAATAACATAGAGGGAACACACCTTATCTGACCCCCAGCCCCAAATACACTACCATAGATACTCATCCCATTCCCTTGGAAGAAAGGGGGAGCCCCAGCCCATCATTAGACCTCCTTCTTAGCATAATCTGGGAACAACTCTACCATTACTGAACCTAGCCATGGACAATAGGCCATGGACCCCGAGTAGCACATGGTGTCATGGAAAGGGGAATGGATTTGGAGTTTGAGAACCTGGGTTCAAATTCTACCTCTCCTCCTTCATCAATTCACAAAAATTTATTAAGTTACTTTTTACTGCTCCTGAATCCTTAACTCACTTCCCTTCTCTGAGATTAGTTTCTTCATCTTTAAAAGATTGGGACTAAGTGGTGTCTATGCTTGCTTCCAGATTTAAATCCCAAGGACCCAAGGAGTGTCTATGCATGGGTTAGCGGATAAAAATAAAAACAAACCACATTTCTATTGTGTTTTACCTCTGTTACTTAATTTGATTCTCCTGATGAAAACCTGTGAGATAGATACAATTGCTATCAGTTCCATTTTACTGAGGAGGAAACTGAGGTTCAGAAAAATAGAACTTTCCTAAGTTCCCACAAGTAAATGCTCAGAATGGGGAATCAAACCCAGTCTATAGGTCAGTCCTCTGGCAATTACTGACTGTGTGACCTTGGACAGGGTCACTTCTCTTTGGACCTCAGTTTTCTCACCCATGAAATGGAGGTGATAATAATACTTTCACTATCCACATGGTGGTTGTGGGGGGAAAAGCACTTTGCAACCTTTACAATTCTATTAAAATGTCCCATTTTATTAGTTCTCAGCCTTAGTTTCCTCACCTCTATAATAAGGATAATAATTCTTGAATTTCTTACCTCATAGAGTGATTCTAAAAGAGAAGACATTTTACATACAGACCTTCAATAAAGATGATTTTTAAATTTTATACTCTTCACTATTTAATTCAACTCGGATAAACCGCTATCCTTACTTCTGAAGCTTATAGCCTGAAGTTCCCTCTGCACAATCAAGCCCAACCAGCCTTCTGGCTCTCTCTCTCTCTCTTTTTCTCCTCCTCTGTCATCTCCTGAAGAAAGCCCTCAGTGAGTGTGGGCATGGGTCCAGTCCATGGGTTCGCATGGGAGCTGGAAATAGCTTCATGTCTTCTACAGTCTAGTCAAATCAGACTACTGACCGTCTTTGCCCAAGACATTCAACATTCCATCTCCAGCTCATGTGCCAGGCAGCTCAGGTTGCCATCTTTAAGTGGAACATGTTCTCTCCGCATCCTCACCTTTTGCAGTCGTCCAAGGCTCAGCTCAGGTACCACCTCTGATTTACCTAATTATTGTGCCCTCCCTTCCCCAAGGCTTTGTTTTCATTTATGCAGATTTTTGTATTTACTTCTCTGTGTAAATGTTTCCCTCCAATGGGAGGTATGCTCCTTGAAGGCAGGGATTGCAGCATTTTCTGGTGCTTGCTGGCGCATAGGAATCACTTAGTGAATGCTTGCTGGGTTCATCCATGGACAGGCAAAATAACTGAGGCCCAGAAAGGCAGAGTGACTGCCCAAGCATTGAGGACAGTACCTGGCACATAGTAAACGCTTAATAAAGGCTCATTGCCTTGCCTTGCCAGCTTCACACAGCTAGTAAATGGCAGAAGGGGGATTATTATTCAAACCCAGGTTCTCTAACTCTACTCTAATGGTTTTCTTCCATTACCATACAACCAGGAACCCAAGGCTCAGGGGGTCTCTTTTCTCTCAGCCAAACCATCCCCTAACACTGGGTGCTGTTTCCTCAAGCTAATAATAGGTTTATAGTTCCCTCAGGAAAATGAAGAGTTCCCAATCTCATTTGGGTCCTCCCCATTCTTCCCCAATTCTGGTGTGGTTCACAATTAATGCAAATGATTTCCAAGGTGTTGGCTTCCTAATTGGGTTATTTGTTGAGCATTTATCTTAAGCAAAGTGGCTGACAAATGACTACAAACTAATGTGATAAAAACCATTTATAATGCAGCTCATTCCAGGGCCTTCTCCCCTAACTAGTTATGACAAGGCAATAATGCTGTTGTATGCATCCGCCTGACTTTAAATTGGTTACTTAAAGCCATGATGGATGAGGGGAGAGATCACCTTATTCTGAAGAGCAGCTCTTGATTTCTGATCTCATTTTTACAGATAATGAATTATATCTAATTAGTAGATCCCAAATCGAATCAGGAGATTGGAATTTTGACCAGGGAGAGCTGGCAGCCTAGCAGGGTGTGAGCCAAGGAAAGGAGGGAGAGAAGAAGGGAGGGGTTGTGGGTCAGGAGGGGCAGCCTGGCTGACTGCCCTGGGAACCCTAGGGGATGAGGCTGACTTTGTGGACATCTGGTCCTGGCTGATGCACCTGTTTTGGGAGTTTGATTTTCATTGGTGGATTTGAGGAGTGCCCCCCAAGTTTATTCTTAATGGAATCATTTGTGGTTCCCCCCTCTTCCCTAACTGGCCTCATCATCTGACTTCTGCTGGAGTTGAGGGAAGGGAGAAAGACATAAGCAATTTCTGGACTCCTTACAAAATAAGAGCATATACCCCCATGAGTGCCACCTTAGCTACTTCCAGCTCTGGAGTGTGGCTCTGAACATCTCTGGGCTAAGCAAGATTTCTTTTGGGAGGAGGTAAAGTAAGAAGAACCTGAGGTAGCTTGGGGTCATAGGACTAGAGCTCAGAGAGAACTTGAGGTCATTATATCCAACACCTTCATTTTGCAGATGAGAAAACTGAGCCCCAAAGTAGTGGTTAAAGTGATTTGCCTGGAGACGCAGAGCTAGAAAATTGTCTATATCTTCCTGACTCTTAGTCCACTGCCCTACCCAGCTTTTAGTACAGTGTTTGGCACGTAGCAGGTGTTTAATAAATGTTTGTTGACTGATTAACTATTCATGACCACAAAAGCAATGGATTCTGGGCCAGATGACTTGTGTTCAGATCCTAGTTGTCGATAACTTAAGTCATTTCCTCTCTCTAGCACCTAGCTTCTTCTGACAAATGAGAGGCTGAGCTAGGTGATCTCTGAAGAAGTCAGAGAACAGAGGTCCTTCAATGATATTCTGGGAACCCGAGAGGACTTTAGGGGATCCCTTTAGGATGAAATAAAAACTCCTTACTCTGGCATTCAAGGGCCTCCTTAACCCCCCTCCCACATACTTCCCAGCATTGTCTAACACTTCTTGACTTCAAGAAATAGAATTCTAGCTAAACAGGTTCACTCACTACTTCATACCGTGTCCTGCTTTCTGCCATCTTCCTACGTGCTCTAGGCCTATATCTTATGCCAAGAGATAGCTAGATAGATCTATCTCTTGGCATAGAACACATATACACATATATATGTATGTGCTGTATGTGTATGTGTATGTTTACATATACATATTTCTCTATATATAATATATCTATATCTTGACAGGATATAGTCCTTGTGCATGTGGGGAGGTGGGAGAGAGCAAATATATATGTGTGTATATGTATATATATATGAACACACATATATATTTCCATCAAGAACTAAATAGTAGGATCCCAAGGTTGTGTGTGTATGGGCAGGGGTGGATAATGATAAAAAACAAACCACATTTCTATTGTGCTTTATATCTGTTACCTAATTTGATACTCATGATGAAAAGCTGTGATATATATGTATACACACACATATATATACATGCACACATATAATCCCATTTTTGCCTGCTGAAATCTTTCTGCTCTTTGAGGACTTAGCTAAGACACTGTCTCTTCCATGAAGTCTTCCCTGACAACTACAGCTGAGAGTGCTCTTCCTTTTCAATTATTTTCCCAAAGCATCTAGACTGGATTTTTTTTTTTGCCCCTTATCACATTCTACCTCCTATGATTATTTATCAGTGCATATGCAAGTAGCATCTCTTCTCACATACCACAAACACCTTCAGGGTAGGGATTCCTTTTATCAGTGTCTTTGTAACTGTAGCACCAGATACAATGTCTGGCACATACTAAGCATTAAATACACATTTAAATACATACTAAGTATTAAATACATTGTTGAAATGAATTGAGTGGTACGGTGGAATGGCTTGTGAAGGTACACAAGAGAGAGGCTGGTTCCTTTCTCTCTCTCCCAGTCTCCCTTTGTTTTGCCCTGGCCCTCCCTCACTCTGGGAAGCTACACGACATCCCTCCATCCCCCACCCCAGAGCTGCTACTCATCAGTGCTGAGCCAAACCTAGATAATAATAATATTGCTACTAGTGAGATCAAAATCCCATATTTCCATAACACCTTCAAGTTTCAAAGCACATTCCTCACAACAGTTCAGTGAGGTAGGTACTGAAAGGACATATGTTGTCCAGAGAGGGAAACTGAGATTTAGAGAGAGCCAATGACTTAACCAGGGTCACTCAGCTAGAAAGTAGCAGAACTGGGAATTCAATCCACATTCCCGATTCCAGGTCCAGTGCTCTTTTCACTACAGCTGGTTGATCACAGTCAATACTTTCCTTTCTCTTTTCAGTCTCCCCTAGGGGGCCATTACTCCCTCCTCCCCATCCTCCAAACCACAAGATGATGGCAACGAAAAGCCATCTTGTGAATTATTAATAATAATCGGTCACATTTCCATAAAACTTTAAAGTTTACAAAGCACATTTTCTCACCGTCTCAACCCTCAGAGGTAGAGTATGCAAGAATTTATCATCCTCATTTTACAGATGAGGAAACTGAGGCTCAAAACACTGAAGTGATTTGCTGAAGCTCACACAGCTAGCACAGTGGTAGAGTTCAGGCTTGGACACAGTAAACGTTTAAGTAATGTCCACTGAAGGTTTGCTGGCACTTAAAACCCTTGGCACCAACTAACCTTTCCAGCCTTGTTTCACACTGCTTCCCTTCCTGTACTCTCAATTCTAGCTAAATTGAACCATTAGCTATCCTTCCAAACTCAACATGGTTTCTCCAACCATCATCCATTTCCATATAATATTCTTCTCTCCCTGCAAGTCCCAGGACAGATATTATGCTGTGGATCCCTAGTCCAGTGCTCACTCCTTTACACCACAGAGAATCCAGGATAAGAAATTTTCATTTCCAGTGTGCATTTCTGCTATGGCAGTGGCCTCCAGCTGTCCTTTGGGAGTTGCCAAGGGGTAGCACTTGCTTGCCCATCAGGATGTCTGATTCTTGACCACAGACAAGGGAAATCTCTGATGTGTTCCCAATCCTCACTCACTACCTCCTCCCAAACCTTGGCCAGACTTAGGGGCCTTAGAATGTAAAATGTTAGAACAATTGATATTAGATTATAGACTGTCATTTGAGCTGGAAGGGACCTTGGATCACAGAATATTAGAGCTAGAAGGGGACCTAGAAATCATTGAGTCTGGTCCCTCATTTTACAGAGATCTAGAGAGGGGATGAGACTTGTTTGAGGTTACAGAAGAAGTTAGTGGCAGAGCCAGGATTAGAATCCAAGTTTTCTGACTCAGGCCGTGTCTATCCAAGTCCATGATGGTTCTTTGTAGCATAATGAGGCATCCTGCCATCCCCAAGGAAAGTATTCATCTCCCATCCCCATTGAGGACCATCCAGGGAGGCCAGGGCTCCAGGAATATATGAGTACTACTTTCTTTCTGTATAGGTTAGGAGCCATGCCCACTTTCCCTAGGAGCTGGGTTCAGGCTGAGCTGAAGCTAACTGGCTGCAGTCACAGATGAGGAGACCTCAGAGGGACCTGCTGGCTCCTGGAACAAGAGTCCAGGTTGACATCCTTGGACCAACTTCTCTGTGCAGTCTGGAGCTTAGTGGCAGCAGACTGAGCCTCTATCTTTGACACCAGGGAGACCAGACCTTCTCCCCATCTCCTAGAATATCCAGCATTTGGGGGCTTCAGAACAGGCTATGGCCAGTCCTGAAGGAACCAGACTCTTCTTCCTCCTTTTCTTTCTTCTCCACTTACTCTGCTTTTTTCCCCTCTTTTTCTCATCTCTACATCTGCTAACCTCCTCTTTCTCTTCTTTTTTCATCTTTTTCTCTTCTCTACATCTTCTAGCCTCTTTTTCTTTTCTCCTCTTCCTTTTCCTTTTTCTTAGTTTTCTTTTCTCCACATCTCCTTCTAACCTCCTCTTCTCTTTCTCTTCTTTCCTTTTCTCTTCCCCTCATTCTCTTTTCCTCTTTTTCTGTTTCTCTTCTTCTTTTTTCCTCTTCTTTTGTCTGTCTCCTCTTTCTTCCTCTATTTCCCCCCTACCTCCCTTCCTTCCCTCTTTCCTCTTCATTTCTCCTTTCCTTTAGGCTCAAGTTTTCTCTGCGCTGACCTTGAAGCTACCATCAGGGCTGGCTGGCATTTAAATCCCTCTTCCAGGTAGAGGAGCTACATGTCCTTCTAGACATGGAGCAGGAAGTCAAAATTTGCTCTTTGAGTGAGAGCACAGCATCTCTGAACTCACTTATCACCCCACACACATTTCCCCAGAGCAATCCTGTCCCCTCAATATGCTTTTGTTACCTTACAGGAAGGCAAGAACTAAGGAGGAGACACTCAGTGTTAAGCCAGAACCAAGGCAGAATAGGCCACACACCTACTGATTTATCTACCTAATCCACCCACTTATCCATTCACCTAGCCATCCACCCATTCCCCACCCATTTTCTTATCTTTCCATCAATCTATAAAACCATTTATCCATCTATCTATCTTTCCAACCACCTACTCACTCATATACCCACTTATCCATTTATCTATCCACCCATTCACCTACTTACCTATTTATTTATTCATTCATGGAGCAAAATAAAGCTTATTATGTAGGTAGTAGTCAGAGTACTAGACTTAAAGTCAGTAAGACCTGGATTCAGATTCTACCTTGGATACTTACTATGTCTATAGACAGGTCATTTAATTTCATTCATCCTTAGTTTTCCCATCAGTAAAAAGGGGAAAGTAATACCAGTAGTGCTTACCCTAGAGAGCTGTTCTAGGGTTCAAGTAAAATGTTGTATTTAAGACATTTTATATAATCTCAGCTTTTATTATTATTACTGGGTCCACTGCTATTTTTCAGAGATACAAAGACAAATAAGACATGAATTCTTCTTTTGCAGATCCTAGAACTTATATCCTAGCAGATCCACTCATTCTTCCCATCCCATCCCACTCATCTGCCCTCATGGGGCTGTAGTGTCTATTTGACTCTCTGAGATTAGGAGTAATAGCTAGCTAGCATTTTCTAAAACACTTTAAAGTATGCAAAGAATTTTCAAATATAGTATCACTTGATCTTTACAACAACCCTGGAAAGTAGATGTTATTATTATTATCATCATTTTACAGATTGGAAGACTGAGGTAGACAGAAATTAAGTGACTTGCTCAAGGTCACACTGCTACAACTGTCTGAGGCTAAAGTTGAACTTACATCTTCTTGACTCCAAGGTTCGGTGTTATCTCTGTGAGTAAGTGACTGAATGAAAGAATGAGTGAGTAAAAGAAAATCATTTATTAAACAGGTACTGCTATGTTCCCAGTGCACCTTGAAAACATGAGGGTATAGCTATGAATTTCTGGAAAGTACTTTATAAACCTCGAAGTGTTATGTCAAATTGAGTTATTAGATGGCCAGGGTTGTGGAGTGCATCCTATGCTGGACTTAGACAGGATGCCTGTATTAACAATCTTGTCTCAGATACATTCTAGCTATGTGACCTTGGGCAAGTCATTTGACCTCTCTGAACCTCCATGTCTTTATCTGCAACATGGGCAGAATAATCCTTGAACTACCTGAGTCACAAACTTATCATGAGAGAAGTTCTTTTTAAACTTTCAATAACTATAGAAATGGGAGCTACTATTATCATTAACTCAGGACAAAGGACCGCCCTCTCCCCCATGCCCTCTCTCCTTCCAGTTCACAGGTCTCTGAATCCCCAAGCCATTTGGCTAGGATGAGAAGAAAAGCTGGGGAACACTTTGCAGGGGAGGTTGAGTTGCAGGCACATTGTGCATGTTCTTAAGCATCCTAGGGGGAGGTGCAGGTGTATGGCAAGGAATAGGAGTATATTGGTGCTGAATTTCTCCAGCCTCAGTGATGATCACAGGGATAAGGATTTAGGGACTTAATGAATGTTTGTTGAGCTGAAATAGAGGCAAGTGTAATACAGAACCAGCAGTGACCCTCCATTCAGTCCCACAAACATGTACTAGGCCCAATACAGTAATATGCACTAAAATGGGAGACTAAAAAGAACTCTAGGCAGAAGGATGGGGAATTTGAGGATGGACAGATCATTTTCAGCTGGAAAGTCATAGCATCAAAAGGGTCCTAGAACGTGTAAGTGACCCTGAAGAGCACCTAGTCCAAAGTTTTCTTTCCAGAGATAAGGAACTGAGCCCTGGAAAGAAGTGACTTAAAATAATCAAACATTCAAGCTAGCATGGACTTATGAGACAGTACAGGTTAACACCTTCATTTCCCAAATGAGTAAACTGCTGCTCAGAAAGGGGGAAAAAAGACTTGCTCAGGGTCATATAAGTGTCAGAGTCAGAATATGAACCAAGGTCTTTTGAGTTCTGAATCTAGTTGTCTTATCTCCGCACTCTATTGTGTCCAGGAAGGCTTCATGGAGGAGGAAGCACCAGTATACTCTAGACTGTGATGGAAGAGGAAGATTTCAGTAGGGAAAGACTAGGAGGGAATACATTCCGGACTTGGGGGATGGTCTTCGTTCAAGGATTCCACAGATTTTTGCTTCAAACTCTGTATCCCCACCCCGCTTCCTCCCACCCCCTTTATTTGGCCCAGGATATTACAACAGACAGTAACGGGTACAACCTGGGTGGCACCAACCCTGGGGCAGGCGCAGATGAGGGATGGGAAAGGTGCTTGGAGAAAGCCCAGTTTCCTGTTGGGTCCCCACTGTAGGGGAGACCAAGGCCCACCCAGAGGCCGGCTGAGTTGAGGCTTGTATGGGGAGCCCCTAGCCTTCCCCTCCTATCCAGAAGGGACTACAGAAGGAATAAGGGCAGCCTCTAGAAAGGTGGTTGAAGGGAATGGCTCCTTTGCAACCTGCTCTGATCTGAATCCTGTCTCCCCCATGTCTTAACAAGCAAAAAAGAAAAAGAAAAAAGGAGTGGGGGGGGGGAATAGGAAATCCTTGCACCAGGTGTTGGGTTATCAAACCCCAAACAAATGTGGGGGGGGGGGGGGAGAGAAATCCTGCAACTGATAAGCAGCCTTTGAAATGCCTGCTTCCCACCCGGATTCTGCCTAACCCTTTCTACTGAGCAGATAAGCCCGATAAGGAAGGGGGAGGGACTGGAGAAAATACCCACCAGAAAGAGGAATTTTTTTTTCTTGCTCCTTGAGGCAGCCAAAGGCCAGCCCCTCAATAGGGGAGTTCAGATGGATTCAGAGGAACACCACAGGACTCTCCCCTTCCTTCCCTCCCCCCAAATCTCCTCGTTCTCTCTCATCAGCTTCCCCTTTCCTTCCCTGAGCTCTCACCATCCATCCTTCTCAGAGTTCTCCCTTCTCTCTCCCCTTCTCCTTCTCCCTCTCCCTCCTTCCCAGAGTCCTCCTTACTCATACATTCCTCCTCTTTCTCCCCTTCTCTTGTGAGTTCTAACCTTTTGCTATACCTTTGCTTCTCTGAGCTCTTTCCTTCCTTTGTAGTAAACAGAAGACCAGGGTTCATTAGCTCTGTTACTTGACCTTGGGGTGAGTCATAATAGGGTCAGCTGGAAAGGACCTCAGAGGACCTATTTACAGATGAAACTGAAGCCCAGAAAAGTTCTGTGACTTGCCCAAGGTCACACAAGTAGTCACCTTCAAAGGTAGGATTTAAACTCCGGTCCTCTGATCCCAGAGTCAATGCTTTTTTCTGTCATACTAGGCAGGTCAGTCATTTGCCCTCTCTGAGTCTCAGTTTCCTCATCTATGAAAAAAAATGCTAAATTGGCTTTCAGCTCTGCGTCCTATGATTTCACCTTCTAACAGATGTCCCAATTCCACTCCCCAGCACTCTAATTAATTCTTTATTTGGTGTCAGAATAATCTTTCTTTCACGTAGATCTTGCCATGTCAATCTGCGGGTCAAAACCCTACAGGAGCTTCTAATCACCTACCGTGTTAAATTCAACCTACCCTGCCTAGCATTCAAAGATCCCCAAAACCTGGTGCCCCATTACCTTTCCAAGCTTATCTCATATTACTTTCCCCAGGGCTTCCATCTACTAGCCAATCTGGAGCCAACCTCTCTGCCCCACATGGAGCACAGCCTCTGTTCTTCCTCCGGGTGCTGTTGCTTATTGTTCGAGATGACTGGAATGTCCTCCTGCCCTATTTTTGCCTGTTGGATTCCTCTTCATACTCTAAAGACCAACTCAAATGTCATATCTTCCAGGAAACCACTTTCCCTCCCCCAAATAATAACATCTTCCTTCAATCCTCCCTTCATTACCTTTCAAATTCATTTATCATAGAACATTGTGTGTTATAGTTATCTGTGTCAGTGTCTTATGCCCTCACTAGATTATAAACTCCACATGAGCAGAGGTTATGTCTTCTCTAAGGTTTGATATTTCCCATAGCAAACATAATGTACTGTAATCAGTAGGTATATAATAAATGTTAGTTGAATGAATGTATGAATGAATGATCCTATAAGAGATTATTCTGTTAGGAAGCCTATTGGATTGGAGGGGAAGAAAGGGAGAGGCAGAGAGGAAGGAGGGAGCGAGAGTGAGAGTGAGAGAGAGAGACAGACAGAGACAGAGAGAGATAGAGACAGAGAGACAGAGAGATATGAAGAAAGTGTTCTAAGTACAGCATTCCTTAGTATGGAAGCTTCTGGTCCCAGCTATGAAACAAAATGATTCCCTTTTATTTAAACTTCACAAAAGACAAAATAGCTTTAGAGAGATCTCCTTCCCTTCACAGACTAGGGAAAAGAGAAGGGAGGGGAAGAGAAGGGATAATAGTAGAGGAAATAGAGAGAGGAGGACTCAGGGGAGAAGAGATGGGGAAGAAAGGGGACAATCTTTTTTTAATCCATTTATTGATGTTTTTATTTTTACAGGGCTGTCATTTCTGGATATATAACCCTTCCTCATTCCACATGCACACACAGCTAAACCTGCTGAACTGTCCCTTGAAACAAAGGAAAAAGAAAAGCAAAAACCCCAGATATCACGACTTTATCTGACAGCATGACAGTATATGGAACATTCTGTCACTGCAGACAGAGAAATCAACCTGAGATTACATGGATGCAAGGCCTGTTGTAGCTACGAGGATAACCCAAGGAATCTGAGCCCCAAGTCCTACTTTGTAGTTACCTGAGTGGCCCCTCTGAGCCTCCTAGCTTTCCCTGTGTCCTGTGCCAGGATGGTTTCCAGGGACAGTCAGATAGAATCCCTCAATTTGCCCACATTGGGCTGGATTAGGCTGGGCATCTCTTCCCATGTAGCAGAAGCTTTGGGAGGTTGAATTGCCCACAGAGACCCCCTAGGAGGCCTGCTCCAGCTGAAGGTGGCAATTCCATGATAATTAGGGCTTCATTTCATATCATGATAGATTGAGGCTTCCTGGGTCTAATGCTCACACTGTCACACACTACTAGGCCAGATAAGACACTATGTGAAGGAGTGGTGGAGTGAGTTGTGGTACAAGTCCTGGCTAGCCTGGGCAGACAAGACCCTTTCCCTGCTGCCTAGGCCATGTTGGGGTCGGGGCGGGGTGGGGGGGGCGAGTTGGAGGTAGGGAAGAAGGTGGTTCTGAGGCTTCACTGACTGACATCCTTTGAAAATAGTGGTCTGGGGGTTGTCTCTACCCTCTTCTCCCTGTAGTCTTCTCCCCCTTTCCTGGGTTCCAGCGGCTCAGCTGACTAAACAGGAAACCCCATTATTTATTTATGGCCCCAGCTATCCTGTTGCCAGGCCTCATGACCCATCAGCCCAACCTCCACTACTCTTCAGAGGCACCTGCCCAGGTACCCATCTAAGTCTCATAAAGAGAGAAAGAAGGCTTCCACAGTGCAACCCCACCCTTGGTCTGGCACCCAGAGACCCCTGCTCTGCCTATTTGCCAGGTGCCCCAACTACTACCCTCATCTATGTCATTTGGGCCTTTCCAGCCCCAATTACTTATAATAAACAATTCCGTTTATCTTTATCAGAATCATTATCTAAATTGGCTACATGACACATACTGTTTCCCTAACTGCGCCCCGGGGAAGCTGTGCTGTAGAATCTCTAAGTCTGTACTTTGTAATTATCCCTCTATGGGCTATAAAGCATTACACTGGTGTTTAAAATAGGTATAGCTAGCACTTTCCCCAGCACGGGAGAGTGCTCTGAAATGCGGCAGAATTGGGGTTGCGATAAGAGCTTCCATGGTACCCAGGCCACGCGGTGGCTGATTATGTGACTAGCATGCACCGAGCCCCCAGCAGAGCCCTGTCTATAATGGGGGACACCAAGGTTCTGAAGAAGGGCAGTGAATAGGGAAACCCTGCCTCCAACAGAGGGGCAGGCAGTGAGAAACGATGTGTCAACAGCCCCAGCCAAAGGCCTTCCTCTCCTCCTCTGCCTGGCATAATTAATTTTCTCTGTCCAGAATCCTCCCCCATTTCTGCCCCCTTTCCCCTTGGCTGCTGACTTGGGTCTTCCTTGATGTTTGGAAAGGGCCTCCCCCTCCACACCAGTCCCCTAGGGAGGCCAACACCAGTGGCTCAGCAGTGATTAAAACAAAACACTCTGGGCTCTCCCGATGATGCACCTCTCCTCCTGGCTTCTGCAGCCCACGGGGTCATCCACCCCAAGTTTTAGCTGACTCTGCTGGCTAAGTGCTTTAACCAGAGTTCAGGCGAGGGGCATGGTGGAGTCCAGCCTTCCCAGGGTTGCACTTGACAGTGGCTAAGAACTGGGTCCTGAGAGTTAGGAGGGTTAAGGAATGTTAGAATCCCTGCTCAAATGAGAGAGACACAGACACACACACACACACACACACACACACACACACACACACACACAGAGACAAAGACAGAGACAAAGAGACAGATAGAGAGACAGACAGACAGAGACAGACAGAGACAAAGAGAGAGACAGAGAGAGACAGAGACAGAGAGAATGCTAATGAGAATGCATGGGATAAAGCTCCATTTGATCCTATACTTCCTCTTCCTATGACCCACCTGAGTTAGACTGGATGGTCCTGTTGACTCTTTAGCTTTACTCTGCCTTCTGATACAAGCAGTAAGTAGACCTAGTTAGAAACTGGCAGATATCCCTGAGATATAGACAGGCTGATTGTCAGATCGCCGACAGGGCTCTGACATTGGCTAGTGATTAAAGCAATCTCTGAGCCCAAGGAAATGCTTCAGCTCTGGGGGATGAAAATATAAATTGGGATGCCAGAGAGAGGGCAAACCAGAGGCCAGGTCTCAGCAACTGTGGTTTCTTGGAAACTCTAAGAACAAGAGGTTAAGATATGAGAGTGGGAAACTGGGGATGATTCTGAGGGTTTTAAGCCAGAGAGATCTGTCCAGAGATCAGAAAGGAGCCTGGCTACAACAAATATTAGAGAAATGTTTGTTTGATGCAATCTGACTCTTAAAGTTCCACCCTTTTATTGAGGTAGTAAGTGTCCCCCACTCCTTGCGCAGTTCTGACATGTGGATCTGTGGCCACACTCTGATGTGCTGGGACCTATGTGATATTTTGAGAAGAGCCCTGAATTGATCACCGGTAATTGAGTTTGAATACTGCCAATTATTTACTACTTGTGAGTTATTGGTCACTCATTTTTCAGCTGTGTCTGACTCTTCATGACCCTGTTTGGGGTTTTCTTGGCAAAGATACTGGAGTGGTTTGCCATTTTCTTCTCCAGCTCATTTTACAGATGAGGAAACTGAGGCAAACAGGATTAAATGATTTGCCCAGGGTCACGAAGCTAGTAAGTGTCCGAGTCAGGATTTGAACTCATGAAGATAAGTCTTTCTGCTTCCAGGGCGAGTACTCTATCCACTGAGCTACCTAGATGCCCATACTACTTGTGAGACCTTCAGCTTAACCTCCCTAGACTTCAGTTTCTTCACCTATAAAGCAACATAACTGGACTACTACTAGATGATCCCTAAGATTCTTTTTGCACTCTAAATCCTATTCTCCTATGATCACTCCTTTCCCCACAGTTATTAATGAAGTTATGGGAAGAGAGAGACACAGGTTAGGCAGAACAGGCTTGAACAATGTTCATCATAAAGACAGCTGAAACCCTCAAGGCAACTACTGGAGCTAAGGTTCCCAAGGAACTCTGTTCTTGGTGCTGTGACCACCTGCTTCAGAGAGCCCTGCTGCCAGACACCCTGCTGTGTCTGACTGTCTAGCGGATTCCTTGGCCATATCCTTGGTCTACTCAAATTTCAGACCAAATGTCTCTGCCACTGACTTGTTACCTGGTTTGTTGTGACTTTTATTGGCCTACTTTGCTGATGCCCCTTGTGTCTGCCCCGGTTACCCTGGGCCACAGATGCTGGGCCTTTCTGATTCCTGGCTGTCATTTTCAGACCAGAGTCCTGGACAAGGGGAGAATAAGAGAATATGTAGTTTGGTGGAAGGATGGGACTGGAGGCCTGTGTTACATCAGAGGTTCAAAGAACTCTACTTTTTCAGGGAAACAATATAAGAGGCAGGGGCATGGAGTGGGTCAGGGGCCCATGGGCTACCATTTGCATGACTGGTCTGTTCTAAAACTGCCTGTGGTGTCCATTCTCAACTCCTTGCCTCTTCTCTACCCTCTTCCCCTGTCCCTAACATAAATAAGCTTTTTAATGTACAAATGGGTCATGTCACTTTTTCTTCAAAATCTTTTAGTTGTTCCCTATACTAGGTAGTATATTGGAGTTATAAAAACCAGAATTCAAATCCTGCCTCAGACACTTACTAGCTGGGTGACCCTGGGCAAGTCACTCTCTCAGATTTAGCTTCCTCATCTGTAAAATGAGACTTCCTTCACCAGTATTCTCTCTCTCTCTCTCTCTCTCTCTCTCTCTCTCTCTCTCTCTCTCTCTCTTCTCTCTTTCTCTCTCTTTCTCTCCAGTAATATTCAATCTTTTTCCTGGTAGTCAAGGCTCTCCACAACTTGGAACCCTACTTCTCCAGAATTATCTCCTATTCCTTCCCTCCACCCATTCTATGTTCCAAGTAAGCTGAACTCTCTGTTCCCTAAACAAACAAACTGGATTTTCCTACTCCTTGCCTTTTATTCCTGCATCCTTCCTATCCTTGGAATGTTCTTCCTCCCTGTCTTATCCAATAGAATTTCCACCCATCTTTTAAGGTCCAATGGAAATACCAACTCCTCCATTTCCCAAACAGATAATGACCTTCACGTAGCCCTTGGTTTTATATCTGTCTAAAGCAGTAGAGTATTGTAATCACCTTGTACTCTCCTGTTATTCTCTTTTATTCTCCTGTTAGACTGTAAGTTCCATGAAGGCAGGATCTCAGTGATTTTCACACTTCCTATCCCCTCCAACATTGAGTACAGGGCTCTATACATAAATGTTGTCCTGAATAAAAAGCTCAAGTCAGTGTAGGGCACAAGACCTTCTAGAAGGGTACCCACCCAGGAGGGTGTGATGCATAAGGCACTGCCTTCATTATGGAATCTTTTGGAAAATGAAAGTCTGTTGTTGTTTTGTTCCGTTCTGTTTTGTTTTAAACTTACTACTCAGTTCTCTACTGAAGCCCTCCCCAAGTGCTCACTGAGGCACTGAGCAGATCCCGGGCTCTAGAAATAAGCTCTAGAAAGCCTTATCCAGGAAAACTCTCATTTGTACAGTACTGGAAGTACTAAGGGCTCTCCTCACACTAACCCTGGGAGGTATGATCACCCCTATTTTAAAGGTGAAGAAAGGGAAGCTTCTGAGAAATTCAATGTCTTGCCCATGATTACACAGCTAATAAACATCTGGGACAGGATTTGTACCTGGTTTCCTGACTCCAAGTCCAATACTCTCTCTCTCCTACGCTCTGCATCTCTCCCAAACTCTAACAGCTGTGAGAATGAGTCCAGTGATAGAATGGATCCTCCAGACAAGAAGTGGCTTTACTACATGGGACTATCAAGTGAAGGGTGGCTATGGTGGTGGGTGGGGAAGTTTTTTCCCTTTTTTGGCCAAAATAACACAGAAAGATGATCTCCTAACCAAGGTATCTCTATGATTAGAATACATGTTGGCAGGAGATGGGAACAAGAGACCCACACCAATGAAATCAGGAATTTTTGGAGTATTGGAATACTCTCCTCCTCATCATAATCGTCCTCTTCCTTCTTCTCCTCCTCCTCCTCTTTACAAAGGCCTTCGCAGATGCTTCATTGTACACAGAGGTGGCCATTGGGATCTCCACGGCTCTCCCATAGAAGTCCCAGGTCTAAGTGGTTGTAACAAGCTGCAAAGGTCTTCAGGGTGTGGCTCTGGGGTTCTCTAGGGTCTTAGTATCAACTTAAGTGCTGAAGGTTCGTTATTAATATGAAAGTGGTGGATTTAGAGGCTGGGCATTTGAATCCAAGTCACTTCCCCTTGCCAAGGTTCAGTTTCATCAGTTTCTACACTATTATCCTGAAAGTGAATGTCATATGGTAGAAAGAACATTGGATTTGGAGTAAAAGGTTCATTCTTATCCCTGTCACTTACCACCTGTGTGGCCTAGGCAAATCACCTAACCTCCTTGAGCTTTAGTTTCTTCCTCTGTAAAGTGAGGTGGTTACCTAGGCACAGAGGCACACACCTATAATCCTTGCTACTGGGGAGGTTGAGGCTGGTGGATAGGTGGAGCTTGGGAGTTCTGAGCTTCAGGAGGACTAAGGTTGATCTTGGATCTGCACCGTCTGGCATCATATGGTGAGCCCTGAGAAATAGGAGAGAGGGGTGCAGCAGATTGCAATGGGAAGGCCAGTGAACTCACCTAGGGTTCAAAGCATCCATGATCACCAATAGTGGTATTGGACCCAAGACTGCTGTTCCAGTCTGGACAAGATAAGGAGACTCACCTTCATCGAGAGAAAGAGAGAGAGAGAGAGAGACAGACAGACAGACAGACAGAGAGACAGAGAGACAGAGAGAAAGAGACAGAGAGACAGAGATGGAAAGACAGAGACAGAGAGAGACAAAGAGAGACAGACAGAGAGAGAATAGATACAGAAAAGAAAGATGATAAATAAATATAACATAATATATAATACAATAATATGAGGAGAGATTGAACTCTTAAGGTTCTTTCCAGCTCTAATTCCATGACGCAATGAGGAGATTGAACCCTCCCAGGTCTAAATCTTACGTTTACCAAGTGACAGATTTTTTTAAACCACAGAAACTCATGAAGACCAAGTCCTTTTTCACTTGAGCATGGAGAGTTTTCAATGTACACACTGGGGGCGGGCAGATCCATATGACAAATTAAAAAATTAAAATCGAAAGCTGGTCACTTCCACATCCAGGAGGATAACCAATAAGGATAGCCAGTGTTCTTAGGTATGGAGTAGGGATTGGGGTGGGGGTGAGGTGAGAAGGACCAGTCTTCCATGGCCTGGCAGAGAAGGGTGAGGGAGCCAAGCCTCAGGCCTTATTAATGAGCTTGTAACTCATCGTCTTGATTTGCTAATGTTCACAGCCATTAGCCTCCAATAGGGCAGAGCTGGGCCACGCAAGCCTACAAAATATTCCTCCGAATCAACAATCTGTTCCCATATTGTTACAGACACAGCCTGCAGGCCACGAAGGCTCATTTTTCTTCTTTCCCAGGATTTTTTTTTTTTTTTACATTCAGTACAGTAAGGAAGTCATTACTGTGTAATATGAATTTCGCAATGTGCTGAAAAATGAAAATGAATACCTCATGAAGCCAATACCACAAGTGAGAAGGCTGACTTCCCTATTCTCTGAGTTGCTTTGACTGTGTTACAGAAAAGAAGGGGGATGCCCACACCCAGAGTCCCAGAGTGTCACACTGTAGAGGACTTGCAGTGAGGAGACAGGCTCAAATCATGGAGTTGATATTTTCCCGTTTCTTCTAGGAAGATTTTACCTCATTGACTCTCAGTTTCTCCAGTTTCAAAATGGGGCTACTAATACCTATAGTACCCACTTTGCTGTATTGAGATAATACAAAAAAAGGATAGAGATGGGGACTGGAGTTTCACTGATACAGGGACTTTCCTGGATGAGGAAATTCTTTTACCTATGCAAGTTGGCACCTTCCCTGCAATTTATAGTCTTAGACAGTCACCTAAGTGACTTGTCCAAGGTCACAGCCCACATGTATCAGAGGCAGGGCTTGAGAAGCCAGTCTACCTGGCTCCAAGGCCAGCCCTTTATCCGTTACAACACACTGCCTCTCATGGAGAGTATTTAATAATGCCTTTTCATTTCATTACACCCATGCCAATACCATGGACACCAAAGAGACTGTCTGGGGCAAACAGGTAAGTACAGAGTCCTGGACCTAAAGACAGGGAAGACTCAAGTTCAAATCCCACTTCTGATAGCTAGCTGTGTGACCATGGACAAATCTCATTGTCTCTCTGAGTCTCAATTTTCTAATCTGTTAAATATTCTACAGGGTTGTCATGAAGGTCAATTTAACTTAAAATCATAGCTGTATATAGAGGTGGGAGGGGTCCCAGAGGCCATCTAATTCAACCCCATCATTTTGTAGAAAAAGAGAGTATGGCCCAGGGCATAAGATCACAAAGGTAGTATCTGAGGAAGGATTTGAACCCCAAGTCCTCAAACTTCAGAGCCAGTATTATTTCCACTCTACTGGGTTGCCTCTTACACTAATTAATACCTTAAAAGACTACTTTGAGGAATAAATGAGTTAATATGTAAAGAGCTTTATAAACTTGGAAGTGCTATAAATATCAATTGCTATTATTATTAGTTGTGTATAAAAACTATAAAATGTATAAATCACTATATGCCTCAGATTTCTCATCTGTCAAATGGGAATAATAAAGTTTGTACTCCTAGGGCTTCTGAGGGGAAAGTGTTTTGAAAACAGTAAAATGCCATAGCAGAGTAAACTATTGTCACTACCATCATCATCATATAATTATTCCTCTTTGGCAGGGGAAACAATAGGAGATGACTCCTTGGTTTAGGTCTCACTTTCCCAGTTGCATTACCTCCAATGTACAAAGGGGCAAGCTGAGTTCAGTGGGCCCCATGGCCAGCTCCTAGCTCTGCTATTAGCCCCCATGGCCATCTGCTAATCTGCCAGCCATTCTCCTCTAGAGAATCCTGGAACTGAAAACTGAGTATCCCTAATGAGGAGAAAAGGAAGGCTCCAGCTTCCTCAGTTTCCTGAGGACTGTACTTCCCAAGCATGACCTTAGCCCTGAGTTCACATCAGTGTTGTTTAGAGTGAGGGGAGAGGTACAGTATTAGGGACCATGGATAGCGGGAGCTGGCCCTTTCTGAGTGGGTGACACCTTCAGGGAGAAGTGGAAAGGAGGCCTAGTCTTAAGTTTGGTGGAAAAGAGGTTATGTTACTGACTTTGATTCCATTCTACAAACATTTATCAAGCAGCTAGCTCAGGTCAGAGGTCATCAGATTTGGAACTGGAAGGGAGCTCAGAGATGACCTAGTTTAACACACAGAGAAGAAAAAGGACTTATTTAGTAAGTATCAGGGCTGGAATTTGATCTATGTCCTCTTACCCCAAATCCACTTGTCCTTGCTGTAGATCTGGTATATACTTAATAGCATTAGTAAGTATTAATCCTTGAAGGATCTGTGATTTTATCAGTATAGACACAACATGATCTAGAGATGGAAGGGATTTTAGAGTTCATCTTGTTCTGCCCTCCTCATTTTGTAAATGTCCTTCCCCTTCAAATATGCCTCTTGGAATCCCAGCATCCACTCAAAGCTCAGCTCAAGAGCTATCTCCCAAAAGAGTCCTTCCCTGATCTCCCTAGTTCTAGTGCTTCCCACCAAATTTCTTTGTTTTATTATCTGTGTCTGTGTTGTTTTCTCTCCTGGAATGTAAGCTTCCTGAGGGCAGAAACTATTTTTGCTTATCTCTTGATATCCCCTAGTGCCTGGTCCATAATAGATCCTTAAATAATTGCTTATTCAATTAAGGTGAATGAGGAAACTGAGGCTCAGAGAAGTGAAGGAATGAACAGAATCTAGTTCTTTAGACTCCAATCTTGAGCTTTTCCAATCCAGCTTTTCCAGGATGCCCCTCATTCAGCCTTGAATTGGAAGACTCAGTTGCTTTCCAATTCTATTTTTTTTATATCCATCTTTCTGATTTGGCTTTATTTCCTATTCAGAGACCTGTCCTTCCATTTATCGATAATGGTGTACAATGTTTATTTGCTCAGATAAACCCCACCCTCAAATACATTTGGAAATGAAGGTATACAATCATCTCTGTTCATCATTTTAAAATAAAGTTTTCAAAGCAAAGGTGACTTTTAAAAACAAAATAGTTTCACTACATATAAGTGCCTTTTCAGGCTGATACTGAAAAATCTAACACAGATAATGGAGACCAATTCCATACAACTATGTTAGTCAGGTCCCTAACTTTTTGTGGGAAACACTTTTAAATTTTCCTTGGTAGTAAAATGAATAGGGTATGATTTCTAAGTGAAATCCTTGGTAGGCAATAATCTCCTGCCATGCAAAAATCTTCTGTAATTTAGATGGTCAATAAAAGTTGTTGTGACTTAAGAATTTATGACTGTAGCCTCTCTGGATTAGTAAGATTGGTCCTCTGGCACAGATATCTGGCACACTCTCATCTGCCACTAGTCCATGTCCAAAGGCTCTCTAGTTTGACAGAGCTTGTCAGAATTGTAAACTCTGAGAGTACCAGGTGACTTCCATGCCATGGTGAGACAACTGATGACTTTAATCATGCATAAGTTATGTTGATGATGATGGTAACATGCCCCAATAGATACAAAGCCAACCTTCATGTCAGGAAAAATCAGGCTCAAGTCCAACCAACTGACCAGGTGACCCTGGACTAGTCAGTTAACTTCTCATACCCCTTTTTTGACCTCTAAAATGAGAGACTAGTAGGCTCCAAAGCTATTATCTTATGATTAGTGAGTTAGGATCTGCGATGATATAGCTGTTGGATTTTCCTGGTTTGTCTCTTGGTGGAGAGAGGGAAAGGAAGTTAGTTAAGGATGAGTGGAATACTTCATATAATTTGTTTGGTTGAGAATGAACCTGAGATTACTGAGCTGAGTGTAGAAAGATAAGGTGGATGAATCTGAAATAAGAAAAGCACCAGCTTTTCAGCGTTAACCTGACTTAACTTGAGTTAAATTATATTTATGTCTCATGACCATACCCTTCTGAATATTTCTTTCTTCGTTAATGAACTCTAGAAAAAAGGGCACATATTCTCAAGTACGTAGAAACAGGTGGGAAGAAGGGGCAGAGGCACAGGTGTGCTATGAACTGACACCTGGAAGGAGTAGAAGTGGTGGTGAAAGTACAATAATAATGAGCATTTCTATAGCACTTGTAAGATTTGCAAATGTTATTTCATTTGATCCTGGCAATAACCCTGGGAGGTAGGAGTTATTGAGTCAAACAAAGGCTCAGTGACTTGCCCAAGGTCACAGAGCTAGTAAGTATCTGAGGCTGGATGCGAACTCAGATCTTCCTGACTCTAGGCCCAGAACTCTATCTGATGTGCCATCAGAGATCTATCCAGAGTCAGAAGGGACCTCAGAATCCATCCAATTTCACCCCCACTCCTGGCCCATACCCTCATTTTCTAGTCAAGGAAAGATGTATAAGGTTTTGAATTTCAAACCTGGCCATCCCTACAGGATCTCTGGCAGGGTGTATGTGGTTTGGGATTGAGAGACTGGCTATTCTATGGGGTCTGAATCCACTTCATCAGGAATGAGGAAGAGAGGCTAAGCCTCAAACAGTGGTACAGCCGGCACAACCAAGCAACCAGGGAGGAGGGGGTACATTGGCTTGTGCACAATGTGGGAAAAGTTAGTCAGTGTACATCTACCTCTAGCCACAGCCAAACAAAGGGGAAAGAAATCTGCAACTGTAGCTACCTCCTTCCTGGCAGTTACCAGACCATTTGTCTCCTGTCCTTTGCAGAAGCTCAAACCTGGCCACTTCATTCTATTCTGGGTCAGGCTCACCATGATCTTCTCCAGCATCAAAGAATCTCAGATCAGAAGAGGCCCCATACACCACCCAATCTGATCTATAGCTGAATAGGAATTCCTTGTATCATATCCCTAAAAAATAGCTTTCACCTGTATACCTCTGATAATGGAGAACTTACTACATTCTGAGGCAGCCATCACACAACTAAGGTTATAAGGATATTCCAAGAATAGGAAACATGAGGGACAAGAGAATGAGAAAGTCCAGACTGAGTGTTTGAGAGACAGATAGTAGTCCAGCTTGTCTGGAGCATAGAATATATTTAGATATGCCATAGAAAATAATGTTGGAGAATTAGGATGCCAATTAGGAGGGCCCTGAATGTCAGGCAAAGGAGGATGAACTATATTGGGTAGGCGCGAGGGAGCCATTGAAAAGTTTTGAAGACTGAAATAACATGATCAGATTTGTGCATAAGGAATATTATTTTGACAGGATGCAAAGGATGAGGGGGGAAGGAGGGAATTGGGGAATCGAGAGTGGAGGCAACAAGCTGTTCTAGAACAGATGGGGTCCTCCAAATTATACCCTGAGAGCCACTGTCCCCCCCCATTCCTCCTAGTTTTGTCTCCTGGGGCCAGTCAGAATCATTTCCCAAAAGACAGCCTCCCAAATACTTGACTATGGATGTAATTTTCCTACTAAGTCTTCTTTCTGCTTTCCAGGCTAAATAGCCCCAATGCCTTCTACTAATCTCTGTATGAACTGGTTTCCAGTCTTCTCACCATCCTGGTCACCTCTGCCTGAATATATTCAGATTTGTCAATGTCCTTCCTAAACCTGTGATGCCCAGAACTGGTATGGACATTCTAGATGTGGTCTAACCAGAGCAGAGAACAAAACTTTCACTTCCTCTATCCCACTGCTGCAGAGGGGCGAATAGATGGGAGCAGGAAGAGGAAGGAAATTTGTCCAGGATCCTATAGTGTTAGAACCTTGGCCCAGAGGTGGTCAATGACCCTACTGCATAATGTTGGTTCTCTAGGCAACATCTAAAAGATGAGCTGCATGGATGAAATATTAGAGCTGGAAGGTACTTTTAAGGTCATCTCAACCCTTCTCTTTCATTTTATAAATGAGAAAACTGAGGCCCAAAGGTAATACGGTCTAGTAGCCAATCCTGGTTAATGCAACCAGGAGCATTTTAACCTGCCTCAGTGATCTCTGTTAAATGGATATAATAATACTTGTGTTAACTGGCATGATCAGTTGTGTCTGACTTTCTGTGGCTCCACTTCGGATTTTCTTGGCAAAAATAAGGAGCAGTTTACCATTTCTTTACTCATTTTAAAGATGAGGAAACTGAGGCAAACACAGTTAAGTGACTAAGTATCTAAGGCTAGATTTGAACTCAGGATGATTAGTCTTCCTGACTTCAGGCCCAGTACTCCATCTACGGCTCCATTATCTACCTCCAGTTTTATTCCTTCAAGAGGCAATCTGGTATAATGGATAGAAGGCCAGTCTGAGTGGCTGGGTTCAAGGAAGAGCTAGGTTCAAGCCTGTCCTAGCTACCATGTACAAGTCATTAACCATTCCATCCATGCCTTAGAGCAACTCTCTCAGATGTTAATCTGCATGTGAGTTGCTATTAATCTGTATTGGCAGGTTACTGCGGAGAAAGCTCCTTTCCGGCCTTAAAGACCTACAGAGATAGGAGTTGTCCTTGTTATATCACTCACCCCAAATCATAGAGCTAGTGGGAGGCAGAACCAAGATCTAGAACCCAGTTCCTCAGACTCCAAGTCCAATGAGCTTTCCACTGTGCTGGGGGAATCTTAAGCTTGTCGACTTTTGTTCAGTAGTTCCAGAAGGCTTAACATAGTGCTTGGCACATAGTAGGTGCTTAATAAACATTTGATTGAAAAAAGTGAAGGATTTAGCTATATTTTTTAATCGTTATAATCTGACATATTAAGAACGGACTTGAAGAGAAGGGCTTAGAAACATGAGAAGACAAAATAAAATCAGACATGAAAAAATGAAAATAAGTTGCTGGGAAAAAAATAATATAAACCAGATTTGAATGTAAGCATAGGAGCCATCCAGAGATAGGGCAACTGTACTGCAGTAGAAAGTTCCCAGCCCTTAGAGTCAAGAGACCTGGGTTCAAGATCCTACCCTGTCACATGACCAAGAAATCACATGATCCTGGGCAAATCCCTTTCTCTTTCTAGGCCTCAGTTTCCTCTCCTGTCTAAGGGGAGCGACAAGGCTGTTACCCTTGTACTCTCAGAGCTGGCGAATGTTTATAAAGTGTCGTAAATATGAGCTGTTATCAATTGTTATTGTCAGATGGAGAAAAGTGAACCCATCACACAGGTCTGTCTGGATGATGAATGACAAGAAGAGGGAAATCAGTCTAAGGCACCTCTGACTGCTGTTTACTTGCTGTCTGCTCCACCCTTCATCCCCAGGTCCTTAGGGATGCTGGCTTCCTACTAGGGACCAAGAGATCAGAGCTATAGAAACTCTGGGCATAGGCTGAGGCTAGGCAGGCCCTGAACATAGGATCCATGGATCTGGAAGGGACCTTGGAGGTCATATATTCTCATGTCATCTCCCCACTCACTCTCCATACAGATGGAGAAACTGAGACCCAGAGAAACCCTGCTCAAAGTTTGTCAAACCTTGTCACACAGATGAGGTAGGAGAACGGGAATTTGTTCTGGATTTTCTGATTCTAAAACCAGTATTCCTCCCACTGAACCCTCACATAGTCAGCACTTAAATGGTTGTAGAATTGCAATGAATAAGAGTCGAATGAAACAGACCACTCTCTGACAAGGACCAGTCTGGGGAAAGGAGGATCCATATTGACCAACTTTTCCCAGAGGAAGTCCACAGAGCAGATGGGGCACTGCAGGAGGGGTTGATGAGGAAGACACAAAAACCCTCATCAAAACACGGCCACATACTGGGGAAGGCATCCTGACGGAGGGGTGGCTGAAGGGGCAGCCCCCTGAGACCGTAGCCAAAGGACCTTAGAAAATACCAAGGAATGAGCCCGATTGGCCCCAGGGGAAGTGGGGGAGGCTCTGGGTCAGCTTTTTCTGTCTCCAATTTCCATGATTGATCCTGTGATCCACCCTCAGCTGTTTAGTGTAAACGATGACTTTGCAAGGAGACATTCCAGTCGATCAATAGCTTACCAAACAAACAGGTTTTTCTAAACCACAGTTTATGGATTTCTCTCTTCATCTCATCTCTTTCATCTTGACAGCTACTGAACTACATTTCATCCTCGGAAACAAACAAACAACAGCAAAAAAAAAAAAAATCAAGATAACCCTTACCACGTGAGAAGAGACCCCCCTTTTAAGGGAACAATGGGGACATGAAGCTTTGTCATTATTAAGGCATCAAAGTTTAATAGAAAAAGCACTGGACTTTGGAGTCAAAGGAATTGGATTCAAGTCCTATCTCTGCCACTGTGTGACCGTGGGAAATTCTCTTTTCCTCTCTGAACCTCAGTTTCCTCATCTGTAAAATGGGCATAATAATCCTTGCCTTACTAGCTCACAGTACTGTTGTAAGGAAAAGGTTTTGTAAACTTTAAGGTGTAATAGAAATGTTAACTATTGTTCCCTTGTTACCTTCAATAAATCACTTCTCTCAGGGCCTCAGTTTGCTTATCTGTAAAATTCTAGGGTTGGATTAGATTATATCAAGGGTTCCTTCCAGTTCTAAATACATGAATGATACTCATGAGCTCTTCCCAACCACCTTATTATGTTTCTAGGCAGAATTAGCTCCCATCTGCATCTTTTCATGGTTTTCAGCTCTGACTCTCACTCTTCTTACCCAGCTTCCAATGGACCATGTGGTCCCTGGTCTCTGGTTGATAGACTTTCCTTCAAAATCTTGAGGAAGAAGCCCCTTTTGGATCATTTTCCCTGATGATCCCCCTTAACTCTTGGGACAGTAAGACTATTAACCACAGGGGACTGGACCTCTGCCCAAGGAAGACATTCCCATAATAACCCTCCTTCTTCAAATGTCTCATGGTGTTATAGATGGGTCCTCAGACTCTAAAAGACTATGCCACTGCATCACAGAATTCCAGGGTTGAATTCCAGGACCCCAATGGCTATCTAGTCCAATTCCTACATGAACAAAAGGCAACATATGGAAGGAATCTCCATTCCTACGTACCCACCTATATATTATTCATATTCTGTTTGAAGACTTCCAGTAAGGAGAACTCACTGTCTCCTGAAGCAGTCCATTCCATTTATGCATAAAGTTAAAAATAAATAGAGCACCCCCCAAAACACAAGTGCATTGTAGGGAGCTGAACTTTAATCATACAACTACATGTTTTTGCTTTTTCTGAACTTAGTCAACACTTACACATATCACAGAAATTTGACAATCATCCGAGGAACATATTTGTTCTAATATTTTAATATTAACTCTCTCTCATGTGGTATTGCCCTCTTAGAAAGTATCTCTCTGGATAGCTGTAAATGCAGTGCCAGGGGGTAAGATCTGCCAAGAGCCTTTGATTTGGGAAAGTCTTTGAGCAAGGACCCAGCCTCACTAAAAATGGAGACGCTCGAACTGGCTGCTACTAGAGAATGGGTTGGTTAGGATCTTTGTGGGTGGAGGTTGGACCCATTCGAATTAAATCCTAGATTCATACTGGGCTGGAGCAAAGAACACATCACATTTATATAGCATCTTAAAGGCCACAAAACACACTCTATATGCATTATAACATTTTCTCCTCATACTACCTCTGTGGTGGAGGCATTATTATTATCCTTATTTTATAGAAGAGTAAACTGAGGTACAGCAAAGGGAAATGACTTGTCCAGTGACAAAAGGCCTTAAGAAAAATAACCAGGCTTCAAGCCTGGTGTCTTCAGGCACCAAATCCAATGCTCTTTCCATGATACTACCCCTCCGGCATTCTTTTTGATTAAAAAGGCAGCCAACCCAGGATCTCCATTCAGACGCTTGGCCCATCTTGCCTTTTCTCTTTTCATTTACAGAAGAGGCCTCTCAGGTAGCTAGTGACACTGGTGAAGGGCCTGAGCCTGCAGGAAGTTCTGGGCTCTTGTTTCTACCTCCCCCCTCTCCTGACAGTTTACTGATCTGCCCCTTGGCATTTAGGTAGCAATGTTCTAAGATCTGTCAGGGAAGAGGATTAGAAGACTTGGAACTGTGGATTCCTAACTGGTCCCATTCCCGTTTCTCCAGCAGTCCAACACTCCCAAGCCGCCAGTGTTCATTTTCCTAATGCACAGCTAACTACATCACTCTCCAGCTCAAAAATCACTGAGTGGTTCCCTGTTATCTATAGGATAAAATGCAAATATCTTAGCCAAGCATTTAAGTCACCTCCCTTCACTTCCAAAGTGGCATTAAACCATCTTTCCAGTCTTATCTCCGCACTCTTCCTCTTGGTAAACTATAGCTTCCAGCCAAACTGGAACACAATCTCTTACTCACGCTCAACTCGCCATTTCCTCCCTCAGGGCATTTATGTAGGCCATCCCGAATACCTGGAATGCACTCCCTCCCCCTACCCACCTACTGAAATCTTTTTTCTTTCAATGCTTTGCTCAAACAGTCAGTCAACAAGCATGCTTAATATCTGCCAGTCACTGCACTAATTGCTGGGGATACAGAGGCAAAACAAAACAGGAACTCACATTCTGATGGGGGGGGGGAGATAACATGCATATGTGTACATATAAGATATACTCAAGACAATTGGAGAGGGGAAGCTAAGACATGTCATTTTCTCCAGGTAACCTTCCATGAGTCCCCCAGATAGAAGCAAGCTCTCTCTTTCCACATTTTCTTATTTTGCCCCATCTGTCCTTTGCCTCTTGCATCACCTGTATTTATATGCATAGGTCAAATTCCCCCAATACATCATAAACCATCAGAAGGCAAAGATCATGTCTTCTTTTATCTGCATACCATTGTTCTAAGTAGGTGCTTCATAAATGTTTAATTAACACCTGAGATTCAAAGAGTGCAGTCCTGGAAGGGACCTTAGAGATCATCTAGTCTAATTCTCATTTTGCAGGTGAAAAAACTGAGACTCACAGCTGTGTGATATCACACAGTGGAGCTAGAAACATTTGAGAGAGACTGACATAGTGAAAAGAGCAGTCAGGACACCTGGCCTGCAGATCTGATTCCAACACTTAACAGTTTTCAGGAGTTAGGTAGAGGAACTGGGCGTGGAACCATGAACAAGACATCTAATATACCTGGGCCTTACTTTCCTCATCTGTAAAATAAGGGGGTTAGAATAGCCTCTGAGATTCTTTTAAGTTCTAGATACATGATCCCACGATCCCCTTCTTGACACAATAGCTTTATTCAGAGCTCTAGCAGAGTCACCCTGCCCTCAGGATATTCCCCCACCCCCAAACCTCACAACACATATATATCTTCACGGAAAGAACATTGATCTTGGAGAAAAGACCTGACTAAGCATTACCAGTGCTTGAGCTAAACTGTCATCTATTCCTAGCCAAGGTCCTCTTCTCTGAGCCTCAGCTGTCTTATCTGTAAAATGGGGATTATAATCCTTGTACTTGTGAGAGAAATGCTTTGTACTCCTGGTAGCATGATAGAAGGAAAAGCAATTATTATCATCTCTAGGCTTGTGGCTTCTTGCTCTGCTAGGGCCCCTGCCTTTTGCAGGAGGGAGTATGAGGCAGTTCAAATCCTGCCTCTTAAGAGTTCTAGCTGGGTGATGCTAGGAAAAACCGTTAAACCTCTCTGGGCCTCAATTTCCTCAGCTCTAAAATGAGGGGTGGGACATAGACTAGAGAGCTTCTGAGTTCTCTTGTGACTCTAGAGCTATGATTCCAGGTAGACCCCTGCTAGTGGAAAGCAAAGTGAAGTAGGAAGAGAGGGATGGGGAGAGAATTAAAACTCCATGAGGTGAAAAAAAATGTTGTGTGCTATTTGTGGTTACACAGCTGCACACACAACTGGGCATTAGTGATGATAATGAGCTGTGAAGATTTTTATCAGGCTCCCAGAGAGAGCTCCTTGGGTCAGCTCCCCCCGCTCCCCCAAGACTCATCTGAGGTGGTAACAATTGTGTTTTCTTTCCTAAGTGGAACATCAGATTACCCAGGTCTGATTTCGCTGCTGATTGGGGCGTCCACTTAACATCTTGACACACAGCAAGCCTGGTGGCAGCGAGGGCCTGCTCTCCCATCCATCATACATTAACAGATCACCAGCAGGGCCAGACCTTGATGTCATTAGTGGACCCCTTCCAGAACTTGGTGGCTTCCCTAACTCCAGCTAACCAGGTTTCTGTCCAATTTCCCCTTTCTCTCTGGACAGACTGCAAAGCACAGGAAGCCTCCCTTTGTGACTATAGAGAAGGCTTGGGAATGTCAACCCTCCCCCACTCCTAGCCCCTAGATTGTTAAAGCTAGAAGAGGCCTTAAAGATGAGGGCATCCCCTCCATTTTGACAGGAGAGGACACTGAGGCTCAGAGAGGGAGCCAAATATCACATAAGTGATTAGTGACAGGGTCTGGGAGCCCATCTCAGGTCTCCTGGCTCCTAGTCCAGTGCTGAGAGCATCGATCTAGTCCACCCCCTTCCTTTAACAGAGAAGGAATGCGAGAGACTTAGGCGGTTAAGTGAGTTGCTCAGAGTCACACAGTTTAGAGTGAGCAGCAGAGCTGGAATTCCAGATCCAAGTTCAGGTCACTTTCTATCACACCATGCTATCTCTCTTTGGTGGCAGGGATACGTAGGGAGGGCACAGCTAAGACTTGGAAAGTTTGCATAAAGTGTTACCCTTCTCTGCTCCTTTAAGTACTCCCCACAGCTGATAAGGAGGCCTCCACTACCCATTCCTTGACTAGTCATGCATGGAGGCAAAAGGAACAGGGATGGTGATTGACTCAATGACAGAAACTAGGAGGAGGTATTGAGGCCTCTCTGCTGGCCTTCGTCCCACTGTATGACAAGAGCCAAGGTCTTTGTAAGAATGAGCTGCTAGAACTAGACCCAGAAAACACATCTGGATTCTCAAGCTGAGCCCCTCCCTGGCCAGCACCTACAGATAGGGGCCAGCAAGGCACTCAGCTTGTAGGGAGGATTTTCCATGAACACATGCTTGAGCTGAGTACAAGAGCCAGAATATGGTAACTCTACCTGACCCATCCGGGGTATATATCTATACGTAACTCTTTCTGAACCCTAGTAGCAGTTGGATCATAGGATAGAGAGCTAAAAGCAGCCTTAAATTGTCTAGTCTGAACTTTCTTCATTTTATATTGGAGGAAACTGAGGCTAGGAGAAGGAAAGTGGCTTGTAAAGGCAGCTAGAGGGCACAGTGGTTACAGCAATTAATCTAGAGTCAGAAAGTCCAACTCTTTGTGACCTCATTTGGGGTTTTCTTGGCAAAGATACTGGAGTGGTTTGCCATTTCCTTCTCCAGATCATTTTTACAGATGAGGAAACTGAGGCATACAGGGTTAAGTGACTTACTCAGGGTCACATGACTAAGAAGTGTTTGAGACACATTTCCTAGCTGTGTGATCCTGGGTAAGTCATTTAACCTCTCCTGGCCTCAGTTTCCTTATCTGTAGGGGAATAACAATAGTACCTATCTCCCAGGGTTGTTGTGAGGATAAAATATTTGTAAAACCTTAAAGCATTGTACAAATGCTAGCTGTTACTGATGTTATTATTAGCAATGTTACCAAAGTAGAGCTGGGATTCATACCTAGTTCTGATTTCAAATAGAATGCTCTCTGTTTCACACTCCAGCGTCTCAGACCTGTCAAGGCTGTACTTAGCTATTTCTGTGAGTACTGAATTTAAAGTTGTTCCTTAAGGGGTCAATTCCTAGAGTTGAAACTTGAGGTCATTTAGTTTAACCTCGACCTGAAGCTGGCATCTTCTCTATAACATCCTTGTCAGGGGGTCATCCAGCTTCTTCCCAGACTTCCAGGTATAGAAAGCTCACTACCTCCCACAGCAGTCTAATCCACTCTGGGACAGTTCTAACTCTTAACAGTCTTTCCTTACACTGAGTTGATTATTTGCCTCTCTGTGACTATCACCTACTGTCCTTCATTCTTCCCTCTGGGGCCAAGTACAACAGATCCAAAGTTTCTGTCATGTGGAAGCCCTTCAAATGCTTGAAAACATCTATCCTGTCCTCTCCAAATCTTCTCTTTTTCACCCCAAGTTCTTTCAACTGATCCTTGTTGACATGGTTTCTAGTGCCCTCATCATCCTGATGACTATCTTTTGGACATGTTCGAATTTGTCAATATCTTTCTAAATATGGAAGCTTGACTTCTCCATATATCTTATAGGAGCCTGAAATCAAGACAGTCAGATTGGTGCTGACACTTGGGATACCAGGAGAAATGCTGCTCCTCTAGTCTTCTCAAACTACTTGAACAGAGGAGAAGCTTCCTTTGGGAAGTGCCACATCTTGTTGGAGCTCATCTTGCCAGAGCCACAGACTTCATAGAACGGTCAATACCTAGGACACTTTCTTAGGATCCTTGGGGTGATGGAATTTCATTTAAAACATGTTCAGTACCGAAGTTCCACTCCCCATGATCTTGGATGAGCTCCCCCAGAGGAGCAACTTATTCAGAGGCCTGCTCTATGAAAACTGATAGTGGAGCTCCAGAATACTAATGATGTAATAGTAGGAGAAGTAATAGGAAGAAGAAGAAGAAGAAGAAGAAGAAGAAGAAGAAGAAGAAAAAGAAGAAGAAGAAGAAGGAGAAGGAGAAGAAGGAGAAGATGAAGAATAAGAAGGAGAAGAAGGAGGAGAAGGAGAAGAAGGAGGAGAAGAAGAGAAGAAGGAAAGAAAAAAGAAGGAAGGAAGAGAAGATGCTTATTGCCTTCTTTATTACTGGACTTGTCCCAAAGATCAATCACTTTATCCACCAATAAACATAAAAGAATAATAGCAGGACTTGTCTGAGGACCATTTTTATCTGAACTCCACTAAATATAAAGATGAGAATAAATAAAACATCACCAACAGCAACCATCTACACTGCCAGCCTCCTCAGATACCTCATAATGGCAGTGTGATGTTGGTATCTCTGGCTCTAGAAGACTTCCAACTGACTGAAAATTGGCAGGTTCTACCAATCTGCAAAAGCTTGGACTGGATGCCACACGTAATCAGCCTAAGTTCAAAGACTATCACCAACGGCACTGACCACCAAGGGATGAATGTTTTTCTGGGTGCAGCCACTCAAGAATGCAGTCTACTAAGACATGGGGGGCTGAGATCTGTGCAGTAGAGGAAACACAAGCACGGAAGAAGCCAACGTTGCTTGAGATATTCAGTCACAAAAATAACTGCTCCTTTTTTGTGTCACCTTAAGCTATATTGAATGCTTCACCTTCCTTATTGAATAGATAATGCAAATGTTACCACTTTGGCCCCTTCCCCTTTCCTGACTCGTGTGTGTCCTCCTCCAAGACGCTGTAAGCTCCTTGAAGTCAGAGACTGTCTATCCCTCCATTTGTTGTGTTCCTAGTGCTAGCGTCTGGCACATAGTAGGCACTTAATAAATGTTAATTGGATTGGATTGGACCCTGATTTTACAGATTTAGAAACTGAGGCTTGCCCAGTCACCCAGGTAGTAAGTGGCAGAGCTAGAGCTGGAACCCCCCCCCCTCCAAAAAAAAACTAGCTTTTTACTCACAGGCCACACAAGCTCTAGGTGGTTTGGTTAGGCCCCTAGTGCTCTCCAACCTCAGGCTCTGAGTTTGGCTGGGTTACCTTCTTCCTCTTACCTAAATAAATAGCCCGTGACCTTCAGCTCAATGACCTTTGAAGTTTACCTTTACACTGCATGCACATACACATACATGTGTATACATACACACATGTGTGCAATATACACACATGCAATACACATGCATTTCTCCTTTAAATAGCCTGGCATTCGATTTGGAGAATCTTTAGATTATCTTAATCTAAAAACAAATTTCAAAAAAGTCAGGGCGAATGCTGACAGGCTCGATTGAGCCATCCGGCCCTGAGCGATGGGTTGTTTCTCCTGCTCCTTCCCTCCCTCCCTCCCTGCCTCCCTCCCTCCCTCCCTTTCTCTCTGCCAGGCTATGCTCTAGCCAAAGGACAGGGAGGGAAGGAAAGAGAGAGAAGTGGGAGGGGAAAGGGGAGGTATGGAGGAGAGGAAAGAGGAGGAGGAAGGAAAGAAGGGGAAGCGGGAGGGAAGGAGGGAGGAAGGAAGAGGGAAAGAGGAGAGGGAGGGATCTGGCTGGGCTGCCTCTGGAAGTCTCCTTTTTGTCAGCTTGCCTACTTTACTAGAGGAAACAAGGGAGTTCCCCTCAGCTCCGATGAAGGTGGCTGAACTCGGCAACCGCAAGGAATGCGCCGTTGCTGGTGTTGGGAAAGATTTATCACCGCCCGGGTCTGGGAGCTCTGCCCAGCCTGGCTGGCCCCTCTGCTCAGTCTCTCCTCTGCTGAAAGATGGGAGGAAATTCTTTGCCCTTCAAGGATGGGGAATCTCTTCTTGCTCACAGGATGCCCCCTCCCATTCATTCCCTGACAGTCCTCTGGTCCCCTGGGCAGCCTTAGGAGGAGGCTTCTGACCAACTCCAAACTGCCCAGCCCCAGACTCAAGGGAGCTGGAGCCCAGGAGACTCCAGTGTCCTCCTCTCCTAGCCATGCACTGCTCTCGGAACACACCCAGTCCCAGGCAGGAGGCTGCAGAGGGAGGAGGAAGGCAGAGAGGGTGGGCTGGAAGAGGAAGAAAGGGAGAATGAAGAGGGAGAGGAAAGACAACCCGGCAGGCAGTGGTAGAGAGGTAAAGGAGGAAGAGGAAGAAACAGGAGGAGGAGGAGCCTGCTGGCTTTCACCCAAACAAGTCCAACTAAAACACAAAATACAAGAGATGTAAGTCTATAAAACCATCGAAGCTTTCTTGTGTGCAAGGAAAGAAGGAAAGGAGAGGGGAGAGAAGGAAGGAGGAAGGGTGGAAGGAAGGAAGAAAAGGAGGGAGAGAAGAAGGAAGGAAAGATGGAAGGAATGGAGGGAAGGAGGGGAGGGAAGAAGGCCTATCCTTTTAGATGCAAATAGATCACACTTAGCCCACACTGCAACATATAGCCAGACCTGATAGAGTTTATGAGAGAGACTAAGGAGGTTAAATTGTTTCTGACTAGGTGACTAATTAAAGGATTTATTTTGCAATGACAGAGGCCCCATAACTCCTGAGTTAACTGCACAATAAATGGCTGGAGGTGTGTAAAATAGCCCCCAAGCTCACTGGCCCAAAGGCTTCAGCACCTGCCTAGCACCCAGTGGATCCTAACCCCAGGTCAGCCTCCAATAGATCAGGAATCGGACAAAAATGAGGAATTCGCTTTCCAACAATCACAACAATAAAATACATCATGTAGCTTTACAGCTTTTGTAGAGTTTTTTACCACAAAACTCTGTGTACAGTATTATTACTCCTATTTTGAAAATGGAGGTAATTAACAATAGGATTGCTCCAGATTTCAAAGGGACTTTGGCATCATCTTGTCAACTTCCTCATTTAGGGATGAGGAAAGTGAGGATGAAGAGGAAGGTGAAATAACCTGCCCAGGGTCATTGCCCCCAAAAATGAATATTGAAAACTATCTTTACATGTAATTAAAAAAATAAAATACTATTTACTAAAAATAAAGCTGGATGATGAAAAAGAAATCTAAATAAAGCATAAAAAGAAATTTTTAAAAAGACATCAAAAGAGGGATTTGAATCCAGCTCCTTTGACTCTAGAGTAAGTGCACCAGGAGGATTTTACTGGCAGAAGGATCCTTGGAGATAATCTAGTCTAACCCCTTCATTCTTCAGACTGATTTTAGAAAGAGAGGTTCAGAGAGGGTGAGCAATTTTTTAAAAGCCACACTGTTGCAAAGCAGTACAGACAGGATTAGAACTTTCCAAACCAGTCATCATTCCACTTTATCTATAAACAAGAGCTAATCATTCCAGAAAGGTTTAAGGTAACTCTACGAGACAAGTCAGTGCAAATACTATTATTATTTGGGGTTTATAGATGAGGAAACTGGGTTCAGGGAAGGTCACACAGTTTATCAACTGGTGTTGGATTTAAACCCAGGTCCTTGGTCTTCTGACTCTAAATACTGTCCTCTTGTCATTTTTAGGGACAGGGTCAGGGACTGGACCTATCCTTTTATCTGTCTAGAGAATATCTGAATGAGAAAACTCTCTGTCTACCAAAGCAGGTTGTCACTTCCTGTGCAACTTAAGTCTGAGAGAGTTTCACTTGTAGGATGTCTCTTTGGTGAAGGTGCTGTCTAGGACCACGGGAAGTATTCGGGTGAAACCTCACAGCTACAGCAAAGGACCACTGCCTGTCTGGCCAGAGTGGAAGGAAAGGTCTCTGCAAATTCAATTTTCCTTTTCATCTGAATCCCTGAAGGCTTTGGACCCACTCGAGACTTAAGAGTTGCGGATCATTGTACACTCATTATTAACTCCAAGCTCTCCAACGCTTCTTGGAATGTGGCCTAAGGGGGAATGAGGAAGCTCCTACACAGTGTTGTCTTTACCCACATACAAGATCACAGGATTTAGATCTGGGAGGGACCTTAAAACAGTGTTAGAACATTTAGAAGGCACTTCAGAATAGAGAAGATTAGCATTTAAAGGCACTTTAGGACACAGAATGTCAGAGCTGGAAGAGATATTAGGACACAGCTTATGAGAGATGAGAGGGACCTTGGAAATTATTTACAACACTTTCTTCATTTGATAGATAGAAATGGAAGCCCAGGGTGGAGACATGACAGGGCCTCAATCACGTGGCTATAAAAATCAAAGCTAATATTTGAACTCAGGTCTTCTGACTGTATTCAATGTTCTTCCCACGTCACTCTCCCAAAGTATATGTATGTATATATTTAAAAATAAATAAGAGGATTTTTTTCTTTCTATACATTTGGTTCTAAAATCCCAGCCACCCGCATTAACAATGTTAGGAAGAATTATAAAAAGAAATCAAATTTTCCATAGCATTTGAACGCCATTAAAATGCCAAACAATAAACTACCAGACTGCAAATTAGATCAGTGGAAATATCAAACACGTTGAGGTATAAAATCCATAACTGCATTTAACGCAGGGCCTCCCCGGGGAAAGGCTGCTAAAGATCATCACCACCCCGCATATGAGAAGCTATTGACAGAACGATAAAAATCGACAGGCTAACCAAATAAACACGGCAGGCTTCATTAAATATTCAGCAACGGAAATTTGACTATCCCGGGCCTCTCCCCTCCCCTCCCCTCCCCTCTCCGGGGCCTCCCCCACTCCCCTCCCCTCTTCTCCCTTCCAGCTGCAGCCTCAGCATTGTGAGGGTGACAGTAATAAAGCCACCTCATCGAGCCCCCACCTTCCCCCCAACACACACACACGCACACACACACACACACGCCTCTGTCAGCCACCACACCAGCCCTACAAGAAGGAGACAGGGCTGCTGGGAGGGGCAGGGCAAAAGAAGGAGGGAAGCAGGCAGGGAGGGAGGGAGGAGAAAAGGATGAAAAAGGCAGGCAGGCAGGGAGGAAATAAAAGAAGGCGAGGAGAGAGGAAAGGGTGGAGAAAAGGAGCAGGAGGAGGAGGGAAGGAAGGAAGGCTAGAAAGGCAGAGAGGAAGAAAGGAGAGAGAGAGAAAAGGAGGAAGGAAAGGAGAAAGGGAAGGGAAGAAAGGAGGGCTTAAGGGAAGGAGGGAAATGAAGGAGAAAAGAAGAGAAGAAAGGGGAGGAGTGACAAGGGAAGAAGAAAAGGACGGTGAGAAAGGAGGCAGGAAAAGAAGGGAGAAAGGCAAAAAAAGGAGTGTAAAAAGAGGCGAAAAGGAAGAGAGGGAAAGAAGGGGAAAAAGAAAGGAGGAAGGGAGGGAAGGACGGATAGCCAGGTTCTGTCAAGCATAGAAAACATCAATGTATATCCAGCTCCTCAAACAGGATTATTATTGTTCTGTATATATTATTAGCATTTGCCCCAGGAATATTTGACTTTGAAGTCTTTAATTAGGTCATTAAAGGGTAATTTCCACTGTAGTTTTAACTCCTCTGAAGCTGAAATGTTTGAGTTTTGTGTCTTTGCAGCCTCGATGTATGGGTAAGGATGGTGCCATTACTTCAAACACTGGAGAGCCAGAAGGCCCCTTAAAAATCACCTAGTCTAGTTTCCCTCCTTTTATAGAAAGTAAATTCAAGAGAGGAAGTGACTTGCCCAAGGTCACACAGAGTAGAAGTAGCACTGGCAGGATTTAAACCCAGGTACTCTGACTCCAAGACCAATCATCTTTTCTTTACACTACATCTTAAGAAAAAAACAAAACAAAACAAAAAGGAAGGAAGCCTTGCCCTCCAAGATGGATAGATGTATGAGAATGCTGCTTCCCTCTCCACCACCACTGCCCAACCAGAAGACATGGGCAGCCATCCTGGCCTTGGCTTCATTGATACAAGAAGCTCCCCCAGCCCTGCTCCCCCAAATCATCCGTTTTCCACCTGCTTCCCATGCCCTCTCCCCTATCTCCTCCCACTCCAGCTGCAGGTTCCCCAACCCAGGCTCTAGGGCTTAGTGGAAATGTTAAAGAGATGTCAGCATGAGCAGACTGGATGGTGGGGGTGGTTCATTGGGGTTGAATTCCTGGCAGAAGGAGGTTTACTTAACACCAGAAAATGTCTGCTGTCTTGAAAGTGCCCAAACAAGAGGAGAAACAGGCTCTCTTCTCCACCTTCCCTTGCCCTCTCAATCTGAGGCTCTTCCACTTCTGCCACACATTTGTTCCTTTATCTAGTCCCTTGTCAAGCACACAAATTAACATGTACTCCTGTTACCAAACTCACAGAACCAGAGAGGCAGTGAATGCAGAGGAAAGAGCCCTGGATTTGGAGCCCAGACCTTGGTTTGGATCCCAACTCTACGACTAGGTGACTTTGGACAAGAAAGTGACTTCATCTCTGGGTCTCAGTTTCCTCCCCTGTAACATGGGGTGTTTGTAGGGAGACCACATTTGAACCCAGTGATCTTTCAGACCTTACTCTGGCTTATCCTGTATGTCTATGTCCCAACTCTGAGAGAGACCTAGAGACTCTCTTTGGATTTAGGGTTAAAGCAATGCTGGAGCCAGCTCACATAATAGAGACCATTGCTAAATTTTCGTCGTGACTGGCAAATACTACAAATCGGGGCTTGATTTATTGTTTTGTTGATTATCTAGACTTAAGAAAGTGATAGGGAGAATGTTAATACTGAAGACTAAACATAAAAGTATATTTTTTCAGAGAGCTGGTTGTTAAATATTTACCAGCACACCTCTGAAGGGAGTGTAGCAATCATCTAGTCTAATCCCTCTCCTTTAGGAGAGCAGGAAACAAAAGTACCTTGCCCAAGGATACACAGCTAGAGAACTTTACATACGTTAAATCATTCGATTTTCCACTAAGGGACAAGTAGTGGAGATAGCATTATCCCTACTTTGTTGTTTTATCGATTGGTGAAGTCTGACTCTTCATGACCCCATTTGGGGTTTTCTTGGCAGAGATTCTGGAATGGTTTGCTATTTCCTTCTCTAGCTCATTTTACAGATGAGGAAACCAAGGCAAGATGGGGTTAAGTGACTTGCTCACTTAGCAATTATCTGAGGCTGGATGTGAACTCAGGTCTTCCTGATTCTATCCACTGCACCGCCTAGCTGCCTATTCCCATTTCACAGATAGGCAAACTGAGACTCCGAAAGGGAAAAGTAACTTGTTCGACTTATACATAGCTACCAAGTCACAGAGCCGGGATTTGAACTCAGGTCTTCTTCACTCTCAGATCAATAGTCTTACCATATTGTTTCTATGAGATTCTACGTACAGACCTCTTTCTTAATACATCAGACCTGTATACACAAATATGCACATACGCACCCTTCTTACCCATGTACCCATATGCAAAAATGCTCCTTCCACCGCCCCCAGTCCTTACATGTAGAATCACCGAATCCTGAACTTGAACACCGTGGGTCTGGGAGCCTAGAGATCACCTAATGCATGGCCCTCATCCTAAGCAGGAGGCTCAGAGCCTCTAGACCTCTGATGTTCTTCCAGCCTCCAGGAGGCTTTGCGGTGGAAGCTCTGGGGCCCCTTCCACCTTTGCCAAAGTCCCCAGGCGCTCCCCGGGCTTGCCCGACGCGACGCCCGCCCCGCAGCCTGCTCAGGCCCAGGTGTCCCTGTTGCCTCCAGCAGCGGCGGCGGGTGACGGGGCGGCGTTGGCGCTGCCAAGCCGGCCAAGGACCAAGCCCTCTTCCCCACTCCCTCTCTGTACCTACAGGCTGCAGTGGGAAATTAAGAAGGAAGACAATGTATAATGCATGCTGTGGAAGCACCCAATAGGATTAGCCACCTCATCGGCTCTTCATGGAGAGAAAGTTTATGTAAATGACTGATGACAGTATTATTGTGTGAGGGATATCAATGGAGTAATTACAGTTGCCGAGCCGCTGCTTCTCTGCCGCTCTCCGCCGGTGTTAATTTTTCACAGCGCTCCCCTGGGATACATCTCAGTGTTCTCCAAAGAGCAGAGCTAATAATCGCAGCTCAGAGCCACTGCTGGTGAAACTCGCCCTGAGGTCTTTCTGAGCAGACTGCTAAACACTGGCTGTCTCCCCGGAGAGGAGAGAACAGAGATAAAATGATTAAAAACTGCCAAATTGGCCTGGCAATCACTAGGCTCTACTGTCAGCAAAGACAAGACAAATATCGGTGATTTTTCTCTTCCATGCCTCCCCCCAGCCCCCCACCTCGCCATCCCCTTTCCTTTTGTGAGCTGGAGAGCAGGGATGTGCAGGAGGCCAGAGGCGCCGTGGGGAGGAGGCGGGGAGGGAGGGCGCTGCCCCTTAGACCGCAGCGCCCCGGGGCCGGGGAGCAGAGCTGGCCCCAGCTTAAGCAGGGATTCCCGAGGACCCTAACCCTGCTGGAAGTCTCCTCCTCCTACAAACGAACTCGACCTCTGGAGCTGGGGAGAGCTGATGTACGCTCAAGCACTCCGACTCCTCCAGATCTATGGGGGCCTGGTTCCACCGAACTGATCGGCTCAAACCTTGTCGTTTCCTGCAGGAAGATGGGGGCGGGGGAAAGCCTGGCTTTGAACGGTGCCCTCGGAACATTTTAGTGCACCCCAACATCCCGGAGATACCCTTAATGCATTGCTCTGGGAATCCCTTACAGTGAGGCATCCTCTCAAGCATCATGTAAGGGTAGAATGTGAGAGCATAGAAGGTTTGAGCAGGAAGAGATCTTAGAACATAGACCAAAGAATATCAAAACACAGTATGTAAAATGACAAGGTGAGAAAGCATAGAATATCAGTTTGAGAGGACCTTTGAGATCATCCAACTTACCCTCAGCCTCAGTTTTAGTACGGGGGAAACTGAGGTCCAGAGAGAAAGTCACCTGCCTAAAGTCCTGAATGTCTGGCTCTCTTTTCCCCATCCTCATCTGAATATCACCATGGCACTCCAAGAGGAGGTTTATGTTTTGTTGAAATATGGAGAGAGAAAGGAACATGCCCTGTCTTCTTCTTCTTCTTCTTTTCTTTTTTTGACATTAGGATGGAGGAAAGGAGCATTTGGGGCTAGAAACCTCTTTATGTATGTCTCATCTCTCTTTAGTCATGTCTATAGTCCCAAGGCAAGGAGGTAGGTGCTGCTAGGTCCAGAGCTGCCTCTCAGGCCAAGTCCCCTCCCTTAGTCTACCCAGAAGCCTCTTCTACCACTCTTGGCTCCCCAAGGGCTTTGACCATGGGCAGCAGAATTTCCCAGAGGAAGGTCAGTCAGCATAAAGCTGATGGCTTTTCCAATGACCACCCCATATGAGTAGTCCATGGGGGGTATATGGCATATAAGAAAAGGCAGTGGATGTGGAAATGGAAGACCAGGGTTTGGGGTGCTGTCTCTACTACTGATTGTGAAACCTTGGGCAAGTCACTTTCTGTTTCTGGGTTTCAGTTTCCCCCATTTGTAAAATAAAGGAAATTGGATCATGTGATCTATAAGATCTCTGCCACCTCTAACACTATGATAATGTAACCAGGGAATCTTTCCAGTCTTACACTAGGAAAAGCTGCAGCACTGAGGTATCTGGAAATAGGAGGGAAGGGATGGGAGGAGGAGGAAGGCTGAGATTCATTCAGAGAAGACACTTCCATTTCATTGGGAAAAGTGGGGCTAGTCTGTTCTCTGTTGGGATCCTAAGTCAGTCCAGAGGATACAACATAATCTCCCCCACTTCTTACCCTCACGCTCACTCCTATGGAATACTGGACTGATTGAGTCCAATTCTGCCTATGACCTAAGTGTCTCTGAAAGCTACAGGAGAGATTTCCACCTGTCCCTCCTCCTCCCAATCCCCCCCTCTACTACTCCAGGCCATCCCTCAACCCCCTCCCTATTCCCCAGCCCTGCTCCAGGGGGAGGACCAGAAAGCAGTCAATTGCCATCCACCTCAGGGGACAACACCAGATCATGTCATCCATCAGCAGGCCCTGCCTGCCCATAATAGAAATACAAAAAGGAAACCCCAACTGAAACCCAGAGGATGGTTTCCAAGGCGGTGCTGGCTTCAGGGAATGTATGTCAAGTAGACAGTTTGTGTAACAGCAGCCTCACCATCCCGCCCTGCCCCCTACACATGCACTCACACCCCCACACACCTGGTGCAGCCCGTGGGGCTGTGGAAAGAGCCCGCCCTGGATTTGTTGTCTGGCAGCCTCCGCTGGGATCCCAGCTCGGCCCACTTAACTGTGGAGAAACCTCTGCCGAGGCATTTCACCTCAGGCCCTTTTTACCTTATCTATAAAACGGAAATCATAATCCTCTCCTCAAACTCCTCACTTCACACACAGGGTGGTAGTGGTAGTGAGAAACAGGGTAGGGAAGCATTCACTCTTATTAGCAACCTGTTGACCCATTTGGGCATGTGTGTGGCTCTATTTCCATGACATTTCTTGGACCTGTTAAAGGGCCGCTGGTGACCAGGTTTTGGGAGCTAAGCTATTGCTGACTAGCTGTGTGACCCTAGGTAAACCATTTCCTCCACATGGGTTTTGTTCCCTCTTCTGCAATAGGAGGAAGCTGGACTAGAATTCTGAAGTCACATCTGGCTCTAAATTTTATGAATAGAGAAGAGATGTATTGTAGTGCATTTGGACATAGCGTCAGGCAAAGCCAAACTGAATTCCAATGTGGACATCTCTTAGTAACTGACTTGCTAAGTCATAGTTTCTGATTCTGTTTTCTTATATGCAAAATGGGAGAATAAGACTTGTAAACCTTAGAGTGCTATAGAAATAGGAATTGTTCATTATTGTTGTGATCGTTGTATCTGTAGGGGACTGGACTGCCCTGTGACCTGAGACTTGAGCATTCATGTCCTTTCTCAATGCCCAGACAATTCATTGTAGACTGGAGAATAGGGAATGGGGGGTGGGGCAGGGAACATAGCCTGTTGCCACTGGAGAATGGATGTTCAAGTCTCTTTACTGAGGAGGTAGCCCCGGTGTTCTGCCCTGGGCTCCCTCAGTCTGCTGTCCCCAGCATGGAGTGTCCCTAGAAGACAGAGGAGAGGATGGAAGCCCTGGGGGGATGTAGTCAACTTGTCCATTCATCATCTCCCTCACACCTGGCAGCAAGGGTGCTTTGTAGACACTTTGTAACTGTCAAAGCCCTTTACTCATCCATTATTAGGGAGGCCACAAAGTGTGTGTGTGGGAGAAAGTGAGGGTCAGGTTTGGAGTAAGAGGGTTCTGGCTCAAGCCCCAGCTCTGATCACTGTTAGCTGTATGACCTCCTTTGTGCTCTCTGACTCCTTTCCTTGGCTGTAAAATGAGGGGTTTGCCTAATATGGAAGATCCTTTTCTAGTCCTAAATCCTATAGTCTCAGGTGGAGAGGGCAGGGGAAGTGACCCTAAATTTTCCACACCTGACAGATAAGCAAACTAAGAGAGATAAAGCGAGGGTAGGTAACTCACCTAGGGCCAGTTCCATGGTTGGTCGGTGCTAGAGGCAGAACCAGCATCCAGGACTCTTGGGTCCTAGTTTCTGACCCAGGGCTCTTAAACAGATGAAAATGGATTTTTACTTGCAAAAAATCTCAAGTGTAACTTCAGTGATACCCATGCAAGCTTGTGTACACATTCTGACACATGGATATGTGCATACAAGGACATATTCATACATATACATGGCTAAATGTGTCTTCCCATCTAGCCATATACCAGGATACCAGAGCCTATCAGGCCTCTTCTCATCTGCTCTGTCCTTGTCTCTTTCTTCCTGTTTGGAATAGTGACCCTCCCCCCCCCAGGATAGACTTCCAGAAATCGCTACCACCTCCCTTTCCCAGGGAAAAATCGTCAAATCCTCAGCTTTGGAACTCTCTCGAGGGGCTGAGTTTCCTGATCAGTTGGTGAGTGAAGGAAAATCCATATAGTCATTCCACTGTATCTTGCCAGCTCTGGCCCATGCTTCCCATCCCACAGAGACATTCGCCATCTCACTATATGCCCTGCTCCTGCTTGAATACCACTCCCGGCTTCCCTTCTCCCTCTTGCTTTTACTCTCAGAATAGTATTTACATCAACACGACCATCCTTTGGCTGCACTCACAATCCCTGTGTCTATCTGCAGCAAGATTCCTTTCCATGGCGACTATTCCTCTTGATGTGTTGTATCATCCTGTTTAAATGCAAACCCCACATAAGCAGGCACCATTTCACTTCTGTCTATCACCAATAGCTAGTAAAATGCCTGCCACATTGTAGGGGATTAATAAGTGCTTTTTCATTCATTCATTCCTACATGCACACCCATGTAGAGACACAAGAGCACACAACTTGATACACACATGCCAGACATATTTGTGCAGACTCATCCAAACAGAGATACAATGTCCACATATGCATATATGGATTCAGAATATATCCTAATAAGCACTGATATAGGTGCTTGGACATATATGTACTGATATACATGTATAAATAAACAGAGCACTGAGCCTGGAGTCAGGAGTTCAAATCCCACCTCAGATTCTCACTAACAATGTGACCTTTGGAAAGTCTTTGTATGTTGTAGCTTAGTTTCAGTTGTATCTGACTCTTCATGACCCCGTTGGGGGGGTTTTCTTGGCAGAAATACTAGAGGGGTTTGCCATTTTCTTCTCCAGCTCATTTTACAGATGAGGAAACTGAGGCAAACAGGGTTATGTGACTTGCTCAGGGTCACACAGCTAGTAAATGTCTGAGGTCACATTTGAACTCAGGTCTTCAGGACCAGTGCTCCATACATTTGCTGCCTAGCTACCCCTGGGCAAGTCACTTAACCTCTATTTACCTCAGTTTCAACTGTAAAATGGGGATGCTAATAGAACTTACATCCAGGGTTGTTGTTAAGATCAAATGAGATAATATTTGTAAAAAGTGTGTGGCATAGTGCCTAGCACACAATAAATGCTCTATAAATGCTTTTCCCTTCCCTCTTTCCTGTTTGCACTAACAGGCAGCGACACTGAATACCGACTGTAGACAGAATCTGACTCACATTGGAACTTCCTCTCTCCTAGACTGGCCCGGGTTGGCCTCCCCTCCCTTACCAGATGCTCTTTCTCTGCGACACCATAGGCCCTCGAGATTAAAAGGAGCAAAGCAGGTATTACACCGATTAAAATGCTCAGGAGGGAAAATTTACGACCGCAATAACTCCCCTGACATCTCCCTTGGCTAAAGTTAAGCAGAGGCAAGACAGACTCCCCAAGGGAAGGGAAGGAGGGGCACCCTCGGGCAATGGTAGGTGGGCAGGTAAGCCGGGGAGCAGGCCTGCAGGAGGATGGAGAACCTCCCCTGAGGGTCCAGGCTCGAGCAGTTCAGGTAGGCTCCCTTTCCTCCTCTGGGTGGGATGGACTGTGCTGAGAATTTGCCATTTTATTTCTTTTTATCTTACTTTCTTCATCAGCCTTGTATTTATGCAGCCTTTGACCCTGGATATGTCACGGGGTCTGTATCTTCCTCTGTAAAATGAATGGGTTGAACTAAATGGTTTTTAAGGTCCTTTTCACCTTTAAATCTTTCTGTTTCTAGGAGTGGTCTTAGATCCTTTAAGACACAGTTCAGTTGTGGTGCTGAGGGCCACTATACTCATTGAGTAATAATAATTCCTGTTTCTATTTTATCCTCCTGGATAAAATATAAAGTCCTCTGTTTAACTTCGAAAGCCCTTCACAACCTGGTCTCATTAGATATCTCTTACCATCCGCACTCTGTAATCCAGTCCAATTGGCTTTCCCTCTGTGCTCTATATACTATAGCCTGTCTCCCATTCCATGCCTTATTGTGGCTGTCCCACATGCCTGTAGTACACTCCCTCCTTACTTCCACCTCATGAAGTCCCTCTCTTCTTTTAAGGTAAAGTTCAAGCACCATTTTCTCCATGAAAACTTTCTTGATTTCCCCACCTCTTCCCCATTTCCCTCAATTGCTAGTGCCCTCCCTCCAGGGGCATAATGTGCCTAAGCACCAACCAACCATGAAGCAGGACCCAGGAGCTTTACGTCCCTTGCTTTATCTCTCTGGACCTCAGTTTCTTTATTTGCCAAATTTTTCCTTGTCTGTTAAATTTTCCCTTTGAGTATGTATACTTTGGAATTTGGCAAATGCTATGAGTCAGGGCTTGATTTATGGTTTAGTTGATTGTCTAGATTCAAGAAATTGATAGAGAAAAATGTTAATGATGCAGATTAAATTTAAAAGTGTGTTGTAGGTACACTTTTCCCTCCCAATGAACTAATTGTTAAACATCTTCCACCACACCTTTGCTCCTTCTTTGTCACTGGATCCTTAGTAAACACATAGTAGGTACTTGATAAATATATGTTGAATGATTAGCCATGGGGCTAAAGATATTGTCCTCACAACACCCCTGTGAGGTATGCTGTTAGGATTACTATCACCCTCATTTTACAGAAGAGGAAACAGAGGCTGAAACAAAGGAAGTAACTTGTTTAAGGTCACACACTGAATCACTGTCAGAGTTTAGACTTGAACCAAGATTGTGTACTCCAAGCCCAGTTCTGCACACCAAGCTACTAATCTGCAACTCTCTGATAACTGCCTCGGTCAGTGTTAAAGGAGGGCAGGCACCAGTGTGAAGTTTATCTCCGTTAAGGAGGCAGGCAGCAAGACATTATCTTTACCACTACCATACTAATTCTTTTTTTTTTCTTTTTTTTTTTTTTGTAAGCAGTTGGGATTAAGTGACTTGCTCAGACTCACACAGGTGGTAAGTCTGAGGTTGGATTTGAACTTGGGTTCTCCTGACTCCACTCCTGCTCTATCCACTGCATCATCTAGTTGCCCCCACTATCATCCTTATTTAATAGTTTGCTATTATTAACAATTCAAGCTTAATAAAGTTATTTTATTATTTGTTCATATTTTACCGATGAGGAAACTGTGACTCAGTGAGACAAGTGACTTACCCAAGGTTACACATCTATTACCTGCCATAATAGAGACTTGAACGAATTTGATAAAGACGCAAGATAAATGTCACTCTCTGCAATGAGGCTTGGAGAAGGAGCTGAGATCCTTGCAGGAATCCATGGAGAAGGGAGCAACACTGCTTGGCAAATCTAGACCCTCGGGCCCATTTAGAGCCAGCTGGCTTCTCTTCCCCTGAATCCCAGCCTTGGGTGCCATGAGCAGGTCCTGATAGATTGTGAATTGCTGGACATGAAGTCTAAGATTTAGAGAATTAGAAAGACCTGCACTCATATCTCACCTCAACTAGTAGCCGTGTGACCCTGGGTAAGTCACAACTTCTCTTGGTTTCCTTGTCTTGGTTTCCCCAACCATAAAATGAGAGGTTTGGATGGTCTATATGGTAACTTCTAGCTCTAAATCTATAATCTTATGGAAGCATCAAGCTGAGTACTAAGTGACCTGGGAGCCCAAGGCCTGAGCAGACCCTCCTTTCAGAGTTCTACCTGGAGCTGAGGCCCTGAATGGAGGGGTAAAGAGGAAGGAGCTGAGTGCTTAGTTCCCACCCCAGGGTTGGGAGTAGGTGGGGGGAACTGGTGGGCGGAGATGGGCCCCTAATCCTGCCTGACCCACTGTATTAAAGAGGATGCCTCAGCTGTGACAAAGCAGAGCTAATCCTAGGGAACGCCTCCCCAGGTCACTGGTCAGAGAAAGAAGCTTTTCCTAGAGCCCACAGGCCTGAGGCAGTTGACTCAAAGCTCTGAAACCCAGCTTGACGCCCTTCCTGCCCTCTCTTTGGCTGGTCCCTCCTAAGCTTTGTGTCCTATTCTCTTCTCCCCAACAAAGACTTATGAGAGGCAGTGCAGGAGAGAGATTCACCACTGAGATAATTTCTGGTTCTTGCCTCATGAAGAACACTTGGTCTAATAATACTTAGTCTTATACTAGATTCAATTAAATTCAACAAATGTTTACTAAGTGGCTACTGTGTGCAGGGCCCTGTGCTAGGGACGGGGGAGGGAGGAAGGAGAGATACAAAGGTTTGGCTAAGACAATGGCCCTCCCCTCGTCCAGACCTACATAAATGATAACTACCATTCTTAGTATTATTAGCATTAGTATTTTCAAGATTACATGAGAAGTGCTCTTGAGAGGGGCAGGAAAAGGGCTCTGTGAGGTGCAAGGGGAAAGTACATTATGGAGGGGAAAAATCAGGGTATACTTCCTGGAAGAGAGAGCATTTGGGGCTAAAAAAAATGGGCAGCATCTTGGCAGGGGCACAGGAGGAAGGTGGGTATTTGAAGGGATGGAAACACAAAGCACATGCCACAAATGTGGAACTTCGCCCAGTTTGCTTGGAGCATGTGGCAGTAATTTGAGATAAGCCTAGAAAAGGTGCCTCTTGATGAGTGGGGCCAGATGATGGAGGCCTTGAATGCCAAGCAAGAGAGTTGAATTTCACTAGTATTCAAAATTAAGATTTTTGAGCAGGGGAGAGATTTGACCTGCCTTATGCAGGAGCATAAGGAACGCAGGAAGCAGAATTTCGAGCATTTGGAGAATGGCCTCATCTTGCTTCTTCTTTGAGGAGACCTTCAGTTTCTTCCTTTCTCGAGCTTCAGATACGATACACACTAATTTGGAGTCTGGATCTTCATGCCTTAAAGCAAACTAGTAATCTTTACTGACCCACAGATTTTCAAAAGTCTTTAAACAAAATTCTGTATACTAGCTCCATCAATAATAGTTCCAGAGACTCTTGTCCTTGCTGTACAGTTGTGTCTGACTCTTCATGTTTTCTTGGCAGAGATACTGGAGTAGTTTTGTCCTTTCTTCCTCCAGCTCATTTTACAGATGAGGAAACTGAGGCAAACAGGGATAAGTGACTTGCCCAGAATTGCACAACTAGTAAGTGTTTGAGGCAGGATTTGAACTCAGAAAGATGAATCTTCCTGACTCCAGCACTCTATCCACTGTACCACCTAGCTGCCCTGAGGCTCCTCATCCTCCAAACTCTTAGAACTTCTGACTTCTTTTAAGACTCAACTCAAATCCCACCTCCTCCAGGAAGCCTTTCTAGGCTGATTCTAGGTTGATTCCTTGCCTTCCAAGGTTATCTTGTATTTCTTTCAAAGAACTCAGATTTAAATTCTGCCTCTGATGCTTACTACCCATCCACTCTTGGGCAAATCAGTTACCTTCTCATCTTTAAAATGAAGGGGTTGGAGTGGGGAGAATCTGAGTTCCCTTCTAGCTCAACACAGATGATTTTATCTTGTATATATCCATTTGTGAACATATTATCTTCTCCACTATTATCCTTCAAGGTGGAGAGACTTTTTTAAAATTTATTTTTCTTTATATCCCCAGTATGTAGCTCAGGGCCAGGCACATAGAAAGTACTTAATAAATGTTTGTGGATTGATTGAACTCACTAGTGAGACATTACGGAGTCAAAACTTCACAAATCCCCCATATTGAACATCACTGAACTGCTGGGTTGCTTCAGAATGATGGCATTTAATAAATAGCCACTTCCCTTCCTCTGGTGTTTTCTATTTTCACAGCTCCATTGCCCAGCCAGATGACCAGGAGTAAGGAAAGGGGAAGGAAGGTAAAGTCCATCACAGAAGAAGGAAGGACTTCAGAATGTCTTGAGGACTTCTCTCTCTCCATGAAGCAGAGATTGATCATGTCACCTGCAGATACCTCACCTACCACCACTCAGGAAAGAGCAACTATGAATCCGGGCTGGTGACTGATGGGGATATCTATTCATTAGAGAAGGGAAGAAGGAAGAGGAAAGAAGGGAAGATGAGGGAAGAGAAAGCAAGGGAAAAGAGGAGGAGCCTGTGAGAATAATAAGTAGTTGAGCTTCATAAATGGGTGAAGAAAGAAAAAAATCATAGATTTGTAGCTGTGGACAATTTGTGGACAATCCCCTTGGTTTACAAATGGAGAAACTGAGAGGTTTCAAGAAATGAATTGTCCAGAGTCATATTAGAGACAGGGGTTGAGTAAGGTCCTCTGGCTCTAGAGCCAGATCCTTCCATTGTACTGAATTGGAGAGGAGAGCACAGGACCAGGATGGAGGAGGCCAGGAGAGGTGAGAACAGGACAGGATAGGACAGAAAAGAGGAAGACAGGAGAGGTGAGGTGAGGAGAGGAAAGCAAGGGAAGACAAGGAAATGAAGGGAGTTGAAGGTAGAAGAGAGATAAGGGGAAAAAGGACGGGAAGACAGAAGGAGATAAGAGAATCCGATAAGGGGGGAGGAAGAATCAGGTGTGCAGAGCAGAGCTGAGCTCAGCCTCCTCCATCCTTCTCCTTCACCATGGCAACACCCAGTCTGCTGGTACTTCTCAGCCTCCAATCTCCATGCAGCCCCATTCAGGGTACTTGGGAGGGCTTCTTCCAAGCTGGGCCTAGAACGTTCCCTGTACATAATTTGGAGGTGACAAGGGGGTGGCTTTGTGTGCCAGGGTTGGTCTCTCTTTCTTTTTATCTGTACTGAGACAAGAAAGTTACCTGGGGCATTAGACTCCAGTGAGCAGAATTAGTCACATAATGAGGTTGAGCCAAGCTAGTCCCTGGTTACCCACCACCAAAAGCAGCAAAGAAGCACCCAAAGACATGAGGTCCAGCCACCCCCTTGGTCTGTGGAGTCCTGGGACCTGATGTTCCCAATGCCCAACAGATCCAGTAGGACTGGTCTTTATTACATAAGTCCTGTTTTAGCTGTCATAGTATAGTGTATCCCTCCTTCTCTCAGGAACTAAGTTCTAACATTATACCCACTTCACTTCTTCCCAAGACACCTTTCCTGGACCCTCCCCTCTCACTTGGGATTTAGAACTGGAAAGGACTGAAAAACCTTAAAGAGCATCTAGTTTAATCCCTTGTTATTTATGGAGGGAAACTGAGGCCCAGTGATGACAAATGACTTACTCAAGGTCACACAGGAAGTAAGGAGCATAGACAGGATTAGTACTTAGAACCTCCAACTTACATCAAGTTCCCTACCCATTCTATTCATTCCCCTAGGTATGAAGGAAAACTAGGCTACCTTCCCAGGAGAAATAGGTCTTACTGGGTCTGTCTGTCACCTGACAAACACAAGACCTTGGGGTTCACCAGAAGCTACCAGTAAATCTTACTGAATGACAGGAACAGCCAGGAATGATTTTCACCATAATTAATCAGATGGGGTGGATCAAATACTGACTCCTGTGAGAAGGCCACTGCTGGAAAGAAGGGTAACATTATGGCAGAATCCTCACTTTGAATTAAAAGGATTCTAGTTCCAGTTCTATTGTTTACTCTCCGACCATGGGCAAGTCACTCAATTTTTCTGATTCTCCATTTCCTTTTCTATAAAGAAGGGAGCTGATCTAGGCCGTGGCCTTTGCTTTACAAATTAGGAAACTGAAGCCTATTAAGTGAAGTGACCTGTCCAAGGCTTCACAGAAGGAGTACTGGATCAGACCTTGACTAATTGTGCTAGTTCATAGGGGCACAAGGGTTTTCTATAAGGTCTCTCCCAACAATTGTTCAGTGATTTTGAAATATCTTACCTCCTCCTTCCTTCCCTCATGAGCATGGCACAGATTCTATTCAGAATATAGTCATGGGAATCCTGATGCCTGCCAGCATCCTGATGAAGCCTAAAGAGTTTGAGTTCTCAACTTTCTTTAAGCAAGTGAATAAAAAATCCAACTTGCAAGCCAACGTTCTCAGAGCAGTTGAACAAAAACTTCATTTCCCCCTCAAATTAGATGACCCTGCCAGCTCCTGCTCCATTAAAATAACCACAAATGTTAATTATAGCTATTAAAAGCCACCCAGTATTTATATTTAATGCATTGATTTTCCCACAGTCCCCATGGGATCACTCACAATTCAGTTTCTTTTATCAGCTTCTTTAGAAAGGTTGGTGGCAAATCTGTGATTATGTGAAGAAAGTGACTTAAATGTCCATATCCTTTGACTCTTGAGATTTCACTGCTAGGCATATACTCCAGCTATATTAAAGATGGGGGGGAAGGTCCCATGTAGCCATGTACACTAGAATATTCATAGGTAGGTACCTCTCAGAGTTGTTGTTAGGATCAAATGAGATAATAACTGTAAAGGGCTTAGCGCAGTGTTTGGCATATAGTAAGTGCTATATAAATGTTAGCTAGTATTATTATAGCAGGATTTTCCATGGCTACAAAGAATTAGAAGTTGAATCAAAGCCCATCAGTTAGGGAATGGCTTAACCCACTGTGAAACATGGATGTAATAGAATATTACTGTGCCATAAGAAATGGTGAATGTTAGGAATTCTGAGAAGCATGGGAAGATTTATATGAACTGATATAAAATAAAATAAGTAGAACCAGGAAAACAATACGTACAATGATTACAACAATGTAAATGGAAACAGCAGCAAAAACAAACAAACAAACAATGGTGCGCAATTGAAATGACCAAGCTTGCTCCTGAAGAAGAAAGAAGAAAACACTTCTTTTCAAGGTGGTGGTGGGGGGGTGGTCTATGGGTATGGAATAGTGCATATGTTGTCAGAGTCCTTTGATGTGTTGTCTTGCTGAAGTGCTTTCTCCTCCTCTTCTCTTTCTTTTCTATTTTTTTTTGTCATAAAGGATGACTCTATAGAAGGGGGAGATGGGAAAGATATATTTGAAAATGAAGATGCTAGAGAGAAAGGAAGAAAGGGAGAAAGGAAATGAGAAAGACAGAAGGAAACGGAGGGGCTATAGCAGTGAAGGTCATAAAACTTGAACTCTTGCCTCTACCTAGGGTCCCAATCACTGAAAGAGGGCTCAAGAGTACATGATCACCCTCTCCCCTGCCCTTTCTGAACCTAACAACTTCATCCTAATAATTCTCAAACACAAATATATCCTATATCCCAGGAACGGAGGAGGGAGTCCCATGGTTCTGGAATGAAAGAGGGCCTAAGCTGGTCTAGAATTACAGGCTCTTGGTTGGAATGCTATATCTGCTTCTTACTCCACACAATCTTATATATGTTATTATAAATTGAGATCTGGAAGAGACTATAGAAGTCCATTTTACAGATGAGGAAACTGAAGTCCAGAGAAGTAAAGTGGACTTGTTCAAGGACACATAGGCAGTAAGAAGTAGATATGGGATTTCAACCAAGACCCAGATCTCTGGTTCCAGATTCATTGCTCCTCTGTAAAATAAAGGGGTTGAACTTAATGACTTCTGAGGTCCCTTCCAGTTCTAAATCCTATGACCTTACACTCTTGTGACCTTCTCCACTGTTCCTGTGATTTCTTGGCTAGAAAGGAAGAGAGAAAGCTGAGGTCAAGCATAGGGTCATGATAATGACTTTTGTATTTGCCATGGGGAAGTAAAGCCTCTCTCTCCATATTCTATTCCAACCTTCACATACTTTTAGAATTTTCCTCATACACAGATGCATATCATCTTATTGTTCAGAGATTTTTAGTGATTCTTTACTGCCATCTGAGTAAAGCTCAGATTCTACCTGGTACCCAAGGCCCTCCACAGTGTGGCACCACCATAACTCTCTTGTCCTACCTCCTTGCTTTTTGTGTTCCATCCAGAACAAGAAACTCTGCCCTGAAGTTTCCTGTCTCCATGCTTTTGCTCAGACTGTTCTGTATTCCTGCAATGTTTTTTCTTTGCCTGCTGAAATCCTATTCATATTTAAAGCCCAATCAATGACACTTTCTCCAAGAAGGCTTTATCTGCCTTGATTATAATGATTTTCCTTCTTGGACTTCCTATAGCGGTCCCTTTTGTACCTCCACAGTGGAGTGGACATTGAATTTGGAGTCAGAAGATGTGGATTCAATATCTGGCTCTTCTATTTACTACATGTTATGGCATTAGGAAAGGCATTAGGAAAGTCACTGAATCTCCCCAGGCCTCAGTTTCTACATCTGTGTCATTAGATGATTTCTGAGATCCTTTCAAACTCTAAGTCCTATGATTCTTAGATACTTACCATGTTACAGTGTATATTATGGGCTTCTGTGTGCCTTACACTCCATGAGGGCAGGACCATTTCTGATTTAAACTTGATCTCTCTCAGTAACCAGTATGAAACACTGTACACTGAAGATGTTTGGTAAGGGTTTGTTGAGTTTGTTGTGAAATTTTATTAGAGACAGTGGAACAAATCCAGGCTTTCTAGACACCCTGAGCAGCTGCTCAGAGAATGTGTCCATAAAGAGAACTGGGCTATCTTGGTAAACTTTTGAATGGCTTTGGGGTTGGCCGTCTATAAGTACGGACACAAAGGCAAAAGGGTATACTAGGAAAAGCCTAGACTTGGGGGGCAGGAGAGACTTGGGTTCAAATCTTGCCTCCTAACTTTAATACTTGGGTGATGATGGGTTAGTCACTCTACTTCTCTGAGCCTCAGTTTCTGTATTTACAAAATAGATATAATATATATGGTCTATATATCTCACTGTGTTATTTTGAGAAAAGTGCTTATAAATCTTAAAACCCTACAGAAATATGAGCTAACACTTTTCAGGCATCATATAGAGGAGATGTCTTTCACATATGAATTGGATTAGATGGCCACTGAGGTCCCTTCCAGCACTCAAATTCTGTGATTCCACGCTCTTGGTTGTATGGCAGATCCCCAAGGGAAGAAGGTGACTATGCTCCAGACAAAGTTATAGTGGCTCAGAATGGTGGGATGTGTGGGCAGAGGAGCAAGAGAGATAGAGAGCTGGATTTGGAATGAGGAAGACCTGTATTTGAATTCTGCCTCAGATACTACTACTACTAGTAGCTAGCTAGCTAGTATTTATATAACACCTACTATGTGCCAGGCACATAGTGCTGAGCATTTTTTTACAAATACGATCTCATTTGATTCCCACAACAACCCAGAGAGGAAGATGCTACTATGATCCCCACTTTACGATAAGGTAACTGAATTAAACAAATGCTAAGGGACTTGCCCAGGGTCACATAGCTACTACATATTAGAGGTGGGATTTGAATTCAAGTCTTTCTGACGCTAGGCCCAGTGCTCCATCCATTGTGCCACCTGGATCCCCTTACTAGCTGTATGACCCTGGACAAGTCACTTAAACCTCTCTTGGCCTCAGTTTCCTTAGGTATAAAATAAGAGAGTTGGACTAGATGACCTGAGGTCCCTTCCATCCTTCATTTGCCCAAAAGGGTGTCTTTTAAATAAACAAATATCAATAAACTTAAAACTCAGTAGCTCAGAAACTAAGCAGAGTCAACCTAATGCAGAGGCTGCTGGGAAAAAGAAATGCCACTCCTAAGATAGTCCACTGGGACACAGTGTGGAGCTCCTGGGATGCCTGAGGTTCTTTCAGCACACTTGAGCTGTCCTCAAAGTATCAGAAAGAAAGATTCCAGGCACCCAAGCCTCTTCAACACTTTGCTCTTCCTGGACCTCACATCTAGAAAGTTACAGGAAGTCCTTTGATTCTTCCTAAAGTCTCTCTCATTTATCAATTCAATTCAATATCAATTCAATTCAACAAACCCTTATTAAGCTCTTCCACTGGTACCACCTTGGTTCAGGCCTTCCTCTCCCAAGGATTGTTGTAATAGATTCCTAACTCATTTTTCTTTGTCAGCGTCTGTCCTTTTGATCCCAGTTCTTCACATGTATGATCTTGTCATTCCCCTGATCCAATAACTTCAAGTCTTGACTCCTCATTAGTCAGGGGAGACAACATGAATCCTCTAGTTTGGCCTTCAAAGCCCTCTATAGTATAACCTCAATGTACACTTCCACCTTCCTCATGTCTATCTTATTTACTGAACTCTGCTTGAGTAAAATTTGTCATCTCACTGTTCCTCTGCCTCCTTTTGCCTATCTCACTCCCTTGCATGGACTGTCTTTCCCCTCCTTTCTGAGTATCTGCTTTCTACCCATCCTTCAGTGATGGGTAAAGAGCTTCCTCCTCCTGGAAGTCTTCTTTAATCATCCCAGCCTATAAGAGAATCTCCTTCCTCTGAATTCAGATAGGTAACTACAGATAGATAAATATAGATAGATAAGTCAATATGGATAAATGCATTCATAGAAAGGGGGGAAGGAAAGGAGGGAAAATGAGGGAGGGGAGAGGAAGAAGAAAAAGAAGGAAGAGTAAAAGGAGGAGGAAGAGAAGGAGAAAAAGCAGAAGAAAGAGAAGGAGGAGGAGGAGGAGAAAGAAAAGAAGCAGGAGAAGGAGAAGAAGGAGGAGGAGGAGGAAGAGAAGGAGAAGAAGAAGAAAAGAAGGACAAGGAGGAGGAGGAGGAAAGGGGGAGAAAGAAAGGAAAGGAGGAAGGGTAAGGGAGAGAGGAAGGAGAGAAAGAGGGGAAGCAGGAGAGAGAAGGAGAGGAAGAGAAAGACAGGGGGAGAGAGAAAGATTCTGGAGCATGGATGACAAACACAAATCCGCCATAGGCCAGCTGGGAATCAGACATCAGATCACATCCTCTCAGATGCTCAGAGGTAGAAGGGACCTCTGGATGTCATCTAGTTCAACTCATGCTTGAATTGTGAGCCCTCTATCTGCCACAGCTACTCCCTCTTGTTGCCAGTCACAGATCTCTTTTCTTCTCTGCTTGTTAGAGGAACCACCTCTTCTGCTTTTCACAATCATCTCTCCTCCACCCTGTTTTGGCTCCCTCTCTCACCTCTGTGTCTGTCACACTTCACCCTCTCTCTGCTTGTCACAGTCCCCTCCCTTCTTTCTACCTATTACAGCTATCTACCCTCTTCTCTCTGCCTGTCCCTATGATCGCCCTCTCTCTATTTGCCACAGTAACTTGACTCTGCCTGTTCCAACTATGTCCTCATTCTCTTTGCCTATCACCCCTCCCTTTCTGTCCCAGCTACCTCTTCTATCTCTGTAATAGTCACCTCCCCTCTCTGCCTGTCATAGCTGCATCTATCACAGTCTCCACCCTCTTTTGGATTGTTAGAGCGATCTCATCCCTCCTTGAGCTGATCACAAGCACCTCCTCTCTCTGTTAGACACATGGGCCTCTGCTGTGTGTTGTTGCCCTGACAAGATTATATGATCCTACTCAAGAACCAGGGCCTCAAACACAGTGGGAGTTCATCAGTATTTGTCAGTTCACAGAGTGGTTGGTTGATTGACCAAAGGATCGTTTGCCTAGATTGTGAGACCAAGCGAGGAGAGACCATTATTATTATTAATGTTGGTGATAATAATAGTAATTCCCTCACAGGAAAAAGTTCCCATCACTTGGGTAAATCTAGCACTTTTTCTTCCACAAGAAATTTGTTGACCTGCCATTTTACCTTGCTATCAGAGCAGAAACAGTGTAGATTTTCAACCTCCCTGGCATCATTAGAATTCCCCTCCATAATTTGCTGCTCTTTTAGTCAATGCCCCAAACATCCCTCATCTCAGAAACCTCAGTAAGATTTTCTTCTCCTCTCTCTGCTCTTTTTTTTCTTTCAGAAGTCTCTGAACTTTGGTGAGAAGTGTTTCCTCTCAGCCTCTACGTGGCCTTTCCAAAGGCCTCCTCTGTGATCTACACTGCAGCAGCATCTGTTTCTCTGGGAAGAAGAAGCCCTTTAGTGGTTGGCCTGAACTTTCTACCAGGAATGAAAAAGCAAGTTTTGGGCCAGGCCCCCAGTGCTTGATCCTCCCGGTGAGTCTGTACCCTCACTTATCAGCCTGACATCTCACCAGGGGCCTGTCGGGCAGGCGACCTGCTCTGACTCACACTCTGGCTCAGGGGGGCTGCTGACTGGAACCAGATCTCAGAGGGGGAGGGCCAGGGCACAGTGGCCATCTCCACAGGCCATCCTCCCCCTTGGTTGCAGTTCAAAGTGACGCATTTCAGACAGCCCTCTGCCCCCAGATCTCTTCAAAGAGCAGACAGCTTCATGCCCCTAGTCACCCTGGGGTAGGCCAGGAGGTTGGGGAAGGGTCTGAATAAAGAAAATACTGTTACCCATTTCAAACTGTTTGGGCCCTTGGTGTGCTATGTATGGTCTGTGGCTAGCTCTAGGGCAAGACCGGTCCTCAGCTTCCTGACAAATGATTCTTCTCCTCATATGGCCTTAGAGCCCCATCTCCCATCTCTTCCAGTGTACTCCCAAACAACACAAAGATGATAATGATAAAAATGACAAAATAAATAACTAGCATTTATATAGCGCCTACTATGTACCAGACACTGTGCTTTACAAATATTATCTCATTTTATCCTTACAACAACCCTGGTAGGTAGGGACTATTATTATCCTCATTTTATAGTTGAGGAAAGTGAGGCAAACAAAGATTTAATCACTTGCCCAAGGTCACAGAGCGAGTAAGTGTCTGAGTCGGGATCTGAACTCAGGTCTTCTTGAGTCCAGGATCTTCTATCTATTCTAACAAAGGCTTCAATAGAGGAGAAAAGTGGAGTAGGATGAGCATAGAATCATAGGATTATAGAGCTGGAAGCAACCTTGGAACATAGAATGTTAGACCTGGAAAGCACTTTAGGACACCGGATGCTAGAATATATCAGGGGTAGTATAGAACTTAGAGGATAAATGAGATGGAAAGGACCAGAGAGACAATACAATGGCCTCATTTTACAGAAGAAAGTGAGGTAAGGCAAGCAAAAAGGGCAGGCAGCTAGGTGGCACAGTATATAGAGTGCTGGGCCTGAAATCAGGAAGACCTGACTTCAAATTTGGCCTCAGACACTTATCAGCTGTGTGACCCTGGGCAAGTCACTTAACCATGTGTGCCTCAGTTTCCTCATCTCTAAAATGATCTGGAGAAATGGCAAACCACTCCAGTATCTTTGCCAAGAGAAAACAAAGAGTCAGATACAACTGAACAAGGACAAAGGACACTCAAAGTCACACAGATAATAAATGGCCAGCTAGAACCTAAGCCTAGCTCTTCTGACTAAATTCTTGCAACTAGCCTTCCCAGTGTCACAATGAAGAACCCTGAAGTCTTGCAAAAAAGATTCCCTCCCCAGTTCTAAGCCACAAAAGAAGTAGTTTTTTCCCTCTAGAGAAGGGAGTTAGGTCTCTGTTAAAACAGAATTTCAGGGCTGGAAAATACCAATTTGTGTTCATTGAGTCTATCCTCCCTACCACCCATTTTTTCTTGTTCAGAAGTTGTTTTGTTTTTTTTTTATCATTTCTGACTCTTCATGACCCCATTTGGGGTTTTCTTGGCCACGACACTGGAGTGGCTTGCCATTTCCTTCTCCAGCTCATTTTACAGATGAGGAAACTGAGGCACACAAGGTTAAGTGACTTAGCCAGGATCACACAGCTAGTGCCTGAGGCCAGATTTGAACACACTTAGATGAGACTTCCTGACTCCACATTCAGCACTCTATCCACTGTGCCATCCCTCTACTCTCATTTTATACAAGGTGAAACTGACTTACTTTGTAAAACAACTTGCTCAGGATGGAATAACAAATTACTGGTCAAGGTGGATTGCCTCACTTATACTTCAGTACCCTCCATCACTCACTCACTTGTTCATTCTTAAACCTTTAATAGGCTATGCTAGGCTTGGAGCTCCCTGCTTGACTGGAGGGAGAAAGAGAATTCAGCATAGTCCCTGCCCTCATGAAGATCACAATCTAGTAGGGGAATCAGACACCAACTCAGAGAGCTGTAATATGACAATAATTTATATATGAGAAATGTGTTTGCCTACAAACCACAGAGTCCACAAAACACCCCTAGTGTTCTGGAACCAGAAGTTTCCTGGCTCTCTATGGGTTAGTGCTTGATCCAGTTCTCCCATCCCATCCAGACCAAAGCAGGTGAGTAAGCAACCCTGACCAGATGCTGCTAAAGCCAAGATGAGGCCTGGTGTCAACCTGACCCAATCCAACCTGACCCAATATTATAAAGGATATGGGGGGAGGAGAGAAAGGGGAAGGCCAATAAACTTCTTTCCCAGAAACCATTTCACTCTAAAGGGTACAGGGATAGGGAGTGATGGGGGGTGGGGGTGGGCATGACTCTTTAGGATCTGAAAAAACAAGACTCAGCAGAAGCCTTTCCCCAATTCTTTGTCCTTATGAAAATTTATCAGTTTGTCTCAACTTTTCTTTGCAGCAGACATTGGAATAACACCTCTGAGAATCTCCCCCACTGGATTGTAAGCTCTTTCTATACTCAGCTCCTAGCATAGTATCTAGGACATAGTAGGTACTTGATAAATGTTTATTGATTGATCATTCTAGAGTTGGAAGGGTTCTCAGAGCTCACCTAGTCCAACTGTCATTTTACAGGTGAGGAAACTGAGTCCCAAAGATTATAATGCATTGAAGTGTTAGAGGTGGGATTTAAGGTCAGGTTCTCTCACTCCAGAATTACTCTTAGACTCAAGCACTGATCTTGTCTCCACTGATTAATTTGCTGTAGAAACAGCCCTGCTCTTAGAGTCCAAAGATCTGAGTCTTTTACTTTGACATTATTGGTACCCTATTCACTGAGTGGGCGTTCCCTCACTCAAAGTGAGAACCTGAAAACCGCTTAGCCTAAAAGGGCCAGGGTCTCCCATTGTATACTGGGCCATCTCCAGTTGTCCTGATAAATATCTGGCTACTGGACCCAGATGGCTCTGCAGGAGAAAGTGAGGCTGGTGACCTTGTACTGCCCTCCCTCACTCAAATCAAAGTCAACTGCAAGTCATGTCATCATCTCCCTGATGTCATAGTCCTCTTCTAGAACAAAGGACAAACGCAGCACACAATTGCTAGGCAAGCTTCATTAAGCTATACAGGGCTCAGAGCACTGTGCTTGCTTATATGATCTCCTGTTTGCTCTACTGTAAAATGAGAACGTTAATCCTTGTACTACCTACTTCATGGGACTTTTGTGAGGAAAGGTTTTGTAAACCTTAAGGCACTAAATAGTTAGCCTCTATGATGGTTATCTTCATCTCCTGATCTATCATTTCTGAAGAATTCTTGGTAGAACTCCCATTCCAGGAAGGGCTAGGTCTGGACATTATACCATTTAACACGCGTGTTTGGAGACATTTCTATTAGCATATTTGTCCCACTTAACCTCTCCTAGCCTCAGTTTCTTCATGAGTAATTACAGCACAACATAACAAACTTTTATTAATTTCCTCTTGTCTAATATGGAAATATGTTTTGCATGATTTCACATCATATCATATTGCTTGCTTGCTTAATAAGTAGGTGAGGGACTGAAGGTAAGGAGAGAATTTGGAATTCAAAATTTAAGATAATATTTAAAAAATAAATAATAAATTAAAAAAACTTTTAAAAATTGAAAATCAATTTTCTCCTGTATGCAAAGCACTATGGGTCACTTGGGAGAAATATGAAGTTTGGGTAAGATGTGATCCCTACCTTCACAAAGATAACAGTCTAAAAGTGAGTTAAGACACAAACACAACATTACACAAGTATAGAGAGTCACAAACAAAATGAGGGTACTGGACAAAATGGTCCCTAAGGCTTTTTGCATCTCTAAATCATATAATCTTCACTGCCAGGCAAGTTTACCAAAGGCAGTGGAGAACAGTCCCCACCATCATGACTAATCAATTTCTTATCCATTTCTTCTGGGAGTGGGGGGTGATTTCTCATCTCTTAGACTAATAACAATAATAGCTAACAGTCATATAATAGTGTGAGGTGCATGAAGTGTTTTCTGTAGATTATCTTATTTAGAGCTAGAAAGGGCCTTAGAAGTGATTTAGTCTAACCCCCATAATTTTACAGATGAGGAAACTGAGGGCCAGAGAAAAATCACTTGCCCAAGGTTACATAGCAATTTAGGCAGATATGTCAGCACAATTTCAACTTGACCAATTGTCCAGCTCTTGATTTCACATTCTATGAAACCATTTGTTATTATGTTAAACATGAAGTTACAGGAAGTTGAAGCTCTGTACTGAGTGAAAGGGGTGAGGATAGCAAGGGGGAGTGTTGGGGGGGTTGGGGGGAGTGGAGTTGCTACAAGTTGGGAAATTGGCCCAGACACCAAGGGGGGAGGGACGGTTCAGGAGCAAAGACTTCGGGTTTGTTTATCTAGCAGTTGGAAAGCTTACTTGGAAAAGCACCCTTCGTGCTCTAGCGGTTTCACCGAAGAAGGACTTTACTAGAACCAGGTTTTGCCCATAATTCTGCGGTCATAACAACTATTTTCTTTACATACCGCTAGAGAAAAGGGACCCTTCTCAAACTTAATTGAAGACACTTATCAAGAGTAAATATGCTGGGCCTTTTAATAAAAACATGATGGGGAAGCCATTCAAAGTGAAATCAGCGGGAGCAATTTGTGTCTGTGAACGGAGAAGTGTCATTTATGTTGCCCTCTCCCTCCTTCCCTCCCCCCCAACCACTCTCCCCATCCCTGACTGTACTGGAAGCAGCCTTAGCTTTAGAGGTAGTGGCAAACTTTAAACCCAGAGCAGAAGAACGAGGAGCAGCTCAAGTTGGAGGGAGGTCGTGAACGACACTGGAAAGAAGAACCATATGCCATAAAGTGTGATGCAAAAGTCATATTTCACGCATGACTTTAGAGAATGTTAATAAGGATTAGAAGCGGGCTCTGACAGAGGATCTATCAGTCAAGCCATTGTAATTAATTTTGCTTTAGATCTCTGTAAGGGGCAAAGGAGGAGGAGAGAGAGAGAGAGAGAGAGAGAGAGAGAGAGAGAGAGAGAGAGAGAGAGAGAGAGAGAGAGAGAGAGAGAGAAACATGAGGAGAGGAAAAGAGAAAAGATGGGAGAAAGGAAGAAGGGAGTGAGAAAAGGAAAGAGAGAGAGACTAAGAGAGAAAAATGTGAGAAGAGAGAGGAAGAGAAAGACAGAGAAAAGAAGGGAGGAAGGAGGGAAGGAGAGAGAGAAAAAAAGAGAGAGAGACAGAGAAACAGAGAGATGAACATACAGACCTACAGCTTCCAGATACATATTCTGGTTATAATCTGCATGTTTAGCCTCGTTAAAGCTTTGGGGATGTTTTCAGATTTGTTGCAGCAGAAAACTATCCTTCAGGAGGGGTCGATCATAGGAATCATAGATCAAAAAATTGGAACAGACCTTAGAGATTGTCAAATCTAAGCCTCTCGTTTCACAGATTCAGAAACTTAGGCAGAGGGAGGTTACCAGTCCTGAAGGCAGTAAGTAAGGTCAGTCTACTGACTCCAGAGCAAGTATGGCAACAATGCCTACTCCTACCCCAACAAAATATATGGGCTTGGTCACCAACATATAGAGGGCAGATGTGTTTCTCCTGCTTATATGACCCAGTCAACCAGCTGATGGTCTTAAGGTAAGGGTCTTAGAGAGGAGTCATCAGGCAGGGCCTGAGAGCTCGGATCTCTTGATAAATGTGGGGTTAAAACCCAGAGTTCTGGATTTTGAGCCAGAGGACCTGGATTCAAATATCCACGCTGCTGTGTACTGACCTGTATGCCATTGCGTAAGTCATGTCCTCTCCTGAGACTCAGTTTCCTCATCTGTAAAATGAGGTTAGATTAGAAGTTCCCTAAGGGTTCTTCCAGCTCTAAGTCCTATGATCCTATAAAGGAAGCAGCTGCCCTGACTCTGACCTGAAAGACCATCCCTCTGTGCTCCCTACCCCACCCCCACCACTTCCCCCAACTAAGCTCAGGGAAGCAGTAAAACCTGTCTCTCTTGATATCTTGGCACACAAGGAGGTACATGGGTCATGGGATGCTCTGTTCAATTTTATTCTATTCAGGGAATATATTTATAAAACTTCTTCTGCTCTAGAGTTTTAGAAGTAAGTGCAGTGGTAAGATTAGCAGATTTAGAAGCCTTGGGTTTAAATCCTGACCTTGCTACTTACCAGCTGCAGGACCTCAGACAAGTCATTGAATCACCCTAAGTTAAATTTCCTCCTTCATAAAATGAAGGGGTTGAATCTCTGGGCTTCCTTCCAATTCTAAATCAATAATCCTCCAACACAAATATAGATATTTAGAATATGCAATGTTATATGATAAACGTAGTGGAAAGAACACATAATTTAAAATAAGAAGACATAAGTTCAAATCCTGTCTCTGCTACTTATTAGTTCTGTGACCTTGGGCAAATCATCTGACATCTCTGACCCTCAGTTTCTCATTTGTAATATGAAAAGGATGGATTAGATGACCTCTTAAGTCCCTTCCAGCTTTAAACATAATAGAGAGGTGCCAACAAAATGTCATATAACATTTGAAAAAGAAGGTGCCATGACCTTAACTGACAAAACAACCAAGACTATCTCATGTATTCAGAAAAAATTTCAGAATTACAGAGTGGGGCAAGGAGGGCTGGTGAAAAGTACACTGGACCTGGGATCAGGAAGGATCTTGTTGAAATCCTGGCTTTGCCACTTGCCAGCTTATTGACGCCAACACATCATTCTCCCCCGCTTTGAGCCTCAGCTTACTCATCTGTAAAATGGTCTACCTATCTACCTACCTACCTAAGAGGGTCCTTGTATAGAAAATCCTTTGCAAACCTTAAAGCCCTGCAGAAATATGAACTATCATTGTTTGTGGTGCTGCATGGATGAGGCAAGTCTAATCAACTTTTCACTGAACCCTGCTGCTGCTCTAAATCTATACCTCATCAGAGCACATGACCCTGTATCCTTATTGAGGACAGACCCAGAAGAGCTTTGAGTATATAGCTACAAAAGAGGCTTGGAAAGCATCAAAGTATAGTAGAATGGGAGGAAGGAAACTTGCATTCTATTCCTGGATCTGCTACTGACTACCTGGGAAACTTGATTTCTTCCTGGGCCTCAGTTTCCACATTTGTAAAATGAATGAGTTGGACTAGTAGATGTCTAAGCTTTAAGGTCCACCAATTTTTTTTGTATAATTTTATAATGGTAACAGTTCCCTGGACTCAGCTTCCCAAAGAAAGCTTATTGTGGCCTGGGGAATTTGGTTCAAAGATGTTGTTAACATCACAACCCCTCCTCCCATGCACACATATACTCACACACATGTACACAAAAACATATTGAACGATGTGGTACAGTGTTAAAAAAAGGTTGGAAATCAAGAGACTTCAGCTTAAAGCTATGCTTTGCCACTAAATGGATGAACGATCTTGGACTACTCATTTCATTTCTATGTCCTTCAATGTCCTCATCTGTAAAATGGAAATGCATTAGATAACATCTAAAGTACCTCTTTGTACCAACATTCTATGCTTCTAAGTTCTGACACTTTATGTTCTAAGAGACTTTTTGGCTTTGATGTTTGGTGTCCTATATAATAAGCACTATCATTTCCAGTTCTTATATTCCAGTTTCTAAGGATCCTCTGAATGATAATGTTCTATGTTCTCAATTCCCTTCTAGCTTAAACATTTTGTGTTCTAAGGGCTCTTTCCATTTTAACGCCCTGTATTCAAAGCTCTTCCAGCTCTATTATTCTATACTTCCAGCTTTGATGATCTATATTCTAACATCCTCCTGTCATTGAAAGGTCCCTTCCTGCTTTGACAGCTTATGATTTTATGACAGAGAAGCACAGAATCTCAGAGTTGAAAGAGACTCCAGAGGCCTTTCAGTCCCATCTGGGCATAAGGAATGCACAGTCACCAAAAGGCAGGAGAAAAATACACAGAGACATCCCAACCACTCACAGGAATCCCACTGGAAGCTCCTGAGGGAGGGGGTAAGTCACGTTACCTCATTGTTCCAGGGTCCTCGATAAAGGAGAAGGAATGAGAGGAGGCAAAAGCCTTTTCTCTTGGGTTGCAGATGGGGTGGGGGGAGGGAGGCAGGTGGTATAGGAGACTGTCCCCATTTAGCCTAAAAACCTGGCATCTGGGGAGGGGATGTGGAGGCTGGGGCTCCATGTGAGGAAAAGTGAACTCTCCCTCCTCTCTACTTAGCAGACAAGGAGAGTGACTAATCCCTGGTCATGCAGGGTCATAGAGGGAAAGGCCTAGAAACTAGGAGTCTTGGTTTCTCCCCCAAAAGACTGATGGAGTTGTGGGAGTAGCAGAGGGCGGTAGGAAGCCCAGGGGTCTTCATCTAATTGCTTGTGGGGAAGAATCAATACTGTTCCTTCTCTATGGTCCTGAGACCTAGACAAGAGTCTAGGCTCCAAATAGGGCAGGGATGGGTAATTTTGGAACGGAAAGGGGCAGCAAACCTGATTGCTGCTCTTGGAGCCTGCTTCAGTTATGATCATCCTGCAGGGTGGGGCCCATTATCAGCCATTTGGGGGCAATGCCTCGTTGTCTATATTTCCTTCTTGCCTGCTCCCTTCCTTCTTTCCTCCCACCCTCAACCTCTTGAGACTGGTCTCTAGGACTAGAGCTTTCCAAGGTTTCCTTGCCTTGCCTTGGAATTCACTTTCGGAGGCTATAAGTACTGGTTCTTGTCCACAGGGTTTCCCCTTTACCTTCTGTAAGAGAAAGACGATGGGGGAGGGAGGGAAGTTTGCCCAAAGTAAGAGGAAGAGAAGGAAGGAAAGACTAAGAGGAAGAAGAGGGAAAATGAAAGTAGGAAAAAGTGAAGAAGGAGAGAAAAGAAAAAGAGAGAGGAGGTGAAGGCGGAGGAGAAAGATATTCCTTGTTTGCCTCTGGGACTGAGCGCTGAAGGAGAAACCTATATCAACTCACTTTGTTAGCTGGCAGAAATAGTCAAACTATTTAGATTTCAGTTTTAAAATGATGACGGTTCTAGCAAAACTGGGGGCAGCCTTTTCCGTGCCCAAATGGCCCGGCGCTCTTGCGGGACATCGGAGCTGCGCCCTAACCCACCTTGATTCAGTCTTGGAATATTCTGGCCACCTCACCTCGACGTCCAAGGTCATGCAGAGGGACACCAGAACACAAGATTACACGGCCACACGCCCTCACAGGTACACACAAAGGCACGCACCTTCCGCAGGCAATTAGAACACAAAGACGCATATCCACACGAACTCTCACACAGGGATAAGTGTACTCGGATAGGCGCACCTTCGCACACGGGTACAAGGACATTCATGTGTCCACACACACACACACACACACGGCACGCATTCATTCAGAGAGCTGCGTCTGCATAGAGATACATAGGTACTCACTGGTAAATACAAACGCCATCCCTTCTGCCTCCCCCGTGCACACACAGATTCACACGCAGAAGCAAACCTAGGCACCCCCATCCCCCGGCCAGTCAGCCCTGGGCTCCAGGTTGGGGCGAGGGGCTGTGGAGAGGGCGACTCCAGACTGAGATTTTGCGGCTCCCCTCTCCTTCTCTCCCTCCTGCCCTCCCCCTTCCCCCACGAGTCTCCAGGAGGGCACAGCCCCCCGGGCTTGACTAACTGGAGGAGTGACCCAGCTCCAACACCCGCCTTGCCCCACTCAAGTCCAGGCTGCGCACTCAGTCTCCGCTTGGGACAAGCGGCTCATTCAGCTCATTCTGCTTAGGGCCATTAAAGGTCCCGGCACCCCGACATTCAATGGGTGTCCCACTCTGCAACTTGTGCACCCGCCCTTTCGGGCCGCCTCCCCAATGAACATCTCGTCCTGGACCCTAATCAATTTTCTGCTCTCCACAGCTGAGTTTGTCTCCCCCTTTACCCCCGCCCCCGCGGTTGCAGCACACCACGCAGGGTTTCCAAACCACTTGCGGTGGTAAGCCCTAGGCCAGGGTGGGGACAAAGTTTATCTGTCCTGATTCCTGAAGCGAAGTACATACACCTCTTTCCCTCTACCTCCCAAAAACGCATAAAAAAATTCACCTCTCCTATATTTTCAGTCCATTGATCACAGCGTTCCGAGCTGGAAGGAATCTTCGAATATACAATGTCAGAACTAGAAAGAACCTTGGAGATCATATACTCCGATCCTCTTTTTTTCGATTTTAGGAAACCGGGACCCACCCTGAGGAGGTGACTTGCTTAAGGTCAAACAGGCAATGAGAAAGTATCAGAACTGAAACAAAAAGTTCTTGCCTCCTATTTTTATGAATCCAAAGCCCTTGCTGTGTCCACTACACCCCCACTGCTGATCCCTATGAGCGTTACAGAGATGAACCTTCAAGGTTCATCTACACAAGGGTGATCAACCTCCCTAAATTCGGCAGACAGACTGGTTGTGGGAGGGAAAGAAGGGGGGGGGAGCACATTTCAGATTTAAACTTCTAAATCTTCTGGGATCTTCTGGTTCCAACTGGGATCCTAGAGGGAAGAAGGGAATTAAAATAGATGAGAGCTAAGTAGCTGTATCTCTGCCACAGCACTTTCTTGTCATCACCAGGGCCTTCCTGATCTGAAACATCTGCATTGTCTTCCGCAGGCCATCTCTGCCCACTGTCCCTCTGAACTCTAAATGTTTCCCTGAGATTCTTTTTGATGCCTTACTGGGTCACAGACCCTTGCTCACAAATCATTTCAGTTTTGGTGGGGGGTTGGGATAGAGGCACTGAAATTTAATCCTGAAAGTTTTTTTCTTGCTCTCTTTCTGTCTCTCTCTCTCTTGCTCTCTTTTCCCCTTCTCCTCCCTCTCCAAACAAGAGTTATTTTCTTTGCCAAAAAAACAAAGTTGGTATCAAGTGTTCCTAGGGGGGAAAGTCTCTCTCATTCTTTCTCCCTCCACCCATGTAATGTTCTGTGTTTACTAAGTCTCCTGTTTGCAGAAGGGCAGATGGGGAGAGAGAATTTGGCTAGATGGGGCTACAGTGTAGAGGCCTTTGGTCCGTCCCCTGGGTCTAGGTTCTGGTTGCCTTTGATAGATGCAGAACACACTGCATCATCTAGTTTCTAATAAAACAGACCTGTTAGTTTTTATTATGTGACATCCTGCTCACAGTCCCCTTTTCCCATGAATTACTGCCTCTCCATCAGAAAGGGGGGACAGCAGAGAGCAGAGAAGTTTCAAATGTCAAACACTAGGAGTTTTAAGGAGGAGGAACAGCCAGGCTTGAGTGTCTCCCTAAAGGAACCCAGCCTGAAAGAGCCAAAGCCTCTTGTTCTTTCAAAACCATGAGCAAATAAACTGATGGGATGAAATATCCTCTGTATTGACTACCGGGCTATTGGATTGAATATTCCAGACATATAGGGTTAGGACTGCAGCAGAAAAAAAATCCAGTAAAATAAAAAAAAAATTTAAACCACCCTATATACAGTAGGACATTGGTTGGAAATGCTGGCAGTGTGATAAAATGAAGTTTGTGAAGTCCTCTTCAGTACTGATCAGGGAACCTTCATGAAAAGAGCAGTTCCAATACCTGTTAGTTTAATGACCCATAGGACAGTCAACTTTATCTCTGGGAATCTCAATCTCCTCAATAGCAAAACAGGAACTGTGATACTTGCCGTGACCCTGAGGAAGTTACTTCCTTTCTCCTGGCAGATTTCTCCATCTATAAAATGGGGATAGTTGTAAGGAGAATAAGTTGTAAACCTTTCAGTGCATCATTAGCATTGTGCCGCAGTGGCCAACTATCTGCAAATGATGTGTTTCAAAATAAAAACTAGCATCCCTGAAGCCAGTCATTTAAAAGTTAACACTGGGAAGGAAATTAAAGGATTCATCTACAATCCCTTTAAATGCAAGAAACTAGGAATGCAAATCATCATTATAGTTATTATCATTATTGGTGATGATGATGATGATGATGATGATGATATGTAGGCAGTCAAGAGCCCAAACAGGATATTGTATTGAGAAAAATCTTCCAAATAATTTCCAACATGCTATTGAATCTCTTTTGTTTTTAATCACACTCAACCTCAGCACTCTATCTCTGCCTTTTAAGTCTTTCCATTGAAGCCACAGCAACTATGAATGGGAAGTTTGTTGGCTTCGAGTTTTATTTAGAAATGGCTTCCTAAGTTGCAGACACCAACTGAAATCTGTTTGGACTTTAATAAAAATACCATTTCTTTTAAAAGGAGAGGGTGACTTACTTCTGTCTCCTGCCTATACACACTTTAAAAAAACGGACAAAATGCTGATGGGGAGAAGGAGCAGCTTTGCAAATACCTGTGGCTCCCCACACTTTAAGGAAAAAAAAACAAAAAGATTTAGACTTGCTCAAGGTCCATCAGAGGGGTGAAACTTCCCCTATGTCCCACCTGCTCCCTGTGCATCAGTTCTAGATAAAGAGTAGTCAAAAAAGGGAGAAGAATTTGCAAGGGCTGGTTCAAGTAATAAGATTTGTTTCAGTGCATCTGATCTTTAGACTAACAGACTTCCAAACAGTTGAACAAGTAAATAAATCGCCCCAGGGAAGCGCTAGTTGGAAAGGGTTACCACAGGGATATGCACAAAGGAATTCAGGCTACTCAGAAAGGGACTGGAGCTAGGAAAGCAGAGGACCCACGACTGGGATGAAATGGTGACTTCCATGATGCTAGCCTCAAAGTCTACGGAGATCAGTTCTTTTAACTCCGTTATGTGAAAGTCCACTTTTTAATCCCTAGAATGAACAACCCGATTAATAATTAAAGCAAACTCTGGATTGGTAGGGTTTCGGGGTTTTTTCCTGACCACATCCTCCTTCATCTTCCCATTTCCCCCACCCACCCAAATGCATTTGTCAAATCCATTTAATGTGGGAACTTAAGGAGTGTAAGCCCTCCAGAGCTGGCTCTCCCAGAAAATGGTTCTCTGGTAATCAAAGGGAAGGATCAGATCTGTTGGGGGGGGGGGGGAGGAAGAGAGGAGAACAAGGAAGTGAGAAGGAATTGGGCTATTGGGGGAACTCTGTCTTTGTTTACCCTACTTTCTCCCTTCTAAACAAATACAATTGAACTCTAAGGTGTCAGGGACAGCTTTCAGAGGATTTCTCAAGGCACTACTCTAAATTTTCAGTTGGAAAGAAGAGTCACTGCCCCGACCAGGCCTCATTCATACCCAGGAACGCATACATCAGAGGAACCTGGTGAGACTCGTAGGCATTGCAGGGTGTCAGCTGACTTAGAAATGTTTGTTTTCTTAACAAGAATAACAAATAACTCAGAATTCTATATTGTTTTGAGGTTTGCAATGCTTTTCTTTCAGCAAACTTATAAGGTAGGAAGTAGAAGTATTAGATCTATTTTCTATCAGAGAGAAATGGCTTTGGTTAACTGAGTGTACGTGGTATAGGGGGCAGCTAGGTGTTGCAATGGATGAAATGCTGGGCCTGGAGTCATAAAGACTTGAGCTCAATATTACATCAGACACTTTCTATCCATGTGACCCTGAGTGAGTCACTTAACTCTTTTTGCCTCAGTTTCCTTATCTGTAAAATGAGCTGGACAAGGAAATGTCAAACCACTCCAGTATCTTTGCCAAGAAAATCTCACATAGGGTCATAATGAATTAGACAGTATTGAAATAACTCCACAACAACAACAATGTGGTATAATGGGAAGATTTGAGGTTGAAGGACCTGGGTTCAAATCTGCTAGTTAATAGTTATATGACCAGGCAGGATGGAGCCTGAAGTTCCTTCTGGTTTTAGATCGATGATTCTTGAACAAGTCACATTCCTCTCTCAGCCTCTGTTTCTCCATCTATAAAATGAGAGGATTGGACCAGATGATCTTTGAGGTTCCTTTTCAGTTTTATACTCTGTAATTTGTCCAAGGATAAACAGTGATGATGACTACTGCTATCACTATAATGTTTAAGGTGTATGCATAGTCCTAAGAGTCTTGTGAGGTATATAATAGAAGAATTGTTCAATTCCCGTTTTTCAGACAAGGTATAGCTGAAGCACAGGCTGCCCATATTTTACACAATTAGTAATGACAAATATAATGACATAGATACTTTTATTATCCAATTACAAAACAAAGTTGATTTACCCACCAATGTAACAATCCACATTACATTAAATATAAAAGAAGAATAGTGATTTGTCCCAGGACTAGCTTCTGTCTGAACTCCATCAAAGAAATGAGAGAGAGACAAGTTAATAGCATGATCAGCTTTCTTTTCTATTTGTTATTTTCATTGTTCAGTTGTTTTATAGTCATTTCTGACTCTTCATGACCTCATTTGGGGTTTTCTTGGCAAAGAGACAGGAATGATTTGCCATTTCCTTCTCCCACTCATTCTACAGATGAGGAAACCAAGGCAGATGAGGTCAAGTGACTTGCCTAGGGTCACACAGCTAGTGAGTATCTGAGGCCAGGTTTGAAGCCACATCCTTCTAACTTCAGGTCCAGTGCTTTATCCACTGTGTCACCAAGCTACCCAATCCTTTTCTATAGCACTTTCCAAAGTGCTTTTTGCTCATGAGATAGGTAGTGAAAACATGATTCTCATTTTATAAATGAGAAAACTGAAACCCACAGAGATAAAGCCAGTCAGGTCACTCTTGAGCCTGAAGCTCTAAGGTTCCAATTCCAAGAGACTCAGTATCCTCCACTGCACCCTACTGTCTCCCATGGCTGGCTCTGGTGCCTGGGCCCGGGTCTGGCCATGCCCCAGATGCACAAGATGTCCATTGTAGCGGAGCCTCCAAGGGGTGGAGGGGAACACTGTTGTAAGGTACCATCTAAGCAGGACTTCTTTTCTATGCTTGACATGAATGAGGGGATTAGGATGGCAAGTTTCCGTCAGTTCACTCTATCGGACAAAAGACCCCAAGGTTTTAGTGTCACAGTGGCTGATGAAAGTACAGGAGCCTGTCAGTCAGCATGCTTCTAGGTACTTGTGTTCCTGACATAATCTTATTAGAAGATAAAACCAGCAAAAATCCTTTGGATAATGAAAAGTTACATTTAATTGCCCAACACTATTCTTCTCCTCCCCCTTTCTTCTGCCCATTTAACTCTGTTGCTGTAGGATAACGCTGAAGTTTAAGAGGCATTTAAGGACCAACTAGTGGATAGAAACAGGTTTTAGCGTTTTTTTAATCCTTCTAAACTGTCTTTGTTAGAATCTTCACACATACAAGTCTGTTAAGAATATTAGTGATGGAATACTACTGTGCCGTAAAAAGTGATGATCAGGTTGGTTTTAGAAAAAACATGGAAATACCTGCATGAAAAATGAAGAATGAAAGGAAAAGAACCTAGAGAATGCTGGATACAATAACAGCAATATTGTTTGAAGAATAACTGTGAACCACTGGGCTATCTTGAGTATTATAAATATTCAAATAAACTTCAAAGGACCTATGAAGAGAGATGCTATCTACCTCCAGAGAAAAAACTGATAAATAGAAATGTATATAGTATGGTTTTATGCATATATGTGTCCATATATGTATTATATGTGTGTATGTGTATGTATATGTGTATATGCATGTATATATGTATAAACGTGTGTGTATATATATATATATGTATGTATGTTTGTATATGTTCAAATAGTTCCCTTCCCTAGTGCAGGGTGGGGAGGGAGGGAGGAAGGCAGCTTGGAACTTAAAATGTGACAAAAATAAATTTAATTTAATTTTAAAAAGAGTATTAGAATGAATTGACATACATTTTTAAAAACTGCAGTTCAGTGTCTTATCTTCCTCCCCCCCAAATGAAATCTACATAGCTAATAAATCTAAAATCATGAATGACCAAGCCTGAAAAAATTAGATGTATCAAAAAAAGAGTGGAGCATGGTGGGAAGAGAATAAGTAGTTTAACCAAAAGCAGTAATGGAGAAAGTGAAGAAAGCTAGGGACACTGGGAGCTAAATGACCTTACAGTCAGAAGGTCTGGATTTGAGTCCTGTTCTACCAATTACTATTTTTTTTGAACTTAGGCAATCTTTCTACCTCTATAAATGGAGGTGGTCGAGTTAAATCAAGAGTTCCTAACTTGGATTCAAGATCTGCAAAACTTGGATAGTGAAAAAAATGTATTTTCAATAAATTTTACTTGGAATCAAGCATTTCTTTCCATTATGATTAAAAAACAACACCGCTATTCTGAGAAGGGGTTCATAGGTTTCAAAACTCTGTCAAATGGGGTCTATGGCACAAAAAGAGGATTAAGAAGCTATGGGTAAGCTGGGCTGGACAGCCCTTTTTAGCTCAGAAAGTTCTACATTCTAAAGATTTGACTAGTTCTGACATTGTCTTTTCTAAGGTCCCTTCCAGAATTAACATTCTTGGTTCTAAGTCCCTCTCAGCTTCTACTCTTAGGTTCTAAGATCCTTTCCAGCTCTCACATTTTGTTGTGACCTTGAAGGTTCTGAGATTCCCTTCCTCCTCTAGTAGTCTATGTTATGCAATCCTTTCCAGCATTAGGAATCTGTGAGATTCTCCATGCATCACAGATTCATTACCCACAGGATTCTGCAGAGGATTCCATCTGAAGTCCGTCTTCTGTTTGCCCAATAATCAAACCTCAGCTCACTTTCCACTTTGTGAAATGACCTGGAAATATGAACCATCTGAATGTTGACTAGGGTTTAGTATTAGTTTGCTTAGATCCTGAATTAAAATGCTAATCTCACGGTGAGAACACAGTATCCCTTTCTATGATGACCTAATAAATGTATTAGGAAAAACTGGTTATATTTTTTTTGGGGGGGAAACAACTGAATAAAATGAACAATTGAGAAATCTTCAGAGATTTTTTAAAGAGGGAAACTGAAGTCAGAGCAGGCAAGAGTCAGGGGAAGGAACTGAAATAAATGGACATTTTGCAAAATATGAAAATCGTCTATAGGCTACAGATAGAGAAAAGGATTTAGGCTTGGGAAGGGACCTGAGAGGTGATTGGGTCTACCCTCTCATTCTGCAAAGAAAGATACTGAGATTCAGAGAGGGAAGGTGATTGCCTAAGATCCCAGTAGTGCCCAAACTGGAATTCTTAGGGGCACAGGCTTCAGAACTGGAAGGCTCACCCTCTTTGTATGTATTTATATTAATTTTCTTTGTATTTATTCTGGATATATGTATGTCTTTGTTGTCTACCCTGTTAGAATATAAGTTCCTCATGAATAGGAATTGTTTCATTTATTATATTTGTAATCTCAGTTATCATAGAATCATAGTAGATCCTTGTTAATTGATTGATTGATTGACTGATTAGAGGTAATTCAGTCTAGCCCCTTCAAGGAACGCAAATATCTTGTCCAGGCTTATATAACTAGTAACAGAGCTAAGATTTGAATCTAGCTCTTTTGATTCCAAGCCCAGTACTGGAACCCCAACAAGGCCTGTGATGATAATCCAATCCTTTCATAAAATTAAATTCTGAATGAAAAGTTCACATTGAAGAAAAATTAGAGACCATATGACTGCATTAGAATTGAGGTCTCAAAATCTGAAATAAAGACCAATAACCACAACAACAAAAATCCCTGAGGAATCTAATGTTCATTAAAGCTACAGGAGTTAGGAAGGGGAGCCAAGAGAACATAGCCTTCAATATTCACCTGAATCACATCTGAGTTTATTGAAACTCTAAACCTAAGCTGGGAATCCAGACTGAAAGGAAAGAAAAGGAGGAAGAAAGGAGGGTATGTGTGTATGTGGAGAGGGGGCAGTGTGTGGTAACGACAGAAGAGGCAGGAGCAGGCAGGGAGGGAGGAAGGGAAGAGGAGAAGGTCTTAGCTAAGGAAGAAGGGGGAGGATGGGAAGAAATGGGGCCTTGTGGTTGCCCCATTAGCAGCAGGATTCTGGACCTCTGCTCTGATCCCTAGCACAGGAAGCACTAGTTCCCCAGGGGAGTAGAAGTTATTCTAACCTTTTCACATCTCCCCAAAGGTCCTATCCCCACTGAAGGGGCACTTTAAAGGACAGAGGTTGATTCTTACCAGTGGTCCTGGCTCCCTTTCTGTCTACTATAGCTTTTCTAAAGCAGTTTCTCTCCAGGGAGCCCAGTGCTAACCTCCAGGCTTCCTTGACCACACCACTTCCCACTCCACTTCCACCCCCCCATTGCCAGGTGCCTCTTTCATAAACTGGTAGGCAAACCCAGCAGGTGTTGGCCCTGCTTCCTCACTTACCTGCTGTCCTATAGCTAGAACTTCAAGGAAACCAAGGTAGAACTTACTACTTACTGGACACCATCTTCATTAAGGTCAGCAAAGTCAAAAGTAATGTCAGGTAATGCTTTCAGGTAATGTCAAAACAAGCCAGGAAAAGTAAAATGAGGCCAAAGAATATGCATTCCCATATATGAGCAGCATCCCTGCAGCCTTCATCACTTAGGTTCCCAGAATGGACAACTAACTATTCTCAGTAAGTTCCATGACATAGGGTTTCTCTCTCTCTTTCTCTGTATACGTATGTATATGTACACACATAAATGCAATACACATTGCATTTATACATATACATATATATATATATATATACATAGGCACTTAATATATTAGGCACTTAATAAATGGTTGGTGAATGAATTAAAGAGTAAGCACCACCCAGAATGATAATATATCTAGATCTGTTTGTCAATCCCTTTTCAAGGAAAAAAATTAGTCTGCTTAAAGGATATTTAGACCTGAAGTATTTTGGTTCTGGATTGGGCAGGGTATGATGCCTAACTTCCTTTTCTACAAAAGGAAGGTGTTGGAATAGTTGAACTCTAAAGCCCCTTTCAGTCCTGGCATTCCATGGTCTAGATTCTAAAATTCTGTGTTCTAGTCTGACATTTTGCATTCCGTGTTTTAGCATTCTATGTTCTCGAGTCACTTCTAACTCTTTAACACTTTATGTGCTTAGGTCTCCCCCGCCCCCTGAAATTATTCCATATTCTGACAGTCCATAGTCTAAAGCCCTTTCTAGCTCTAAAATTCTATGAATCGGTGTGTCCATAAACAATTGTTTTCTTTCTCTCAGAAAGGCCAGGCAATCTTCCCCCCCACCCCCCAGCCCCAAATAGCTTATAAGGTTGGGAGGGGAGCTCCTTCCTACATCTACAAAGCCTCTCTTGGCTCCCAGAGCATTTATGCCCTGGCCAGAGTAACTATGGCAATCACTGAATCATGTGACAACCCTAGAGTCACAGCTGAAATACTGTGTAGGGAAAGAAAAACTGCAACCCCCAGCAACGTGTCCTGTGAGAGCCCCTGCTCCTCCTCCAGCCCCTCACCCACTCCCAGTCATTGCAAGGGCTGCAGTCTTGTTGCACAAAATTCAGCCTATCGATTTTCAAGGCAAAACCCCTTAAAGGCGGGAAAGGCCTGGCCCATGTTGGAGCCAAACTGCTGCAAAGTGAAGCTTGAACACAAAGTCAGCAGAGCAGTGGACTGTGATTACCAGGGGGGCGGCACTGCTTAGCGGCTCATCACCTCTGCTCTCAGCATCTCCCAAGTACCTTCACAAACCCTCATTGTTGGAATGGTCAAATGTCACTGTTGTTTCAGGAGGCCAAATTCCAGACCTCTGACTTTCTTTTCAGAAACACCTTTCTGAAAATTAATTGTTCGTCCTTCTTAGTTCTGGTGCAGGCTAAGGGATTCCTCATATGAGCATTAGCATGAAGCGCATTAAAAATCCAGAGCAACGTCTGTTCTGGAGTAATTCCATCATTATTGGCCCTGTAATGTTAGACAAATCATTTGCTCTCTCCTTGATTCTGTTGCTTTCCCTCTAAAATGAAAGGCTTAGGTTGGACTGGGTGATTGCTTCTACTTTTAAAATTCAATGATCTATGTTTTAAGAGACTTTCCAGCTTTGACCTTCAATCTTCTATGATCTAAGATTCCGTATTTTAAGTTCCCTTCTAATGCTAACAATTTATTTTTAAAGGTCTCTTCCGGCTCTAACATTCTGTGTACGATGTAACGTTCCATGATCTAAGTTTTGTTTTGTTTTTTTTTTCAGTTTTCTAGAAGTCTCTAATCTATGTTCTTACATCTTTTATCCTAAGGTTCCTTCCAGCTCACATTTTGTGTTCTAAGGCTCTTTCCAGGTTTAATATTCTGTGTGCTATAATATATTCTATGTTCTATGGTCCCTTTAAGCTATGGCATTTTATGTTCTTTGTTCTGATAGAATTTGTTCTAAAATCCTTTCCTGCCCTAACATCCTCTGTGTCTATGATTCTGTGATTCTATGGTTTCAATTTATGGGCTCTAATTTTAGGGGGAAAAAAATTCAATCCAAACTCTTGATCACCAGCAGGAATCAAATAGTTGATCCAGTACTGCTGCCTTTCCTGGTTAATAACCAAGGGCTAATAAACAGAGAATTACTGTAAAATCAGGAAGCTCAATAGAAACTGATACAATATTTCGAAAGGAAAGACCAAAGGAAGAGCCAGCACAAAAATTTATTTTTACTGATCAGAACTAGCAAATGTAAAGAACCCTTAGGAAGTTCTGTCAACCAGACTTGAAATCTAAGAAAGTCACTATTCACAGCACAGTGGGCCCTTATAAACAGCTAGTCCACGCAGCTGCAGTAGTTAAAGCAAACACAGGGCCCTTCACTGTCCCATCAATTACACCTTCTCCTAAAAAAATTACACAAACTTTGAAAGATTTTTCTGGGGAAAGATGGATGCTTCAAGAGACTTGAGGTCAAGACTAGGCTGTTTAAAGGATATTATTAACAAATAAACATTTACTGCAAAAAAAAAAAAACCATATAAGCCACTTGGGAACAAAATCATGTTGGTTTTGGCATCAAATGACACAGGACATTTATGACAGGAATGGAGATCACCAACTGGCTGATGAGATGGCAAATGTCTACCACTTAACTTCCTCTATTTCCTGAATAAACTTTTTAAAACACTTTTTTTCCTGCTAAAATAGCCATAAAATATATGTAATTTAGGTTTTTCTTCTTGTCGACGTTATTTCCACATTTGTAATTGGAATGGCTCTAACATTGCATATATATTTGCCCTAATTCTGTTTTTCCTGTGGTACCTTCCAGTTCTAACATTTACTGTTTAAGGTTCTAACCTTTTCCGATCACTTGTTCTAGCACACAGAATTCTTTATTCTAAAGTTTCTTCCAGCTCTAAGAATGGCTTGGAAGGCTGATGATCAACCCCACTGTCCTGTAGTGCTTTTGTATGTTCCTGCCTGAGTGACAACTTACAATTGGCTCTTAAATGGCTTGGTGACTCCTCCCCCCTGCACCCTCCAAAAGCTAAGGTCTCATTGTGGCATCCTACAAATTGAAAGTTATGGCTCCTGTCATTGAATGTATCTTCCTAACCCTCAGACCAACCAAGGTCGAATGAGGAGTTGAATTTTTCAAAGCCCCCAAACCCCAAGCCACAATCAGAGCTAAGTTGTATTTGCCCTTTCACTTACTGAACAGGATGCTCAGAGCCACTGGGGGACTGGCCTAGCTTGACATAGTGTTTGGGCCGGAAGTAAGAGTCAAGGTGGTTGGAAAGTTACTCTCAGGCAAGAGCTGACTCAAAGATACTCTCCAACTATAGATTCCTCTGGACTTCCCTATTAAAACCACAGTTCACATTTCTATAGATTTATTAGTGCTCTCCTCATCATGACCATCTGAGGAAGACTGTGTATTATTATCCCTATTTTACAGATGAAGAAACTGATGCTCTTTCAGAGGAAATACCTTGCTCAAAGTCATACGGCTAGTAAGCAGCAGAAACTAGAATGGAATCCAGCTGTCCTTATGCCAAGTTCAATTTTCTTTCTACCATTTCTATCTGGGGGGGGGGGGTCTTTTAGAAGGATCCCCCATCAGACCTATGCTACTCTTTGTCCCCACAACCCACTCATCCTACACAGCCAGAATTTTTATATTGTAAATTACTACCTGAATACTTGTCCCCCAGGTCCTGTGGGAGTGTTAGGCAGGATGCTGGTACTCAAGGACACAGGAATTCATAGTTGGCCTTTTGGATGTTTTTTCTGAGCATGGATAGGTCATGATTATCTGTCTGTCTGTCTATCCATCTATCTATCTTATATTTCTATAGTACTTTACAATTTATAACTTGCCTATCAGGCAAAATACAAGTCTCATTATCCCTATTTTACAGATGAGGAGGAAACAAGTTCAGAAAGGGGTGGGAGCAGAGATTTGTTCCAAATCATCGAGCCAGGAAGTAGAAGAACAAGGACAAAAATTCAAATCCAGTCTGAGGAGTACCATAATGCTTTTCAGCTAGTCTGGGTACCCAGAACCATGGGAAGGTGGAATGAGACACGGTGAGGATTTTCAGAGGAAAATTCCATGGATGGTCCCCCAGGAAAGACCAGAGAAACAATACAAGTATGTATATGTGGGTAGATAGATAAAAAATGATAGACAGAGAGATAGATAGATGGGGAGAGAGATAACCTTTTTCCTCAGGAAAATTCAATTTAACGTTTAAGGAGGCCATAATGCTGAATTGCTGTATATCTAGTAACAGGAATGAGAGGGTGTGTGCTTTTACTAACCAGCTGGACCTCAAGGTGTTGGGGGTTACAGGAATGTTGACCCTGGAAGGTTCTTGAAAGTCAATTAGCATCTAGAGATCCAGAAGGAGCTTGTTTTCTGGATTTCTTTCAGGTTAAGGAATCTGCCTGGCCCAAGGCAGGAAGAGCTGAGCAATGTCCCTGGCCTCAGTCTCACATCCTTCTGGCACTCGCTTTGCTACAAGCCCTGACTTCTCCATGTGCTCTCTGCAACACCAAACACAGCAGTCTCTCCTGAGAGAGGACTATGATATTGAGCCCCCAGTGATATGCATTCCTTCACTTCTACTAATTTCTGCCTAGTTTGGGAAGTCAGAGCTTTGAACATGGGAGAGCCTTGGATTAGACTCTGAATTAAAGCGAAAAGAGACAGCCACCAGGGCATGAGGGAATGGGGATCAGTTGTAGAGGGAGAGATAATGTCCATGGTCAGGCCACTGATGGCCATCATTGATAACATACCCCGAAGTGTGTTGTCAATAAGGCCATCTTTACCTATGAGTGGTGCCCTTAGAGTCAGCAGACTTGTTTTTGAGACCAGAATCTGCCAGGTCTTAGCTCTGGGATCCTAATATCTGCCAGTTCTTACCTCTGGGATCCTAATATCTGCCAGTTTTTAGCTCTGGGATCCTAGAATCTGCCAGTTCTTACCCTTTGGGATCCTAATATCTGCCAGTTCTTAGCTCTGGGATCCTACAATCTGCCAGTTCTTAGCTCTGGGATCCTAGAATCTGTCAGTTCTTAGCTCTACGATCCTTAGCAAGTCATTAGGCAGTTACAGAAAGGACTAGAAACCATGCCATTTAGGGATTACTTGAAGGAACTAGGAATGTTTAGCCTTGGAAAGAGAAAAAAATTAAGAGGAGCAGGGTCATTCCCTTTCCAAAACTTGAAATACTGTCCTTTTTGGACTTGGAGGAAATAAGAGCAACTGGAAGGAGAGAGTTCCAGAGAAGCAAAGGCTGCTGGGTCTGTGAAAGGAAACATACTAATGACCACAGCTGTTCAAAGTGGAAGGGACTGTCTCATTGGATAGTGAGGTCCGCATCATTAGAGGTTTCCCAACAGAGGTTGGGTGGACACTTGTCAGGACATTGCAGAAGAGTATTCCTCCATAGTTGTGAGGCCGACCAGTTGCCCTTCCACCTCGGATTCTGTGATTGGATTCTACACTGTGGTGTCCCAAAACAGACATTGCATTTGGAGTCCAAGAACCTGGGTTTGAATCGTGACTCTGCAACTTACTGTGTTACCTTGGGCAATATCACTTGATCTCTCTGGGCTCCCATTTCCTTGTCAGTTAAATAATAGGTGAGGGAGGATTGCAAGGGATAGTCTGTAAGGTCTCCATCTATTTCTAGTCCTAGGAAATTTCCCTGCCTAAACCTCCTCGGTTAAAAGAGGGTTGTAATCCTTACATTCCCTCTCTTCTGATGTAGCAGTGAAGAAAACACATTGTAAACCTTTAAGTGCTTAGAAACGGAGATATTATTATGACCATCTTCATCATCACGCAGATGGAAGATAAAAGTCACGCTTTTTTTTTTTTTAACGTGGGATTCAACCCACCTAACTGCCCACATCGGGTCATGCTGGCTTCCCCTGCGGAGGGGAAAGCGTCGGCGTCCCTCTATTCCTAGCCCTCGGTGCCAGTCCACAAGACTGACTTTTAATTAGTATCTAAGGTGTTTTGACCTTACAAAAGAAACTGGAGGCCATGGAGCCCAGAGCAGGAGCGGCTGGGGGGAGGTGCGGTGGGGGACGCGGAGAGGAAAGCTTTCCATGTACTAATCACTTCCATGGAAAGGAATGTGCCGCTAAACGCCCCCGAGAATGTGTGACTTCAAATCACCTTCATCATTCTAGAGCCACAATAAGACGGCAGCCACAGAGGGGAGGCAACGCGGCCGCGAGGCCAGGCAATCTGGAAAAAATTCACCCTACGACTAGAATCACTTTTTTTTTTCACCTTAAAAAAAATCAAAGCGCCCGACATTGCCTTCTGCCTTCCCCATCGACAGAGGTGGGTGCATCTTACCTGGACAAAAAGGCTGCGGGGCCGGGGGTGAGGGAGTGGAACTATGCACAGTAATATAGACTGGGCCCAATTAACCCTTTCTGAACAACTTCACTTTTAGCCCTTGACCAGCATCGGAGAGGGGATCCCTCCCGCCAACTAGGGCAGACATGACGGCATTTTTTAGAAGGCTGGATTTAGAGAAAAGGTAGCTAATTCAATGCATAAATATAATGATAATGATAATGAAAACAATTCTCAGAACATTAAATATAATATTGCAAAAGAGTAATAGTAGGATAGACTTGTCCTAGGACCTTTTCTATCTGAACTCCAGGGGTAAACTAATAATAATAGTAAAAATAATAATAGCTGACATTTCTTTAGTACCTTAGAGTTTATAAAGTGCTTTCCTTACAATTCTGTGAGGTAGGCAAGCTATCATTATTTCCATTTTATGGAGAGGGAAACTGAGGCTAAGAGAGGCAAAACGACTTTTTCCTATGTTACACAACAAATAAGAGTAAATGCAGTCACAATGTGAACATAGGTTACAATCTTTTCTATCACACCCAGAGCTCACAAGCATTTCTGTGCACATAGATACAAAAACACAATAGGCACACACATTAAAAGCGCACACCCTCCCACGTCTCAGGTCCCAAGACCTTGGGGCTGTACTACAAGCGATTATACTCTATTTTGTGACAGCTTGTTGGAACCCCCACCTACACTCTTTCCCCCAAGACTCCTCCAGGAATTCGCCACCTCCTCAGGATAAAAATCCTTTCCAGACGACAGACAAGGCTGCAATGCAAGGAGAATTACATAATTCTCCTTGCCATAAGCCCTGAAGAAAAGGGGGAATTTGTTTTCCCTGAATATGCCCCCTTGGTGTGGAGTGGGTATTAACGCACCCCTCATTTTGACTGACTGAGGTGGGGTCCTCCTTCCCTCCCTACTTTCTCTCTCTCCTTTTGATTTTCTTCTCTCTTCTCAGATTTTCTTCCTCTTACTTTCTCTTTTTATTTCGTTTTCTCGCTTTTTCCTTCTGTTTCTTACTTTTTCTGATTTTTTTCCTATCCGATTTCTTCTTTCTTTTTCTCTCTGATTTTCTTTCTCTTACTTTCTCCTCTCACTTTCTTACTCGCTCTTTTCTTCTGTCTTACACTTTCTTCCATTCTTTTCCTTTCTTCCTCTCTTTGTTTCTTCCTCTTTCTTCCCTTCCTCTTCCTCCCTCCCTTCCTTTCTTCCTCTCTTTCTTTCCCTTTCCTTTCCTTCCTTTCTTTCTTTTTCTTTCCTGGTGTCTCTGATGGAAAAGCGGCTTGCATTTGATGAATGACTAGCCCCTCCGGACACAAGAGAAAGAGCCTCTCCTTGCTTTACTTAGAGGTGGAAAAACCTCTGAATGACAGAAGGAAGCCTGTCCTGTTAGGGTCAAGCGTGAAAATGCCCAAATACTGCTAAGTCAGCCTCTCTACTTCTAGGCATTTCTGGGATGCACCGACCGAATTTTCTTCAACGGCATAAAAATGTTAGGGTGACTTCGGCAGCTTATACCAGTGGTACAAGAAAGAACTTATTCTTAGATGTGGAGGGAATGGCTCGCTTCCTTGAAAAGGACATAATTTGACCCAGGGACAAATATATGTTAACTCAGGATAAAAATTCCTTTTAAGGACAGACTGGGTACACCTCCCGGACATTTGGAAACATGTGGGTAATGATTTTTAAATGATCTCCCTCTCATCCAGGAATGTTGAGAGGAAAGCGCTCTCTGGACTTGGAAGCCCTATAGAAATTAGAGGGACTATTACAAAAGATTCCCCGTTGCTCCTCAGAGATACCAGTCATAGCTTTCCGCTTTAGCTATGGGTGTTTAAACAACAGAAAGGCGGCAGCTAAAGAGAAGCAATACATTTTCCTTCTGCCTTCTGGAAAATGACAATAGTACTAATAATGATAATTAGCAAAATAAAAATTTCTCCCATCGTGCGTGAGAACCTGCTGAGTTCTCGACCTCTTTTCCTCCCATGCGCGGCTGTAGAACATCTGGGGGTATCTGTCCCTGGGGATTGTCTTTGTTGGCGGCAAGGTAATCACACCAGCTCCCTAGCATGGTCCCCCTGCCCTCGAACCCGCTAGCCAGGCATTTCGTTTATTCCTCCGGTCGTCTGTCCTCTCCATCCCTCCCTTCCGTGCAAATAACCACCAAGCAGCATTTAAGAAAAAGGAAACCATCGTGATCCGAAGCAAGACAAGTACAAGGAATTACAAAATCATCGCAGAACCAAATGCCCAGAATACTAGTTGGAAGGAACCCTAGAGATCCCGGTTCCACCACATCCATACAAATACTAAACTTGCCCTGGAAAACAGCGAAGAGGCAACTATTTATCAAATAAAGTAAAACGTTTTCACCCCCTGGACAGCGAAGTAAAAAAAAAAATTTCTTTTTTCAGCACTACCAAATAAAGGTTCTAGGAATCATCTTTTTCCTTCATTCCATGATGTCGTGACAAAAAAAAAATGCTTTTTAGATTCCCTATTTCAATCAACTTTTTTAGGTTGAAAATCCACAATCTAACTTCATTTGGAAAACCAAAAGGAGTTTAGAAATCTATCTCTGAAATTTTAAAAATTTCATATACGTCTGCACACACATTCATCAAATGAAAAATATATTTTCCCTATCCTATTGCCTCTTTTCCCAGGGTGAGCTCCCTGGAACGCACTAATTTGGGGGTTTGTTTTCCCCAAGAATGAACCCGTGAACCCCTCAGGTTAGAGATAGTAGGTTAAGGCATCAGTATATGTCCTGAAATTTTCAAGTTAAGAACCCCAGTGGCGGCGATGGCTGCAGCGTTCGGCGCCCTCCTTCTTGGGCTATAGCTCAGGTACACCCACTCTGACTAGCTAAACAGCAGAGCTCTCTCTCCCACCCGCACCCAGCCTCGTTGCTTTTGTGTTAGGGTTTTCGAGCAAAGCTTTTCTTTGCAATACAATTTATTCATTTTTTGCAGACAAACTTGTCTCGTGGCATCACCCTATCACTTCCACCCATATATACCTCTCAATTTAATGCAAAGCCCCTTTTCACAAGCTGGTCCATTGGTAGTGCTTGGTGGGAGGATGGAGGGATGAATTTAGGTCGACACCAGACAAGTTTGCCGAGGCACGAAAACTCAAAGCGATTTCTAACTCAGGCACACATTCAGCAGCAGTGTGTCATCTGGCTAAGCTGATATTTTTCTAAAGGAAACCCAGAAACCGAGACAAATTCGAGTCCTCCTTTATTGTGGCTTTTCTTGTCTTTTAAATAGTTCTCCTCGCTAAATAATGTGCCAAATCCCTTCCAGGGACCCCCAGCAGCCACAGTACTAACATCCACTCTCCACCCCCACCCCCCATCATTGTTAGGATCCTGGGATTTTTCGAGTTGGAAGAGATTTGGGAGATTATCTAGTCCCACACCCGCTTTTTACAGATGTCGATACGTTTCCATTGTAACGGCTGGAAGTTCGAGAAAGAGCTTGGTACTGTAACATCACATGCATACAGATTCCCATCTCCTTCGTGCTCAAGCCAATAATAAGGTTCGTCTGTGCAAGGGCTCAGACACTCGGCCAATATTACAAAGTTAATTACTGCCTTCTAGCTCCCGATGGCTTGGAATGCTGAGATCTGACCGGGATCTATTCCATCTTAATCCACCGCACCAAGAGGGCCCTTCTGACAGAGAGCTCACGGAATAAATAAATCACTGGGCCTCACAATTCAGATCTGAGTCAGGTCTGGCTTTCTCTGTTGCATTACTACTCAGGCAGCCTCCTCATTTAACCCCCTGATCCATTTTAAGTTTGCCTCAAAGGCTGCCCTTCCCACCCAAGTGAGACAGAAAAGAACCGATTTTTTGTCTTGTTTTTCTCCCTCCCCGCCCCGCCCCCCCCACCCATGCTGGCCATTGTTGATCTGCCGGTACACCTAGGTCTAGCATCCGGCTTTCCAATTGCTTCTACAAGTAGGGAGAGACTTGGACCCTCTAATTTTTTCTCAAGGCAAACACGCTCTGTGCTATTTTAAATAAGGGTTACAAGCAATATCTGATGTAGCTATTTAATGAATAAGATCTTTAAGAAGGCATGAAGTTTACAGGCTCCACTAAAACAGCATAGTACTTGGAAAGGGGGGGGGGGAGGCCAAAATTACCACCAATGTCAGGTTGTACACAAACCTATAATGTGCTAAAAAGAGACCTGGGAGCAAATTTGGAAATGGGAATTCAATTAGTGCAACAAAAAATATGAACTAAAAACAAATTTAGCAAGGAATCAGAAATTTCAAGTACAGTCCACACTAGCCAGCTATTTGTCTCACATTTAATATATGATTATTTTACACCATGCCCCCCCCTCTCAAGCCCATCTACCCAAATTGTTCTGCTAAAGGGTCCAATGGTAAAAAAGGAGTTTGTGTCCTTTCTAATCAATGAGCTCTCTTGAAATCATAGGCACAATATGCCTGAGCAGGCCTTAGGAGGAAGGAGGAAACTACAGTCATGGTCTCTTATAACATTTATTCTCTGGTGATCAGTCAAGGCAATACCAACCTCTCCAAGCCCAAAGACTATTCTTCTCTCATTTTGTTTTTGGCATTATACTTCTCCTCCAAATGACCATTGAACTGTAAGGACTCCAAAACCACAGACCAGTGAAGAAGCACACAGAATACATGCATGTTGTGATTGTCAGTAACTCTTAGCAGCACCATCCCTAGTCCTGCCTGGTTTGCAAGGTCCATGGCCACACAACTCAATGCTAGCACATAGAGAGAGACTAACTAAGACATTGAAGCTCCAGTGGACCTTCATATTTTGAGGACTAACTGGATTGCCTCAATTTAGATAGGAATGATTTCTCCTGACTGCTCATATGCCTGCCTGCCTCAAAGTAACTCATACATGATGAGAGCAGCCAGAAAGGTTGAGCAAAGATTAGATTCCTTTCCAAAAGTCCCTTTGGTGAAAAGAGAATATGGAGGTGGGTGGCCTCCACCCCATCTTTGTCCCAGTGGCTGAAGTAGTTTGACTCTGTTTAATAAATCAAAGAGAAGCTGCCCTGCCCTGCTCTGCCCTGCCCCACTCAGTTCAGGATCCACCTCTACAACCCACGAGGACTGTGGATGCCCAGATCCCTGGGTAAACAGAGAATCCATCAAACCTCAGTATCATAATCCAGGGCCAGGGATTAACACACACACACACACACAAACACAGGGAGACAGGGAGACACAGACACAGAGAAAGGCAGAGGTACATACACTGTGCCCATCCATAGGCAGGTAGGAATTCACACACTTGCACACACACACACACACACACACACTCTACCAAGATAGAGGAGTAGGGATTCACTCTGTGTGTGACTGTGGGTATGGGTGTACACTGTGTGTGTGTATACCACAGCCAGAGGACCAGGGCTTTATGTGTACAAACGGAATACCACATTCAAAAGGGTACAGATTCACACATACATATCCATACACTTTGTACCACAGACAAAGGAGCAGAGGGACTCACACTTTTGTACAAAGGAATATTCGTATAAGAATAGACATACACAAATGCATATTATGCACATATCCACATACCATACTAACAGAAGCAGGGATCCACACACAGAAAAACTAAAATGTACCTATATATGTACACACATAGACATACACAGGATGCAATATAGATGGGCAGGGGCTCACACACACAATACTACAGGGAGGTTCCAAGACAACGTTATTTTTAAAATGGCTTTTATTTCCTGGTGGAATACCATCATCACACAAGGTCTAAAATGCAAACTCCTTGCTGACTCTAGTTCTGTGAATTCAGTGAGAGGAACAAACAACAAGCATTTCTCAACAGTAAGCCCAATTCCAGTGACAACAGCCACATTACATTTCAAAAATCTGCTCTACAACCTGTCTCTCCGGTAAATGACAATGGCCCTCCATATTTTATATTCTTCTGGTCTCTCAACAAAATTCAATATGTGCACCTGGATGGGGCCTAGTGACAAAAACAGGCACACACAACCCACCCAAGCCTTTCGGGCTCTTCCTCCGCAGACAAATAAAGCAAATTAATAAAGAACAATTGTGAGCCAGCACATTATCTTGGCTGGCCAAAGAGGGCCTAGGAAGGTTTGTCACCTGTGCTTGGAGGACAATGGAAGGAGGTTCTGACCAGGTAGGATTTGGGAGTAAGGGAATGTTGCCTTATTCAGTCTTGCCTATATACAGCTGGGTTGCCTCAAGAGAAATTTTTGAATGTAGAAAGCAAAATAAAACTTTGAGGTTCATGAGACTGTGCAGTATTCTATATGCTAATCATGCCTTTCTCCAATTTATCTTAATGAATTTGCAATAAAAAGTTCTAGAGGTGCTCTTAGCATTTACTCTATTAAAAAAAAAAACTACCATTCCCTATACTTTGTATTTGAAAATCATTCATTTTTGTATTTTTGTTTCCAGGTGCTTTCTCATTCCCTTCTGCTTTCTCTTTTCTTTCCCATTCTTCTCTTCTTTCACCGATTTCCCCTTCTTTCCCTCTTTCTCCCTTTATCTCTCTTGCTCTTCCTCTCTTCTGCCCTTTCCTTTTTCCCTTTTCTTTCTTTCCCCTCCCCCTTTCTCTCTTCTCTTCCAGTCTTTTCTCTCCCTCTCTCCCCTTCTCCTCTACCTCCCCTTCTTTCTCTCTGCCTTTCAATAAAAGCAGCTCTCACTAAGTTGAACTGCCCAGAAACCAAATCATTAGGTGAACAGTTCAAACCCGGATCTTAAAAAGTTCCCTGCCTGCCCCTCAGTTATCTGCGCCAGGTCCTCCTAAGAGTGCAGTTGGAAAGAAGCAAGCAAGTATTCGGTGATTTCTGTCATTTTAAATTTGCTTCTGAAAAAGGCTGTTTTGAGTAAGCGAATTATCTCCCCCTAGAGTGATGCCTCCCCTGTCTGCTCTCAAGGCAGTTTTTCTGCTGTCTGTGGCTTCGAGTTGATAAACCGACAGAAACTCCCTGCCCTCTCCCGGAAAAAGAAAAGGCCCCGCATGGTACAAAAGGTTCCGAGCAGATGCCAAAGACACGGATGTTCCCTCCTCTATAACTCCTTTCCTCCTCTCTCGCAGGTCCCCGGGAAAGTTATTGAAAGAGAAATAATGAGAAAGACTGGCCTGAATTTTGAGGAACCACTCCAAAGCCAAAGCAGTTTTTAGGGCACAGAGGCAAACATGTAGTAACCGGGAGATGGAGAGAAAAAATTTCACCCGTCGAAACTAAGGCACAAAAACTGGGAGCCGGCTGGTGTCCCATTTAAAGAGGTGCCTGGGACCCTGGGCGAAGGATTCTTTCATCCAGGTCTCTCCCCTCAGCGCTGCCTAAGCCAGGACCTGGGCTAAAAGCCAAGCTGGACAAGCATAAAGTGCAATAAGAAGACATCACTCCACTAACTGGAGTAAGCACACTCCCAGAGCCCACCCCTCCTTGCCCCTGCCGCTGCCTGTCCTGGAGCTCTGACTCACTCCTTCAGCCGCTGGGGTCAGAGTCTCGGGTAAGACGCAAGTTTCGCGGGAGAGATCTCGGAAGCAAGGAAGATGGCCCGCAGAAGCATTCACTATTCTGGGACCTTGGGTCTCGGAACTCTTGGGTACGGCATCTTTGGGGCCACGGGAGCCATTCCTGTCTTAGAGCCAGCCAGCAACACCCTTTACCCAAACCCCATGGATTCGGTTACGGCGGCCTGGATCCTGTTTAGTTACTATGATTATTTTTAATTTCATATGAAGAAAATTTTTTAAAGGAAGGACTGAGGGTCCCTTCGTGGGCAGTCCCCGAAGGACTACCTGAAATGCTCAAGTCCCCTACTTCAGGAACGCAGGGCTAGGGTCCTATCCACTCCCAGGGTCCAGAGCAAGAGGTAGCCTCCCACGGACAGCGCTTGGGCACTGCAGTCCTTGGTCCGGAGCCCCGGGCCTGTCCCCATGGAGACCGGCCTAGCCACTGCAGCTATGAGCAAGCCTGGCTCGGAAAAGGGCGGGCGAGCGGCAGCGGCCCCTGAAGCCGAGGGACAAAAGGGGCCGAACCGCCCTTCCCTTTGTCTCGGGCCGGGCCGGGGGCAGCTCTGAGTTGGGGAAGGAGGAGGAGGGAAACAAGACCCCAGGTCGGTGCGGGGGCGACCGGCGGCCTCCCTGCTTCGAAGGGCGCCAGGTCTTTAGTAAACCCAACCAAACTGAACCAGCTCCCGAGAGTCAGAGAATCAAGAAAATGGGGCAGCTGGGCCTCTGCAAAGCGAGTGAGCCCAGCACCGATATTCCTAGGCTCTGAACCAGAGAAAATAGCCAAGAGGGGATCCAAGTTGCCACCATGGAGCACAGCAAAGGATGAAGAACGGCCTATGCATCCTCTCCAGAGGCGCAGGGCTTGTTTTGGCCTGGGCCAAACCTTAATTTCAGAGACTTAGAGTAGCCAGAGCAGGTGAGCTCCCTGTAGAACGAAGGCCCAGGGTAACTTTTCCGTACAACTTCAAGGTTGTGAAGGGAGGGAGAGGAAGCTCTACGAGAGAGTCCGGAACTGTGGGACTACCTTGGAGAAGCGATTGGGTTCCTGGCGGAGTTAGGGTGCGAGAGCCCACAGCTCTCAAACCCCACCTAAGGGAAGCAATGAGGGACCACCAAACGCTCATGGATCTTTGCTGATGAGCAAGCAGGGTCCATAAGGCATGTAGGGCCACTAGTATTCAGTCCTGAGTCCAGGCAGGGTGTGTCGGGGAGGGTAGAACTCTAGGCTAGGATGCTGGAAGACAGTCGGTGTGCCTGAACTGCCTCCGTGGGGGCTTAGGGCAGTTCTCTCTGTGCCCTGAGCTGGGGCTCAAAGCTCCGGTCTCCGGGGACACTGACCCTAGAGTGTTCTGTCCCTGCGTGCTCTCGGCCCTGGTGGTGGCAAACGGGAGAAGAGGAGGAGATGAGAAGGAGGAAGATTTAAAAAAGAGAGAAGAAAGGAGGAGAAGGAGAGGCTCTTACTGTTGGTAGTCCTGTTTGCAGTAGAGTTTCCGATCCCGGAAGTAGCAGCTGGTGGTGAGAGCTTGCTGACACGCAGCGCACTGCAAACACTCCTCGTGCCAGGACGACTCGTTCACTCGCATCAGGAAACGATCCGAGATGGGCCGCTGGCAGCCCTCGCAGACGGCGGGATGCGGGCAGTCCGAGCCTGAGGAAGGGAGACAAGAATAGGGGCAGGGGGGAGGAGGTTCCATGAGCAAGGACTGAAGGAGGGGAGGTGCGGCCAGACACGGCCTTCCCGGTGCAGCCAGCGGGTGCCAGACTCGGGGCTCTAGGAGCTTCCCGGCTAGAGCAGAGCCGACCAGCACAGGCTTGAGGGACCAGGGCCACGGCGAACTCTTCAGGGATGTCCCCTACCCTGACCCCTGTGCTCTTGGCCCAGCAGGCTCAGCCCCTAGTCAACATGAAGAGGAGGTATCTGCACATCAAACGGGTCAAAATCCCACAGTCCCAGTTATTCAGAAGAAATACTTTTGGGGGGTGGGGGTGGGAGTAGGAAAAATCTCACACTAAAGAAGAAATGAATAGGTAGCATAAAGCATTAGAAATATAATTAGGAGTTAGGAGACCTAGGTTCTAATACCAGTTCTGCCACTAACTTGCTGAGTGACCCTGGGCAAGTCAGTTGCCCTCTCTGGGCCTCGGTTTCTCCAACTATAAAATCAGGAGATTGAACAAAATGAGCCTGTTTCCTTCCATCTCTAACATTCTGTGGTCCTATAAACTCCAACACTAGGACCAGTGTCATCAGTCGGGTCCCTCTCCGGGAGCGGCTCAGAGTAGGGCTCATTCGGCTTCTGTCTCCAGTCAATGACACGAAACTTTGGGGGCCGCCCCTACCGCCCGCCCCCTTCCTTGCAGCTAGGGACAACTTTCAGTTCCAGAGCCCTAGTTTCAACCCATGCGGATTTTAGGAGGAAATAGGTCAAGGAACGGCCCAACAATCGATGCGGTTGTGGGATGTCCCTCTCCATCCTCTCCCCTCATCTCGTCCCCTCCCTCCGCACTCACCCAGGAGCACCCCCAAGGTGGCGGGCCCGGGGCGCAGGGCGTGTTCTTCCATCTTGATGCCGTCCAGCATCTTGGTGCAATCGGTCTGTCCACGGGGAAAGCACCTCTCTAGAGACTCGGGACCTGTTGCTATATCCATGGGGCGCCGACACGGGGCAAGCTGTGAACTCGGGGGTCCAGGAGGCTTGGTAGGCTGCTTCTCTGTTCCCCGAGACCAGGAGACAACACGCGAACCCCAGCGGCTCGAGCCAGACTCCCCTTGGAGAATGGGGATCAGTTTCTTTTCTTTCTTTTTTAAGCGTTTAAAACGTTTCGCAGACCCCGGAGAAGAGGCGAGAGGAGCGGCTTATTCCTCTGGGTTCTGGCCGTGGTTCCGGGACGCGGGATCTGTCCGGTGTATGTACACACACTCACACACCCACACGCACGCGCGCGCGCACACAAATACACATGCACACACACATACACATGCACACACTCCCGTCTCTTCTGTCACCTGTTTGTCAGCAAAGCTCCCCGGCTGCGGCGGTGGCAGCAGCAGCAAGAGGAGGCGGCGAGAAAGCAGAGGAGGAAAAGAGGAGGAGAAGGAGGAGGCGGGCCAGGGGGCCCCACAGAGCTGGCCCCCGAAGGCTGAAAGTGGGGGATGCCAGGCTGTGCCGGGCTGTGCCGGGCAGGACCCGCAGTCGGGTCCTGGGCGGAGCTGGGGTGCTGGGCTCCCGGGTGCGCTCTGCACACTATTAATGTGCCATGGTGCGCCCGAGGAGCCGCTCAGTTTAGAGCTGGAGCTGGAGGCGGAGGGATACTCCCGGCCCGGGAGCCGCCTCACCCCTCCCTCAAACTTCCTGACATTTGAACTCCATTGGTGCGTCTCGTATTCCTGCGCTAGGATGAGCCGTCTTCTCCACGTCAAATAGTGCCGTCGCTGGGCGCCCCCCCAAGGGCTTGCTGGGCCTCAAGCGCGTAGCCAGCCCCGTCTAGGTTCCCGGGTGCTGGTACTGTTGGCTCAAGCTAATGTGGACGCTCAGGGAAAACGAGAGCAAACTCTTGAAAAAGTTTTTTTTTTTTTTTTTACTGTGTCTGTGTTGAAAAATTCCTCTTTCCTTCTCTGTCCTAGCCCCACCCTCTTGGAAAATTTGGATAGGGGAGACGAGAAAATTGACAAAGTTTTCTTTCCTTTCTTTTCTTTCTTCTTTTTTTTAAATAAGAAGGGAGAGGAAAGAGATATGTGAATCCAAGCAAGCTCAGCGCTGGAGGACTGCAGGGAACGGGGAGTGTGTCTCCTCTGGTTCCCGGGAACGGGACAGTGAGGCAGAAGTCGCGATGTCGGGGCCAGTCTCTGGGAGGGGACCCAGGGCAGGGGAGGTAGGTGGAGGGTTTAAACCCTGGTTGAGTCTTGGGGTCCCACGGGGGAGAGGGTAAGGGAAACTGACCAAAACAACGTTGGGGTGGGGAATGTAGGGGGTGTGAGGAGGGTAAGTAGGATCGGAATAGACTTGATGGAAGCTCGTTGCGGGTCCCCGGACTCCCCAGCTTGTCCCAGAAAGCAGTGTCCTGAGCTTTCTCTAGTTGTGTCCAGAAAAGACTGGTCTTCCTCTCCTCTCCCGAGCAGCTCCGACTCCGAGGTCGCAGAGGTCCTGGTAGTTGGTGCTGGACGTAGGCTGCTGCCCTGGGATCTAGGGGTCGAGAGAAGGAATTCCTCACAGTCCCACAGTCCTGCTTCACCACTGGAGAGAGTGGGGGAAAGCGGTGGGGGGAGGAAAGAGGGAGGTAATGGAGAGAGAGAGAGAGAGAGAGAGAGAGAGAGAGAGAGAGAGAGAGAGAGAGAGAGAGAGAGAGAGTGAGTATGGGGGAGGCAAAGAAAGGAGAAGGAAAGACAGAAACGGAGAGGGAATAGGAAAAGGAGAAAGGGATACAGATTAGCCCTGAGCCGTGGCTGCGCAAGTAGATCCCACCGACAACGTCACTCTGGGACTCAGCTCAGGCTAAGAACTAGGAACCTGACCCAGGTTGATGGAAGTCGGGCCTTGATCTCTTTCTCCCTAGCTTAGTTCCCTATTGCCGTTGCCGACTCAAGCCCCTAGAGCAATGACTGGAGAGTGAAGTTCAGGTTCTGCTGACCCTCTCTCCTCTGAACAATGATTCTAGGGGCTGAACCAGCTGAATTTCGTTGTGGATCCCAAAGTCTAGGCGGCCAAAAAACAATGCCTGCAACACTACTGGTCCTTGACCTGTTTGCCCCATCCTTGGAGAAAACAGGAACTGATTGCTCAAGGGTCTGAGAGCTCTCTCTGGGCCTTCTAGCAGTCTGGACTTTGAGCCCTAAAATCTGGTTCGATCTTGGGCGCTGCTGGGGATCGGGAGACGCTACCTCTTCCTTACTGGTCACAGAGTATTAGTTCTAAGGACTTAGGGGAAAGCCTATAGAATTCCGGGGTCGCGGGAGTGGGGTGAAGGACTGACAATCTAAAGACGCAGCCTCATGGTAGTGTGTTGAGCTCTGAACCTACTTCCTCGGCCTGGTTCCTGTGGGTGCTCGCCCAAGGTTGGCTGCAACAGACGCAGGACCGAAGGGATTGCAGTTGGGGGAAAAGGAGGCATATTTCTGATCCCAAAGAAGGCCAGAGGGACGGATCTAATTTGGATCCTGACTCAGCCTTGGCCAGATTCACTCTCTAAATGCTGGGAGGAGGAACGGGGTGGGGGTTGGGTGAGGTGCGGAACACCCACCCCAAGCCTTTTAGAGACCAGGATACTCCCTGTGAACGTATCTGGGGAGAACATCTAAACGGTGGGTTGGCTCTCGTGAGCCTTGGTTCTTCTAGGTCTAGGGTGGCCCTTGCAGGGAGTTTTTCTCTCCGGGCAGCGGGGAAAGAAAGGTAGGCTGGTAAAGGTGAAGACAGTGGAATTGCTAGTCCTCTTCGGGACACACCTAGCCTGCAGGGGGCAGAGGGATACAGGCCACCGCTGCGGGAGGCTTCGGCAGGTCACGGAGCGTGGGTCTTGCTGGGTCGTGTTGGCGCTGCCCTCTGCTGGCCCAGGGGCTTTCCTACACCTGCCCTCCTGGGCAGCAGTCCTGGGAGCCCAAGGACAGGTGCTGCGTACCCTGCCCCTTCTTCTGACCTGGAGCAGAGGTGGAAGAAGGTCCCAGAGAATGACTGCCCGAAGGCGGGCCATTTCCCAGAGGATTTCCCCGCTGAACGACCCAGGAGTAGTATTCCGGAAAGCTGACGGAGCGGAGCGGGGAAGATCTGTTCTCCAAGTAGGGGTGTTGGGTGGAGAAAGGTTATGCTGGAGCCTCAAGACCCCGGCCCCAGCGGTTGTTCAGGCCGACCCCGTCCTCCCTGGGATTCTGGCTGCAGTTCCCTGACTTCTTCGGGTCGGATCAACCTGATTGCAGTCCATGACCTATCCCGCATTCCGGCTGAGATAGAGGTATTGGCGAAAGGAGTCCCCTAGGAAAGGGTGTCGCTTTTCTCTTTGATAGCATCTCCAAAGGTTAGATCCGGTTCCAAACACCCTCGAATCCCTCAATAACCCGTTGTAGAGCTGCCATTCAGGAATTTCTCGATACTCCACTGGAACCTATTTATGTTTCCAGCCCTCCCCCCCCCCCCAACCCACCCCCGCTGGGATAAGGCCTTTCCCTAGGCCCTTGCTGTGCCCCTTTCGGCTTTCAAGGAGGGGAGGGGTGGGAGGGAAGGAAAGCTATTTCTAATGGTTCGGGAATTTGGGCAATACTTTCCTGGTCTTTTTTAATTTTATATCAACTTCCCTCCTCCTCTCTGCCTTCAATTTTCCAGGGTAAAGAGACCTTTTCAGTCTGTCCTTCACTACGCTCTTGGTTATTTAGTCTGCCCCAGGGTATGGACCCCTAGACCTACCTGACTACAGGATTCCTGGTGCGTATTGAGTCGTTGAACGGATATTGACAGTGGAGGGGGCCCTTCAGCCTTTTCACAATCAGGTCAACCACTACAACTATCGTGTACACCCTACTACCCTTCTTTCACACAACACTGCCCCGACATGTCTGCACACCGTGCGCAGAGCAGGCGTTTCCTGTAGCTCTCCCCGAAAAGAAGAGCCATCTGCCTCTGGGTCTTGTTCAGATTGATTCTTTTAAAAAATCTTTTCCAAGGTGGTTGGGGCCAGTAAGCTGTCAGCGTGAGCGCTCAGCTGGGGCCAGAACCTCAGTGCTGGAAACTCATGGGGAACACGCTAGTCTCGCTCGGTTTAGCCTTCAATCCTACATCTCCTCCTAGAGTCGGAAAGGCGAGGCCGCGGTCAGCTCTCGGGTGTTCGTTTGTGAGTCTCAGAGAAAGCAGCCAGGAGTCCCTCGAGAGTATAGCGGCCGTAGGGCAAGGCGGGGCCCGGTGGCTAGCAGTTCTTCGGCCCGACGGGAACTCTTTTGCGGTGTGGGGCGGGTGGCTGGGAGAACACCTCTGCCCAGCTGAGAGCTGCATCCCTGAGGGAGGAGTCCAGAAAGCCCGCTCTGACCGCAGACAGTCCGATGCAGGAGTCCTCTTTGTCCTCCGAGGCGCTTAATCTGTAGGGTGGAGACTCCCTTTTCTATGCTGTCCTGGGACTGCATCTCTGTTTCGAGAACGCAGGACTCCCATCCTTAGGTGGCTGCCCAGTCGTTTCTCTCCCACTCTATGCCACTGGCTGGTGAACGTCCTTTGGAAAAGACCCCTCTGGACAGCGAAGGGATTCTCCCAATCCCCCTTCCTACCTCCACTGCCAACAAAATTCTGGGCAGTTGTTACACGCCGAGCTTCGGACGCAGGCTGGAATGGCTGAGGGCTACTTAGAACTCTGCCACGGAGAAGGTGTAGAAGGGGATAGTTGTCGGGGTATATAGCGCACCAACTTTTAGTCCCCAGTACCTCCATGTCACGTTCCCAGTACCTCCGTATTCCGTCCCCAGTATCCACCGCCTGGGAATGTCTTGGGCTAACCATAGAGCCCTGGTCTAGAGGAGTGAGAGAGTTCGGGCGTATTCTTCGAAGGTTCAGTTTAATTACCTACCTGAGTGGCGGGGTGGGAAGGGAGGAGAGGGGGGAGTTCTGGCCCGAGCTTCTCGCTCGAAGCGGGAGCATCTTGACTCCTCCAGTGTTCCGTGACATCGTTTAGCCGAGCCCTCACAAACAGAACATTCTGGTTTTCTCCTACTTAAAAAAAGATTGAATTTGTGGCTGCTTGGAGGTAGGGGATTGAGACGGGTGTGTGTGTGTGTGGGGGGGTACCCTACAGGCAGACCTAGAAACAAGAGTAAAGACTGCTGCATTGACCAGCATTTCTTGAAAGGACACATTTGTTTAGGCACCACAGGTTCTTCCCACCCGGCCAATTCCAGACCAAAGAGTCTGTAAGGCTTTAGACTTAAGAGCCCAGATCCCCGGCAGGGTGAGTCTGCTCGCATACTTAGATGGGTCACTGAACGAATGCGGTATTGGGGAAGAAATGTAGGCCACTTCATCACTTTTTCTTGAGCCTTGAGTGGCTGACTGTCAGGTCGACCTCCGCTCCTAGGGGACCCCGTCGTTATTTTTCTCGTTTTGGGGAAAGTAACGAGACTAAGAGGTTTTGTGGGAGCCTTGGGTCCCAGAAAAGAATGCCAGAGGAGTTGCACAGGCAAACCTTGAAGATGGCGCAGGGTCTGTGGCCAGGCCACTAACCACCCGTACTCCTCCTCATGTAGTTCAGTCAGGAACTCCTAACCAAACTGGCGCGTCCCAGCCCCGGGAGCAACTGGGCAGCGGCTTCCCGAAGCCTAAGAGTCGGAGGGAGCTGGTGAATAGGGGTAGCAGCAGCTCTGACTGGGCGGCGGAGGGCCTAGGAGAGACAAAGCTAGGCGGAAGCAAAGCAAGAAAGCAAAAGGAGAGAACGAGAAACCGGAGGAAACTGTTAGGAAGGAAAGTAAAGATCGAAGAGAGAGAGAAAAGTGGCAGAGCACTGAAAAAAGAAAGAGAAAAAATGACCAAGGAAAAGAAGGACAAACCAAGAGAGAGGAAAATAATTGAGTACAGAAGAAGGAAAAGAGACGTGAAACGCAGAAAAGATGAACCGAGCAACCAAGATCAGAGCAAGGCCAGAGCCTATTAAGGCACAGAGAAGAGGCAGAGGCCACCTTCTCTCACAGTCCCCTGGCCATGATGAGCTAGGGTACCTTCCTTTGACTGGGCCCACCACTCCCCAGCCGAAGTGGCCTTTGACCCTCCCAGTGTTCAGGAAACCCAGGTGACCTAATCTAGCTCCACTTCCTTGGGGAATTCTGCCTTTTTTGATTCCCAGAACCCTGCCTCTTCGTATCCTCTCACATCGAAGCTGAGGGAGGTTAGGTTCGATTAGCCCTCTCTTCCCAATTCCATTGGAAAGCCTATTCTGTTCCCCGCCTGCGTCTTGTCCAAAGACAGGCCATAGAGACTCTGAGGTTCCTGGCCAAGAACCGGCGGCCTTCGGCTTTCAGGGAATTTAAGGCAGAGAATTGAGGCGTACATTTAGCGCCATTTGTCTGGAGGGTCTCGAGTTGCTTGTCCATCAGCTTCTTCCTGAGATTCGTCCTTAGCCCTCAGGATCCTGGATCCTGGAGCCACAGGGCATTAGGTGCGGCAGCCTAGGATTGCCCAAAGCTTTGAGTCCCAGTCACTGAAGCGCTATCGCCAGAGCTTGCTGTCGGTCTGTCAGCCCTGCTTCCCTCAGTTTAAGGGGGTCCTGGGACTGCAACAGAGGCGAGTCCTGCTCACCCTTCGTATTCAGTGACTTACCTTAAGTAAGTAAGAAAACTTAACCTGAATCAGCTCACCCGGAAAGAGTTCTCCGACGGTAGGTAGCACTTTAGTAGTCCGAGATAACGGAGTTCTCTCAGTTAAATGCTTATGTTGGCTAACTTAAAGGAGAAGAAGAAAACCCGGGCTAGCTTTCTGGAGGGTGTAGGTTTGGGGCCCTGGGCAAAGAAGACGTCCATTTTCGCCTACTGTATAGGACAAAACACTGGACTGAAAGTCAGGAGTCAAGAAAAAGGGTTCGACTCCTACCTTTTACCCTTAGTAGAGGTATGACGTTGGGCAAGCCCTTTTCAGTCTCTGAGTGTTTGTTTTCAACTGTAAAATCGGGATAACGTTTGCCGAACTTTCTTTCCCGAGTTTGTGACGAAAGCTCTTCGGTAGCCTTAAAGCGCAATAAGGATGTGTTATCATTCCCTACCCACAGAACTGCTTTGAGGGACCAGCAACCGCCGCAGAACTGCTTTTGTAACTCGGGTAGGGGGGTAGTGCTGCAAGTGGAGGCCCAAAGATTGGGCCTGAGCCGGGTCGGAGCTTGCCTAGCCAACTCTCTCAACTCTACTTTCCTGGAGGAGCTTCTGGATACTGGCTCCTGTCCCTCCCTCTGTCCGCCGCCAAGGACACTAAGGAAACGCAGGTTCAAAGATCACGCAACTCTCTCACAACCTTGATGTGTTCTCAATCGTGTGCTGAGACACCGCGACGGTGTGCGCTCCCCGAGTGCCTGCTTGGGGGTGAAAGGGTTTGAGGGAGTGTGTGTGAGCGAGATGGTGAGAGACGCGGCAAGAAATAATGTGGGTGAAAGACCGTCTGAGTGTGACCCCGGAGACTGAGAAGTTGAATGTGAAAGTGTGGGCGTAAAGTTTCAGGTGAGTCCCTGAGAGATTGTGAGAGCCTAGGTGAAGGAGAGATCACTAATGAGCGACTCCATGCCTCGGAGACTGTGAGATAAAGAGTGGGCGAGAACTATGTCTAAGTGGAGGAGAAGCGGGGTGGGGGTAGGGGAGAGACTGTGAAATTAAATGTGACATGAGGGAGCATGAGGCTCCCAAGATGTGGGCAAGACATTCTATGGGTGACAGAGATTGTGGGATAAGGAACCCAGAGCGATGTGAGACAGTTAAACAATATGAAAAGAGCGGTTGTAAAGTCGAGTGTGTGTGTGTGCGTGTGCGTATGTGTTCAGGAGACTGTGAAACTGAGACTATAGGTGAGAGATCCTAGGTAAGAGACTGTGGACCTGAATGTGACAAACTGTAACAGTGAATGTGTGAAAATCTACTTGAAAGATTGACCGAGCGAGGCTATGGGTTTGCATGGATTTATTAGTGATAGGGATACTGCAAGATATTCCATGAGAACAGACAAGAAAGTAGTGAAGAAAGAAGATGTGTGTATGTAAAAGAAATGGGTGGGTGAGGGAGATCTTTTACATCTGTGTGGGGGAAGAGACTTTGAAAAAGCCGGTATCTATGATTTGGTAGGTATGTGAGTGGAACTGAGAAACTATTTGTGCTTGGTGGGAAATGGTGTGTGTGTGTGTGTGTGTGTGTGTGTGTGTGTGTGTGTATTGATGATGATGATGATGCTGTGTGAGAATACATTGTAGAAAGACTATGTGGGTGGGAATCTTCATGAGAACCTTTGTGGGTTCTGTAGGGGACTGAAATTGTGTGTGTGCAAAAGGGGGGGGGGGGTGTAAGAATATCCAGTTAACTCCTCTCACTCCTAACTCCTAGAGCCCCTTCTCCCTTGGCAGCCACCCCTGACCAGCAGGTGGAGACAAGAGCCACAAAATGGGTGTTCAAGGACCAGAAGGTATGGTCACTGGATTCCACCTCCAGGAAGGAAGACATCCTTACAGCTTAGTCTGTCTGTCTCTCTGCCTCAGCCTCCTACTCTGTCTCCTGTAGGGCAAAGAGAAGCATGAATTGGTCAGTCTAGGCTTTTTAGAGAGCCACTGTAGTGTAGTGTATAAAATGCTGGACTTTGAGTCAGGAAGACCTAGCTTTGAATCCTGTTTCTGACACTAACTCTGTGCCTATGAATAGGTCAAATAACTTCTCTGAGCCTTGTCATGAAAACACCCATGGCACTGACTTCACAAGGTTGTGAAGATCAAATGAGATAATGTATATTAAAGTTCTTTGTAAATCTTAAAGCGTAAATGTTTGTTATTATATTAGTGAAATCTTAAAGTTGATGGGTTAGAGAGCTAATTGGTCCTTAGAGTCCAACTCTTTCATTTTACAAATAGGGAAATTGAGGCCCAGAGGGGGAATGACTTGCCCACAGTTACGGCTAGTTAGTGGTGTAGCTGGGACTAGAACACATCCTCTCTGCCTCACAGTCCAATGCCTTCTCTATAAAACCACACTGTCTCAGACATATGTATTTTGTGACAGAGATCATGATGGGAATAAGGAATGGGTGGTGGGATGAGATCCAGGCTATAAGATACCATCTGATAGGAGAGTTTAGAATGGAGAATTTTTTTTCCACACAGGGAATCAACTGGACACAATTGTTTTAGTTCTATGGTTTGTTCCTCACCCCATTCATAAGCCCCTTCCACCCCACCCCTCCCAGAGATGCTGATGACCAGCATTGTCTTGAGAGACTCTTGGCTGCCATAGCATTGAAATATATTGATTCCACTTCTAAAGTCATAGAACGCTAGAATAATCAATCTGGAATGAACCTTTGAGAGCATCTAGTTCAACCCTCTGAAGCCCAGAGAAAGAAGGAGACTTACCCAAGGTCATAAATCCAGTAAGTGATGGAGCTAGAAATCTTATGTTAGGGAATCAGATGCAGAACTGGAAAAGACCTTAGAAGTCACTGATAAGGAAGCTGAGACTCAGAGAAGGGAACTTATTTGTCCTAATGATAATAATGATCATAAGAATTATTATTATAGCTAACATTTGTGTAGTGCTTTAAGGTTCGCAAGGCAATTTATGCATGTTTTCTCACCTGATACTCACAAAGAGCCCTGAGAGATAGGTGCTAGATTATCCCCATTTCATAGGTAAGGAAACTGAGACTGAGAGAAACCAAGAGACTTGTTCAGGATCATAATGTCTAAGGCAGTATTTGAACTTAAATCTTCCTGATCCCAAGTCCAACAATATACCTGTTTCTCCACCAAGCTGCACAATGTATTCTCCTTTGTCCTCCTCATCTCTTGGAATCTCTTGTTTTCTCCAGGACTTAGCTGGAATGCCACCTACTCCAAAAAGGCCTTTTCTGATTTCCTCTAGTTGTTCATACTGCCCCCAAATTATTTTACATTTACTTTGCATAAACTTTGCATTTACATGTACATGTTGTAAAACACCCCCCATCCCCATAGAATGAAATCTCCCTGAGAGGAGGGCCGTATTGTTTTTTCCATTATGTCTCCAGTACCTAGAATAGTTTCTTGATTATACTAGGTGCTTACTAAATGCTTGCTGAATTGAATTAGCACTCAGCCATAGGGAGGACACAGATACACCAGGATCCTGAGGGAAGTTATAGATTTCTACTGTGTACTATCCTTATGACAAAGTGTCTGAGAGAATGCACCTATAAGCTCTCAGATTCAGCTTTCCTGTCTAGAGACAGCCTCCAGAAGCACACTCTGGCTACATCATTTAGAAACCTAAAGGAATAGTTTTGGAGGATCTCCTGACTCTTGACAAACCTCCTTCCATATGGATGTAACACCTACTCTGTCCCCTACCCCGCCACCCTGCCCAGCCTCTGGCTCCCCAAACTTTTCAAGTCCACAGAAACAGGTCTTTCCAAGCCAGGACTAGCAGCTTGAAGACAAAGATAATTGCGGGCTCTGGTGAAAATCACTTTATCCTTCGGACTGCTGCACTGAAGTGGACAGCTCGGGGCTTTCAAGTCATCCTTTTATAAGATTTTTAAAAGCAAGGCTGGTGAGAAGAGGCAGTCTTCCTGTCAAAGCGACGGGGCGCGAGCTTTAGAAAGCAAAGGCTGAATTCAGGGGCTCCTCTATGGAAGATGTGTGCAAAAAGAACAAAGAGACAGCCAACGACCATATTTAGAGCCATAAAAACCCTATTAGGACATTTAGAATAAGTTGCAGAAAGACATTTTAGAAGAATTGAATACACAGCCAGAGAAGTAAGCCTGTTTATTGGACCCAACAACATGGGCCCATTGCCCAGGGGAGGAGGGGACCAGGTGAGATGATGGTGCCGGTGCCCATCCCATTTGATCTCTAGCTTAAATATACTTCAAAACATTGGGGCTCCACAGGGCTGGCCGTTAGCCCCTTCCTGTAATTATCTGGTGTCTCGTTAAGTTTTTATGAGTGTCTGTGCAAATAAATGCATTTGATGTGCACTTGTTTTGGCTAGGGCCTGCTTTATATAGGATGCACGTGTGTATTCTGTTTGGCTTCAAAAACGACAAGAACGAGGAAGAAAATAAAACTTCAGTATGGGAGCTGAGTTGGGCTAGGCTGGGTTGTCATGCAGAGATGAGCGATAGAGCTCAAACTATGGGACTTCCAATTAATATTCCACCCAACAAGATTATTTATGAGTGTTCAGGATTTAGAATGTTTAATTGAGGAACATTTGGATTATTACAACAACAAAGTGTCGTTTTGTTTGCTAGTCAAGCTTATTGAATGATACATCTCTAGGCTATGGGGCTGTGCTAATGTTCAGCTGTGAATTCCAGGGAAAGGTATTCAGAACATAGAAATGGGGCTGACCTTGGATAACTGCTTCCTTGTTTTGAGGAAATCGAAATGAATAAAGGTTGTTTTTTTTTGCATATTTTATCACTTGAATCTTCATCGTCTTCTTTTTCATTCATTCACTCATTCATTCATTTTTCTCTGCAGTATGGGTTCCAAAAATTATCTATTATTTATCTAGGAGGAAATTGAGAGAATAGGATCAGAAAGTAACTGTTCCCTATTATCTATCCATAGGATTCTCTAGGTTTTGGGGCAGATGGGAAAGTATTAATAATGTCTCACATTTCACTAAGTATTAGACCAATAAGGGAGCCTCAGAACACAGAATGTTAAACCGTTAGATAATCTAGTCCAATCGCTCCCCCCTCCCTGGATATTTTACATATGAGAAACTGAGGCTTAGAGAGAGGAAGAAATTTGTCCAAGGTCATAGGGTTAGTGAGTAGCAGAGTCTGAACTTGAACCTAATTCTCCTTACTCTGAATTTTTTGCTCTTGCCACCAAACCATGTCTCTTTATGGCCCTTATAGTTTATAAAATGCTTTCGTAACAACAGCTCTTCAAGGCAGAGGGATTAAAGTGTACCATCCCTGTTTTACAGATGAGCAAACTAAAAGGAAAAGTGGCCTTACCTAACATCACAGAGATGGTAAGCCCTAGAGCCGGGTTTCAAATGCAAATATTCTCACTCTTTTATTTTCAGCATCGCAAATATTCTCACTCTTTTATTTTCAGCATCTTGTTCTAGTTCTTAGATTTACCAAATTTATAACGGATCCTGCCTCTTGGAAAAGCTAACCTAATCACAGAGGAAATTTTCAGGTAGATGATTAAGTTGGGTTGGACAAGGAAGGAGAAGTCTTCAGACCTTGTAGGGGTAGGAAGACAGGTACATCCTTCCTACTCAAAAGCAGATTCAAATGTCAATGCCAGCCAAGATCTCAAGAGATCACAGAGCATATTCTCCTCCTTCTGTGGACGGGGTTGCATCCAATCCAGTCTAATCTAGTATCACTCTAATGGATTTATGATCTCACTGGTGTAGGTATCACCTCTTTTCTCCTTTTCAGCACAGATCTCAAGTCACACATGCCCTCTTGTCCAAAATGATTATTGTTTGCATCTTTTTAAGTACCCATTCTATGCCAGGCACTGTGCTTAGCACTTTACAAATAATATCTCATCTTTCTGTGAGTCTGTTCCTCCCTACTCAAACAGTACATGGATATCAGTGCAGTCTGTGATCTGTCCATTCATTATCCCTCATTCTTATTACATGACATGCCCTCCTCCTGTTCTGGTCATCTACAGAGTTTTTTTTTTTAAACACCATTCTTCAGGTGCAAGTCATTGTTAGTAACAAGCTACAGCCTGTTTATACCCACCAGGTGTTTTCCTCTTGCCCTTGGGTCACCTGCAATTATGAATCTTCTGAGATGGGATTCTGTGATTTGGAATAACATCACTAGGAAGATATCAGCTTTAAAAAGACAGGTTTTTGCTGCAGGGAGCAGTTTAGAATCACTGAAAGATGGAAAGACCTGCAAGAACTCCTCCAGTACAATCCAGCCTGCTCTTCTCCCGCTTTTCAATCACAGGTCTAGTTTATCGTCCACCTTCAATGTGTGTGTGTGTGTGTGTGTGTGTGTGTGTGTGTGTGTGTGTGTGTGTGTGTGAGAGAGAGAGAGAGAGAGAGAGAGAGACAGAGACAGAGACAGAGACAGAGAGAGAGACAGAGAGAGAGAGACAGAGAGAGACAGAGAGGAGAGAGAGAGCACAATGATGTCAGAGGTGTAGGACAATCTTGGTGAACTCTTCCACCACTGCAGATGGGAAACTGCTTTACAACTTGTCATCTTAGAGAGTTGTCTAGAGCATTGGGAAGTTAAAGTGATTTGCCTGGGTCACATAGTCAATATGAATCAGAAGTGAAACTTGAACCCAGGTCTTCCTTATTCCAAGGTCAATTCTTTATATACTACTGCATGACACCTCCCAGATATGTATGTTTATGTGAATGTGCATGTATACACACATATAGATATATGCATTTATATAAATATCTTTGGATCATATGCTTATCTGACAATATCCTTTACCACACAATTTCTTATTTGTGCTGTTTTGTAACTTATCTCATCCATCATGTGCCTTTCCATTGTCTCTTCAGTGATCTTCACCTTTGATTTTTGAGGACTGCAGAGCTCTGTGACACAAAACCATACAACAACACTGGGTGAATATTAGTATTTAAAACATAAGAGAAATCTCCCATGCTCCTATCTCAATAATTTCAGACAGCCCAGATTTCAGGATTGAATAAATCAGTCAAAGATAGGTGTGAACATGACCTAGACATCTCAATTGAATCAAATAATCAATCAATGAAAGGCATTTTAACTAGGCTCAAAAAGTCTCTGATCAAATTGGAGGTGAAGGCCATATAGGAAGTATGTTTGAAATGCAATGAAGTAAACAGCATGCCCACAGGTTTTGTTTGTTTGTTTACCTGTTTCTGCAATAGTAGATCCATTTAGAACTCAAGATATTCCAGTGGAGAGTAAGGAGAGAGCAGTTTCAATCAACCCTCTCAAAGGGAATCATTTGGGGGGAAGAGGAAAGATAGGAGCTTTGCCTTATCCACCAGCATCTGCACCACCCCAACATTGATCAAAGAATGACCTTATGGACTTTGAAAGGTTGGAGGATTTGCACTTATCATCAGTATTTTATTATTAGTACCAGTATTAATTAGTATTATTAATATTAGTCTTATCAGCTTCCCTGGATACCAGTGGCTAATGACAATGTTTGCATTAGAAGTTATACTCAGATACACTGAGGAAAGGCAGCTTCCAAACTCTACAAAGAGCCAAATGGAAAAGTACAACATGTCTAAGGAGAGTATGAGCAATGAATGAGTCTAAGTGTGAGTAATGAGTACCCTCACAAAGGAGAGAAAAGGACTTCCAGAAATTAGGTGCTATGTTACCCTTTTGGTACATGTGCTCTTTAAACGTTAGTCTACCTTAACTTTGTATGTACTGGTTGGAGAGTATGTCACAGACGTTTTCTTGGTGGTGGCGGGGGGAGTTTCCTACCAACTATTCTTACCATAACACCTTAGTAAATATTCCCTTTCTAAAAGTTGTCTGGCTGATTATTTCATATAAATTAATAATCATGTGAAAGAGCATACTAGTGGGGGCTCATGAACTATATAATTACAAAGCCAACCCACAAGCCCTCAGGCTCCCCTAGCTCCCTGAAAGAGAAATAGCCTGCTTTCTTCAGTGACCCAGTCTTCTGGTGCTAGTGAGAATCTGGATAATAGTCTCAGAACATGTGCTACAATAAGATAGGGTTTTATTTCAAGGAAACTAACTCAAAGGTCTATATACCCTTTTACCTGCTTATCAGTTTCAATAATATGCATTTTCCACATTCATTGTATTGATGAAACCGATCACTTTTGCATTGCTGTGGGAGGTATTACAATGTTCTGTAAAATTAATACTATTTTTTTTTCTGGTCTGGACTTGTGATTTCAGAGAACTCAGTGAGGAAACTCCCTTTACCAGTGCAGAGTAGCAGCTGTTTTGTCACTTACAGTCTTTGAGAGTTCCCGGGGACACGGAGATATTAAGTGACTTCTCCAGAGTCACCAAGTCTATATTATATCAGATGTAGGACTTGCTGACTCCAAGGCCAGATCTCTAGCTTCCATCCCACGGTGTCAAGCTGTCTCTCATCAGTATAATGCCAGTCTGCGAACAGAAGCATTTGTGAAGCTTCACCATCCACAAGGGATCTCTTTTTCAGTTTGGACTTTCAGTAAGATATCATTGATGAGGGCAGTGACCCCATTTGATGAGAACATCTCCCTGTTTTATCCCTCACCTGGCATGAACAAAGTTATCTTGGAAGTCCCATCAGTCATAAATCTTGTATAATGTTAAACTCTTCCCCCTTGGAACATGAAAGGCAACATGGGATAGTATGGAAAGAGAGTTGGCATCATGCATCAGAGTTTAAGTTCTGTTTCTGACATGTACTAGCCATATGTGTGACTCTGGGCAAGCCATTTAGCATCTCAGTGCCCAAGGAACTTTTCAAACTGCAGAAGAGGGGTCAATATGAAATGTAGAGAGAATTTCCTCACCAGGAATTCCCCATTACAGGCCCAGTCCCAAATAACAAGTCCAGTCCCTTGAACGCAGCAGATACATTTAGGCTAACCAATTCCATGAGTCAGAAGATCAGACTCTTCTCATCTTGGCTCCATATGACAAGTCCCCTAAGTTCTGGTACCAGGAAAACTCAGACTATAGGCTAAGGTCTCAAGACTCCAGCACTAGGGTGAGGTTCAGAAGGGTCTCATCCCACAATTTCTGAAACGTTACCTCAGAAAGAGTTAACAGGAGGCATCAGCTCATGCTGCTGGCTGCCAGCTCTAGGGAAGGAGGTGATTCAGTTGGCCAGGAATATGGCAGAGGAAGCAGGGGAAAGGGAGGGAAAGAGAGGAGGAGGCGGTGATTTAAGGAAAGTAACTTGGGAATAAATAAACAAGGGCACCTCCGCAGCTTCCCAGGCCCAGCCCCTCTTCTCTTCACCTCCTTTGGCTCTCTCTTTGCAGGAGGGAGGAAGGGAGCCAAGCATTCAGGATGCCAGGCACAGAGGGGCATTGGGAGGTCAGAATGGTGCCTTCCTCTTCTGATCCAGCCCCTGGAGACACTAGGTTTGCAGAAGGAGCACTAGGCTTGCACACTTGAGGGAGTCAGTGGTTGTCTCTTTAGTAAAATCATCAGATTTTCACCACTAATCTGTTTAATTTCCAGATCAAACATTCTATGTTCTATATTCGAACATTCTATGTGCTAAGGTCCTTTCCAGCCTGGACATTTTATGAGTTTTTTTAGCTCGAACATCAGATGTTCTAACACATTATGTTCTAAGAGCTCTTCTAAAGCTCTCACATTTCATGTTCTGAGGGCCCTTCCAGCTCAAACAGTCTATAGTCTAACACTCTATGTTGTAAGATCTCTTCCCAATCTGACTCTTTATGCTCTTAAGGGAACAGCTGCTTGGCTTAGGGGTGGAGGGATAAAAGATGCAGGAGAGAGCCACATCCAGGCTAAGGGGTCACAGCCAAAGGCAGCTGTGCCAGCTGGCCCAGTTTTCCTTCCTTCCTTCCTCCCTGGGCTCTCCCAGCAGGCTAACGAAACATGAAGCACCTTCTCCCTTTCATTGGCCAGGGCCTCTCTCCTCCGGGCCATCTCCTCCCTTCTCCTGGGGTTTAAGGCTGGAGTTCCCCCCTCTTTTCCACTTCCCCTTCAAGCTGAAAAGCTAGGCCCTCCTCCAAACTGGGGCCAGGGGAGAGGGGAGCACAGACTCTTCAGGCATTAGCCTCTTCCTTCTATGGAGGTCCAGCTGTTCCGTTTATGACAGAGGGAGGTCCCTGGGGGCCTGGTGTTGGGGTGAGGGGGAGAAACCATGCTTGTCTCCTTTACTCTCTAGTCATTCTGCTCCATATGAAGGATCATCATTAATCTCCAGGTCACACTTCTGATCTTCAGGGCATGCTCATCCATACCCCAAAGACTTCTACACCCTGGATGTTACTTCACTCCTGGACTTCTCACACTGAAAGTACCCTCTAACCTTGAAGCCTCTCCTTCCAGTTGGATGATTTCATCCAGAACCATCACTCACACCCAGGCTACCCATGCCTTCATTCTTCTCTAGGCTGCATTCCCGACTCTCAGGAGTTTCTCTGGATTCCTTCATTGCCTCCTCACCTTTTCATCTTCCATATATGTTTTATCTTCCTTCATTAGAATGAAAGTTCCTTGGAGGGCAGGGACAGTTTTTATTTCCTCTTGTATTTGTATACCAGCCCTTAGCAGAGGATCTGGCATATAATAGGCACTTAATAATTGCTTGCTGACTTGACTTGGCATACTTTTCCTGAAGCAGAATGATATAGTATAGTGTAGTGATGGAATGAGATCATTAACCTGGCAGTCAGGAACCAGGTGCTAGTCCTAGCTCTTCTACTAGGTTAATAGTGTGACTTTAGGCTAATGACTCCTTTCCTCCTCCCTCCCTGCCCCTTCCCCCAGGTTTCTCTAGTTGTTCATGCTTAAAATAAAGGAGTTTGAAGTAAGTGGTTGCCAATGTTTCCTTCAGATCTAATATTCTACCATTCTGGGACTCTTTTCTGACTCTCTGACAGAGATAGGGAGCTTCAGTCCAGAGCTGGGACTCAGGTATTGGCAGGGTAGACAGATGTTTCATGTGAAACAGGTGCATGTTTGGGTCCTACAAGAGGTACTTTTAAAATGAGTGTGTTTAATGCCAGAATTTTATCGATTATTAGAGGGTGATCAGGGGAAACCTTGATTTTCTAGACTGGACTGGAGTGCCTTCCAGACAGGTGAATGTGCATTGTAGGCCCTTTTTGAAGGACATGAGCCTTTCTGAGATGACACAAGGAACTCTTGCTTGGTCCCCAGTGACTGGAGGTGGGGTGGAGAAACTGTGTGCAAAATGATTGGTGACTATTGGGTTCAGGAAGAAGGCTCCTTGTACATTACCAGTAATCTTCCATGAAACAAACCCATCCGGTCACTGGAGACCAATCTGGAGTTTCCTGTGTCATTCTAGCAATGGTCCTTCGTGGAAGTGGTCCAATTTGGCAACTGAAGGGTTCTCCTGATCACTCCTACTATGTATTTTTAAAAAATGATTGATGTCCTACATTTAGGTCTATCTCTCCCCCATACCCTACTCAGAGTGCCATCCCTTTTAACAAAGAATAAAAAATAAAGACAAAAAAATAGTTTAGTCAAAACCAACTAACAAATCAAACCAGTCTGACAGTATAAACAATATCCCTTGTCCATAGACCTCTACCTCTGCAAAGAGGAGATGATTGTCATAATTTTAATACCAGAAAAAATCTTACTCTCTTTAATTCATCAGTATTGGTTTGGTTTTGTTTTGCTAAGTGAAACGTGTGTTTTCTGATAATAGACCAGAAAGCTCATAGACCCTGGTAACTTCTCTGTGTCTGGCACCCTGTTATAAGCTCATCAGCTTATCAAACAATCTGTTCCATTTTTGGATAATGATAGTGCCACCCCATATTGGAGTATCAGAGGAGGACTGTAGTAGAGGCTGTACCTAACACAAAAGGCATTTGATAAATAAGAATTCATCAATCAACCAGGAGGATGAAAGAACAGTGAATGAATCATAATTTTAACGTGAATCCCCCCATGTGGAAAACCTTAAAAACTTACCTTAAAGGAAATGATTTCAAATTTTTTCCACCTGACAGAACCTCTACAGTTCATGAACAATGACTAAATCTAGGTGCGTATGGAGGCATTGGGCACAAACACTTTGATTTGTAAGCATAGATTTTTGGAACCAGAAGGTACCCTAAAGCATGGAACATGTTAAAATGTGGAATACAGAATGGAAAGACCAACTAGTTCAACCTCTTCATTTCACAGATAAGGAAACTGAGATGATTTACCAGAAAAGTGGAGTGATTTATCCAAGGTCACACAGCTAATTAAGAGTTCTGTTGGGGCCCATACTCAGAGCTAGAGACTCTTAATCCATGCTTTAAAAAAAAGGAAATTTAAATCCAAGTAGATATTTATAGATTTGATTGATTTTTATCAGTCACTGTAATGTTTAACATAAAATAATTATAAACTCAAGATTAAAGCTAAAACCACAAATGGTTTAATAAAAATATTTAGTAGGCCATCAGGCTCCACACTGTGCCTTTACCCTTGATTGCATAATCTTTCAAGCCATTTCTGGCTTTCACCCAGGGAAATAAAAAAAAATTACATCATCCAAAGGAATGGATTTTGCTTTGTCCTTTTCAATATGAAGCAGAGCAACAAGAAAGGGAGAAGAAAAGGAGAGAAAATGAGAAAGAAAAGAGAAAGAAGAGGAAAGTGAAGGAGAGAGAGCCTCTCCATCCTTCATGTTTGCCCAGGTGTTAGGCATCGCTTATCCTCTGGGGATACATGCCCTGTGGCCTAGCTAAAAGGCCCCTGTTGTGTGGGGCTTGAGAGATCAGAATTTAAGTCCTTTGCATCTGCCAGCAGTTCACCTTATGACCTTGGGCAAGTCACTGTCTCTGTGAGGCTCATTCCCTCACCTGTCATATAATAGTGTTCTACTAGGTCATCTATGGCTTAGCCCTAACGTTTTATGTTCCATGTTTGAACATTTCACAGTCTCCATTCCCTTCTGGCTTTGGCATTCTCTCTCTTGAACTTGAAGGTCTCCTCTGGGGCCTATAACACTATGTGTGAGGTCACCAGCCACACATTTCTGCATTATTAGGTTCTGCATTCTTAGCAGACTGGGTTGTCTGTCTAAAGCAAGAAAAGAATACTGACCCACCTGCACCCTGCCCTAAACCTTTTTAGGACAAATGAAGCTTACAGAGATGTGCAATTTTAGTGACTTTTAAGAAAGATGCCAGGCATTTGTGCGCCCAAGAACACCACTGTGGAAGTCCACAGTCATTGCCAGAGTTCTCCCCCTAATCATGATGATTCACAGAGCACTTGACCTTGACTGTGAGGACCATTTTCCCTGAAACCAGCTGGATCCAAACCCAGCTGACAATTAAAAAAATGCATGCCTGTGAATGAACATGTATAGCCTATATCAAATTGCTTACTATCTCAAGGTGAAGGGAGAGAAAAAAATTTTGGAACTCAAAATTTTTTAAAATGAAGGTTAAAAATTATCTTTATATGTAACTGGGGGGAAATTATTTAAATCTAAAACAACATATGCCTGGTGGCCTTATATGTAGAGTTTATAGAATGTTAAAACTAGAAGGGAGTTTAAAATATTAAATGTTAGAGTTTCAAGGGGCTCCAGACTATAGAATGTTAAAATATAGAACACAGGATGTTAAGACACTGCCCCATAGGATGGTTTGAGCCTATCTCAGATGGGTCCAGACTAACAGCCTGAGTAAACTGAGTCTAGTGAGAATGTGACAGAAAAGAAAGAGGTGGGGTGAAAGGCTGGGAAGAGCCTGTGTCTGAAGAGTGTCTCTGAATGTCTTCCTTTGCTTTGATACACTATTGTGGTTCACAATGAACATTCCCTTGGTACTTTTCTCCAACTAAGGTACATTTTGTGGCCTCCTGCTCTTAGTCTTACCCAGTTTCTTCCAAAATGGTCCAATTATACAGTAAACAGGGATAAGTATGGAAAAGATCTAGGGTCAGGAAATCTGGGCTCAAATCTTGACACAGTGTTATTGATATACTAGCTATGAGATCCTGGGCAAGCCATAAGACCATAGGAGTTAGCACTGAAAAAGACTTTAGAGATCATCTCACCCTAAACCCCTTGTAAAATAGCTCTGTTCATGTAAGCTATTGTGTATCCTCATAGACAGGCTAAATTTAGAGATGCAGCTAGTGGATTAGGGCAACTAGTTGGTGCAATGGATACAGTACCTAGCCTGAAGTCAGGAAGACTCATCTTGCTGAGTTCAAATCCAGCCTCAGACACTTACCAGCTGTGTGACCCTGGCCTTAACCCTGTTTGCCTCAGTTTCCTCATCTGTAAAATGAGCTGGAGAAGTAAATGACAAAAACACTTTAGTATCTTTGCCAAGAAAACTCCAAATAGGGTCACCAAGAGTCAGACACAACTGAAAAGACTGAATAACAAGTGAATTGCATGGATCAATACTCTCTGTCCCACTGCTTTCCAAGGGAAACTGAAATTTCTACCTTGAGAAGTGCAGGAAATGGACCATGGGCCACTTGTTACTCCCCTCTCCTATCTTTAAGAGTGATATTGGGCTAGAATTATATCTATCTGCTCCATCAAATATCTATGACAGAGGGATGAGTCTAGTTCAGAAGGAAAGTCATTTTCCTAGATATTGTCAAGGGACAGAGTAGCCCTTAGATTATACCAACTAGTTTATATACAAAAGACCATTATAAACTGTGAGTAGGAAGTAAACTCATTTAGCCAAGCAGGCACCAAAAAGAAATTGGAGTTATGGAGATTAGAATATAGCAAATAATATTAACATCAAAAAAGTAAATGAATTGTTTAGCTGAGAGTAAAAGGTGATCTCTGCTGAATCCAAGAGTAGTCCAACTCTCTACTAACGAGGTCCATTCTAGCAGTCTCTAGGGAGCAAGCTGGAAATCAGGCACACGTTGAGGCTTCCTTTACATGCCTGCAGCTTCTCTCTCCATGAGCTTCTTCTGAAGAATCTCTGGAACTACATAAATCTGTTCTTGAAGAAACTCTGGCCCCAACTCTGACCCTTACACAGAAATCAGATTGTGCTCGGTGTCTCTCCACCAATCAGGAGTCATATCTTTAGAAAATACAGCCGTATACAAAATGTACCAGGCTTGAATCCATGCCATATTATATATTCTAATTTTGCAGATGTGGAAACTGAGGATCAAAGAATGAAATGATTTGCTCAAGGACAAGCAGATAGTAAATAGCAGAAATGGAATTTGAATTCAGGTCCTCTGACTTGACATCTAGTGCCTTTTCCACTATACCTTACACCTCTCTGTTTCTTCCTAACATGTTGAAAGTGTTATTCAAATGTAAAATGCTACAAACTTAGGAGTTATTACTGTTGCTGTTAAGGGTTATTTTCCCAACATTGTTTCACTGTCTAGAGTGAGAAGGAGGTGTCTATCATCAAAGAACAGAAACACAATGAATCCTTTTGATGTCCTTTTTGAGGATGTTTTCAAAGCTTACCCATCCCTTCTCTGAGCAGCTCTGCGACAGAGCAGGTGAAAGCAATGGATGGAGGGCCTGGAGACATTTGCCTCTCGGCCCCTTTCCCCTCTCTTGCAGGGAGAAGTGTACGCACCAGCCTGGCCCTGTCTGACCTCCTGCAAGATGAGAGGAGGGTCAGCTCTGGCCATCCACAAAGCCCATTGGGCAGCCTCCTCATCCTTCCCAACCCCTCCAGGCTCCGGAAGCAGGGGTGGGGGGTGAATTCACAGGCAAACTTTTGTTCTGGTGTAGAACAGACACTGTGACTGGGAAAATGCTTCCCTTTGGTTTCCAGTGACTGTTCGCCTCTTGAGTTCATGTTTATTTTCATAGTGTGCATTCCACAGCAATTAGTCTGGGAGGAGGGGAGGAGCTCCAAATACCACCTTTTAGGGTGAGGATAGACCCATGAAAATGGGTGAGGAAGGGTCAGGGCCAAGGGGGCATGAGGGAGGGGCTTTTGTGGATGCCACACAAAGTCATTCCCCAGAGAAGCAGAAGCGGTATACTGTCTCTGCCGCCATTCCCATGGCCCTCACCAGCTGAGCACTATTGTAACAGGAAGCCCAGTTGGTCCAATTCCCAAAGGTGGGATTAAAGGGAATGAATGAAGGGAGATAGGGTAGAACTCAAAAACATAGGCAGTTACACTTGGACATAGACCATAGACTGCTAAAGCTAAGTGTAGGGGAAACTGAACCATAGAATATGAAGACATTGAAGTTCAAAGAACAACTAGTCCAATGTCATCATGTTACAGAGGGAGAAAATGAGGTTAAAAGAAATATTACAGAGCCTTACCTAAGTTCTTACAAGCTGAGGAGGGTGGCAAGGACTGGAACCCAGACTTATTGAATTTTATTCAGGAAACTTGCCCTTGCACCACATAAAAGAAACCATTCTCTAGAAGCTGAAGATCATGGAAGATAGACCCCAAACCCCTATCCCTCGTCTTGAAAGCAGTGGATGAGAAAGCTGTAAGTTAACCTATACTCTGGGCTGAAAAGTGGGGGCTTTCTGTCCCTTCTCATTGATCTCTCTCCGTCTCTCTGTCTCTATCTCTCTGTCTCTCTCTGTCTCTGTCTCTCTGTCTCTCTCTGTCTCTTTCTCTCCCTCCCTCCCTCCCTCCGTCCCTCTCTCAACAGTTCTTGCCACACTGAGAATGACTTTACACAGCAGGTACTACTCCTGTAGTCTCACTTACAGCTTTAAATATTTGTTTTCTGTTTAGATTATTTATTGTAGAATCCTAGGATGTCAAAGCTGGAACCTTAGAGATAATTCAGTCCAGCCCCTTGCTTATATTTTATTTTTAAAACTTATTTATAAATAACAATTTATTTTATTTTCAGGTCTGTATTATCTCCCTCTCACCTCCTATTCCCACCTCACTCCCCACACTGAGAAAACAAGAAAAACAAAACTGGTCAAGCAAAACAAATTCCTAAACTGGCCTTGTAGAAATATGTATATATGTATGCGTGTATGTATACATACATACATATACATATGTGTGTGTGCATACACACGCATTTGTACTGAGTTCATCAGTTCTCCATCTGGAGGTGGGCAGCATGTTTCATCATGAGTCCTCTGAAATTGTGGTAGATCATTGCATTGATCAGAGTTCCTAAGCTTTCCACTGGATGTTTTTCTTTACAACGTTATTGTTATTGTATAAATTGTACTTCTGGTTCTGCTCATTTCATTTTGTATCCGTTCATACAAATCTTCCTAGGTTTTCCTGAAACCATCCCATTCGTCATTTCTTATGGTATTCCAACCCATTCATATACCATGACTTGTTCAGTCAATCCCCAACTGATGGACACCCACTCAGTTTCTAATTTTTTGCCACCACAAGAAAAGCATAAATTCTATCCCTTCCAGTTCTAACATTCTATGTTGTAGGACTCCTTCTAGGGCTAATCTTCTATGTATCAATGAACCTACCTGAATGTCAAGGAACGGGACACTTAGGATTGTAGATTTGAAGCTGGGAAGATCTTTAGAGGTCATCTGTATTTTACAAATAAGGAAACTGAGGCCCAGAGAAGGGAAGGAACTTAGCCAACATCAACAATAGGAGGAGTGTCAGAGCTGGAATTTGAACACAGGTCCTCTAACTACAAGGTCAACTAGGTGACTCAGTACAGATAGTATGCCAGGCTTGGAGTCAGGAAGACTCATCTACTTGACTTCATATCTGACCTCACATACTTACTAGCTGTGTGACCCTGGGCAAGCCACCTAACCCTATTTGCCCCAGTTTTCTCATTTGTAAAATAAGCTGGAAAAGGAAATGGCAAACCACTCTAGTGTCTTTACCAAGAAAACCCCAAACGGTGTCTCAAAGAGTCAGACACCACTGAACAACAGATAAAGCACCTTCTTCTAATCTCCTCTGTTCCTGCTCTCAGGAGCCCTAGAAACAGTGAGCACAACCATAGAATCACCAAGCATCACTGGGGGGAAGCATCTCAGAAAGCATCTAGTTTCTAGACCAGCCAGTCACATAGCTCCTGGGCAAAGTTGGGATGGAGTGTGGGGGAGGTAACAAAGCTTTCTAAAGCACTCACTTTTCTCACATATCCTGTCCCATCCCTCTCTTTGCCTTAGGACCTGTGCCATGACTCCAATGCTCAGCTTGGCCCCAGGCATTCGAAGGTGCACCAAGTCATCCAGGTAATCTTAAAGAGGCAGTACTGTGTTATGGAAAGAGCCCATTGATGGCAGGAGCCCTGGGCTCACATGATTGTAGAGTTGGAAGGGACCTTTGAGCTCACCTAATCAAATCTCCTGACCTTATAGATGAGGAAACTGAGGAACAGTGATAGGAAATGATATGCCCAAAGCCACAAAAGGTTACAGGATGACAGAGACAAGATTTGAACCCTGTCTTCTGTGTCCAGATCTAGTGCTCTCTCCATTAAACCACATGCTCATGACTGAATCCTGGTTCCACCACTTACTAACCATGTGACCCTGACAGAGTCACTTTGCGTTTCTGAACCTCAGTTCTCTCACATGCCCAATGGGAAAAATGGCTCTTGTCTGGATCTTTGTGAAGAAGGTGCTCTATAAATTATAGAGTACTGTAGAAATGATAGCTATTGCTAATCTATTGTTATTAGGTAGCCATGCTGGGCTTCCCTGTCATTTATAACAGTCATCCAGAGTCTGACAGATTCTTCCCTCTTCATCTCTTCCCCTCCCCCCTCTGCTAAATCTGTTTAAACTAGCCAGGCAGGGTGAGGTGGGGAGGCCACAGAGAAGCTACGTGCATGTTTGTTTTCCTTTGGGGTTTATATCAACATTGGTCTTGACATTTCGCCTGTTATTATGTGTGGTTCTTTGGAGGGCGAAATAATATTTTCTTTTGCTTGAGTGAAGGACAAAGTTCAGGCATAGCTCTTGGCCCCAGATGGATTCCCCTCCTCCCCTGTACTTGGTGCACTACAGATCCACTTGGCTGCATCCAGCTGTCGCCTGGTGGCTCTGCTTATATCGGGCAAGCTGGCTGAGTTGGCAGTGGCACCATGGGACTGCCCCCTTCCCCATATCTCCCACCCTCATGCCCCCCATGCCCACCTAGGTAGGGAACCTATTCTTCTGAAATACCAAGGGCCAATGATGTAGGATTTAGAGATGGAAAGAAAATAGAAATTCAGTGCCCTTATTTTTGCATATGAGAAAACTGAAGCCCAGAGAGAGGAGTGATTTGGTCACTTGGGTAATAAGTAGAACAAGTGACAAATGATTCTCAGGATGAGACACAATCAGTTCTCTTCAATTCATCCTTCATTAAGGGAGGAGGAGCTGCCCTTCTGGCCCTAGCTTTTTTACCAAGAAAAAAACATAGAATTTTTTTTTTTTTACACAGGAAAACATGAGAGGATTCAATTTAAAGCTATAAATTTCCATTTCAAGAAAACCTATATAATAAATACTACACATTGTCCTCAGAGCTGTCCAGCCTTTCTCTGATTGCTTATAGGTTTCCTGCTGTTCTCTGCTGTGCACTTATTACTTTATTTCTGCCCCTCCCACCCAAGAAGGCTACAATTAATCATATATCTATATATCTATATACACACATATGTATACATATATGTATGTTCGTATATTTATGTTTGTGCATATATACACATATACATAGATATATTTATACGCATATATGTAAAACCACACAATGCATATTTTCACCTGTTATCTGTTTCTCTGAAGGTAGATAGCATCTTCCTTCATAGTTACAAGTCTTTCCATGTTTTTTCCTAAATCAAGCAGCTCATCATTTCCTATACCACAATAATTATTCCAACCCAATCACATTGTATTTAAGATATTGACTCTGAAAGCTCCCCCTCCCCTCACAATTTTCTGAATTCCTTCTATTCTGGGCTCCATAGGTTTTAGTTATACAAGAAAATTTGAACTTAAAATAATCAAAATTATTGATTTTACACTTAAATAATGCTCTCATCTTATAATATGGTCCAAGGTTTGACACTACTGAATCTGGTTCCTTCGCATCTTTTTCTCCTGATTTCCTTGAAGTTCCTGACCCTCTGCTCTTCCAAAAGAACTTCTGGTCCCATCTTTGACCACCTTAGCCTTTTCTGTTTTGCTTAGAATTATAGAAAGGTAAAGGTAGAAGAAGAAATAGATGTTTCCAGTGAATTTTATGAGGTTACAACTCCACCTATGGCAGGCTTGGCTCTGGGATGCCATCTTTTCAGAGATAGATTCTCCATTCTGTGGGACTTGGCAGCCTCATTATGAGTGGTTCAGAAACATGGGTGAGTCAGTGATGCATAGTTAGCATTCACAACCCCATTCTCCCCCCCTCCCATGCTTGAATGTTTGACCAAGTAGTAAGCATATCTACCAGTACTTTCCAAAACCATCCACCCCACCCCATGCAGTGGTATTCAGAAGAAGAGAATTTAGAGATCTTTAGTTACATTGAAGGGAAGAAATCAAATACACAAGCATGATATGGGGAAAGAGAAGGTAGCTATAGCCACCCAGCTGTGATGCGTTTCATATCCTCTACCCTTCTTGAATCCTATAAGAATCAGTAACAAGCATGCCCTGATCCTAGTGATATAATTTTGCCTCCTTGACTCTCCTTTAGCAGGTCAGGTTAGCAACAAATACAACAACGTTGGGCTCCACATCTGGAACATCTGTGACACTGTCATCCAGGGACACCCTTGCCTGAATTGTTAGGCCTGCCCTCCCTATTGTCTAATTATGTGATTTTGCATGTCACCACTTGCCTATCTGGGTCTATAGAGTTATGCCTTGCTTGTGTTCTCATCTGAATGGGGACCCTCTCAGAAGGACTTATTGATATGAGGGCAGTCCAGGGGAATCAGGAAACTAAGCCTAAGCCAGTTAAATTATATAAGACTGCTGATTCCTCTTTCCTTCCATCTCATAGCACAAGAATGATTTGCCTGGGAGCCCTCATAATCTAGGGCTGCATAGCAGGAACACAAGTCAGAAATGCCTTTCTATATCCATTATCTCATGTGAACCTCACCACAGGCCTTTGAGGTAGGAACCATAGCTTTTATGATTTCCATTTTACAACTGGGGAAACAGGGGCTCTGAGAAACGAAATGCCATACCCAACTCTGTCCCCTCCCTGAGGTTTTGGATTTGTCCAGGTGAGTTCTCCAGCTGAGATGGAATCTCTGGGGTGTTTGCTGTCAGGGGACAATGAGCACAGAAATAAGGATTTCCTCTCACACAGTGTCTTGGAGGGCATCCAAGGCTGACATCCTCATCTCCTGTTGGTCCAGGGATGACCTGAACCAGAGCCACACATCTGAAGTCAAAACTCTTACTCCTCGTGGCCACTCACAAACACCCTTTTCTTACTTTTGTTCTTTCCATTTGTTAAGCACCTACTATGTGCCAGTCATGGTACCAGGCACTGTTACAATATGATAAAAGAAACAGTCTTAATGACAAAAAGCTGACATTCTTTCTCTCTTTTTTTTAAAAAATATTGAACTTCAAAGTTCTTTAAAAAGAGCCCTTCCATACATGCAACAAAACTCAAAAGAATATTCTCTAGGAAACCAGTGTATCTCCATTTCAGACACTTACTTTCCCTGATTGTTTCTTAAACAAACTTACCTTTCTGATTTTCTTAAAGGAAAACTACTGATTCTGTTTGTTATTTAAAAAAATCCAAACCAACCATATTTGTATTTGATAACTCAACTGGCTACTCATTTGGCTCTTTATTTCCCAGGCCAGATTCCCTGTTGCTCACACTTGACAATTCAAAGTGTTAACAAAAACCAAACCAAAATACAGGCGCTTACATGTTATTTTTAATGCCCCAAACCAGCTTTTTTTCTTTTTAAACCAAGAGAAAAAAATCTGTGTTTAATTCCCACTGAATAAAATAACACTAACCCTTTGCAGCTGAGAGAAGGTACAGGGTGGGACCCAACAAAGCATTCACAGAGCTTCCAAAGTTACTTCCCACCAGGATACTGAGACGAGGAATCCCACTGGCCTGTCACCTCTCTGCACTCTCCCTACTGCTCTGTGGTTTATATTGAGATGAAATCTTATCTGCCCAAGCTCTCTCATACCAGGCTGGGACAGGAAGCTACTGCACCAAACAACAGGGGAAAGGGGAAAACGAACTCTTAGCATGTGGCCCCAGGAGCTCTGCAGAGCCAGACCCCTGATTGGAACTGAAGAGACCTCCAGCCTTGAGGATGACTGTTTCTTTCAGGCCTTTAGAGAAACTCTGTCTAGTTATATGAGTTGGTTGGTTGTCCTTGGAACCTTTCTCTTAAGGTCTGAGTCACGGAAACTATGTCTTGTCTGTATGTTGATGTCCTGGAAAATGGTTCCTCCTTGGGAGTATACCTACTACTTTCTGGAAGTTATTAGGAAGGGACTTAGGAGTTGATCTAACCAGCCTGCTCTATGCCCTACATCTCCCCAGAACTCCATGACTTCCTTGATTTTTCCAAATGTTTACCCATGCATGCCATGACACCAATAAAGGTGCTAGATCAAATAGAGAGCAGGCTGACAACCATGAAGTTCAAGCTGCAGAGGAATGCTTCATTCATTCGCTCATTCATCCATCCATCTATCCATTCATTCATTTTTCCATCCATCCATCCATCCATTAAGCATCTATAGAGGCAATGCAATAAGTAGAAAGAACACTGCATTTGAATCTAGGTTCAAACCCACCCCTCTGACACTAACTGCATGATTCTGGGTAGGTCACTTTACTTCTTAGAATCTCAGTTTTTACATCTATAAAATGTGGGTAAATAATACTTGTATTATCCACTTTCAAGAATTATATAAATGTCAGCACATTATCTATTCAACAGGCAAATATATTAAGCACTCACAGAGTGAGTATGGTGGGAAGATTCCTAATTTTGGAGTCTGAAAACCTAAGTTCAAGTCCAGGTTCTGACTCTTATTGACTATGTGATTGGCTATTGTAATGGCACAAATACCTCTGTTCCAGGTGAGTCAAATTGCCATGCTTGATCATCACTGCTCTCCAAACCCTGATGGAGATAATTCAGGATCCTAACCTATAGAATCTTTAGAACATCAGTGCTCCCAATCCAGTGTTCTCAAATATCATCCTGGGGAGGAACCCTTGTGAAGATGTAACTTGGCAACCACTCCTATAAGTCCCACTAAAAACCCAGAAAAGAAAGTTCTTGTCACTAAAAGCCTTGGCACTGTCAAATACGTCAATATCAGAAACTGATACGATTTTGTCAATGAGAATGGTATTTTAAAAAAATAAGCATTGCCCCCCACTCTGCTGCTATATCCTAAGGATCATGAAACGTTTCCATCTTACTGGCAACTGAAATCACAAGTATAGTCTGCCCCTACTAGAACTGAGCTCCTCAAGACCAGCTTACTTTTCTATTTGTATGTCTAGCGTTTAGCACAGTGCTTTGTACATAAGTCTTCATTCATTTATTCATTCATTCATCCATCCATCCATCCATCCATCCATTCAAATAGTTCACAATTTTGTAGCATACTAAAATTTGTAAAACTCTTCAAAACCACCTTAGGGGGCAGCGGATAGGGAGGGGTAGGCAGTGTAAGGATGATTATTTACATTTTACAGATGAGGGAACTGAGAGGCTCAGAGCGACTAATTCTCCCATAGACACACAAATGATTAGCCCTAGAGTAAGAATCAAACCCAAGTCTTTGTGTTCCAAGAACAGTACTCTTTCTCCTGTGCCAAGGTGAAATGAGAAAGAGTTTTATCTTCTTTTAGTTACTGGAAAAGATACAGCAAACTGGACTGCCAGCAAAAATCCCATCCATAAAGCAATCTTTCCATTTTGTTAATGCGCTCCTTATAAACACAGCATTCATTTAAAGTTCCATGTAAAGAAGTCACAACAATCTGGGTGGGATCCATTCCGGGTTGTTGCTTTGCATTAAACAGCTTGTGGTAAACATGATGTATTTGCTGGAGAGAGACAGACCATCTCTGTGCGTTCTAGCAGTTGTCGAATGTGTTTGATATTCCTCCAGCCTGGCCCACATTCGGAATTCTGCCAGCAAAGGCGACCGATAATCATTTCAGTCCCGAGCATCTGCCGCTCATCACTAAGAGCTGCACGGCAGAAACAACTCCAACACGACAGCCCACACCCTCAGCTGTTCACTTTCATTCCCGACCTTTGACGGAAACTCGCCTCGCTCATCACCACACATCAGGATTAATTACTGTTAAGTGACACTCTGCCGTCCCTGGACCTTCTCCTAGGTTTGGGGCTGTATCTTTTTATGCAGTGCATGGGCGTGTTCATTTGTTCTCATGTACCCCTACGCTTTGGAAACTCTCCTTCAAGTTCTGAGAAGTGAGGAGTCTCAGGGAGAAAAATGCATTCTGGGAGTGTGGCTGGATAGCAATCTGACTGGTGAACAAATTCCAGACACTGAAGGAAGCTGAGTGCTCATATTAGAGCTTCATATTTAAAAAAAAAAAAAAAAAAGGAGTGGGCAGGAATCTTGGTGATTTTGTTTAAAGGGTATCTCTATAGGATGTGAAATGTAATGACAAATTTTGGACTAAAGACAGAAATGGATTTGAGTCTCTGACACTAAGCGTATGACCTCAGGCATGGCAATTTGTCTCTATGGGGCTCAGTTTCCTCATGATTCCATGTATTTTATGCCCCAGCTAAACTGGAAAACTCTTTGCCTCTGCAAAAAATTCTCTCTCCCTCTCTTTCTCCCTCTCCCACTCTTACATTTATCTTCTGCTTACCAGAGAACGTGGCACATCCTTCCTTCCTTCCTTCCTTCCTTCCTTCCTTCCTTCCTTCCTTCCTTCCTTCCTTCCTTCCTTCCTTCTTTCCTTCCTTCCTTCCTCTCTCCCCCTCCCTCCCACCTTCCCTTCCTATATCTTTTGTTTTTACATAACCTTCACTTCAGAATATACTCTACCCCTGGTTAGCCAGCCCATCTATGAAAAAAAAAGATAGGGGAAAAAACTAACAAAATTAATAGACATATCAGCTGAACCTGACAGCATATGCAATTTTCCACACCCAGTCTCCCATTTCTACAAAGAAAAGGAGGTGCATTTTCTTATCTCTTCTTTGCAACCAAATTTAGTCATTATATTATTATAGAGCACATTATTCTTTTTGTTGTTGCTATTTCCATTTTATCATTGCAATCATTACATAGTTTTCCTGGTTCTTAATACTTCACTCTGCATCAATTCATATGTATTCCCATGCTTCTCAAATTTCCCATTGCTTTTCAGACATCTCAAACTGGATGTCCAATAAACACCTTAAACTAGCTGTGTCCAAATCTTTACCCCTAACTCCATCCCCTCTTCTAACTTCCATTGAGTGCAGCACCATCCTCCCAGCACTATTTATCCTTATCCTCAGGCTCACAACATAGGTGTCATATGGTACTCCTCACTATATCTCACCCTCCATATCCAATTTGTTACCAAGGCCTATTGATGTCACCTTTGCACATCTCTTGAACATGCCCCGTTCTCTTCTGTGACAATACTGGCATTCTGGTACAGACCCTCATCAGTTCATGCCTGAACTATAGCAATAACCTGCTGTTGGGTCTGCCTGCCTTGAGTATCCCCACTCCAATCCATCCTTCATTCAGCCACCAAAGTAATTTTCCTAAAGTAAAGGTGTAACCATATCACTCTAGTACTCAATAGACTCCAGTGGTTCCCTATTGCCTCCAGGATCAAATTCAAATCCTCTGTTTGATGTTAAAGTCCTTCATAACTTACCCCGACTCCCCATTTCCAGTCTTCTTACATCTTGCTCCTTAGCATGTCCTCTCCAGTCTAATGAGACAGGTCTCCTTGCTCTTCTAGTAACAAAACTCTCCATCTCTCAGCTCTGTTTTCTTTGACTATTCCCCATGGCTGGGATGTTCTCCCTCCTCATCTCTGCTTCCTGGTTTCCTCTAAGTACCAGCCAAAATCTCACTGTCTACAGAAAAACTTTTTTCACCCCTCCTAATTTTAGTGCCTCCTCTCTGTTAATTATTTCTCGTTTCTGATTTATAAAATTTGTTTACACATATTTGCTTGTTGTCTCCCTCATTCAATTGTAAGTTCCTGTCATTTGTCTCTTTTTGTATTTTCAGCAGTTAGCACAGTGCCCGGTATTTAATAAATATTGACTGACTGCTTTTCTGAATTCTTAATATTCATTGATTCTTATTTTTTCACATTGACTTACTGACATTTGTTTAGTCATCCCTTGTTTCACACCTCCATGCCTTTATTCAGACTTCCCTTTATGTCTGGAATGCCCTCTTTATTTTTACTTGTTACACTCTGCCCATCTGTTAAAGGCCATATCAAATTCCCATTTCCTCTAAGAAATCTTCACTGACCTGCTGTGTGGTATCTGAGACCTCAGACATAATTTTGATTTGTACCTTGAATGTATTCATCGTTCATAGATGATTGTATATCATATATTATTGTTGTATATATAATGCATAGTATATATTGCTTATATGTTATATAACTGTGTTGGTCCCTTACCCTCTTAGATAAGAGTATTCCTAGATATCAGGCTGTTTTTGTGTCTCTATCAGCATATGGCACAGTGCTCTATACACATCTATCACACAATGTTTTGCTAATCAGTTGATCAAAGCGGAAGTATTGGTGTAGCCATTTATGGAGTTGAAAGGATGACCTTGTACATACCTTACTAGGGAAACCTCTGCTTGTTCTCCTTTCTTTTTTTAAAGGTCTCCAGGTTTTGTTCCAGATCTCTGAAGTGGTGGAGGAGGAGTGGGGTCCTTGCTACCAGTGGTGGATTCTAGATTATCCCTTAATATACTGGTTGCATCAGTGGAGAGGCAGCTGAGAAAGTGGGCCATCACCAAGAAGTTGGATGGCCATCTTCTCTTAGGTCGAAGTACAAATACCTATTTGGATAGGGGTTAGACTAAATGACTTATGAAACTTCCAGATCTAAAATCCTTTGATTCTCTGAGCTGCAAAATGGGGGAGGGGAGGATAAGAGGGAAGGGTGAACTTGATCATTTCTAAGGTCCCTTCCAGTGCTAACATTCCATGGTCTATGTTCTAATGTTCAATTTTCTAAGGTTCCTTTCTAGCTCTAATATATAGTTTTCTATAGTCTCATATTCTCTGTTGGATGAGACTCACTTGCCCTAAAATTTCATGACTCTTGGACTTTACAGTTTTCTCACAAGCTCTCAGGCTGATGTGAGAAGTTGTGCAAATGAAAGAGAACACCAGCCCGCCCTCCCTCTTCCTCTCCCTCTCTCTCTCTCCCTCTTTTTCTCTCTCTCTCCTCCTCCTTCTCTCCTCTCTTCCCCCAACTCTCTCTCCTTTCATTTTATGCCCATGATGTGTCATGCCCCCTTAGGATGGGGTAGAGACTGGACCTATGATTTCATTGATATAGGAACCTCTCAGATGAGAAAACTACCTCAACCAATGAAAATTACACTTATTTCAGCAGTCTACAGTCTTAGAGTATCATCTAGAGCTCTGACAGGTTACAAGGTTCTCCCAGGATCACATGGAAATAAACTGAAGGAAAACTATCTCTACTCTCCAGGGATAACCTCTGTGTCTGAACTGGCATGGAATGGAGAGTGTGGTCTTCATTAAATGAAAGTCAACAAATAAATATTGGTACTCTCCAGTGTGCTTATCTTTGTACTAAGTTCTGAGTCCTTGTTCCCCAAGGGCTTGCAGTCTATTTGGTATAGTAATAACAATAACAGTAGTCATTTCCATTTCGACATCATTGTAAGGTCTACAAGGTAGATTCCTCACAACTATCTTGTGAGTACAAGGATTATCTTCCCCATTTTATAGATGAGAAAAACGAGGCTCAGACAAGTTAAGTGATTTGCCAGTGTCATATATTTAGGAAGCAGTTGAGGCAGGATTTGAACTTCTTCATGATACCCAAGTCCAGCCTTCGACAGGGACAGTAATTGTGATTCTGAAAGATGACAAGTGGCTTGTAGGAGAGACTAGCTGCCGGAGGAGAAGGAGGAAGGGATGATTATGCATATTTGAACATTCCAAGGATCTGTGACTTCATCTAAATGGCTGTTCCCTCTATAGTGCGGATCACAGCCCCCATGCCACAGCTTCATGAGCTAAAATAATAACAACTTGCATTTATAGAGGGCTTTTCCATCCATTATCTTATTTAATACTCCTGATAGCTCATAGGCGATACGAGAGTCATTATCCCCATTTTGCAGATGAGGAAATGAGACTCAGGAGGTCAAGTGACATGTTCAAATTTCAGTAAATAGAAGAACCAAGATTTAAACCTTTTTTCCCCCTCCTGATTTCAGGTTTAGAATTCTCTCTACCATATTAGGCTGCCCTGAGGGATTAGAAACACATCAGGAAACCATCAGCTTGAGGGGGTCCTGGAGAGGGGGAGGGTACCTTTCTGCTTAGGGGATAGTCGTGTGGGGGAAGGATGGAATAATGGCCTGATTTTAGTTCTGTACATCTAGATAGATGAACCCCAGGCTGTTTTAAACTAGTTTTTTTTAGCACCAGCTGCTAAAGTTATTGACCTCCTCCAAGAAGATCATCCTTTTCCCCATTCTCAGGGGCAGGTAGCAACATAGGACCTTTCTGCCTGATGTCATGGAGCTCATAGTGGAGTTGAGTAGTAAGACAAATATTCAAAAAGTACATTGTGCATGCACAAGGCAGGTGTGGAGTGGAATGACCCAAGAATCTGTGTTTGACTGTAATTATCTAACTTTAAAAAAAAAAAAACTACTGAGATAAAGGGGTAGATGACATGCTTGTCAAATTCACATATAGTACAAAGTTGGTAGGGAGAGTTAATATTTTGACAAAATTCCCACTAGTCTAAAATGCTCTGCTGAATTGAATGACATGAAAGTCAATGGGGATAACTGTATAGTTTTACAGTTGGGTGTGGATGTGTGAAAAATCAATTGCAAAGGTTCAAGAGGAAGGAGATACAACTATATGGTTCTTCGTGTGAAAAAAGAAAAGCTGGGGGACCAAGTGAACTGCAAGCTCAATCTGAACCAGTAGCCAAAAGAGTTTGTGCTTTTATGGATGGCATTAAAAGAATCATAGTGTCCAGAACTAGGAAGTGATAGCTTACCTGTATTCTGCCCTGGTCAGATCACAACTGAAATATGGGCAAATTGGAATGTGTCCAGAGAAGGCTGACCTCAGGGATTTATGAAAGGACTGGAAAACATGTGTTATGAGAACTGAAAAGCTTAAATAAGAATTTTCAGCTTGGAGGAGATAGTATGTAGTACAATGGTTAGAGCACTAGGTTTGGAGCCAGAGAACCTGAGTTTGAGATGATCAATTGGGAGGATGTCCTACTCATCTGAGATGGTGAGATGGGCTTTCCTGACCACAGGTATGAGTTGGTCTAAATACCCTCATTTCAGAGCTGTAACTAGCATGGGGTGAATGGGATTTGACATCAAGGTAAACTACTATACACTATCTGGTGAGGTACACTCCTTACTTCAAATAACCTTGCCTCTGTCAGCTTCTCTGCTGACTTCTTGGACAACTACTACCAGGGTACTATGTTCTCCACCAACCCTCATGAAAGTGAGGGTTGGGGAATGGGGGACCCCTCTCTCCTGGCATAATTCTGTCACAGGTTTTACTGTCCTCTGTAAAAATGCATTCTCCCACCTATCCACTATCAGATTGTCCTCTGTCCCGGATGTTTCTGCTTTTAAATGATGGCTCAATAGCCAGCCCCAAATTGACTTGGTTTTGAGGAATCTAGTCTTATGTCAGGATTTCTGCTGAGTACAAGTTACAATCATTATTACTATTACCTAATAATGGCAATAATAACTCCCATTTATGTAGTTCTTACAAAGTGGAGATCAAATGAGATAATGTATGGAAACAAATCTCTGTAACATTATATAAATGTGAATTATTATCGGTTATCATTTACCTGTCAATAATAATATTATTATTCCCATTTTACAGAAGAGGAAGTTTAGCTTCAGAGACCTAAAATGTCTTACTTAGTATCACATGGCTAGTAAACATTGGAGCCAAGAATAAGACTCAGGTATTCTGATCTTAAATTCAGTATTCTTCCCAGCAGCCCATGTTTCTCTGACTTGGTTTTTATGCATGTTTAATACAACCTCTTTGCCAGAGTTTTCTTTTGGACACAAAGGATCTGGGACCTTCTCATTTCTCTGACTTACTAAATCAACCCAGGGGATCCCTGAGAATATCAGTATCTGACACTGTCCCAAAGAACTGCCCCTTGCAAACACTTGAGCTTATAGAGCTCTTAACAAAAAGAAAGGAAGAAAAGAAGAAAGAAAAGGAGAAAAGAAGAGAGAAGAGAAAGAAAAAAGAAAAGAAAGAAAGAAAAAAAGAAGGAAAAGAAGGAAGGGAGGAAAAGAAGGAAGGCAGAGAAAAAAGTGTGCTAAAAAAAAGAAATTAATGAATTCAGAAAAGACTTGCATCTGAGCCTTGCATCAAGAGATGCCCATCAGTAGGCAACCTTCTCATAGGTGACCTATAATTTGTTGTTGTTGTTTAGTCACTTTTAGTCACGTCCAACTCTTTATGGTCCCATCTGGGATTTTCTTGGTCAAGATACTGAAGTAATTTGCCATTTTGTGCTCCAACTCGTTTTATAGATGAGGAAACTGAGGCAAACAGGGTTAAATGACTTGCCTAGGGTCACACATCTAGTACGTGTATGAGGTCAGATTTGAATTCAGATCATCCTAACTCTAGGCCTGGCACTCTATCTATTTGCCCATAGGTGACTTATGTGGTCTACATGAGTAAGCTACTGCCTTGAGTGGAGCATCAACAAGTGAATTACCTTCTCTACATCACTGCTTTTTCTGGGGATACTTTCTCTACACCAGAAGTGTCAAACACTGGACCCGGCTGCATTGCAGCCAGCAACACTCCAGACTTCAGCCAGAACCAAATTAAATTGTAACTGGGAAATATTAAACAAAACAAACAAAAAAATAGAGCATAACATTACTATGTGGTTTTCTAAGTTAATATGTGGCCCCCAGGGATGCTTGTGTATATCGGTCCCCTCTTCTACTTGAGTTTGACACCACTGGTCTATACCTTGTTGTTCTTTGTCTCCACTATTTTGCTATTTTCATAGGAGGTCTCTGTGGTAGCAACCATACACTCCATGCCATCAGAAGCCATGGGACACTTCCTTCTTTGTTTCTATCCCTCAGCTCCCAGTTCTGTCAGCAGATAGGGCTCATCACTTTCCCTAAAGGACTAACTTACTAATATCTCATCCCCACAGAGCAACTATCCTACCACCCCACCTGGCCAGGTAGAAAGCTTGAAAGTGAGCCTCAGTGACAATCTCAGGGACAGAACTTCCCATAGCTCTTGCCTTTTCACATAGAAGTTCTTTCAGGTGCTTTTAAATGTCCCTAACAGCAATGTTTAGTAACCACCCAAATGGGGTTGATGGTGAAGTATTGTTGCCTCTCTGACATCTCTCCTATTCCCAGCCCACTCTCTGTATTCTTGAGGGGAGGCAATGCCCTCCCTTTATCCCCAAGTGAGTTTTCCATCTCCTTCTGCCTCTGGTGGCAGCTGGGCCCAGTTATTGAAATTATTCCAGGGATGCTTTGAGAGAGATCTCCGAGAGGGAGGAGGTGGGGAAGAGCCATCTGGTTCCAGTGCAGGCATCTGTGCTAAGAAAGAAGGAGATTTTTGTAGTCTTTGTTACATTAATAATTAATAACATATTTGTGTAGCAATTTAAAGTATTCTTCCTCACCATAACCCTAGCAGGAAGAGGGCAAATGTATTATTATTCCCACCTTAGAGATGAGGAAACTGAGGTGGAGAGAGGTGAAGTGCTCAGTGATAAACAGAACTGGAATTCAAACTTGCGTTCTGATTCCAATTCCATTGCTATTTGCTTGACATCATCCTACCTTCCTGGTTTTAAAAGGTATTAGTCAGCGGTTCAGGGAAATGTTAATCAGTTGCATGCTTTATAAATCAGTGCAGGTAGCAGCTTGGTGGCATAGTGGATAGAATGCTGGGTCTGGAATTAGGAAGACCTGAGTTCAAATTTATCCTCAGATACTAGCTGTATGACTCAGGGCAAGTCTCTAAACCTTTGTTTGCCTCAGTTTTCTCAACTGCAAAATGGGGATGATAATAGTAGCACCTATCTCCAGTGGTTCAGACATATGAAGATCCCTCAATCAAAAGCCTAGGCACTAGACCTTTGCTTACAGTCATGGTGTTGGATAAGTCTCTTTTCCTGCCAGAAGGCGATGAGACAGGGTTGAAATGGCTCTTTCAAACAGTTTGCCTGCCTCTGAGACTGCCCACCCCCTCACTTGTTAGCACAGATTAGACCTGGGGATGCATAAGAAGGAAAAAGATGACCCACTAATTGCAGCAAGGAGGATAATACTGGAAATACAACCTCTGAGCCCTGCTTTCTCTCAGTCTAGCCACATCAGCCCTAATCTCTGTGTAGTGGAGGCCTGGGAATCAAGAGATATGTGTTAAAGCCCCAGCTCCACTGCTAACTCATATTGAGACTTGAGCCAACCCTCTGGAACTCAGTTTTCCCTTTGGTAAAGCAAGGGGGTTAGACTCAGGGGTTCTTAACCCAAGGTCACTGAACTCGTTTTTAAAAAATAGACATATTTTTTATGATTGTATTCAATATAATTGGCTTCCTTAGTAAGCCCAGCAATAAAATTTTATTTTTTGTATTTGAAAAGTTATTCTTAGATGGAGTCCCATAGGTTTCACCAGGCTGCTAAAAGGTTGACACAAAAAAGGTTAAGAACCTCTGGTTAGATGATGACATAACTTCCTTGTAGCTCTAACGTTTCTATGTGCCAACATTTTATCTTTTGAGGTTCCTTTGTCTCTAATATCCTGTCTTCTATGTTTGTTCTCACATCCTATGCTCTAAGGTCCATTACAGCAGTGACATTCTATGAATCTCTAACATGCCAGTCCAGTACTGTCGCCAAGCTGTGGGACCAGCCCCATCTCTTCATAGCTGTCTGCCCTTGGCTCTAACCAATATGGTAATGGCAGTTCAACCCTCATAGGGACCATTGCTAATGCCTGTATTTCTGTTGCTGAAGATATTAACTTGGGCTGAGTATTCTCAGGGTCTCACTTTCAGGCTGGGATTGGACCACTGTGTCCTCATAAGGTCCAAATTAAAAAAATGGCAACAACAACAACACATGTCCATTTGCAAAATTATCCCTCCTCCCCCATCGCCCCCATAATTGGACATTCTGGGGAAGAAGGACTATTGAACTGTTCATTCTGTACAAACTAACCTAATCCCACCACACCCTCTGGAGCAGAGAATGTCAGTGTTCTTCCTGCTAGAGGCACTCAAGATTTCAGCACAGCAGACAATAGAAATCAAGGTTCTTTATCAATTTGTGTTTGTGTGTGGTGGGAGAGGAGGAAGGTTGAGGGGGTGTATGTGAAATGGTAATGGATTAAATGAATATTTTAATGATCAAAAGCTGACATGGTATTTTAGAAAAAGGGTCAACACTGTGATGTCAGCAACAGTGATGTGATGTCCTGGGTTTGTTTTTAACTGACTGCGCGACCTTGGGAAAACCCCTTCTCATATCTAAGCCTCAGTTTCTTTATTAATAAAATTGAGGGGTTAGATTAAATGATCTCTAAGTTCTCTATCAGTTCTAAATTAGTGATCTGGAGTCTAAGTGATGCATAAAATGAGAGCATTAGACTGGATGACATATAGGAATCATTTTAACTCTTATCTTTTCATGCTTCTTTGGATTTGGGGATATTTTCCCCTAGATCATGTCATTCTCTCTTCTGCCAATGAACTCACATGGTAGAAATGAAAGAAAAGGAAGGAGGTAGTAATGTGTAAACTAAATTGCCCAGACAGTTAAGAGCCATGAGAAGAGGGAGATTTTACCTGGTTAGATCTGCATGATATAGCTAGGGTATAGAGAATGGTTAGTGCTCCCACCAGATTGACTGAAGGGGTGACATGGATTCTTAAGTGTCCAGCTGGGTTAAGGACAGAATTCCGGAAGCAGAATAAATACCAAAACTAGCTCCAGATACAGCAATCAGACTCAAAGATCTTAGTTTACAGAATGATCGGTTATGGAAGGTGGAGTTGAAATGGATCTCAGAATCTGTAATGTTAGACTACAAATTAATTCAGGGGTCATCTAATCCAATTTCTATATTTTACAGAGGGGGAAAATTAACAATAACAATAATATAATAATAATTAATAAATAATAATAATAAAATATGGTTTTCTTCATGGGGTATGTATCCAAGATGTGACAGCAAATCTTTCAAGACTCACCAAATCACTTTATACTGCCAGAAAGAACCCAGAAAATATTTCTTAGGATTGTGAAGTCTTGAAGAAGAAACAGCAAACTTTAAATGGAAGAGAATTTCATCACAAATGTTGATTAAAGGCAAAGCCTTTGAGAAGAGAAAGGCAGATTTTGGAAGTAAAAGACTGACTAAGAAGATGGTGTCTGAGAAGTTGTATTTCTGTCATGTAGTTTAAAATATAGGGACAATGGGCAGGGACAGAGTATACCTAACAAGGTCTGGTAAACATATTTGCCCTATATCTTGAAATCCCAATTGAAAGGGCTTTACATTGAAAAGAGAGGAAGAAAGAGAAAACCGCCCACCAAGCTAGTATACTATAGACAACAGTATAGACAATATACTATATACAATACTATAGACACTATACTATATACAATAGTATAATATAGACAATAACTACAATATAGGAAAAAATCATAGCAGAGGGATCCGCAAATTCACAAGAGACAAATTTTTTTTAAAAGCCAGCAATACATTCATCTTTCTGGTTTTCTCTTGCCTCCTGTGTTCATATTTCAAAGTTTTACTCAGCTTTGACCTTTTCAATAGTTCTTCAAACCCCCCTACTCTATTAATGGTCTATTTTCTCCATTATGATTATATGCCTCTTTGAAGGGTAAGTTATTCTTGGTTGTTGGCTTGCATATATGCATTTAAAAATATTCATATTCCACGATCTCCTCTCATTTATAGTAGAAACTTCCAGGTCATCTGTGATGCTGACTGTGGTTCCTTAGTACTAGAGCTCTGCCTATTTGCGGTAATTTTTCTTTACTTAATCTGGAAACTCTAGATTTTGATTAGGACATTTTTGAGACTTTCTTTTGAACTTTCTTTTAGGAGATGATCAGTAGTTTATATTTTTACTTTGTCCTCTAGTTCTAATGGATAATTATTTTCATTATTTTCTTTTTCCCCCACTTTTCATAATAACAGTTTTTGTTTGTGATTTCCTGAAATATTTTGTCTGGGCTTTTAAAAACATTATGTTTCTCAGGCAGTCTGGTGATTGTTTAAATTCTCTCTCCTTCATCTATTTTCCAGGTAAGTTTTTAAAAAATATCAGATAGCTTACATTTCTTTCTATTTAATGTTTTGATTTTGTTTTAATATTTCTTGTTTCGTTGAGTCATTGATTTTTGTTTGCTCTATTCAAATTTTTAGAAATTTCATTGCTTGGATAAGATTGAGCACTTTCTGAACTAAACTATTTATTCTCTTTCTAATTCTTTTAGAAATTCTTTATAGAGCTTTCTTTTTACATTTTAAAAATCTCATGTTTTATTTCTTCCAGGTTTTTAATGTAACCTTTGTGAAAAATCCATTTTTTCCTTTGATTCTCTGCTTTCAATAATTGTAAAGCTATTTTCTACTAGGCCAGATTTTTTGTGGGGGTATTTCTAGCTCTATAATAATGCTTTATACTGATCAGTACTTCTTCTGTTTATTTATATCTTCAGCCCTAGTTTCCAACTTGAGCATTTATACCAGGACAAGACTCTACCTCTTAATAATTTTTGGGTGGGGTGATCATCCTAGTGATCTTGATCTGGATAACTTTGATTCCTAACCTGATCTGAACCTCCCAGAATGTGCTTAGGTTAACAGCATCCATAGGTTTTAGCCCTCCTTTGATTGAGGTTCAGAGCATTGCATCTTCAGGGCAATTTTGGTATCTTAGAATGCTATTTATCTTACAGCCTCTAGACCTGAGAGTTCCAGCATAACCATTTTTGTGACTGAACTGATCACTCTTTCCAAGTTCTCTATCAGTTCTAAATTAGTGATCTGGATTCTACCTTGGAAACTGGTCCTTGGAATTTCTCATCAGAACCCTCTGCTCTTACTACCTCTGGATGCATCATCCTTATATATATGTATACACACACACATATATACTATTTCTGGCTGTATTAGGAGGATTTTATCTTGTTAGTCTGTGCTTGCACTGGCTTTTAGGCAAGCCCCCTTTCCTCTTGTCCATAGACTTCTAACTGACTTTTTGTGCAATTCTAGGGTGGATGAAGTCAACTACTCCAGTTTCTCATTGAATTTCTTGATCATTATTCAATTTGCTTTTATTTTTAAGTTTTCAAAGAGTAAGTAAGTGGGATATGATGAGAGCCTCAATAAGATGGTGACCGTATGAGTTGAGAGGAAGGAATAAATACAAGAGATGTTGTAGAAGCAGAAATGACAAGATTTGACAATCTATGGGACTTTCAGTATGAATATGGGGGAGCAACAGAGAATGACACCGACATTGTGAACCTAAGTGACAGTAAAGATAATGAGTGCTCTCAGAAATAATAGGGAAGTTCAAAAGAGGAGAGGGTTTCGGTGAAAACATAAGGAGTTCTGTTTTGTTGAATTTGAGGGGTAGCTAGTTTAAGATGTCCAAACAGCAATTGGTGATGTGGGACTGGAATTCAGGAGAGAGACTAGGACTTGATATACAGATCTGAGGATTATTTTCATGGAGTTAATAATTGAAGCCAGAGGAATTGATAAGATCTCCAAGTGAGACAACATAGACAGAAAGAAGAGGATCCAGGACAAAACTTCGGAGGACATTGATGGCTAGTGCACAGTTAGGACATGACATACATACAGATCCAGAGAAGGAGACTGAGAATAAGTGATCAAATCATTAGGAGAGAGCACTGTTATAAAAACCTAGAGAAGAGAAAGAATCTAGTAAAAGAAGTTAATTAATAGATTCAAATGCTATAGAGAGGTCAAGAAGAATAAGAATGTGAAAAGGCCATTGGACTTGAAAGATCCTTGGGAGCATATTATAGTCTTCCTTGGAAAAGGAAATAGTGAAGTTCAGAAGACAGATCACAACTCAACAAAGAAGCATGGTATATCATTGATTTGGGTATATTTTCTTTTTTTTTATTATGAACTTGACAAACATCAATAAATGTGAACATTTCCACATGCAAAGAACAAGAAGATTGTGCAGGAAACTGTGAATCCCTCTCTACTGTGTACACTTTTTCAAAAAGCATATATTAAATAAAACAGTTTTCAATATCCTATGCAAAATGCCAACCCTCTTCTCTCCAAATAAGAGTAACTAGCATGAATAGAGTCAAGTAAAACAGATCCATTCGTTATATTAGAAAATGTATGTCTCATTCCACATCCTTATTTAGTTAATAATCTCTGAAGGAAGATGTGAATAGCATACTATGTCCTCAGTCTTGTGGAGTCATTATTAGTCTTTGCATTAATCAGAGTCTTTAAGTCTTTTAGAACCATTTTCCTTTGCATTATTGTGGTTATTGCATAAATTGTTCTCTTGGGTCTGCTTAGTTAAGTCTGCACCAGTTCTTATAAGTCTTCCTAGATTTCTCTGAATACATTCTTTAAAAAATTATTTTACAAATAAGTGTATCCCCTTACATTATATACTATAATTTATTCAGCTATTCCCCAATTGATGGGCATCTCCTTTTTTTTTCAATTTCTTTGTTATAATAAAAGTACTACAGTAACTATTTTTACCCATTTGGAATGTTTTCTTTTGCCTTTGATCTCGTTGAGTTTTATATGGCTACTATCACTGCGTATACATAGCATAGTGATTTTGGGGGCATGGTTTCAAATGGATGGAGTAATTCACAGTTCCACCAATGATGTATTAGTATCATTAGTGTAACTTCCTGACCATTTCCAAACCATGTCACCTGTTCACTGACTTTCATCTTTTTCCCACTGTTGTAACCCAGACTCTGCCACTCGCACTCAGGTCTGCGAGGTGAACTTTCACCATCTCTTGCCTAAAATCTGGTTACTATGCCACTTCCTGACAATCTCCAAATCATGTTTCCATGGTCTCATTCCCTTTCTCTACTCCTTCCAATACTAGCTTCTTTTTATGTGTTGTCTTTCCATTTGAATGTAAGCTCTTTGAGGGTAGGGACTACCTTCCTTGAATTTTTTGTGTCCCCTGCACTTAACCACATTTGGGGGACACATAATAACCACTTATTAAATGCTCTTTTGACAGCTAGGTGGTTCACTGGATAGAGCTCTGTGCCTGGAGTCCAGACTCGTCTTTATGAGTTCAACTTCAGTTGCACACTTACTAGTTGTGTGATCCTGGGCAAGTCACTTAACTCTGCCTCAGCATCCTCATCTGTAAAATGAACTGAAGAACCACTCCAGGATCTTTGCCAAGAAAACCCCAAATGAGGTCACAAAGAGTCAGACATGACTGAAAAATGATTCAATAACAAAATGCTCTTTCATTCTTCTGTTAGTGTGCCTGTCCTCCGTCAGCCCTTCCAACAATTGTTTTGGCACATGACATAGTACTGATGGGGAAATTCAGTTATCCAGACAGCTGCTTGAAGTGCTCTTTCTACCAAATATGAAGCAACTAATAATTTTTTATTTTGTCTTAGTGATAATTTGATTATTTAAATGGTGAGGGAGCCAATGAGGGGAATAGTTATTTGGGACTTTGTTCTCATCAACACAGAAAAATTGAATAGAAATCATGAGACTCTTGGGGGGCGGGCACTGACTGTTTCATCTTAAAATCTGTGATAAAAACAAAAAGGAAAATCTGGTATCCTTTGACATTCATCCTAGAATTTTGGAGAGAAAATTTTGAAGGCTTGAAATTTGGGTGTCATCCTGGACTCCTCACTAACACCCATTTCCATATCTGAGCTGTCATCAAATATTGGCATTTCTAACCTCACACCATCCTTGATATATATTTTCCTTCTCTCTATTCACGCAGACACCCACTGGGTACAGCCCACCATACCTTTTGTTTGGACTATTGCAATACTCTTCTAACTGACCTCCCTACCTCAAGTCTCTCCTTACTCTAATCCATTCTCCACTTAGCTGCCAAAGTGATTTTTGTCAATCACAGGTCTGACCATATTATATCTCTCCTCAATAAACTTTAGTGGTTCCCTGTTACCTCTAGGGTCAAATATAAAATCCTCCATTTGGCATTTAAGATCCTTCATAACTTATTCCTTCATAACTTTCTAGTGTCTTTACATTTTAGACCCCTCCCACACTCCATAATCTAGGCACACTGGACTACTTGATGCTCCTCATACTCTGTCTCCTGACTATGCTCATTTGTACTAATTATACTGCATTCTTGGAATGCTCTTTTTCCTCACTTCTGCCTCCTAGCTTCCCTGGAATCCTTCAAGACTCAGCTCAAATCTCATCTTCTTCAGGGAACCTTTCCTTGTCCCTTTTGCCCAGTGCAAAGAAATTTCCTTCTGTTTACACTGTATATATCTTATATAGAGAACAGCTAGGTGGAGAAGTAGATAATGCCAGACATGAAAGCAGGAAGACTCGTCTTTCTGAGTTCAATCTGACCTCAGACATTACTATCTGTGTGACCCTGAGCAAGTCACTTAACCATGTTTGCTTCAGTTTCCTCATCTGTAAAATGAAAAGGAGAAAGAAATGGCAAACCACTTCAATATTTTGGCCAAGAAAATTCTAATTGGGGTCTCAAAGAGTTGGACATGACTGAAATGACTCAACAACAACAAAATCTTCTATATTGATAATTCTTTGTGGGTCATCTCTCCCATTTAGAATGTGAGCTCCCTGAGGGAAAGGGCTTCTCTTTGTGTCCACACTGACTGGCAATTGGGGTTAAGTGACTTGCCCAAAGTCACACAGCTACTGAGTGTCAACTGTCTGAGGTGAGATTTGAACTCCTCCTGACTCCTGCACTGGTGCTCTATCCATCCTGGGTCATCTCCAGTCATCCTGAGGAATATCTGGTTACTGGATTCAGATGGCTCTGGAGGAGAAGTGAGGCTGGTGACCTGCACAGCCCTCCCTCACTCAAAACAAAGTCAAGTGCAAGTCATGTCATCATTTCTCCGATGTCATGGTCTTTGGCAACGGACAAACACACACACACACACACACACACACATTGACTGTCAAATAGTAATCACTTAATAAGTCCTTATTGACTGACTAGTATTCTTCATTGGGTATGGGAAGACAAGTTAATGTCAGTAACCATTAATTTCTACATCTATAAAATGGGAGAACAGGACTAGGTGATCTCTGAGGTCTCTTCTAGATATTCATCCATTTGTCCTTCGTTCTTGACAAGGACTATGGCATCAGGGAGATGATGCCACGACATTCGAGTGAATTGAATTGAAATGAGGCAGGCCTGTGCAAAGTCACCAGACTCACTTTCTCCTCTGGAGTCATCTGGGTCCAGTAATCAGATATGGATCAGGATGACTGGCCTGATAGAGATGGCCCAGGATGCAGTGGGGGATCTTGGCCTTTTCAAGTAAGATCTTTAATAGTCTCAGTTTGACTGGGGCAGCACCCATTCAGTGATTAAGGCTTAATAAAAAAAAATGAGGCAAAGAATGACCTCTTTAAAAAAAAAAAAAAGATCTGGGAGGGAAAGACCCTCAGGGTTTCTGCCAAAACAGAAACAATTGTTATTTACATTCATTCTGAACCACTCAGGGGCCAAACCGTGACCAAGCAGGATTTGGTTTGGGACCAGAGTGATTTGGGGTTAAGGCTGGTATTTAAGAGAAAAATGAAACAAAACAAAGTTTCAGAGATTTAACTTTATATTCCCTTTGGGCAGAGCACCGGCAGGTAAGGGGGGAAAGAGAAGAAAGAAAAGGAAGGGAGAAAGGAAAGAGAAGTGGAAAGAAAGCAAAAAAGGAAGGAAGGAAGGAAGGAAGAGAAGGAGTAAAGGAGGGAAGGAGGAGGGAGAGAAGGAGAGAGAGGGAAGAAGAAAGAGAGAAAATCACATTGACCACCTGGAAGTTTGGTCCCTAGTGGTCAGCTCCTTCTCCGCTCACAAAGGTTTCTGTTTTGTCCTTTGTTCCCCAAAAGGACCTTGACATCAAGGAGGTGATGCCATGACACGCAAGTGAATTGGATTTAAGTGAGGGAGAGTTGTGCAAAGTCACCAGCCTCACTTTCTTCTCCGGAGCCATCTGGGTAAATCTTAAGACTCCCATGCAAAAAGGCTTTTAAACAAGCTTAAAGTAATCCCTAATGTCTCCAGGGAGACTTTCTCCAAGTTGTTCTGGGGCTCAGTATTCCACTCCCTGCTCTTGATCTCAAATCCTACCTTGTCAGCCACCGGCTCAGCTTTAGCTTTTTTTCTACCCCCCGAATGACCAATAACTTTTAGCATGATACTACTGAGCTTGCCCTCTCCTCCACCCCCAAATTCTACTGCTCCAGAGCCAGAGCAAAAGGAAATGACTTCATGGGCTGACCTCATGTTGATTCTTCAGAGCTGGCAATGTTCTACAATTATTCAAAGGATGGTGACATAATGACCCAAAGGACAACTTGGGGCACAAGCTGTTTGTAACCATTGTCCAACAAAACCTATAAGCCAAATATGGCATATAGGGGGGTATGTAGAGAGGTGTGATGTTAATAACAGAGCACTTTCCTGTTTGCAGAGCTACTTACAGGCATTATCTCATTCAGTTCTCACAACAACCTCATGCATTTGGTGCTATTTTAAGCCCATCTTGTGGATGATAAAATTAAGGCTACAGATATTATTACCATCTGACAGATGATAAAATGGAGACTAGCCTAGGATGACATAGTTAATAAACGTCAGAGATAGGATTAGAAGCTCCATTTTCCTGTTTTCTAACTAACTCTTGTAATCTAAACTCTTCTATGTCTTGGAAGAGTGTTAAAAAAAAAAACCACTTCGGCCTTTCTTATGGATTCTCTGTGGGGGAAACTCATGGAAAATGTAGACAAGGGTAGAACAGGATAAGAAGGGGTTGGTGGGGTGTAATCTGCATCCATGGAAAGAGTATCCACATAGATGAGCTAGAAGACAAATGAAATATTGGAGAAATACATTTTGCGTACTCCCAGTAGAATGGGAGTTTCTTAATGTTAAGGCCAATCATCTTGACTTTTGATGCCGCTGGACTTTGATGATTCAGGAAGAGAGATCAAGGATGGCGACTTTGTGCAACTCTGCCTCAATTAAATCCAGTTCACAAGTCAAGCAAGTCAAGACATCAATAATCCTGCGATGTCATCAGTCCTCTTCGAAAACAAAGGACACATAACTATCAACCACGCAGGGTTAATGCAAGGAGACTACTTTGTAAACTTTAAATCACTACAAAAATAGGAATTATTGTACTTCAATAAACTTTTCACGCTAATTATAGAAGTAATTATACTAGCATGGAGACATAACCAGTCTTAGAGTCAGGAAAAACTCTGACGTGCTGGTTTTGCGATCATGGACAAAGTCATTTGCTATCTCTGGGTCCCAGGCAATTTTCTAAGATTCTAAGTTTCAGAGAAGGTGCCAGTCTGCTTTGGTAGAGGGAACCTCCTCAGTCTATACTAATGAAAATACAGGTCTATTTTTTAAATGCTTTTAAAGTGGTCAATTTCTGTGACTAATTAGGTTCATTCAAGGCACTAAGATTCCCTATTCCCCTTGGTATTATTTCTGACTATTTTCCTCCAGTATAAGTGCCTGCTGGCTCTGGTTTGTGGAAGGAGGGGCAGGGGCTGACAAGGAGATGATGGGCAGATGCTTGGAACTATAAACACTGGTCAGGGATAGTGCCAATTTGGGGGAAAAGGCAAGTGATCTGGGTGTAAGCAGATCCTGAGTGAAGAGGCTGGTCAGGGCACTGAGCCAAGGTCTAAGACATGGAGGGAACTGAATCCAGCTTTTGGATCTTTCCCATTCGGGATGGCACTAGTCCTTGATCTCTTTACCCATAAGAAAGCTGAGATGTTGGGGGTAGGGTTTCAGTACCTTTTCCCCTTGAGGGGTGGGGTCCCCTTGGTCCTTCAGTTTCTGATCTCTCTGATCCGTCTATTCTGAGGAGAATGACGTAAGGCCAGAGACTTCCCAAGAATACTGAAGAAGGTCCCAGCATCAAAGGTATTGCTACTGTTAACTGAGCTAAAGCTACAGTGGAAAGAACCTTGAATTTGGAGTTCAGAGGCCTAGGTTTAACTTCAGAGCCTTCCACTTACTATTTGTACAAGTATGGGCTAGCAATTCATCTTCTTTGAGGTTGTTTTGTCTTTTAGTCGTTTCAGTCATGTCTGATTCACCTGATCCCACCGGGGGTTTTCTTGGCAAAGATACTGCAGTAATTTGCCATTTCCTTCTCCAGTTCATTTTACAGATGAAGAAACTGAGGCAAGCAGGGTTCAGTGACTTTTCCAAGGTCACACAGATAGTAAGTGTCTGAGGTTGAATCTGAACTCAGATCTTCCTGACTCCACGTTGGGGTGCTCTATCCACTGCGCTACCTAGTTGCCCTTCTGTGAGGCTAGGTTCACAGAATCTTAAAATTGGAAAGGACTTTAGAAATTATAAGGATGAGAATGATGATAAAAATGGCTGACATTTATTTACACAGTGCTTTGAGGTTTGCATTTAACCTTCTCATTTTAGGGATGAAGACGCCGAGGCCCAAAGAAAAGTAGTTTTCCTTGCAGGATGGTTGAGAGGAAAGTTCTTAAAAACCATAAATTGTCAAAGAAACAGAAGATGCTGTTACTCTCTGTTGTCAGTCTCACTGAGCCGACATGGCTTTTGCTTAGGGCTCTGTGTGGTCGGGGAGGGGGATGTCTCTTTCAAGAGGATGGGAGGTTTGGGGGCTTCCCTGAGCCTGAGAAGAATAAAAAGAAAAATAAGATTTCCATGAAGGCCAGCCCTTAGCAGATGCCCTTGGGCGGTGTATCCCTCTGACTGCATTCCTCTCTCCCTCCTCCCAATTTCTCTTGCCAACCCCCAATCCTAGGATCTATGGGATGGAATTTCTTTCTCTCCTGCACGCTCTGACCTCTCCATTCTCCCAGTTTTTTTTTAAATGTTCTTATTTACAAAGCTCTATCTAGTATTAATGCTCATTAAAGTAATAATAATAAAAACTTAAATATGCATAGCATTTTACAGTTTATAAAGCACTTGCTTTGCAATAAAATACTTTACAACTATTACTGATAAGGATAATATAAATTGATTTAAAAGAAAGAACTAATAAATAGAAGTATGTACTGGATAATTTTAAATATATGTGCTTATTTGTGTCTATGGGTAGCCATGATGGGGGAGGGCAGAGGAGAGGGAAAAAAAGGAATTTACATGATAACTTTGTTGTGTATTTGGCATTCTTCCAACTTTTAGCAGTGACATCAGGACAATTCAATTCCCTTGCTAGAAGGTAGTGAAAGGGGCCAAAGGAGGAATCGAAGCACAGCTGGGTGGTGCTCCTGGGGTGGGGGACGGGTGACAACAGGATGGGGGCACATCTGGGGAGTGTTTCTAGGGTGTCATGGGAGCACAGCTGAGTGATATGTCTGGAGAGGGATAGGAGCATAGCTAGGTGGTGCTTCTGAGGTGGGGGTGGGAGTGGGAGAGGGAGAATACAGCTGGATGGCAATCCTGGAGTGAAGATCTAGTCCCTTCCCCTAAGGAGCTCATTCATGTTGTAATGTTAATGAAATAGAAAGATCTTCCCTGTCCATTAATATTTCTATGTGCCCAGATGTGATACATCCTAAATCACATAGAGCCCATTGGGGAAGGAACTTTCTTAAAGAAAAGATTGCTTAGGGGAGGCTTGCTTGTAGGAAGGCTTTCACACCTTTCAGTACTAAGCTAATTAGGCACTAGGTCAGGAGGGTTGTGATGCCTTCTGGCTCTGAGAAGTGTATATATACTCTGAGTTTGTATTTTGCTTTGGGGGTTCGCTCATGATAAGAATCTTTTGATTTCCTGGTTGAGACTCTGAGTAGCCATATGTTCAGAGACATCCCCCCACCCTGCCCTGAATGCTTAGATAAATGTCTGTGCCTGCTTGATCCATGATGTATGTAAAGTGTATAGCAATATTGCTTTACTCAGACAGTTGGAGCCCTGTCTGTTGGTCTTTGTGCTAATTTCTCTGCTTGTATTTTCTCCAAGTTCAGGGTGCTGACCTTTCCCCTGAACTAGTGAATATAATTAAAAGTAGGATTGTTAACCCCTTTTTGAGCAGTCTTTCCTTTAAAAGCAGGTCAAAGAACCTGTGCTAGCAGGTTATCCTGGGTGTACTAGGATGCTTGCTGTTACAATAGTCTAGTGGAAAGATTAAATGCAGACACAAATAGTCCCAACATACATTAGTGTGTAAATGCCCCAAGAACATGAAAGAATAATTAAGGATGTCAGGGAAGGTTTTTTGGAGGAGGTCATATTTGAGCTGGGCCTTGAGGACAGTATGGATGAAGTCACAAAGGTAGGAAGGTGTAGGATGTCTTTGGTAAATAGTTCAATTTGCCTAGGAGCCATATGAGATAAGACTGAGAAAAGGGTGAAGCCCAGATCATAGAGGGTCTTAAATGCCACAGTTGGGGCTTTAGCCTTCCCTTGTTTGCAGCACAAAAGCCATAGAAGTCTTTTGAACAGGGGAAATGATGTGTTCAATGAAATATATTAGGAGAGGAGTCTGACAGTACATGAAGGATGAATTAGAGGGAGAAAGACTAGAAATGGGGTGGGCTTTCAAGAGGCTACTACAATAATTCAGATGAGAAGGGTTGAATGTCTGAACTATGATAATGGTTATAGTAGAGAGGAGACACAGGAGATCAGAAAGTTAGTCATGAAATTAGAGAAAACTTGACAACTGATCTGGTGTGGAGGCAGGTGAAGGTGAAAGAGAGTGAAGAGTCAGTGTGATGATGAAGTCTGTGACCCGGGTGACTTTGTCTTGGGAAAACTGGAAAATAGTGGAAGGTGAGCTGGGACAGGAGGAGAGAATAAGCTTAGTTTGGGGCATTCAAAATCTAAACCACCGGCAGCACTTGAGGTGGAAATGTTTAGAAGGTAATTGGAGATGTGGGTCTGAAGTTTGTGAGAGAGATCAGGATTGAATATGTAGATTTATAAGTCATTCTCATAAAAAGGCAATTAAAGTTATAGGAGTTAAAGCCGTAACTCTACCACCAGAAAGTTTGTAGAGGAGAGGACCAAGGATTAAAATGTAAGGGTAGGAGAAAGAAGGGGAATTAGCTAAGGAAACCAAGAAGCTCAGAGAAGCGGGAGGAGAACCAGAGTTGGTTTGCTCAAAGGACACTTATTCTTTTGACTATGTGTTTGAGGGGGTATAGATGAGGGAGGAAGGAAGAGTTCTAGGACCGAATACCTGTTCTGTTGCTGACTAGCTGTGTGAGCCTGGGAAAGTCACATGCCGTTTTCTTTTCTTTTCTTTTTTTTAATATTAATTTCCACAAGATTTTGAGCTCCAAATTCTCTCCCCAACTCTCTCCTCCCCTGCCCCAAGATGGCTTGCCTTCTGATTACCCCTTCCCCCAGTGAAAATCGCATTCCTTGAATAAATCGCAGTTTCCTCATCTGTCAAATGTGGAATCCTTGTACTCTCTACCTCCCAGGTTGTGATAATGGTGTTTGTAAACATGAAAACACTTGAGAAAGTGGTATTTATTATTGCTGAGCACTTCTCCCTCCCTCTTAGCGTCTTTTTTTCTGCTCCTCCCCACCCCCACTTACCTACTGCCACCCCCAGCCCAGAGAGATCTCTCTGGCCCAGCCAAGCAGCTGCTGACGGCCACCAATCATTACCCGCATACTGCTGGCTCCCATTCCCAAAGCTCTTCTTATTAGCCAGGGCTGCTCTCCATTTAACACGCCTTTGAAATCTTATCTTCTCATCTTGTTTTCTGTTTCCTTTTTCTGCTGGGACCTCATCTGTTTGCCAGCATTGCCTGACCAGTGTCTCCCATGTGTTTCCCATTTGGAGGGTGATGTGTCTCCCACCACTTCTCTCCTGGCCTTTCTAAGTGGTGTCAGTCACTTGGGTTTGCTACCAGTTGTTCCTCACCCCCACCCCCCGGCTTCTCCTCAAATCTTGGCTCCAGTATTTGCCGTTCCAGCACCAGCTCTAATGACTGCTCTTTGGGTTCTGAGGCCAATGGAGCTCCAAGGAGTCACCTCCTCTTCGTTTTAAGAATCGACCTTTGCTCACTTCTGGGATCACAACTCCCTCTTCTCCATCATGACCTCATCCTCTTGTCCGAAACTGTCACCCTTTGGAAGGCAGAAGGGTGGTAAGTGGGTAAGGACAGACGAGTGGCCTTTGACTCTCCTGAAGCTCATTCTCCTCTGGTTTCCAGGTCACTGCACTGACCCGGTTCCTCTCCCGCCTCTCCGATTGCTCCTTCTCTGTCTTCTTGGCTAGCTTTTCTTCTTCCTTCTGACTTCAGAGTCTCCCCAAGGTCCCATCCCTGACCCTCTTCTCCTCTTTATAAGTGCTTCTTTGTTAACCCTCTCCTGTCCTATGGCTCTAAAGGCTTCAGTCATGAGGATGACTTACCTGTTTGTAAATCTAGTTCAGATCTCTCTGGCAAACTAGTCACATCTCCAGCTACCTGCTAAGGATCTCCTTCTGCCTAGTGGCTTCTTTTTCTTTAGGGGTCACTATGTCCTGCTTTGAGGCTTACTACCTTTTCTTCTACAGACTGTCACCTACTTTTCTCAAGAGAGCAAAGGACTCATCCAAAGTCACAGTTACCTTTCGGGCTGGCAGGAAATGGTAGTGGAGAAAACTCTGGAGTTGGAGTCAGGAAGGCATGAGTTCCAATTCCACCTCAGATGTTATATGTCTAACCTTAATTTGAAGTGACTGCGCGACTCTGGGAATCACTTAATCTCTTTTAACCTTTTCTGTAATTGAGGATAAAATAACACCTACCTGTCTTAATATGGACTCAAAGGTTCGGAATACCACGGAATACAGGAAAAGGCAGCAATCTCCCTCATCTTCCATTTATGTTGCAAGGGGAAAAACCCAAGAGGTACATGGTTAGGGACAGAGTTCCTAGTCATAGCCCTTGATATCAGGGAGAAGGGGGTGAATCCTGACATCAGGTTATTTGTTGTTGTTGTCATTTTTCAGTTGTGTCTGACTTTTCATGACCTCATTGGGGTTTTCTTGGCAGAGATATTGGAGTGTGTTGCCCTTTCCTTCTTCAGCTCAGTTTACAAATGAGGAAACTGAGCAAACAGGGTTGAGTGAACTTGCCCAGGGTCACACCGCTAGCATATATCTGAGATCAGATTTATAATCAGGTCTTCCTGATTCCAAGCCCAGTGCTCTATCCACTAGCTGCCCCATATCAAGGCATTTAGTCTTTGATTTAACCCTTGTTTTCTGTATTTCCCAAATTAAAGACTTGAAAAATAAGTACAACTGCTGAATCCCTAGTCATAGTCTTGGATGTACAGTCAGGCTTCTTAGGAGAGGAGAGGGAGAGAGAGAGAGAGAGAGAGAGAGAGAGAGAGAGAGAGAGAGAGAGAGAGACAGAGAGAGAGAGAGAGAGACAGAGAGACAGAGAGACAGAGAGACAGAGAGAGACAGAGAGACAGAGAGAGACAGAGACAGAGAGACAGAGAGACAGAGAGAGAGAGAGAGAGAGAAAGAGACAGAGACAGAGACAGAGAGAGGCAATGTTTAGATTGAGGGGAGGTACCAAGTGCAGGGTCATGTGATCAGAGAGGATGGACTCACACAGGGCAGTACAATGGTTCCTGGATGTGGGGGAATGTGGGCCAATGTGGGGGAAAGTGGGATGGATTTTTTACAGGGTTCTTCTCTGAGTCAAGCAGGACTGGGCACTGGGGGCAGGGGAGCTCAGACCTGGATTGTAGATCTAGGTTTAGGTTTGGTGCTGTTTCAGGCTACAAGGAACAGAGGGAAAGAGGACTTGGGACTGTTACTGCTGGTCTTATTCTGAAAGGGTGATCTAGCTTCCCTAGCAAGAGTTTTTAAGTTTCTGCACAACTTCTTCATCTCTCCTGTTGGACAGGGAGGCTACTGTATTCCTTACACTACCCCTAAGGGTTGCTGTAAGGATCAGATGAGATAAAATATGTAAAAGGACTTTGCAAACCTTAAAATACCATACAAATGCTAGCTCTTATTATTTGAGATCACTACCTCATTTTCTCTGGGATAATCATCTTGACACTCACTACCTATATGACCAAGTCAACTCACTTCTTTGTGCCTCAGTTTCCTCATGTGTAAAATAAGGAGATTCAACTAGATAGCCTCTAAAGTTCCTTCCAATTGTAAATCTATAACCCTATCATGCTTATGATCTTTTCTCCTGAGATCATCACCTACTTTTCCTTGGGGAGCATTACCTCTTTTTTTTTAAATCACTACCTTCTTTTGCCTGGACATCACCACCTTCTCTTTTCTAAGATTATGCTTTCATTAATTCAACAAATATTTATCAAGTTCTTACTATGAACAAGTGAAGAAGCATTTATTAAGCACTCACTATATTACAGAATTGTGTTAAGTGCTGGAGTTACAAGTACAAAAGAATAACACCCTGCCTTCAAGAAGTTTAGATACTTATGGGGAAGACAATACACATAGGGAAGAGGTGGTCATAGAGCAACTGATTGAGTATCTCAATAGATGATACTAAAGAGATACTCTTTTCAGAAGCAGTGGCAGTATAGAACTGATTATTGTTCAGAGAGCAAGAAGTGAAAAGTAGAGAAGGTAGAGGGAGATGACAGGGAGGTATGGTCTAGTGCTTAGGGTCCCCTAGACTTGGTAAACTCTCCCCGATCAGGAGAGCCAGGCATCAAGGTGAGAACTGGAGGTTCAAGGGTCATGTGTGTCTTTCATCCATCCAAACATTCATCTATTCATCCATTTTACATGTAAAATCTTCTGCCATGTGTACTGTACAGTGCTGGGTGCTGGGGGACATAGAAAGCTTGGATAAGATGTGGTTGAGGCAGCTTGGTGGCAAAATGGATAGAGCACTAGACCTAGAGTCAGTAAGACCTGACTTCAAATCTTGTCTCAGACATTTAGGCAAGCCATTTAATTGCTGTCTTCCTCAATTTCCTCATATATAAAAATGAGGATAATAATATAAACTACTTCTTGGGGTTGGTTGTAAGGATGAAATGAGATGAGATATTTGTGAAGTACTTTGCAAACCTTACAGTGCTAAATAAATATTACTATTATTTCTGCCCTCATGTAACCTTTCTTCAAAGTTTTGTCTTTTACATAGTGCTTTGCCCAAGACACCCTATGAGGTGAGGGTTAGTATATTGCAGTAAAAAGAGAGCTAATTCTGGAGTTAAAGAATTTGAGTTTAAATCCTACTTCTTTTGCCTAATACCTGTGTGATCCCTGACAAGTTGCTTCACCTCCCTTGACCTCAGTTTGTCTCATTTGTTAAAGAGGGATCAGATCTGATATTCTTTGAGTTCCCTTCAGCTTTAGATTTATGATTTTATCAACTTCGTTTCATAACTGGGGAAACTGAGGCTCAGGGAAATAAAATGTCTTGTCCTGGGCCATCTAAGTAACAAATGGCAGAGGTGGGAAAACCCCTGGGTTTTGAGTCGGAGACCAGCATTTTCCCACCAAACTGCCCGTGTGACTGACTGGGGTCAGTCAAGAAGAGGCAGAGATGGTTTGCATCAGTTGCCATTGCCAAAGGTATTAGTTTCTCCTTGGGGATACTATCCCCAACAACTATTATTTCCCTAGGCCATCTTATCTCCAGCCACAATGGCCAACTCCATAGTCCTTTCCCATTTTCCCTGTCAGCCCAATTTTGTCTAGCTGTTCCCTACTGGGTAGGAGAGAGGGTCTTGGAGTGAGGGCTGACCCATGTGACCAATGGAATGAACACCTCTAACTGCACATCTCTGCACTCTGAGGCTGAACATAGTGTTCTGGAATCCCTTAAGCAACAAGGGAGACAGCATGGTATGGGGGAGAATGTAAGCTCCTTGAGGCAGGGACTATCTTTAGTTTGGCTTTTTCTGTATGTCCCCAGAGCTTAGCACAGAGTCTAGTACATAGCAGGTGTTTGATAACTATTTGATTGATTGACTGAAGAGAGGCTTGGATTGGCAGGCAAAGATGTATCTTCAACCCTGAGTTCTTCCATTAACTTGATGTATGACTTTATGCAGGTCACCTTCCTTCTCTGCATTGAATTAGATCTAGTCCTCAAAATGTAGATAGGTATCTTCCTATTTCTCTCAGAAGCTTTCCTGGTAGATATCCAAGAGGCAAAGTAGCATGATGAAGAAAGCCCTGGATTGAAGGTCAGAAAACCAAGGTTTGGGGGTTAATACTTTCTAGCTGGGCAAGTGACAACTTCTTTGAGACTCTATTTCTTCATCTGTAAAATGGGGATAGCAATACCAGACTCACAGGCAGGAGTGTGCTGGTGAATGTTTTACAACTGGCTCCACCTTCCCTCCCCCCAAATGTAACCCACCATATACTTTTAAGTTTAATCTACATTATTAATATTTTCTCTCTCTCATTCTTAAATCTAGACAATTGATAAAATAATAAATCAAGCGTTCACTTGTAGTGTTTGCCAATTTCTGAGTCATAAATGCTCACACTGAAAACTTAACAATCATTTCTTCTGAGCCAGTAAGAATGGATTCCAACACTGCTATGGTATTCTTGTGAAGAAAGTGTTTTGGAAACCTGAAGGCCCTAGTAAAAGGTGAATCATTATTATTGTTATATCAACTTCTTCTTGGTAGAATTCCAGGTATGGAAGGGGAACTCAGTTGATCTCAGTGCCCCTCTACCTGTTCTGATGAGAAATTCCATTGCCAGCCCCTGCCAGTCCCTTCTCAGCTCCACTGTAGATACTAGGATTCAGGGACGTGAACAGGCCATCCTTCCTCATAGGAGACAAGGGAGTCTTGACCCCGAGAACTCCAAAGCTCCCTTTTAGCACTTATAGTTTGTCAGTCATCACTGAGTACCAGCCCCGACCTTGGCAGTCCTTTGAGGGACATAATGGCTGATTCTTGCTCTTGAAGACCTGGACCATAGGAATATCTTAGAATGTCAGAGTTGGAAGGGACATTAGAACACAGAATATTATGGATAGAAGTAACCTTAGAACATAGAAAGTCAGAGTGGGAAAGGACCAGAGATCATCTAGCTCCCCACTCTATCATTTTAATTACTGCTGACATTCATATAAATGTAAATGTTTTAAGGTTTATAAAAGGCTTTACATGAACATTATCTTATTTGAATCTCATAACTCTTTGAGATGACGCCTATAGCAACATTTTTTACATAAGGAAACAGAGGACCAATGAGATTAAATTATTTGTTCAAGGTCGCATTAATAGTTAATGGCAGGGATAGGACTTGAATCCACAGCCCTTGATATTTAGTCTAATGTTCTCTTTACTGCATCATGCAACCTTAAGTAAATGAATTCCATTCCTAGTCTTCATATATGGGAAGTGGGGTGTAGGTATGTTCAGGGAAGACTAGTACCTCTAGTGTAAGGGGTGCCCATCCACCTTTTATTTCTACCTGATTCACCCAACTCTCATCTGTGGCTCCAAGAAACTGTAGCATGTGCAACAGCCACACCCTGGTAAACTGTTTTGGCAGATGAGCTAACCCAGTATGGGGGTAACTGAGGGGTCTCAAACCTTCAGTAAATTAGGGGGATGTCTACCCCAAGCATATGAAGACTTCCTCTGGAGGAATGAAAACAATTTGTTCCAAAAGCCATGAAGGCAGCTGAAACAGGCATTGTGGAGTGCTTATAGCTTGGTTAGACATTAAAGATGCCAAGGTCATCCATTGTATCCCAGGCCATCATCAGTCACCTTGACTTTGTCTTGCCACTAGACTCTGATGACTCTGGAAGGGAGAATGAGGTCTATGACTTCATGAAACTCTGTCTCACTTAAATCTAATTTATACATTAGTCAAAAGATGACACTCATAACCATTTTACCATTTTTATCTACCTCAAAGTCCTGTGGTGACAGGCAAGTGATGAACAAGCAATTGTAGATATACTAGGAGTTGTAATCACAACCCTGCACACAGGTGGTCCAGGTCATAGAGTCATCTCCTCAATGGAAACAGCTGTGGGATTCAGCAACCGTCTAGGTGCCTGAGAGAGGCTAGAAAAGATGCCCTAAACATTGTCTGTTTCACTCAAACCTGACCTGCTTGATGTGGCAGGTGAGGATCCCATCCCATGGTCAAAACACAAAAGAATGTAAAAAAAATTTTGCAAAGATGATTCCACTCATCCTCAGTACATGGAATGTGTACATGTTTATGGACAACATGAATCCTGTAGACCCGAAAGATGAATAGCTCTTGTTGCAAGAGAAATCAGCAAGTATCCCATCCAAATAGCAGCCTGAGTGAAAGAAGGCTGGTAAATGAAGGCCAGCTTACCAAAGTCGGAGTTGGATATATGTTTTATTCTGGAGTGGCCACAGTGAAGAGGAGTGCCATGAATCTGGCCTAGGTTTTGCAATCAAAACAAATCTAGTCAAGTTTGTATGCCCCCCAAAAGGAGTGAAAGACAGGCCCATGACAATGTGATTGCCACTTGCAGGAAAGCACCATGCCACCATCACCACTGCTCATGTTCCCACCATGATAAACTCTGCTACAGTCAAAGAAAAATTTAATAAAGACCTGGAGACATTTATTATCATTGTGCTAAAAGAGGGCACACTTATAATTCTGGGTGACGAATGGGCACAGGCCACCAGACTTGACAGAGAGGCCTTGGGTAGAATAGAGCTGGAAGCAGCAACAGCAATGACCACTTACTACTGAAGACTTGTGCATCTCATGATCTTCTCTTCCCTAATATTGTCTTTCATTTGCCTCAACAAAACCAAACTTCGTTAATACACTCTTGCAGCAAACACGGACATTTAATAGACTATGTCATTGTAAGAAGGGACAGACAGGACGTGAGTGATAAAGGTGATGTGTGGTACAGTGTTGGACTGATCATAGACTTATCTTCTCCAAGCTAAATATTTGCTTTCAACAAAAGCAGAGGCCCCAAGGCAAGATGACTACCAGAAGACTTAATGTCAACAGATTAGAATGCTTCTCTGAGTGGCAACAGTTTATTGCTAACTTGGAGGGAAAGCTGAGCCAACAGATGGTTGGCAACAGTAGAGCAGAAAAGAAGTGGGCAGATTTCAGAGATTTCCTCATCTGGGCCAGAACACCCAAAAACATTAAAATGGGTTCGATGAAAGTATTGGGGAAATTCAAAAGTTGGTAAACAGAAAACAAGAACTCCCCAGGGTTTGCCAATAAAATAGTTCATCCATCCCTAAGAAGTCAGTGTTAAATTCCATCAAAAGTAAAGTGCAAGAGGGTGGAGCCAAGATGGCAGAGTAGAAAGATGCACATACTCTAGCTCTTCCCCCACAGCCCATTAAATACCTGTAAAAAATGATTCTCAACAAATTCTAGACCAGCAGAAGCCACAGAACAACAGACTGAAAGAGATTTCTGGCCCATGGTATCCTGGAAGGCCAACAGAAACTATCTATCACACCAGATGCAGAGTGGAACACAGCCCAGCCTTGGTGGTGTGGCACTGGGAGGAAAAAGATCAGAACAGGCCTTGGGGGTGGAAGTGGCAGTTCTCAGATCCCTGAACTCACAAACTCCAAGGATAACTTCAAAGGTCAGTGAGAGGGCTTTTTCAACTGAGTGAGAAGGGAGCAGGGTCCTCTCATAGCACTGGCCCCAGGCAGCAGCAGCAGTGGAGGCAGCAACAGCAGCAGCAGTGGCAGTGGAACCTCCATTTGTGGAGCCCTCTGCCTAAAACCCCTGGGGGAATTGAGCACCTGATCTGAATCTCCCCTCCCAGGAGTGAGGAGGAGTACTGGCATGTGGAGCTGGTCACTGTTGTAGAGAGGGAATTCTACTACTCACAGATTCTAGGTAGAAAAGTTTTTGGCTGCTCCCAGACCACTACGCAGGCCAGGAGAGGAGTAAATTCCTCTCCCTTGATTGTGCCACCTTGGAGGAACTGAGAACTTATAGGTTCCCAGAGTATACCCTCCTTTTGACAAAGGACTCAAAAGTCAAATAACTGGCTGAGAAAATGCCCCCAAAAAGGAAAAAAAATAAGACTATGGAAGGTTACTTTATTGGTGAATAGGTATTTCCTTCCATCCTTTCAGATGAGGAAGAGCAATGCTTGCCATCAGAGGCCTCTAAAATAAATATGCATTGGTCTCAGGTCATGGAAGAGCTCAAAAAGGATTTTGAAAATTAGATAACAGAGGTGGAGGAAAAATTGGGAAGAGAAATGAGAGCAATGCAAGAAAATCATGAAAAGTGAGTCAACAGCTTGCTAAAGGAAACCCAAAAAAATGCTGAAGAAAATAAAACCTTTAAAAATAGGCTAACTCAATTGCCAAAAGAGGTCCAAAAAGCCAATGAGGAGAAGAATGCTTTAAAAAGCAGAATTAGTCAAATGGAAAAGGAGGTTCAAAAGCTCACTGAAGAAAATAGCTCTTTAAAAATCAGATTGAAGCAGATGGAAGCTAATGACTTTATGAGAATCCAAGAGATTACAAAACAAAACCAAAAGAATGAAAAAATAGAAGACAATGTGAAATATCTCACTGGAAAAACAACTGACCTGGAAAACAGATCCAGGAGAGACAATTTAAAAATTATGGGACTACCTGAAAGCCATGATCAAAAAAAGAACCTAGACATCCTCTTTCATGAAATTATCAAGAAAAACTGTCCTGATATTCTAGAACCAGAGGGCAAAAAAGTATTGAAAGAATCCACAGATCACCTCCTGAAAGAGATCCAAAAAGAGAAACTCCTAGGAACATTGTACCCAAATTCCAGAGTTCCCACGGCAAGGAGGAAATATTGCAAGGAGCTAGAAAGAAATAATTTGAGTATTGTGGAAATACAATCAGGATAACACAAGATCTAGCATCTTCCACATTAAGGGATTGAAGGGTGTGGAATATGATATTCCAGAAGTCAAAGGAACTAGGATTAAAACCAATAATCATCTACCCAGCAAAACTGAGTATAATATTTCAGGGAAAAAATGGTCTTTTAATGAAATAGAGGATTTTCAAGCATTCTTGATGAAAAGACCAGAGCTGAAAAGAAAATTTGACTTTCAAACACAAGAATGAAGAGAAGCATGAAAAAGTAAATAGCAAAGAGAAGTCATAAGGGACTTTACAAAAGTTGAACTGTTTACATTCCTACATGGAAAGATAATATTTGTAACTCTTGAAACTTTTCTTAATATTTGGGTAGTTGGAGGGATTATACACACACATATACGTACATACATACATGTGTATATATACATATGTATACATATATATATATACACATATAGACAGCACAGGGTGCATTGAATAGGAAGGAATCATACCTAAAAAATGTAATTAAGGGGTGAGAGAAGAATATATTTTGAGGACAAAGGGAAAAATGGAATGGGGCAAATTATTTCTCATAAAAGAGGCAAGAAAAAGCTTTTTCAATGGAGGGGAAAAGGGGGGAGATGAGAGTGAAAAAGTGAAGCTTACCCTCATCACATCTGACTCAAAGAAGGAATAACATGCACACATAATTTAGTATGAAAATCTATCTTAACACTACAGGAAAGTAGGGGAGAAGGGGATAAGCAGGGTGGGAGGGATGATGGAAGGGAGGGCAAATGGGAGGAGGGAGCAATTAGAAGTGAACACTTTTGGGGAAGGACAGTGTCAAAAGATAGAATGGAATAAATAGGGGGCAGGATAGGATGGAGGGAAATATAGTTAGTCTTACACAACATGACTATTATGGAAGTCTTTTGCAAAACTACACACATATATATAGCCTATTTTGAAATGCTTGCCTTCTCAGTTGAATGGATGGGGAGGGAGGAAGCGAGAGAAGTTGGAACTCAAAATTTTAGGAACAAATGTTGAGAATTATTTTTGCATACAACTGGGAAATAAGAAATACAGGTTATGGGGTATAGAAGCTTATGTTGCCCTACAAGTCAAGAGAGAAGATGGGAATAAGAGAAGGGAGGGGGTATTAGAAGGGAAGGCAGATTGGTGGAAGAGACAATTAGAATGTTTGGTGTTTGGAGGTGGGGGAGGGGAGAGATGGAGAGAAAATTTGGAACTCAAAATTTTGTGGAAATGAATGCTGAAAATTAAAAATAAATACATAAATGTTTTTTAAAAAATTAAAAATTAAAAAAAGTTAAGTGCAAGAGAAGCTTAGAGAGATGCAGGATTCTTGGCTAAGTAAGAAAGCAGATGAAATTCAGTTTTGTGCTGATGGTAACAATCCAAAGCATTTTTATTATGCCTTGAAGACTATGGGCCAAAGATCTCTGGTACATCTCAACTACTTGGTGCTGATGAAGCCACATTGATTAGTGATAAGGATGCTCCTGGAGAGATCGACTGAACACTTCCATGGTGTTCTCAACAGACCATCATCAGTCAATGCTGAAGATCATATAACTCAAGTTGAAGTAAATCCCTCTTTAGCTGAACTTCCAAATGAAGAAGAAGCTTTGAATGCCATTAGCCTTCTTTTGTGTGGCAAAGCACATGGTGCTGATTTTACTCTGACTGACATTTACAAAGTAGGGAGTTCGCTGCTCATATTAAAGGTAACTGAAATATTCTGGGTTTTATGGCAAAAGGAGGTTTTCACCCAGGATTTCAAGCATGCCTCCACTGTCCTTCTCTATAAAGGTAAAGGAAATAGTTTGTCCTCTTACAATCTCTTAGTCTTTGCTGGCAATATTCTTGCCAGAGTCCTCCTTCACCTGGAAGATGGTCATCTACCTGAGAGCCAGTGTGGTTTCAGACAAGGCAGAGGAACAATCAATATGGTGTTTACTGCCTGACAACTCCAAGAGAAATGTTAGGAGCAAAACATAGGTCTGTACACAATCTTCGTTGATCTGACTAAGACATTTGATATTGTCAGCCATGAGGACTTGTGGAAATTTATGGCAAAATTTAGTTGCCTAGAGAAATTCATCAGTATTGTATATCGGTTTCATGACAACATACTCTCACAGGTTCTGGATGATGGATGATGTTCTCATGCTTTCCCAGTCACCAATGGAGTGAAGCAGGACTGTGTGTTGGCTCCCATGCTTTTTAATATGATATTTCCAGCAATACTGTCAGAGACCTTCAACAAGGACAAAAAAGGCATCAAGGTCAGCTACTGCACTGATGGTAAATTATTTTACTTGAAAAGACTACAAGCCAAGACTAAAGTGGAAGGAGAGTTGGTGAATGATTTTTTGTTCTCAGATGGTTGTGTACTCAATGCAGCCTCTCAGGCTGAGATGCAACAAAGTATTGATTGATTCTCTGCTGCTTGTGCTAATTTTAGACTAATCATTAACACCAAGATAACACAAGTTCTCCACCAGCCAACACTACAACATATATACATACATAGAACCATCAGTTACAGCAAATGGAGAAATATTGAATACTGTGGATATATTCACTTATCTTGGCAATACACTTTCCAGGGATGTCCATATAGATGATTAAGTTGCTGCATGCATTGCTAAAGCTAGATCAGTGTTTTGAAGGCTCCCAAGGAAAGGGTAGGAGAGAAGAGGTGTTAGGCTGCCTGCCAAACTGAGCATCTACAGAGCCATTGTGCTGACTTCATTATTGTATGCCTGTGAAACCTGGACAGTATACCAACGCCATGCCAGGAAACTGAATTATTTCCATCTCAATTGTCTTAGGAAGATTCTGAAGATCACCTGGCAGGATAAAGCACTGAACACTGAGGTCCTTTTTCAAACTAAAATGCTAAGCATTTAAATTGACTCTATTGCAGAAAGCATAACTCTGATGGCAGGTCACATTGGTCAAATGCCAAATGTATGTTTGCCTAAAAGATTATTTGGAGAAACTGAAGCAAGTACTCACATGGAGGTCAGAAGAAGGATATAAGGATACTCTTAAGATCTCTCTGAAGAACTTTGGAATCAATTGTGTGACATGGGAGATACTGGCACAGGACCACCAAACATGGTGTGCCCACATCAAAGAAGGTGCTATGTTCTATAAGCAAAGCAGAATTACTGTAGCTCAAAGAAACGTGAGAGGTATAAATTTAGAGACGTTGCCACTCCAAATGTTCATGTAGACTACTTGTACCCAGGCCTTATGAGTTTGTATAGGTCTGATCAGCTAGCCAGTCAGATGCATTGTAATTTGACTCTAACGCAGTTATACCATTTTGATTCTCTTTGAGAACAGATGACAACCAACCAACCAATCAATCAGTCATACTGGAAGTATGCTCTGCTTTGTGGCCCCTCCTTCTGATTGGCTGGTTCTGTTCTAAGCTGTCATTATTAATTTATTCCTCCTCAAGTTGCATTACTTTCTCTTCTAAAGATTCTCTTCAATGTCCTCAATCTAGGTACCTTCGTCTTTTCTCCTCACCTGCCAGCTTTTTTGTTCCCTCTTATATGATTTCCTCTATTAGAATGTAAGCTCCTTGAGGAGTTTATTGAATTTGTATCCCCAGTGTTTAGCACAGTGTCTGGCACATAGTGAGGACTTAATAAATGCTTGTTGATTTGACTTGCCCTTAATAAGTGTGTCCGATTCCAAAGCTCTATAATTTTATGAATACGTCCAATTTTGTAGACGTCCAAGAAGGGAGAGAATAACGTGGTTTAGAATCATCAGGAAAGGCTTCCTGGAAGAGGTGGGATGTGAGTTGGATCCTGAAGGCTTGGCAGAGGAGAGAGAACTGGTCATTTCATATTGGAGAAGACACCACTACCCTAAGACCAGGGCTGGAGCCATGGGCTTCTGGACCAACTCTCAGTGTTCTAGCTGCTCTTTGAGCATTTGGGGCTCCTTTGATTGGAGAGGGAAGGATGAGAATGACTCTACCTGAGTCTGGTTCGATGTAGAGACAATGAGGTTTTCATTGCTACTAAAATATGTGCTCATAGTATGATTTCTTTCCTTCTATGGTTTGACATAGAAGTACCAAGTACTGCTCTTTGTACCTGTAGATCCAACTTCATTATGTGATAGTCTCCTGGTCCTTTTATTCTAGGTTCGTATTGCTCATGGCCCATGTGAAGGCTCAGGGGCTGTTAAACTTTGTCAGTCTAGAATGATAAGCTGAGGTTTATGAGGGAAAATAATAAATAGGTAATAAATATAATAAATATGTGTTAAATGTAAATTCTCATTTTTGGATTCAGAAAACCAACTGCATAAGTATAGGATGGAGAAGGAATGAGTAGACAGGAGTTCACATTAAAAAGGCCTGAGCCGTTATGCAGGAAGCAGTGTGTGAGCTGAGCCTTGTAGGAAGAGGTCAGAAGGGTAGAGTTGAGGAGGGAGTGTACTCCAGGCATCAGGGAAGAGTCTGCACTAGCCCATGGCATGGGACACAGCGTGTTGAGTTCAGAGAACAGTTAATAGGCCACTTCTGGCTAGAATATAGAGTGTATGAAGTAGAATAGAATTAGGGGCAGGAAGGGAAGTTATTACCCAGTCGTGGAGGGCCTTATACTTTGAACTAAGGAGTTTGTATTTTATCCAATAGGCCAATGGTCTCCAGTTTGTGAACCTCAAACTCTTAAAGAACTGAGGTTTTTTCTTTTTTGTATTTATTTAGTATTTAATTTTCTCCCAGTGATGTGTAAATAATAATTTTTAATATTTGTTTTTAAAACTTGGAATTCCAAGTTCTTTCCCTTCCTCCCTCTCCACCTCCCATTGATAAGGCAAGCAGTTCCATATAGGTTATATATGTGTAGTCATGTAAAACACATCCATAAGAGTTATGTTGTAAAAGAAAACATAGTTTAAAAACTCAAGAAAAATAAAGGAAGTGAAAAAAACAAGCAAAAATAAAAGTTGCTTCAATCTGTATTCAGAAGCCATCAGTTCTTTCACTGGGGGTGGATAGCATTTTTCATCCTAAGTCCTTTAGAGTTGGATCGTTGTATTGCTGAGAATGGCTAAATCATTCACAGCTGATCATCCTTCAATATCGCTGTTACTTCGTAACCATTACATATCACTTTGTATTACCCCATGTAAGTCTTTCCAGGTTTTTCTGAGAGTATCTTGCTCGTCATTTCTTATAGTACAATAGTGCTATACAATACAATAGTATTCCATCATAATACCACAACTTATTCAACCATTCCCCAATTGATGTACATCCCCGAACTGGGGTTATTTCAAGGAGTTCACAAGTCCACATATACACCAAGCATAGTCCTTTAATTCTACAGTTACTATTATGGTTTTTTTAATTAAATTTTATTTTATTTTATTTTCAAAGACCCACCTTGTTCCTTTTTTTTTTTTTTACCACCTCCCCTCCCCCAAAACCCACATTGAGTAAACAAGAAAATCAAAACCTTTTTTCCAAATGTGTATGCTCAGGGAAAATAAATTTCTTCATTGGCTGCGTCCAAATTAAAATATGTCTCAATCTACACTCTGAATTCATCTCCTCCATCAGCAGTGGGGTGGAGAAGGGAATGTGTTTCATCACAAATTATTCGGAATCATGGTTAGTCATTGTGAAGATCAGAGTTCCTAGGCCTTTCAAAGTGATTTGTTCTTACAGTATGATTGTTATTGTGTACAATGTTCTCCTGATTCTGCTTATTTCACTCTGTATCAGTTCATACAAGTCTTTCCAGGTTTCTCTGAAACCATCCCCTTCATTGTTTCTAACAGCACAATAGCATCCTACATTTATTAACAGATGAAAAGTGGGTTCTCATACTTGAAGAGACTGGGAATCACTCTTGTAGGCAAAGGAAAGTCAAGGAAGGTTTATGAGCAGAAAGTGATGTGGTCAGAGCTGTGTACAACAATAAGATTATTTTGGCAGCTGCTGGAAGGATAGAATGGCAGGCATTATGTAGAGATGAGTCTTTCTGAACCTCGGCTTCCTAATATGTAAAATAGGGGTGACAATATTTGCAGTCCAATGTGTTCTGGGAGAAGTTCCTGAAGGGAGATGCTTTTTAGGAAACCAAGACCCTCAAGGGCCCTTGGCTAGTGCAGTTGTAGTATAATGGAAAGAGTGTTTGATTTGGAATAGCAATGGTTCGAATCCTATTTCTACCACCTGTTATCTGTGTCACTTTGGGCAAGTCACTTGCTCCCTCTGGGTTCAGTTTCCTTATCTATAAAATTAAGAGGGTGGGACTAGATGATTGCTAAGATTCAACTCTAAATCTCATTAATCTCCTACGTTAGTATTGTCTGTATTATTATTGAAAATAATACAAAGCAGTAAGGAAGTCTAAGGGACAATCAAGATGTCTTTCTCAGGTGCCAGGTGAGTCAATCCCACCCCACCCCTCAAAATCCCTGCCATTGACCACCATCTTCCTTCATACCAAGACGGAAACAGCCCAGTTCCCTGAAACGAAGAGCCTTGGGAATAACAACGCTTCCATTCCAGGGCCTTCAACCTGCAGGTGGGTATGCCAGACTCAAGTCTCTCCCTATTCCAGTCCATCTGCCTTTCAATCATTGAAGTAAGTGATTTTGCTAAAATATAAGTCTGATCATGTCACACACACACACAACTCAATAGACTCCATTGGCTCTCTATTGCCTCTAGGAACAAATACAAAATGCTCTGTTTGGCGTTCAAAGTTCTCCATAACCTAGCCTCCTCCTACCTTTCCAGTCTTCTTACTTCTTACTCCCCAATACATACTCTTCCATCCGGTGACACTGGCTTCCTGGCTGTTCCACAAAAACATTCCATCTCTTGGCTCTAAGAATTTTCTCTTGCTGTCTCCTAGGAACCCTCTCCCTAACTTACTGACCTCCCTGACTTCCTTTAAATGCCAAGTAAAATCTCACTTTCTATAGGATGCCTTCCCATTGGGAGTCATTACCTCTTAATTCCAACACTTTCCCTCTTTTAATTATTTCCCATATTTAGCTTGCTTTGTATTTATTCATTTGCATGTTGTCTCCCTCATTGGACTGTCAACTCCTTGAGGGCAGGGGATGCCTTTTGCCTCTTTTTGTGTCCCTAGGGCTTAGTGCACAGTCTGGCACAAAGTAAACACTTAACAAATGTTAATCAAATGCATGAGTGAATGGATGGATCTTGAGAAGTCACCCCTCTGGAGATGCAGTCTGCCAACCCCACTTGCAATTACTATAATCACAACTATGGAAGATTTAGAAAAGAAAGTTCTGTCCATCAAAGTCTTTGGTGCCATTAAATCGTCAATACCAGAAACTCCTGTTCTTTATCAGTTAAAGAAGAGGCATTACCCTTTGCTTTGCAACTGTGCTCTAAGGATCATGGGAATTTTCCATTGGATTGCAGGTGAAAACTTCTGTATGTATGTATCTTCCCTATTAGAACATGAGGTTCTAGAGCAGTGATGACCTTGCTTTTTTATTTGCAATACCTAGCAGTTAGCACAGTGCCTTGCATATAGTAAACACTTAATAAATGTTTGTCCTTTCTTTTTCTTCCTTCTTTCTTTCCTTCCCTCCCTCTCTTTTTCTTCCTTCCTTCCTTCCTTTCTTCCTTCCTTTCTCTTTCTTTCTTTCTCTTTCTTTCTTTCTCTTTCTTTCTTTCTTTCTTTCTTTCTTTCTACCTTTCCCCTCCTTTCTTCTTTCTTTCCTTCCTCCCTTCCCCCATCTATTTCTTTTTCCCTTTCTATTACAGACAGGGTAGTTTAGGGTACCCCAGGTCCTCTCTAGTCACATAGAGATTCCTTTCTAGGACTCTTTGAGTCATCTGTGACTTCTGATAGCCTCTGACCTAACAGGAGGTACCACCATTCCTAAAATCTCTTTGCAAACACGAGGCCAGGAGAATTGCTGAAGGATCATTTTGTGTCCTTTTATTTTGCCCATAAGCAAATGCATTTGGAAGTAATTCTTGCTGAATTTTAGTCTGGCCCTGTAAACTCATATTGAACTCATTTGAGGGCTTTGCGTCCTGAGTTGAAATCTCAAACTTCAACAATAAAAAAAAGGTAAAAAAGAGCAATACCAGTTATTTTGAAACCCTGCCCTACAAAGATGAGCAAATAACTAGTTTGTTTGTTTTATTGGTAGGGAAGGAAGGCTGGCCACATGCAGGAGGCTTATGACCTGAGGTCACTGAATGTAACCTACTGACTTGCAGAGAAAGAGAGACAGACTGTTTAGGTGACTGATCTGAGGTGGAACACCTCTTAAGTGGTGGGGCCAGAGTTTGAATTCAAGTCCTCTGGCTCCAAATAGGACACCCCTTCTACTACATCACATTGCTATTGCTTAAAGAAAAAGTCTAGCTCTAACATTCTATGTGCTTGAAGATCAAATGAGGTAAGATGTATTAACTACTGAGCACATCTTAAAGGGCTGTATAAGCATCCTGCTGCTGCTGCTATCCTCACACCAGGCTCTCTGTTCTCTTCCAGCTTTGACACTGTGATTCTCAGAGGAAAGCCCAGCCTGGAGGGGAAGAGGCAGCTTAGCTTCCCTGGTAAGTGCTGTGCTCAACCTTGGGCTGGGCCCGTTCTCCTAGCTCCTGGCTTCTGCAAGGATTGAGATGGAGGATCCTGTGATTGGAGCTGCTCCCCCAGAAGGGATTTGGGGTCCTGCTCTAGCTGGGTGTGTGAAAGTCCTGCTCAGACCCTGGACCCAGGCCTCTTTTCCCAGAACTCATGGGCCTGTCCAAGTACAACACAGCACAGCACAGCACAGCTGCTGGGCCTGTAAAGCCAAAGCCCTAGTCTTCTGTACTTGCTCACTCCCTGCTTCTATGAGAGCTTTCCAAAGGCAAAATATCCCCTTAGTTACCCCACTGGTTAGGAAGATCTTGGTTCTTTCATACCTAAGGAAAACCTGAATATAGCTGGCAGAAGACCTGACTTTGAGTCTAGGCTTTGACACATAATAGTGACTCCAGACAAGTCACCTCCCCAATCTGCACCTCCATTTCATCAACTGTAAATCCAGGTTGGTGATTCTTGTTCTATGTACATCTCAGGGGGTACTCTGAGGAAAGTACTTTAAATCTTAAAATGCTATAGATACGGGAGTCATCATTATCATTACCCTAACAAAGACCTGGACCTTTGGTATCATGCTGGTATTGTGATGGCAGCCTCCAGCTCTGCCCTCTGCGACCTGTGTTCTTAGTTCTTTCTGGGTAATTTGGAACCCCTGGCTCCAGGAAGGGATGAGATCTTAGAACACAGAATGTTAGGGACCACTGAGTGAGGTTGGCAAGTCAGATCTGTGATGCCACATGAGTGATCTTTTTGTGCGCTGACTGCAGTGGGTTATGGGTCTGATGGAAACTTCTGAGTCAGGGGAAAATAAACCAGAGAGTTATTGATAAGTATTTAAGGTTAATCCCCAATATATATGAACCTTAAATTTTGGTAACAGGACCTATTTTGCCTTATCACCACTGTTGCTATTCTCCTGGGACCCATGCTCAGGGCCACCTCAAACTGTTCCTAGAAAGGAAAAGTGGTGTTCTAGATAAATGAGGCACATTCTCATTTTTTATGAACCTGGATCAGGAAGTTCTGATGCCCAGGAATCACAGGGGCCAAACCTTCTCTCTTCCAGTGTCTCACAATGCTCCTATGTCTCCAATGCTCCTGACTGTCTCAGCATAGAACCTCACCTCACAGTTCTCCAGACCAATCGAGCCCACTTGTTGGGAACGTCCCCTTGTCCCATTCTCATTTCCCATCCCTCACCCCATGTGCTATCTCCTCAAGGCCGATTCAGCTACAACCCTTTGATTCCATCCCCTTACAACTTGGCTAGCAGTTTGACTTGACTATTACCTCCTTTTACTCTCTGGTCTTCAGTCTCCTCATCTTTTGGTTCCTTCCTTGCTGCCTACAAATATGCCCAACTCTTCCGAACTTTAAAGAACCCTTCCTCGAGCCTACCACTCTTACCAGCTACTATTCTATAGCTCTTCTCCCCTTCTCAGCTCAACTCCTTGAAAAAAAAAAGCTTTATGCATTCAATGCCTCCATTTCCTCTCCTTTTCCCCTTTTCTAAACCCTCTGCAATCTGGCCTCTGACCTCATTATTTCATTAAAATTGCTCTCTCTAAAGTTACTAATTATCTCTTAATTATCAAATCTAATGGCCTTCTCTAATTCTCATCCCTTCTTGACCTCTCCGCACTCTTTGACACTTGATTACTTTTCCCTCCCGAATCTCTGTCCTTTCTGGGTTTTCATGACATTGTCCTCTCTTGGTTCTCCTCTTACCCCATCGACTGATCCCTCTTGATATCAGAAGCTAGGTTTTGAACTATGCCATGCCCACTGACTTGGCTGTCCCTCAAAGCTCTGTTATGGTCTCTCTTCTTTTTTCCAACCATGCTCTCTCACTTGGTATTTTCATCTACTCCCATGGGTTCAATTATCTTTATGCAAATAATTCCCAAATCTACATACCCAGCCATAGTCTCTAAACAATGTCACCAATTGCCTTCTGGAAGTTTTAAACTAGATTTCACATAGTCATCTCAAACTCAATATATCCAAAGCAGAACTCATCATTTTTGCCCTAAATCCAAACTTTTCTACTATTTTCAAATCACCATCATTTCTTCCATTCTTCACAACCTCAATAACATCCTCTGCCCCTCACTCTCCTTCATCCTACATATTCCAATCCACTGCCAAATCTTGTTGTTCTCTCTCCACGAAGCATCTCCTAAACATTCCCTGTCTTTACTCACACAGCCACCCCCCTACCTCAGGCCATCATTGTCATTGTAAGAGCCTCCTAATTGGCCTCCCTGCCTCAGATCTCTTCCAACTTCCCTCTCCATCCCCATCCATCCTCCACACATCAGCCAAAGGAAGTTTTCCAAAGCTTAGTTCTGACCATGTCACCTTTCATGGCTCAATATACTCCAGTGGCTGCCTATTATCTCTAGGACTCCTCTATTAAGCATTTAAATCTCTTTACACTTTGCCCCTTCCTGCATTTCCAGCCTTACCTGCATATTATTCTCCTCTCCCAAATTCTAAGGTGTAGCCATGCTGGCCATGCTGTCCCTCATACAGCATAATACATGTCCTATCTCCATGCCATTGCCAAGGCTGCCTCCTCCATGCTTGTAAGGTTTTTCCTCCTCACCTGCCCCTTTAGAATTCTGGGTACTGCCCCTTAATGAGGTGTCTGAGTCTCACTCTTTTTCTCTGCAAAGTCAGTGGGCTACATTCAGTGACATCAAATCATAAGCTATGATTTCGTTCGTAACTAAGGAAGTTTCATCATAGCTGAGCCTCCTACATGTGGCCACCCTTCCTCTCCTACCTTCCCTAGTCTCTTCATATGGTAATGTCTCCCCACCAAAGGTTACCTTCATCCATTCTGTAGATACCCTGGATGTACCAATTTGTAGGCTTATTGTCTCCCTCGTTAAAATGTAAGCTTCTTGAGGATAGGGACTGATTTTGCTTTTTCTTTGTGTACCTGTGCCTAACACAGTGTCTGGCATACAGTAAGCACTTAATAAATGCCTGTTGATCTATCAGATGATTGGCCAGGAAATTGTTCTAGATGATTTGCCCTTCAAGGCCTAGAGCAAATGCCATTCCCAAGGGGTAATACACTTTCTCTTCCATGATTTGTCACTCATTACATCTTGTTTACATTCCCTTTATATTCTATATTATATTTACATTCTCCTTATATTCCAGTTTGGATTATTTGTATCTGTGTGAATGTTTCATGTCTCTTATTGGATTAAGCTCCAAGGCAGGCACTGAATCTAATTTATTGCCTCTCTGAATGCAGAGAAACAGGTCATAGATTTAGCACCTAAAGGGACCTTAGAGGTCACCTAAACCAACCCCCTCATTTTACAGATGAGGAGCTGAGGCCAAGAGAGCTTAAATGATTGCCCAGGGTCACTCAGCTACTTACTAAGTATCTAAGGCAGCATTTGAATCCAGGCCTTCCTGACTTCAAGTTCAATATTCTATCCACCGTACCATGCTACTTCTAGACATAGAGGCGGAAAACAGTAGGTGCCTAATAAATATTTGTTGGATGAATGATTGAGTCAGTAAATGAATGCACATTACAAGGAAGCAGATACTGGTTCAGTATCTTTTGAATGTTCCAGACTTTATAATTTTCATCACTATAGGGAAATTCAGGTGTGTATTCTCTCTCCATCGCAGATCAATAACTCATGTCTCTAATTCATAGTCTTACAGAGTTATCTTGTAGCAGCACTTGACAGATTAAGTGACTTGCCCATGATCTTGCAGTATATTTTGGAGTTTTTTCCAATTAATATTATCTTTTTCCAATTACATATAAAGATAGTTTTCAACATTTTGAGTTCCAAATTTTTTTCTCCCTCTCTCCCTCCTCCCTCCCCAAACCAGCAAGCAATCTCCCAGTATATTTTAGAAGTAATACTTGAGCCCAGTTCTTCATGATTCCATGACTGTATCTCTATCCACTCTACCACACTGCTTCCCTTAGTTTTGTATAAGGGAGAATTAGAAAATTTCAGAGCTGTCTAGAAATAGAATGGGCCGCCATGAGGAAATGAACAAATAGAAGCTAAACGATGATCAATCAGTGATATTTTAGAAGAGGTTTGTGTTCTAGGTATGGTTTGAGTTAAAAGACTTCCAGCTTTGAGACACTATTATGATTTAGTGATTCTATCCACATGATTTCTCCACCCCCAGAATCTTCACTCTGAGATCTGGGCAGTTTACTTTTTAAACAAGGCCTGTTTGAATGTGGTGGACAGATTGTGCCAGAAGATGGCAGCAGAGAGCAAGGTACTCTTGTGGGTGGAGCTCTCACTGGATTTCAGGGCTTAAGTCTCTGCCATCCATTCAATCCCTAGGTTGGCCCTGAACCTTTTCGGTTTGAAGAGTCAGGAGGGGCCACAGCACAGCCCACATCCCCCTCCCCTGGTCTATCCTTCAGTATCACTTAATTACTCATCTGACGATCTTCTCAAACTAGCAGCTAATATTTCCTGAATACTTCCAAAGCATCCAACCCTTCTCTCAGTCATTATTAACAATTAACATTTCAGTAACCTTTAAGATTTACAAAGCATCTTCCTCACGACAACCCTGTGTCATCGATGTGCAAAGAACCTTATACGTACTTTACAGGTGAGGAAACTGAGCCTCAGGGAAGGGATTGACTATTGACCCTTCTAGAAAGAGTCACTTGCATAGCTTATGTCAGAGTCAGGAATCTAATTCAGATCTGACTCCAAGCCTAGCATTCCTCCCACCATACCAGGAATGTGAAGGACTCCGGGAGAATTCGACTTATTCTGGCTCCTTAGAATAAGATTAGGAGCGACTAGGAGAAATTTCAGGGGGACGTATTTTAGCTCAGTACAAGGAGGATCTTCATTAGAATTCGAGCTGTTGAAAACAAGACAGGAGGATTTAGAAGTGAGGAGAACCATAGCAATATGATTTCTATGTGATATATAAGGAATTTTTTTTTAACGGTGAGAGCTGTCCTCAAGTAAACAGGCCTCCTTCAGGAATGAGTATGCACCTCAATCACTAGAGGTCTTCAAAAAGTTGGCTGAGCACCTGTCAGGGCTAATGTAAGAAAGTAGTGGGGCTGGACTAGCCACCTCCAAGGTGACGTCCAGGTCCAGCTTGGGGATTCTGAGATTCCATAAAACCTTTGGGCAGGCCCTCAGTCAGTTATGAGCACAAAGGAGTCTCCTAGGGAAACTCAGACCTCTTTGGGGTTGGCCTTCATTAATCTAGCCTCTGCCTTTCTAACCTTTTTAAAAAAATTGATTTTCACAAAGAGAGTTAATACTGTTATCCCCATTCAACCAAGAAGGAAACTGAGCCCAAGAGTGCTGAAAAGAGTTGGAGACTCTTTCTGCTCTCCCTGCCTCACCAAGGCAGTCCCACAGCTGCTGCTGTCTACCAAAGTCTCTGTCCTCTTCCTTAGGTCATATTTGGAAGATGGAGCATACCACAATGGAAGAAGGACCCTGACCCGCTCCAGGATGTCAAGCAGAGGACAACCAGGATGCGGAGGGGACTGGAGACCATCAGTGGAAGGAGGTGAAGTATGTTTAGATTTAAAAAGAAGATTCAAGGGGAGATCTGAGAGTTCTCATTGAGGATCCTCACTGAGGATCTTACGGAAAAGGGTTGGTTGAACTTGTTCTGCTTTATCCCAGGTACACTAACTCTCAACATAAAGAAAAAAATCTCTAACAAGAGAATAGTTCAGAGAATCTCCAAGTAGAGATTGGATGGTGAATTGGCACAAATATAGCAGCTCAGGTAGAGGGATGAACCAAATGATGTCTCATGTCTAAAAGAAAGTTACAGATTGGGTGTTAGGAGGGACAGATACTTGTTCTACACTAGTGAGGCTTCTCCTTATCCCCACTCTCAAAGGCCTTCAGCCTTACTTGTCAATGGAAAAAGAGGACAAAGGGCTTGGTAAATGTCCTCTACCTTCCCTTTGAACACAATATCTATGAAAATATGAGCTCCAGTTCTGCTATTTACCACCTGGAGACCCCAGACAAGTCACATACCCTCTCTCAATCTCAGTTTCAACCTCTGTAAGATGGTAATAAGAATTTCTGCTCTATCACCTTCAAAAGACTTGTGTAAGAAAAAAACTCTTTGTAAAATTTCAAGCATGAATGAAATGAGCTGTTATCATATTCTACATAAGAACAGTTTCTGCTAAGGAGACTGACCCCGTTTTCTGAGAGAAGATAGGAAAACACTGGATGACCTCTCAGGTCCCTTCAGCCTCTGAGATCCTGTGATTTTTGTGAAACTGAGCTTGAGTCTCCTCTGGTAAGACCAAGACCTTTAAACTCAGCATCTTTTATCTACCTCCCCTTTACTGTTATTTATAACTGCTTAAAGGGCCTTCAGAGCCCCAGGGAAGAGGCAGGACCACTGTTTGATGGGGCTATGAATCTTTCGTTCCTTCCTTACGTCCTCCTGCCTCTCCAGGCCAACCCCGGAAAGAGCCACTGCTCCCCCTGGGAGCAGAAACACCAAGCCAAGGTTAGGGATGGTTCCTATAAAAAGGCAAATTGAGTCCGGGTTGGGCTCACCCCGGCCGGATCCATCTGCCAGCCTGAGAGCACACACATGGTCCTCAGATGGGCGAGCTGGGACGGGAAGATCTACGGGGCATCTGTCAAAGGGCGAGTGTTTCTGATCTGTGACAAACACTGAGCAGGACGCCTGACCCCCTTCCTCCAAACCCCTTCCCCCAGCCCAGTCTTTAGCCTTGAATCTATATGTTGTCTACGATTTAGAGCTGAAAGGGGCCTTAGAGATCATCTAATCCAATACCCACATTTTTACAGAGGAGGATATTGAGACCCATAAAGGACAAGTGACTTGCCCAAGGTCACACTGCTAGGAAATAGCAGAGCCAGGATTTGTTACTCAGGATGCTATCCCTGGAAATATATAAATATTCTTAGGGGTACAAATATATACCTTCTAAGTCTTTGGTTCAGATTGGAAAAGCAATCTAGCTGAATTAATGTTAGACTCTGACTCTTAAGTCATTCTAGTTTAATGGAAAGAGCCCTGGATTTGCTGTCAGAGGCCCTCAAGTGCTGCCTATGCCACTTACAGTCTAAGAAAACCCTTCCCTTCTCTGGACATCGCTTTTGTCACCCATAAAATGAGGGGGCTCAATCAGATGGTCTTCAAGGTGATTTCCAGCTCTCACTCTATGGTTCCTAAAACCAGAGGTGTTGAACAGGAAGCCCACAGGTTGCATCTGGCTTAAACGTGGCTCAAACCCGATCAAAATGTAATTGGGAGATATTTAACAAAATAAAAAAAAATACACTAAAGCACAGATAACATCATTACATTTTAAAACTAAATCAATGTGCAGCCCTCAGATGTCCGTATGTACAGTGGCCTTCATTTCTATTTGAGTTTGACATAGTTGCTATAAACCTTTCTAAGTATGTCTTACTAACATGAACATTTTTTTGTTGACCTCCCAAATATTAGTGATGGTGTTATTACTATAGATTTATTAGGAAAATACACAGTAATTACCAAAACTCTAACAAATTTAATAATGTTTTTACTTATTTTTTTAAAAAATAAATTTTATTTGATTAAGTTCAGCAGCCACATGCATTAGAAAAATGGTAATGTATATGGACAAGATATTATTTATGAATGCTGTTGAAAGGATGTTTGCTTCTTTATGGACCCCTTGCAAAGACTTTGCAGTCCTTGGTATACAGGTGAAGAACCATGGGTGCAAGAGAAAGGGTCCTAAGCTTGGGGCCAGATCACAGAAAAGAGGATTTGACAGCAAAGGATATAGATGAGAATCCCAGAACTTAGACTTATGACTATGTGACTGGACAAATCACTTTCCATTTCTAAGACTCAGTTTCTTAATCTGTAAAATATTTGCACATTATCTACTTCACAGGGTCGTTATAAACCTGAAAATGCTGTCAAAATGGAAGATCTGATTAATATTAAGACCTTCGATGTCCTGGCTATATGATCTCTGGTAACTCACTTAGTATCTCTAGACTTCAATTCTCTCAAGTATAAAATGGAGATAAAAATCCTGGAAAGACTTGCCTTCTAGAATTGAATGTATGTGAAGTACTTTGTATTTTCAAAGTGCTATAAGAACATGAGCTGTCATATCATCAAAAAGAGGTATATGTTTATAGGAGATGGGAATGAGCCAAGACCAGCCAGGATCTCCCACATACAGACCCTAAAAATCAGATCCGACTCTAACCATCACTCTTCCAATAATGTCTGTTTCCACAATGTGTTAAGGTTTACAAAATCTTTCATTACAACAACCTGAAAGGTAGACCATGTAAGGTTTCTTGACCTTCATTTTGGGAGTCTGTGGCAGGTGAAACTGTGATTTTATCAGGTCCAGGGAACTCCCTCTATGGAAACTCCATCTGCCCATGGAAATTGCTCAGTGCCTCTCCAACTTATGACTTTGGAGAATCCCTGCAGTGCCTGGGGATGCTTACAGGTGAAGTAACTTATTTGTCTGTGATCACAGTGCTGGTGTGTGTCAGAAGTGACTCCTCCCCACTCCATAGCCAATATCCCCTATACTAGGTTGTCCCATCCCCACTTTACAGAGAAGAAAGCTGAGGTCCAGAGACTAGAAGCAACTAGCTTAGAATCATACAGCTCATGAATGTCAGAGGCAGGATTCAAACTTAGATCTTTTTATTACTAAACCACTACAACCAGCTACTGTGTGTGTTCATCCTTCGTTCCAAAGAAGACCATGCCATCAGAGAAATGATGACCTGACTTGCACTTGACTTTCTTTTGAGTGAGGGAGGGCTGTGCAGGTCACCAGCCTCACTTCTCCTCCAGAGCCATCTGAATCCAGCAACCAGATATTCATCAGGATGACTGGAGATGACCCAGATGAATCAGTTGGGGTTAAATGACTTGCCCAAGGTCACACAGCTAGTGAGTGTCAAGTGTCTGAGGTGAGATTTGAACTCAGGTCCTCCTGACTCCTGCACTGGTGCTCTATCCACTGCACCACCTAGCTGCCCCACAACCAGCTAAGTGGCTCAGTGGATAGAGCATTGACCTTGGAGTCAGGAAGACCTGAGTCCAAATCTGGCCTCAAATACCTACTAACTGGGTGACCCTGGGGAAGTCATTTAACCTGTGATTGCCTCAGTTTCTTCATCTGTAAAATGATCTGAAGAAAGAAATGGCAAACCACTCTAGCACCTTGGCCAAGAAAATGCCAAATGGGGTCATGGAGACTCAGATAAGACCAAAACAATTCAACAGTAACAACACAAGTAATCACTTGAGATGTTACGTCCAAGAAATCACCTCTGGTGTCAGCTTTGATGCACTAAGGAAAGCAGACACCATCAATCCCTTGGCCTGGACATGACCAAAGGTGTCAGCTTGGTGAGTAAAACCTGCCTGAGTTTTTCTTCCAAGAGCCTTCTAGCACTCAGGCTCACATCTACACCCTTAGTAGAAGATAACCCAAGCACAGGTAACTCAGATGTCATAGGACACTGAGTGGTTTAGGTGCACACAGAATGCTCTATTAGGTCAGAAGTGGAAAAGTTTGTTTCAGACTCCCCTGTATAGTATAATAGGAAGAATGTTAATGATAAGAACTACCATTTCTATGAAGTTTTATCTTTTACAATCTGCTAATAATAGCTAACATTTTTTATTAGAGCTGGATCCTTGCAACAATTCACTGAGATAGATATAATTATCCCCATTTTACAGATATGGAAAATGAAATCAAAAGAGGTTAAGTGACTTGCCCAGGGTCATACACTTGTGAGGTATTAAGAGTAGCCTTCTAATTCATCTCCCAGCCTCGTCTCTCCCTGTGCCAATTCATCATCCACTCAACTATGAAGGTGATCCTTCTAAAGACCAAGTTCAACCATGTCACTACACTACTCAATGAGAATTATCTCTAGGATCAAATGAATAGAATTTGAAAAGTAAAGACCTTCCTAATCCTTCCTGAAGCCCTTGCCTACCTTTTAGTCTTCTTAAATCTGACCTCTCCCATTACATTCAGTCGTCAATAAGTTAGTCAGTCAGTCAATACACTTGATGCTTATCTGGAACTATGCCTGAAGAGCAATCAAACTATGTACACCCTTTGATCCAGCAATAACACTACTTAGATCTGTATCCCAAAGAGATTTTTTAAAAAGGGTGAGGGAGGAGCTATTTGTACAAATATATTTATAGCAGCTCTTTTTGCAGTGGTGAAGAGCTGGAAACTGAGGGGATGCCCATCAATTAGGGAATGACTGAACAAGTTGTGGAATATGAATGTAATGGAATACTATTGTGCTATAAGAAATGATGAGCAGGCAGATTTCAGAAAAACCTGGAAAGATTTACATGAACTGATACTGAGTGAAGTGAGCAGAACCAGAAGAACATTGTACACAGTAACAGCAACATTGTATGATGATTAACTATGAATGACTTAGCTGTTCTCAGCAATACAATGATCCAAGATAATTCCAAAGGAATTAATGGAAAATGCTATCTACCTCCAGAGAAAAGTACTGATGCAGTTTGAATGCAGATCGAAGCACAAAAGCTTTCCTTTTATTTTCTTTTGCTTTTATTCTGTTTCTTCTTTCACAACATGACTAATATGAAAGTATGTTTTACATGATTGTACATATGTAACCTATGTCAAATTGGTTGCCATGAATTAAAGAATGAATATTAAAAATTGTCTTTACATATAATTGGAAAAAATAAAATACTATTGAAAAAGACACTTAATGTTCCCCACAAATGATCCTCTGTTTCTCCATGTCTTTTCATCCATTGTCCCCCATGCCTAGAGTGTTCCTCTTCAAGAAGACAGCTAAAAGTTTCCCTGTTCCCCACTTGTGTCTTTCCTCTGAGACTACCTTACATCTTCTTTTCTTCTTTGTGTGTATATATATATATATATATCTTATACACATGTATATATATATGTAAACATATATGTATCTTACATGTATTTGGTTATTTACACGGTGTCTCTCTGGCTAAAATGTAAGTCTCTTGAGGGTAGGGATTATAATTGCTTTTTTAAAAGATATTCCTAGTGCTCAGTTCAAAGTCTGGCATATAGTAAGAACTTAATAAATGTGTGGTAGCTGACAAAAGAGTGCCACCAACATTTCAACCTTTGCCCTCTGACTTCAAATCCACAACTCTCTCCACTAGAAGATGTTGGATCTGAATCCTGGTTCTTCCAGGGTCCTACCCTGAGTCATCTCTGGCTTTCATTTTCCTCATTTGTAAAATGAAGAGACTGAATCAGATTATCATATCTCAAACACCCCTTTTAACATTAAAAAAAGTTTCATGGACCCCTGCCTAATAGTAATCATATTATTGTCATGCACTGATTTGGAAAATATAGAATAACAAAAACTGTATTTATCAGCAGCACTTTTATACTAATCCAATGCTAGCTTTAAGCTAGAACTTTTTAAAATCACAATAACATATATTTAAAAGTTGTAGCCTTATAAGTAATACTAATAACAACATGAGACAGCAGGTAGATAAAGAGCCGGACTTGGCATGAGCAATATCTGGGCCCAAGTTCCACCTCAGACACATACTGACCATGTGACCCTGGGTGCCTGACTTAAAATCTCCATGCCTGGAGCAGTTCTCCAAGATTAGAGATTGGGGAACAGTTGTTGGTCTGCATTGGTTGAGGGAGACTCCTCACTGGGAGGAATGTGTAGCTACAAATGCATATGGAATCTCAGGTCAAGACAATACACGTGTGTATATATTGTGCATACATATATGTCACATATATGTATACATGTGTATGTGTATGCATGTGTGTATATATGTATCATTATTATCCAGTTATTTTTCAGTCTTGTCCAAGTCTTCACCCCATTTCTCCACAAAGATACTGAAGTAGTGTTGCCATTTTCTTCTCCAGTTCATTTTACAGATGAGGAAATTGAGGCAAACAGGGTTTAAGTGACTTGCCCAAGGTCACACAGCTAGGAAGTATTTGAGACCAGTTTTGAACTCAGGAAGAGGAGTCTTACTAACTCCAAGACCAGGGCTCTATCCACTGTGCTTCCTAGCTTGTCCAATATCCATGTGTATGTATGTATATGTGTGCATGTGTATTTGTGTGTGTATATATATATATATACACATACACACACAGTCTTTGTGTATACACACATATCCATATGTACATACATGTATATATCTAGACATAGATATAAGTGCATGACTTTAGGTGGTACATGCATATATATATGAATGTATACAAATTCTTTTTGTTGTTGTTGTTCAAAATATTGATTTCATCTATCGGTAACACAGTGGATAGTGTACAGGCCTGGAGTCAGGAAGACTGGAGTTCAAATCTGCCCTCAGACTCTAACTAGGTGAGCGACCCTGAGAAGTCACGTAACTTGTGTGCCTCAGTTTCCTCATTTGTAAAATGAGGATGATAGTATCACCTACTTCCCAGGGCGGTTGTGAGGTTTGAATCAGATAACAATTAAAAGTGCACAGGACAGTGTCTGGCGCCTGTTAAGTGCTATATAAATATTGATTGCTATTATTATTAGCTATTACCAGGTGCAGACTGGCAGCTGCCCTGCAGAGTTGCCAGGACACTGAGAGATGGAGTCACTTTCCCTGGGCCGCAGAGCCAGCTCTTGACCCCAGGCTCACCCTCTGTCCACTGCACCACTGGTCTCTCCCTCCATAATGTGCATAGATGACCGTATTCATCTCTCTCTATGTGGACATCGCATTATTCATCTCCTCCACAGAAGGGATGCTCACTTATTTGTTCTGCTGAGTCACAGAGCGTATTTTGTTGGTGCTAAATCAGTGACCAGGTGCTTGGTGCACACTTGGATTCATACTAACCTGGCAGCTGCCTCAAAGTCGGTGGCCCCTGAATTGGGAAGCCCTGGACTCACTGATCTTGAAAGTCCCTCTCAGTTCTAAATCCTCCAAGCCTCTGATCTTTCAGTCTGCTCCCCGACCAATTTAATCATTCAGGTCTGGGAGCCTAACAGGTCTCAATCTTGTGGCCCCAGCCAGCTGCCATGCAGGCCTCTCCAGCACTGGAATGGAGCCTTGTGCAGCCCTGGGGAACAGGTGACAGAGGCATCAAACAGGGAAGGAAAAAAATCACCAGGTAATTTCTTACTCTCAAGGAGGTCAGAAAGCTGAGCGTCTGAGTGCTTGCGGCTGGGGTGTCCTGTAAATCACACAGCTGGGAATAGAGCCGGGCCCCTGGGTTCTGGCAGAGTTATGAGTGATGTACAGTCACCCTCTCCTTCCCTCCTCCCTTCTTGGAGCACCACGGTGCGCCCGCTCCCTGATGCATGAACCCCTCCGAGGGAGGTGGGGAGCAGATGCAGATGGAGGGTGGGGTGGGTCACACACTGTTACAATTTCCACATCCCTCCTTTGCCCTGAGCCAGGGTTGGGAGTGCCCTCTCTGCAGATGTCCACAACCTTGAAAGCACTGAGTTATTGGGAGCTGGGGGCAGCAGATGGGGGATGGGGAGGAAAGTGGGGGGGGCCTTCAGCTCTAGTCTAGTTCATGTACAGTCTGGAAATGTATTCCAATTACAATTATGTTTTTGAGGGAGTTGACAAAGTAAGAAAGACAGTAATGGATAGAACATTGGAACTTGGAATTAAGAAGTTGTTGTTCAGTCTTGTCTGAATCTTTGTGACTCCATTTGGGGTTTTCTTGGCAAAGATACTAGAGATATTTGCCATTTCCTTCTCCAGTTCATTTTACAAATGAGGAAACTGAGGCAAACAGGGTTAAGTGACTTGCCCAGTCAGGGTCACACAGCTAGTAGAACTGGAGGGAACCTTAAGGCTTATTTAGTCCAAAACTTTGATTTTAGAGATGGGGAAACTAAGGCCCAGGGTCACATAACTTCTCCAAGCTCACATCTAGTAAGTTGCACAGCCAGAATTCAGGTTCAAGTCTCATGATGCCCCCTGGTGATAACAATAATTCTGACACCATTGGAACAACGTACTAGTTAGGAGCAATGAACTTTTGCCCTGGGCTCCTTGGTTTAGGCTGCATCCACCTTCCCGGAGTAGAGTCTGACGACTGTGGTGCCAAACCAAGCACAGGTTCTGGGAAGCTACTGGGAAGCACATTCTGGCTCAAGAAAAGGAAGAATGTTGTGGGACAGTCAGAGGTCTCCAGGAGAGGAATGAGCAAGTCATGAAAAACTGATCACCAGAGGTCCTGTCATCGTGGGATTTTTAGCTAGAATAGACCTTAGCTATTTTCTAGCCCAGGAGTGGGGAATCTGCAGCCTTAAGGTCACATGTGGCCTTCTAGGTCCTTACGTGTGGAGTCCAAGTTTTACAGAGCAAATCCTTTTACTGAGGGGATTTGTTCTATGAAGTTTGGATTCAGTCAAAGGGCAGGACTTGAGGATCTAAAGGGCCACATGAAGCCTCAAGACCACAGGTTCCCCACCCTTGATCTAGCCCCTTATTTTACAGATCAGGAAACTGAGTTCCAGAGAAATTGTATCCCTTCAAAGAAAAATTGGATGTCTCACTTATTGAGGATCTAATATAGGAGATTCTTACGTTGGTCAGGAAGGTGGCTTAGATGGCATCTAAAAAGTCTTCTAAACTCAGGATTCTGTTATCTGGATGGTCTCATATGAGAAAGAAATGCCTTCTCAATTTCTCACCTGCAATACTCTTACACACCAGCCTTTCTCACAGGAAAATACAGGAATCCTACAGCTTAGAGGGTAGGAAGACTCCTTTTTCTCTTAGAAACAGAAACCCAACCTCTTCCTGGTATTTGTCCCACTTGTGTTCCATTTGGCCTTGTCCGTACTCAATAGGTATGGTTGCTTTCCGACCTCTCTCCTCCTACTGCACCCCACCTTTTCACTCCTTAGCTTGGATTTCTATGAAGTCGGGTTTGGGTGAAACACTGAATTATTCCCCGGAACATTCAATAAAAAAAGGCCTTGTGTGCTTTGAAACTCTGTTTACTTTTCAAATCTGCCTCCTTTTCCCACTTCCCGTCCTCACTACCTACATCAAACAGGGGTTGTTTCCTCATGCTACTGAATCTCAACCAGACACTTACACCCATTTCTTCTCTGATAGACTTTCCATCACAATCTACTCAGAAGCTCTTCCATAGCCTCTTCTCTCCTCTCCCCCAGCATACCTTCTCTCCACAGCTGACCTTGCTTTCCAGTTTGCTAAATCCATTTATCATAAGCTTCGCAAATTCCATCCATCATGCCTCAGACTTTTCTAGGTTCTTACTCATCCTTTGCTCCTTCCCAATAGTGTTAGATTTGCCTGTTCATGCTAAGGCTGATCTCTCCCTTGTGTCCTAGATCCCAACCCTTCCTTTCTCTTAATCAATCATTTTCTATCTCTGTCTCTGGTTCTCTCTGTCCCTCTCTCTATCCCATTCTCTGTCTCTCTGTCTCTTGGTCTCTGACTGTCTATCTCCTGTGTCCATGTCTGTTTTTCTGTCCATTTCTGTCTCTATCTGCCTTTCAACCTGTCTCTGTGTCTGTGTTTCTGTCTGTCTCTGTCTTTATCTACCTCCTTGCTTTCCTGCCTATAATTATCTCTCTGTCTCTGTATGTCTTTATGCTTCCCTGCCTGCCTGCCTGCCTGTGTGTCTCTTGGGCTCGTCTTTCTCTCTTTGTGTCTCTGTGTCTCTCGCTCTTTTCCTGTCTCTATCTCTTTCTCAGTTTTGTCTCTTTCTGTCTCTATCTCTTTCTATCTCTCCTTTCCCCCTCCCTCTGACTCCTTTCCCCCTTGCCAACAAACATGTTCAAATCTCTCATACCCTGAAAAATCCCTTCCTTGACTGTACTATTCTTGGTGTCTCAAGCCATTTATTTCCCTTCTTTTCCTTCTTTCCCCTGCTAAACAACCCCCTAGAAAGAGTCTGCTACACTTGCTGCCTCCACTTCCTTACCACCCACCCACTCCTTAGATCTCTGCCGTCTGTTTTCTATCCTCACCACTCTATTGAAAATTCTCTCCTAACATCTTGCAGCGACCCTTTAATTTTCAGATTCAATGTCCTTTTTTTCAGTCTTCATGAACCTTGACCTTTCTACAGCATTTGACACTGCTGACCACCTTTCAGTTCTGTATATTTTCTCCTTCCTTGGCCTGCAACAAGATACAGCTCTCCTCTCCATTCATTCCCTTTTATTCATTCATATGGCCATCACCTTAGTTCAGGCCCTAATCACCTCTAAATCAGGACTATTGCAATAACCTCCCAATGGTCCAGTCTTTCCCCTCCATAATGCATCCTCCACACAGCTGCCCAAGCGATATTCCTAAAGCCCCTGGGTCTGTCTGTGTCATTCTCCTGCTCATTAAACTTCAGTGTCTCCCTTGGTGTTCTAGGACAAAACACAAAGTCCTCTGTTTGGCAATTAAAGTCGCCCACAACCTGGTTCCAGCCTGCCTTTCCAGGCTAATTACATATTATTCTCCTTCATTCATTGTCCATTGCAACCAACTAGCTTAGTGGATATTCCATACACACAGGCCTCCATTTCCTATCTCTGTGGCCTTGCACGGACTGTTCTGGGTGCCAGGAATGTATTCCTTCCTCACTTCCAGTCTCCTGGAACCCCTAGCTTCCTTCAAAGCTCAAGCACTACTTCCTCCATGAGACTTTTCCTGATTCCCCCTAATTACTAGTGCTTTCCCATCCTCCAAATTACCTGTGATTTACTGTGTGTCTATGTTGTATTTACTTATACATGTAAATAAAGTGTCTCATTTCTTCTTATAGAATGTAAACTCCTTTGTTTTTGTCTCTTTAGCAGTCCGTATGGTGCTAGGAATATTCCAGGTGCTTTATAATCCTTTTTTTGATTATTGATTCTGATCTTTTCTGATCGCTACTGATCCATCCCCTTTCCTCTCATTCCCTCATGGCTCTGTCCTCAGCCCTGTTCTCTTTTCTCTTTACACTCTCTCCCTTTTTGGAGATCTCATCCCTTCCTGTGGCTTCCGTTATCATCTCAAAAGAGATTGTTCTGTTTGTTCAGCCTTAATCTCTCCTCCGAGCTCTAGACCTGCATCTCTAATTGTCTGCCAACATTTCAGACTCATAATATACAAAACTGAACTCGGCCTTTGTCCCCCAAACCTCCCCTCCTTAAAAATCTATTTCTGCTCATGGCAGCACTATTCACCTTGACCTCAGATCTCAGTCACCTTTCATGCTTCCCTCTCCACTAAGAGGATTCTGTCTCTGTGATATCTCTCCTGTCCAGCCCCTCCTCTCCAATTTTGCTGAGATCCTCATTTGTTCTCTCGTAAACAATCCCTCCTAACTTTTTTCTTTCTTTTCCAATCACAGAGCCGCCAAAACATTCCTCCCAGTACAGATTCCTGATCAGCTTATAGCCCTGCACAGAAACTTCCAGGGGCTCCTTCATGCCTCTTGGACAAAATACTTCTTAGCTTAGTGCTGAAGACCCTCCACAATCAGTCTGTCCCCTACCTTTCTTTCCTTATTACATAGCTCTTACTTCTGTTGTTGTTATAGTCATGTCCAACTCTTCTTGTCCCATTTAGGGTTTTCTTGGCAATGACACAAGTGGTTTGCCATTTCCTCCTCCAGTTCATTTCACAAATGAGGAAACTGAAGCAAGCAGGGTTAAGTGACTTGCCCAGGGTCTCAGAGGTAATAAGTGTCAGAGGCCAGATTTGCATTCAGAGTCTTCTTGATTCCAAACCTAGTGTGTTATCCACTATCCCACCTATATGCCACCTAGCTGTTCTCATTTCCTTTTAGGACATCTGTAATCTAGCTAACCTGGAGTACCAGCTGGTCCCCAGTATCAGCCTGACCTCTCTACCTCTGTACTTTGTCTAGATCTATTCTTTTGGTCCTAGCACATCTGTGTGTGTGTGTATGTGTGTGTGTGTGTGTTAAGATCATGGGAGTATAGGTGTACAAATGGAAGGAACCTTCAGGGTCATCTAGTTTTCCTCCCCACCAATCCACCCACCCCCTGCCCTGGCTGACTTTACAAGTGATGGAATTGAGGCCAAGGGAAGTTGTTACATCCCTAAGAACAGCCTGGTGTAAGCTGCAAAGCTGGGGTTTGAATCTGAATCTCTTAACTCCAAATCTAGTAGTCTTTCCACTGCACCATGCTAATTTGCATACTCATCATATCCCTCTTCAGACTCCAATTTCCTTGAGGGTAGGCACTATTTCCTAATAATAACTGTCATTTATATAGCACTTGAAGGTTTATAAAATGTTTTAAGTCCTTTGATTATATTATATCCTTTGATCCTCACAACAACTCTGTGAAGTAGGATCTGTTATTATCTCCTTTTCTACAGTTGAAGAAATTGAGGGTGAGAGGTTAAGTACCTTGGCCCAGGCCACAAAGACAGTAAATCTGTGGCAGAATTCAAACTCAGGTCCTCCTGACTCCAAGCCCCCCTGAGCCACTAAGCAGCCTCATTCCATATTGGATGTATTAATAAGTGTGCTCTATATTCCAACATTCTATGTTCTAAGGTTCCTTCCTGTTCTAAAACGCCATCATTTTATTTCTCTGGTCATTATGCGCCTATGCATTTGGTTAGATGGGAAGTAGGGGTCGTGTGGGGTGGGTGAGGGGGTGTTTTTACTTCCAATGGTTCTGATTCTGATTCTGAGCTTTCTGAAGTTATAAGCTAATGGGAAGCTGTGCCGGCTATCCCTACAACCTAACGTATTGCTAATGGGTTTCACTTAATAACAATAAGCTGAGATAACAGACAGATTTAATTAAAAAAAAAATCCAAGCCCTCTTTCTTCTCCTCTGCAGCGTCCAGGATATGGAGTCTGCGGCAATGAACACTTAACAGCGATAACATGGAAACTAAAAATGAAAACCTCTGTGGCCAGAGTGGTTTCCCCTTTTTCTAAAAAGAGATCTCTCCTCCTGACTCCCTCTCCCCCCCATGGAGCCCATGTTATTTATAGTGTTAATTTTGTCCACTGGCCGCTGCTTGAACTAATTTCATTTACACCGACCTTCTAGTACAGCTCACCGCCACCACTCCTTACTCCCAGGGAATGTTTTGCCAGGGCTCAAGAAACATCTTTGCCGCAAAGGCAGGAAGGGGTATTGGGTAGTGGAGGATTCGGTCAGGTCCTGGGAAGCCGACCAAAACATGCTCATGGGAGGGGATCTGAAGGACAAGGAGGCCCTGGCTTAGGGAAGTATGACTGACAAGGAGGTCCTGGATGGAAGAAGTCTAAGGGGAGAGGATACCTAGGCTTGGGGGTATCTACTATTCCACAGTCTACATTCCAACATTCAGTGTTCTAGGGACAAAGGACATCTTGGTGAAGGAGAATCTAAGGCTCAAAGAAGCCTCCATTTGATGGAATCTGAGACAGAGAATCCCATTTGGGGGACATTTAAAGGACAAGGAGGCCTCCAAAGGAAACCACATTTAGGGGATTCTGAAGGAAAAGGAGTCACTAATTTGGGGAGCTGAGCTAAAGAACAGGAAGGCAACAATTTAGGGGAGCCCGAGGGAAAAGGATGCTTAAGTCTGGGGAATTCTAAGAAGACAACGAGGTCACAGTTTTGGGGGAGTCTGAGGCCAAGGAGGGCTGCTTCGCAGCTGGCTGGGCTGCCTGTCCTGGGCTCAGCAACCGTGAGATGAGGAGGAAGAATGAGCCCATGTTATTGCTTTAGCGTTGGGCTCTGGGTGTTCATTAAACCCTGCGTGCGCCTCCCTATTGATATGCCTCGCTGTGTGCCGGCCCCAATAGAGAGATCGCCCGGCTGATAGACAAGGGGGAACAATGATACCCGGAAGAGTGGCTGGCAGAATAATGAATGGATTTTCTGGAAGTGTTACGCTGAATTTCATTCTGCAAGAATTTAATTAAAAAGACTCAAATATATCTGATAATCCTCCCAGCAACGCCCTGGACCCCATCCTACCGATAGGCTCCCTGACAACCAGTGCTTTGTGCCAATAAAGGGTAGAGGCAGACGTGGCACGGCCGGGGTGGGGGAGGGGGAGAGGAGAGGAGGGGAGGGAGCTCAGAACTGCAGACAACAATGACAGATCCCCCTCACCCCAGCTCTGGCCTTGGCAGGAGAGATTGGAAAGAACCATTATCAAACTTCCAGGGAGAGAGAAACTGAGGTCCCTGGGAAGGCAGCTGCTTGGTTTTTGGAAAACCAGGTCTCCCAACATCCAACCACATCTGGGTGTTCTGAACTCTAGGACCCCAGGGTCTTCCCTCTAGACTGGTGGCCAGGGCCTGGTCCTGGTGGGCACCTTCACCTTATTTCACGGCACTCAGTAGTCGGGGCCATAGAGGATCACAGAGCCTCCCTTTCTGGGCCTGCCACTCTCCTCGTCAATCAGTTGATTACTAAATATTGGTTTAGTGCCTACTGTGTTCTTCCCTCACTTCCTGGTCATTATCTGTCCAAAGACAGCCTCTCAACTGACCTCAAGTACAAACTGGAAGAAAGAAAAATGAGTCAAAACCTCAAAGAAAATACTGTCCAGGAAGAGGCCTCTTTGTGTTCTGAGGGGATAAGTTCAAATCCCTTCCAGCTCTAAATCCCATGATCCTATAAATCCTATAGATCTTCATCCCTTACGAGCTTTGTGATCCTGAACAAGTCACTTTCTATCCCTGGGCCTCAGTTTCTTTGCCTGTCAAATGATGACATGTTCTGCCAGATGAACTCTAAAATTCTGTGTTCTAAGATTCCGCTAATGTCTGGTATTTTATGCTCCATGTGACTGGCACATAGTAGGTACTTGATGTTTTAGACTGATTGGTAACTTTGACATTCTGTGTTCTGAGGTTCCTTCCAGCTGAGGGAGAAAGACATCCAAGGTGTGATATTATGAGGATGTGGGCGTAATCAGGGGTTGGGGAAGAATATCATTTCCATGTAATTTCATGGGGAAAGGGCTTGGCCCTAGCAAGTCATCAAGTCAAGCATGCCTGTGTATTTTTATATAGGCAAAGCCTCCTATGACCAGAGTTAACTCCCTCTTTTTTTCTTCCTGCTAGAAGCATTTTTCCAAAGCCCAGCTCAGGTACCACTCTGGCTGCCCTCTTTATGTGCCTTCCCTTCCCTCCAACCCATCCGCATCCCCTACCTTCCACTCCATCTGTCTCCCAAAGCTGAAAGTTCTCTCTCCCTCTACAAGTTTCCTGAGGCATTTTGTCTGGTTTTCTCTTTTGCCTCCATCACATTGTACCTTGTCTCATGCTTATTTTTTATTAATTTATTTATTTTTAGTTTTCAATATTCACTTTTATAAGATTTTGAGTTCTAAAATTCCACCCACCCCAAGACAGTATGTAATCTGATATAGGCTATACATGTATAATCATATTAAACATATTTCCACATTAGTCATGTTGTGAAAGAAGAATCAGAACAAAAAGGGGGAAATCACAAAAGAGAAAAAACAAACAAAAAAAGAAAATAGTCTGCTTTGCTCTGCATTGAGAGTCCACAGTTCCTTCTCCACTTGTGGATAGCGTTTTCAACCAAGAGTTCCCCTGTTTATTTGCATGCTACTTATCTTCTCCCTAGTAGAGTATAACCATTCTGTGGGCAGGGAGATTACTTTCCTCCAATTTTTCTATGTTCTAGAACAATACCTTACACTTAGAAGGTACTTAATTGAAAGTACATGTTGAATTAAATTGATTTCTAAAAATCAATCAACAAACATTTTTTATATACATTTACCATGGGGTAAATACTGGAAATACACACAAAAAATGGAACAATCATTTGACCTCAGGGAGCTTAACTCATGCTGTAGACACATACAAATATATACAAACCATAGATGAATTGAATTGAAACAAAATGTTCTGATAAGCAAAAAGCAGGATTATAGGTGAAGTAGAAAAGAAAGTGAGAGAAAAGTTAGCTCAGGGCTGCTCCTTGAATCTGGGTAGTTATCTGTCCCCTCCTTGTCTTTCCCCAGTAAAAGGTAACCATCTTTGGGCAGGGAGACTGCCTCTCCTCCCGCCCCCCACCATTTCAGTATGTTCTAGAACAGTGCCTTACACTTAGAGGGTAATTCCTTGCAGAGATGATGGGGTTATTATGGGCCTTTGAAACGTGCTGCGATGTAACTCAAGAAGAGTACAAAGCTTGAGAAAAGGGGATGGCCTGAAGGCCTCCCTAGCCAGAATCTGCACTATTACAAAAGCTACTGATAAAAATTATCAAATATAAATTATTTGATAGCAGAGACTGTCTCTACAAAGGATTTTCCCTTTCGCTGCAAAGGATTTCATCTCTAGAGTTTAGCACAGTAAAGTCCTTCATTCACTCAATTCATCCACTCATTTATTCATTGTGAAAATGAGGACAGGGAAAAGAACTCCTAGTTTTTTCAGGGACAATTAAAGAGAAGGCTTTACACCAAAGTGACTTAGGTAGGGGTTTTGTGGAGCCTTCTGTCTTCCTGAATTGTAAACTCCCTTCTGCATCCCTCAGGCCTTGATGCACCGAGAAGCCCAGGCACCTATTACTCAGAGGGGACAGCAAGTCCCTGAAGGATTCTCTTCATGAAAAACAGTAATCAAAGATATTTGTTGAGTCAAAGAATATTTGTCAACTGGACTGGGAGTCAAGATGCCTGTGTTCCAGACATGGCTTTACCTTTTACTGGCTGTGTGGAATTGGGTAAGTCAGTTAAACTCTCCAGGCCTCAATCATTGGGGCAATGAGGTGGCATGGTGGATAGAGTGCCAGTGGAGTTGGAAGATCTGAGTTTAAATCTGGCCTTAGGCACCTTCTAGGTAAGTAATCCTGGTGTAACATTAAGGGCCCTGGCATACACAGTAGGACCTGCTGTACAGGTTCTTAGATCTGCTTTTCTAAAAGGAAAGCAACTTTTGAGGGGTCAACAATCACTTTAATCAAACACATATATCATTCACTTAGTTTGGGAGAAAAAAGTCAGCACCTTGAACTTCAGAGAAAATACAAACAGAGAAACAAAGATCAACCAATAGACAGGGCTTCCAACTATCTGACCATAAGCAATACATACATCATAGATCAACAGACAGATCCAACTGTCTGACTGTACATATATACAGAGTTACCAGAGAGAGAAGCACAACATCTGGATTTTCAAAGGGAGGGGGGCAGGGCTCCTTAGAGGCTGCTCAGAGTCTCACCTGGCCAAACAAACACTTCCAATAAGTAAGCCCCAAAGTAAAACCTCACCTCAGAGCATTTATACACTTTTCAGGCTCAGAGGGCATCACAACCCTAGAGAACCAATGCCTCATTAGAAATTAAGAAAAGTGTGGGCCTCCCCTAATCAAGCTTCCCTTAATGGGCAGGCCCATCAATGGGTGGGGAAGATCTTTAACTCTCATTAGCATTACACCTGGGCAAGTCACTTAACCCTATTTGCCTTAGTTTCCTCATCTGTAAAACAGGGATAACTGGAATTAGGAAGACTTGAATTCAAATCCAGCCTCATATACTTACTCATTATGTGATGCTGGGCAACTCACTTAAACCTCTATTTGCTTCTGTTTCCTAATCTGTTAAAGTGGGGGGAGGGTAAAATAGCAGTACTTACCTCCTAGGGTTGTTGTGAGGATAAAATGAAATAATAATTGTAAAGCTCTTGGCACAGTGCCTGGCACATAGTAGGTGCTATGCAAATGTTAGTTATTATTATTATCTGTAAAATTAATAGGTTGAACTGGATGATCTTTAAGATTTCTTTCTTTCAATGTGACACAGTAGAAAGAAGGCTGAACTTGCAGTCAAGAAAGTCCTGGGTTTTAATCATAACTCTTACACTAACACACATACACACACACACACACACACACACACACACACACACACACAAGAAACAGTCCTTGTCCTCTAGGGAGCTTACATTCTATTTGGGAGCAAGCCATTTCACCTTCTAAACCTCAGCTTCCTCATCTGTAAAGTGGGGAATACCAATATTCATATTATTGATCTTATAGGATTGTTGAGAAAACCAGATAAGATAATGTATTTAAAGAGAACTGTGTAAATGTTAACTATTATCATTCTATGTTCTAAAGTCTCTTCTAGCACTAGTATTTGTTCAAAGATTCCTTCCCAGTCAAATATTTCATATTCTATATTTTAACATTTCTGTGTCCTAAGATCCCTTTCAAATTCCAACATTCAGTGTTCTAACATTATATATTCTAAAATATCATCCATTTCTAACATTCTATGCTCTAAGATTCCATGAAACTCTTAACATTCCACTTTGTAGATTTTAACATTCTTTGTTGAAAGGTCCATTTTAGCTCTAACATTCTGTATTCTTTGTTCTAAGATTCTATATTCTGAACCCCCTTTCACATCTGACATTCTCTATTTTATGGACTAACAATCTGAGCTCTAACATTTTATGATACAGTATTTTTCTGACTCTCCCAAACTCAAATCACCCAGCATTGTGACCTTTGTTCTTTGAGCTTCGAGCTAAACATTTTCATTTCCAAGAGGTCTATGGGTCATGAAATGTTCTGGCCAGAGATCCATGCTGGCCAGATCCCTGTCCTCCTGTCCCTTTCTCTGCTCCTTTTACGACAACCAAGGAAAGTTTCAAATGAATCACAAGATATGTGTTATCAAACTCCGGTGTCATCAGATATCACTTCGGGAATCAGCACACGATTTATTGGAGGGTTGAGGTGGTGGCAGCTGCTGAGGCTACTGATGGCTCAGCTGTCATGCTCAGCGAGAGGTGCCTAGGGGCCAGGAAGCTGCAACAGACAAGCCCCATCTCTGGGAACAGGGATGGGGGAGGGAAAGCAGGCAGCCTGGCAGAAAGTACACCTGCCATTTTCTTCTGGGGGTACCACTGGTATCAGCCTGGGAGGCGATTTGTCTTAAACTGCCTAGTGTAAGGGAAAGGAGCCTGCATCTGGAATTGAGATCTCTGAGTCAAAGCCTCAGCCTTGCTTTTATTAACTGTGTGATTTGGGGCACAAGTCTTCTCTCCAAACCTTGGCTCCTTCACCTACAAAATGGGCATAATATTTATAGTGCTTAGCTCAAAGGATTGTCATGAGAAAGATGCTGTCAACACCTCTGTTGAAAGCTGAAGGTCAGTCCTAAGTTGTCCAAAACATGGGCACAGGTCCTTTCCTTCTCCTGGCAGCCATCCTCTGAATATACTTCAGTTTGTCAGGGTCCTTCTTAAAAACGTGGTGGCCAGAACTGAGCATAGTTCTCCCAGCTGTGAGCTGACAGGACACACTACATTTCCTTTCCAATTCGTACTCTTCCCCTGACTGTCTTGTCTTGTAACCTAATGGCCCCAGGTCCCTGAGGTCTTGTCTCCGAAAGATCACAGTTTTCATAGTGGGGGGAAGGGGCACTGAAGTCTAGCTGCTACCTACTTTCAGGATCTGTGCCACACAGTTCATACTCATAGGAGAGTCGTGTGTGTGTGTGTGTGTGTGTGTGTGTGTGTGTAACTACACTAGAATGGAAGCCAGGAGACCTATCTCTCTATGTATCTTTTGGCAGGTCACTAAATCTCTCTGGGTCTCAGTTTCCCTATTTGTTAAAAACCAGAGTAAATGGGTTTCAAGATTCCTTGTTATATCATTTTCTATTCTAGCATTCATAGAAGCACAGAATCTCAGACCTGGAAGGGACCTCTTGGGCATTTAGTTCAACCTGCAAGGAAATAAGAATTCTTTCAACAATATACTTGACAAGAGCTCATCCAGCCTATGGTTGAATCAATCAATCAAGTATTTATTAAGTGCCTACTGTGTGGCAAGCAAAGAACGGAACCTTCTGTGCTTCTGATGGGCTTATATTCTAATGGGAGAGAAAATAAGAACATGTATAGCTATGTATATTTGGGAAGCTAGGTAGTGCAGTAAATAGAGCATTGGGCTTGGAATCAAGAAGATTCGTCTTCCTTACTTCAAATCTAGCCTCAGACATTTACTAGCTGTGTGCCCCTAGGCAAGTCACTTAACCCTGTTTGCCTCAGTTTCCTCATCTGTAAAATGAGCTGGAGAAGGAAATGGCAAAGCACTCCAGTATCTCTGCCAAGAAAGCCTCAAATGGGGTCACATGACAGTGGACATTTATAGCATAAATTTATATTATATATAAATATATATGTAAATATACACAATATATTTTATTATATATATAATTATATACATTACATTATAATCTATTATATATAATAAATATACAAATGTATATTACATACATTTACATTTATAGCATAAATTTAAAGAGTACGATTACAAGCAAATATGAGGTCATTGAATACAGGATAGCTTGGGAGGAAGGGTACTAACTGAGGGAACCAGGAAATGCTTCTTGCAGAAGATAATGCTTGAGCTGTGATTTGAAGATGTCCAGGGATGCTTTGTAAGTTTGAAGTCACTGATTTTACATTTCAGTCATCTGCACACTGGAAGAAGTTTTTCTTCTACTAAGTTCAAATCTACCTCTTGGAAACTTCCATGCTTTGCTCCTTGTTCTGCTGTTTGGGACCAAGCAGAACAAAGCTAGGCTTTCTTCTTCATAATGGTCCTTCCGATTCTTGAGGACAGTGACCATGCAGCCCCTACAGCTTCTCCAATTAAAATTTTTTTAGGTCCTTCAACTGACTTATACGGAAAGAAAGAATGAAGGAAGGGAGCAAGCAAGCATTTGTTAATTCCCTACGAGGAGTCAGACACTCTACTAAGTGCTTTACAAATATTTCATTTGATCCTCACAACAATACTGAGAAGGTGTTATTATTAGCTTCATTTTACTGTTGAGGAAACTGAGGTAAACAAGGATTAAAGTGACTTGCCCACAGTCACACAGTTACCAGATATCTGAGGCCACATTTGAACTCATGTCTTTCTGACTCCATGCCCAGTGCTCTATCGATTGTGACATCTTGCTGCCTTTTGTGTGGTACACAGTCATCCCCTCAGTCTGATAGTCTTCCTCTGGAAGGATTTTACTCTGCCGATGTTCTTCTCAAAATGTATGATCCAAGGGGGCGGAGCCAAGATGGCGGAGTAGAAAGATGCGCATACACATAGCTCCAAACCCACAACCCATAGAACATCTACACAAAAGTAACTCACGGCGAATTCTGCACCCAGAGGCCACAGAACATTGGAGCGAGGGAGATTTCTGTTCCAGAGAGACCTGCAAACCTCTCGCAAAAGGTCCTTCGCACCGCGGACCGGGCGCCGGGACTGGGAGCTGAGTACAGCCCTGCCGCCGCTGCGGCACCGAGAGGAAAAGATCCAAGCGGGCTTCAGGGATGGAATCTCCAGCGGCCATGTGGGTCCCTCCACCCACAGGTGACAGGGGTCGGTGAGAGGGTCTCTTTGGTGGGTCGAGAGGGGAGTGGGGTGCCCCCATAACTCAGGCCCCCTCGGGAGGCAACAGCGGAGACGGGAGCAGACCGGGCTCCCCAAGCAGGCAGGAGCCCGGATCCATTGTTGAAGGTCTCTGCATAAACCCCCTGAGGGAACTGAGCCAGTGAGGCAGCCCTGCCCCAACCTGAGCACCTGACCTTAATCACACACTGAATAGCAGCCCTGCCCCCGCCAAAAGCCCTGAGACTGGCAAGCAGCATTTGAATCTCAAACCCCAAGCGCTGGCTGGGAGGATCCGGAGGTGAAGTGGGTATGAAGAGAATATTCAGAAGTCAAACCACTGGCTGGGAAAATGCCCAGAAAAGGGAAAAGAAATAAGACTATAGAAGGCTACTTTCTTGGGGAACAGGCATTTCCTCCCTTCCTTTCTGATGAGGAAGAACAATGGTTACCATCAGGCAAAGACACAGAAGTCAAGGCCTCTATATCCCAGCCCACTCAATGGGCTCAGGCCATAGAAGGGCTCATAGAAAATCAAGTCAGAGAGGTGGAAGAAAAGCTGGGAAGAGAAATGAGAGACATGCAGTCAAAGCATGAACAGCAGATCAGCTCCCTGCTAAAGGAGACCCAAAAAAATGCTGAAGAAAATAACACCTTGAAAAATAGGCTAACTCAATTGGCAAAAGAGGTTCAAGAAGCCAATGAGGAGAAGAATGCTTTCAAAAGCAGAATTAGCCAGATGGAAAAGGAGATTCAAAAGCTCACTGAAGAAAATAATTCTTTCAAAATTAGAATGGAACAGATGGAGGCTAATGACTTTATGAGAAACCAAGAAATCACAAAACAAAACCAAAAGAATGAAAAAGTGGAAGATAATGTGAAATATCTCATTGGAAAAACAACTGACCTGGAGAATAGATCCAGGAGACACAATTTAAAAATTATGGGCCTACCTGAAAGCCAGGATCAAAAAAAGAGCCTAGACATCATCTTTCATGAAATTATCAAGGAAAACTGCCCTGAGATTCTAGAACCAGAGGGCAAAATAAGTATTCAAAGAATCCACAGAACACTGCCTGAAAGAGATCCAAAAAGAGAAACTCCTAGGAACATTGTGGCCAAATTCCAGAGTTCCCAGATCAAGGAGAAAATATTGCAAGCAGTTAGAAAGAAACAATTCAAGTATTGTGGAAATACAATCAGGATAACACAAGATCTAGCACCCTCTACATTAAGGGATCGAAGGGAATGGAATAGGATATTCCAGAAGTCAAAGGAACTAGGACTAAAACCAAGAATCACCTACCCAGCAAAACTGAATATAATACGTCAGGGGAAAAATTGGTCTTTCAATGAAATAGAGGACTTTCAAGCATTCTTGATGAAAAGACCAGAGCTGAAAAGAAAATTTGACTTTCAAACACAAGAATGAAGAGAAGCATGAAAAAGTAAATAGCAAAGAGAAGTCATAAGGGACTTTACAAAAGTTGAACTGTTTACATTCCTACATGGAAAGACAATATTTGTAACTCTTGAAATTATTCAGCATCTGGGTACAGGGTGGGATAACACACACACACATGCACACGCACATGCACACACACATAGAGACAGAGTGCACAGAGTGAACTGAAGAGGATGGGATCATATCTTAAAAAAATGAAATCAAGCAGTGAGAGAGAAATATATTGGGAGGAGAAAGGGAGAAATGGAATGGGGCAAATTATCTCTCATAAAAGAGGCAAGCAAAAGACTTTTTAGTGAAGGGAAAAAGAGGGGAGGTGAGAGAAAAACATGAGGTCTACTCTCATCACATTCCACTAAAGGAAGGAATAAAATGCACAGTCATTTTGGTATGAAAACCTATCTTACAATACAGGAGAGTGGGGGATAAGGGGATAAGCAGGGTGGAGGGGATGATGGAAGGGAGGGCATGGGGAGGAGGGAGCAATTTGAGGTCAACACTCATGGGGAGGGTCAGGATCAAAAGAGAGAACAGAAGTAATGGGGGACAGGATAGGATGGAGGGAAATATAATTAGTTCTTACACAACACTACTATTATGGAAGTCATTTGCAAAACTACACAGATCTGGCCTATATTGAATTGCTTGCCTTCCTAAGGGAAGGGGTGGGGAGGGAGGGAGGGCAGATTGGCAGACAGGGGCAATTAGAACGCTCGGAGTTTTGGGGTGGGGGGAGGGGACAAAAGGGGAGAAAATGTGGAACCCAAAATTTTGTGAAATGTTAAAAGTTAAATAAGTTAATAAAAAAAAAATGTATGATCCAGATTTGGATCCAATACTCAGTTACGTGTAGTCTGGCAGGGGGCAAGTAGGACTGCCACCTATATAATTTTAGTCATCTGCAAGGTTACTTGTCATGTTATCTCTTCTATTTTAAAGTCTAAAATCACATTTTTGGCTGCTATATTACACAGTTGGTTTACATGGGGCTTACAGTCCACTAAAACCCCTTGATTGTTCTCATATGAACTTTTGTCTACTCAATTCTCCCCAACCCTGAACTTGTGCAGTCAATTTTTAAAGACCCAAATATAGAACTTTACTTTTATCCCTATTAGATTTCATCATATTAGATTCAGCCTGTTATTACAGAATGTTGATATCTTTTTAGATCTTGACCCTTTTATCCAGTGTTAGATATTTCTCCCAGAATCATGTCATCTGCAAATATGATAAGCATGTTATCTATTATTTCATCCAAGTCTTTGATAAAAATATTGAATAGCTCCAGGCCAAGGACAAATACTTTCTACTAGAGACTTTCCTCCAGGATGACTGCGGTGACATTCAATGTTCTATGTTCAAATATTCCATATTCTAAGGCAGTCACCTCCAAACCTTTTTGATTGTCCAGTCCAACCAGTAAAAAAATTCTAGCATGTGCTTTTGTGTGTATGGTGCTCTATATGTTTATTTGTAAATTATGCATTGTGTTACTGTGATCAAATATGACATTATAAAACACACATGGGTATAATTTTTAAAAAATTAAACAAGACAAAGCAAACAATATTTAAAATAATTTGAAAATGTTCTATTTAATTGTTCAACACTCTTTTCTATCCCTGCCAAATTTTTTTTTTTAAATCAGTCTGAGAGCAATATGATTGAACTGGATATCTGATTATTTTTGAAAATCTTGGTTTAACATTTTGTGATGCAGCAACCTGAAGTTCTGGTCCTCAGTTCAGTTTATTTTTCTGCTTGTTTTTTAATGCTTGGTTTTAATAGCTGAAAAGGGCATTTTCTCAAAGACATTTAACTCCAAATGGAAGACATGCCTCATTAGTTGCCCTTACAAAATCATGATGCTCATTCTTCAATCTCATTTTCCAATTATGCAAAGTTTTTTGTTGACATTTGACTAGTAAATGTTCATTATTCTTGATGTCTGGTCATTCTTACAAATGAATCTGAAGGTGACATATTTTCTATTTCTTAAACAAACAGATTTAAAACCCACTGAAACTCTTTTTTTTATTATTTATTTAACTTTTAACATTTATTTTCACAAAATTTTGGGTTACAAATTTTCTCCCCTTTTCTCCCCTCCCCCCCAAACCCAAGCATTCTAATTGCCCCTGTGACCAATCTGCTCTCTCTTCTATCCTCCCTCTCTGCCCTTGTCTCCGTCTTCTCTTTTGTCCTGTAGGGCCAGATAGCTTTCTTTACCCCTTAACCTGTATTTCTTATTTCCTAGTGGTAAGAACATTACAGCTGATCCTAACACTTTGAGTTCCAACTTCTTTAGCTCCCTCCCTCTCCACCCCTTCCCTTTGGAAGGCAAGCAATTCAATATAGGCCAAATCTGTGTAGTTTTGCAAATGATTTCCATACCAGTTGTGTTGTATAGGACTAACTATATTTCCCTCCATCCTATCCTGTCCCCCATTACTTCTATTCTCTTATGATCCTTTCCCTCCCCATGAGTGTCGACCTCGGATTGCATTCTCCTCCCCATGCCCTCCCCTCTATCCTCCCCCCCACCCTGCTTGTGCCCTTGTCCCCCACTCTCCTGTATTGTGAGATAGGTTTTCCTATCAAAATGAGTGTGCATTTTATTCTTTCCTTTAGTGGAATGTGATGAGAGTAGACCTCATGTTTTTCTCTCACCTCCCCTCTTTATCCCTCCACTAATAAGTCTTTTGCTTGCCTCTTTTATGAGAGATAATTTGCCCCATTCAATTTCTCCCTTTCTCCTCCCAATATTTCTCTCTCACTGCTTGATTTCATTTTTTTTTAAGATATGATCCCATCCTCTTCAGTTCACTCTGTGCACTCTGTCTCTATGTGTGTGTGCATGTGCGTGTGCATGTGTGTGTGTGTTATCCCACCCTGTACCCAGATGCTGAATAATTTCAAGAGTTACAAATATTGTCTTTCCATGTAGGAATGTAAACAGTTCAACTTTAGTAAGTCCCTTATGACTTCTCTTTGCTGTTCACCTTTTCATGGTTCTCTTCATTCTTGTGTTTGAAAGTCAAATTTTCTTTTCAGCTCTGGTCTTTTCATCAAGAAAATTTGAAAATCCTCTATTTCATTGAAAGACCATTTTTTCTCCTGAAGTATTATACTCAGTTTTGCTGGGTAGGTGATTCTTGGTTTTAGTCCTAGTTCCTTTGACTTCTGGAATATCCTATTCCATTCCCTTCAATCCCTTAATGTAGAGGGTGCTAGATCTTGTGTTATCCTGATTGTATTTCCACAATACTTGAATTGTTTCTTTCTAGCTGCTTGCAATATTTTCTCTTTCACCTGGAAGTTCTGGAATTTGGCCACAATGTTCCTAGGAGTTTCTCTTTTTGGATCTCTTTCATGCGGTGTTCTGTGGATTCCTTGAATATTTATTTTGCCCTCTGGTTCTAGAATCTCAGGGCAGTTTTCCTTGATAATTTCATGGAAGATGATGTTTAGGCTCTTCTTTTGATCATGGTTTTCAGGTAGTCCCAGAATTTTTACATTGTCTCTCCTGAATCTATTTTCCAGGTCAGTTGTTTTTCCAATAAGATATTTCACATTATCTTCCATTTTTCCAATCTTCTCGCTATGTTCTGTGATATCTGTCTTTCTCACAAAGTCCTTAGCATCCATCTGTGCCATTCTAGTTTTGAAAGAACTATTTTCTTCAGTGAGCTTTTGAATCTCCTTTTCCATTTGGCTAATTCTGCTTTTGAAAGCATTCTTCTCCTCATTGGCTTTTTGAACCTCTTTTGCCAATTGAGTTAGGCTAGTTTTCAAGGTGTTAATTTCTTCAACATTTTTTTTGGTTCTCCTTTAGCAGGGAGCTGATCTGCTTTTCATGCTTCTCTTTCATCCCTCTCATTTCTCTTCCTAGTTTTTCCTCCACCTCTCTAACTTGATTTTCAAAATTCTTTTTGAGCTCTTCCATGGCCTGAGCCCATTGGGTGGGCTGGGACACAGAAGCCTTGATTTCTGTGTCTTTGCCTGATGGTAAGCATTGTTCTTCCTCATCAGAAAGGAAGGGAGGAAATGTCTGTTCTCCAAGAAAGTAGCCTTCAATAGTTTTATTTCTTTTCCCTTTTCTGGGCATTCTCCCCAGCCAGTGACTTGACCTCTGAATATTCTCCTCACACCCACCTCGCCTCCTGGTCCTCCCAGCCAGCGTTTGGGGACTGAGATTCAAATGCTGCTTCCCGCCTTAGGGTTTTTGGCAGGGGCAGGGCTGCTATTCAGTGTGAGAATTAAGTTCAGGTGGTCAGGTCGGGGCAGGGCCACCTCTCAAGCTCAGTTCCCTCAGGGGGTTTATGTACAGACCTTCCACAATGGATCCAGGCTCCCGCCCACTTGGGGAGCCCCTGTCTGCAGCCGCCTCTCAGCTTCTATCTCCTGGGGGGGCCCGAGCCATGGGGGCACCCGACTCCCCTCTCGACCCACCAAAGAGACTCTCTCACCAACCCCCGTCACCTGTGGGTTGAGGGGCTTGTGCCGCCACTGGAGATCCCGTCCCTGAAGCCTGCTTGGATCTGTACCTCTTGGAGCCATGGCCGCAGCAGGTCTGGTCTGGGCTCCGCGTCTGCAGCGTGACGGACCTTTTGCGAGAGGTTTGCAGGTCCCTCTGTGGGTGGAGGGACCCGCGTGGCCGCTGGAGATCCTGTCCCCATAGCCCGCTCGGATCTTTTCCTCACGGTGTCGCGGCCGCAGCAGGGCTGCCCTCTGCTCCCAGTCCAGGCGCCCAGTCCGCAGCGCGAAGGACCCCCCGCGAGAGGTTTGCAGGTCTCTCCGGAACAGAAATCTCCCTCGCTCCAATATTCCGTGGCCTCTGGGTGCAGAATTCGCCGTGAGTTACTCCCCTCTAGCCGTTCTGTGGGTTGTGGGTTCGGAGCTATGTGTATGTGCGTCTTTCTACTCCGCCATCTTGGCTCCGGATCCCACTGAAACTCTTTATTTCAAATTCTTTTAAATAGGTGAAAAAAATCTATTTCCAAAGTTTTTAATTGTGCAGATATGACTTTTTTTTGTAGGTGTCATATTTCTTTGGTTTGGCAGTCAAAGTTTAGTTTTCCAATGACTTGCTAGTTGTGATGTCTTCATACTCTAATTGGCTAATATCTCAAAGCACAATGTCGGCTTAGGGGGAGGTTCGTTGCTAATGTGGTAGATGTAATTATTTATTTCAAATGATCTCCTTGAAAATTTCAAATCCTTTGGTTGCCTTCCTCCCAGATCTGATTGGATGGTGATCGTTTTTACTTTGCCACATGACTGACTGGCAAAGAACTTGCGCTGGGAGAGGAATTATCAGCCCTGCCTTTTCTGTGTCCTTGTGCTCACATTTATTAGTGTTATTTCAGCTTGAGCTTTTCTTTGCAGGGATCTTTTTATTTGCTTGTCTATTTCATGAGGGTCAGCTTAGTTAACTAGGTAGTGTAATTGACAAACCCACTCACCTGGGCAGACAGATCCTGCGATATGTTGTAAAACAGTGAAAATAAATAAATAAGGGAGGGGTCCACCTTCAAACCCCTTAGTGCAGTGGAATCACCACCCTATCCCCTCCACTTCTATAGACTTCCTGATGTACCCTGACTGTCTGAGGGCATAAGAGTCAATCAGTATAGGCTACATTAGTATAGCTTAATTTCATAATTTTTAGATAAGATAAAAATCAATAGAAGTTCTAATATTTTCTACCTGCACTCCAATGGGCAATCTTGTATACCCCCTGGGATGTACACACTCTGCTTTGAAGGCTACATCTTTCTAAAGTCCTTTCCAATGTTAATATTCTAGGTTCTAAGGTTCATTCCAACTCTGACATTCTGGGTTATGAAGTTACCTTATAGTTCTGACATTCGATGTTCTAAGGTCTCTTTCTAGCACTAAAACTCTATGAGCTTCTGGTGCACAAACAATATAGAGATGATCGATTATAGGGGCACTAGTTACAGAGTCCAACCATGTTCAGAAAATAAATCACAGAAGCTGACCAAGTTAAGGTGCCTTTGTTCAGAGATGGGAAAAGCTCAGACAATCTTCCCCACAAGCCTGTATCTCAGGGCAGGGATTCTTTTTCCCTGGGATATCTATTCCTTCTCTCCCTTCTTCCTCTCTCCTCCCACCTATCCCTTTGTACCAATAGACTCCTTGCTTTTCCACTGGTCTTACAGGACCTTAGGCTACTATCCCTCCTCCTTCTTGTCATACTCCCCACCCCCATCCCTTGCTGTCACACCACTCCTTGAGATGACAACCACAAACACAACTATCATCATCACCACCACAACAACTATATTCCTAGATAACGTCCCGCCTTGGAAGAATGGACTGTGCATCTCCCATCCCCTTCTGGTCCCTAGAAATCATTGCTTGGTCTGGGATCCACATTATGTTGGATACAGGGATGGGAGGGTAGGGGGTGATGGACCACCAGGAAAGCAGACAACCATCCTCATAGAAACTCAGCCCTAACTAACCCTCCTCCAGTTACCATCCTCCACTGCCATTCTTTTCTACTCTATTCTCTAAGATCTTTTCTCTGCTATTGTGCAAAAAATGGCGAGAGTTAGGGTCAGAAGACCTGAGTTCAAATCTTGTCTCCGGCATTCACCCCCTGAGTGGTCAGGCAAGTCATTTGATCTCTCTAGGCTTTAGTTGTTCTGTTTGGATTAAATGATTTACTAATTTCCTCTCCACCCCTACTCCCCTCCCTGAATATATAATCTGAGAACTGGTTGATTCATGATCTTTGAGAGGCAGTTGTGGTGTAGTGTGGATAGATAACCAACCTAGTAATCAGGAAGACTTGGATTCAAGTGCTGTTTCTGACAGGAATTATCTGTCAGACCCTAGACAAATCCCTTAATCTTTCAGTACCTCAAGGCTATTCTCAAAGATTCTAAATTGCAAAACAGGTGCTTGTCAACACTGGTAAAGGGAGCTTCCCTACCAGGAGTTCCCTACACCAGAGAAATTTTGAGTCCAAACAAATGAAAGATTGACCCTAGATCTCTTGCTCTAACATTCTTTCCCTTTCCTGGTGCTTAATGAAACCCAGTTTAACCTGATGACACTATGACTCTTTTTAACCCCAGCTATTGCAATAGGCTCCTAAATGATCTTCCTGCCTCAAGTCTCTCTCTTTTCTAATCCATTTTCCATCCAACTAACTGCCATAAAGGACAAACCTCACTATGTCACTCCTCTTCTCTATAACTTCCAATGCCTCCCTAGGCATTAGATTAGCTTCTAGGATTAGACAGATCCTCTTCTGTTTGGCAATTAAAGTCCTTCATGATCTGCTATTGTCTTTCCAGTTCTATCATTCCTCTCCTTCACGTAGTCTCTGGTGTACCCTCACTGCCCTATTGACTATTTTTCACACATGACATTCCATCGCTTTTCTCTGCAGCTTTTCTCTGCAGAATGCGTTCTCTTCTCTTCCTGGAGCTCATAGTCTCCTCCAAAATTCTGCTCAAGTTCCACTACCTTTTATATGAGGTTGTTACTGATCCAATCAGCTGCTGGTACATTCTCTCTCCACCTCCAACAATTTATTTTTTATCTATTCATTTCCTCACTTGATAGAATGTAAGCATCTTGAAGGCAAAAACTCTTTTATTTCTTCCTTTGTATATCCAGTAACAAACATATTGCCTAGTACACAGCAGGTGCTTAATAATGCTTACTGCTTTGAGTCATCTTTTCCATTGAGGAAAAAGGTAGCTCTGTCTGACTCTCAAGGCTACTGTCTTGAATCAAGAAGAATGGACCCACATCTCCTAAATTTCTGGGAATGTTGGTTCTTAGTTTGACAGAAGCCTCCATTACCCTCTCACTTCTTACTAATCTTGGTGTAGTAAACAGAGCACTACACTGAACGAGAGAGTTTAAAAATCAGGGTTTTGAACCTTGCTAAGCTGTGTACTAAGCAGTGAGGTGGCACAGTAGATAGAGCGCTGGGCAGGAAGACAGGAAGGTTGATCTTCATGAGTTCAAATCTGACATCAGACAATGACTAGTTGTGTGTGACCCGGGCCAAGTCATTTAACTCTGCTTGGCTCAGTTTCTTCATTTGGGAAATGGAGAAGGAAATGGGAAATCACTCTAGTATCTTTGCCAAGAAAACCTTCAATGGGGTCACAAATAGTAGGATATGATTGAGATGATTTTGTTTGTTCTGCATGTTGTTATTAGAAAATACAATCACATCCACTATCTTATTTGTTCCTATAATAACCCATGAGGGAAGCAGGGTAGATATCCTTGCCTCCATTTTATACATGAGGACACTGACACACATAGTGGGGAAGTGACTGGTCCAGGGTCATAGAAGAGTAGAAACAAGGCCTGAAGTCAGACTTTTTAAAAATTCAAATCCATTATAACTTATTGCTTGTGACAGGTTCAAAGTGCTTTGTGGTTAGTGCATAAGAGCAATCAAAGGAGGGAGATATCTGTTTTGGTTATAGGATGGAAATGATGAATTAAATGGGGTTAGTGGAACAGGGGCTACTTGAAGTGATACCTGTAATGGAGTTTCAGGGCCCTCTTTCCTTACATTTGTGCTATCCAACCTCTAAAAAAACCAGTTATTTGGCTATATGAACAGATAGTATGTTTATCAAATTTGAAGATAATAATAAACCTTGGAGGGATAACTGCCACATTGGACAATACAACTGGCATCCCAAAAGTTCTCCACAGACTAGAACAATGGACTGATTCAAATAAAAATGAAGTTAAACATGGATAAACCAACCAGCCAACAAACATTTATTAAGTGCCTTCTACATACCAGTCATGGTACCAGTTGCTAAAGATACAAAGACAAAAATGAAATATTTCTAGCCCTCAAAGATTTGACATTCAGTTGGGAGTAAACAACAAGCCAACATAGAAGTGGATATGTACACACACACAAATGCATGCGCAGATACTCTCGCTGTTGTTGCTACTCAGACCATCAGTTCTATTAGAACAGGAAATCCCAAGACTGGAATTCTATCTACTATAACACATGAACATTAAAATATTCCAAAAGCTTTCCAGCAAACAGGAAGCTCCCTGATCAATTGAAATTTGGCTTGGAATTATAAAACAAACGAATAGATTTCATCTGCATTCTCAGCAAGGCCAATCTGAAAGTGAGTTCCTGGGAGGAGTCATTCTCTTTTGGAGTCACTGGGGATGAAGATACTTGCAGGATGAGGCTTCGGATTAGGGGTTAAGCGGAAACCATCAATTTGAAGAATGATGCCTAGATATGACCTGTAGAAGCCAGAATGTTAGTGCTGGGAAAGCTCTTAGAGAAGACTGAGTCCAAAAACTCTCATCTTATTATTTAATTTTCCCCCTAGTACTTTGTAACTCTCAACAAACAACACATATTTGAATAAAATAATTTTTAAAAATAAACATTTGTGAACAATAAACTACAGGCTATTTCATAGAGAATTATAGATTTAGAGCCAGAAGGCATCTTGAAGATCACTTAATCCAACCATCTCACTTTGCAGAAGAGGAAATGGAGGCCCAAACAGATTTAATGACTTGAATAAGGTCACATAGGGCCCAAGCAGCAGCATTAAGATTCATATTCGATTGTATAACTCTAAATTTTATATCTGCTAAATCATCTAAATCTGAATCCTCTCTTCATTAAGTTACGCTATAATCACCTTTTTTTAAAAATTACATTTGTAACACGCCTCTGGATTCCTTCCCCAACTTGTGCTTGCACTAATGGATTGGATCCACCAGAAAGAGGCTGCTACTCCCACAGGTTTGAAGGCACCAGCTCCTAAAATGATATATCTCACAAGTCCCTCCCTATGAATGTGCTTTCCATTAGCAATATGCCAGTAGATATAATTAGTTCTTAGCAAAGGCATTTACTAAAATGCACAGTAGCTACAAGACATTCTCCTTGTTAACATGTAAACACACAGTAACCCTGGGAAGAGTGGGAGCATATTTAGAGTACATGTGTAGGAAACATGTCACCAAGCCTGATCACTATCCTGGTACTGTAGGGCCCAGAAGTCTTTTCTCTCCAGTGGTATCCTCAGAAAGCTTCTCATTCCTCCCTTTCCACTCCAGGCACAGGATCTCTTCTAGAAAGGATGCTCAACTAGACTCTCTGAGCCTGCTCCTTTCCATAACTTGACTTCTGACTACCAAGTCAGTCTCTCCTTTGAGCCCACTGCTGTCTCACTTTTCTGCTGCCAGAAGTATTGCTCCTTCAATCTGCTTCCTTCTTTGAGTGATTGCCTTTCTATATTTGTCTTTCCGAAGTGCGTGTGTGCGTGCATGCGTGTGTGTGTGTGCCCCCTCAACTGTTACTCAAATTCTTTCTAAATGACTCTCTAGTTGCATGTGGTGCTTCATTCTGGGCAAGTAGATCCACTGTTAGCTGCCTAATGGTGAAGGAGAGAGGAACCTTCCCCTATAATCCGCATCCCTCAATGACCCTTAGTAGTTTCATCCAAAGGCAAATGCTAGCCTGACTTCCTGAATTCTCCAGGGCTTAACTTTCTAACCAAGTCCCATAAGGACTTGGCCCATTTTTTCTGCTCCCTTCTGAATCAAAGAGGTTCATTAACTTTGTGAAGGTATTAAAACAATGCATTAAAATCTCATCATGTGTGAGTATATCCTATTGTTATTATTACATCATCTGAGCTGAGGCAATCTTTACCTTTACACATGCAAAATAACAAAATAATAACCAAAAAATAAATCTCTTTTTTGTTTCTGTGACCCACTTTGAGTTCTTTTTTCTTTTACATATTATTTTGGATTTTGTTGTCATTTTTCTAAAAAGACAGCAATAGTCATTGTGTATGTTGTTCTGTTTTCTTTCACTCTGTATCACTTCATATAATTCTCCCCATATTTCTTTTATTTTTCATATTTGTCATTTCTTATAGGGCAATAATTTCCCATCACATTTATATACCACAGTTTCTTCATTCATTCCCCGAAGTCTAGACACATGGATGGTTTAGAAGTTTGGAGGGTTGTTTTTTTTCTATTCCGTGTAAAAACACTATGAATATTTTTGTTATAGATAAGTCTTTTTTCCTTTCAAGAACATCCTTTGAGAACTGATCAGATCCCTTCATTTTAATAGTGAGGGAATGGAGACTAGAGAAGGGAGACTTGCCTGAGATCTCAGAGACAGGTCAGTGTCAAAGCTAGGATTTAAAACAAGGATTTTACGATTCTGAGTGTAGAACATTCATCATTTCTTGGCAAACAATCTTCATGAGTTCATGGTACCTGAAACCATTTTAGTTCTCCACAATTAACTAGATTGGTTCTTAGATGACATATAGACCTCTTGTTGGGTCTATTATCATATGGTACAATCTAAAACAACAGCTCTCAGGACTTCCCAGGATACCAGTACAGAACAGGAATCCCCTTTTGAACATCCTAGGGCCTAAGACCTAGGTAGTGTGGTGAAGTGAAAAGGTTGTTGAGTTTGGAATCAGAGGACCTGAGTATGAGTCTGCTACTTAGAGGTTATGTGACCTTGGGCAAAGTATTTAATCTCTCTGTTCCTCAGATCCTTCTTCACAAAATAAAGAGGTTGGACTAGATCTGTGGTGGGGAACCTGCAGCCTCAAGTGTACATATGGCCTTCTAGATCCCTGGGTGCAGCCTTTTGACCGAGTCCAAATTTTACAGCACAAATTCTTTTATTAAGGGGATTTGTTCTGTGAAGTTTGGATTCAGTAAAAGGGTCACAATTGAGGACCTAGAGGGCCACGTGTGGACTTGAGGCCACAGGCTCCCCACCTCTGGACTGGATGATCTCTAAGGTCCCTTCCAGATCTACATTTATCAAAGTATCATTGAGCCTCCATTTAATGATGACCTTCTGTGATGAGGAATTTATGATCTTAAAAAGTGGCTCTTTCCTCTTTGGGACTTCAAGGCTTAGGAACCTTTGGCTTTTGGGACCCCAAGATCATTCTTACAACCCATAGAGAGGCATTAAAGGAGGAAATTTCTGAATTTATTCCACTCTTTTCCTTATAGCATACACCCTAGAAGAATAATAATCCTACTAATAATTCATATTTACGTGGTATTAGACAAAGCACTTTCCTCAAACTGACCCTATGAGGTATGAAGTTCAAGAATCATTATGTCCATTTTGCCTATGAAGAAATTGAGGACTTGAAAAGGAAGTGACTTAGCCAAGGTCACAGCTAGGCCATGCAAAGACTGAAATTTGAACCCAGGTCTCCTGACCTAAGATCTAGTTCTAAGGGCTCATTTAGGCCTGACACCCACTTTTTCTGACTTCCAGCCTACCTTGTTCATAGCAGCAGTTGTGGAACCAAGGTGGCAAAGAAGCAATGCTATCCTAGCAGTTAGTTATTATTATTATTTTAATGATAGTTAGGATTTATATAACATGTGATTTGCAAACTGCCTTACAAATATTCTCTCATTTTATCAACAACATTCTCTCACTTAACAACAACCCTGAGAAGTAGACGTTATTATTATTTCCATTTTACAGATGACAAAAATGAGGCAGACAGAGGTTAAGTGACTTGCTAGAAAGTAGTAAGTAATGAAATTCATATTCTTGATCCTAGGTCCAGCATTCTATCCATTGTTCCACCTAAAAGCCTCTATATGTGCATATTCATGTATATAATCTGATTGACTAGACTGTGCCATGAAGGCAGGGAATGTGTCTTATCAGATCTTTTTACCTCTTTGAGTGCTCAACACAGAGCTCTACACATAATAAATGCTTTAGATGCACTGGTCACCTCCAACTTCTATAGTGCTCTTCTCTCCAATCTCTGTTTTCTCCTCTCTTTTTCTCTTTTCTCATCTTTCATCTCATTTCCTATTTCCTTTTCCCTCATCCCATATCTTTCCCTTTCTCAGGTAGAATATTCCATTTCTTAATATGTCTAACTATTAGAAACTTCTTTTTAGGTTAAGCCAAGCTTCTTACCTTCATTTTCTGTTGGGTAAAATAAAACCTCTAATATTTAGTGTTTGTTAGCCTGAATGCTTGCATAGGAGCTTAGGCATCTTTACCTTTTCTGTAAGTAAGCAAATTCTGATGTTCCAGGAAAAATATTGAATGCAGGTAGAAGCCAAAGGAGAGATTTCCTTGACCCATTCCCCAAGATGGTGGAACCAAGTCCATTACTAACTAAGAATTTCAGGTCTGGGCCACGGGGTTACAAAGGATCATAGATTTAGAACTGGAAGGGACATCAGAGGCCATAAAATCTAACTACCTCAATTTATAGGTGAGGAAACTGAGGCATAGATCAGTTAAGTGACTTGCCCAGAGTCATACAGCTAGTAAATATCTGAGGAGGGATTTAAACTTAGGTTTTCTGAACACTGAGTCCAGAACTTTAGCCATCATACTACTGATTCAACTAGCAGAATGTAAAATTTGGAGGACAAGGTCTATTTAATTTTTTCCCTTAAATCCCTAGAAAATAGCACAGGGCCTTGAACCTTGGTGGTGTGGGAGGTGGGGAGTATGAGGTGGCAAATGTCTGGACTTGAGAGTTCATCATAATGGGTAGCTCTCACTGTGGAAACTTTTTATAATGATTCAGATACAGAATTTCATTTGTAACATGTAACATACAGCATGCATACTCTTAGAGAGCTGTTCAGTGATTTGTCCAGGGTCACACAGCAAGTATGTATCAGCAGGAGAACTTGAACCCAGCAGAAATAGAGGGCTGGCCCTAGCTCTAGCCCCGATGGCATTCTGCCTCCTGCTTTGCATACTGTTGCTTCATAAACATTTGTCAAATTTAATTACAACTTTTAATGATTGCTCCTCATTATATTCTTGGGCAAAAAAACAAATCAAATCCCTCTTCCATGTGAGAGTCCTTCAGATTTTTGAAGATGGTTACTATGAATTTCCAAAATCTTCTCCAGGCTAAACATCTCTTGTTCTGTTTCTCACTGAAGTCATCTGACTTCCTTGAACCTCAGTTTCCTCACATATAAAAAACAGGGATAAAAACAGTATCTACCTCACAGGATCATTATAAGGAGTGAATGGAATAATATGTGTAAAGAGTTTTGCAGACCTTAAGTTATTAGATAAATGAGATAGGAGTATTGGACTTGAAGTCAGGAAGACACATGTTTGATTTCTGACTTTGACACTTCCTTGCTGAGTGACTCTGGACAAGTCATTTTACTGGAATCATTCTCATTTTCCTTATCTGTAAAAGGAGGACAATCATAGTACCTACCTCCCAGGGATGTTGTGAAGATTGAGCGAGATAATATATGTCAAGCACTTAACATACCTTAAAGTGCATTGTAAATGTTTCTATTATTAATTATTATTAGCATTACTATTATTCTTGTTATGACACATCCTTTCTATTAGCTACTTCCTGATGGGATGTTGATTTTATAACAAAATGCTCCACCGGGACTGCAGGTTTTTTTCACTTTTTTTTTGTTGTCTTTTGGTGATACCTACCCTGAATATTTTTCCAAGTTAAAGTTATATTTTCCAACTGATATCACACAGAGCTTTGAACTCTCACCTTGTCACCAATGTAAACGCTTGAGAAGAGTCAAATAAGGCAAAGAACACTGAACTTGAAATCTAAAAGCCTAGGTTCAAATTCCAGGTCTGCTACTTGTTACCTGTGTGACCTTAGGCAGTTTACTAACCTCCATGAACTCCAGTTCCCTCACCTGAAAGAGGAGGGAGTTAGCCTAATGGTTTCTAAGATCCCTTCTAGCCTGATCATAGGAGCCTACATAAAGCTATTATTGTGCACACGTCATAATAAAAGCCAATATTTATATAGCACTTACTATGGGCCGAGCTCTGTACTCAGCACTTTACAATTATAATTTCATTTGATCCTCACAGCAACCCTGAGAGGTGAGTATATTATTATCCCCATTTTTCTAGAGAGGGAAACTGAGGCAGACATTGACTTGCCCAGTGTCACACAACTAGTAAGCATCAATGACTGGATTTGAACTCAGATAGTGTCAGAGGTTGGATTTGAACTCAGGTCTTCCAGACTCCTGGCCAGGTGTGCTATTCACTGCATCACCTGACTGCCCTTCCAACCATGGAGGTTTATGCAAGCATAGTATAGACCAGAGGTGTCAAACTTGCTGACCACAGTCTATATGCAGCCCATAACACTACCAGGTATAACTGATCGGATTAAAATGCAGTTGGGAAATATTTAACAGAATAAACAAAAATGCAATACAATATAACACTTGCCATGGGCAAATTATATGTTATATTACTAACAGTATAATTTATTTATAACATATCAATTATTATATTATATAATTGTTCTATATTATATGTGTAATGTTATATATGCCTTTTAAAACTAAGTCAATATATGACCCACAGAGATCCTTATGTAAGGTTCAGTGGACCCCATTTCTACTTGAATTTGACACCACTGTTGTAATGGATAGAGAGCTGACCTTGGAACCAGGAAGACTTGGGTTTAAGTGCTTCTGACACATGCTGGCTCCACGGCTCTGAGCATCTGTCTAAGACTAGGAGTTGAAGAGGTGTCAGCCTGCGTTGGTAGAGGGAGTGTCCATGTGTAGAAGCTGCCTATACCAGTGAAATCATAGGTCAGTCCTTATCCCTATTCTTTCCCCCATCTTTTTTGGGATAAGTAGTATATGATCCTATAACAGAGGAGCAATCCAGATAGCCTCCACTGAACTCCTGCATCTGCTCATCAGGCCTGAGTTCTTGAAGGTTTTGCCTGCGGAGCACAAGGTCAGATAGATTCCACCAAGGCTGAAAGGCTTCAAGGGTCAGCCTGGCCATGAACTATTTGTTGTCCAAAGACCAATGCCTGGCTAAGGGTACAGATACTCATCCCTAGCTTGGCCACAGGCTGATGAACTCTTCAACCCTAGGAGCCCTAAAAGGCATAAGATCTGCATCCATGGAGGGAGAAGCCATCAAATCAAACATAATAAGTGACATTTGTCTAAGAGCTCCAAGGTGTGCATCTCATCTCATCCTTACAACAACCCTGTGAGGTAGGTGAGATCATTATCTCCATTTTACAGATGAAGAGAGGAGAAATTAGGTGATTTACCCAGGGCCACACTCACACACCTACCAGTGTTTCAGGAAGGATTTAAATTCAAGCTTTTCTGACTTCTAGAACTCCATTTCCTTCTCCCCATTCCAATTCATTCTGCCTTCAGCTACAAAAGTAATTTTACTGAAGCTCAGGTCTGACCATGTCACTCATCTACTCCAGGAGCTCCTTATTTCCTCTAGGACCAAATGTAAAACTCTATTTGTTATACAAAACCCTTCCTAATTTGGCCTCTTTCTACCTCTCTAATCTTTTTTTATACTGACTCCTTCCCATAAAATGCCAACCCAACTCCACTGATCTGCTCAGTATTCCTCAAACACTGCACTCCATCTCCCATTTTCCATCTACATGCCTTTGCCCAGGCTGTTCCCCAAGCTTGGCATGCTTTCTCTTGTCACCTCTACCTCTTAGTTTTCCCTACTTTCTTCCAAGTTCAGCTCTATTCCAACTCTGAAGGAGGTCTTTCCTGGTCCCCCAGCTGTTGGTGCCTTCCCTCTCTTCCAGCTACTCTTTAATAGATAGATAGATAGATAGATAGATAGATAGATAGATAGATAGATAGATATAAATACACCCACACATATATGCACATCCATATATTTATATATGCATGTTTATGTATGTATACACATATATAATACCTCCACATAATACATATATAATAGAATTATAATAGAATAATTACATTTAGAGATAAAGACATCTATCTAGGTATAAATATATATACATCCATATATTTATAGACTTTTCTGACTTCTTTTATGTCCCAACTAAAATCCCATCTTCTACAGGATGTCTTCCCTAACCCCTCTTAATTCCAGTGCCTTCCCTCTCTTAATTATTTCCTGTTTATCCTATATATAGCTCGCTTTGTATATATTTGTTTGCATGCTGTCTGCCCTATTAGATTGTAATATCCTTGGGGACAAGGACTGTCTTTTGCCTCTTTTTGTATCCTCAGCACTTATCATGGTGTCTGGTATATAGTAGGTGCTTAATAAATGTTTATCAAATGAATGAATGACCCTGAGCAAATCATTTAACCTCTGTTGGACTCAGTTTCTTCCATTCTAAAATGGGGATAATAGCAATACCCAACTTGAAGATTCGCTGTGAGGATCAAATAAGATACTATTTGTAAAGTACTTAGCACAATGCCTGGCACACAGTAAATGCTATATAAATGCTTATTCCCTACCCTTCCAAAGCTGATCCTTGAAGTAGATAATATATTCTTACATGTAAAGCATATATACATACATACATTCATACATAGGTTGTCCCAAAAATCTTAGTGTACTTTTCAGGTATAGAAGCTTGATGAAAGACAGCATTAGTTGGTTTTTTTTTTAAGAATTTTCCTTGGACTAAAGACACCTGGGCTTAGGTCCCAGTTCTGCCACTTACTCGCTGTTTGGACATGAGCAAGTCACTTCAACTCTTTGCATCTCATTTTCTTCATCTACGAAATGGAAATGACAATATTTGTACAATCTACCTCAAAGGATCATAAGATTTAAGAGTCAGAGGGAACCTAAGAGATCATCTGGTTCTAGATCATCTTTTCATTTTATGGATGAGGAAACTGAGGTCAAGAATTATTAGATGAGTGGCCCAAGGTCACCTGGGGAGTATGAGACCAGCAAAGGGGGATTCAAATGTGGTTTGTACTACATCTCAGGCATGTTATGAGGAAAGCACTTTGTAACACTCAAAATACTACAAAAAGGTGAAATGTTGTTTTAATACATGTGTCCATGAATGCACAGGTACAGTGGTATATATTATGTATATTCAAAGAAATGCATAGATGTTCCCATGTATTCACATATACACATATACGCATACACACTTACAGAAACATTCAGATAAGGACTCTATGAAATGATGGCGCTAGAATAAATCCTCTCTGAACCTCAGGGTCCAAATTTATAAAGCATAATAAATGACCCGAGGTCTATTCCTACTTTTCTCTGTCATGGTTTTTATATTTGACCACTGCTGGTCCTTTGCTTGTAACCAAGGTGCATGGAATTATATCTATAAGACAAGTCTATAAAGTAATGAGCCTGATTTTCATCAATAGATCAACAAGTATATATTTAGCATTTATTTTATACCCTACACTGGAGATACAAAGATACACTTGAAACAGTGGTGGCCCTCAAAGAGTTTTCATTCTCTAAGGTGAAACAGCTTGAACATATGTTAGTGTATATAAAATAAGAGCATCTGGCTGGCAGAGTGTTGAGAGTCCGGAAGACAGGAATTCAAATCCAGCCTCACATACTTACTAGCTGTGTGACCCTGGGCAAGTCACTTAACTCTGTTTGCCTCAGTTTCCTCACCTGTAAAATGAGCTGGAGAAGGAAATGGCAATCTGCTCCACTATCTTTGCCAAGATAACCCCAAATAGGGTCACGAAGAGCTGGACACAGTTTGAACTGGCTCACCGACAACAATGATAAAATACTTACAAAGTCATGGGGTGGGAGTAGGGGGCATCAGCATCTGGTGGGATGGGAAAGGTGGCAGTTAAACTAAATCTTGAAAGAAACTAGGGATTCTAAGAGGCCGAAAATAAGAAGTGAGTTCATAGAAAATCAGGTACCACTGCTGAGGAAGAGTAAGAAGGTCAGTTTGACTGGACAATTGAGTCTGTGAAGGGGAACATTGTGTAATAAAGTCGGAAAGGCAGGTTAGGAACAAGTTAAGAAACAAAAGTTTATATTCGATCCTAGAGGAATAGGGAACTACTTCCTACTTATCGTCTTACCAATAATAATTAAAACCGCCCCCACCTCTTCTGCGGAATCATCCTGAAACTTCTCACTCAGACTGCACAGCCATCCTTTGGTTTTCTCACTTTGGATATCCCTCCACCAAGCCCCAGCCCCGCTTCCGCTTCTCCCATTGGTGAATTCCTCCTGATTTGGATCCTCCGTTTTGAGGAGGACCCTGGATGGTTAGTCTTCTTTCTCCCTCCAGTTATGTTCTTGATTTTCCAGACTTAAAAATCGTGTCCCTGAGCTGGGTTCTTTCCTCTCCCATCCACCTCTTTCTCCCTTTTCAGTTCCCTTTTGTTGTTATTCGACTCCCCCTTTTAGAATATAAGCTCCTTGAGGGAGTGATATGGTTAGCCCTCCAGCCCTCCCCCCGCCCCCAGCCTCTGATTTCTACAAAAGCCAAACGATACCTACAGAAAAGAAGTATATAAAATAGAGAATATTTTATCGCAGTCTCGGGTATCCAGGTTGAGTGTTGTCTTACAGCAACTGCAGCTTTAATGATTCACATTAAGAGAGAAAACCAAACTTTTTAGAATTGAATATATCTGAGTCACATAGTCAGAAGTTACCAGTATGATATTGGGACGTTTGCCAATGAACTACTTAATGTTAAAAAGAAATGACCTCACTCAGAAATACAAAGATCAAAAGTCACGCATTTATTAAACACCTACTCTACGCACTGTGTTAAGTGCTAGGGATACAAAAAAAAAAAGGCAAATCTCCTCTCAGGAGACAAACGTGAACAACTACAACAAATAAGATATAGACAGCATATCAGGATTGACTTCAGAAATGGCAACCAACCCAGGGGAGTACAGAGAGTGATTTGCATTCATATAGCGATGTAAGGTTTGCAAAGCCCTTCGTACGCATCTTCTCAGTGGATTCTCACCACTGCCCTATGAGGTACGTGCTATTATTTTCCTCATTTTATAGGTAAGGAATCTAGACTAAAGTGCCATTATGAATTATTGAGGATAATGGTATTTGACATTTAAAATTTAATCTTAAAAACATTTTATTGATATTGCTTCCTTATTATTGTACAACCATTCCATCCCCTCCCCCCCTCCCCCCACACACACAATGAACTCTCCTCTGGGACAAAGAAAACTAGTTATACAAAACCAATAGTCCAGAAAACGTATATAGCATTCTGTACCCACAGCCCCCCACCTCTCAGCTATGAGAAGGGAAATGGATTTCATCATCTCTTTTTCCATCCCGCTGCCTTGTACTGTCCCTCTCTCTAATCCATCCATTTTCTGTCCCACCCCTACATGCACGACTTTCCTTTCCCCATCCTCCCCCACTTCTCCACCCCCCACACTTTACACTTTTTGCTCTGGTGACTCTTTTGACTCACCATCTTCGAGACTTTCCAGACCACAACTCGTTCCCCTTACTACTACTCTCCTGCATATGTTTTCTTTCCCTATTAAAATGTAAGCCCCTTGAAGACAGTGATTATATTCCTCTGTATTTGTATCTCCAGTACTTAACATAGTGCTTGGCACATAGTAGGTTCTTTATGAATGTCCTTTAGATATCTAGGTGGCACAGTGGACAGACTGCTAGACTTGGAGTCAGGAAGACCTGAGTACGAATCTAACCTGTGGGACTCTGGGCAAATCTGCCTTCCCCCATATCTTTATCTGTAAAATGCAGATAATAATAGTACCTACCTGGGGGTCATCATGAGCATCAAATACGATTATATTTGTAAAGCATTCTTCAAGCTTCAAAGTGCTATACAAATGCTAGATATTACTGCTAGGTAGTTAGGTGTTGCAGTGCATAGAACATTATACCTGAAGTCAAAAAGGCCTGAGTTCAAATCCAACTTCATACACATACTATGTGTCCATGGACAAGTCATTTGATCTGCCTGTGTCAGTTTCTTCATCCATAAAAGGAAGATGGCATCATACTGCCTGGCAGGGCTGTGGTGAGCATCAAGTGAAATATCTGTAAAGAGCTTTGCAAACTTCAAAGTGTTATATAAATGCTAGTTATTATTACAAGTAGTAGTAGTAGTAGTAGCAGTAGTATTAAAGCATTTTACATTCATTCTCCTGGACTAAGATGGTTACTACACTTAATCTGAGTTCAAATTACTTTTGGTATTCTTATTTGCTTAATTATAGCCATTGTGTATGTTATTTTCCTAGTTCTACTTTCTTTGCTCTGTATCAGTTCATAAAAGGTTTTTTTTTTCAGGTTTTTCTAAATTCTTCATATATGTCATTTAGCACAATAGCATTCTGGTTAACTCATGAATGTATATATGCATATATACTTGTGTGTGTCTATATATATATATATATATATAGACACACACACACAGACACACATATTTATTTGTTTATCTTTTTGCTTATTTGCTTGCTTAGCTGTCTCTCTCTCTCTATCTGTTTATTTGCCTTCTTTTAACAGGGACCCATTGGTCTAGTTATACCTTCTCCCTTGAAGAAACTGTGATGGGTCTACAATTTCTTCAGGTTAGTTCATCCTCTGATGAAGACTTGTTTTCTTGCATGATTCCTGCTTGTATCTTTCTATAGAGAGGCACTGGAGCTAGATTTGAATCCCATCTGAAACTTCCTAGCTGTGTGACATTGGGACCTCAATTTCCTCATCTGTAAAATGGGGAGGTAGTACTTATACTACAAACCTAACAGGGTTATTGTGTGGAGAGTGATGTGTAAAACTTGAAATATGACAGGAATATGAGTTGCTTTTATTTAAAATTCTCCATGGATTTCATGTCTTGTCTAGCAAAATGGCAAAGATATCAAAAGATGGGAATAGTAGATATTGGGGAGAAGTGGGTTGTAGAGAAATAGGCACACTGATGCATTATTGGTGAAGCTGTGAATTGGTTCCATTCTGGAAAGCAATTTGGAGTTATGCAAATGAAATGACTAAAGTGCTAAAATGAAAACCAATTGACCCAGCAATTCCACTGCTAGGCATATAACCCAAGCGATTCGTTGACAAAAAAGAACTTTCATTTATACTAAAATATTTGTAGCAGCATTTGTGATAGCAAAAGGACTGGAAACAAAGTCGATGCCCATTGATTTAGGAGTGGCTAAACAAATGGTGATACATGACTGTAGCAAAGTATTATTGTGCTATAAGAAGCTAAGCTAAAGAATACAAAAAACATGGAAAGATTTATATGAACTAATAAATAGTGAAGTAAGCAGAGCCAAGAAAATGAGATAGACAATTATTAAACATTCAGTAAGCATTTACTTAAGTTCCAGACAACATACAATGTGTTTTTACAGATATTACCTCATTTGATTTTCACAGCAACCCTGGGAGGTAAGTACTATTATGATCCCCATTTTACAGTCGTGGAAACTAAGGCAGGCAAAGGTTAAGTGTCTTACCCACGATCATGCAGCTAGTAAGTGTTTGAGGCTGAATTTCAGCTCAGATCTTTCTGACTCCAGGTTTGGTACTCTATCCGTTACACCACCTAGCCATTTCACAATGACCACAACAGAGGTGGGAAGCCTTTGGCTTTGAGGGCCTTCTAGGCCGCACTTTAGGACATAGAAGGCCACATGTGGCCTTGAGGTCGAAAGTTCCCCATACTTGGACTACAACAAGGTAAATGGAAAGAACCACCATTAAGCACAAAAGAAAAAAGAACTGAATGTTGAAATATTATAAAGGACTGGCTTGGTCCCAAAGAAGACACTTGCTTTCCCTTCTTTGCAGAAGTCCAGATCCATGGGAATGCAACACTGCATATAACTTCCCATTTTTTTCAGTTTGTTGACTGGTTTTGTTGATTTTTCCCCCTGTTTTTTTTGTTATAAGGAATAAATCTCTGTGAACAGGGAGGGAGAAAGATACAAGGCAATATAGAAATAAAAAGTATCAATAAAATCTATTAAAATGTTACTGTTTGATTTTCTATGATTAAAAAAGAAAAAAACCCACTCCCCATGGAGGACCTGTGGAGAATAGGGACCCCTCAGAAGTGTGGAGGGTTGTGTGTTTGTCTTTGCAACCTCATTGCTGAGCACTGGGCCTTATGTGTAGTTTTAGTAGGAGCTAAATAAATATTTGCTATAGTGGTAGGGTGGTATTCTTTTATTTTAAAGTCTTCCAGGTATCAGTGTGCCACTTAGACCGTTTGCCCCCAGTACACACTATGGGTGTTCAAATAGGACTCATGGCTCTTAAATTGGAAAGCTCTTCAAGTACCCAATGACAGCTGTCATGTTTTGCCTTGGTCTTTTCTTCTCTAAGCAATCTATCCACAGCGTCTTCAAGAAATCCTTGGACATGGTCTCCAGTCCTCTCACCACCTTGATCATTTACCTGTAGATTTTTTGTTGTTCGGTCATTTCAGTCGTGTCTGACTCTTTGTGATGCCATTTGGGGTTTTCTTTGCAAAGATATTAGAGTCATTTGCCATTTCCCTCTCCAGATCATTTTAAAGATGAGGAAACTGAGGCAAACAGGATTGAATGATTTGTCCATGGTCACACAAAGTGTGTGTCTAAGTGTCTAAGGCTGGATTTGAACTCAGGTCTTCTGGACTCCAGATCCAAGTGCTGTATCCACTGTGCCATCTAGCTGTTCTAATGGATGTGCTCCAGCTTTTTAATCCTCTAAAAACAGGACATGTTCTAAAAAACAGGACATCTAGAAGTTGATATAGTGTTCTAGGTACAGACTGACCCGGGCAGAGAGCAATGGGACTAAACAGTTACTTCCTCTGGTTCTGTTTTTATTGATGCAGCTTAAGATCTCAAAGAGTTTTTAGGGTTGCCATACCACATTGTTGATTGATACTGAGTTTGTGGTCCACTGAGACACACAGGTCTTTTTCACAAAAACCACAACACCATGTCATTTCTGTCTTATACTTGTGCAGTTGAAGTTTTGAACCAGTTTTGTGATTTTACATTTGTCCCCATTAAATTTCATCTTGGCATTTTCCATGAGCCTTGTAAGATCTTTTTGGATCCCTGTTCTGTGGTCCAGTGTTAGTTATCCCTCCTAGCCCCATGTCAGCTAAAATTTTGTAAGTGTGACTTCTATGTCTTTACCGAAGTCTTGACAAACATATTGAAGAGACTAATACTGAAGATTCATTACTAGTAACCACCTTCCTGGTTGACGTTATCTCATGACAACCTGTTAAGGACATAGCAGAGGGAATTCCCGCCTTGGGTGAAGAGTTGGACTGGAGAACTTTTACGTTCCCTTCCAGCTCTGAGATTCTATGATTCCCTAAGCTAAAGGAAATGCAGTTCCCATTTTTCCCAGCAAAGTGGCCCTGAACAAGTCAGTCTTTTCCCTCCTTCTCAGCCCCAGCTTCCTCATTTGTAAAATGGGCATGATGGTTCTGATACTCGAGTGCACAGCGTAGTTGTGAGGAAAGTACTTCACAAACCATAAAGTCCTATGTAAATGGCTGCCAATACTCCGAGAGGCAGACCGGGTAAGGCTCCTAGGCTAGGAGTCAGGAAACCTACTGTATGAGGATGAGTAGGCCACTTCCTCTCTGGCTCTCAAATCCCTCATCAATGAGACAGAGATAATAACACACGAGCCACCTATCTCACAGGGTTGCTAAAAGGAAAATGTAATATAATAGATAGAATGTTGTATTAGAGTCTGAGGACATGAGTTTATGTCCATACTCTGTCACTTCCTTCCTCTACGGTCTTGGAAATCCTCAGTAAAATAAGGTAGTTGGACTAGGTGATCCTAAAATTCCCTTAAGGAAGGGACAATTGTACATCCCACAGCAGTGCTGAAAGTGCTATAGGCTTCCAGGGTAGTAGGGGAATAAGGAGGAAAAGAATAAGCATTTATTAAGCACTTACTGTATGTTAGGAATTATCCTAAGTACTTTTACAATTATTATCTCATTTGATCCTCAAAACAATCTTAGGAGGTAGGTACTACCTTTTTACGGTTGCCCATTTTACAGTTGAGGAAACTGAGGTAGACAGAAGTTAAGTGACATGCCTAGGGTCACACAGCTAGGACTTTCTCTGCAGCTGGATTAGAACTCAGGTCTTCCTGACTCCAAGTCCAGCACTCTATTCCTCCATGCAACCTAACTGCCTCCCAAAATACTTGTTGACCTGACCAATGCTTAGACACAGGCAAAAAGTCTTGTTGTCTGCTGGAATCTCAACCCCCACAGAGCCATTCTGCCTTCAGCCTGAGCCTGGTGTGACTCCACATAAGACCAGGGCCCTGCAGTACCCAGGAAGTTGGTTTAGACACTTTTAACAGAGCTAGGGGATCATGACCCCTGTCAGGATCTGGGCTTACCGAAACATAGCCCAGTGGGAAGTGCGACTGCCCCTTCTTGCTGTCTGTTTCCTCAGGCACCTGCCCCTCCCTTTTCCTTGCGCTGAGCCCAGCTGGCCCTAGCTCCTGCGGAGAGATGGAGATGACTGGCTAGGATCTGAGGTAGAGATTTTTTTAACCCTCTCCCCTCACCTCTGCATTCCTAGCCCCTCCCCAACATCCCACCCTTCATGAGGGTGAGGGAGGAGCTTGGTAGAGCTGTAAGAGACTTAGAATTGAGAGACCTACGCGGCTCTTAGCTTAGGGACCACTGGTGAATCCCTTCTCTCTGTACATCAGCTTTTCTGTCTGATAAATACAGATACCAATCTTGGCATTATCCATCTTACAAGATGCTGTGAAGAAAGTGCTTTGTGAATTTTAGGGTACAAGAAAAACACAAGTTGTTATTTAATCAATATAATGAATTGTTAACTATAAATGCCAATAACGTTGCTGATGTAAACAAATGTTACTAATGATCATAATCATATGCAACTGAGAACTCACACACTACCAGCCCAACAGAGTCCATCACCAAGGCAATCTCTGGTCTGTAAGAGTAAGGACCCAGAACCAGGGTGAGGGTGGAAGAAGTGGAAGGGGGGAGGGCCTGAATGGCCAGGCCAGCTGGCCTCAATTAGCTGAGCCAGCTCAGGTCTGGATAGTGTCATTAGGAGAAAACCAGAGCCATGCCATAAACCCTAATGAATGCATTAATGGATGGCTTGTGCTCCTCAAAGGGGAAAAAAGGGGGGGGTTTAAATAAAGTTATTAACACAGCCCACCTGTGTTCGGCTCTTGGCCTAGATTGTTTAAATAGCCCATTAACTCTTGAAGTAACTAATCTTGAAAGTGAATATGGCCTTTCCGTAGCAGACTTTTAACTGCATTCCTATAATTCAATTAGATTCAGCCATCTTTTGCTTAGTACTAACATTCTGGACTTTCATCTCAAATAATGGGGTGCAGACCAGCATGGAGAACAGGGGGTTAAAAAGAACCGGCCCTTCTAATCTCAGACGGGGTGGGGGGGAAGCATCTGTCTTTGAGGGAACATATTATATCATTGGCCACCACTGGAGATTGAAAGTGAAAGAATTTGATCTAAGACCCCAAATAGCTGTTACATCAAGGTTGAAGAGTTGATTTAATTCTTTATTGGGACAGGAATTAAATCCAGCCAAGATCTTCCTCATGTGATCAGGAGTGCCAGCTCTCCTGATCACACCGGGATAATCTTGACTGGGTTTAATCCCTGGCCAATGAGACCATGTGGTATGGGGGAAAGAGCGGCGCAAGGTGGGAGCTTCTGGTTTGAATCCTTGTTTGGCTCCTTAGTAGCTGTGTGACTTTGAGCTAGTCACTTCCCTTCTCTGAGACTCAGTTTCATCGAGAGGAAGAAGAAATTTAGGGCCAGAAGACCTGGTTTTGAATTCTGGTCCTGTCACCATATGACCTTAGACAAGTCACTCTCTTATCCGGGCCTCAGTCTCTTCATCTGTAAGATGGTGGGGCCTGGATTGGGTAATTTTTGAGGTCCCACTGAGCTTTAAAATCTTATGATCTAAAGTCTTTTTGGTGGGGCTCAGTTTCTCCACCTTTCCTCCTACCAGCCTCCATTCATTTGCCTCTCTATCCCAGCCACTATAAATGCACATTGGCTAGGAACAATCGATTCCATTAATAAAGAGTTAAGAAAATTCATTAGGAAGAAAGAATTTTATAGATTTCGTTAAAGGGTTCTTCCTATTTATGTCACTGAGAAAGGATAAAAATCCTTTTATCACTCTACAACTTGTTAATGTTTTACCCCAGGACCACTTCATCTGTAATAAACATCTTAACAAAAAATGAATCCCTAGGGAGGGACCGTTAATTTCCTTAAGGCCTCACACATGTAAGGGCTTTTATTGTGTGCAGGTGCTCTCGAAATTGCATCCACTCGTAATAACGTCCAGTAAAGAGCAGGTAGTGACTGGGAGCAGGGATGGGATCAGTGCACCTGTCTGCAGACAAGCTATGCCCCTGTGCAATCCTCCATAGGTTTCTCAGGCGGCTTTTCCCAGCTTCATCTGACACCAAGCTTTTCACCTTCTTGGGGGTCTGCGGAAGGTAAGCGTCTTGCTATCTGGTTCATCTTATGGGAGACAATGGGACTCGTAAGGCTAGTTTCAAATCCTGACCCTGCTTCTTGTTACCTGTCTAATTTTGTTCAAGCCCCGTCTCTCTGAGCCTCATGTTTTTTTAATGCCTAAAATGGGTAGAGGAAGGAGGAGGATTTGGACTGATGTCTGAGGTGCTGTGTACTGCTCTAAATTTGTTCTTTTAAGAGTTAAAGATGTTTGGTGAGCAAAGGGCTACCAGATTAGGAAAAAGACAAAACCCTAGGACAGAGTAAGAATGGCCAACTTGCGAATGAATGCACAGAGGGGAATGTCTTCTTTGATCTCTTTGATCTTCCTGTCCTCTTAATTAACTAAAGGTCCCTAAATTAGGCTTCACTGTGGACATTTGCTTCACTGGAGGATTTGACTTTCAATTTTCTTAGTAACTGGGATAGATAAATGAATTCAAAACATAGTTTTCATATTCTAAGTGCAATTCTCTGAATGTTAAAAAATAATTGCTAGAAAAATAAATATCTTGTAACTTGGTCTCTTGGATAAGTTTATTTAAAGAGCAGTTTTCATATACTTTCAGTGAGGTAATTAGAATCTTGCATTTAATAAAAAATCTCTCCGGTCGCTAGGATTCTTTCCAAGTTCCTCTCCCCAAACTAATTAAAAGGTGCATATTATATATCTATAGGTAGTGTAGATAGGGAGATATAAAAACCGCTGCTCGTGTGTGATACTTTTTTTGCCTCTTCGGATTCAGCTCCTTCCCACACAGTCATGAAGTTTTAGGCTCCTTGGGGGCCAAAAAGTTAGAGCAGAGGCAGTGGGGGAAGAAGGGGTGGGGGATAGTGTCCTTCTTTCAAAGACTTAATTCCAGAAGATTAACCCTTTAAAATTGAGTTAACTCTAGAAGGAAAAAATCCAATTTCCAGGGCCACAGAAAGGACTCAACAAAATGATTTCTGATTCTTAACTAAGCACAATCTATAAAGTTACAAAATGGGTAAAGCCAGGAGGAATTCTCGAACCTGGATTGTCAGAACATAAAACATAGAATGTTAGCCCTGAAACAAATCTTAGAACCTAGAATGTTAGACCAAGAAGGGACCTTTGAGAGTTTCTAGTCAAACCCCTTCATTTTATAGATGAGGACACTGAGATCTAGGGGGGATGGGGTCATCTAGTCTGACTTATTTTACAAATGGGGAAACTGAGGTGGTAAATTTGTGCAAAATCACACAGGGAGGTGGTGAGATTAAACCTTGGTACCTCCCAATCCAATGTGTTTTTTCCCCATTAAAACACACTGCTTCCTTCAAATGAAAACAATTTAGCCAGTATGTGATAGGAAGAAAGTTGTGGAATCTTCTTCCCTAGATATTTCTAAGGACAGGAGAGGTAAATGCCCTGCAGCCCCAAAGGAAGAGGTCTGAACTAAGGTCTAAACAATCTTCCAATGCAATACAGTAGTCCTCTGATAACTGAGGTGTTTTACTGATAAAACATACGGTATTTTGTGCAGGTCAGCACCTAATATATGTTTGTTGCATTTGAGACGTCAGGAGCGATCTGGGATAAGGGGAAGCATAAATGCAAGAGTTGTTTGTTTTCATGTTATAGTTGATCCTGATGAAAAACTCTCAACTAAGGCATCTCTAGAATATGACAGGGAGAGGCCGAATGATGGAATTTGCTAGAAAGTAGTGAATGCTTTCCCCTTTAGCAATAATTGTAAAAATCTTGCTCTTGGGTTTCAGAAACATAAAGATAGGTTGGAGATAGTGTGGCCGGAGAACAGTACATGTGAAAATGACTCAGGACTGCAAATTCAATATGAGCCAACCAGTCAATCGTGATTTTTAGGCAGTGAATAAATAATGTCCCAAATGAGAGAGGTCATAGGTTTAGACCTGAAAGGGACCTTAGAGACCATTGGGACCAATCCCCTCATTTTATAGAAGAGGAAAGGAAGGTTCAGAAAGGTTAAATGAGTTACCCAGAGTCACATCCTCTGAGGAAAGATTTGCATTCAGTACTTTGCCCTTATCAGATCACATACAGAATATTGTGCTCAACTCTGGGCAGTCATGTTTTAGGAGAGATATTGACAGGCTGTAGCACGTTCACAGGATAGTGACCAAGAGAGTAAGGAGATTTAAAATGAAGCCATGTAAGGATTGGTATTTTTAGCCTAGAGAAGAGATGACTTAGTGGGCACATGATACTTGTCTTTAAGGATTGGAAGGACAGTCTTTTAGAAGCAGGAATAGACTTGTCCCACTTGACCCCAGAAGGCAGAAGTAGGAGCACTGGATGGAAATTACATGGAGGCATACTATGAGGAAAATTTGCTAATGAGAACCACCCTTAAGAGGAATAAACTATCTTGGGAGTCAGTGAGTTCCCTATCGCTAAAGGTCTTTAATTGGAAGCTGGACAGTCACTGATTATAGATATCATAGATGTGATTCCTATTGGGACATAGTTTGGACTGGTTGATCTCTGAATTTCTTTCCACCTTGGAGATTTGATGATCTATAATTAGAAGTTGCTTCCTTGAGGTCAGGGAGATTTCTGAGAATTTCATCCAGTGAAAAGACAGCAGTCCAGCATTCAAGAAGGGCAGTTAATGGACCAATTCCTGAATCTCTGTGGCTACAGGGAAGGAATGATGGCTAAAGCCCCACACTAATGAAACTGATCCTAGCTTTGAGGAAAGATGAGGCGGCTGAGGCAGGCAGACCAAAGTGACTCAGCCCTCCCAAGGCTCTCACCGTGAGCAATTCATCATCACTGCTCTGAGAGAGAAAAATAGAGGGAGACGATCATGGCTCTCCTAACCGAGTCATCCCCCTGCACTGACTGCAATGGAGCCTGACAGTTCCTGACGCCAGCTGAATGCATGATGGATGCAGGCGAAGAAAACCTCCCTCCCGGTGATAGAATTTGGAAGGCAGCAGGCAGCCCAGGAGAGGAAGAGGGATGAGATATAATACGGAGAATAACAGCAGTGCTCTTTAGGAAATGGAGGGAGTCAGACTGATGTTGGAAAAGAGAAAGTGGGAGGTGTGGGGAAGGGAGAGGAATGCCAAGTGTGGCTCATTGTTCTGGGAAAAACCAAGAGGACTGGGTGGAGCTGAGGTCAGTGGGGAGAGGCCATGGTCAGCGTTGGACAGTGCCATCACCTCTAACTACCGTGGCTCATACACCACAATGATAATGGCTCCCATTTTCAGGGGAAATGAAATTTCACCAACAGTTTTCCCCAGAGCAACCTTATTGGAGGCAGGGAGTAGAAGGCTTGTTGTCCCCCCACCTTTTTTTTTATAGATGAGGAAACTGAGGCTCAGAGAGGTGAGGGGACTTTCCCAAAGTGTATGTAGGTAGTAAATTTCAGATCTGGTATTCAAGCCCAGATCTTCCACCAGCCTGTATCTCACCTTTTTGCAAATGCTTAATGGTTTGCAAAGTGTTTCTTCTTCATGACATCCCTTTGAGGTCAGTAATTGGAGGGTTATGATCTGTCTTGGAGATGGAGAAACTGAGGGGAAGAATCGACTTGTCTGTACTCAAATAGTGGGAAAATATGAGAGTGAGTATTCAAAGTCAGGTTACCTTGCTCCAGGTCCAACAGTGTTTCCACTGCACTCTGCTACCTCCCCTGTGGCAAATGCTAACCTAATTCCCAGGAACTAAAGGCAGGTTTGGGGAGAAGGAAGAGAAACTTATGGCTCGGGACAGGAGTGAGTGAAGCAGCCTTCATTCCAGGTGACTGTCCTGGGCCCAGGAGAGGTATGGGGCCCAAACCCCCACCCCCACTCAATCCTCTGCATTCTGTGGCAGATCCTGGGGCCACCTTGGCCTCAGCACTTCCGAGGGACACAGGGAGCTTGGAGAGGGTTCAGAGGAGAGCAATGAACATGATGAAAGGGTTGGAAAATGGGACCTATAAGGAAAGGTTAAAGGAAATGAGATTATTCAGCCCCGAGAAGGGACTCACTAATAGCAGCAGATGCTAGCCAGCTGTTACCCCCTCCTCCCCCCCCCCCCCACCATGCCAGGAAGGACAGAGCGTGGTCAGTCTGGAGGGAGGACTACAGTAGAAATGACTTAGGGCAGATGTAAGGAAGAACTTACTGACAACTACTTTGAGCAAAGTCATAGAACTTTCCTGAGAGGACTTTATGAAATAAAGCAGGGAAGGTCCTTCCCCTTCTCTGGAGTTGGTGTCCCACACAGTCACAGTAGGTTACCTTTTTTGTGCTAGGAAGTGGGGATAAGGGATACAAATTATCAAGGGGGAACTGAATGCCCAGTGCTTTGCTCAAACCTGGCCCTTTTTTCACATATTATTTCTGAGCCACAAAATAGGAAGGGGAGATGCCTGGAGATGAGAGTAGAGGAGAGATAGGTGAGGGAGAGAAAAAGAGAAAAACAGATTGATTTGGGGGGGGGGTAGGATTTTGCTTTTAGTTTTCAGAAACTATCCCTGTGGTAACTATTCAGACCTGCGTTTGACCCTTACCTCTGCCACTGACTGTGTAACCTGGAGAAAGTTTGTAAACCTCTCAGTCTCAGTTTCCCCAGCTGTAAAATGATTGGGTTGCACTATAGCCTGTAAGGTTCCCTTCCATTCCAAATCATTTGAACTTCAGCCTGAAATGGAGTCGAATTAACTTCATGAACATTAGAATTGAAAGATAATAGTGCCTATTATAGGACCAAGCCCATAGTAAACATTTCATAGGTGTTTGCAGAATTGAAGGGAATGGTTTCTAGGGGGAAGTAGTGCCTGCTGAGAGCTGACTGTCTCAGATGAGAGGATGACTGAGGCCCAGGTTAGTAGGGAAACAGGCAGTGCCAGTGGGCTCAGCTGTCAGTTGCTCAAATGACTGACTTCTTATTGCAACACCCCCTCCGCAGTTTTGGAGGAATATCAACATCATCACTATTGCCAGTCCCAAACATTTATTATTTACATCCCCATCCCATCCAAAGTTTACTGAGTGCTTTAGTAATAATGAAAAACAAAATAGCTCTTTAAATGTTTCCTCACAACAATCCTATGAAAAAAGTAGGACAAGCATGGTGATCCCCATTTTACACATGAGGAAACTGAGGTTCTGAGAGGAAAGTGATTTGCCTAGAAAAACTCAGCTAGGAAGAGTCAGCACTTCAACTTCAAATCCAAACTCCAAGACCAATGTGTGTACTCTGAACTACCCAGCCCATCTGTCATATCTAGCATCTCTTTGAGAATTGAAGTCTACTGGGCCACCCTTCCATCACAGTCATGGAGTTCATGGGGGACACCAGATTGGCCTGTCACTCTTTCCTGACAGACCTGCAAGAGGTTGAAGACTGGCAAGGCTTACAGGTCTGATGCTGCTGGTGCAGTTCTGTAGGTCTGGCTGCCATGCCTACTGTGCCCAGATCCAAGGAAGAAAGTCTTCTAGGTAGGATCCTAACTAGCTATGGTTCCCAAATCTCTGCTAGGATATTCAGCTACTCAACTTTATCTGGCTGCCAAAATTAAATTACATGCAACACACTTTTATTTTTTTTAATGGTTTCATTGTTGCCTTTGATTTTTTGTGCTAATTATTTCTTTCCCTTTAATTCTCTTCTCTCCATCCCCTCTCCCTTCTCACATATATTGAGCCTTTCTTTGTAACAAAACATTTAAACAAAGCCAAATGACAAAATGACCTCATTTGACCACGAATACCACATTTCTCTTTGGTAACCCCTACCTCTCTACCAACAGGAGGAAGGTGTGTTTCCTTATTAGTCTTCTAGGAAAAAGATCGTTCATTACAATTCATCAGAGTTTTATTGCTTTTCATTTATCATTTACATTTTTGTAGACATGTTATCTTGCTTTAACTTCTTTTACCCTACATTACTTCACAGAAATCTTCCCATGTTTTTCTGAGTTTCTCATTCATAATTTCTTAACATGCAATAATGTTCCATTACCCTTTAATATGACCATTTTTTCAGTCATTCTCTAATCAATGGCACTCATTTTGTTTCCTGTTTATTTTTTGGTTTGCTTTTGTTGTTTTTTGTTTCCTATCCCAAAGAGTACAGATAGGAATATGTTGTTATATGTAAGACTTTCTTTTCCTTTTTTCCCATTTTAAACTTCTACATTTTTATTAGCATTTTTTACATTGGTTTCTTTTCTGAATATATATCCCTCTCCTTTCCCTTCCCAGAGAGTCCATCCTTTGTAAAAAGAAAGAAAAAGAAAGAACAAAATAGGGAGGGAGGGAAGGAAGGAGGGAGAGGCAGAGAAAGAGAGAGAGATTAGTAAAATTAACCAACTCTATAGATCGAGTTTGACTGTGTATGCAATGTTCTTTAAGCAAAGTCCTATGATGGGAAGGAGCTACGTTTGTCTTCTCATCTCTTGGAACTTTTTCAGAAAGCCATTCCCATTAAGAGCCCACTGCGTACAAGACACCAAACTCCAGTACAAGTCATTAAGTGTATCATTGGGTTTTGTTTAAATGTTTTTCTTTGTTATAAAGATTCAATATATGTGCCTGGCACATGGTAATTGATTAATAAATACTTGTCAGTTGTCTGAATAAGAAAGATAGGGTAACCTTTCCCAAGGACCTCTCTCAGCATTTGGTCTCCATCTCTCTAATAGACTTGGCATGTAATGTTGTGCATTATAATTGTCTGTGCTTCTGTCTCATCCTTCCCTTCCCCCTCCCACTCAACTGTGAGCTTCTTGAGGTCAGAGAATGGGTTTTACCTGAATTTGGTGTCTCTTACTCCCACTGCCCTAGCAGAGTGCTCTGCATACAGTAGGTGCTTAATCAGGGCTTGCTAAATAAAAAAAGGAATGTGTTTTATCCCCCTACCTGACTAAGATCCCTTCAGACTGAGGCTTGAGTCTTATCCAAACTACATCTCCCCTTAGCCTGTGACTTAATACAGTCACACAGTAGCAATAATGATAACAAAATCATAAAATCTCCCCATTTCTGTAGCATTTTTTCTAAGTCACCTAATAAATTTTTGCTAAATTGAATTGACATGACTTTGATCAGGCCAACTTATAAACCCTAAACGGGTTTGCTCATCTTATTGACTTGCTTAAAAACTGTTAAAGAGGGAGTGTGGACTTAACTTTTCATTGGAAAATTTGAATCCACAGGCTCAAACTGTCTCCGGCAGCTGCTACCGCCCCTCTATCTTCCCTTTGAAAAATGCAGTCCTTCTGCCAACAAATACAGATTTTCCCAATACCTTGCCTTGTAGCCGTTCCCTGAAATACATTGCAAGGACATGATGCCACTTTGGGGGAACTTTGTTGCTGTCTGGGTCTCAGTTTCTTCAGTTGTCAAGTAAGGGAGGTGGAAGACACAGCACCTAAGTTCTCCCGAGGTTCTGTATCCTCCTCCCAGGGAAACACCAATCCTGAGCTCCGTGGGATCTCAGATTCAAGCTCGCTAGGCTGGGCAGGTGGGCCTCAGACGCATTCTCAAAGGGAAAGCACCTTCCTGTGACCTCCTCTGCCAGGCATAACTTCAAAGTACAAGAATCCTGGGGTAAGACAAATAGAGTGGCTGGTGTCCAGGTATCAGAATCACCACCACCGCTACCACCCTTCTCACTGGGAGAAATCTTAAGCTGTGACATTATTTACAGAATTATTTCAAGTGCAGATCCCCCAGTGGTCTATGGGTCTGTTACTCCAGGACCAGCCTGGCTAAATGTGAGGAAGTACGCGCTACATAGACAGCAGTCCTAGAAAACTGGACATTGAGGAGTGAATTTTTTCAGCTTCAGTGATTTGTGAAGCTCGGCTACTAAGGCGCCGAGGGCTGTGATCAGTCTCAGAAAGAAAAGCATGAGATCGTGAAGTCGTGAAGGAGAATGATTTTAAAAGGAGAAATCTGTTGCTGAAATGCAGAAACAAATTGCAACTCCTAGGGCAAGTGACAGGATAATTTAGGGCCACATTGGGGAAAAATGGGAGATGTGCTTAATTTCCACCATCAGGTTTGCAGCTACCAGATTTAGGAGATCGGGGGAAAAGCAAGCAGTATCTTCTTTTTTTCCCGTTTCAAGAGAATAATCGCACTATCCAGGGGTCCATAGGCTAGACCCAGGATACCGGGTTAGAAATTCCGTTTCTCCCAGAGAAGATGGATGAGGGATTGTTATGCTAAAAAGCAACTAACCCAGAGTACAGATTAATTAGGGAAAATAAATGACTAATTTTTATAAAATATATTTGCCAAATTGGGCTTTATTTTTATTTGTATAAATACAAGAAAAAAGAGGGAAGTTTACCTTAGAATGGGAATGATTTATTAAGAAAAGTAGAAAAATTCTACATCTCAGAGCCCAAAGCTTTGGCTGGCTGTGCTATGCAACTATTTCTGGAGTCTCTGGCTGAGTTTGATGGCGATATCTTTTAGAATAGCTTATTGAACATGAAAATATGTTGTCCTGTGCCTTTTCTTCTTTAGAAAGATCCCCCTTTCTTTCAAGGAGACCTGTTTGAATTTGCTCTTTACTTCACTGAGAAGCTAATTTTTTTTTCCGAGTTCAGATAGAGGGAAAGATAATGTCAAATTTGTTTGTAGGTCTGGTTGTCAGAGCTTGTTTCTGGATCACACACACAGTAAAGCAAGCATTAGGGAGGGATTCATCGACACTCGGCATCTGTGGGCTCCAGGCTTTTTCATTTTCTCCACCGCTGGAGGCTTTCTCCCCAATATTCTTTTAGAGGGCTTCATCACCTTGCACATGGAAAGCCTCTCTAAGAATTTATCAAAGGAGAGGCCAAGATTTTAAAGGAAACCCTTTGACAAATGCAATTAGGGGGAAAATAGTCTAAGAATCAGACAAGTTCAAAAGAACCCAAGAAAGGAAATTGGCAAAGAATAAATAAAACACAATATTAAAAAAAAACTTCATATTAGGCCTTCCCCATAAATATTTCCTCATTGTTACTTTATAGATTTCATGCTATTCTAATCACAGGGAGCTCAGAAATGGCACAATTGAAATGGCAAACTTTTGTGGGCTTCTTACACCTTCCCCCTTTTCCCTCCTCCAATTTCAGAAACATCTAATAGTTCTTATATCCTGAACCAGGGAAAATGTTTGTAGGCAGGACAAAGCCAACATTTCCAGGAGAGCCGGTGAATATCCAGAGGGTTAGTCCAACTTGTGAGCAAAGCTCAAGGCTGAGATGGGTCCACCAGTTTGGTTTACCTGCAGGAAAACCAGAGGTCTGCCTCATGATAGAGAGTGGGGGGGTCATACCTGGAGGCTTAGGCACAAAAAGCAGAAAAGGGGCTAAACCCACAGTAACTTTCATTTCCCCAAATTCTACCACTTGGTATTGGGCTCCTGGAATCCCAACAGGAATGTGGCCAGCCACGATCTCAATTATGGGCCAGTTTCAGGGTTGCAATCAAAAAGTTAACTAGGATGTCCCGGCACACAAGTGAGCATGTGGGATAATTGGAAAACAAATTCTACAAACATCTTGAAAGGGGCAAAGGACCTTTGATCTTTATATAGAAAAGCCAGCCTTACGATACAGTCCGGCTCCTGAGCCCTCCACACGCCTTCTCCCAAGGCAGAGGATGGTCTCTTTCTGAAAAATCAAGCGACACCTAATTCCACCCTACCGTAATTATCCTAACTGGTTGCATATGGCAAAAGGTCTTTTACCCAAAGATTAGAGGGGAAAGAGGGACTGACAAAATAATTAAATATGCAATTTGCCAAGCTTGGACAATATGGCTTTGAAATCACCTTTGCAAGGAGTTTTACAGCTTGTCCAGAGACATCTATATTGCAGCCTTCACCTTCTTATTTAAGCTCTTTTGATGACCTTAGCGGATTAATACCTGAGGAGCATCAGCGTAAGGCCTGACGCTCAAGCCTGTTTCTAATTTGACCAGTTGCACCAGCTTCCTCTGGTGTTATGAATTGCCTGCCACCCCCTCCCCTCCACCAAGCAAAAGAAAAAAAAAAGGATTTGGAATCTGTGTTCTCATTCAAAACAACATTCTGATTTTCCAAAGAATTCTCTGATGTAAAAATCTTCTGGTCTCCAGGGTCCCACTCCTGGGGGTGTGAAATGCTCTCACACTCACCAGAGTTTTGTGGAATGTGGTCAATCCTGGGAGGGTGAACCAAATACCATCCCCAGCATAATCGGTTTTAGTGGGACAGTGCTGAGTTGCCACTCTGATCCTTCTGGAGTTGTTTTGGGTGGTATTCTCTTAATGAGTTCATGTGTCAGGATGGTTGAGGGCCCTCTGATCTAATGACACACTAGAATATGATGCTGTGGATTTGCGTCGCCATCTATTTCTATAACCCCTGACACGGGTAAGATGCATTCTGTTGAGGGGGGTGGTGGTGGGAGTTTAGTGTTTGGAGTTTGAAAAATTGCTGCTGCTCAGAGTTCAGTTGAAAGCTCTTTAGATCAGGAAGGCTTCCCAAAACAATTGCTCCGAGGGGACAGGTCACACACGGTTTTTGTTTTTGTTTTTTAAAAACCATCTAGGAAACACTAATTATAATGCCTCCTATTTCTAGAGGGTTCGAAGGTTCACAAAAGTCTTTCCCAACAACCCCCTAGGAAGGTGGGGAGTACCAGAACAATTGCCTTGTTTGACAAAGAAGGTCCAGTGAGTGAAGAAAGAAAAGAAAAAAGGAATTAAGCATCTATTAAGTCCCTACTATGTGCCAAGCACAGTTCTAAGCACTTTACAAATATTAGCTCCTTTAATTCTCACAATAACCCTGAGAGGTGTTATTACTATTTTTATTTTACAGTTGAGGAAGCTGAAGCAAACAGAGATTAAATGACTTGCCCAGGGTCATACAGCTAATAAGTGTCTAAGGTTGGATTAGTACTCAGGGTCTTCTTGATTCCAAACCTAGTGCTCTAGCCATTGCTGTACTTACCCAAGGTAAACACAGTTCATAATTAATAGAGCCTGGATTTGAATCCAGGCTTCCAACTCCAGATCCTTCATTTTCTCCCATTACACAACATTACCTAGATGGATAGAAAAAGAAATCAACTTGTGTCAACTAATGCCATCAGAATGAACAGTAGCAAGCCCTTTAAGTTGAACTCTAAGATGTATTGGGAGGGTGCGTGTTTATATTTCATATGATAATTTCATATATTTCATTCCTATTTCCAATAATATACATGCAAAAACACTTGACAAGGTGATTGATTTTGAGATGATAGAGCAAAGAAAACTGAACAAATTAATTCATGATAACTGCTTGAATCCTAACATTCCTAACTGTGACTGTGGATGAGTCACTTTCCCTTACTGAACCTCAGTTTTCTCATCTGTAAAAGTGCAAAGCTGAATTATTGATCTGTCTGGTCCCTTCCATCTCTAACATTCTCTGCTCTGAAGTTCCCTTCCGTTTTGAGATGCTATGAGAATTCATCCACAGAGGAAATAATGATCCTCATAGAAAATCCCTTCCTTCTTTCTTTTTTTTCCTTTCTTCCTTTCTTTCTTTCTTTCTTCCTTTCTTCCTTCATTTCTTCCTTCCTTCCTTCCTTTCTTCCTTCCTTTCTTTCTTTCTTTCTTTCTTTCTTTCTTTCTTTCTTTCTTTCTTTCTTTCTTCCTTCCTTCCTTCCTTCCTTCCTTCCTTCCTTTCTTTCTTTTTCTTTCTTTCTATCTTCCTTCCTTCTTTCTCTCTTCTCTATCTCTCTGTCTTTCTCTCCATCTCTGTATCTCCCCCTCTCTCTTCCCTTTTCTCTCCCCATCTCTCCTCTTCTCCCTCTCTTGAATGAAAAATGTTCCTAGAGGCTAAAAGAAAGCAAGAAATAAACCCCCTCTCTCTCCTCCTGGACATCACAGGCCTGTGAAAAGAATCCATTCTATGATTCTGCTGTGAGACACGTTTCTAAAACAGCAGCAACAAACACACCAAAAAACCTGTACTGTGAGTCAAGAAGAGAAGGTTTTAAATAGAATCTTTGCAAAGATATGCTCAGGCTTAGAGGCTGGCAGTGGATGTAGCTCAAAGACAGGATATGAATGTTGTAGAAAAACGCTGTATAGCTCCCACCAATAGGTGGTGGGGAGATAAGCAAGGGTAGGAGTGAAGGAAGCATAGATGCACAACTCTTTAACTCTTTCATCAGAATAAACAGACTTTCCTGGGAGGCCCTAGCAGCTCGTGGTAAGAACTTTCTTTGCATGGATTCAACTTGGCTAGCTAGGCTGGACAGGCTGTCTGGGAGGAGTTACTAGTTTTTCTCTTTTCTTCCCCACACCTTAAGTGGTTTTGCCTCATATGGGAAACAGAAAGGAGACTAGTCAGGAGCACAGTTGACAGAAGTTTCTCCCTCGGTGGCAGACAGTCCACCAGGGGCTGTTGAGGTTCTGGCCCCTAGGCCCAGCCCATTGCCTTTATGATGAGAGTAAAGGAATTTAGGGTCTACAGGGCAGCATGAAGGACTCAAAACCCCCATGCTATGTGAAGATTAGCTGAAGGGACTGAAGATATTTAGCCTGGAAAAGAAAAGTTTTAAGGAGGGCATGAATGCTATTTTTAAATATTTGAAGGGCAGTCATGAGAAAGAGGGTGCAGCTAGGTGGTGTAGTAGAGAGAGTGCCAAGCCTGAAGGCAGGAAGATTTATCTTCCTCAGTTTGAATCTGGTCTCAGACACTTACTAGCTGGGTGACCCTGTTTCCTCATTTGTAAAATGATCTGAAGAAGGAAATGGCAAACCACTCCAGTATCTTTGCCAAGAAAACCCCAATTGGGGTCATGAAAAGTTGTACATGACTGAAATGACTAAAGAGATGCAAAAGAGAGATTCTACCTCTACTGCTTTGTCCCAGAGGGCAAACTTAAGAGTTGGGGGTAGTGGGACAGAGAGGTAAATTGTGGCTCACTTGTGAGGAAATAGCATCGCAGCAGTAAGAGTCACTCTACAGTGAAATGGATCACCTTGGGAAGTGGTGAGTTCTCCACCAAGCATATCCCTTTATTGGGGAAGTTATAGTGGAAATTCCCATTCTAGGGCAGGTTGGCCTGGATGTTCTTCTCTATGGTCCTTTCTTGACAGATTTTGTGATTTTATGGCTTCTTATCCAAAAGGAGTTTCCAAGAAGTAGGCAAGGCAAGGTAAAATCCATCAGACTGGGGAGATGGTCCAGTCTGGGAAAACTGAGCCATACAAAGCAAGGCCTAGGATCTTAAGATCATGGATGTAGAGGGATTTAAGGGCTAGGTGGTACAGTGGATACAGGGCTGGACCTGGAGTCAGGAAGACCTGATTTCAAATCCAGCCTCCGATACTTAGTAGCTATGTGACCAGGACAAGTCACTTAACCTCCCTTGGTTTAGTTTTTACTACTGTAAAATGGGGATAATAATAGTACCTATCTCTATGGATTATTCTAAGGATCAAATGAGACAATATTCATAAAATATAGCGCCTGGAACATAGTACAGTCTACATACAACAGTCTCATTCCCTTCCCTCCCCCCTCTCCCCAAGATATCACCTAATCTACATCCCCTACCACCACCCACAAACCCCCCTTCCCTGCTCTCTTATTTTACAAATGGGAAAGCTAAGCACGAGGGAAGGGGAATAACTTGTTGGGGGTCATACAGATAGGAAATAGTAGAGACTGAGTTTTGAACTTTTCTCCTGACTCCATATTCCACCTTCTTCCTACCAGACTTTATTATAAGAGATTTTAGGATTGAATGCTGTAAGGAGCCTTAAAGATGATCTACTCTAACCCTCCCTTCCCCTTCCATTTTACCGATGAGAAAACTGAGGCTTAGAAAAGAGGGCATGGATCACTCAAGGACATGCAACCAATAGTAGCAGATTCATTGTTGTTGTTCAATTGTTTCAGTCATATCTGATTCTTCATGACCCATTTGGGGTTTTCTTGGCAGAGATACAGGGGTGCTTTGTCATTTCCTTCTCCAAATCCTTTTACAAATGAAGAAACTGAGGCAAACAGGATTAAGTGACTTGCCCAGGGTCACATAGCTAGTAAATGTCTGCGGCCAGATTTGAACTGAGGAGGATGTTTTCCTGACTCTGGATCCATCAATTTATTCACTGAGCCACCTAGCTGCCCATAAATAACAGAACTAGAGCTGAAACCCAGGTCTTCTAATACAAAACCCAGTGTTCTTCCCATTAGGGCCAGACATGGAGGGCGCTGCCAGGATGCAATATGAAAGGGGAATACAATATGCAAGGGGGATGCAATAAGGGTTATTTTTGATGATGACATGCTTTTGAATAAAAGCATGTATTTTAACACCAGAACATATTGATCACTGCGTAGCATCAACGTACTTCTTGCTTGTAAGACAAGGCTCCAATAGCTGCTGGTCAAGGTGGTGGGGAGTTATTAGGAAATGATACTGATACTCCCCAAAAAGAGCATCAATAAAACATTTATTTTTTTGAAGAGATAAAGGACACAACTCACAGAGATTAATTTTGTGAGAAGTCCCAGGTGTTACCAGGAAGGCTTAATACCCTCACATAACTTTAAAAAATTTATATATTTTATTTTTTCCCTAATTACATGTTAAAAACATTTTTAAACATTTTTTATAAAGTTTTGAGATTCCAATTCTATCCTTTCCTCCCTCCCTCCCCTCTTCCCCAGTCTTTGAGATGGTAAGCAATCCAATAGTCTCTATGTGAGTCATATAACTTTTTTAAAAAATTAAATATTTAATTAATTTATTTTCAGTTTTCAACATTCACTTTCATAAGTTTTAAATTTTTTTCCCCCTCCTTCCCCAAGATAGCATGCAATCCGATATGGGCTCTACACATACATTCCTATTAAACACATTTTCACATTAGTCATGTTGCATAGAAGAATTATAATGAATGGGAGAAACCATGAGAAAGAAAACAAGGGAAAAGAGTCTGCTTCTCTGTGCAATCCAACTCCATAGTTCTTTCTCTAGTCACATAGCTTTGTTTAAGAGTAATGAGGAACTTTGAGAATGAAGAGATTTCCTTTTTCCACCCCTCCTCCCAATCCCAATCCTGTAGTAAGGTTCTGACCCAAGGTTTCACTTTCCCTTAATGCCCAAAGCACTTGGTAAAATAGATGAATTCTCCATGAAAGCTTGAAAGAAAATAGTAAACCTAGACTAGTCAAGTAAACAGAAGTAAACTACTTTTGAAAGAGGTGAAACCATGTTGATACTTTCATTAGGGCAGAGTGAGGGGCAACATGATGTGCCCAGTTTTAAGTCCTGTGTGGAGGACATACAGCTTGGCACAACTCTGAGACCAGTGGGAGAAGAATGGCCAGTGTGGTACCCTTCCCATGATCATGGTGCCACAGTGTCATCTCTTCAACTATCATTTTTCTTTAGTTCAGATCAAGAAGCCAAAGCTAGGAGGTCAACTTTAAGAAGAGGCAGTGAAGCATAGTTAGAGATGCATGAGTCAGGGATGAGAGACTTGGGTTGCTGATCTAGCTTTGAGGTTTATTGACCTTGGGCAAGTCATTTCCCCTCCTACGAACTTCAGTTTCCTTATTTGTAAAACAAAGGAATTGGACCAGATTATTTCTAAATCCCCTTCTATCTCCACTGAAAAGAGCCCTGGATTTTGAATCATAGACCTAAATTAGAATACCAGATCTACTACTTACCTGTGTGGTATTGGGCAGTCACTTAATCACTCTGGACCTCAATGTCCTTATCTGTAATGTGAGGACGATAATCTCCAAATTCATCCTTAGCAATAACTTTTATTATACTATAATCTATGTGTGATGCAGTAGATAGAACGTTGGACTTGGAGTCAGAAAGACCTGAGTTCAAATCCAGCCTCAGATACTTACTAGATGTGTGATTCTGGGAAGTCACTCAACCTCTGTCTGCCTCAATTTCCTCAACCATAATATGGAAATAATAATAGCACCTACCTCTAAGGGTTGTTGTTGTGTGAGATATTTATCTGCGCTTAATACTGTACTTGGCATATAAGAGGTATTAAAAATGCTTATTTCCTTCCTTCCTAAGATCTCTTCCAGTTCTAACATCCTACAATTTTATAAATTACCTAAAAATGTATCCCACAGACATGAGGAAGTCCTCCTAGAAACTCCTATCCTATCTCTCCAGCTCGGTGGTGCAGTGGATAGAGCACCAGTGCAGGAGTCAGGAGGACCTGAGTTCAAGTCTCACCTCAGACACTTGACACTCACTAGCTGTGTGATCTTGGGCAAGTCATTTAACCCCAATTGCCTCATCCTGGGTCATCTCCAGTCATCCTGATGAATATCTGGTCACTGGATCCAGATGGCTCCAGAGGAGAAGTGAGGCTGGTGACCTGCACAGCCCTCGCTCACTCAAAACAGTCAAGTGCAAGTCATGTCACCATGTCTCTGATGGCATGGTCTTCTTCGGCAGCGAAGAACACACACATCTCTCCATGTTATTGTAAAGGCAGCAAGAGCCTAAAATAGGGGAGAAAGTCTCAAGTCATATTGCAGACCTATTAAACAAATCAATTCACATGTAACAGACTCTCTCCCTGCTACCAGCTGAAGCTTTGCCAGAGCACAGGTCTATTGGAATTCTGTGGAATGTCTCTAGATCTGGTCCCCTCTAACAGACAGAAATAGACAGTGCGTTCCCCAAACATCAGTTTCTCAGGGATATAAGATTTAATTTGAAGCTATCACAGAATCTAGAGTCCCATTTCAGTGATTTATGCTCCATCCCAGTTCAGGGAGTTGGGACTGGGGTCAGGATGCAATCATTCTTGTGGTTGAGTCATTTTCAGTCTTGTCTGACTCTTCGTGACCCCATTTGGGGTTTTCTTGGCAAAGATACTGGAGTGGTTTGCCATTTCCTTCTCTAGCTCATTTTGTAGATGAGGAAACTGAGGCAAATAAGGTTAAGTGACTTGTCCAAGGTCACACATCTGGTCTTTGAGGTTCAATTTGAACTCAGGTCCTCGACTCCAGGCCCAGTGCTCTATGCACGGCACCACCTAGCTGCCCTACAAATATTCTTCAGTAAGTTGTTTGTTTTTTTTCAGTTGTGTCTGACTCTTTGTGACCCCATTTGGGGTTTACTTGGCAAATCATTCTACACCTTAGCTAAGAATAGCTTGAAGGGAAGAGAGACTCACAGGATTTAGAGTTGGAAGGAACCTTAAAACATGGACTGTTGGGGCTGGAAGGGATCATGTTACAATTATAGGAAATGAGATCCAGGGAAGAGAAGGGAAATTTGCCTGAGATCGCACAGGTAATTAGATAGCAGGGCTGAGATCTTAATCCAATCCACAGAGCCAGGAAGGTGGAGATCATCTGGTCCAACACGTTTCCTTTACTGATAAGAAAACTGAGATTCAGAAAGAAGGAATACCTCTAAATGCACATAGCTTGGAAATAGTAGGGACTGAGATTCAAACTCAAGACTCGTCTCCAAACCCATTGCTCTGTCTCTTGTACCCTGCTGCCTGTCCATGCACCGCCTTACCCCTAGCCCTGGAGGACAATTAGAAAAGTGGAACAGAGACGGGTGTTGCTTTGATATCTGTAAATATAGAACTGGTCCGTGAACTTGCCTGGGGCCCTACTTATCTAACTGAGCTCATCCTTTTTGGCCACTTACAGAAATGAAAACTCACACTTTCTCTCTCTGTCCACCCACCAAACAGGCATTGCCTAGGGGAATCATTACAGCGGAGAGAAAGTTAGTTTCCAAAGATAGCCCCCAAAAGGGGAAAACTGGCTGGGTACAGTTGAACTAGGACAGCTAGGTAGTGTAGTGGATATAGAGCCCTGGCCCCGGAGTCCAGAAAACCTGACTTCAAATCTAACCTCAGACACTTATTAGCTGAGTGACCTTGGGTAAGTCACTTCATCCTGTTTGCCTCGGTTTCCTAATCTGTAAAATGAGCTGGAGAAGGAAATGACAAGCCACAAAGATACTAGTCTTTACTAAGAAAACCCCAAATGGGGTGAGGAAAAGTCGGACACAACTGAAATGACTCCACAACAATAGCCAAAGTGCCAGCATCCCACCTTTCCTTTTGATCTCCTCACTCTAGGAGGGAGGAAGAAAACACTGGTCAGGTATAAGGACAACTTCTCCCTGGTGTTAAGTGGTAGCAGTCCCAAGATGAAGAGGAGGAAATCATTTTGAAAGCTTTAGAGCACTATAAAATAAGAGGGTTTTTCATTTGTCATTCTGTGCCTTAATTTTCTTACCTGCAAAATGGGGAGAATAACATATTACCTCCCTCACATGATTTTTTCAAGGAAAATACTTTGTAAAATATCAAGTACTAAAGAAATGGGAATGGGAGAAGGTGAAGAGAAGTAGAAACTTTGGAAGTGAAAATTAAAATTAAAACTAAAAAAATAAATAAATGAGAGTTAATAAGATAATTTAATTTAATCCTTTTCCTTTTGCAGATGAGATGGAGGTCCAGAGAGTGACTTGGTCACGGCCCCCTAGTAATAGTCAGGATTCAATCCCTTAAGTCTCCCTGAGTTTCAATTTCCCATAAGATGGAGAGAAAAACACCCTGTCTACCGCTCAGAGTTAAGGTGAGGAAGGACCTTGTCAACATTAAAGCATTTCATGTGTGTAACCCAGTATTTAAAGAGAGAGACATCCAGCTGTAGTAGAGAGAGCTTGGACCTTGGAATCAGGCTGACCTGATGTCCCAGGCAACTCCTGAACACCACCTTTCAGAGAAGGTGCTGGTCTGCATGGAGGAAGAATTTCTTCCCTCAAGAGTTTCCTAAATCAGAGGTCCTCAGGGTCCTCAGGTGGGGTGGGGCCCATAACAGGCCCTAAGGAACCAGAGTAAAATGTAGTTAACAAAAGAAATGAAACAATTACAAAATATAATCAATATCCGTATAATATTATAATATATAATGCTAAAATATAACAACACAATAGATAATTATATAATATAATAATTCTAAAATATAATAATAAATGAAACAGAACACATTCAATAAATAAAAATGCCCCCAAACCCCATAATGTTAGTATGTGGTTTTCTAAGTCAATATGGACCCTCAGGGATCCATACATATGGTTTAGTGGCCCCTATTTCTTTTTGAGCTTGATACCACTGCCTTAAACCAATGAAATATGGGTCCCTAATCGCAAATGCTAATCCCTCATTACTTAAATAGCCCCACCAGAAGGCCTAGGAGCAGTTGGGTGGTGAAGTAGAGTGTCAGGCTTGGAGTCAGGACACCACTCCATCAGTGAAAAGGGTACTTTAAGTGACCACATCACAAATGTCTCAAAATATTAAATAATGTTTGTAAAGAACAATCCAGGGGGCTTAGGACATAGAAGATAAGGTATAAGAGAAAGAAAATAAGAGTATCCTATCAGGGAAGGGAAATTAGAATGTCAGATGCTACAGTCAAAAGGGACGTTTGAACGTTCTAGTCCAGCCCTAAATAGGCATCATGTCCTCAGCATCCTCAACAAGTGGCCATCCATCCTCCACTTGCAGGCCATTACTGACAGGGGACTCAGTCTCTCCAGAGATGTCACTATATTTCAAATGTGGGCCGGAGAAAGCCCTTCTCTTCCTTAGAGTGAGTTGAACCCAGCTTGATTGCAGCTCTCATCTAATGTCCTTGTTTCTGCCCTCTAGGGTCAATCCAAAAAAAGCAAAGCCTTCTGGCCCTAGACAGCCTTTCAAAAGACTTGAAGGCAGGGGTAATTCTCTCTCCCTTCCCCTCAACCCCAAATCTTCTCCTGGCTCACCATACTCCTTTCCCTCAAACAGTCCTCAAATAATGTGGTCTCAAATGTTCTCATCATCCTGGCGGCCCTCCTCTGGATCAGCTCTAACTTGTCAATGTTCTTCCTAAAATGCGTTGCCCCAAACTGAGCACAGTAGTCCAGAGATATGTTCTGATGCAGAATTATCACCTCCTTCACCTAGGCACCACATCTCTTAATCCAATCTAAGATCAGAATAATGTTTTTGGTCATCACATCACCCTCTATTTCTTTCGGACCTTCAGTGTTCTCAAATCCACATTTCCCTGCGCCCCCAAACTGTTGTCTAATCAACAGTTTTATTTATTTATTTATTTTGGTAGGGGCAGGCAGCTATTGGACTCAGATAATAGAAGGCTGAGCCTAGAAACAGAAAAAAAGACAGAACGAAAAGAGCTTACCATGAGCTGTATCCTTCTCCTTTTTTGATCCTTTTTTTGCCCCCAACACACCTGAAAAGTTCACTTTTTTTGTCTTTAAAATTTACCATCAGCCTCAGATCCAGATAGTATTCACACAAGACCATGCCACTTTTTTTTTGGTATTCATCCTTCATTACCTGGCACTGCTTTCATCTTCCATGAGTTCATTTTGAAAAATCCAAGTCTGGTCAATAAGTTTCTCTGATCATCCGCATTATTCCCTTCCTCCCTGAAACTGCTTCTGTTGAAATCTTCAGAATTTCATTCCTGAGAGCTTCCTATCCAACATTCCCTACAGAATTTTAGGACACAGGATGCTATCTTTTCTTTTTCTGAACCCTTGAAATATATCTCCTCCCCCCACCCCCACCCCAGGCTCAGGTGAATGGAAGGCTAAATCCATCCTATTCTCAACCTCAGGCTTTCTGATGCACTGCTCTGCTTTGGACAACATGTTACCTGGTAGAAGGATTGGCTGGAATCCCTTCAGTAAGGGAAACCCCTGAGCTTGTGGTATATTTCTACCACTGAGACTTTAGACTCTCAATGTGGCATAGTTCAATTTGGTTTAGCAAACATTTGTGAAGTATGTGAACCATAGGATATAGAGGAGAAAGGGATTTTAGAAACCACCTAGTTCAACTCCCCTCCCCTCATTTTTTAATTGATGCAACTGGAGAAAGGCAAGGTGACTAAGACGTACACAAATAACCATGACACAAGGGAGAACAAAGAGAAATCTGAGGAGAAAGATGTCATTTTTAGCTGGGACTGTCAGGGAAGGCTTGCTGGCAAAGGTGGGGGGCTTGAGAAAGGGGCTTCCTTCACAGGAGGCGTGGTTGGGAAGGGCCAGAAGAAGGCATTGTAGATATTGGCCGCAAAGGCTTAAAGGCAGGAGATAGCAAGGTAAGAATGGGTCCAAGAGCATCCTCCAATTTGACTGGAATGTGGTATGCATTCAGAGGAGTCATGAAGATAAGACAGGTCAGGTAGGTTGGAGTCAGCTTATGGAGGATCTTGAGCGCCCAGAAAAGGACTTCATGCCTTTTATTTGGTAGGCTATGAGGAAGCACTGAAGGTCGACATGATTACAGTGATGCCCTAGGATGATTATTTGGGATCCATTGGCAGAATGGTCTAGGGAGAGGAGGGACAGAAAGACTAGTTAGGAGGCTCTGGTGAAGGGCTACACTGGGAATGGAGAGGCTCTGGTTTCTAGCTAACCTACCTCTGAGGAGATCCTTCCACTACATGCAGATCTCTTGGGGGTTCTCTGATCCAAAAGAGAGAGGGGCCTCTTTTCTTTAGACTGAGAAACTTGCCATTACATCCCCCACTCCAGGAATGGCAGCTTTGCCAGTAGGTGGGGAGCTCTTTGCTTTCCCTGGTTTGATTCACTAATTAAGAGACTGACAGTGTCTCAGGTGCTGCTGATGTTCAAAGCTTTTAATAACATCTGCTCGCTACCTCCAGGCTCTGTTTAGCAGAGATTGGAGACAGGCTCCCTCTTTCAAGGAACCAGGGACACTCATGAAGCTACACCCAGCTGAGAAAGGTAGCAGGAAGCTCAGAGGGGCTGCAGACCAGCCCCCTCCACTCATTAAGGCCTCCCAAGAAGATTCATTTGAATTCACAGGACATGGGATTTAGACCCGGAAGGAACGTTAGAGATCAGTCAGGCCTTCTGGTCCCATGCAATGTACAATACCCACATTACTGTGGGTGAATGTGGGCATTCTGGAGTCTGCCTCGGGAAGAGTGATGAGGATAAGGAAGAAACTAGAGGCTGAGGCATTCAAGAATCAGTTAAAGAAATCTGGGGAGTGTTTCACCCAGAAAAGAGAAGAGTTCAGAGGAAAGAGGCAAACCTGGTCTTTGTTTTCAAGTATTTGAAGGATTGCCATGTGGAAGATGGATTAGTCTTGCTTTGGAGAAGACAGAACTAGTAGCAATTGGTGGAAATCACAGGGAAGTGACGTAAGGCAAATCTTGTCTAATGATTAGAACTATTCAGAAGTTGAATGGGGGCAGGTCAGTGGCACAATGGTTAGTGCTTGGGAAGACCTGAGTTCAAATATGTCCTTAGACACTACTAACTGTGTGATCCTGGGCTTGTCACTTAACCCTGTTTGCCTCAGTTTCCTCATCGTAAAATAAACTGGAGAAGAAAATGGCAAACCACTGCATTATCTCTGCCAAGAAAACCCCAAATGGGTCATAAAAAGTGGGCATGACTGAACAACACAAAACAGCACAAAAGTTAAATGCATTGTCCTAGGAGGCGCTGTGTGAGTTCTTCCTCACTGGAAGTCCTCAGGTAGAGACAGGGTGACCACTTGCTGCAAAGGAAGGTGGTCACAGAGCAGCTCTCTGCTCATGTCAGGTTGGACTAGATGACCCTGAGGGGTCTTCACAGGTCCCTTCCAGCTCTGACATTCAGTGACTCAGTGAACTAAAGCAAATACAGATTAAACCTAACCTCATGGCTGGCTCTGGACACACAAAGATGTTCACAATGGTAGAATCCCTGCCCTTAGAGAGTTTACAACCTAATAGATGACCACGTAAGAGGGATCTCATATGTATACAGATTATTATGAGACAGAGTGGCCTGTGGCAGGGTCAAAGGAGAGAGCAAATACTCAAGGACAGTTTGAAGATGGGGAACACTTTTGAGTTAAGGGGAAGGTATCAGGGAAGGCTTCTTGGAGGAGGTGGCATGGGATCAAAACCTTACAGGAAGAGAATTGTACCACACAGGAGAGGTGGGAGTAGATTCCAGATATAGGAGATGGCTTGTGCAAAATGTACAGAGAGGGAAGGAGGTAGTAGGAGGTCAGAAACTGTCAAGTAATCCAGTTTGGCTGGAATATTACAATAACGACTTGAAAGGGAGTCGAGGAAGATTAAGCGGGAGAAGTAGGTTGCAACCATATTTCAAAGGACCTCAAGTGCCAGTCTAAGAAATCTGTATTTTATCCCAGAGGCAATAGGGAGCCAATGAAGATCTTTGAGCAGGAGAGTGACAGTCAGACCTGTACATTAGCAAGATAATTTTGGCAGTATATGGATGATAGATTGGAGTGAGGAGAGACTGGAGACAAGGAGATCAGTTAGGAGCTACTAAAATGGTCCATGCAAAAAGTAAGGGAGTCCTGAAAATAACTCTAATATTCTTATCTCTAATTAAGGAAAAGGAATCCAGAACCACCTAAAGTCATCAGCCATTTCACTCTTCAGGGAGGCAGGATTGCTGGACCACTCACCAGCTACCATCCACTGCCTGTTGGCTGCGTTTACAGCCCTTTGCTTGATCCTCTCTCCACCATCCCTCCTGCAGCATGGTCCTAGGAGCCTGGTGGGGGTGCTTAAGTCAGTGGCTCTGGTCACATAATGGGACCACATTGTCCTACTGGTCTCTGTCTAGTCTCTTTCAGAACAAACTACAGTGCCTAAAGCCATTGTTTGATAGTTCATCTGGGATCAAGATCTTCCCATCTCACTCCCTCCAAGCTTACTGTGCCCTTTTGGTATCTGCGTAGTAAACTGCAGCTTCCTATGGAGGCCATCTAGTACCCAACAGCTCCTAAGATTTAGGGAGGAACCTTAGACACTACCTTGTTCAGGTCCTTCATTTTACAAATGGGGAGATAGAGGCAAGGGGAATGGAAATGACTTTCTAGAGGTCACAGAGCTTAATAAGAATATCTAAAATCTAGGAAGAGCGTTTGACTCCAAATTCAGTTCAACTTCAAACATTGCTGTGCCCCACTGCAGCCCCAGGTTGCCAGGTTCCATAAGTCCTCATTGGTCTGACTTATCAGTATTGGGCCTGACTGGGATAAACTCTGACCTCAGCAGCAGGCTATTCCCAGGACTCTTTGAGACAAAGGAAGTGCCCTTTTTTATCTTTAATTCTAGTAAGATTTCTGGCTTTAAAAAACTCTTCTGAGTAATCCATTCCCAGTGAGTCCTCATGGTGAGCTAGGATGCCCGAGATACTGAGAGCTCATAAGGGAGACACTTTTCCCTAAAGTCTTTGACTAGGGGCAGCTAGGTGGTACAGTGGATGGAGTACCAGGCTTGGAGTCAATACGACCTAAATTCAAATCTGGTCTCAGTCTCTTACTAGTTATGTGACCCTGGACAAGTCGCTTAACCCTGTTTGCCTCAGTTTCCTCATCTGTAAAATGAGCTGAAGAAGGAAATGGCAAACCACTCCAGTATCTTTGCCAAGAAAACCCCAAATGGGATCACAAAGAATTGGACACAACTGAAAAGACTGAACAACAACAAACTTGAGTTAAGTGGCTCATACGCTACATGTAGACAAAATGAAGAGATATAGGTAAGATGGAAGTACAGTTATGTTATTTGGAACTGGTAAACGACCGGACGTCTCTGCATTCTGTCACTCTTGGCAAAGAGATGGGAGATTAGAGGTGCAGAATGAGATCAAATTTTCAGATGTAATCATTGTGTTGATCTGTCTTGCTTGATCACTTATTTGTTACAAGATTCTATTTGTTGTGGGCAGGGGGCAGGGGGTTCGTGAGTGTGGTTGTTTAGTCATTTTTCAGTCATGTCCACTTCTTTGTGACCTTGGGGTTTTCTTGGCGAAGATGCTGGAGTGGTTTGTCATTTCCTTCTCTAGCTCATTTTACAGAGGAGGAAACTGAGGCAAACATAGCTAGTAATTGTCTGAGGCTGAATTTGAACTCTCCAGGCCTGGCATTCTATCCACTGTGCCGCCTAACTGCCACTGGGTAGTAATACACACACATCTATACATATATGTGTATATATGTATATATAGATGTGTGTATACATATATGTATATAAATAAAGATGGGTCACTGTGAACTTGAATTCAGAAGAAAGTTTCTAGTGGAGTCTCTGCCCTGGCCTGACCAAATATATACCTGGAGGAACTTGGGTGGCTTGTTGATAGAACCCTGAATCTGGGATCACAAAAACCTGAGTTCAAATTCAGTCTCAGACACTCACTAGTTGTCTGACCTTGGGCAAAAAAAAAATCCCTGTGTGACTCACTTTCCTCAACTGTAAAAAATAGGAATGATAATAATAGCACTTGTCTCCCAGGGATGCTGTGAGGATAAATTGAGATAATATTTGTAAAGTACTTTGTGACCTTTAATCACTATAAATTTTTTTTTATTCAACTCTTTAACCATGTATAAGAAAAGACACAGATGAGCTAGATCATGTCTAGGAAATGGAGACCAGGATGATGAGGGGGCTCAAGTTCACTCCATGTGTTGATGGGTGGAAGGAACTATGGACGTCTAAGCCTGCAGGACAGACAACTTGGAAGGCACATTAGGTAGCTGTCTTCGAGGACGTGAAGGGATGTCATTGTAGAAAGGGGATTAGAAAGGAGGTGTTATAGAGAGAGTTAGGGAAAGCTGGCTGATCAGTGAGAGTGTTCCAGAAGAGGAACAGGCTGCCTCACAAAGGAATGGGTTCTCCTTCTTCCTCTTATTGAAGTTGTTTTCAGAGTAGTGCACCACCACCACTATCGTCACCATCACCATAGCCTAGCATTTATATATCACTTTAAGGTTTGCAAAGATCTTTAAAAATATCATCTCATTTGATTCTCACAATTCTGAGAGGTAGGTGGTATTATTTTCCCCTTTTTTACAAATGAGGAAACTAAGGCAGACAGTGGCTAAATGATTTACTTGTGGTCACAGAGATAGTAATCATCTGAAGTCAAATTTGAATTTAAGTCTTCCTAACTCTCCAGGTTCAGCATTTTATCGACCGTACTACTGAGCTGATTTAAAGGGGTCTAAATGGCTATTTGTTACAGAGGTTGTAGACCAGTTTAGATGTAGGTCAAGTTTAGATGGACAAATGGCCTCTGAGGCTTTTCCCAACTCTGATTCTGTGAGTGTGATTTCCTCCTTAGTGCCCACTTAGCTGGGGTACTCTGGGCCTTCATTTCTCCTCCACAGTAGCTACTTAATTTGGTCATCCTCAAATTTTGACAGCTACCTTGGGAGAGCCTCAGTCACCTTTCACACAAGACCAGATTGCCTTTATCTTAACAGTCTGTACCAAGAACCTGAACCGAACTGGCACAGACTTGCTCAGAGATGGGACAGCAGAGGATTGGGATCAGTTCTGGTTTAAATTTAAGAAATGTATACGTTAGGTCCTTACTGTATGCAGAGACTTGTGCTAGAATAAATTAGAGAAACAAATTCTGGTAAAAACAGTCCCTGCCTTCATTCACTTCCCACCCTAATAGGGACAATAGGGTACATTCACAGACAATTTTTGTTGTTCAGTCTTTTCAGTTGTGTCTGACTCTTTGTGACCCTATTTTTGGGTTTTCTTGGCAAAGATCCTAGAGTGGTTTGCCATTTCTTTCTCCAGCTCATTTTACAGATGAGAAAACTGAGATAAACAGGGTTCAGTGCTTTGCCCAGGGTCACACAGCTACTACATGTCTGAGACTGGATTTAAACTCGCGAAGAGGAGTCTCCCTGACTCCATGCCCAGCACCCTATCCGCCTTGAAGGCCAGAGGATGTCAAAGAAGCCACATGACTCCATCTGTGCCTAGGGAAGATAATGGTAGCATATGAAGGAGGCAGAGGCCTGTGGAGAGGTAGCTGCAGAGGTCTACCTGGGTGGTGGTGAGGGCTGGCATTAGGTGATGACAGTGGGAATGGGGAGGGGGGTTGGATCTTAGTAATTTTCATTTCCATAACACTTATTACATAGTACTTTCCTCACGACTATCTTGCGAGGAAGGTAGCAAAGGATGATCCCCCCATTTTACAAATGAGAAAACTGAGGTCTGGATTCGAACAAGGTCTCCAGACCTTGAGGCCAGAGTTCTTTCCCCTGCTCCCTGTTGTCCTTGGAAGGTCTGTGGGTCCTTGGGCAGGGTAGGTGTTCTTCCCCGTGGCAAGGGATCGACAAGCCTGGGCTTCCCAAGCAGATGTCTCAGTGGGGCTTTCGGGGCCCACCTCCAACATTCAGGACAGATCAAAAGAAGTCTCCCTGAGAAGAGTTTCATTCTCCAATACATGATGTTTGTGATTCAGAAACCACCAGTGTCCTGAGTGTCCACCACAGAGAGTCAAAGTCACCTTCATGTCTGAGTGGGCAGAAACTTCCCCATCTCTCACTGGGAACTGTGCTATTTTTTTTTTTAATGAAAGGATTTACCCTGGAAGGCATTTCAGAAGCCCCACAGACACTTGTGAGATTCCTGAGTCTTGGAGGCCTCAGGGCAACGCTTTTTTATAGCCCCTCCCTCACATCCTTCCCAAGAAAAAATGCCTGGATGGGAGCCTCAAAATTTCTAATCTGTTCTTTTTCTATTTACTAACCACAGAGTCTGGTCTGCTTCCCTCCTCTGATCCTAAACAACAGCACAGGGAAAATTTGGAAGGGGGTGCTGGCAACAAGGGCAGGGGTGGGGTGAGTGAGGGGAGAAGCCACTAGCTTGACATGATTCCAGTAAGCTAGTCCTTTAAGGATGGTCCTGTGGAAAGACTATTGGGAGTCAGGAGACCTGGTTTGAATTTTACCTCCAACGTTTATTAGTCATATGATCTTCAGCAAATCAGTTTACCCCTTCTGAGTCTCAGTTTCTACATCTATAAAATCAGAGTAATAATATCCAAACAGCCTATCTCATAGGACTTTGCATAAACCCTTCTTAAGGGAGGAACCCTTTTGAAAGGTTCGAATAAATCCTTCTTAAGAGGAAAGTGCTTTGTAAAATTTAAGGAATAGGATTAGGAGAGGTTAAAGCTATTTTGGGCCATCAGCATTTCACCTTTCAATAGTCTAAGATTAGCAGGCATGTGAAAGCACCCAGACAGACAGAGACCTACACAAACATAAAATAGGTTTTCTTTGTGATCCCAAACTCACTTTTCTCATTTGTACAATGAGGAGGTCTTCAGGTTGCCTTCTAGTTATAACATCATCCATTCTAAAGGCTCTTCCATTCCATGTTCTAAGGTCACTTCTAGCCCCAATCTTCTATATTCTAAGGACCCATGCACCCCTAGAATATGCTCCCTTCCTTTCTCCCTTTAGGGCTTATGGAGTACACTGATGGTTTACACAGCAGAGGCCAGGCTGAAGACGTGGAGGCCCAGATGGGCCTCCAGCCCAGGGACCAGAGGCCCTTCTGCTTTGTTTGAGCAGAATTTAGAGTCATCTTTACAGGACACTCCAGAAAAGGCTTTGGGCTTAACTTAGAATCTCAGGCAGTGACTCACTGAGTAGAAAAAAAATAAACCAGACTGGAGGGAAATTTCTGAGGAATTGGGACTGGGGGGCCCAGGGCCACTTGGAAATCCCAACAGGGCTCCAGCCCAAGGAGAAATTTGGGAAATACAAAGAATCCCCCCACCCCACCCCCACTCCCCTGGCACCACCCTGACCCAAGGCCTCAATGCCAGAGGTTCCTGGTGCAAGAGCTGAATTTTCCATAAAAGCCTAAAGATCACATTCTTTACTTTTTAAGTTGTACAAGAGCCGCACATATACATATTTAATGTGCAATAAACGCGAGCTGCTGGAAATTAACTAAATGAAAAAAGAATATACTTAATTGTAAAAATTTAATTTTGCTTTTATTCTTTTCCCCCCCTTTTTACAACTTTTTATATTGTCTGAGCCTTTCGATCTCGGTGGAGATCATATTCTAAAGGCCCCGGCCCCCTGACCTCCTGCCCGCTGAGATGGGGAGGGGATTAGTTTTAAGCTTTGGTGCAGTCAGTTACTTTCAACAGTCTTACAATCGGCCAGAGCAGTGCCTGTGTTTGGTCTTACAAAAGAATTTTATAATAATTCCTGCACACCCTGTGTGCCAACCCCCACCCCACCCCAATCCCACCCGTAGTTTCCCCAGATTCTCAAGGAAGAAGATTGTATCTCATTTTGGTTTTTTTTTTTTTGACCTGGCGATTTCAAGTCCTGCACTTTGTAAAGTGGAGAAAGGAAGACCCATTGTGGTATTTAAAATTAAAAGAGGGAATGGGGAGAGGGAAAGGGGAAGGGAAGAGAAAGGGAAAGAGGGAGAGAGAAGCAGATTCCACCCTTAAAAATCTCAATGATCAAGCAAACGAATACACATTTACACAGAGAATATGAACCCAAAGAATCTAAGGTATCTCTTTCCACCCCTTTTAAAGGAAAAGACCTCCGGACAACTGACACTAACAAAGACATTTTGAAACAACTTTCCGATTTCCAGATATACCCCTGTTTTCATGTAACTTAAACGTTTGGCTTCGCAAGACAAGCCCAGAGAGAGCTATGGCTTTTAAAGAGAAAGATAAATGCTGTCGGGGTGATGGTTTAGGGGGCCCCCAAATCTAGCTCCAGTGGCTTCCTGGGTACGTATAGTAGAATGGGTTGTCTAATTCTACCGGGCACTGCATACTTCAATTTGAAAGACCCTTGGTTTCAGTGGTGAGAGGGATCTTGGGGGTCATCTGGTCCAAACTTTTCATTTTGCTGACAAGAAAACTGAGGCAGCCCAGAAAAAGAAAATGACTCATCTAAGATCATACAGGTAGTAGCAGTTGGGTGTGACCTAGACTGAAGTCTGTTAAGCTCCAAATCCAGAGCTTTTTCCACTCTGTCAAACTGAGGTCCTTTAATGAGATGACCCTATAACCATGCATCTCGATGCAATGTTTTAGAGCGAATTAATTTGTGGTCGCAAAGAAGGCCACGAATGTAATCTCCTTTACTTGCTCTCACCTCCTGCTACAGTTATCTGGTCCTGCTTAATGTTGAAATACGTTTTCCTGAGAGTTTGGTTTGGTTTTTCCTTGGATTACTGAATGGAAAAGATGTAAATAACTTTAGCTCTAGCTACAGCCAATCTCATACCAGGAGATCTCTCTCTCTCCTTGGGTCCTCAAATTCTGTCTGATAGATCCTGGTTTGGGACCAACAGGTGGTCTCCATAAAACGCATTCGGGGGAGGGAGCTAGGTACAATGGGGTTATTTGTGCAACAGCCTATTAAGGAGGGCCTTTGTTTTCATCCCACTTTTCTCCAAGCCAGGGAGCTGACCAGGGCCAAAGGCCTTTTCATTAAACTATTTTGGACACTAAAAACCAGGGGTCTGGCTGGTTGTCGTCATAGGAATGCAACGTCTTTTTGCAGTCACCTTATTAAAAACGATGTCTCTATTGCCATGCACTGGGGAGATTTAAATTCCGTTTGTATTGATCAGCCCGTCACAGCTCATCCTTTGGCTGATGGGCATCCACATGGGAGTTAGCTTCTGATGGTACAGATTTATTTTTAAAATGATTCAGGAAACATTAGGTTAAATAAATAACTACATATTTATTTATACAGAGAGATCCAAATCTTATGATAGGATGTTATAAATACGTGTATAAATACGCACATAAGCTATGGATACATATTATACCACAAATGTGTATCTATGGACACATACACATGTATATAAAACACTATATTCATACATGTAACACTATACCCATAATGAAGCATACGGTATTTTATATATTTGCATACATAAATGTTTACATGAATGTACATATAAATTCACAAATGTGTAGGCCAATCCATAATGCTCCATCAGCATTGCAGACGTCTATCTGTCTGCATGTACACATGTACACGCATATACATAAAATAAATACATTATCATATACAAATGTATATATAAACTCATATAACCTTATATACAATTATATACAGAAATATATCATTGTATATATTTGTGTTCATAATAATAGCAAACATTTATATAGCACCTTCTACGTACCAGACACTGTGCTAAATGTTTTACAGTTATCATCTTATTGATCCCCACAATTCAGGGAGGTAGGTGCTCTTATGACGCTCCATCTACAGATGAGGAAGCAAAGGCAAGCTGAGGTTAAGTACCTTGCCCAGGAGCACACAGCTAGTAAATGTCTGAGGATGGATTTGAACTCCTGTCTTTCTGATTTCAGGTCCCCAGTTCTACCCACTGCTCCACCTACCTGCTCATTAAATACTCTAATGGGCCTATGATGTATGTATCCTCCAGGGATACGGATGGCCATAAATCTAGACTTGCCCATTCTATGGGACTCCAATTCAAATCTTCCTACAAATTCGTCAGAGCAGGTCCAGCCACCATGCTTGCCTCTCTTGTGTTCTGAAATTTTAGGCATAGTGATGGAGTCCATGGGCTGTCTGCTACACAGTCTTGCTACGCAATCACTTGAATATGTAAATACATACATAATTATGTATATACACATACCTATATGTTTGCATCATTACCAGTGTGTGTGTGTGTGTGTGTGTGTGTGTGTGTGTGTGTGTGTGTATGTATATACCCATGGTACAGAGAGGTTATAAATCTGTCCTGGTGGAAGGAGCCGCATGTTGTTGTTCTGTCACATGGTTTGCCATTTTCTTCTGCAGCTCATTTTATAGATGAGAAAACTGAGGTAAACAGGGTTAAGTGACTTGCCCAGGGTCACACAGCTAGTAGGTGTCTGAAGCTGGATTTGAACTCAGATCTTTCTGACTTCAGGCCTGGCACTATCCATTGTGCCACCTCTGTGTGTAAGCACATATCACACATGCATGATGTTATTCCTAAAGACATATATTTAGACATGTAAATATATGTTAGGAGGTTCCTTCAAGCTGTAATGATGGGATGATTCTCTGACACATGTATACAACATTAAACCTTTGCCCATGATAACATATGCATGCCCACATGTACAACTATGCTTTATCACATAGATAGAATATAGCATTTTCCTATGATATAGGATTACAATTCAGCACGCATACCCAATGTGCTCTTACATTCATGAACTAGAACCCATAATGATTGTCTAGGATTCCTTTTCACATGATTATGTCTTCAAGAAGGTAATCCAAGTGAAGTCCCTTTATGATCTGCATCTCAGGAAATAGGAATGGATCAGCCACCATGTCCTGTGCTATGTGTGTGTTTACCACTATGCACTCAAATGAATGTTATGACCTTAACATATGACTTTTCCCTCATGTATTACTTTGCTTTAGAGGCTTGTTTCCTCCCTAATATGTTTCTGAGTTTGTCCCCAAAGGGGCCCAATTATTTTTATTTTGAAGCCAATAGATGATGTTCTTCAGCTTGCCCTGTGTGTCCATACAGGTAAACCATCAGAACTGAATGTATTTGCTTAATTCCTTTGGGAGAATGAAGAAGCCTCCAGGATACTATTTGGTTGGAGGGAGTGAGGTAAGAAATGGGGGGAGGGGAGGGAGGAAGGAGTGAACCAATTGGACAAATGTTCGTTCTAACTTAAGGCCCAACACCCAGAACTTAAGGCCCAACTCTCAAAGCCATCCTGTTAGGGGTCTTCTTATATTTAGGGGTTCCATCAAATGTGTTTTCTGAGTTCACATTTCTCCTTCAACAGAAATGTTTGACTTCCAAGATTTCCACCAGAAAAACCTGTGTGTGTGTGTGTGTGTGTGTGTGTGTGTATGAGAGTGTGTGTGTACACACATGTAGAGAACATCTCCCCTAGAGAATTATGCCATGATTCAATTAGACTTTTTTCTTGACATTTTGCCCATTTTATTAACTTCTGCTTTGCTTTTAAGGAGGCGACTACTGTTTGACTTCTCTGAAGACGTTCATAATATTATAATTCAAGTGTCAGGACAGATTAGGTTAAATGAACCTTGTAATTCCCGAAGGAAAGCAAACTTCAAAACATCCTCTGTTTGCCTGGTCCCCTGTCATGGATTGCATTAGGGCTGAATGGGTAATTCTGTCGCCTAATGTGTTAAAGTTGGCTGCAGCAGCCTCTCTCTCTCTCTCTCTCTCTCTCTCTCTCTCTCTCTCTCTCTCTCTCTCTCTCTCTCTCTCTCTCTCTCTCTCTCTCTCTCTCTCCCCCTCTCTCCCCCTCTCCCTCTCCCTCTCCCTCTCCCCTCTCTCCCTCTCCCTCTCCCTCTCCCCCTCTGCCTCTCCCTCTCTCCCTCCCTCCCTCCCTTGCAAGGTGAGAAATGAGTTTGCTAGTAAAACATTTCAGTTCTCCCCGATTCACATTCTTTCTTTATGAGACTCCCAATTGTCACTAACCCACACATATATACACACCCCAACATGTGTATATGCACATACACACACACAAACCCACCCCAGCACTTATTTGTGAAAAATGTATATTAAAACCAAAACCCATCAAATGGAAAGAAATCACAGATGGTTTTATTCACAACCAGTAGAATTAATGGCCTTCTCCACTCTTTATAAATATTGGAAGCAGATGAGTTCATTACGATTTCACCCTAATAAAGAAAAGCTGTTTGATTTTGACAAGACATCTACCCATCTAATACATCGCTGGAGTAATAAAGACACTTCCCCCTCCCTCTCCTGTTCCCCCCCCTCTCCTGTTCCCCCCCCTTAGCTCCCCTCCCCCCCACCAAAAAAACAGATCTTCCAAACACCAGCCTTACCTGCGGTGTTTCTGAAGTAACGGAAAAACACGTGCATACGCAGACACGCACAGACCCTCAAACCTCGGCTCCAAAGGGAGAAAAGACTGGAATTCTGAAAATGCCGGTCATTTGGAAGAAGACGAGGTTTGCAATGTTTATTTTGCGGTTGCCTGAAATTTTTACATCTTTCAACAAAGTAGGCAGGGAAGTGGAACCATGTGAAAGGGCTTGTGAGAAGAAGGGTTCAGCACCACTTGGCTCCTCTATCTCTGAAATCTTCTCCCTTACCCCATGGGGCACAGTTGAGAGTTTAGATGGTCTTCATTCCCCCTTCTCGCCTCTTCTTCCCCCCTCCCACTCCCACCCCCATTCAAACACTTCCCAGTTCTGAGACCCAGCTTGGCTGCCTTTGCCAAAGGTTCAAAGTGTTGCTGGCAGGCCTTGCTGCAGAGGAATACAACAGCTTATTCCAGGGAGGCATGAGCTGACTCATTTCGAACCCCAAACACTGCTCACTGATGTGGTCATCTTGTTAGTCATGGAAATCCCGGCTTATTTCTATTTATGCTTCTTTCAACACTTATTAGGTAAAAAGTAAAAGGCTTTACATTAAACTGCAAAAGATGTTTTTGCTCCCCAGGGTTGGACCAATCAGTTCCATGACTTATCAATCATTTCAAAGGTATTTTTTCCAAAGGGGATATGGGGTGGAGGGGAGAGTTGAAATTTCCCAAAGCAGGAGAATTTGTAATGGAAGGAAGGAGGGAAGGAGGGAGGGAGAGAAACAGAGCATGTGTCTAATCTACTGGGACCCTTGCGTTGGCTGGGTTTTTGCTGGAGTTGTATGTTTCCTTGTTCGTAACCAAATGAAAGTTGTCGAGGGTTACCATTTGGGAGGCAATGACATTGTCTCAGAAAAATGACCGACATCAGCGGTTTGGACAGTGGGCAGTGCTCAGCAATCAAATTTCTTCTTATCATCTTTCCAATACACAAAAACAAGTAACATTTCTCGGTGTCGCCAGTGAGGTGGCCCTCCTTTAAAAGCCTGCAAGAAGGGGTTGGTTAAGGGAAGTGGTTTTTCATGTAGCAATTAGAAAAATGAAAATTGAAGCAACTCAGTTCTCTGAAGCACTTCCATCTTCATCATTTCACAAGTGACAACATAGAAAGGAAAAGTGGGCTTGGAATTATGAGACTTACTTTCCTGTCCTGGCTCTTGGTTCTTAGATATGTGATGCTGGGACAAGTCACTTGATGTCTCTAACTCCCAGCGTTCTCATCTGTGAAATGGGGGTGTTGGATGAGATAGTTTCTAAAGGCCCTTCTAGCCCTAACTTTTTATGTTCTAAGGTTTCGTCCTATAGCGATCAATGATTCTATGCTTTCTTCTAGCTCCAGTACTCAATTTGATCTCACTGTGTTCTAAGGAGCTTTCTACCCTGAACATTCTACATTGTAGCTTTCTACGCTTTAAAGTTTTTTCCAACGCTGACATTCAAATGTTCTAATTTTCCCTCTGGCTTTGACACCCTGTAAGCTTTTGCTGTTTGCCAGTTATGAGCTGTCTTTTAAATTTAAGCTGTTTTAAATCTCTGACAAGTACTGGCCTGGTTTTTGAACCCTTGAAATACACAACACCAAAGCAGTTCCCATCAGCCTGCTCCCCTTTTTCTCTTTCCCAACCTCTCTAAGCACCAGTGAACTGAAATTTCTGTTAAAACTTCCAGAGAGAAAGGGCAAGCCAGGCAAAGGCTGCTGAGATGCACAGTGCTCCCCAGTGAGTCCAGGACTGCTGAGATTGGTGTCTGAAGTTTGTCTGACCTGGGTGAAAGCAGCAGAAATAATAACTGCTAAGAGGTCGGATGGGCATGAGATCTGAGTTCCTGCAGTCAGACCATGGATCTCAGCTTTGAGTTTTAATGAATAGTATTAATCTGGTGATGGTGGCAACTGTGGGAGTTTCATCAGATTGTAAGTGTCTTGTAAGACTTCACTGCAACTCTGGGGATAAACAAAGTTTTTCTGCATGATTTTGGGAGCAGAGTTGGATGAGAATTATCTAAAACCAAATTACAAGTAGATTGTAGGTTCCATGAAAGCAGGGTCTGTGCCCTACTCATCTGTTGATGGCAGGTTAATCTCAAACTAGGTCATATTTTACTTGAAGCTTTGAGGTGGTGTGATCCAATGGGAAAAGCCCATACTTTGGAGTCAGAGGAGCTAAGTTCCAATCCTTCCTTTGCCTCTTACTACCTGTTATGATCCTGAACAAGTCATTCACCCTCTCTGGATCTCAGCTTCCCAATTTCTAAATTGAAAGAGTTAGACTAGTTAACTTCTGAGCTCCTTCCAGCTCTAAATTGGTAATCCTATAAAACCAAGAAAAGAGAAGTCAAATGATTAACCCAAGGTCACATAGCCTGGTAAGCTAGGACTTGAATTCATGTCTTCTGAGTTGTGCTCATCCCCATCTCTATGTACCTCACATAGAGATTCACATAATATTCCACAACTATTATTCATTGTACCCTCATGACAATTTAGTGTCTATATGTGCCTATCCATACCCCTACATATCTATACATATACCTACACATACACCCACATATCTATACCTATACATCTAAATAGCCATATATATCTATATCTATACACCTCTACATCTCTATACACTTATATATCTATATTATACACCTATAAATCCACAAATACCTATATATACCTAGATATCTATACATATATAGGCATACCTCTATATCTATATTTATACTTTTATATGAGTATATCTTCCTGACTTCAAGTCTGGTGCTCTATCCAGTGAGCCATCTAGGTGTTCAGTAAATGTATACTAAGTTGGATTAAGAATTAGAATAATAAAGCTTTAGATGTAGAAGGGACTTTAGAAGTCACTAAGCCCAAATTTCTCATTTTATAAAATGAAGAAGCACAAGTTGATTGACTATTCTAAAGTTATACCTTAGTAAGAACGGAGGGGAGACAATATTTGAACCCAGGGCTGCTAACTCCAAGTCCTGTGTTCTTCTCTCTATACCAGAGATGGTAAACATGGGTGGCCATGAAAAACATACCCAGGTGTGGTTCAAATTAGATTAATATGTAATTGAGAAACATTTAACAACATAAACGGAAACACAAGAAAACACAGGTAATGTTAATATGTGGTTTTCTCTAAATCACTATGTGGCAGGCAGAGATCCCATTTATATAGAAGTTTGATACTACTGGTCTAGACCATACTGTAAGACTCCCTGTGTGGAGAATAAAGACGCCCAAGTAGATTTTTGGATGCACTGGATTTGCAGTTAGAGTCTGACATTTAAAACTCAGTTCAGATAATTATTTACTGTGTGACATTGGGAAAGTCACTTACCTTCTCTGGAGTTCAGTTTCCTCATCTCTGAACTAAGGGAATTTATTAGATGATCTCTAAGCCCCCTTTTAATCACAAATCCGGGGATGCTGGGACCTTGGAGTTTGACTCTGTTTGACTCTGGAGGAGGCCTGGGAAGGGAAGTTAGGGCAGAGTCATAACTAGGAATTTAGGTGCCTGGAAACAAGCACCATGAGTCATTCATTCCTTGAGCAAATGGAATAAAATAGACTCTAAGTTGCCAGGATATGGCTAGAGACCCCAGGTCACCATGTGGGAAGTTGTGTGCGTTTGTGTGTATGTGTGTGTGCATGTACATGCATGTGTATGTGTGAGCAACAGGGCAGGATGAGAGAATTACCATCAAATTCTCTGGCCTGTTACAAGTCTAGGCTCCTCCATTCTTTCCTTTTTAGAAAACTGAGACAATAGTTGTCCCTTTCCAGTTCTGACTGTGTCCCTCTCTTCCTCACAGTCTTTCAGGGATCACTGATGATAGCTCAGTGGTCAAATCTGACCAGTTCTTTCAGTCAATCAAACAACTAAGCATTTATCAAGATCTTATTTTGTGCCAGACACCCAAGATGGAAAAACAAAAGTGAAGAGCTTATTATCCTGACGAAATTTATATTCTGACAGGGGATGTAACAGTCAGTATATAAAATACATGAGCCAGTTATAAAGTATCCTTCGAAGGGAAGGCATGATAGCTTCAGGTGGAAGTGAGGAGGGAGAGTGGGAAAGGCCTTATGCAGAACATGGCAGTTGAGATGGACCTTGAAGGAAGCTGTGGAGGAAGCCAAGAGGTAGAGGTGAGGAGGGAGAGCTCTCTAGCCATGGGAGTCAGGCAAGTGAAGTCAATAAGCATTGATTACTCACCTACTATGTGCCAAGTATTGTGCGAAGTGCTAGGGATACAAAGAAAGTCAAAACCTGCCCTCAAGGAGCTCATAATCTAATGCAAAGGGATGGAAACAGGAGACAGAGAGTTGCATGGGATGAAAAGCAATTAGGTAATTACTCCAAGAAGGTTCTAAGTTCCTTGAGGGCTGATTGGTTTTTAATCTTTATATCCTCATGATATCTAGCACATGATAGATACTTAATGAGTACTAGTGGAGTGAGATTTCAAATTTTGTCAGTGCTCTTTAAATCTGGTGCCTCTTGGCAGTGCCCCAGTCACCCTGCCCTAGTTGTGGCTTTGGATCAGAAGAAGGACCACATTCCTAAAGAAAATCTCGGTGGTAGAAAGGATGATGATACCAACAGCAATATAGCAACTTCAATATCTAAAGCTCTTTTCTGTGAGATAGGGTAAATGAAGGATAAATGAAGTTCAATCTTGTCTTAGAATCTCTAGGCTCCTGCTCATGAGCCTCTCCCAGAGTAGCCTCCTTACCTGGACTCCCAAATCTATCTCCTGGGAATGCTCTTGCCTTATTGTGGGACCCTCTGGTCCAGTAAAATCAACATTCTTACTTTTCCTCACATATGGCCCTCTATCTCCCATCACCATACCTTTGCACAGGCTGTCCCTGAAATGACTTCTTCCTAGTCACTACATCACAGAATACCTGGTTTTACAGTCTATAAAGTTCAGCCCAAGTACCTGGTACTTGCTACATGAGACCTTTCCTGACACTCACCTTCCCAACTTGTTAGCATCCTTGCCCCTCAATTTACTTTTGGATGCATTTTGCAAAAATTTTGAATATGCTTACTTATGCACATGTATAGGATATATAATAAGCTCCCTGAGGCCAAGGACTGTAATTTTCATCTCAGTGTCCCCAGCCCTTAGAGTAGTGCCTGGCCTATAATAGGCACTTTAAAAGTTTGTTGAATGAGTGACCCCACCCAAAGTCATCTTTCAAAGAAAGGAGGAAAGCTTTGGAGTCTACTATCCTCCAAGTCAGGCCCTCCCTCAGTAGACAGTTCCCATGGGGAGGGCTTCCTAAGGATGGGGAAATAGGGGAAGCAGAAAGGCCTGAGGTGAGGTGAGGAATGCCAACGCCTCAAAGGGACAGGTTAATTCGGGTTTCCATCCCACCCTCCCCTCAGCCCTACCTCCTCGAACTGTCCTTGATATTCAATCGGGTGCTGGTGATGACTTGCACGGCAGTGGGGCCGAGGGTTCTTCACGTTTGGTGGGACAAATGGTTCTCATTTGAAAGGGAGGTTATAAAAACACATGCCTGAAGAGAATGTCAGGGACTCGAGGATTAATCTCATTTAATTCAAAGACCATTCCAAATATTTTTTCTTTGGGGGGTGGCCAGCAGCTTTGGCTGGGGTAGGGGGCTGGGGGCTGGAAGCCAAAGGTTCACACAGACAGCACTGTCAGGTCGGGTCATGGTGGGAAGCAGCAGTCTGGCGTGTGTGTGCGCGCGCACCAGAGTACAAGCACACACACACAACATGAGTCTTACCTTTCATGTCATGGAGAAGTTTATTCCTGAAAAATCTCCTGAAGGAGGATTTTCCGGGAGAGTTTGGGTCTGAATGAGAGGACTCCTGTAATGTCTATTAACACGCCACATTCCAGGTAAGCTTAAAGAATATAGACTCCCATTTCTACAGTGCTTTAAGTCATGCACAGCATTTTCCTCACAATAACCTTATGTCTTATAAGGATTATTGTTTCCCTTTTTCAGAGGAGAAAACTGAGGCTCAGAAAAGGGAAAAGACTGGTCTGAAATCACACAAGGAATAGCAATTTCTGTGGGAATTAGTGTTTTACTAAACAATCTTATGAGGGAGGTATGCATTATTATCCACATTTTACAAATGAGGAAACTGAGGCAGTTGTATAGTAGAAAGAGTACTGGATTTGGAGTTGGGAGAACTGGGTTTGAATCTTGGCTCTAATATGTCCTGTGTGTGACCTTATGTGGGGTTTTCTTGGCCAAGATATTGGAGTGGTTTGCCCTTTCCTTCTCCAACTCATTTTACAGAGGAGGAAACTGAGGCAAACAGGGTTACGTGACTTACCCAAGGCCACAGGGCTAGTAAATGTCTGAGGATGGATCTGAACTCAGACCTTCCTGATTCCTGCACTCTGTCCACTGCCACCAAGTAAATTATCTAACCTCTTTGAGACTAGTCAGTAAAATTAGAGAGTTGAATCGCAACAGTGAGTCCCAACCTTTTTGAGTGTCAGAACCCACTTTAGTATAAAAACATTTTTTGCAGATTGCCACATCGTCATAGTTGTGCTATTAATATCCTTTAAATGAGAAAATGCACAATATATGTCAAAGCTACTATGTATTCACAAAGCTTTTAAATTGATATGTATTTGATTAAATACAGAATACATGAATATTTGAAAAATATAACATTTTCTTCAGCCTGCGAAAGGTAGGTTTGCTTCTTCATTGCACTGAGTCAGGCTCTGCACTTTGTTGGAGCAAACCAAAGATGAAGTATAACACAACTTAGTGCCCACGTGGATTCTGAGGACCCCTTACAACAACTCGGCAATGCCCAGGGATTGTTGCCCATCGAAAGCCCCATCTGGCTCTAAATCCTCCAAACCAATGAGGTTGTGACTTGTCCATAGAAGAAACAGATGATAATTCCAGAGGTGGGGCTGGAACCTCGGTCTTCTAGCATCCCCAATTCAGGATGTCTCCCCTTTACCACACTCCCCCTCTTTACAAGTTGATGAAGGAAATCAAAATATTACATTTATGTGACATTTTCTGAGGCTTCCGTTTTACCTAATGACCTACATGATAGGGGCTTAAATAGTATAGAATATTAATAACCACAGAGGATAAGTCTGTCTCCCATATATTTATTCAATTATATAAGTCAATGATTTTCTCCACCTGCTCAGTACTTCACTGAGCACTAAATATAAAAGAATTATTGCAAGGCAGTAACTAGCACCAGGACCATTTCTATCTGAGCTTGAAATAGAAATGAGGAGGATGAGATAATGATAGTAATAATGGTGATGGCTGATATTCCTATAGTGCTGCAGGGTTTGCAAAACATTTCATGCTTATTGTCTCATTATGTTTACACAGCTCCTGCCTAAGGAAGGAACTAATTCCAAGTTTTCCTGACTCTGGGCTCAATGCTCTATATATAAGGCTACACTGCCTTTCCCATAGCACCATTTCTGAGGCAGAGAATTCCAGATGTGTTGACCCTGTGCCTGCCCATGGACCTGACCCTCTGCGAAGAGGCAGTGATAGGAGAAGGGGGAGCCCTGGGCTTAGAGATGCCCTAGGCTGCTGGACAGCCTTGGGCAAGTCTGTTCCCTTCTTGGAGCCTCCCTTTCTTCACCTGTAGAAATACCCTTTGAACTTTTAGTATCTAGGATTTAGAGAATGAGTCTGGCCCCCTCACTTTGCTGATGAGGAAACTGAGGTCTGGAGAAGAATCCCATGGAAAGTGGCTGCTGGAGGACCTAGCCTTCCATCCCAGTTCTCTATAATATTAGGTCTTCCAGCTTCTCCCAGTGATAAGTTTCTGCTGAAGCCTCCAGTTTGTGGAGGGGCCCAGCCTGGCCTTCATTCTTCTTAGGTACCACTTCCAGTGTTCTAGACTTCAAGCTTATTCTCTCAAAGCACTGGGCTGGCTTCCTTCCTTCCTTCCTTCCTTCCTTCCTTCCTTCCTTCCTTCCTTCCTTCCTTCCTTCCTTCCTTCCTTCCTCTCTCCCTTTCTTCCTTTCCTCCCTCCTTTGATCCTTGAGAGCACTGAAGAAATAATCCTCTTTCTCCACCTCCACCTGAACCACTTCCCTCCCAGGGGAGTTGAGATTGGCGGGCTAGAGTCCCAGGATCTCTCCTTTAGAAAAAAACTGATGAACATTGGCTATTCTCTCCATGCTCTGAAGCTTGAGTAGAAAACACCAGGGTAGTGTTGCTTTTGTATAGTTTTCTAAGGTTAGATGTGTTTTTAACTGATGCTTTTTGTTTTCATATTATATTCATTTCCAAATATAACCTATACCCTCCCCTCCGCAGTAAGTGCTCCCTTGAAACAAATAATAAAAAATTAAAAAAAAATACAGTTCAGCAAATTTAAGTAATGCATCAAACACCACTAACAGTATATGCAATACTCCACACCCATAGACCTCCTCTTCTTGCAGTGAAGTGAGGGAAGGTTGCCAGGGTTTTTAAAGTCAAGAGTGGGTCTGATGGGGGAACAAAATTAGTTGCTGCCAAATTTTTCTGTCTCTGAGGCCCACAATTTCTCCTTTCCCCTTCCCCTAAGTCCCAGAACTGCCATATTGGATTTTTTTTTGCAGAGGTCTTGAAAGATCTGCTTACAATCGCTTCAGGAGAGGGATGGAATTTATGCTTCTTCCACTGAGAGGCAAGCAAGCAAGATGTTCGCCTCCAAGCCACATAATGGACGGCAAAAGCTCAAGTTACAGAATTGGCCTGGCTCCAAACAAGTGTCTGAAACTTCAAAAAAATGTTTTCAACCATAGATGGTGAGCTCAACTTAAGCTTGCTGTACCTTTTTTTTTTTTTTTGAATTTTAAGTAAAATACCACAAATAGTGGTTGGGGGCTGGGGTGGGGGTGGGGGGAAGGAGTGCATGAAGCAAAGGAAAAGGAGTCAGAGGCCACTTTCAGTGCCTGGGGAGGATCGCAAGAGATGGAACTGTTAGAGTTGAAGGGGGTCGGGATAGAGGGTCTGGGAACATAGGATTTAGAAAATTAGCATTGGAAGAGTGGTTTGAATCACAGCCTCCGAGCTGGAGAGCTGGAAGGGACCTCGGAGGGCATCTAGTTCAACCAACACATTTTACAAATGAGGAAACTGAGACCAAAGGAAGTCATGTGACTTGCCTTAGACCATACAGAGCACTAATTAGAGAACTCAGGTCCTCCAGTTCCAAATCTTGTCCTTCGGTTATCTGGTTGAGCATCAGTATCTCCAGGGAAAACCACTGTCACCTCCTTCCATCCCACCTCCGCCACTTGAGGTCCTAGCTTTTGTCGCCATGTGGGAATTTGTTTTGCAGGTGGTCACAGCCAAGCTGTGGCTGCCCATCCCATGAGACACCTGAGCCCAAACTTGTTGATGGAGTGATAAGAGTGGTGCAATCTGGGTTTGAGGACCAGTTCTCTGGCTTTCATCAAGTCATTCCTCCTCTATGAGCCTCAGTTTCCTCCTCTGAAAAAAGAGGGGATTGAACAAGATCATTTCCAAGACCCCTCCCAGTGCTAGCAGTTTGTGAACCTGCCTGCTGGGAAAGGGCTGGGGGAGCTGTGGAGGTTAGTGGCCCTCTGGGCTTGTTCTTTGTGGTGGGACTGCAAGGGGATTCCCTCCCTGCTTCACTGCTGAGTGTCCCCTAAGCTCGTGATGACAGACCTGATGATCCCAAGAGGAGTACACACCATACAGCTCATTTTCTGGAGTGAAAGCTTCCCCAGCTCTAGCCAAGACTTCTTGACCCTCACAGCTGAAACCCGCCCAGGGGGGAGCCGCAAAGGGCTCCCTGTCCAGCCTTCCCTCCCCCAAGCCTGACGGATGCAGAAATCCTCCATCCCCAAATCTCTGTCTTGGGACAGACTGATGGGCTTGGAGAGTGGGACACACCAGCCACACCCGCCTCAAATGCTCAGCACAGCTTTAGCTCCATGGCCCAGATCCCATCCCAGCAGGAAACCCTGCAAAGGGGGAGGGGTAAGGGGTGGGGGGAAGAGGGGAGGAAGGCTCTGTGGGTGGCCATCTGGGGGACTGACGAAAGCTCTAGATGCTGCCAAGTCCCAGAATGCACTGGGAAGCCACAGCAAATGGGAAACTGAGTGAAGGTGGAAAGGTGGGACCAACTTGGCCTGAAAGCAAATTCCCTTTAAGTGAACATTCTGGAATAGTTGTCGCAAGCCATAAACGCTTCATTCCTTATTCCTCCTCCCATCCTCCTTTCCCCCCATTCTTCCTGCCTTTGGGTAAGGCCCATGTCCATGCTGGACATATCCCCACACAACCTCCCTCAGGGGGATCCACTCTTTGCTCCCCCTTCCCCTAGTAAGATATCACTCCATGGGTCAGGAATTAGAACCAGACCCCCTCATTTTACAGAAGAGAAAACTGAGTTATAGAGAAGCAAAGAAACATGCCCAAGGTCATATAACAGTTGGTAGCAGTGTCTAGATTCAAACACAGGTCCTCTGACTTCAGATTCAGGTCTTTTTATAAACTATACTATGGTTGGAACCTAGGCAGAAAAAGCATAACCCTGAACCAGTCCTGAGTGGAAGACGGGGGAAGGGCAAGAATTCTTGATCTATTATCACCTCACCATCATATTCATGCTCTGAGTTTAATAATAGTAAAAACAATATTAATAACTACTCACATCTATATAGGACTTTAAGGTTTACAAAATACTTTCCTCAGAATGACCATGTGAGGTAGGTTGTGAAAGTATTACCCCCATTTTACAGATGAGGAAACTGAGACTTAAAGAGGGGGTGACTTGTTATAACTAAAGTGCTGGAACTGGAATCTAGGAATTCTTACTGCAAATTCTGAGCTCTTTCCAATAGATCAAATCTAGACTGTCCATAACTGGCGAAGTGAGCCCTACTCTGGTTACTAATCCAATAAAATATTTATCAAGTGCCTACAATATTGGGTACTGACTTAAGCACCAAGGATGCAGTTAATAAAGGAGACAGTGTCTTACAATCGGAAAGACTGTAATTCTTTACAATCCTTTACAATCTAGCCCTACTCCTCTTGAGCTGATACCACATACAGCTTTTCGGAAGCTTGTCCCTCTTCCTTGCATGTACGCTGCTTACTCAAGGTTACTTGGGAGGTGTTTATTCACAAAGGCAAGAAGCCTCTGTCCAAGTCTGACCTTTGATGCATCTACTATGTAGCCAATGGTAAGCTACTTTTCCTAAGTCTCAGTTTCCCTATCTGTTAAATGGATTTAAATAGTATTTGGACTACTAACCCTACGGGGTTGTTTAAACTATCTCATACCATTCCCCTCCATTCACTCTTTGCTCTGGTCAAATAGGATGATTCTGTGTCCTCCCCTACTCCGATGATCTTGAAGTTCTCTCCTTGTCTCCTCTGCTTTTGTTGTTTTCTATGTATGTGGTAACACTGGGCTACAAAAATAAAAACAAAGAGTTTCTATTCTGCTTCAGGAGTAGGAGAGGGATATATGACATTTATTCAAAGAAGTACAATTTAGAAGTAATGGCTATGAAAGAGAAATTCAGTGAAAGTCCTCTAGGAAAATGTGAGAATACTTTGAGCTTGGAGGAATGAGAGGAGGCTTCACAAAAGACCTGGTGTTGCTTACTTCACAAGGTTGTTTTTATGAAACGTCATGTAATCCTTAAAGTGCTATGTTATTACTTGTATTACTACTAATGCATAGATTTGACCAGGTAAAACCTCCAATAAATCATTAGTGGCTCACGTCTGTAGATAAAACATAAATCCTTTGTCCAGTATTTCAGGTCCTCCCCAATCTGAATCCCCCCCCTCCTACTTTAAACACAGACTCATTTCATATCATTCCCTTCTCCAGTACTGCTGGCCTACAAGCTAGCTTTCCCCCAAGCTGTACATGAGAAGTTAAGCTACTTGCTCTGGGTCACACTTGTAGTAAGTGCTTGGAATGTGGGTCTCCCCTGACTACAAGTCCAGTGGTCTTTGCCTCGTGCCATACTTCCTTGCTAGGAAGATTATTTTGGCAGCTGTGTGACAGATAAATTGGAAAGGGGGTAAATTTGGATACAGAAACACTAGTTAAGGATTTAATGACAAGCACACAGTAGATGCTTAATAAATGTTGATTGATCAGTCCAGATGAGAGACAAGGAGGGAGTGAACTAAGGTGGTCACCATGTAAGTGGGGAGAATGGAAAGAGGAGAAATTTGAGGCATGGCAGAGGGTGAAGTGATAAGACTTCACAAACGATTATATTTAGGGGGTGGGAGACAACAAAGTCTCGAAGATGACTCAGGTTTCAAGCTGGGATGACGGAGAGTATGGCAGTAGAGTTGAGAGAAAACAAGAAGATTCAAGGAGGGGCAGATTTGGAGGAAAGATCATGAGTTCAGTTTTGGATGTATTGAGTTTCAGGTGCCCAAGGGATATCCTGATGGCGGTGTATAAGGGGAAGTAGGAAATGTTGGATTGTTGCTCAGGGGAGAGGCTGTGTATATATCCACACTTTTTCCCAAACTATAGATTTGGAAGCCATCTGCATAGAGGTGAAAATTAAACCCATTGGAGCAAATGAGTTCATGAAGGAAGAGAGGGTAAAGAGACAAAGAGACCAGATTGCAAGGGCCTGAGTAGGGACTCTGCAGAGGCAAATTTAGGTTGAACTAAAGGGAAAAATAACTTCTTAATGATCAGAGCTATCCAAAAGTAAATAGGTTGTCTTGGGAGGTAATGGCTTTCTCTTCACTAGACATGTACAAGGAGAGGCTGGATGACTTTTAGCGGCAATGTTGTAGAGGGAATTCTCTGTTAAGTACAGGTTGGATTAGATAACTTTAGGGGTCTTTTCCAAGTGTAGTACATGATTCTAGGAATTTAGCAGGGAAAAGGAGAGGTACAGGAAGACAGGCTGAAGGGATGGTGTGGTCAAGAGAATATTTTTTTTAAAGGATAAAGATGTGGGTATATTTGTAAGCAGTAGGAAAGTAAAGAGGGAGAGACTCAAGATGAGAGGAGAAGGCAGGGGATGGACTCAAGTGAAAAGGTTAGCCTCTAAAATATTCTGACAAGTGTTTTTCCAGCATGTTCTTGTACATCTTCAGTAATTTTCCTGAGGGAGCCTACTACATCTCTGGATAGCTCTTCTGATAGCAATAATAGCTAATAATGACTAGCATTTATATAGTGTTTACTATGTGCCAGGTACTGTGCTAAATGCTTTATAAATATTATTTCACTTGATCTTTACAAAAACTCTATGAGGTTGGCATTGTTCTCCCCATTTTACAGATGAGGAAGCTGAGGGAAACTGAGGTTAAGTGACTTGCCCCAGGGTCATACAGCTAGTAAGAGTCTGAGGCCAGATTTCAACTTAGGTCTTCCTGGTTCCAGGCCCAATGCTCTATGCACTGCCCTACCTGGATTCCTCTAAATAATAACTATAAGGATGACATCAACTATAAAAGTAGAATATCCACTGCTTCCATGGCACTCCTACATTGCCCTAGTATCTTGGGAGAAGCCCCCTGTCAGAAGAAAGTGGTTTTTCATTCATTCGTTATAAATGTGCATTTATTAAGTGCCCATTATCTCCCAGGCATGATGGTAGATGCCAACAACACAAAGTAAAATCAAATTCCTGCCCTGATGGAAAACACAAGTCTATTGGGGGTAACAACATACACACACACACACACACACACACACAGCAGATGGGAAATCATTTCTAAGGGAGGGAGTGCTTGCACTGGGAGGGCAGAGATCAACTTTTATTTCCTGTCCATAGAAATACTTGATACTGGAGAGGAAACTAGGGATTCTACAAAGAGGGGGCAAGAAGGGAATACATTCCAGCCCCGAGGGAAAGGCTGTGAAAATCTTAAGGAAGGTGATGGAGTGTGTATGGGGAATAGCCACAGCAGACAAACTCTGTAGACATCTACCATCTCTCCCCACATGATGGCTTCTGTACCCACAATTTGTACAACTACAGGAGAAATGATCGAATGACAAAATATTCTGACTCTAAATTTGATTCCCAGCTCTCCCTACCTTCTCCCAAAGGAATTCGGATTTTGTGAGAAGTGTTGAAAACTACTTGGCTCCTAGGAGACTGGTGAGAACAAGGAGTAGCCTTATAAGATCTTCTCCTTGTAAGATCCCCCTTTAAGTGCCCTCTTCCCCAGAGATTAGTAATAGTCAACATTTACATAGTATTTACTATGTACTAGGCATTGTGCTAAGTACTTTATAAATATCTCCTTTGATCCTCATGACAATACTGGGAGGTAGGTGCTATTATTATTCTTATTTTTCAGTGGAGGAAACTGAGGCAGTCAGAGATTAAGTGACTTGTCCAGGATCACACAGCGAGTAAATGTCTGCAGCCAGATTTGAAGTAAGGTCTTTCTGACTCCTGGCTCTAGCCACGGAGGCACCTAACTGCCCCACAGCTATATATTAATCTCTATCTATTTTGTATGTACTTTATGTTTACTTTTTGTCATAAGGGGGAACTTCAGCAAAGCTGAAGGGGCAAAGGAAAAACAAGAGGGATATCAAAAGATAGGATGATGAGGAAATAACTTAGAAAGGGGCTGAGGTTTGAATAGCTTGATTACTCATGAAAAGGTGCGAGAACATGAATTTTCCCCAGGGCACATGTTGCTTCAACACCTTTGTCCCCAGTTACTCATCTGAATAAGACCCAACGGGAATCTGGGAAGTATAACTTGACTGTCATAAGTAAAGATGGAGTCCAAAAACTGAGAGAAGTCACCTTTGAACCAGAAAGGATTGTTCAACATCAGTCTAGACTTCTCCGACTTGGAGGTGGTGAACCAAGAAAGTAAAAGAGTGAAGGCTTCTGCCAATGCTAGGCTAAGAGTTGTTTTCCTTTCTAAAAATACACTGCAATACTCCAGCTGAAAAGGGTAGGGTACCACCCAACAGCAATTAAACAGAAAAGCGACCTGTCGGCTCAGCCCAGCAGCAACCATGCATTCTCCTGGTCCAGCCCAATGGCAGTGAAGTCTAGTGAGGAGCCAATAGTATAAATCAAATGACTTGCCTGACCCAGCCTAGCTGAGACCTCAAGGCTTATGATGATCAAGTCCAGCTGATCCATCCATCCATCTATCCAGTAAGGAGCCAGGCTAGCTAAGTAGCAAAACTCCTCCATCACCAATACCATGCCCCTCAGCAAATTTTGTAAGGAATCTCTGTTCTTGGAGTTGTGAATTACTTTGTCCATGCTTCCTACAAACATGCCTCACTATCATCATACTTTAAGTTGTTCCCACTCTCAACAGATTCTCTTATGCATTTATGGGAGAATATGCTCTAGGTTTGGAGGGAAAATACTTTTTGGCTATTGTTGTCATGCCATTTGAATAAATGCCTTGGCTACATGACTGAGTCTATTTGTTAACGGTTAAGAGGGAAGCACACTGGTGGGGGCTCATGGGCTACAGTATTAGTAGAATTCTTATCCACAGAATTACTCTAAAACCTTGAGAATAGTAACAGCTATTCCTCTAAGATCCCAACCTGCTCCTACCAGTGTGGGTTGGAGAGTAAAATCAGAGAGAGTGCTATAATAAGTTGATACTGTTTCTCACTCTTCCTTCCCTAGAATGTAAGTTCCTTGAGGGTAGGAATTATTTTTCCTCCCCTTTATTTGTCTTTGTATTATGGAGACAGATAAGTGGCACAGTGGATAGAATGCTGGGCCCAGAGTTCGAGTTCAAATCTAGCTTCAGATACTTCCTAGCTTTTTGATTTCAGGCAAATCACTGAAACTCTGTTTTCCTCAACTTTGCCAACTCTAAAATGGGGATAATAATAGCACCCACCTTATAGGGTTGTTGTGAGGATCAAATGAGATAGTTGTAAAGTGCTTAGCATAGTGCCTGGCATATAGTAGGTGCCTATTAAATGCTTATTCCTACCAGCATGTAGTATGGTGCTTTGCATGTATAGACAATTTTTTAGAAGGTTGCTTTAAGAGTTTTTTTTAAAGTAAAAAAAAAAAAAGGGGATCTGAGGTAGCTAGGTGGTATAGTGGATAAAGCACTGGACCTGGAATCAGGAAGACCTGAGTTTAAATCCAGCCTCAAATACTTCCCAACACTTCTAGGTAAGTCACTTAACCTCTGTTTATCTCAGTTTCCTCAACTGTGAAGCAGTTAAACAGTACTTCCCAGGGTTGCTCTTTTGAAGAAAACTATCTATAATTCATGGTTTTGGAAAGTTGACTGGGGCTCAGAGAGCTTAAGTGACTTAATCACAATTATTTACCACTAGAGGCAGGATTTGAATCCAGGTCTTCCAAAATCCAAGTCCAACCCTCTACATACTATGTTGACTCTCAGTACCCAGAACTGAATGAAGTATTTCAGGTCTGATTTGGTAACTACAATAGGGCCTCCTTTAATCTGGATACGACACTTATTAATGTACTCTAAATTTGGGGGCACTTGTATTGAACCTGAAGTCAGCTCAAACTCTCCTGCTGTTAAATCTTACCTCTTCTATCCCACAACTGGGCAACTGATCTTTTGAACCTAAGTGCAGGACTTTAGATTCATCCCTGTAACACATCTCATCCAGTGAATTTCAGCACACTGTTACCACTGGTCCAGTTTCTAACTGCCCTCAGGACATTTACACATGGATCTTCTTGCCCTAAATGCAACCTGAACACAAACACCTTCATGCCACATTTCCTTACTCAACCATCAGCCTCTTCTCCTCTCTCTGTCTCAACATTTGCTTTTTACCTCTAGCTCTGAGGACAGTAATTAATCAACATTACTATTCCTGGAAAGGGTGATAATTTGTCCCACAGCTCTGTTCACCATCCCAGTAATTTTCCCAACTGAAACTCCACTCCCTGGCCAACACTCCTCTATGTAGGGTATCTGCCCTATTAGAATGGAAGCTTGAGGACAGGGACTCTTTTTAAAAAAATTTTCTGGAACACAGTAATAACTCTTCCCCCCCCCATTTTATTCATTCACCCCACAATAAACTAATCATAAAATGTTAGAGTTGGAAGAGACCTTAGAACAGAATTGGAGCCAAGAAGTGCCCACTGATATTGGAATGTAACTTGGCCAAAGTCATACAGCTAGTGGGTGTCAGAGCAGGGGATCAAACCCTACTCTCCTTACAAGGATTCCCTCCATCATTTTAGACTGCTCCAGCAAGCTGAGGTTCCTTTCCAACTGTCCCATCTCTATTAGTATGGTTCTTTAAATCTCTCAGTCTACAAATCTTGGTTGTCTTTGACTTTTCTTTTTCCCTCATCGACTTTATCCTATCGATCACTGGATTTTGTGGTTTCTTCATTTGAAATGTCTCTCCGGGCTTAGCTCCTCCTCTCTATTCCCACTGATACCTTTCTAATCTTGGAGATCCTTATCATGTCGCTAGGATTATTGTAAAGGCCCTTCTAGAGCCAGACTTACTTCCTTCTTATCATCAATCTACAATACCTTCTCATGCTCATGCTTGGCCATGTGACATTTGGTCTCAGTGTTTTCTAGGCAAGTCATTTAGTCTCCATCTCAGTTTCTTCATCTATAAAACGGCAACAATAGCACCACAGACCTCCTAAGGTTACTGTGAGGATAAAATGAGATATTTGTAAAGCAACTTGCAAAAACCTTAAAGCCCTAAGTAAATGCTAACTATCATTATTTCTGAATTTCTAGATGGCACAAAATATTCATTTGAGGTCTCTCATGCTAAACTGGTCTTTCTACAGTAGTAGCAGTTTACAAGTAAACCCATGGCTTTCTCCCACCATATGACAGTCATGACTCCCATCAGTCTTAGCACATCTTTTCCATCTCCTATTCTCACCAAACCTTCTATGTATTTAAAGACTTAGTTCAAGTTATTTCTCCTTGAGCAAGCCCTCCCTCGCCTTAGGAGCCTTCGGTTCATATCTCTTTTCCTTCTCTGAATTCTCATTGCACTCAGGAAGAGACTGTGAGTTATTATTATACTGTGTGTGTCCTTAGTGTGAACTACTTAACACTTCAATTATATGAACATTTTAGCTCTCCAAATAGACTATAAGTTTCTTGAAGTCAGTAGCTTTGGTATAATTTCTTCTGCCCTAGTTACTAGAACTTAGGTGCTGAGTGGCATACAGTGATGATCCTAAGGAACTGTATACATAGGGAGAACATTAAAAGAGACTGGGAGAGGAGAAAGAACCAGTAGCAAGCAGGGCCTGTGGAAGTTACATAGTAGTGTCATGGAAAGAATGCCAAGCTTGGGGTCACAGCTCATTAGTTTAAATGCCAGCTCTGTCAGCCAGGGTCCAAGTAGCCTCATCTCTCTGGATCCATTTCCTCGACTGTATAATGAGAACTTTGGATGAGATGGCCTCCAAGGTCTCATTTGGAGCTGCAACCCTGCCTCTGTTTACTGGGTACAACTAGGGAGCCACTCATGAGTCTGCGAAGTGAGGGGCTGGATTTTATTATCTCTAAGGTCCTTTTCAGGTTTGAAATTCTACATTCTAATGAGAAACACTATAGGGGGGAGTCCAAACAACACTGGATTTGGGGTTGGGAGGCCTGAGATGGACCATCCTCTACCTGTCACACAAGCTCTATCACCATAGGTAATTAGTGAGTTAGAATGTCACTAAGTCGGTTAGAATGTCACTAAGTCAGTTTCCTCATCTGTAAAATGGAGAGAGTAACACTGAGACTACCTACCTCACCAGGCTGTTGTCAGGAAAGCCTAGCCCTTTGTAAACCTTAAAGCACTATATAAGTCAGAGAAACTCTTACTAAGATTTCTTCAAAGTTTACTATTTTATGTTCTAACAATCCATCCATACCCTGGTAGAATGTAAACTTTTGGAAGGTATCAACTAGTTATATCTTGAGTGCTTAGCACAGTGCCTTGTACGCTGGAAGTACCTGATGTTTGCGTCCAATTGTTGGAAGGTCCATTTCAGCAGTAACATTTTCCTTTCTACATAATAACAACAATAATGAAAATGAGAGCATTTACCTCGTTCGTACTGTTTACAAAGCTCTTCATAGTCACTATGTCATTTGGTTCTCACAGCAAATCTATGACAAAGGCAGTGCACGGTATCATTTTCTAGATTAAGAAATAACATGCCCAGCAATAAGCAGCAGGCAAGATTCAAACCATGTTTTTGGGTTGTTTTTTTTTTTTAGTCTTCATGCAGTGCACTTAACAACAACAACAAAAATACATTAACTATCGACCCATTTAATGCATTTTCCCACCCTGAGATCCTCCCCCTCTGATATTCCATGTTCATGGCTTTCTTTTGGCTTAGCAGTTTCTATTCTAAGGCCATTCCCGCTTTGACAGTCTACATTCTTGCACTTGATTAGATGGCACTGTCTTTGCTTGATATACTCTTTCTCAAATGGGGAGGGGTTCCTTAATCTGGCAAAAACAGGGCTGGAGGCAGTGATGTCCCAGACTATGATGTCTAGACCATAAACTCAAAGGTCATATGTACACAGAGAGAAGAGCTTTGATGATGAAACTTGAACTGAACTGAAGTTTTCTTAAAATCAACCTAGTGCCCCCTGTCCTACTTGAGCTAATGCCCTGCAGCCTCCTTACCTTGGTGGTTTGGAGTGGCACCTTGTAAGCAGGTGAGCAGTCAGGACAGGATTGAAATTACCAGGAACTGCAGTAGTATGACTGTCTCCTCCAAACTTAGAGTGAGACGCCACTTACATCCACACAGACATGGGCTCCAGGGCAAATGAGAGATAAAAAAAGACCTCAGCATTCTTTTGCCTCCTTTCAGTTTAAACATTCATTTCACATTTTCCTGGAAAACTAGAGGCTTTTTTTTCCCTTTCAGAACCCATCCTGAGGGTATGGAGGGGCAATGTCAAGAATATAGATACATTTTCCCCTCACCTCCTGAGTCTTCCTTGTCCATTAAGTAGGACAGCCAACCTCTCAATCTAAATGTAGAGGGGCAAGAAGACAAAGTACACCCTACAATACAAGGTTGAAAGGTGAGGGACTTTGTTTAGAGGGTGGATCACCAGCATTCTCCACCTGGGGGTAAGAAAGTTTGATTATTCAGAATAAAGGTGTGTTACCCAAAGGTCAACGGAAGGCTGGCTCTCTATCTCTCTCCACAGACACGCACACGCACGTGTGCACACACACACACCCCTATATGTTTATATAGCCAAATGTATTTAGAATAAGAATCATTAACTTAGAGCTGGAGAGCAATTTAGAACACTCTAATGTTAGGCCTGGAAAGGATCATAGAAATCGCTTACCATCTTCACCTCACCAAGGAGGAAAACCTTAGTCCTTGAAGATGACTGGGGTCACAGGATCATATAGATTTAGAGCTGGAATTGACCTTAGAGGTCATGTAGTCAAACACTTAATTTACAAAGAGGTTAAATGATTTGCCCAAAGCCACACAGGTAAGTAATTGATTAAAATTAGACTTGAACCTAGGTCCTCTGAATTCAAAGGATTCTAGGCAGTGAGGTGGTGCAGGGGATAGAGTACCAGACCTGGAGTCAGGAAGACTTATCCTCCTGAGTTCAAGCATGGCCCCTACACTTCTTGGCTGTGACCCTGGACAAGTCACTTCACCCTGTTTGCCTCAGTTTTCTCATCTGTAAAATAAGCTGGAGAAGGAAATGACAAATCATTCCAGTATCTTTGCTGAGAAAACCCAAATAGGGTCATGAAGAGTCAGACAGCAAAACAAATGTCAACAAAACTACCTCTGAATCCAAAGCTAGGACCTTCCCCCAAGTTTTCTGACACAGTCCAGCACCATCCCACTATGATGGGACCTCTCTACATCGTGGGCAAAGTCTAGCACTCCTCCCCATTTAGAGCTGAAACTTGAATTGGAGCTGAGATCAGTGTACTTGACCCTCTGGGGATTCTGAGCCAGGAGCAAACAGGGAAGGGGGTGGGGGGAGAAAGCTGGTGAGAAGTGGTTAAAACAAACTTTTATTTAACAAATTATATTAAGAATACAGATTAATAATCACGCAGTGAAACTTCCCTTTATAAAATACAGGAGTCACCTAAAATAAATACAAAAGGTAATAACATAATGAGATCAATGCACAGTTAGTCCGATTCCAATAGCCCAATAAATGCACAGCATCTTGACCCTGCCTGGCTACTTCATAAAGGGCTTCTTTCTTCACGGTGATGTGAGATGATACTATCTTCCACTTGGATGTTCCTCTCTCAGCATGTAAGATAGATCTCTAAGAAGTGGAATAGGGTTAAGTTGGTATTCCACAGTTGGCTTTTCAAGTCACCAGAATTAAGGAGCACTTTTACTCAAGCTTTCAGGGAGAGTTGCCCTACAGGCCAATAGATCCTCTATAAAGGCCCAGTGGCAGTGAATGTGGCTTGACATGCTCACTGCTCCCATTTGGAGTCATAGAGAGCCTTGAGTCCGACATTCTCCAGGAATTATATACCTGGATGAAAAGCTAGCAACAGGGTTATGGATCTAAAGCCTGGGGCAGCCATCTTGTGAAAGAATGAGTTGATCCATCCATCCCATCTCACAAGCATAGGATACAAATGCTAGAAAGGGCTTTAGAGATCATCTGGTCATAGGATAATGGTGTTGGGAGGAATCTAACCCAACTCCTTTACTTTACAGAGGAAGAATCTGAGCCCTCCCTGCCCCTTCCCAAAGGGGAAGTAACCCACCCATATTACACAGCAACAGCAGAGCCAGGATTCAGACCCAAATCTCCTGACTCTACACCTCACTGCCTTTCCACTCCATAATTCATCTCATTTTACTGGTGAAGGAACTGAGGACCAAAAAGAATTCACTTGCCAAGGTCACCCAGGGAGTTAGCAGCACAGTCAAAAAAACTAAGGGTTTCTGACCCCAGGTTCATTGTTCTTCCCACCATATACCACCCTGATTTTTATAATGGGAGGAAAATTTTAGTTTTGGGGGATAATCTGCAACTGAGCTAGAGGATGAGGGCAAAGGAACACAATCTCATCTCTGTAGGCTTACTAGAACGATTGACTCTTCTGCAGAACTTACGCAAAAGAAAAGGAAGTAGATGAAGGAAGGTAATAATGTAGTAGAGGAGCATGCAACTTGGATTGTTCCATGGGATAGGATGAGGTGGGAGACTGGAAAGGAATGGAAACGAGTACCTGGGGAGCCTAGAGAGAGATCCAAGACAAGGGAGCCTTTACCTCTTCACAAAAATTCCCAATTCTCCACTCCCAAGCCAGCTGTGAGGTCATTGCCTCACTGTGGGGTGGACACTGGACAAGGCTATGCCAGAGAAGTAGCAGCTCTGGCAGCCAATCTGGAAAGATCTAGATGGGTCCATTGTTCAATAAGCCAACCTTAAGTAAAAGAGGAGGAAGGTGGTCACCAATAGATTGTTTCCGAGTGAACATTTTTTTTTTGGCCATGGTAATCACCTCATAGGGTCTCAGTCTCTTCCTCTATAAAATGATGGAGTTGAACAAGATGATCTCCAAGTTCACTTCTAGTTATAAATCCTATGATATGGTGCAAACAGGAGAAATCTTCTGACTTGTGTCTCTATTTCAGATCCCAATATCATCATCTTCACCACAAATTCAGTGATCCAGGTAAGACGCCTGTACCTACACTGTACAGAGAAACCAGGTGACATTACAATGAGTATTTCAATACTCACAATGTCCTGCTGAGCAATTGCTCATCTTCCCTCCCAACCCTCTCTCCTCCTCTAAGTGGGGAAAGAGGAGACAGAATTAGGAATAGTTTAAAAGGACTTATCACACATACACATACACTCACACATACATACACTCTAAAACATGTCCACACCAATGTGCCCTGCCTATGGGCATCACACAATTATCCTAACCTGGCTTTTTTTTTTTTAAACAAATTTCACAGTCAGTGTCCTACAGAAGCTAATTCCTTAGTTAGTCTCAAAAAATGTCACTACTGTTAAAACACAGGTTAACTCAAGTTCACCATCTTGAACTCTCCAGCTCCATACAAAATACTGAAAATATTAGTTAACAACATGTCACCTGTAAACCCCTGAGGCTATTGTTGGGCCTGGCGAAGGTCAGGAAAGGGGCTCATCTGAAGGTGTATTCAGTGGTTAAGTGGTCCTTGATCTCTAAAAGCTTTTCTGAGGTGAGAGGCTTGAAGGCCTGAGAATAGTGAACCATACAAAAGCTAAGAGGATTTTGACTGAGATGATCTAGTTCAACCCCCATCATTTTGTGGAAGAGGAAACTGGGGCCCAGTCAGGGGAATTGACTTACTTGTCCAAGGTCATGCAGCTAATAAGGAGACATGATTTGAACCCAGGTCCTCTTGAATTTAAACACTGTATTCCTTTTACTACACCATGCTCCCCTTTCCCAGGGGACAAATGTCCACGCCCAGTGTTCCACCTTAGATCTTCCATGATCCCAAGGGAGGCCGTACTATCACAGGCAAAGCCAATCCAGTGTCAATCAGTGTGGCTAAAGGGACTTATTCTCAAGCGGAAGCTTTTGCTTTAAAAACTGGCCATACTCATTCGTTCTCTTAAGTCTGCAGAATCATAGCATTCAGAGACCTTAAAGATTAGATAGTCTAACCCGTCCTATTTTATAGATTGGGAAACTAAGGACGATAGAAAGGAAGTGACTTGCCCCCGTTGACATAGGCAGAATTCTGACTTGAACCCAGATCTCCTGACTCCCAGTCCAGCAGCCTTTCAACGAAATCAATGAAAATGTAAGCACCCTGAGGGAAGGGACAATTTTTCCCCCTTTGCATCCCTAGTGCCTAGGACACTGCACTGTACAGCCCAGGCACTAAGAAAATGCTTTTGGAATTGAATTGACTCTGTTGCATCTGAGTTTCCCCCAGCAACAATGACCTCATTTTACTCCCTTCATCCTGAATAAACCATAGCATGGCCCCTTCAGTCCTCTCATGACTAGTCATTCCTCCAAGAACACTGTGACCAGAAACCAGCAGGAATCTCCTTCAGAAGCCTGTGGGTCCTATTAGAGAAAACTGGACCTGGCACTTGGATATTCCCAAAGCCTCTGAGCTGCACCTTCCTTCAAACATTCAGTGTAACAAGTCTTGGGAAGGCCGAGGTCTTTTGTCAGTTTTCCACCAAGGTGAAGAGGGGTAACCACTTACTTGCCAGCTCTAAGGAAAACAGCAAGGTTTTCAAGCAGAGGTCTTGAAGAAGTAGTTACATGACCCCCTTGCTTGTCATGAATTTTGTAGAAAGGAGTCTGTCTTCAAAAAGAGGACTGGACTAGCAGAGCTCTGCAGCCTGTCCAAGATCTGAGATTCTGTGGGGGCTGTGCTAGCTGAGTCGCCCTGCAATCCCTTCTAGTACTAAATATTTGCGGGGCTAGGAGTCTAGGTCAACATGTGCTAAAAAAGTTTTGCTTGGAAAAAGAAAACTTGGAAGGTAAAGATGACAAACTGAGAGACAAGTCCAGATTTGTTCTGAGACAAGTCATAGACTTAGAGAAAGGAGGGAAAAAACAAAGGCTAAGGCTCAGATCTGGAGAAGCAGCAGTCTTATGATGAAAATAAAACTCATAGGCTTGACCATGGTGATATCCATGCTTTACTGACCTCTTTTAGGTTTCCTATTATCTGGCTGATTCTGAATTGGCTTGAATTAGCTTGATCTTCAAAAAATTGGCTGGGGGTAGAGGGGAGAGGGCTGTCTCATGATCTATCAATCCAAATATCACTCAGGGGTGATAAGATCCCAGATGATTCATATAGCCCCTTGCCATTTTTTTCTTTCTTTCCTTTTTTTTTTTAAACAAGAGCAAACAGATTAAAATGAATACAAGAAACTACCTTCATGGTGCAGTGAGAGGAAGGATAGTATGGTAGAAATATCACTGGATTTGGAACCAGAGGACCTGAGTTTACATTCTCTCTTTGACCAAGGGCCTGGGTGACCTTAGACAATTTCCTTTCCCTCTCTGGGCCTCAAGCTTCGTAATCCTCCACTGTTAGGGCAGAATGCAACCTTAAGTTATCTAGTCTAACCCCTTCTTTCTATTATGGAAGGAAGGAGCGAATCTGAGGCCAAATTGAATACTGAGGGCAACGTGAAAGTGTGTGGCAGGGAAGACTGGGGAGGAGAGGAGAGTGAGTCTCCCTGGATTTGCCTTGGTGAGAGCAGAAGAGTTTATGCGCTGCCTGTTTGCATGAGGTATTTTTTTAAAGCACCAGGTACCTGAGCCATCTCCCAGCTGACAGCTATATCCTACAGCTGGCACAGGTCTGAACAGTGTTGCTCAATTTTGCCCTCTCAGACCTGAGCCATCACACCCAAACCACACAGGATAAAACTGAGTTAATTTCATCCTCCAACTCCAATCTGGGGTTTGATGTTAACTGATGTTAACTTATGTGCTTTGGTGAAAATTCTTCTAGTCTTCCCGTGGCTTGTCTAAAAATGCTAGGAACATTTGCCCAGATGGCAGGATTAAAGCTGGAAGGAAATTTAGAGATCTAATGTACCCCTTAATTTAGGCCCAGAAAGGGGAATTGTCTTGCTTAAGGTCACACGGAGGTGGGTTGTCCTGACACAATCTCATCCTCTTTCCAACACACCATGCTATGTTACACGACATACCTGACCTATCTCTATATTGCTCCAGGGTACTATCAAGCACCCTCCTCAAAAAGCTCCAGTATCTGGTGACACCCAAGTTCTAAAAAATTCATACTCTGGTGAACTGAGGGGCAGGGGGACAAACAAAAAACCACAACACTCCACAGCAAATAATTACAGACATAGCTGTGCAAAAACAAGTTTGTGCATCAGAGCGAGCCAGGAGCTACGGCAACACCAGTTATTAGGGCAAACACATCTTCAATGGGATGGGACCATTAGGACTATACAAAAAAAAAAAAGCCCAACCTTCCACTCAAAACCTATTTAGTAGGAAGTTCCAGTTCATGGCCAGAGTTTTGTGATATGGCCGTGACTTAGAAAAGCAGCACAGGTTGAATGGACTGTTTGAAATGACTTGTCACGTTAAGAAGCATCATCCAGACATGCACCTGGCTTTGGAAAGCAAACGAGAGATTGAGAATTCCCATGTGGAGGCCTCACTTTCTTGGGGGGGGGGGGGGCAGGCAAGGGTGTATACTCTGGGCAAGAGGCCTCCAGAGAGGTGCTTGGCTGAAGGGATGGGAGGGAAATGAGATATTTTCCTCATTCCGTTTCAGCATCAAACCAGGTGAGTTGAGAGTGGACCAAAGTTCCTATGTGGCCAGTGAGGTACTACAAATGGGGTGGGCAAGAAATGGGCAAGTGGCTCCATGTGTAACCTGCAGTCCAACAACTCCAGGACCACACTTGGGCTCTTCTCTCATCCACCTTTGCTTGGGAGGTGGAAGTTGTCCTTTCCCAAGAAATGAACAAGTCCAGTTTAGGGATCTAGGGTAACTGATGTTTCCAGAGAATTGTCTGATGGGAAGCATCAGAGATGAGTTCTGGATGCATGTTGCCAAAGTTACCCAGTCCAGCATCTTAGTTGCCCTCTGGTGGAAAGAGATGCTTCCATGGGCTTGATCCTGATTATAGCCAATGGTGATTTTTCCCAATAGGCTGCTGGAGGCTGTGTCACCAAAGGACCTGGGCTGATGGGCCAGCAAGCACCAGAGGTGCCAATGCAGGCTAAACCAACCCCTGAAAAAGTCAATTGAGGACAATTATATTTCTTCGTGGTACGCTCTCAGGTAAAGCGCACTTGATGGAATATTCCAGAGCCAACGTTAGTCAAAATCATAATTACCAGCCACCAGTCAAGGGATATCTTTAGTGTGTGACCAGTTTAACCATGTGACTAGTAGACTCCAGAAGGAATTCCCAGGGGCAGGTTATATTGTATTAGACAGATTTCCCCTGCCCCTTTTCTTTCTTTTTTTCTTTTTAAGGGGCCATTGATCACCATGGCAAATGATCAAAGAAAAAAAATCCCAGGATGACTTCAGGATAGGAGTGGGGAGGCATTAAATAAGCAGATGAAAAATAATTTTACAATTTAAAATTCCAGAAACTATCATGTACAAACAATTGTGCCTCACCCACCCCTTCTTCAATGTTAAAGTGTATGAAGAAGGAAGGGTGGTTTTTTTCTTTTTTTTCTTTTTAAAGAAGGGTCCTCTGAAGTCCATGGAAGGGTTTGGAGAAATGTCTCTAGGAACACTCCTCAGCTTCGGGATGGGGCTGCCTTCCCCTTTCAGTAGTATCTGTGTGCGTATGTGTGGTGTGTGGTATGTGCATGTGTGCATGCATGTGTGTGTGTGTGTGTATGTGTGTGTGTGTTTGTGTATGTGCTGGGCAGCTCTTTCTCCACTGGCTCCTGCCCCTCCTTCCCTCCAGGTCCTCAGGACTGTGGTATCTGCTGACATCTAGTGGGACTGGGCGGCAGTCTGGCGGCGGCACTCTGCTCGGTCCGGAAGCTGTAGTCATACTGAAGAGAAGAGAAAGTATTCAGAGGGATGTCTTGTCCAGCAAGCAGTGAAGAAGCAGGATTTTTTTTAAACACCCCCCCCCCCACCTCTTCCCTGCCACAAAGCCCAGCCAGAATGACTGGGATACTTAAATGGAAATGAAGAAGGCAGAGTAGAAAGCATGATGAAGTCCTAAGATCTGAGGTCAAGTGCTGGCTCTGCCACTAAATTATTTGGGTGCCCCTGGTCAAATTACTTCCTTTCTCTTGGCCTCAGTATCCTTTTTCTGCAAAATTGGGAGTTTGGAAGGGGAAAAAGCATGTGTAAGGACAACAACAAGTGAAACAAAAACCCAATTAGAACCCACATTGAATGACCTGTCCTTAGACAATTCTCCGGTCCATGGTCACCACCCAGGACAGTGGGTCCTGTGAGGATGGGGCTCTTGGCATCCTTGTCAAGATTAATGCCAACCCAGGACCAAATGCCACTGGCCAGAGAGCAAGCCAGTTTAACCCACGTAGCAGTGTGCTGTGAGGAGACCAAATCCTTGCCAGCACCAACCCTTGGAACCTGGGACAGGCACTCCAGAACCTTGGTCCCAAAGGATCGTGGAAGAACAGTGAATGTCCCCTTCCCCATCAATACCAGGCCTTCAACCCCTGTAGATACGGCCCAGGGAAGCAATCCCTGACACACTGTCTCTATAGGTGCTGTACCCCATGTTCTCAGCAGTCCCAACTACTGAAGACCTAGAGAAGAAAGTTTTTGTCACCAAAGTCCTTGTCATTGTCAAATGGTTCAGTGGTAGAAACTGAGGTTTTAGCAAGAGAAATGACACTAAAAGAGATATACTATTTCTGCCTTGCTGTTGCACCCTAAGGACGACTGGGCCTGTGAATCAGCTCTGAAGCCGAGGCCCCCAGTATTGGCTGTCTCTCCCTAACAAAAGGTAACCTCTTTGAGAGCAGAGACCATCTTGATTTTATGTCCGTATCCCCAGCACTTAGCATGTGCTTGGCACAGAGTGAGCAGTAATGTTTTTTCATTAACGATTTGTTTAACGATGGCCAAATTTGGATAAGAGGTGAGGAAATGCATCTTCCTCCTGTTTTTGTAGATGTGGGTGTAACACTGGCATATATAATCTGACCTATTTGTTAGTTTTGCTAAAATGTTTCCTCTTTTTAAAAATTCTTTGTGTTAGAGGATTGGCCTCTGGTTTGGGGAAAGGGATATATTCAGAAATGAAGTTGATAAAAAACCAGAGACAGATAGAAAAACTTTAAATGAAGGGGCTGAACTACACAGTCCTTAAGCTGTTCTCTAGATCTACCATGCTATGTTTTAACATTGTGTGCTCCATGTTCTAGCATACTATCTTCTAATGTCCCTTCAGATTCCAACAGTCTCTGTCCTGAGTTCTAACCTGCTATGTTCTAAAGTTCACTCTAGTTCTAGTATTCTGTGTTCGGAAGCTTATTTAAAATCTCATGTTTTAGGATTTGTTGAAGAAGACAAGAAAGTCAACTCCAAATGGGAAAATGGCCCTTTCATATCAAGACATCTGAGGATGGCTGCTGAGAGAAAGTTTAGGAATAAATGAGAATGAAATGAGATGCTAGTTGCAAGATCTGATCTACAGGATCAAGGTTCTCTAAGATCTGGCGGGGGGGGGGGGGGGGGGGGGTGGAAATCAGAAGATAGTTCCCTATCATTCATTAAAAGGAAGAGAAGAAAGAGGGCCTTTGAATTTTTTTCTTAAAATAAAAATGAGACACTCTCATCCCTGAAGAAGCCAGAGTGCTAAAGGTCTGGGCTTATAGTTTCAGGAAGAGACCACTGTCTTTATAACATAATATTTTCTAAATGTCTACAGATCTCCTCTATATGTTTCCTCCAGGGTAAAATGAGTGGTTAGACCAAAAGGTTTTCCTTTTAGGGGCAGACATAGACACAAAACAAGGGAAAAAGGTTTGAGGTCTTAGGGCTTTTTCAACATTCAATTTCCCCTTTGGGCCTTAATTTCTCTATTTTTAGAGTACAGGTGCCAAATGTAATTTCATCCATGTAGGGAACTCGTGAGTAAGGAAACTCCTACTGCACTTCAGCATCTTCTCTGTAACCTCTGGTAGAAGAGAGTTTCCTTGAGCGCTGGGAATGATGTGCCCAGGATCCCATTTGTCAAACATGGAACTTGAACGTAGGTCATCCTGGTTTCCAAGATGGGTCTCTTTGCCACAGTCTACCATATTCATCTTTAAGGTAAGGAGTTGGTTTTGGGGTAGGGGTGGGGTGGGCATGGGTATAGTGGACAGAATGAGAATATTGGGAGGCAGGAAGACCTATGCTTCAATTATGCCTTTGATATGGAGTAAAACCAAGTCATTTAACCAGCCTCTCTGTGTTTCCAGGCACTCTGTCAGATTATTAGTTTCTTATGCTTATCAGTAGATTTGCTTTGGATAGAGAGTTTCAATATTGAGAGTTCCGTACATGGACTGAATCACAAATCTGGACAAAAAAAATAGTGAGAGAACTGGACTAGAGGATCTCTAAAGCTCCTTTCGGGTCTCCTAGCTTATAGTCCGAAGTCCCTTCCAGCTTAATAGGCTCATTTAAATCTAGATTGCAAAGGCACTTAGACACCATCTAGTTTAGCCACTTAGTTTTACAAACCATGGGCAAACTGAGGCCCAGAGGGAAAAGGTCTTGCCCTGGTCACACATATAGGGAATAGGAGAACAAAGTCTAGAAGGCAGCTTTTCTAGACTATTCCTTTTTTTTTTCTATCATGCTAGTCAAAGCTTTGATATTTGATTTCCACCTCTGACATTCTATGGCTCAGAGTTCTCGGTTCTTTGTTTTAATATTTTATGTCTCAGAGCCCCTTCTAAGCTCTAACGTTCTAGGAGGATAGGAGGCTTCTGGGCCCCCAGGCAGAACTTCTTGCTATTTCTCTCTACTCTTGGCTGGAAGAGTGCAGGAATCAGGGTAAGCTAAAGTCTTTTGCCTCTGTGCCCTTGCCCCTTTGCCCTCTGCTCTAGGGCAGTTCACCAGACTGGTCTCGGCTTTTCCCCCATTTCCCTTAAATGGCCACAGCACTTCCTGAGGCATTTCCTGGGGATTCTGGGCCCAGGTCAGGGTTAATAGCTCTCAGCAGTACTTGGGGCCACTGGCTTCTTCCAGCAGTTAGGAATCCTCTCCACCCCCAAGGCCCTAGGAACTGAAGAATCCTATAGTTTTAGAAGGATGGACAAGTTCAGGGTGACACCGCCATCTTGTGGCCTAACATGAAATGTGTCACTTCTACTAGTAAGTAGCACTGCAGCTCTGAACCTGAAAGAGCCATAGATTCAGATCAAAGATGGGACTCGAATCCTTGGTAAACACTCTACAAAGGTGAACCTTTATTTTTATCTATGATATTAACACCAATACTCAATACTCTCTCAAATAATACTATAAAAATGAAGGAACTGGGTTAGCTGATGCTTTCCAACTTGAAAATTCTATTTTTCTGTAGTAATAACAACTGAAATTTATGAGATTCAAGAGCATTGGTCCTAACACCCCTGGGAAGAAGCATGAGAGGGTTCAGAGAACACTGTCTTTGTGAGTAGGGCCGTATACCAAATGTCATGTGATTCTACCAGACACCTGCAGTTATCAGGGCAAAACAGCAGAAAGAAAAGTTCAGGGTTAGCATGATCCAGAAAGAACAATGGCCTTAAGAGTGCAGCGATCTGAGTTCAAGTCCTGACTCAGTCACTTACAAACTTTGTGATTTCTGGCAAATCACTATCCCTTCTCTAGGTCTCAGTTTACTTATTTCAAAGGGAGGAGGTTGGGCTTAGGTCACCTCTAAGACTTCTTCCAGTTCTAACAGTCTGAAGCTACAAGAAAAAGCATTACCTTTATATGCAGAAAAAGAGGGGACAAAAGAAGGATGAATTTGGGATCAGTGGGTCTGGGTGTGAGTTGCAGACAGCTGTGGGACCATAGGCAAGTTAGTTCCCCTTGCCAGGTCTTTGTTTCTCCATTTTTAAAATGGGGATAAAAATGCCTGCTCTACCTACCTTGCCAGACTATTGGGAGGAAAGCACTTTGTAAACTTTCAACCACTTAAGAAGTAGAAATGTTCATTACTAAGAGGTGGAAAGTAATACCTGTACTTCTTGCTCTAGAGTATTATCGTGTGGATTAAATGAGATCATGGAAATAATAAACAGTAATGACGGCTAACATTCACAAAGTACTTTAAGATTTTCAAAATACTTTACATATGTTATGTTATCTGTAATTTGTAAACTTTAAAGTGCTAACTATGCCAAGGCTTCTTAATCTTTTTTGTGTCATGACCCTCTTTGACAGTCTGGCAAAGCCTCTAGTGCGTAAAACAATTTGGTTTCCAAAGAAAATCACCTATATTGAAACACTGCTATCAAAATATTTTTTTAAAAACCAGTTCACCCAGGTTAAGAACTCCTGCACTATGCCCATGTGAGTTGCTATTACAAACAGGACCCCAAAAATAACTTTTTGAAATGGGGATAAGTTTGAAAGCTGAGGCTCCTCTCATCAGGCTGAAGACAGGCCAGGGCCTCCAACACTAGGCATGCCCTGGGCAAATCTCCTCCTCTAGACCTAGCCATGGGGCACTGAGTTTCAGGGATGACACACAGCCAACTTCTCTCTCATGCTAGTCACTGCTTTTGGATCTTACCTACAGGACCTATAACTACAGGAGGTAATTAGGGGCCAGCAAGCAGCAGAATTCCAAACTGGTCAGCAAACAAGCTGATATACTGAGGCTGGTATGACAGTAATGATAACAGCTAAGATTCATATGCAGTTTTAAGGTTTATAAAGTATTCTCACATGTATTATCCTATTTGAGTAGTGACCCCTAAACCAAGGCTCCAGAAAAGAAACCATAGGAACAGCAGCAAACAGAAAGGTCCATGCTTGAAAAAAAGAAAGGATGCCATTGTCTCTGTGTTCTGACCAGGTAGTGTGTAGGCATCACAGTGATCAAGATATGCTATGATATCTGTGACTTCCAAAGCATGGCTGTTCCCTCAAAGCACTGAAGATCATAGCCCTAAACCTTAGCGGCTGAATAGCCATGAGCTGCTATGCTCAAATGAAAATGAAAATAAAAAATCATTTCCTATTGTCTAGGCTTTTGGAGCTGAGCTTCCAGATCTTAGCCAGGCTGAACTTCAAACAACAGACACAACAGGTCACATGTGACCTTCTAGGTCCTCAAGTGAAGCCCTCTGACTCCAAATCAGTCAAATCCAAATCCAATAGGTCAATCCAAAAATTCAATCAGATTCAGTCAAAGGGCTGCACTAGAACTCCTAGAGAGCCACTGCAGGCTCCCCAGCCCTAAGCCTCCACTCTATAATCCAAGAAGTGAACAGTACAGTGGGAAAGGATACCAGCCATGTGAGTTCAGGGTTGATACTCATGGAGCCTCTGTTTAACTTGACTTTTTCAAACTGTCAGTGGTCACTTCTCTGTTACTCTAAGACATCAGGAGTGGTCTTTAGTAGAGGAGGAATATGGAAGAACTAGAAGGGATTCTGGAGGTCATTTAGCCCGACATTCTCATTTTCTAGATAAGGAAACTACATCCTAGAAAGAGGAGGTGATTTGCTTTAAGTTACACCTAGAGTTAGGGAAAGAGTTGAAACCAGGGCCTGGTCTCTGGCTTTCCCACCTGTATCTGTATGTACCTATTTAAGCACATGCTATTTCCTCCATTAGGATGTTAGCTCCTTGAAGGCAGGGCTGGGTTTCTTCCCCACTGTAACCCCAAAATTCAGCATGGCATCTGGCCTGTAGTAAGCTCTTGCTTGTTTGCTGTGTGACTTATTCAGATCTAATGCTCATAAAAATCATTATTCATCAAGGGCAAGTAGGCACTGTATCTTTTTAATTTCTGTATGTCCAGTGACAGAGTCTGTCATGGACCAGGGGCTTCATCAACAAGGGGCTGACCTTAAATGTTTGCTGATTCATAACGGGAGCTGATATTTAAGAATGGCCCCCAGATTAGAACTGGCTTTAGACATAGACTTTTACCTCATCCTTACTGACTCTGGGATCCAGGGTCTGGGGACAGCTTAGGGAGGCTGCCATGGAGAAGAGGGGCTGGACTTATTTGATGTGGCCTTAGAGGGAAGACTTGGAGCACTGAGGGTGTGGGGAAAGATACAGAGAATCAAACAGCAAAACCATACCGCGAAAAACGTATGCCTATTTTGACTTCTTTAGGAGTGGAAGGAGCTACCTGAGGATGGGATGGGAGGTTTTCAGGCCAGTAACTGGATAACTACTTCTTAGTGAAGATGAAAAAGAGATTCTTTGTCAAGCTACAGATTGGCCTAAGTGGCCCCTCTAGGGTCCTTTTTGATATAGAGATTCTATTAAGTATGTTTCCTCCCCATTTTACCGATAGGGAAGCGGAGGTTCAGAACATCTAAATAGGCAGGGCTAGAAGCCAGGTCTTCTGACGCCCAAGTCTAGTGTCTTAGAGCATTTATAACATTTTTTTCATTAATGCTGCAAACATTTACTGGGTACCCATGTGTACCCAGTTGTGTGTTGTAAGGTGATGCAGAGAATCACAAGATCACAGGCGGGCAGATTTGAGGATGTAAAAGACCCTCAAGGCCCCAGGTGCAATCTTCTCATTTTATAGGTATGAAAACCGAGACCAAGGGAGGTTAAGTGAATTTCCCAGGGTCACAAACGTAGTAAGTGGCAGACTTGGGATTCGAACCCAGGTCTTCTGAATTCATAGCCCTGACTCCAAAGCGTTCTTCCAAGGTGACAAGTGCATACCACAGCGACAGGATCTTTTATCTTCAACAAATTTTCATGTGTGGAAACAAGTAATTAAAAAGGAAATAGTCAACATTGTAAATATAACTATTAAAGGGAGGTGCAGGAATACAGGGTTTAGAGCTCCAAGGGACCTTGAAGATTATCTGGTCCCTCTTCCTTCCTGATTTTGCATGTGAAGAAAGGGAGGCTGGGAGAGGGAGGGATTTTTCAAAAGTCAGATACTAAATGAGAGAGTCAGGATTTGAACTCAGGTTCTCCGACTCGAACTCCAGGGCTCTTTTCATAAAACTCTATTGCCTTCAGTGGTAAAGGGTTCAGAAGAGATTTCTTAGTTGGGTGATCAAAGACAGTGGGAGTAAGGGGAAGTCTAGACTTTCTAAGTGGGGAGAATGGAATATGAGAAGGAGGAATAAACAAGTTACAGAGAGGAGGCTTGTTTGAGAGGAATGGTGCTGTTCTGGGGAATGCCAAGGAGACACACACTGTGGAGCAGGGGGCCCCAGCTGAGGAATGAGGGACTGATCTGTCTGGCAATAGCGAGTCACTGGAGCTCTGAACTCATCACCCTGGTCTGATAATAGAGAGCTCAGGTCTGAATCTTGGGGTTGCTATTTCCAGATGGCATGGCCTTGGGGAAATAATTTCTCATTTCTAGGCCTCTTCCTAATCTGCAAAATGTGGAGATTGGCCTAGATGATCTCTAAGCTCCTTTCTGGCTCCAACTCCTTGGATGTCTGACGTTCTCCACCCCTACCCCCACCCCCACCTCAGCTGTAAATCTACGATTCTGCGATTTTATGTCTTCAAGACTTAAACTTAGCAGTTCAAATAACTAACTAGAACAGCTGCCTAGAATATACACAATACTGTGCTGCCCAAAAACAACTGTCTAGAACCTTCAAAGGTCCCTATATCTGAACCCAACAGGCCCAAATCCTTTGAGTTCCTAGAAACTACCAAAAAGCTCTAGATCATTAAAGCTGAAACAGGTCTGGAAGTCATCTAGTCCAACACCCTCATTTTACAGATGAAGAAGCAGGTCCAGTAATTGTTCCAAGTCACACCGTGAGTTGATGGCAAAGCCAGGCTTGAGCCTAGGGCTGAAAAGCTCGTAGATGGCCTCATGGAGGTTTCCTCTATTTGTCTCCCCCTTCACATGTATATCCCTGGATTTGGAGAATAGATCAAATGCCCTTTTTCAGATGGCCTGGGACATGAGCAGGCAACTCCTGTTTCTAGGACACCTCAAGGTTGACAGAGTGCTCACAACTCTTGTGAGACAGGGAATTCCAGTTTTATAGATAAGGAACCTGTGGCTCAAAGACAGTAAGTGGTTTTGCTCGAGGACACACAGCTATAAAGTATCAGAGCTAGGACTGAAATTTAGGTCTCAGGGTTTTAAATCCAATATTCTTTTCACTTTACCATACTTTCTCCTCTTCTACTCCTTAGTTTCTCTTTAACTAACACGCCAGGTGAAAGTTCCGCACAATCCCCTGGTGTTGCAGTCAGCTCTCCTCGTAGACACACTGCCTTACCTTCCAAGGATTGTCTGTTCCCAAATTTTTCCATTTCTCCTAAGAGATGGAAGATCTGATTTTTGAAAGTCATCTTGCTCCCCAGGGACTAACACCGTACACACCTCTGAAAGTGGATCTTGGCATGGATTTTTATTTACCCAAGAAATGAGACCCTCGAATAAGGAGACTTGCCTAATGTCCATGCAGCAAATCCTTTTCAAATTAAAAATGAAAAAGAATCCAAGTAAAGTGAATTAGGCTTTGTCACTAGAGGTTGAACAGGGTCAGTGCCGAGCTCCCTCTCCTGGACACAAGCTGCACCGACAGGAGGGAGGCTCAGGCTCACTTCTGGAGGGCACAATCTTCTTGACCAAAACTCCCCATTTTTTCAGCTATTTCCAAACAGATCTTCACCAGAAGACCCCTTGAAATATTGTCTAAATTATTTCCTCATCCCCCAACCTTTGGAGGCTCTAATGCCTCCAGGGTAAAACACAGCTCCTATCTGCCAGCCTTCTCTCCCATTAACTCCTCTTCATGCTCCGGACAAACCGGCCTAGAAGCTGTTCCCTGGTCTTATCCTGCCTCCACCAGCCTCTATGCAGTCACAAAGGCCGAAGGCCATTCCTCATTTCTGGAGCAGGGGAGACAATGCAGGATTTGTAGTTGGTGGACCAGAAACTGAACCTGCCTCTGCTACTTATTATATGTAAGCATGGACAAACCACTTCTTTTAGGGACTTGGTTTTTTAATCTGTAAAACAGAGGGGTTGGTCTACATAACTTCCCTTTTTCCTTCTGAATCTAAATCTGAGCCTCTGATTTTTCCTCTCTCTGCTACTCACTTTTCCATCAAGGACCAGTTCAGGGGCTACCTGCTCATGAGGCTTTGGATTCTTTGCTAAATTTTATTTCTCCTTATTTAAGGAGAAAAACTTACTTCTCCTTACTTATCTTCCTAGAATTCTTTGACTCTTCTTTATTCTTATCTATTCACTCATGGCTCCTACTTGTTTATGTATTTGCTGCATCTTATCCTAGAAGGTAAAGATTAGGTTACTTGTCATTTTTGTATCCTCAATGCCTAGCACAGGGTCTGAAACACAGCAGATATTTAATAAATGTTTGTTGAATTCAATGTGCTGAATGGAAAAGTAAATTGCTTTTCGTTGGGTGAGTTTTTAAAAACCACCACCACCACCACCATTAAAAAAAAAACCCAACAACCCAACAAAGTGCCTAACTCTGTGAAGGAAGTCAGAGGCCATAATCTTGTGAGTTTCAAAAGGTTATTAGGTAGATAAGCCATCTGAGAGTCAAATTTATATTGGACTTTGCAGCCAGGTGAGCGTTGATGCTCTGAGGAATGAATGACCTTTGGGCCCTGGCACAGCAGTAGCTGATGAGGAGTCATCCAGCAGTGATGCTATATTTGGATGTGAAAATGAACCTGGTAAGACCAATTCTACATAGAAACAGGGTTAAGTCTGAGCCAGCTCTCCTCAGACACCAAGATCAGTAGAGAAGAGAACATGGCCTCAAGTTTTGGTGGTAAATTTTTGTCGTTCTGTCCCACCAACTTTCTCACCAACAAGTACTTACTGAGTACCTGCTACACTGGTGGGCCTATACCAAGAGCTACAGTGACCACAGATGAGAAAATACTATCTTTAATTTCAAGGAATTTACAGTGCCTCATACACAGTAGGTACTTAAATGCAGGTTGGTGGGTTGATTATCATCTGGTGAGAGAAATAAGATGGACTAGAAGACCCCATAGCATTAAGTGCTGAGCAGAGCAGCCTAGAGCTCACAGAAAGAATCAGTGAAGGCAGGGTACTCAGAATGGGCTTCAGGGAAGAGGCAGCATTTCAGCTGGACCTGCAAGGTGGAGTAGACTCTGGATCAAAGAAGAAGAGGGGAAGATGAGCGGAGCAAAAGTACAATCCAACCCAAGAAGAATGCTAGTTTTTTGAAGAAAGGGACTGATTTTTGTGTCCCAATGTTCTAGTGTAACAGAAAGAGCACGGGATTTGGAGATAGAGAATCTGGGTTCGAAATCTGACCCTCTCAGTGACTACCTCAACAGGAATTTATTTATGGCACCTACTGTGTGCTGGACACCATGTTCAGCTCTGGGGATACAGGGACAAAAAAGAAATAGTCCCTGCTCCCAAGGAGCACACATTCTACAAAGTATCTACAAAATAAATGAAAGTTCATGCGGCGTAAAGCACTAGTGGTTAGGGAAATCAGAAGAGACTTTGTGTTGTAGAAGATATTGCTTAAGAAGAGTTCTGAAAGAAGCCAGGGACTCTAAGAGGCAAAGAATATTATCTAGGCATTGGGATGGTGGTGCAGCTAGTTCACAGGTACAAGAAATCAGCTGGTGGTGCAGTGGATAAAGTACTGGTCCTGAAGTCAGGATGATCTGAGTACATATCTTGCCTCAGACATATATTAGCTGTGTGACTGGGCAAATCACTTAATCTATGTCTGCCTCAGTTTCCTCATCTGCAAAATGGGGATAATAATAGCACCTACTCACCTCCCTGGGTTCAAATGAGAATAAAATGAGATCATATTTGTAAAGCATTTTGCAAACAAAGCGTTATATAAATGCTCATTATTATTATTTTTTTAAGTTATGGGAGATGTGTTGTTATGTGAGAAAGATCATGGGAAAATGCTGGTTTGACTGGATTGTAAAGTGCAGGAAGGAGAGTAAAATTGATTTAAGTCTCTTAACCTTTTCAGGCCTCAATTTTCTCATCTGTGAAATTAGGAGGCTGGACGGAATGACCTCGATCTATGATTCTATGTTTTGGTGGGACAGGGTGGAGGCAAACCTGATAGAGGAGAGGGTGTGTGTTAGGGAGTAAGTGAGAAACAGGACTGGAGAGAGGAGCTGGATTATACAAAGTCTTGAAATGTAGGCAGAGGAATGAAGACTTGCTGCAGTAGGAAACAGAGTCAGGGAAGGTTTTGGAACATGGGAATAACATGATGAAAACTATGCTTAAGGAAGATGAGTCTGGCAGTTGGTATGCAGGATTAGTCATAATACCACCATCTCTATCCCTTTGAACTCAGACATTTGAGGGGCTCCAAGCACTTCACAAGCAATCTTTGGAATTCTATTTCCGTATTAAACCAACTGTGTTGAGGGAATGCTTCCCTTCCTGTCTGGCAGGAAGGGAAGGTTGCTACTGCAGCGTGGCACTAAATCTCTTCTCCACTAAGAGCCTTTTCAGAAGTCTCATGGTGGCAGATGGAGGGGACCCTGGGCTTCCTGAGGCCTGCCATCTGAGGACCACCCAGGGCTCACCCCCAGAGGGGGCAAGTGCAAGGGGGTGATTGTCTAGGCTGCAGTAATTCACCATTGCTGTCTACTCATGGAAGAAGGAGTGGCTAACTGCATCAGTGGGGGAACACCACAACAAGGAGATGGGGTATCCTTCAGAGGAGCACAGTGGCTAGACCTAAACATTCACAAAATTCAACCCCACATGCACTTACCACATAGTAAGCAATTAATAATATGTCTGCTTTTTGTCTGTCATTTTTATTTTTATTTTTTCCCTCTCTTTCTAAAAAAAATATTTTAATTTTCCCCTCAATTCCTGCCATTTTAAAAATACCTACTTTTGCGAAATATAAGTCAAAAACATAACTATTCTTGTCATCGAAGAGCTTTGGGTAATGTTGAATATGATGTGCGCACACATAAGAATAACACCTTGGGTCAGAGTGTTTTGGAAAAGTTTGAATAAAGAAAAAAACACACACAGTTGGAAAGATAATGGAAAGTTTCAGCAAAGAGATGGCATCTAAACTGAGCCTTGAGGAAAGAGAAGGATTGTATGAAGCAGCCGTGAGGAGGGAGAACATCCCAGGCATGCAGAAAGAGGCCACGTTCCAGATCAGCTAGAACAAAGAATATACAAAGGAGACTAATATGTAATAAGGCTGGAAAGTTAAGTTCCAATTTGATCTCATATTTGTTAAGCATTTATGGAGTAAGACATTATGCTCACTCAGCATTGGGGATACAAAAATAAAAAAAATAGTCGCATCCCAAGAAATGTTTTTTTTTTTTTCTGATTGGCCCCAGGGGCCAAACCCTGACCTACTAACCTCAGTTTTATCCTCTTGATTTGTTCTTCTTCCTCTTTCTGCACAGCCAAATCTTGCAGTTTCTACACCTCCTCCTGGGCATCTGACCCCTCTTTTCTACTCATACAACCATCATCTATCCCTCATTGCCCCTTGTCTGATGAGGGCACCAGCCTCCTAACTGGTCTCCCTTCCTCGAGGCTCTTGCCACCTCTGTCCGTCCTCTCCAAAGCAATTTTCCTTAAGCTCAGATCGGACCACTTTACTCCATGACTTCATAAACTCCAGCGGTTCCTTATTGCTTCTAGGATTAAAACATAAACTCATCTGTTTGGCTTTCTAAGACCTTAGGAATCTGGCCCCATCCTGTCTTTCCAGCCTCATGACACATGGCTCTCCTTCCTACATTCTTAGCTCTAGTCAGCCTTCTCTCTATCAAATGCTCCATCTCCTCTCTCCACGCCTCAGTACTGGCCACCACCCTTCCTCAGCTCAGCCTCAGAGAACCTCTTTCTTCCTTCCCAGGCTAAAGCATCACCTTCTGCACAAAGCTCTTCTGGATCCTCCCTCCCTAAGTATCTCATCCTCACCTACCTTGTATTAATTCTTTTCATGTGTACTCTGTAATATCCTTAGAGACATCCTTGCTATCTCTCTTCCTTCCCTCCTTTCCTTTGAATGAAATACCACAAGGGTAGAAGGTGGTTCATTTTTGTATGTATCTCCAGCATCTGGCACAGTATTCATCACGTACTTAACAGGTGCTTGCCTGCCTGAAGCTGAATGTCTGGAATGTGTCTCTTTGGAGTTGTCCTAAAGCGGCACCTCAGTGGCTCACATGCATATCCTTAGGCAGAAGCCTGATGACCACTTGTCAGACTTCTTCTAGTAAGGATTCCTGTCTACTATACGGTGCACTAGAATCAGGGATGGGGAACCTGCAGCCTCGAGGTCACATGGGGCCCTCTAGGTTCTCAAGTGTGACCTTGAGGCTGCAGGTTCCCCACCCCTGGACTGGATGCCTGGCAAATCTGGAATTTTGCAGTTTATTGTCCACTCTGAAGAGTTCTATCTCCTTCCCCCCAAATGCCTGCCTGCCTTGGCTCTGCTTTGCCTAGGGGTCTCATCGACCTCTTTCCTCCAAATCCCCCACCTGCTTCATCAGCTTCTCCTTATCCACAGACACAGAGAGTACATGTATCTGCCTATGGCAGAGCCAGAGCAACCCACTGACATATAATCAAAGAAACCCCCACGCCCCCAAGGAGTTCAGATGAAAGCTAAGAGATGGTGTGTTTCCTTATGCTGGCAGGCCATTCCTATTCAGGCTACACTCAGATCCTCTGTCATTTCTTTTCAGCCCTGGGCAGGGAGGGCAGCATTTATTTTCATGGATGAATTAGTGTCCTGTAGCTATCATCAGGGAAAGCTGCAGCTGGGAAAGGAAACAGTAATCGCAGCTGTCCCCCGACTCTGCTCAGCCTGAGTTTGTACCTTTCTGCACTTGTCAAAGGCGGATGATGGACACTAACATGGCTGGCTGTACTGGAAGGAACCTTCATGCTGCTTGCAGTTAAGAGATGTGGGGTCAAATTCAGGTTCTGCCATTTCCTACTTGTGTCATTATAGGTTAAGTCTCTTTCTTTCTCCGAACCTTTTTCTTTCCCATCTGTAAAACAGTGAACAGCCTCACAGGACTGTGGTGAGGAAGGTGTAGGGTATCGATTTAGAGCTGGAAATGGAGCTCACCAGCCACCTGGTCCAGTCCCCTCATTTTATAGACTGGGAAACAAGGCCCAGGGCAGTTAATGGATTTGTTCAAAATTCATGCAGTTCTTAAGTAGCAGATTTGGGATCTGATTTTACAAATCATAAAGTGTGAGAGAAAGGTGGGGCTATTACCTGCCCAGATACACCTGCTTTGCTCAACAAATTACAAGCATAACTGGTATGGCCACACTTGGTCACTGAGGGAACTGTGATTCATTTCTCTCTCCTGGCCTGGTAGAGATAATGGGGACATCAAACAAACAACCTCAACAGTTTTTGAAATATACAAGTCAGGAAAAATCAAAGCAAAACAAGGTACAAAAGCAGAGAAGACAAGTTAATAAGAGTCTTTACTCTGTGGCAACTGTGCCTAGCCACAAATCCACATGACTGGTCTACCCCGTGGGCCGGGCCCTTACTCCTTCACAGAATCATAGAATCTGAGCTCTGGAAGCCATAGGTAGGCAATGGGTGTACACTCAGGTAGTTTTATTTTTAAAAATATAAACTCTTTGGATATTCAGGCAGAAAGGGCAAATGATTTGTCCAAAGGCACACGGGTAAATAACTGATTAAAGTTACATTTGAACTTAGTTCCTTTGAATCCTAAGGATTCTAGGGCAGCTAGGTGGCACAGTGGATAGAGTGTGGGGCCTGGAGTCAGGAGGACTCATCTTTCTGAGTTCAAATCTGGCCTCAGACTCAACCCTGTTGGCCTCAGTTTCCTCATCTGACAAATGAGCTGGAGAAGGAAATGGCAAGCTACTCTAGTATCAGTTCCAAGAAAACCCCAAATGGAGCCACAAAGAGTCGAACATGACTGAAATGTCTGAACAAAGAAACTTCTGGCTCTAAATCCTATGAATTTTGTGAACTCACCTTTAAAATGAAGATGCAAGATTTAGATGACTTCTGTGACTCAGTTTACTTATCTGTAAAACGAGGGGTTTAAACACATAGACCTTAGTCTATGATTCTGTGATTTCTACTAGCCTTAATATTGGAGATGATTTGGGGTTCTTGAAGTCTGTAAACTCCTACCAAGATGGAAAGGTTTCAAAAGCATAAGACTTTTGATGGAATGTGAACTTGTATTCCAAAGATCAAGCTAGCTAAATGAATTATTATTTTTGGGTGGGGTCAGTTGGGCATAAAAACCACATACTAAAGTATGGGAGAGTTGTGGTCTCTAATGGACAACTTTTAAAAAAAAGCCATTTCCTTTCATTTCACCTATGGTTATCTTGTTCAGAGCTAAAGTAGTGGGGTTTAGTGACTAAGTCCATGTCCCCTATTCTCTTATGTCTCAGGAGAAAACCCTTCAATCGGTGGAACAGAGAAAGAACCACAGAGTCTCATCACTGAAAGGGACCTCAAAGACCCTCTAGCCAAGGCCCTACTTGAATAAGGACTCCCTCTACAACAAAGGGTCTTAACCTTTTGTGTGTCATAAACCCCCTTGGAGGGACTCAGATGGAGCCTATGGACCCCTTCTCAAAATCATGTTTGCTGCCTACATTCACAAAAGAAACACTAAATTTTAGTTAGAAGTTAGTAAAAATAAAAATGTAATTTTTTTCCCCATCCAAGTTCAGAGACCCCTTGAAATCTATCAACAGACCTCTTGGGGGAGCACTGGTGACCCGAGGTCTAGAGCCCTTGCTCTACAATGTCCCTGACAAGTGGCTGTCCTGCCTTTGGTGAAGTCCTTTCCAGAGGTGGGACATGCTCCCTGTATCATACTCCTCCAACAGCTCTCTTTGGTAGCAAGTTGGTCCTTGCCTCACCGGAGATAGCACAGTGAAGTAGAATTGGATTTATAGGACCTGTGTTGGAATCCCAGCTCTGCCACTCTCAGACAAATCATTTAACTTCCCTGGGCTTCAGTTTCCTCACCTATAGTATAAGGTTGTTTAGTCATTTTTCAGGCACTTCTGACTGTGACCACATTTAGGGTTTTCTTGGCCATTTCCTTCTCCAGCTCATCTGACTGATGAGGAAACTGAGGCAAACAGGCTTTAAGTGACTTGCCCAGGGTCACACAGCTAGTAAGTGAGGCCACATTTGAGCTCAGGAAGATGAATCTGGCCTTGCACCCTATCCACTGGGCCACCTAGCTGCTCTCCATAAAATGAAGAGGTTAGCCTAAATACCATCTACATTTATATTCCTATGATTCTAAGTCTAAAAGCTTGTCTTTATAACTTCCATCCACTGTTCCTAGTTTTGCCCCCTGGGGCCAAGTAAAACAAGTTGAAATCCTTCTTCTCCCTGCCAGTTAGTTCTTCAAGTATTTGAAGACAGCTATTACCTCCTCCACCTACATTCCTCCCACCTCCCCCCCAAATCTTAAAGTCTTCTCTTCACAAGACATCTTTCTTTTTGAGCAAAAAGTACAGGGTCTTGAATCTTTACCTACATTCCTTCTCAATTGTCTTTGCAGACTAAACAGGTCTTCCCTCCCACCCCCCTTACAAATTCTTCCAGACCTGTGATTTCAGGAGGGTCAGGAAGCTCCCTCTATCAAAGCAAATCAGAAACTCTTCTGCAACATAGTCTTAAGGGTGCTGCTGCAGGGGCATAAGGAGACTATGTGACTTGCCTAGGTTCATATTGCCAGAGTGCCTTGAACTACCAATTTTCAAAAGTCATACACAATGACAAACTGCCCCTCCCTCTCTTTGAAATCTGCCCTCATATTCCCTGGATCATTGGAGCTGCCTCCCTCTAACCGTTCTTCTATCTGACAGTTTGTCCCCATTCATTCCACCGCCCACACTGTGGCCAAAATGATTTTCCTTAAGTGCAGATCTGACCATGTCACTCCATGACTTAACAACAACAGCTAACATTTAAGGTTTGCAAAGTGTTTTAAATATATGATCAATAAATGCTAGTGGTTTCCTATTGCCCCTAGGATAAAATATAAATAAATTATAAAGCTCTTTACACTCTGGCCCCAACCCTTCTATCTAGCCTCACTGCAAACATTACTTTTTCTCCTGCACTTTGTAATCCAGACACACTGGCCTTCTCTTGTTCTTCATCCAACGGACTCCAGATCCCAACAATGGACACCCTCCCCCCAACCTTGCCGAGAACTCATTCCCTCATCAGCTATCCCTCTGTGAATCCATTTCTTCTTTCAAGATGCAACTCAGGCGCAACTTTTTCCATGACACTTTCTCTAATAATCCCAACTACTAGTGACCTCCCTCCCCAACTACCATGTAGTTAACCACTTTGCATTTCTTTCCTTGATACTTATTCTGTATACATTCATACATGTGTTTACTGTTAGAATGCAAGCATGTTGTGAGTAGGGAATTTTTCACTCACTGTCTTTGCACTGTCTTGGCACAGTGACCAGGACATAAAAGCTTGAAGATTGAATCTCCTTCACTTACATTCGTCTTCCCAAGGTGAACACAGAGAATTTCAAGTTCAGATGTGTACAAGGTAAGGGCTGTGTTTCTTCTTTGGTTTCTAATGCTGTTCCTGATGATAGCCTACCTTTTGGACTAACCTCTTTAGAGAACAATCTTCAATAATTTCCAGATTCTCCTGCCATATCATAGCACATCACTCAGAATATGTCATCCTATAAATACTTTGGGAGTGTCTTCCCCTAAATGCACCCCTTGTCACTTGCCTACATTTTCTGTCACTTTTCTCAAAAGTGAAGGCCTTGAGATCTTTTTTTTACCATCTCTCTCTCTATGCATGAGCTAAGTTTCATCTGCAGATATAAAAGTGAAGTCTTTTTCTTCCTGGACATTTACAGAAATATTCAACAAGATGGAATTCTAGATAGATCAACTGATTGACCAGCCAAAAATCAAACATTTTTCAAGTGGGCCAGATGCTGTGCTAGGTACTAGCGTCACAATGATAAACATGAAACAGTATCTCCTAAGGAATGTATGTTTGAATGTGCACATATAAGGCTGTATAGGTATATGCAAGTACATGATGACTTTTTGGATAGAGGCACTAATAGCTGAGGGTTCAGGAATGGCATCATGCAGGAAGCAGTGTTTGAACTGGGCTTTAAGAGGCTTGTAAAAGTGGAGGTGAGGAGTGAGAAAGTATATTCAAGGGACGGGGGGGCAGTCTGTGCATACACACAGGGAGAGGAAATGGAAGGCCATGCTTAGGGAACCACCCGGACGTCAGTTTGTCTGGACCACATACTGTATGAAGGAGTGCAATATGGTGGGGCTAGGAAGGTAGCCAGGTTTAAGGGTATTTAAATGCCAAACAGGAGTCTCTGCATTTTATTCCTTAGGTAACAGGGAACCACTGTAGTTTACTGATGGTGAGTAAAGAAAAGGTGTAGCTCCCATCCACCTACTCATTCAAGAAACACTTATTAAGCATTTCTCATTTATAAGGCCCATTCTTATCATCCTTCTGTGATGTCTCACTGTGGCATGGAGGTGACCCTAGATTTTGAGGATTGTGACAAGGCTGTGCAAGGTCTAGTTGGACCTTCAAGATGGAAACCTTTTGTGTTCTGGCTTGGAAACTATCTTCCAAGGAGCAGCCTAGCTAATGTGGTCAGGTTCATTATCAGAAGGTTGGTCACCAAATCCTTAGTGAAATTGGACTTGGAGCCAGCAGCTCTGAGCTCAGATCCTACTGTGACACTTGACCTCTATGTGGCCTTGGGTAAACTATTCTCAAGGTCAGGGATAGGGAACACCCCCTTTTATCTCCCCCTCCCCGCTCCCCCCAGGCCATAGTTTCCTCATCTGTAAAATGAAGGGATTGGAGTAGATGACCTTTTAAGGTCTCTTTCAGCTCTAGGGCAATGACTCATGAAAGTGTCTAAGGAGGGAGGTAATTAAGAATTGCTTCAATGGAGGAAGTACCACAGAAATGTAATATAAAATCTTTTGAATAACTGTATAGATTATGCACAATGCACTGTGTTAAGGATATTGGGGAGATAGAAACATGTGACAAGAACTTATTGTTCAGTGGTTTCAGTCATGTCCGGCTGTTTGTGATCTCATTTGGGGTTTTCTTGGCAAAGATACTGGAGTGGTTTGTCATTTCCTTCTCCAGCTCATTTTACAGATGAGGAAACTGAGACAAACAGGGTAAGTGACTTGTCCTGGGTCACACAACTTGTAGGTGTTGGAGGCTGGATTTAAACTCAGGAAGATGAATCTTCCTAACTCCAGACCCGGTATTGCATTTAAGTAACTCCTCTATGTACAGTACTTACTCTAAGGGACCCAAGGGCAAACAAACCAACCAACCAAACCACTTTATTTCTCAAAAGGAGCCTACATTCCTATTAGGAGCATCTAGTACCTAAACCTCCTAGGGAAGTGGCCATTCATCTCTAGTCTTTGTTTCCTGATTTTTACAAGTTCCTTCTTTCAAGGTGAAATAGTCCTTCCCCAAATCCCAGGCTAACTTTTTGTTTTGTTTTGAAAGGAATCTTTAGTCATCATCTAATATGTCATTTTAAAAAATCATTGTATTTAAATCATGAGGGAGAAAAATTCTCAATGCCAATAAAAAGATGAGAGAAAAAATTATGTTTAGAAATAACTTACAAAAACAATAAGAACAACTATCCATCAGAAGTTTAATTTTTCATGAACAGGCTAAATTCATGACAGTGAAAAATTCACAACTGTGGCCAGAGTAGACAAATTCAAAATGTCACCCTGGATTACATCTGCCAAGCCACCAGGGCCATCACCTTTTATTCAACTGGGTTCTTCTAGGCCTTTTATTTATCTGATGTACTGACCTCAGATACCTCTGTGGTGATCTCTAGCACATGGGATTAACTATACTGTTCTACTTTAAAAAAATCCAAGCCAGACCAGAAAGTCTAAAATTATGTCATAAGTGGCCAAAGCAGTTCATGCTTCTAAAAAAAAAGGTTCAATATGGTTTATAACTAGGTAAGTCTCAACTAGTAAAATCAGAGAATCTCAAAACTGTCCTTAGAGGTCAGAGAGTGTGGAATAATAGAAGGGGCACTGGACTTGGGGGTCTAGAGGACCATGATTTGGATTCAAATTCTGTTCCTTGTTACACATGTGACCCAGAGCTCTCTGGGTCTCAGTTTCATGTAAAGTAAAGGGATGAGACTTTATATGTAAGGTCCCTTTCACCTCTCCATTCTCTGAGTCTAAGAATGGTGTTTCACTAGAACTCTAAGTGCTACTCTCTGGGGCCAAGCAGACAGGGCTAATCCTTTGCCCACATGAACCCTCACACACACCTCTCTACCTGTATACGTAGAGAGATCTGCGTGTGTATGTATGTATGTATGAATATATATACACACATGTATATATAGATATATGAATACATATATATTATATATACATTCATGTACGTATTAATGTGTGATTCTATAAGTCATTTAACCTCTCAGGTGTTCTAGACTCGCTGATGATAAATTATAATGGTAAGAGTTTCTTCAGGTGGGAATCCCCTATGCCAGTGAAATCACAGATCCAGTTCATAACTATATCTACATGAGATATATTTACACATATATATTTGACAATATAAATATGCCTACAGATACAGTAAACCTACTTTTACAGGTTTCTTATAGAAACACACACACACACTTTAAGGCTAGCATCCAGAGTTTTTAAGTGCAGTTCAGAAAGAAGGCATTAGATGGTGCTGTGTAACCACAAATTTGCTTTTATAAAGCAAATTTCAAATTCCTTAGCACAGAACCCTTCTGAAAGAAGAAACAATTATGCTGGGGATATGAAAATATACTTTTTTAATGGGGAATCTGTCCTTTCAATGGGACCATAAAAAGTACGCCTTCACATCCCATAAAAGTCTGCACAAAGTCCCCACTAGAAAGCTCCACCAGCAACCCAAGCCAAGGCAGAACTTTCAAGGTTGCTTCCTGGAACCTCTGGCTGCCAAAACGAGGCTTCTGTGCACTTCACCTCCATGTCCTGATGTCACAGCCAGCAGGAGCAGCCCCAGGCTAAATAAACAGTAAGCCCCATTTTTCAACACACAAACACATAAAGATGTCAGCTCAAACTGTTTACTAATTAACACTTAAAAAGACACAAATTAGATATGCGTGGCTAAGAGCAATTATAATCAAGACGAATTTCTCTAGTCATCTGGGAACTGAAAAAAATGCCTAATTGCTGGAACCAATGTTTTAAAAACTGAAATCATGCCAGTTAGCAAATATGTTCATTTAAAGAACATTTCATGTGACTACACCCTTGAGAATTGACTACAAACATGAGAACAAGGAAAAATATTTCGGTATAAAATTAAAATTTTAAGCTCCCTTAGATTTACCACTTCTTCATTAAAGATGTCGGCAAACAGCAGCCCATAAAAACCTGTAGCAATTAAGTGGTTAAATGAACTGCCTCCCTTGTCAATTTTAAGGGAGTGATTAATATTAGATGTTCACTTTACTAATTAGATTCTCCCTAGTCTTTCAGTTTAAAGTCAAGTTAAAATGGAAGTTGGCTTGTTCCATAGAAGGTTCTCCTTGGGAAGGGTAGTAGGCTAATGAGGATTTAATGATGTTCATTCATTCAACGAACATTTATGAAGCTCCTACTATGTGTTAAGTGTTGGAGAAGGTACAAAGATTAGGTCAAACAATCCCTGCTCCATAAGGTGATTGACAATTTAGTAGGTAGTAGTTGGTATGTGGTTGGAAAATGACCCATCGTTAGTAAGGAGCCATGATGTATCTGGAAGAGCACTAGATCAACAGCCCCAGGACTTGGATTTGAGTGCTGTCTCTATTTACTATCTGGCCCTGCACAAAATATTCTGACTTCTCCGGACCACAGTTTCCTCACCTGTAAAATGAGGGAGTTAGACTAAATGACGGACAAAATCTCTTCCAGCTCTGAATCCATAAATCTAATGCTACCTTTATACATGTTTAGGATGACTTCTCTGCAGGGTTGTGTGGGTAAATGTGTAACAACTGGCTCATTGGAAAAAAAATGTACATAATGACATCCTTTTATGTTTGACCTGTATCATTAACATTTTCTCCATTGCTTTCTGAAATCTGGGAATCAACAAAACAAATAAATCAAAACGATTGCTAAGATGTAAATGCTCACACTGAAAATTTAACAACCGCCTCTTGGGCAGCTTCAGAACATCCCCGTTATGTCATGTGATGCTACTTTGTGGGAACTCTCTCCTCTTTGTATTTTCTCTACAGGATACTATCCTGGTTCTTCTTTCTTCTCTCCAACTGGTCCTTCTACCTGTCTTCTGTTGATGTTGCACCCTTCTCTGTTCTCCTAACTGCATTTTACGAACTGGGGAGGCTGGGAACAACAAATTCCTATGCAAAGTGCCACAGTATATTTGGTGAATTCTTTGGAGTGAGATAAAATTATGAAAGGAGTTGATTCAATTGAGGAATACATCATGATGAGGCAGGAGGCATGACTTCAATACCATTTCAACACTTACTAGCTGTGGGACCAATTCACTTCAGTTCTTTGTGCCTCAATTACCTCACCTGTAAAATGAGGTTTAATAATCTCTGTACTACTTCCATCACTGAGGTGTGGCAAGGAAATAACTTTTTAAATCTTAAATACTCTAGAAATGAGAGCTGTTGTTATAACATAGCCCTTTCATTAGCTCCACAAATAAAATCGTTCTTGAAAATGGATTTGGGCCATTTGTTTACAGTGTGAAAGCAGTAATTTATTCTGTCTGTTGAATGCACTTTCCTGGAAACAATTTGACAGCATGGAATGGAAATGAAGGGAGAAAGACAGACCAGCCACTGTGGAAGCTTAATGCAGAAAGACTACATGGTCAGGATTACTCTCCTTTATGGAATGGAGCAAGTTGTTAATGAACTAAATAGGACCATGACTTGCAGCAGAGGCAGTGGCAGAGGCTGCTTGTGAGTTGCTAAAGGAGAAAGGAAAAGCAGGCAGTGAACAAAGGTAGGAGAAAAGCACTGGATTATCTAAAAACATTTCTGTCTGGAATGCAGTGCCAGGGAAAATCCCATGCTGCCTGTGATATGGAAGCCATCAGATTCAGGGTAATGGAGCTATTGCTTGCAAGGGAAATAAAGAGACACAGAAATTCAGAATATTTATATGCACATCTATCCATCTTCAGAGAAGATGCTTCATCAAAAGAATAAATTATGGTATATTAATGTAATGGAACACTATGGAAGGCCATAAAAATGAAAACTATGAAGAATATAAAGAGAGATGGAAAGACTTATATGAAGTGATCCAAAGCGAGGCCAGCAAAATAAAAACATGCACAGGCTATAACCACATCTTCAAAAGTAAGGCAATGAAACTTTCTAGGCACACAGAGAGCAGGATTCAAGATAAGGAAGGGAACAAATAGACGGGCATTGTTCTGATTTGGCTAAACTTTATGTTTGTGTAGTTTTTATTTTTCTAAGCAAAATCTAAACAATTTTAAGGTTTATCTGGGTATTTATTACATATTTTGTAGTTTGTATTTGTTGAGAGTGATATTGTTTATTATACCAGTAAAAAAAGAATTTAGGTTGCATAATTCAACTTTTTTATGACTCCAGAAGAGAGAAGATTTTTTGTGGAGGTAAGTATTAGGATGGCTGTTGTTCTTGGTGGAAAAATCAACCTTAGGTTAATTCCAACCTGCCATCCTTTCCCTTTCCTTCGAATAAAAAAATCCTACTTTGACACCATCAACATTTAGGGCTTTGTGATACATTGCTCCAAAGGATTTCCATGTCTTCAGGAAGGCATTATCCCCCTGCCCCCAGATCTCCCCCATTCAACTGTCCACTCATGGCTGAACCATCAAAGGCCTACCTGGAAGGTGATCATATATTCACTCTCCCATGACTGGAACTATTCTACCTCAGATGAATTTACTTGTGGTCTGGAAGGACCGAGGGCAGCTAAGTGTGAACCAGGCAGGGCAGAGTACAATAGAAGGGGCTGTTTATTTAGGTAGTCAAGGTACGGTGAACCTGGACTTGAAGACAAGGAAATGTAGGTTTAAATCCCAGGTTCTGCCATTTACTGACTTGTGATTTTGAATGAGTCACTTCATTTCTCTGAGTTTCAATGTCCTTATCTGTAAAATGGAATGATAGTACTTGTCGTGTACCCTCTATCCATCCTTCAAAAGAACCTCATTTTTGTGAGCATGGCTATCCCAGCTGTTGACAGAGAGCAAATACTCCATGGATTAGCAGTCTTCAGGTGTGGCCACGGCCAAAAAAATCATCTCTAACCTTTTGTTAGTGAAAAGAGTAGAAAACAGAGGGCCTAGGAGTGAATGAAGGGCTCTACTAAGTACTGCCTGATTTGGGGCAATTCACTCACCTTCTCTGGCCTCTGTAAAACTGAAGAGGGAGGGAGGGCTTGACTAGTCTTTACTGTCCCTTATACCTCTAAATCCTAATGACAAGACTCACCACACTTAATTAGTTTGGGCCTCTGTGAGCTCTCTCTCTCTCTCACCAAGTTCATACTGAAAGCCTTCCCAGCTCTGTAGGACCTGCCAGACCTTGGGCTCTACTGGTTTAACCTTAAGGACAGCCTGGTCACTGCCACTCTGGTAAGACACTGGATGGAGATGTCAGCAGATAGTTATTATTAGGATCAAGCATAGGAAAGAGTATGGTTGTGGAGGCAAGACAGGAGGTTTGGGAGACAATCGAGTGACAACTTTTAAAGTCTCCATTTCTTTCTTTATCACACCTTCAGTTATTTCATACAAACCAGCGGATGGTTCTAAAAATGTGTAAGATGCCATTGATGAGTCATTTTTCAAAGCTATTCTTTGCCGTATTCTATTAAGCTGAAACAAATGAGTCCAAAATCAAGGAGAAAGTGGCTTATCCAAAGTCACAGAGCCAGGAGGCATCAAAGCTGGGATTTGAACCTACATTTCCTCTCCAAGTCCAGTGTTTTCCCATTGCCTCTTGTCCCTTACCTTATCATTTTAGATTTGGCCAAGTTAGGATTCACCTGCAAATTCCGCTCTGCTGAGCTATTCTTATAGAAACCAGAAAATAGTGGATCAGGAAGGTCCACCTAGTCACTCCTGAGACAGTAACCAGGGACATTCCTTGCTTCCAATTTGTCAGCATTTAAAGTAGGAAAGGGAATGTGACTTGAGACTGTTGGGTATCCTCTTCGGACCTGAGGTCTGCCTTTATTTCTGTCTTACCTTCTAATGGTCATGGACTATACCATCAGTACCCTATAGGTCCCTGAGAAACCTTAAGAACATAGCATTTCAAAGTTGGAAAGGTCCTTAGAATGCAAAATGTCAAAGATGGAAGGGATATAGAGAGCAAGTGGTCTGACCTCTTTATTTTAAAGACAAGGAATCTGAGGACCAAAGAAGGACAAAAACTTGCCCAAGGTGACAAAATGAGCAAGTAGTAGAATTGGCTCTTAAACCTAGGTCTACAGACAGAAGGCTCAATGCTCTTCCCCCAAATCATGCCACTTCTAGACCTTGATAATAAGGACTGACATCTCCACTACCAACAGGCTGAAGATCCCTTCCATAGACTATGCACCACGCTAAACTACTGAAGTAGCTAGGTGAGACAGTGCAAAGAGAGAATTAGATGAGGTAATATGTGTAAAGTGCTTAGCACTGTGCCCAGTACACAGTAGGTGCTTAATGTTTCTTTCATTCCTTTTCTTCCTCCTTCCCTTTTCTTCCCCTTTTACTTCCTTCCCTACCTCCCTTCTTCTATCCTTCCTCCCCTCTCTTCTCTTCTTTTCCTTTTCTCTTTCCTTCTTTCCTTCTACACTTTGCAACATGTTGAATAAATAAGCTAGTTAAGTTACTAATCAAGCGCCAGAAACTGAATTCTACTGCTATGAGTGGACACTATGGCCTTCAACTTATCACTGATTTATGGAATCCTAAGAGTTAGAAAGACTTTAGAAGTCATTTGACATCCTACTCATTTCTACAGCCCTCCTGACATGTGGTCATCATGTATACTTCACCAAGTGATTAATAAATGCTTGTTAAATGAATAAATGAGTGAATTTGGCCTCTGCTTGAACAGCAGCAGTAAGGAAGATCACCATGCTATCTTTCTATATCATTGTGATATAATCATCACAATGATAACTGCCTTCTCTTACAGTGTCTAATGCACCATCTCCATTTTCTCTGGGTACTTCATGTGCATTGAATATGCAAAAAAAAAGTGTTGTAGAAACTTCACTGGACTGAGAGTCAAGGAGGGGTGGAGAGGAGTCTTAGCTCTGCCACGAACTTGGGTGAACTGGGTAGGTGCTTTATTATCCCTATTTTGCAGATGAGAAAAATGAGGCTGAGAGGAGCTAGTCACACAGCTAGTAAGCATCTCGGACAGGATCTAAATTCAGATCCTCCTGACTCTAAATCTAGGGCTTTTCCAATTCTAATGTTCTAGAGTCCAAAAAGTTCCTTAGAGTAGAGCAACTAAAATTCTACTGGTACAGAGAAAGGCAAAAAAGGTGAAAATGCTCAAAACCAGGTCATGGAAAGATCTAAGAATGTGTAACCTACAGAAGGAAAGATTTAGCAAGGATAGGAGAGCTGCTTTCAAGTACATAAACAGCCTGTTCTGCTTGATCTGAGATGCAGAACCTAAAGCAATATGATGAAGTCACAGGAAGGTAGATTTCAATTTCAGTACAACATAGGAAAACTTTGGCTACAACAATGGAACAATCTGTTCGAGATAATAGTGAACTTCCTATCACCAAACAACTTCAAGCAGTGGCTGTTGGCATCATTGTCCAGGGAATTTCTATTTAGGTGGATACTGGGCTGGATGATCTCTAAGTTTTTGTTTAATTCCAAGATTCCATGATCTAAAGCAAAAGATTTGCAGTGAGCAGAGGAAAAGCTATGGCAAAGAAACTATCCTTCCCTTAGAGTACTTTTCCAAATGTGTACCCACATTTGTAAAAAAGGAGTCTGTCCTCCAAAAACTTCCACGGAAATGGAAAAAAAAATGAAGTAAAAGACAAGCATCTTAAGAAGAGGTCATTTAGTCAGATCCTGACAGTTTAAGCTCAGTGAGAGGATGATTAGCAAAGAGATAACCCTGTTATGAAATTGTGATAGTTTTTCAGTTTTGTTTTTTTTTTTTTACCAAGTTTGCATTTTGGACTTAAGTGCTCACAGGAATAGACTCCAGGTTCATTTATCAAGGAATTCAAGTAGAGAGTACTGCAGGGAAACACAGTGTATACAAAGCTCATTGAGATGTCATGGGTCATGCTGGGAGGAATCTCAGAACACAAAATGTTAGAGAGCTAGAGGGGACCTCAGAACACAGAATATTAGAACCAGAAATGAGATAAGAGATTATCTCATTGAACTCCCTCATTTTACAGGTGGCAAAGACTTGCCCAAGTGACAAAGTAAATAAAACTGGCAGAATTGGGGCTTGAACCCAGGTCTCTGGACTCCAAAGCCTGTGTGTCTTCCGCTGCACTTCCAGTTCAACTTGCTCATTCATTCCTACTTAAATGATATAATACCACCTATAGAAGTAGAATTTAAAAGTCCAGAAATGGACATTATGGAAGACAAGAAGACATCTGTCATGGTTTCATACCCTATTTGATTTTAATAACCTGTTCCTTCCCCCACCCCCTGCTAATTTTCACCAAGCCAGTAGTTATAAGCTCTATTTAGTACTTGGTCATCTTGTTAATTTCCTTAAGCACAGAATTTGGATCTGCTCCATTTCATCACTCATAACATATAATAATAATGCTGTCTTCTGCATACAAAGATGATGTTGCTGACCTACCATCACCAGGGCATACTTTCGTAGATGTTTTTTTCAGTAACAGTGATGTGTCTGCACTGATATGTTCCACTATCTTGTCCTCCATCCCACCCCACCCCCCACCTCAGCCATGTCTAGCCAAGGGTATTAAATTTTTGAGGGCATGGAATAGGGCACCATTAACTTGCCAAGATGGGAGCCAATCCTATGACCTTAGTTTGCACTGTGCTCTAATCAAGCCTACAAAGCAGTCATTATATTTGGCACACAGAAGAACATTTAGAAAACGAAATTCCAGTGGACGCCAAAATATACACATGAGCTTTATTCTCTTATTAAGGAATAGGATGTTTACAATGAGGTGAATAATAAAAATGATATTTTTATAGTACTTTAAGATTTATAAAACTCTTACTCTGCAACAACCCTGGAAGGTAAGCAGAGCAGGGGTTATCATGTCCATTTCACAGAGGAGGAAACAGAGGCTCCAAAAGGTTTAAATGAGCTGTCCAAGGTAATGAAATGGAACCAAAATTGGTATGTGGTCTTCTGACTCTATGCTCAGAATTCTTTCTGCTGTGCTATGCTGGCCCCTATAAGGATAAGTCACCTAAAGGAAGAATGACAGGGGAGATCCTAGACTCCTTCTGGGGCAATTCTTGAACAAGTTCCATCTGTGCAAAGTCCAACTCAAATCTCACCTTCTCCTTGAAGAGTTCCTTGATCCTCTTGATGAAATACATTAAGTGTTATAAAAGACACCAAATGTTTAAAAATTGAACCAAAAAAGGGAGGTGGGTTGGTCATATAGCAATAACAAGAGATTATAATAACAAGTGCTAACAATTTTAATAGTACTTAAAGGTTTGCCAAATCATATATATGTCTACCTATCTCTATTTTTTTATCATCTCATTTAATCCTTAAGACAACTCTGAGGTAGTTGCCAATAAAATCACTTTTACAGATGAGAAAATTGAGGCTGATAAAGGTTAAGTGACTTGCCCAGTCAAACAACTGGTTAAGTATTTGAGGCAATATTCAAACTCATGTCCAACACTATCCATCTAATAGATGGATAATTCATGTTCTGCAGTGGTAACCAAGTAAAGCCATGAGGCCCATAAGGAAGGCCTGTCATACAGATATTAGATATAGCAAAAAACTGAACAAAATGAAGGCATAAATGGGCTGTGGTCCACACCAATGTTAGAACTGCTCCAATCCATTGGATGATAGATCCAGTAAAGTGTCATAGTTAATTCAATTCAATTTAATAAGCATTATTAAGCATTTATTACATATAAAATACTGAGCTGGGAATACAAAGACAAAAATGAGAAATAGTCCCTTCCCTCAAGGAGCTTATATTCTACTGAGGCAGGTAATATACAAACAGATTTTTTTTAAAAACACAACTTAAGCAAAAAGGAATCAAGACATATTTTCTGTAGGAGGCAGTACTTGAACTCATCCTTGAAAGAAGCTCAGGACCATAAAAAGTAGATGTGAGGAAAGAAGGCATGCTAGGCAGGGGAGGGATCTGTGTAAAGGTGCAGTGGCAGGTGTACAGTAAAGCCAGGTTTAGAGAATATTAAATAATAACATACATTAAGTGTATGATAGTGAATAATGTGAAATATTTCTGGCAAGGTCAGACAGAGCCATACAATGCAGCGCATCAGGGGCTAAGTTGAAGGATTCATATTGCCAAGAGGCAATAAGAAGACCATGAGAACTTTTGGGCAGGGGACTAATGTCAGATCTGCACTTTAGTGGTGGGAGAAATGAGAGACTTGATGTAATTAGGAGGCTACTGTGATAGTCTAGGTGAGAGGTAGAAGGCCTCAACTAGGGTGTTGGTGGTGAGAAGGGGCAGATGTCATGAAGGAAGAATGAACATCACTTGGCAACTGACTGTGCATGGGGTGGGTGGTGGAAGAACGAATGGAGGGAGAGTGACGGGGACTCTGAGGTTCTGAACCCTGAAGCTGAGGGAAGTTTGGAGGAGAGGTCATTTTTGTGGGGGAAGAAAATGACCGATGAACAAGTTGAGTCTGAAATGCTTGATGTCCAGGAGGTAACAGGTGTTGTGGGGCCAGAATGCAAGAGTGATAAGGGATTAGCTACCTGTATATGAGAAGAAAGATTCCATCTTCTTTAATCTTTAGATCTCCCTTAGCACATATCAGGGTTAAGGCCTGGACCTATGATGTCACTGGTACATGGAAGTCCCAAGTAAGGAAATGACTTCTAATGCCAGTTGGCACCCCTGTAGTGACTTCTAGCCTCATAGACCTGCTTAGCCGGTGTCAGCAAATCATAGCCCAAGGGCCAACTACACTCAGGCCACCCCCTGCATGGCTTGTAAGAAAAGAATGATTTTTATCTTCTTAGCTCATTAAATAGGATAAAACTCTACTTAAGTGACCTTAGTGTTTGTAAGGACACCTAGCCTAGAACAAGACTTGTCCAGGGTCACACATTCAGGATAGGACAGAGGCAGCACCTGAAGACAAGTCTGGATCTTAAAGCCAGCTCTCTCTTCGCTAGGCCATACTGCACACAACAAGCACTTAGTAAATGTCTGTTCAGGGCTGAATAAAATCAAAGACCCAAACTTCTCAAGGGATCCTAGAGTTTCACAAACAGACAGAACTAACCCATACTTGAATCAAGAATCACCTCTACAAGGTGAGAAATAGGACATAGTGGATAAAGCATTGGATTTGGAGTTAAAAAGACATGGGTTTGACTCTTACTTCACTCACTCACCAAACAGAGCTCCCAACTTGGGGTCAGGATGCCTAGGTTCAATACTCACTTCAGATACTTACAACTTTATGACCCTGGTCCTCATACGGTAAAGGGAGCTCTCTTTGTAGGATGTGCCACAGGTCCTCAAAGTCCTTCCTTAAATGTGGTCCCCAGGACCTGAGACTCCAGAAGTGGTATGGGACATGTGCCCTCCCAGACTGCCTTGTATTTAACTACTTTGTTTTTATTTGCACTTATTCTCTTTCCATTTATCTCCCCCAAAAGAACATGAGCTCCTTGGGAACTGGGATTATTTCATTCTTTATATTTGTACCTCTGGTGCCTAACACAGTGCCTAGCAAATAGTAGGAGTTTAATAAATGCTTGTAGACTGATTTGCCCCTTCACATCTGTAACAAACCATATTCCTGTGTTGCTGACGGAAGCAGAAGCCCCTCATAATACAGTCAAGACAATGCGAAGAAGGAATACACAGCTATTTGTTGTCTCAGCTGCTAACTCCTGTACAAAGCAGGGGACCCTAGAGAAATACTGCAAGCAGTCCTTTATTGGGGGGAAAACCACAAGGGAATTTTCTTCATTTCTGGGTTAGCATTATGTAGTTCCCCCTTGCCTGCCAAAGTGACCTAAAATCTATATATGGCAATCAGCATATTTTTTTTTTATGATTTACTGAAAATCAAAGACAAAAATGGACCTTTTTTTGTTGTTTTTGTTATGACAGGTTTAGGAATTTGTTGTACTACATTGATTCAATTTTCCTTGATTTCAGCCATCTTTCAATAAAAAACCTGATTTTGCTAGCTGAGAATACAAGAAGAAAACCCAAAGGGAACAGAGAATATTGAAATGGTTCCACCATTTCCATCTTTGAGACAAATATTCCTTTCAGAGGAGAAGCTGCTTCTGAGCACGTGACTGCTTAACAACCTTCTACACATAAAAAAGAGGGAAAAAAAGAGAAGACAGCATAGAATCTAAGGCTGTCTCACAGTAGTAGGGAAAACATCTACAAATCTAAGGTCTAGTTTCATTCCATTGCTCCAATTCTCTTTTCAGAGTCATCATGTATATTGAAATGTTGGTCATTTTTTCCCATCACCAGAAAAGAATTCCAACACATCCCTCTGTCAAATGTGACCTAACTTTGTCGAGAGCAACTAAATAAGCTCCACCCTTTACTCTAAGTCATTAAGATGTACGGTCATTTCAGAAAATCCCCATTTTTGCCAAAGAGTAACAACAACTATTGTTTTACAAAGCTTTACAGGCTTACAAAGAGTACATGACCGTGTGAAGTGGACAGTAGAAATATTATTCTCATTTTAAAGGGAAGAAAACTGAGGTGAAGAAATTTGATCACAGCCAGACAGAAAATATAAAAAGGCAGGATTTCAACACAGGACTTCTATTCTAAGTCCAATGTGTCACTATACTATACCAGGCCTCAAAGAAATAGCATGAGTTTATATGGGGTTTTAGTAAACTTAAACAAAAATACTGTCCTCAGAATGATGCCCTGTGATTTGTAGTGCAAATGTTATATGTTATTATTCCCATTTTATGGTTGAGAAAACTGAGGCTTAGCAAGGTGAGTGGTAAGGGACTGAGACATCTATATCGATCTAAATATTAAATTCCCAAAAAGCTCCCCCAAAACCTAAAACTGCACTAAGATTTCTGGGACACTGTATAGATTCTGCCTACTTCACAGGATTACCAAGAGGAACGAATTAGGTGACCTATGCAAAGTACTTTAAAACCACAAATCACTACAGGCACCTGAGATCTCCTCATTGTTAACTGACAATGACTATCTTTTTCTGATCAGTTGCATTCTTGGAATAGTGACCCTTCTAAAGTGCCTTAAAGTCTATGAAGTGCTTTTCTTGAGACACTCCTGTGATGACTGGTACATGCATCATCACCTCCCTTTTACAAGTGGCTCAGAGAACAGTACTGGCTTGACTGTAGCCCCACATCTGGTGGGTAGTGGACCCAGGGGTGAATCCAGATGTGCCCAGCACTCATTCCACCCCACCATGATCGACCCTTCTAGAAGATCTAAGCTATGAGGTGCAGGGCCAACAGAACCCAACACGCTTTTCCTCCTTAGGAGAGAACCTTCACTAAAGGTGAAGGATCCAAAGGGAAGCTCCAGAGGTTGCCAGATTCATGAGCCACTGTTAGGGGAGCAGGGGAGAAGAGAGAGGCCACTCACCTCTTTTTCTATTTCTGCCAGAGATTTGATGGTGATCCCCAAGAGATCAATGGGCTGCATCTGAAACACAAAAGACAATCTACTTTCTTAAACAGCTGGGAAATGCCACTTTAACATCTGGCTTTGCATTTCAAACAAGGAACAATTATCTAAGAAAAGCAGCTAGTATTGCTTTGTCTTTACTTTAGCACTGCATATTGGTTGGAAGTGACCTAGCTTGATGAGGGAATACATCCACCCATTCGTTAGCAAGGTAGTAAATGCAGAAATGATAAAGAAAGATGCTTCCAAAGAATATAGCAGGTAAATGGGATCCATGCTCCCAGGGCACTGCTCTCAGGTGTCCATCAGTTGATCTGTCTGTCTGTTTCTCTCCAGAGGAAGGGTGTACCAACACCTATGAAAAAGCAGGATTTTGCAAAGACCTGTCTTGGTTTCTCATTTCTTCCCTGGCAAGCAGTGCCAAAGCTATAAAGCTGGTAAAGTTTCCCAATTCTTTCAGCTTCCATGGGGATAAATGTGCCCTGAGCACTCTGGCCAGGTGGTGGCACTGGTGTCTAAGGAATTCTGGGCAAGGAGGCCAGTACTTCCTTGGTATTCATCAGGGAGCTGGGGGAATTCCAGCTCTGTGAAAATGCACGGTGAATAAAATAACTGCACATAAATGATCATTCTCAGAAATCAATGGTGGTGAAAAATGATAACACCACATTTTAATGGGCGTTTCTGCAATTTCATGAAGATGGAGGCCCTTCTGGTGAGATGCTGGCTCCTTGACAGCAAATACACACTTTGATATAAGCTAGAAGCACACGCTGGGTGGAATGGCAGCTTTGAGAAGTCTGTGAGGATGGCAGGAGTTAGAGCTGGCAGGAAGCATAGAGGTCATCAGGTCCTGTCCCTCAACCTCACAGATGAACATACTACAGTCAGAGGCATTAAATGGTTTGTTCATCAGTACCTTAGTAGTAAGTTAGAAAAGTTAGGATTTAAACTATGTGTGGTCTGATTTGGACTCTAGCTCCTGTATGGCCCAAGACTACCAGAAGGACCCAGAAGAAATCAGTTCCCTGAGTTCATCGGTTTGGGGACTTCAGTGACCATCATTTCTGAAGCAAAAAAATTGGGATATGGTATAGAATCACAGAATTTCAAAGGATCTCAGAGATGATCTAGTGCAATCCCCTCATCTTACAGAAGAAGAAATACGTAAGGCTTAGAGAAAAATGCCTTGTCCTCACTCAGGGAGATAGTAAATTCAAATCCAAGGCCTTTGATTTCAAATCTTATATTGTCTCCGCAATAACACAATGCCTCAATCCCCTCCCTCCCCTCAGATCCCCATTTTATAGATGAGGAATCTGAGGAGAAGCAATATCTCCAAAGTCACACAGAAGCTAGCAGAGTTGGGACTTGAACTTAGGGTCTGGAGGGGTGTTATTTATATGACCCTACATTGTCTGGAAGCAGATATTCCCTTTACACCCACTGTACTTTTTTTTAACCACTATAGCATTACCCAGAATCCTCTGGTCCCAGTTTTGTTATCATAAGATTTCTTGTTCCTAGCCTGTTTGGAGCATACCCTACTCCACGTGAAAACTCTTGTGAAAAACCTACTGGGTACAGTGGCCAACCCTATGGCCAACATGATTGAATTTCCCCTTGATGGCAAAGTAAAGCAGGCCAAAGCTGAATATCTATAAATGGAAAATATTCCTAACATCACTAACTAGTCCACAAAGTACTTTCATTCAACAACTCTATGGGTGGGCAATGCAAGTACCACGATCCTTATTTTACTGATGGGGAAACTAAATCTTGGAGAAGTGAAATGACTTGCCTGCTGTCACAAAACTTCTAAGAGTCAGCTCCATGACTTAAGTCCAGGTCTCTCCTGACTTTTCTGCTTGTTCTTTCTACTACATAGAAATAGTACATTTCTCTTTTTCTTTTTTTACACTGTAGTGCTGCCCAGAATCCTCTGCCCCCAGTTTTATAAACATGGGGTTTCTTGTTCCCAGTCTCTCAAGTCTTGCCAGCAACAAATTTACCCAGGGCAGCCATGGGGACATCTAGCTACAGAATTAAACACAAACCTCCCGGGGATGCTGTTACCACTTCTCTCCAAACAGTCTGCCACATTTGCACCAGCAGCCAGAGGGGCACAGGAACAGGGAAAACATTTCCCTCTCTCCATTTCCGTTGCTTGGAATCCAGCAGAGGTCCAGCTGTTGTATCATTAGGCTCTAACTACCTCACTAAACTTTCTAGATTGGAATGGGTAAACAGGACAGAACAGCCTCCCCAAGGAAACAGGAGAGACGCCAGGGTAGCCATGGCAACAGAGCCAAGAGAAGTCAGCTAAAGTTACTCATGCTCCACATGCAACATCACAAGCATTTTTCAAGATTAAGCTGCTAGCAGAAAGATGTCGGGGCTGCATATTATATTTCATTAGAATGGAAATTGCAGAGTGGGCCAAATCACAAGGCGCCTGGTTTTAAGCTGGGCCCAAGGACAACATTTAGTTGTTTTTTTGCTAATATCTAAACCAGAGTTTTCATTTTTAGTAACAGCTCAAATTTTGCGGGGAGGGTGCGAAGGATCATAATTTGGGACCAGACTGAATAAGGGGCTGGATTGTAAACCATCTCAGAGATCTAACGTTCTTTGTTCTCTGGTTCTATGATATAACATCCCATTAGCTCTAACACTCTGTGTTACAATATGAAGATCCCTCTCAGCTCTGTCCAATCTACTAGGCTCTAATATTCCACATGCTAAGGTCTTTCTCTCTATGTTCACATCTTATGTTCTAACAGCCTATGCTGTAAGGTTCCTTGTTATCTGTGTAAAGTTTCAAACAGCACACTAATTATACAAATTACCACAAAGGGACAACCATGGACCTTTCACTTATAACAGTGATTGATCAGAAGTCTCCTAATCTAATCTTTTTTTTTTGACAGTATAATACCGTCAGTCTTTCCAGGGTCAATGCTTCTACCACTGGTTTGAAGCAACATAAATGCTGAGAGAGGGATATAGCTGAGAAGTATGGCATTCCATGCTTCATCTGTTCTTAGGTAACAAAATAAGTTGGGAACCCAATGACAGCTCGCTATATACTCCTTTAGGCTTCTGCTCTGTTATCTTTAAATATGGGGTGAAGGATTGTTTGCTATGTGGCAAGAGACTCAGTGGTTATATGGTACTGTTCTCATGAACACAAATCTCTTGTTTGGGAGTTAAGAGAATTGGGTTCTAGAATCACAGAATGTTAGGGCAGGAAGAAAGTCCAGAAATCATTTAATTCATTATCATTTCATAGATATGATATTCTGCCACTAACTTCCTGTGTGACCTTGAGCAAGTCATGTCAATCCTCTGAGCCTGGACTTCCTTGTTAATACAATGAGGAATTTAGCTTAGGTGACTGCTCAAGTTTCTTCCTCCTCTGAAATGCTACAATTTTATGAAACCCTCTGTCATTTCCACAGATTTCAACTTCCATAATGTGAAAACTAATTATACTTCTTTCTTCAATAAATTGCCATGATTAAATAAAAAAAGAACAAAAATTATTAAGCTACATTTGGAAAATGAAAAGTATTCACAGCTATAAGGTTGGATCAAAATTACCATTTGCACTTAAAAATGAGAATGACTCACTAGAGCATCCATCTTTTCTAATAAGAACCATGCACATAACTTACACTTTCTGGAACACAAGAAAACTTCTCTGAAATCATAAAAGGCACTCCATCCATAGCTGAAAAAGGAAAAGAAAATACACATTAAAGTCATCCTCATCATTAAGGAAAGTCAGAGCTGAAGGTGACCTTAGAGGCCCCCTAGTTCTACCCATAACTCAGAAGAAAGGCTTTATAGAGCATCCCTGACAAATCATATTCATCCTCCATTTGAAGACCTCTAGGCACAGGGAACTGTCTACCTCCCAAGAAAGCACATACTACTGCTGGACAGCACTGATAGGAAGCTTTTTCCTTATATCAACCTGGCATCTGTCTCCTTGTAACTTTCTCCATTCATTCCCAGTTCTGCCGTCTGAGGTCAAGCAGAACAAACTGAATCCCTCTCTGACATGCTAGCCCTTCAAATCCCAGGAAAACAGTGATCCTTCTGCCCATAAGTCTCCTCTCTTTGTTTTTGTTTCCTTCAGGCTATACAACATCTCCAGATCTTTCAGTGGATACTTTTACAGAATAATTTCAAGGCCTCTCAACTTCCTGGGTTGAGGACATGGCCTGAGCTTTGTCAGTGTCCTTCCTAAAATGTGCTGTCCAGAATTGACTATGATCCTCTAGATGTGTTCTAACTAGGGAAGACCATCACCTGCTGTATTCTGGATACTATGATTCTTTGGTTCTTCTTTTGACTTACTGAATTTGAAGACTTGTCTAAGTTGATTGGAGATGTTTCATTTGTAATCTCTCAGTGTAAGATTAATAAGAGTCCACATCCACTGGAAGGTCTGAATGAATACCCCAAGATGGTATGACACTGTACTCAAAATTACAAAGGTCTGAGCTTGACCTGGGGGGTACTTTAAAGAACATCTAAAATCCAATCCTAATATTTTACAGGTAAAGAAATTAATGCCCTAATAGCTCCATGTCTCTTTATACATTGGGCTCTCAGGAGTGAAGCACAAAGATGTGTTTGCTATTTGAGAGTCTGAATGCACATTTCTGACACTACTGCATTGTAACCACCAAAAGGGTAGGGACTGGGTCTTAGATAAAACTTTGTATTGTACCCAGTGCTTTCTGAATGAAGGCTAGACAGATTTGGTGTGGTGGAAAAACAGCTAGAGCTGGAGTCAGACCTGAGTTTGAATCCTGCCTTAATATCTATCATGGGAAGATTGCAACTCCTCTGACCTCAGTTTCCTAACCTAGGAAATATGGATAATAATACCTGTCTATTTCACAAGCTTATTGTGAAGACATATGAGAAAAAATATTCAATAATTTAATTTAATGCCTATCATTTCTCAAGCACTTGCTAGTTTTAGATAAAATCTACCATTTCTTAAGCACCTACTAGACTCAGGCATCACGCTAGGTGCTAGTGATACCTAGACAAAAAATAAACAATTCCTACATTGAGGAGCAGACATTCCATTGGATACAGGAAAAGCACTTTGCAAAATTTAAGGCATTATATATCAGTTATTATTATTATGTAAAACTGGTTTGAAAACCTTAAAGGACCAATAATCAGCTGTGTGGCTTGATGTAAGTCACTTTTCTTTGTTGCATCTATAAAATGAAGGAATTGGAACAGATGACCTCCAATGACTGTCCTTGATTTTTAATTCTATGAAGCCCTATGAGTCTTTCTGTAAGTTTGAGAGAAGTACATGCACAAAATTGATGTCTCCAATGGATTAATAAAAACAGAAGAAAACCCTGAAAAAAATCATGCTGTAATGAATTACAGGCCCAACCATGCAGTAGGGTGAAATATGCCCTGTTTTAGAACTAAAAGGTTCACCAACTGGAGAGATATTTCCTCTGCCATAATCCCTAAAGCCTACTTCCCTGTTCACCATCAACACATCACTAACTTTAAAAACAGCCTGATGGGGAAATTGGAGCCCAACAGGGGCCTGTACCAGGTAAATGACCTCTGATCCATGACCACTTTACTTCCCAGGCTAAGTTTATTCATTGGGGATTTGAAATGAGGATTATAGCATCAAATTTACTTCAATAATCTATTACTTTCTCCATGCAGACGCTCCCTCTACTAATTCCAGTCTCAGTACCCTTCACACTTTAGATAGTTTTCAAGGGTTCCTATAGTTTAAAAAATTAATCATCTAGTATCTAGTCCTCTGGGGATGAACTCCTCAATGGCTCTGCCAATGGCTCTCGCGGGCAGAACCACTCACAACAACTGACATTTATAGAGAGTTTTAATGTTTATAACAGAAAACACGGCATAGCAGACAGAGAGCTTGCCTCAAAGCCAAGAAGGCCTGGGTTCACATCCTGCCTCTGACATCTACTGCCTGTGGAACCTCTAAGTGCTCTAGGTGGTACAGTGGATATAGCCCTGTACCTGGGGTCAGGAATAACTGAGGTCTAATAAAGCCCCAGACATTTACTAGCTGTGTGACCCTAGGCAAGTCACTTAACCTCCTCTGCCTGCCTTAGTTTCCTCAATTGTAAAAAGAGGATAGTAACAGCCTCTATGTTCCAGGGTTATTTACAATAATATGAGATATTTGAAAGCTCTTAAATCCTCCCTTCCTCTTCCTCCTCTCTCTCTCAGACTGTAAGGTGCAGAGAAGGGGCTAATGTGCATTGGTAGAGGCAGACTCCTCACCTAGGAGCTCCTTATACCAATGAAGTCACAGGTGTTGTCAGTATCTCTGTCCTATTTTAATTTTACAAAGTATTATTATATACATTATCTTACTTGACCTTCACAAAAGTTCTGGCAGGTAAGTGCAGTTATTAAGCACTTACTATGTGTCAGACACTGTGCTAAGCCCTGATGATACAAAGAAAGACAAAAATACTTCCTATCCCCCAGGAGCTCACATTTTAACACAGGCGACAAAGATGGAAATAATTAGAGTAGATGGAAGGCAATCACAATAGGATGACCAAGAAAGGCCTCCTGCAGAAGGCAGGGTTTAAGCTAAGTTTTAAAGGAAGACCAGGAAACTAAAGTGAGGAGGGAAAAGATTCCAGGCATGGAGTTGAGAGAAAGTATCCATGTGGATAAAATTACAAATCTTTGAATTACTGAAGTAACCATTTCCCTTAGATTGTAAGCTTTTAGATGTAAAATGGTGTGTTACTCATTTTTGTAGGCATTAAATAAACGTTTGTTGAACTGAACGGAACGAGCTATTTGACAAATCATGAACTCTCCACCATAGAAACAGGTGGCCAACCATCTGTTAGGCATGGTAGAGAGGAGATTCCTACATTTAGTCAGGCTGGACTGAATATCTCCTAAGGCCTTTTACAACTCTTAAGATTATTATGAACTTCATACATTTCAGGTGATGGTAGACCAGCAGAAAGAGTATTGAACATGGAGTCAGAAGTTCCAAGTTAGAGTTCTAACAAAGAACAAAGTCCAACATAATATCCTCCTAAAGAGACTTTGTGGAGGAGATAATTCAATTAGATTTAGACATAATAAGTTTCTCTTATATGATAGAAGCAGTCCTTACTCTCAAAGAACATGACACAACAGTTCTTATACACAAATACAGGTGGGATAGAAATGCCCTATTATAAAATGCTATGGAGATCAAAGGGAAGAGAGATCACATTCAGTTATGAAAATGGGGATAGAGATCTGAGGGTGCAGTTATATTAATCTTTGAACCTGGAAGGAACTAGGACTGTTAGCAATGCCAGGGAAGGGTGTGATGAAATGATCTGTCCTTTATTTTGGACAGAAGCTAGAATCATTCTAGACATAAAGTAACAGAATATTAAGAAACTGTGAAATACTGTATTATTCTTTTTCCTAGCTAGGATAACTCTTCAACCAACCCTCCTTGTAAGGCATGCAAAGACTTTCCCCCACTCTCCTGGACATCCTCCTTTGGAGGGTGCCAGGTTGTTGACTCATCTTCTTAAAATGTGGTATCTGGAATTGAACCCCATCTTCCAGATTTGTTCTGACTTGGATGGAATCATAGAGGGGCTATCCTAACCCTGATCAGGACGACATGCCTCCACCAATGTAGCCTAACACAGTGGTTCTCAACATAGAGCCCTGGGGACTCCTCAGAGTCCCCAGGACTCTTACAGGGTGTCTGAGAGGTCAAACTATTTCCATAATAATACTAAGATGCTTTAATTGTGAATACAATAAACACCAGAAGATATAACCCAAAGAGAGTGAGTGGGAGAGTCCTCAATAATTTTAAGAGTGTAAAGGGCTGCTGAGACCAAAAAGTTTGAGAACCACTAGCCTCAGATTAGACCAGCTTTTTACCATGCCATTACACTGTTAACTTGCATTGAGGTTTCAGTTCACTAAATCAACTCAGATCCCTTTCAGACAAGCTGTGTTTGGACACAGCGCCCTTCTGGAACTTAAGTATAAGATTTTACAGGTATTCCCATTAAGTTTCATCTTACTATATCTGGCCCAGTGTTCTCCTATTAAGCTCTTTTTGAAGACTGATTCCATCTTCCAGTAAGTTGTCATCCTTTCCAACTTTCTATCACCCGAAAAGTTGATAAGCATGCCATCTACTCCTTTTATCAAAAGTTTTGATAAAATGTTAACCAGTACAAATCAAAGTGATCAGCAGTGAGCTCCCTCATCTCCCTATTTCATATCTCAAGACCCACCAGCATCATATTCCATTCTCTTCTTTTTAATTCACTTGTTGAATAAGACATAGCTCTTCCCATTGCCAAAACTAACCCTTGATTTGCACCTTTGACTTAACATGCTTCTGTTTACTCTGGGACTTTGCCTCTCGAATCATACCCTTTCTCTTTCTCTCTCTTTCCTCAAGAGCTGTTTTATTAGACCCTTCCTGCTGACTACAAAGGTTCCTTCTCGTCCTGTAATTCTCTTTCATATCCTTCTGTAAATCTTCCACAAATGATCCGCTCAAGAAGAATCTTTCTTCCTATTTTACAGATGAGGAAATTAAGATTCACACAGAGAATGGGACCTGCTCAAGGTCACAATTAGTTAAGTGTGAAGGCTGGGATTTGAACTCATCTCTTGATTCTATGATTAGCATTCTTCCTTCCCTTTTACCATTCTACTACATTTGCATGCCACGCAGAAGAATTTGACAATTGGTTGATATTGACTGTATGCTTCTGCTATTATTAGACAAGTCAATAAACATTTATTATGCACCTACTATGTACTATGACTGCAGCTAGCTCACATCCTGAGAGTGTTTTCTTATCAATAGCCCTGGGATGTATAGGTAGTATAAGATTTATTCTTCCTGTTTTACAGATGAGGAAACTTGAGCAAAGAGAGGTTGAGTGATTTGCCCAAGGTTACATAGCTGATAAGTCAAGAGTCAGGCCCCAAGTCATTTGATGTTGAAGTCTGGGGCTCTTTTTACTATATACTACATTGTTTTTCCAGTAAAATGTTATCCCCAACAACTAGCATGTAGGTGCCTTGCACACAGTTGGCACTTAATACGTGCTTGATTAATTGCAGACTATAAGGACATGCTGAAGTTCTGTCCAAAGGAAGGATGGTTTGAGTCTTATTTCCTATTAGACAATACTCAGCATCTTTGTAGGTCTTTTGTCTGTGTCAACCATGGGTTGATGCATTTCAGAGACCCTTCTAGTGTGTGAATCATTCTCCAATGAAATCTGGTTTATTTTTCCTAAATGTAACACTTGGAACTTGCTCATATAATCTGCCCCTTTCTCCCTACAAGTGACCATGTGTAATAAAAAGGTACAAATTCTGGACAATAGTTCCACCGTTGTACTGAGTGTCTTCTTTTTTTTCCAAATCTCTGAGCAGGTTTGCCATCTGGTCCTGGTGATGCACTTGTCAATTAGGCCTAGAACATCACAGCCTTGTGCCATTATTTGATCTAGTACCTCTGATCTGTCATCAGATCATGCTTTCAAAAGACCAATAGGGAATCCTGCTAATGTTTCTCTCAGAGGAGACTAAAGTGAAGGCCTTGTTTTATCTCTTTGATGCCTTTTCTCACCATTTTTTCAATCACCAAACACAACTTTGTGCCCCATGAGCACAACTGGCTCAATTCAACTTAACATATATTCATTAAGTCTCTATGATTTATAAGACACACTATGCCAAGGGTTCAAAGATAGAAAACAATAGATCCTCTGCCCTTAAGGAGCTTATAACAACGGGGTATATACAACATGTCATTAATTAATGGCTACTATTATGAATACAAATATATTTTTCTAGTGATTTGCTATTGACAACTTTTACTATAACAGTCTTGTGAAGTGGGGTACACATGATGGGGCACCCTATCACATGAGGCAAGTGAGCTTAGCAGAAGGAAAACAGCTTTGATATGGGTTAAGGATGTCTCTTCAACTCAGAAACTCTTAATCTCTTAATAGATTTCACACTAGTGTGAATTGGAATGTGTACAATCCAGAATTCTGTATTCAGAGGAATCTTTTCTGTATTTTTTGCTATTTGGTTTCTGCCTTGGTTTCTCAGTAAAACTTCTTTTTAAATCTTCAAACCACAACAGAGAGAACTGGCCTGAGATGCTAAAGAACTGGGATTGATTATGGGCTCTGTTGCTAATGAGTCATGTGACATTAGGCAAATTACTTGTCTCATCTCTGGGCCTATAAAATGAAGGGTCTTTTCTGGCTCACATGTTCTATGTTCTAAAGTTCCCTCCAACTAGATGATATAATTTCTGGCCAACGTGGATTGAGGGAAGAATTTTTCTACCATGGCAAAGAAACAGAAATCAAGGCACCCCTAGTAGCTGGAAGTTGCATCATATGGTGAGATTAAGAGCTCCAGACTCAGCCTTAGAAGGTTAGGGGAAGGGGATGGGAGGAAAGAAAGAGAACAGACACAGACCCCCAAAATACCCTGGGCATATTCTCTGCAGTTGTCAAGTGCTACACAAATATACTACCCCAATTCCATGGGGGTCCTCTGTACCACTTATTTGCTTGGGCAAGATTTCTGATTGTTTGTTTTCCCCCAAGTATGCCTTGTTTCATGAAACAGCTAAGGAGTCTAGTAGCTGACTGAAACATATCTTACTCTGATTTTCCTTACCTGTCTGATTTTTTGGATACAGTGTGCCCATAATCCCTCTGTCTCTCTCTCTCTGTCTCTCAATCTCACTGTCTTTTTTCTCTGTCTCTGTCTGTCTCTCACATACACACACACACACACACACACACACACACACACACACACACACACAGAGTTTTCCTTAGTTTCTACCTAAGTGTTTTTAAACAGTCTCCAGGTTTCCTGTGGGGTATTATATTTCCTTTCCCCAAATAATGTCTGCATCTTGTCTTAGTTCTCTTTTCTAAAACAGAGTAACTGAGTGATAAATTTGGGGGAAGGATCCCTCCCAACTCTGTATCCCTAAATGCTAACTTACTTATACCTTAGATTAGTATTACAAAGTGAGTCATGCAAAGATTCTGTACCAAGCCCTTCAGAATCTTATTTTTTGAATTCTGAACTTAATTAGAATAAGTCTTTTCCTTTTTTGTTGGGGGATTTCCCACCTATATCTTCCTAGGATCATGTGTTTGTCCTCTCTAATGGCTGCATCTTACCCCTTACTGAAAAACATTCTGTGAAACTGTGAAGCTAATGGACGTCTCCAGCTTCACAGAAGAGCACTAGAGAGAAAATCAGTGGACTATAAGCTCCATATGAACCAGTAACCTAACAATAAAGCCAAGAAAACCACCACAGTCTTGGTATGCTTTAAGAGTGGCAGAATGTCCCAAACAAGGGAGAGAAATCCATTGTATCTGGCTCTGGTGTAGACTACATCTAGAGTACTGTGCTCAGTGCTGGTAGTATTGTAGATGGAACTAAAGATGTTTGATCTGGAAAAGAAGAGACTTGGGTACTGAAAAGACTGTCATGTGAAAAGAGAGGCTGGGTTATTTCTGGTGTCAGAGAACAGAAATAAGTGTAACATGAAAATTATAGAGAAATGCATTTTGGCTTAATATAAAGAAAAAAACTAAAATTAGAGGCTGCTAGGGTGATGCAATGGATACAGCACTGGGCCTAGAATCAGGAAGACTGATTTTCCTGATTTCAAATTTGGCCTCAGATACTTAACAGTTGTGTGGCCCTGGTCAAGTCACTTAACTTGTCTCAGTTTCCTCATCTATAAAAGGAGCTGAAGAAGGAAATGGCAAATCACTCCAGTATTTTTGCAAAGAAAACTCCAAATGGGGTCACAATGAGTTGGAGATGACTGAAAAAAAACTGAACAACAACAAAAACAGAACTGGATGCCTCAGGCGGTAGTGCAGTCTCCATCACAAGAAGTTCCTGAATAACAGAGCTTACACAGGGCCTTAGAAATTATGGAGTAGGGAGTAAAGATGGCAGAGCAGAAGCAGGGACCTGCCACAGCTCTCCCCCCAAACTCCTCCAAAAACGACTCTAAACAAAGTCTAGAGCAGCACAAAATGACAGACTGAAGCAAATTTCTAGCTCAAGACAATCTGGAAGGTTGATGGGAAGGGTCTATCACTGGAGCAACACTCAGTTCAGCTACGCCTGTCCAGACTGAGCAGAAGCAAGTCATAGGGGATGGAATCACTGTTGGCTGCTGTGAATTCCTGATTTCTCAACCCACAAATGCTAAAGACAGCTTCAAAGGTCAGTGAGAAGGGTCTCTCACCTGGCTGAGAAGGGAGCATGGTCCATCCCTAGCCTACCTCCAGCCCCAGGGTGGCTGTAGCCACTGCTGAAGCACAGGATTCTTCTGGAGCTCTCCACTTAACAAGGCTCAAAAATCAAGTAAGTGGTGGGAAAATAAGCAAATGGGGGAAAAAGAAACAGACTTCTTACTTTCTTAACGAAGAGGTATCTTCTTACATCATTAATGACAAGGAAGATCAAAATATACAGCCAGAAGAAGGCAACAAAGTCAAAGCCCCTGCATCCAAACAAAGCCTCTAAGAAAAATATGAATTGGTCTCAGGCCATGGAAGGGCTCAAAAAGGATTTTGAAAATCAAGTCAAAGAAGGAGAGGAAAAATTGGGAAGAGAAATGAGAGTGATGCAAGAAAATCATGAAAAACAAGTCAATAGCTTGCTAAAGGAAATGCCAAAAATACTGAAAAAAACAATACTTTTAAAATTAGACTAAGCCAAATGGCAAAAGGTCCCAAAAGTCAATGAGGAGAAGAATGGCTTAAAAAGGAGAATGAGCCCAATGGAAAAAGAGGTCCAAAAGCTCACTGAAGAAAATAACTTTTTAAAAATTTGGATGGAGCAAATAGAAGCTAATGAGTTTATGAGAAATCAAGAAATTATAAAACAAAACCAAAAGAATGAAAAAATAGAAGACAATGTGAAATATCCCACCGAAAAAACAACTGACCTGGAAAAGGGACACAAGAGAAATAACTTAAAAATTATTGAACTAACTGAAAGCCATGATCAAGAGCCTAGACATCATCTTTCAAGAAATTACCAAGGAAAACTGATATTCTAGAACCAGAGGGTAAAACAGAAATGGAAAGAAACCACCAATCACCTCCTGACAGAGATCCCAAAAGGAAAACTAGGAATATTATAGCCAAATTCCACAGTTCCCAGGTCAAGGAGAAAATATTATAAGCAATCAGAAAGAAACAATCCAAGTGTTGTGGAAACACAATCAGGATAACACAAAATTGAGCAGATTCTACACTAAGGGATCAGAGGGCTTGGAATATGACATTCCAGAGGTCAAAGGAGACAAGATTAAAACCAAGAATCACCTACCCAGAAAAACCGACTATTAATACTTCAGGGGAAAAAAATGGAACTCCAATGAAATAGGGGACCTCCAAATATTCTTGTTGAAAAGACCAGAGCTGAATAGAAAATTTGACTTGCAAATACAAGAATCAAGAGAAGCATGAAAAGATAAACAGGAAAGAGAAACCATAAGGAACTTATTATAGTTGAACTATCTACATTCATTCCTCCATGGAAAGATGATATTTGTAATTCATGAGACCTTTCTCAGTATTAGGATTTATTGAATTGCTTGCCTTCTCAGTGTGGGTGGTGGGGAGGGGGAAAGGAAGGGAAAGAATGTGGAACTCAGAGCTTTAAAAATGAATGTTAGAGGTTGTTTTTACATGCAACTGAGAAATAAGATATATAAGCAATGGGATATAGAAATCTATCTTACCCTACACAAAAAACCAAAGCAAAAGGGATGGGGCAGGGTGATAGAAGGGAGGGCAGATTGGGGAAAAGGGCAATCAGAATACGTTCTATCTAGGGGTGGAGGTAGAGGGAAGATGGGGAGAAAACTTCAAATTCAAAAGTTTGTGGAAGTGTATGTTGAAAACTGAAAATAAATAAATTTATATGAACTAAAAAAAAAAATAAATTATGGAGTACAAGTTACTCATTTCAAAGAGGTGGAAACCAAGGCTCAGAGCAGGTGAGTAACATGCCTGCGATTGCAGAAGTAGTAGAGGAAGTAACAGAACAAGAACTTGAAATCGAATGCTCTTTTCAACTCACTGTGATGTATGTTGAAAGCATGCTCTGCTAGTGGGGCAGTAGGAGGCTGTCTGTTCTGGAAGGGGGTGGAGCATACGCTACTTAGGTCCTTTCCAATTCTGTAACGAACATTCTAGTCTGGACTCAGCCACCAATTTGCTGTGTGACCTTGGGCAAGTCACTCCTCCCACCCTGGACGTTGGCTTCCTTATCCAGAAAACAAGAGATTTGTTGAGAGGATTTCTGATTGGGTAGGGGTTGGGCTGGATGTCTTTTGGAGTTTCTTCTGATTCTGTGACTCTGTAACTAGGTTATCTCTGGGGCATTCTTCCAGCTCTAACACACTAATGTCTTCAAACCCTGATAAGTGATGAAGAGGAGGTTGCTCCTCGGCTCCCCACCCCCTCAGCACTTTCATAAGACACTAAGAAACCTGCCTCTCATTTCCCTTCAGCCTTTGTGGTAGTTTTTTTTTTTTTTTTTTTAACAAAACGCTGATACACAGCATCGGAACAACCCACAGCAGATGAAAGCAAGGATGTGCCAAAGGCTCAGTAGCGCAATTAGCATTCTCCTAAACAAACGAGCTTCAACAGAGCTGTAATTAAGCAGGCCTGTAATTAAGTATATGCCCTTTATCATAACGATCATGCTTAAAAATGGCGTGATGCATGGAACTCTGTTATTAATGCTGTAATCCCAAAGTGAAGTGCCAGTACATAGAAATCAGAGTGTCAGGCCCGTCACCAGACTGTTTGTAAAATACATTACAGAAAAAAATCGGAAAACAATGAGCTATTCAACTGTTCTTTTTACAGTCAGGCACTGGAAGTCAAGAGGATTCCAAATGCTTACAGATCTTATAAAATTTAAACAAATAGAGACCTAGTGTGGCACTGCATTTCTTCCTACCCCAGCCCCATTTTCTCACCCCCAAGGAAGAAACAGAGGGGCAAACTCAAATACCTGCCCTTTGCTCTACAGTAGATGGTCTCAGAAAACAGGTCCAATTTGCATGCTGTATTTGTTTAGACATAAAACTGGCATCCTGCTGCCCCCGGACTGCTCTGCCATGAATCTACTTATTCCCAACATGATAAGAAAAGAGAACACCAATGCTACCACCCTGTCTGAACTGAAACTTCAACCTGTAGGGAAGGCTAGTAGTCATCCTCTTTCCTGCTTCTAAATCCACACCCTGTGACTTTTGATAGCAGGACATAAAAGCACTACATATGGAGCCTGAGGACCTGTACTCAAATTATGGATCAGCTCCTACCTGGGTGACTTTGGGAAAGCAACTTTCCCATTTTGGGTCTCAGCTTCCTCTTCCATAAAATGAGGAGGGCTGACTAACATGATCTCTGACCTCATTTCCAGAATCCCAGAAGCTGTTGATCTATAGCAACCCAATTAGTCTTTAATAATGGTTCTCTGACCAACACAGTTTCACAATTTAGATTTAGATTTGGTGCAGATCTATAATTTCTTTGATATATGGAACTCGAAGTGAGAAAACTTAGAGTTTGAGAGAACTGCCCAGAGATACTGGGAAGTTAAGTGATTTGCCCAGAGTCACAAGCCAATATATGTAATTGAGACAGAACCTGAACACTGACCCTTGACTTCAAAGTTCCTTTTCTAACCACTATATCATGATGACTCTCTTCTTTTAATAATCATATGGTTTATAAAACTATCCCTCACTGAAATACTGTTTGGCTGATCACACATTGATCACATGGTTCTGATGGCACAAACTTGTAATGCTTGAGAAGATGGATATTTACATCTCAGATCTGCTACTTATTACCAGTATGATCTTGAGTGAGTCTTTATATCCCTCAGGATCATAGTTTCTTCATTTTTAAAATGAAAGGGTTGAAAGGAATGGGCTTTCAGGTCCAGGAGTTCTGCCTGAAGGCATTGGGCTGAAATAGGTGCAATGGGCAGGAAATGTAGAGATGCAGAGTTTGGCTGCTCTAGGTTAGGAAAAGCTTCCTAACAATCAGAATTGTCCAAAAGTAGAGTGGGTTTCTCTGGGAGGTAGTGGGTTCCCCTTCTCTACAAGGGGTCCAGTGGAGGCTGGATGACCACTTCTCAGTGGTGTTGCAGGCAGGATTCTTGGTCAGGAGGTTTCTTCCAGGCAAGAAATTCTGGATCCTGTCCTTCCAGGCTCAAAATCCTATTATGCCATGAACACTGCAGTTTCCTGGAATCAATTAATAACATTAGGGGTGGGGGAGGTTGCCTATCGTTTCCTGGCTGACAATTTAATTTTCTCATGAGCAGGAAGAGCAGAAGTAATACATTATCAATACATTCATTAAGTTATCACAGTAAGGAAGCCAGGGGCTGATGAACTAGGGCAGCGGGTAAGGCTGGAATAAAGAAGTGGCAACAGACAAAAATCATGAGTATCATACTTGGTTTTCTTCCAATTTGAAGCTATCTACAAGCAGCAGATTAAAAACAAAAACCAACAAACAAACTCAGCAACAGAGAGGTCGAACCTTTTTGGCTAGTTTTCTACAGTGGTCCATTAAACTATAAATTTCAGAGCTCTTTGTTTCAAAAGAGGAAAAGAAGGTGAGTCAGATGAAATGCTCCATGGTGGAGCAGAACAGATTCAGGGTCTAGTTTTTATGTGTGTCCACTTCTTTGAGTTGTAGGAACCTTGAGATATTGTGTGTGGGGGCTTTTGCCTGCAAGTTTGCTGAGATCCTGGTCATAGAGAACACAGGTTTTGACAGTGAATGATTCTCTGTCATAAGCTCAGCAAGCAACAGTTGTGTTCCTGACAGCATCTCCTGAGCTGTTCCCCATCCTCTCCACTGTGCTTGTGTCGAGGGACTCACCCAGTGGAGGGTTGTGGGACTCTGACATTGGCACATTATTAAGCAAATAAAAAAAACCAACCCTCATAAATTATATTACTAGAATTTTAGTTATCTGTTTAAGGTAAGTATCAAAGGGTATTAAGTGAATGCCAAGCAATATTACTCAAAAAATATGTTCCTAGATGGTGGTGAACAATGTGATTTATTGGCAGGTATTCATTTTCATAATAAAGATAAACGGAACTAGAGTGGCAGGAAGCCTTTTATTCTGTGTACTGTAAACAGCCTGCTTCACCAACCTTGTCTTTTTCCCTTTTCCCACCGAATTTCATTTACAAACCCCAAAGGTAAGCCCTATGTTATTTTCGGGGAGGGTCAATTTAAGATTATTTTTGTCCTGCAGGGGAAAAAAAAATCACAGAATCCTAGAATCTTAGAGATGAAAGGGAATAGAATAGTCGCCCACTGTAACTCCCAAATGAAGCAGGAATCTTCAACTGTGATCTTATCAGTACTAAATTTTAATCAAATAAGCTAAATGCCGTTTTAGTCATTCTGGAATATGACGTACAACACACCCTACGTTCAAACATTCAGGAATTAATCATGATATAAATGAGCAACTTTACTTGAGTGTCTGTACTGTCAATATGTTTTATGGCTGATGCAGTTCCATTAAATCGTAGAAAGTCACAGTCAGAAGGGACCTGAAGGCACCTGAGTCCAACCCGAACATGAAGCATACGTCCCAATCTCCAATGCTCATTCCCACTTATTCAACAAGCATGTATTAAGAAAAGGACACTACTGCGTGCAGAGTGCTGTGCTTGGTGCTGAGGAGGATGGAAAACTCAAACACAGACAATTACAATATATAACAAACAGTACATGCTTTCCTGGACAGTTGCAAAACAAAGTATTATTTGAAGTTTGTGCCTTGGGAGGGGGAGAGAGGAAACAAATATTTATTAAATACCTACTATCTGCCAGGCACTTCTCTAAGTGCTTTAAACATATTATCTCATGTGAAGCTCACAATAACCCTGGTCGGGGGAGGTGCTATTATGATCTCCATTTTACAACTGAGGAGATTGAGGTAAAGGGTAAGTGATTTGCCCAGGGTCACACAGCTGGTAAGTGTCAGAGGACACACTTGAACACAGGTATTCCTCACTCCAGTCCTGGTGCTTTATCCATCGTGTTACCCAACTCCCAGAGGGGCAGGAGCAAGGGGAGGCTTTTTAGATATCTAAACTGCCAGAAAAGTTTCAGTGGAGGTGAACTGAGGCAGCCCACTGCACTTGAAGACAGCTCCAGTTCCTAAGCTAAAATCAGTCTTTCTCACTCCCACCCAGAAGAACAAACTTAAGTCCTCTTTCATATCACAATCCTTCAAGTGCTTCACAGTGAGTTAGAGATGAAAGAGCTATCTAGGCCAGCCTCCACATTTTCAATATGAAGACAATGAGGCACAAGGGGTGAAGTCTTGTTTAAGGTCCTATAATCAATAAGCAGCAGAGTTCAGACTTGAACCTAGGACTCTTGCCTCAAGTCTTTCCCCTCTAACATCCAACCTTCACTGAAGTGTCAAATTAAGCTTCCTAAAGGGCAGGTCTGAATATGTCACTCCCTTACTGGACACACCCCAGCGGTTCTCTATCACCTCTAGGATCAAACAGAAAGCCCTTCACAATTTGGCCCTATTCTTTCTTGTCCTACTGTCCCACACTGGGCTCCTCATTGGTCTTCCCCAGCACATTCCATGTCCAGGGTCCAGGCATTTTCACTGGCTGCCCCCCACAGCTGGAATGCTTTCCCTCCTCTTCTCTGCCTTCTGGCTTCCTTTGAGTCTCAGATAAAGTCCTACCTTCTACAGGAAGTTTTTCCCATTTCCTCCTTAATCCTTCCCTACATGGACTACTTCCAACTTAGGCTGCTTATAGCTTGTTTGGAAATAGATTTGCATACGATCTCTCCCATTAGATTGTGTGGAGAATGTCTTCTTTTGATATATTCTTTGTATCCTTAGCTCTTAGCATGGGGCCAGGGCCATAGCAGGCAATGAATAAATGCTGACTGACTGACTTCTGACATTCCAATTCTTTCCACTAAAATCAACTTGAAGACAATAATATTATTTCCCGTTGCCTCCTTCAAGTCTTCTTTCTGGGAGCAGACATTCTCAGAGGCTGCAACAGTTTTTGGTATGAAATGATTTGTTTCCTTTTGACTAACTCCATTAGACTATTAAGAGTTAAAAGGGACCTTTAGTTGATAGGACGGAAACATATCCCTTCTAAAATGTGGTTACCCAAACTAGATCTAAGTCATGGGTAGGGTCCTTACCCCTACCCATATCATACATGATTTCACTAGATCCTCATAACAACCTCCAACCTTGGGTAGGTCATGCAAGTATTATCATACCCAGATAACAGAGATCCTCTTCATGAGTAACTCCTTTCATGGAGACATGAAGATACTTTGTCCAAGACCACAAGGTAAGTGGGTGGCAAATCTGGCACTTGAACTATGGTCTTCTTACCTGACTTCCTTGGACAATGCTGAAGGGAAGTCCTCAGCTATTACTATGCTATGCTCTCACTTGGGAGTCTCTGTGGATTACATGCTACAGTGATTCAGTGGCATCTGTAGGGCAGTATATGGAAGCCATTGTAGCATATGTAGGTAAAGCTCTAAACTTGGACTCAGGAAGATGAGTTCAAATCTCACATCCTGACACTTACTAGTTGTATAACCATGAGCAAGCCATTTCAAACCCCTGAGTTTCTGTTTCCTCATCCAGAAATGGGGATAATGATGCCTGTCTTACCCTATGTGTTACAGGATTGTTGGAAAGACTCACATAAGAAAATGCATATAAAGCACCATAACTGCCTGCCTGTCTATTTATCTATCTATCTATGTTCTTAATGTTAATATTATTATTAACCCATATTAATTTGGGGCAAAAAAATAAAAACAACAACAAAAGGTGGTCATGTTGAAAGCCAGCTCAATCTCTACAAGCTTTGCATTGACCCTCAGCAACTTGGTAGAATTCCTTAGCACAAGGGGCCAGGCAACAGTATGGAAGGAGGATATGGGGTTCCTGAAATTCATTTGCTCACCTAAGAATGGATTAGTATTTATGCCTTTTGTACAATACTGTGACTATTGCATATGTTCACATAGACTATGTATATATCCTGCTTGTGTATAATTCCTAATTTACTGAGTACCTCAGAACTGGAATGGCCCTTAGAAGGTCACCAAGTTCAATTCATACATGAAATCCCCTAAGTCTCCCTGACAAGTGGTCTTCAGTGATTCAGACTACCAAGATAACCTAGCTTCCTTCTGGACACTCCAATTTTATGAAACTTCCTTATACTGGGCCAAAACCTGTCTCTATGCCCATTGCTTCTAATTTTGATTTTTGGGGCCAAGCAAAATAAGCCTAGTCCTGTCCTGAGACTTCAAGATATAGCTCAAATCTCCTCTGGAAATTCTTCCTTGACACGTCCAACTATAAATGTGCTAATTTTACTTAAATTATCTTGTATTTATTTATATGCATACATATATTTTGGTAAAGTAGCAGCTCATTAAGGAAAGAGACTATTTATTTTTATATCTCAGCACCTAGAGCAGTACTTTACACATAAAAGGTGCTTAATAAATGTTTGTTGAGATTAATTCCACAGGACAGACCCTAGGTCTTCTTTCCTCCAGGAGAAACATGTCACTTTAGTTCTATTAGCTGATCTTCTAAAAGTATAGTCCTTACTTCCTTTACTCTCCTAGTTGATCTCGTATAGTCACAGTCCAATTTGCCAGTGTATCCTACATAAAAAGTGGCATCTACAATGCAACATAACAGTCAAGATGTGGTCTTTCCAGGACGGAGGAAAGAAGGGATTGTTGCTGTTTAAAATTTTTTTTTAGTAGTGTCTGACTCTTCATGGCTCCTTTCAGGGATTTCTTGGCAAAGCTACTGGAGTAGTTTGCCATTTCTTTTTCTGTCTCATTTTACAGATGAGGAAACTGAGGCAAACAGGGTTAAGTGACTTGCCCAAGGTCACACAGCTAGAAAGTGTCTGAGGCCACATTTGAACTCAGGTCTTCCTGATTCCAGGCCTCCATCCACTGTTTCACCTATCTGCTCTAAAGAAGAGATGTCACTTCCTTTACTATTGTTCATTTAGGAAAAGATCATGTATCTTGCCTCTGGCAAAATCAGTGGAACTTGTAGTTGTTTCAATGAGATCTATCTAAACTGTCCACTATGGAAAAAGAAAGTAGGTGAAAAGAAAGTGGATGAAAAATACATATTGCTTAGGTGGTGGCCTGCTTAGCTAGATGACAAACCAACTGGACTGGTCTGTTAACATAGTATCATGGACAAGTGCTACAGATGGACAACTAGCTGCGAAAAGAAAGGGGAAGAAAGAATGTAGCACCTTTGGGAAACTGCCATGTTTTCAAGGATCCCAAGCTGATCCCTACAGCAAAAGCCTATCTTTGTTTAGAAAAGTCATGACTGCAGATGGCCTAAATGACAGTGGATTAATTCATGGTAAGTAGCAGCTTTAGCCCATGAATGTCTATTGAACTGCATTGTCCCTTGTTACTAATGATGAAAATGAGTATAAAAGTTATCATCAAGCACTTGATACCTGGAAAAAATGTAGCAGTCATGTAACAAAAGTAAAGGATAACAGACAGCCACCTCCAGTGGATGCCTCAAAAATGTGTGATGATGCATAATGAAGGGCACCATCCCTAATTCAGAAAACCTGAAGATATTCTTTGGCTCTTCTCTATTCTCTTAGGGGATGGTGAGGAAAAGTTTTTCAATTGGCTGCTGAGCCAGAAGTGAGTGTGCACCCCAAAGCCTCCCATGGAGGAACTCAAGTCTTTTCCTCCTCAAGGCTGTTTTCTGTACTTGGAATCAACTTGTGGCCTTAACTTCATACTGCTCTTGCTGGGTTTTTGGGTACCATCTTTCTTGCTCTTCAATGAGTACGTATAAGAAATAGAATGGACCCGGCTGTGATCCGGTAAGTTCCGAAACATCAGAGTAACTGCCACAAGTTCAATGTAGGCGCTACCCTTGAGGCACAATCTGTCTGACCCAGCCCAACAGCAGGCTGATCTAGCAGCTGAGATTCAGTAGTCTACAAGCAAGAGTCTACCAGATAAGATACTCTCAGAAGTAAACATAGTGGTAAGAAGAGTATTTATAGCCACTACTTTAATTTGGAGCCCAACTTTCCTAGGGACGTGGAAGACAAGGGGAGAGTAGGCCCTAGGTAAAGGTGATATTTTTGTATTTTGGGTCTATGGTTTTTTTTCCCAGTAAATATTCCTCTGTTAACTGGTTAATTGGTACTGAGAAGCAATCAACTGGTTAAATTGATTGCAGGGTGCTAATTACTAGTATCAATGATACTGATGAAAATTTAACTGGCACTGGGTAACTGACATATTGGAGAATGGGAATCTTGAATGGGATCTTGTGAGTACTAGTATTAATGGGAAAATGACCCTCAACTCCTCAAGGTTATCTCTTGAGCTCCAAAGGAGAGATATGGCTCCTTTTTGGAGACTCAACTTGCTAATGTGGGTTAGGAGAATGATCTCCAGAGTCTATGATGGATCACATAAAATATGATAAAAATAAAATGTATTTCTAAAGGAATTTTTTCTGAAAAGTTCATTTTATGAGTCACCATGAAAAAAAGTTGGCTCACCAGTGATCAACCTTCTGATGATAAAATTTTCTATACTTAGGAGGCTGATCTTTTAACCACAGACACACATTTTATCATTGGGCCCATCCTCAAAGTCTGTTGTGTGCAGCAGGATCTGCCAGAGTTTGTATTTATAGGAGTGATGTAGGGTCACCTAGTGTCTAAGGGAGCTTTTTTCCCCCTGAGAGACTGAGTGAATTAACTGTCATCTTTGAAAACGACTGAAGAGACATTTCAAAAGAAGTAAGTTTAGTTTTTCTTAAGACACTGAAAGAGCTGAATGGTGGGGTTGTGGTTCTGATATTTATGGAGGGGTCAGCAGTTACAATTGATGGTTAGAAGTGACTTGGCTGTGATCTTTCTTACAGATGATCTATTGCTGAACTTTTAAAATGTATTTGTACTGTTTGTTACCCCATAATAAATTATGTGAGCCATACCATGGATATTATTTAACCCAATGAAGCTTGGGGGTTTAGTATTGAAAGGGGAGAGAAGGTTCATTGGAAAAGAGTTTTCTCTGGCCTTCACTTCTCTTTATGTGTTGTCTCCTCCTGTTAGAATGCAAGCCCCTTGAGGGTAGGGACTATTCTGCGTGTGTGTCTGACCATCATTTTAGGAAGTGCCTCAGTCACATGCTTCACTTCTCTCGTCTCAACTCTCCAGACTTCATTTATCTTTTTTTCCTACCTATTCTTCCTTCCCTCTACTTTTTCTAGCACCCCTATATATGTTGTCTTCCTCCAGTAGAAAGTAAGTAGCTCCATGAGAAGAAGGGGGAGGGACTATTTTGCTTGCTTATAATCGTATCTCTAGTGCTTAAAAGTGCCTGGCACACAGGAAACACTAAACAAATTCTCTCTCTCCCTCTCTCCCTCCCTCTCTCCCTCTCTCCCTCTCTCTCTCCCCCTCCCTTCCCCTTCCACCCCCGCCAGTGCTGCTTAAACCACTGCTTGGCAAAGGGTGGGCATTTAATAAGTGCTTTTCATTTTTTTCATCCTCGTTGACTTCTTCTGAAGGTGCTCTGCCTTGTTGCCCTTCCTAAACTGATGGGTAAGTAAATGCAGCCCATAGCAAAGGTCATCTATAATGAAATTCCACATGGCAGAAGTTGACAGGATGAATTGAACAGAAAAAAAGACTAGTATTAAAAAATTCAGGTGTAAGATAGTAACAGCCAGACTTAGCTGGCTAAAATAGAAATGAACAGGAAGAAACAGAAAGAGATTTGTTAGGATGGAAAATTAATTGGATTATAGAATTGGAGCTGAAAAGAACCTTAGAGGTCATTTTACAAGCAATCCCCTCATTTTAAAAGTGAAGAAACTGAGGCACAGAAAGGTTAACTGATGTCCAGCATCAACTGCTCAGGGCATGCGGCAGGATTTTTAACTCAGGTCTTCCTGACTTCAAATTCAGTTCTCTATCCACTTTCTAACTACCTCTATTATCTAGAATGGGAGGGGATTAAAGTGGGGGATAAATCAAGATAACTAAAATTATGAGCCTTAGGTGATGAGATTAGGATTATAATACCATTGGAAGAAAAGAGATGTAGGAATTACATTTTTTGGGGCTGGGGAAGAGTCTTTTGATTAGATTTTCCCATTCAAGCAAGGTGGCACAGACTTGTGGGGAGAATCCTCCATCCAAACTCCAAAATGAACGATAAAGAGGAGTGTCTTGGTCTATAGGGGGAGAGTCTATGATGATGGTATTAGCTCCTTGTCTCTGTAGCATTTAGATAAGTACAAAGTACTCTCCTCACAGGGAGCAAGGTATTTGAGCAGTAGAGTGATATGATCTAAGCTATGCTTAAGGACTGCTTGGGCAACATGTGAAGTATGACCTAGAGAGGGAAAAGTGAGGAGGTAGAGAGAACACTTAGGAGGTTTTTGCCATAGTCTATGGGTAATGAAGGCCATGACTATGTGGTGGCAGTAACTGTAGAGACAAAGAACTAGAGAGGACATATCTGCATGTGAAACTATTTAGAGGAGAAAAATTTCTCTGAGTGAATGTCTGGCTGGGATGAGGAATGGAGAAGTGAGGAGCTGACACACTGATTGTCTTCCATTTTGTGGATACTAATTCACGATGATCCTTTAAGACCACACAGTCTTAAAATCTGGCCAAGTCAGCCTGGACAACTCTTTTTTTGATGCAGACTGTCCTTGTGGACAAAACAATAGCACAGTTAGATGGATTCAGCACTGGCTGAAGAATTGACCCCAAAGAAGAGGCACTACTGAACTGACATCAGCTGCAAAGGAAATTTCTAGTACAGCACTTGTACTAGACCCTATGCTGTTCTACGTTTTCATCAATGACTTTCATGACATAACAGAATATGTTTATCAAATACAGAGATGTCACAAAGCAGAGAGGGACAGTTTAACATAATGGATAATAAGGCCAGAATCCAAAAAGATTTAATATTGTGTTCACTCTGATAAAATTTAAAAGGGATAAATGTGAAATCATTGACTAGGGTTTAAAAATAATTTATCAAGAAGGGGAAAGTGTGGCCAGAAGCAAGATTGAGGAAGAAATGAAGGTTTTAGTAGACTTAATTCAACGTGAATTAAGAGAATGATATGAGAGCAAGCAAAGCAAAAGTGATCTTTTCTACCCTCTGGAATGAAGGAATGAAAAAAAGTATTTGTTTAGTGCTTACCCTGTGCTAAGTACTGGGGATAAAAATACAAAGCCAGATAGTCCCTACCCTCAAGAATCTTAACTTCAACTAGGGAGGAAAAATGTATTCAGGTGAATTGTGGACTGGCAAGGGTATTTGGGATGGTGAACAGAGTCACAGGAGAGTAGACTGACACACTCTAGTAGCATTACACACTCTAGTATTGATTTGATTGTGGTCCCAGATCAAAAAAGTTGAGTAGAGAGGTAGGAGTAATAGGGCAGATGGCAAGGGGATGGCCAGAGTATAAAGTAAAACACAGCTGGGGTCTGCTAAAAGTGGCAGGGCCATGAGAGGCACTCACCGATCAGGGCAGTGTTGTCCTAAGAATGGGAGTTTTAGGGCTAAAAGGGGGTAAGTCCCACAGGGCACACAAGTCTTTGGTCTGGAAAGTGGCAGCTGCAATGGAGATGGCAATCAGATGGCTGAGATTTAAAGTGAATCAAGGAACTGTGGTTTCATTGGTGTGGGGAACACTCAGTGAGAAAACTCCCTCTTTCAATACAGATCAACAACTGTTCTGCAACAGAGAGCCAAACGGCACTGTTAACAAGTTAATGCCCTAGATCACAAGGGATGTGGCCACAGTATGACTCAAATCCAGGTCTTTCTGACTCAAAGGCCAGCTATCTATCCATGATACCCATCTCAAATACCATCTCCTATGTGAAGGAGATGATTTGCTTGATTTCCCATTTCCATCTCTCCTCCCCCATGCAGCTAGTGCCTCCCCAACAAAATTACCTAGAATTTCCTGTGTATATACTTAAATAACTACATTTTATGTCCCATTATAGAATGTAAGCATCTCAAGGACAGAGATTTTCATTTTTGTCTTTTTATCACCAGTGCCTAGCACATACCTATTAGACGCTTAATAAAATTCTTGTTAATTGATTATGCCATAATACCTTTCTAATGTCTTGACCAGGGTTAACCTTTTTTGTGTCTTTGGCAGTCTAGTGATACCTATTGATCCCATCTCAGAATAATGTTTTTAAGTCCATAAAATAAAATGCCCCCAAAGCACAAAAGAATCCAGTCATATTAAAATAGTTGACAAAATATTTTTTAAAATATTTTAAAGCTGGACACTTAGGTTAAGAACCTTTGATCTTGTGAGAATATAATGAGAGTCCTACCATTCTCTGTATTGGTTAGAAAACACCCATAGCACTGTGTTCATTTCTGGGTGTTATATATGGCAAACAAGAAGTGGCTGAATGAGCTGGGGCCTGAGAAATTGGAGACTTGAGAGGATGGCAGCTATCTTCAAGTATCTGAAAGGTTGTCAATTGGAAAAGGAATCGGACTTCTCTTATTTGCCTGGCACTCTCTCCCTCCTCATCTCTATCTCCCTCCTGCCTTCAAGTCACAGTTACTATCCAACCTTCTATGGGAAGCTTTTTCTGATCCCTCTAAATGCTAGTGTCTTCCCTCCCTTGACTGTCTCTAGCTTATCTTGAATATATCTTGTTTATATATAGTTGTTCATATGTTGTCGTCCCCCATTCGTCTGTCAGCAGAGACTGTCTTTTGTCTTTCTTTGTATTTCCCAACACACAGCCCAGTGCCTGGCATACAAGAAATGGTACTTAACAAATGCTTGTGAATGGGCCAACAGGCCACCAAGGGCATAAGTAAAAGCAATGAATATAAGTTAAAGAGGGGCAACATTTAGGCATGACATAAAGGAAAAAACAAAACAAAACCCTTGCTAACAACCAGAGCCATCCAAAAAGGGAACGTTCTGCCTTAAGAGAGATAATAGCAGGAGGATGCAGCTTCTCCCTCATTGGAGAGCTACATGCAGAGGCCTGATGACTAGAGGTGGATATTGGTTCGGTAAAGGCTTGGCTAAATGGCTTCTGTTCCCCCTTCTAACAGAGTCTCGCTAAAGAGACCCTAACAGGCACTAGGGATGAGCAGACGACTTCCACAGGGTGCTTCATTTGGCTCCAAGGTTTCTGGCAGCTGAGGCAGAAGAGGAAACACATTGGATAACATCGTTTCCTTTTTCTAACAAGATAAATCACACAAGTTTGCCTGCAGAAACAATTTTTTCCTGGAGCTAAATTCAAGCAGGTATTATGGTGCCTGAATTTGAAGTCAGAGGGCCTGAGCTTCCATCCTAGTTCTGCTTATTTCTTACCAGTGTGATCCAGAAGTGTTCACTTCATCTCTCTGAACCCCAAACTCCTAATCTATAAAAATGAAGGGGTGCAAATAGCTATTCTATTAGGCTCCTTTTAGTTCTAAATCCTATGATCCAATGCAAATTAGTAAACTGTTTTTTCCAGCTTAAAATGCAGAAGCTTGGCTGACGTGAATCATCAGGGTTTTGATAGTCCTTAGGTAAACTGATAAAAATGTGTTCTGAACCAATGAGGTTGAGAGCAAGGCCTGGGTTCATGGTGAACTCCAACAAGTTAGGGGGCTCTGGGAGGTTCAACCAGGAACAGCCTTACATGGGGACAAATAAGATGCACACTTTTGAGACAGGATTAACTTCCGGCATTTTCCCTAGCTGAATTTTAGACTAAAGGGACTGTCAGTTCCAAGGTAGAAAAGGAGCATTTTCAGCTGGCCGAGTCTTCAGGAAACCGTTGCCTCTTGAATTAATGTTAGACACAACAGCTTCCATGACAGACAGGCAGAAATTCACGCTGTACAACATCACCCTTCCAAACTCAGCCCCAGTGGACAGACTCTCCAGAAATCACGGTGATTAGAGAGTGGGCAAAGCAGAAGCACAGACAGAGCTGATGACTGAGCTGACATCTTCTCTCACATCCCTTCCAACTCAAAATTGTATGATTTGGAAATACCAGGTACAGTATTCGCTTTTATCTAGTTGCCATGTCTATTAAGTGCAAAAGGGTATAAATTACTCAAATTTCAGATATAATATTAACCTTTAAAGGGCATGTCACAAAAATGTATTCTATAAATATGGGCTGTTAGTTCACTTTGTAAGTGTTTCATGGAAAATAGGTTTGCAGCTGCCACCTATCTCTAAGTGCACCCACCATACAGTGTTCCCCTCCTTATGAGCCCAACTAGTTTCCCCAAATGAGCAATTCATCTATCTATCCTCACCACATTTCTAGCCAAACTCGATGATTTAATAATAGGACCTACTCTTACCATTCAACTTTCCAAAGCTGATGAACTTTCAGAGGCAGCATCAGCTGAAAAATACACACACACACACACGCACACACACACACACGCACACACAAAGCCTTTAAGTTTTGCAGTGACAAAGAATTTCAAATGTTAGTTCTCTGAACTACCCAGTATAATAAGCACTTTTTCTCTTCTACAATGTGTGCAGAAAAGGGGAATCTAAATCATAATTGCTGTAATTATCTCAAAAATATGTAGAGATTAATGGTGATTATGAAAATCTGCGTAATTGTTCCCTGAAATCATCGGCAATCATCAGATGGCTTCTGGAGATGGCCATTCCTGAGGAACTTTAAGATAAAACTCCCCAACTGCACCCGAATGTGACACCCCTGCTCTGGCACGATAAAATGTCACCACATGTTCGCAAAATGGCTTTCTGTCACTTCAAACCTCCTGGCCTCGGTGTTAACCCTTCTTATAAGTGGCCCCCAAAAGGTTTCCAGATGCCCTCAGTTTGACGTGTACGTAATGCCACTGTGGTTCAAAGCGCCAAGTTCAACCTGTTATTTATTCAAATAATTAATTACTCTTGTATCCATCTAGCAGTTTGTCATGACACATTAATGACTTGATAGACTTCTATGAACTAGTGAACACAGAACAGCAGAGCGTTTTTATCGTCATTTAATTTTAAAACGATCCTGTGTGAAATTATCTAGTCGTGAGTGATGGGAGCATAAAGAACAGACTCAGCAAAGCTCCTTTTGGATCACTGCTTTATTAATGGCAATGTCAGGGAAATGAATAATGCTAACATTGTCATATTTAGCTCCTGGGGATAGATGAATGGCTGCTCCGGTGTTTGAAGGTTCAGTTTGCACACTGCAATGAGCTCTAATCCTTCACACCAGGAGTGTGGGCTATGCAGGAGATCAAAGCCTTTACACACCTAACGGCCCACAGCAATGGCAGCCGCTTCCACATTCAAATCCTCACCATCTAATTTTATAGCTTTTGATTTCGATTATTATTATTTTTGCATGGTCTTTTACACTTGGAATTTTCCACCACTGCTATAAAATACCCTTACAAAAACATTTCGCTTTATTGCTTTGAACATTAAACATTATTAATCCAATAGAAAAAACATTAAAGATATTGCTGTCACCTTCAAATGTTAAATGATATTAGGGGCTGGAAAATGCTGGGTTAGTGGAAAAGATGTTCTCTCAGTCTCTTTCTTGTCTGGAGATAATAGTGCAGTGCTGATAATAAAATAATATTTCTGCATGGCTCACAGCGATAACATCTGCTTAAAAGCAACTTCCTCTTCAGCTATTCTTTTGCTAGTGAAAATTGTTTCTCAATTGTTTTAATTACAAACTTGGGAATCTATGCAAACCATTTCAAGCTAGTAGGATTCAGATGCAACACACAACAATCCTGAAGAGCCCAATTACCAGAAGTCTGAGCAAAATGCTGAAAATCTACTCAGAACTGAAAAGCTCATGCCACTGCAGGGCACTAATGAAACAGTGGCAAGACAACCACCAATGCATTATCTTCCCTGTTTTCTTTTTTCTCATGTGGAGAAAAGACCACTACTAATGTCTTCTTCTTATGCTTCATCAGAAGCAGAGCAGAAAGGACTCTGGATTTTGAAAGGCTATGGTAATGAGGTGTAAGGTCTGGCAAGTCCTACTAAACTAAAAAGTCTAGGTCCATGCATGCTTAGCAGTCTACCATGTCTTGTCAACCAAGGGGAAGCTCAAGTATAAGGAGGTCATTGATCAAATGTTTGAAAGCTATAGCAAATTACAGCGCCATTAACTAGAGTGGTGTTATCTGGACTGATGCTGATGGATGATGAAATTGTAGGTACATGGACAAACCATTTGAGCAAGATTTAAAGAAATATAAATAACTACAATTAGATTCTTCTTTCATTAATTATCCATTCTTTTTATCAAATAATCTAACTCTAGCTATATGTCTTTTACAATCTTGAGAACACAACTTAGCCTGAACCTTTCTTAGACTAGCATCTCTATCTTTATCCTTTAGGATTAAAGACTTACCTATGATGGCCTTCATCTAAACATGAGAAATTCAATTCAATTCAACTTAACATACATCTTTGGGGAAATCAGGAAAGACATGAAAGAGTGGGGGAATTGATAATTATGTACAGAAAAATATGATGACCTATGAAAGCCATATGGTGGTTCTCTTAGCCACACAAAAGTTAGAATACCTCAGGACGTATGTAGACAGTTTATGTTAAGAAGAATAAAAGAGGTTATAATAACAACAACTCCTCACATTTACAATGCACTTTAAAGTATACAGTGCCCTTTGCTCACACAGCCCTATGATACGGGTAATACAATTTTCATTTTGTGAATGAAAAAACAAACAAGTGAAGTTCAGAATGATCAGATTTGCTCTGGATCATAGGACTAGTAAATGGCAGAGCCATATTGGAGCCCAGATCTTTTGATTACATTCAGCACTATTTCTCTCACACCAAGCTAGCTCTCTTGTACAGGGTTTTCCAGAGTCCAGTCTTATCTAAGAAATGTAGACAGGAAGGTTGAATGCCAGGGAAGGTTTAAGAGATGATGAAGGCTTGCTCTCTGGAAAAGGAAGAGTATGTGTGGGAACACATAAAGAAAGAAAACGTAAAACATACCTTGTTTTAATAGTGAATAGGAATTGTAGAATACATATCTACATGTAAAACTACAAGGAAGCAGATTTAATCCCAAAGCATGAAAAAAAATCTTCCTAACCATAAGAGCTATCAAAAAGTAAAGCAGGTTACTTTAAGGAGTAGTAAATTTTCAATGATAGGATCATAGACTGAACATGAAGGGATCTTAGAGGTTTTGAGTCTAACACTCTTATTTTACAAACGAGGAAAATAAGGCCCATTGAGGTTAAGTGACTTGTCCAAGGTTACGCTATGAGTAAGTGTCATATGAATCCAGGTATTCCTGACTCCAAGGTGAATACTCTATACGCTACAATATGTTGCCTTTCTTTGCTGTTTCTGGAGCTCTTCAGGTATAGACTGAATGATTGGTCAGAAAGATAACAGAGAAGATTCCTGCCCAAGTAAGGGTCAGACTGGGTGAAATCAGAAGTTCCTTCCAGTTGAGAGAGAGACAGAGAGAGAGAGAGAGAGAGAGAGAGAGAGAGAGAGAGAGAGACAGAGAGACAGAGAGACAGAGAGACAGAGAGTATGTGTGTGTGTGTGCACGTGTGTATGTGTGTGTGTGTATGTGAGTGAGAGAGAACTAACATAACCACGACTGCTGCTTTACCTTACAATTAAATCACTTTTTTACAGACATTGTCTTATTTGTACCTCACCGTGGTAAAATCTGGCAGCTGAGGAAACTATGGCTTAGAGAATTTCCCTGATTCATCTGCAGTCACGTGGCAACTTAGTGGCAGAGAGGGCAGAGGTGAAGAATACTGGGGAAGCAAAAACCAAAGAAGGCATCATGTAACTACTGAAATCTTACAAAAGAGGGCTTGGACAAAGCAGCAATATTAGTTACTTCAATATGTCAAGGAGCAATAATTTCACCCCGTGGGTAATTCCCTACACTAATACCAACTTAAACCTCTACATTTTAGCAGATGATCTTCATAAGTTTCTACAGCCAAAAATATTTGTCTCCTGAAAGCCACCTTTCTGGCAGTTGGACTCTCAGGAGCTCAAAGACAAATAAGGGTTTGTCACGTAAGGGGTTCCCAACTTGGAAGGACCAGCTATAGCTTATACTCAACTGGTACAGCCTTTGAAACTCCAGAGTCAATTCCATTTACATTGGAAAATCAGAGGAGCACTCAAGTAATAGTTTGTAGTAACAGGCATCAGTCACGGATAAAGTAAGCTGTAAAGAAAGATAGATTTTCTCAACTGAAAATTAAATTGGATTTACTCTGAAATCTGAAAAAGGTTTTCCAGAATATCTAATTTTCAAACTTTAGATAGGAATGAAGCAGCTTATTCCACAGCAATTCAATCAATGTTTTACCCATATTTCAAATCTAAAACTACTTCAAAAGATAAAGAACAGTATTAGTAAATTAGGTCTTCACCTTTTAGATTTTAACAAAAAAGAAGTTGCATTTTTGCAACTAAAGGACAATTTGTCCATTCATTCCTCCAGACATTTGTTGAGTGACTATTTTCAAAATTAGGTGCCTTCTGTTTAAGTGTGTGTGCTAAGAAATGAGGGCTAAAGAGATGAATTAAATATGATGCTTGTGCCAAGCAGAACTTTTCCAAAGGGTTTTCTGAAGTTCCTTCAAAAGAAATAGTACCAAAAAGTATTAAGGGTAAAAATTAGGGTATGTTTTTTTTTCTTGACTTGCTGAAATCTTGATTCCATTTTCAAGGTGTTGTTCATTTAATCTTGAAAAGTTAGAATGTTTAGAGGTTGACAGTCGCAAATATTATGACTAGTATTTTTTTAAAATAAAAATCCTTATGACATTAGTGTTGGAGCATTTTTATTTTGCTTTTTTTTGTTGTTGTTGTTCTGAAGGTTCTGTGGATTGTGGAGAAGCAAAAACTGAGGAGGGCCGTATTCCTGTGAACATCATACCAGCGTGTGGTGCTCAAGGAAATTTGTCAAAGGCAATTCTAAAGTCTTGAACTTATCATTGCAATACTAGGCACTTGAGCTATAAAAGTTTCCTTCTCCACCCCCAAATTTATTTCACTTATTCCAAGTAGGATCTAATACTGAGATACAGAATGCACTCAGAAACTAAAATCTTATGCTTAAATAGGGTATTGGTCTGTTCAGTGAACTGTAACCTAGAGACCAATTTCCCTCTAGATAGACTGCCATCACAGCTGCATTTAGAGTACAGCTTGAGGGTGTGTGTTTGTGTTTGTGTGTGTGTGTGTCTGTCTGTGTGTGTGTGTCTGTGTGTGTGTGTGTGTGTGTGTGTTCACCTCCCACTATTCCCCATTACATGGAAGAGACCGTAAACTTAGGTTCAACCCTCTCATTTTCCACAGGAGGAAACTCATGCCCAGACACACAAAGCAATTTGCTCAAGGCCTCAGAGTTACTTCATTACCTGCTATTCACGCATTCAGGTCTTCTGACTCCCACTCAAGTGCTCTGACAGGGGGCAAATAATACTGTTTAAAGCTGGATATAATCTCTATTTCATGGTATGAGGCAGTTTCAACCTCTCAAAGAAGACAAAAACAAAAGGGACCAACAATTTTATCTTCTCAAAGGCATAGCTCTTAAATGTCTAAGACATAACATAAAACCCCCCAAACACCAACGAGAGGGGTCTCAGAGGCAATCTAGTCTAGCTCCAAAACGAGTGAGAATCCTACAGACAACATTCCTGAAACACACTCATTCAGCCCTCACTTCAACACCTCCAGGGATGGCAACCTCTCACTATTTGCCGAAGAAGTCAATACTACCTTCAAATAGCTTTCATTTTTTGAGTCATTTTGCCTCCATACTCATTTCCTTCCTCCAGAGTTGCTCAGTTTTGCCCACGTCCTTCCCAAAAATGTGGTGCCCATAAATGAGCCTAACTGAAATCACTGATGGGTCAGAATGTAGCACATGTGCTAAACACTTGAATTTCCAAGGGGGAAAGAGCCCTTTCTTTAAAAAAAAAAAACTTTGAAGTTTAAAAATAAAAGTAGAAAAGCTGTTGCCCAACTTGACATTGCTAGAGCACTCAGGAGGAAGTGTGACTAGTTGAGAAGCAGGTGGGGGACAGCAGTGGGAGGAGGAGGGGGGTATTGGCAACAGCATCGGACCTGGAGTCTGAGCAATGCAATGAGAGTCCCTAATGCTCTGGCAAAATAATCTCTTGAGCAAGTTGTAAAATGGGGATAATACCCCTTGTACTACTAGGCTTTTAAACTGATATACTGACTGTCTGAGAGAATATACAACATTCTTTGCTGGTTCCCCACAATCTCATCCTGTACCTTCCTTCCCTTATGTCCTCTCTGATCCTCTCCTTTCCTGTCCTGTTCTCTCTTGTCCTGTCCTGTCCTGTCCTCTCCACAATTATTCAGTGTATGGCTTCCTTCTTACTGTGCTTTTTATTATCATGGTCACTGTGTGTATTGTTCACTTGATCTGACATACAAGCATTCCCATATTTCTCTATATTCTTAATATTGTTTCTTGATGAACACTGTTCAATTACATTCATGAAGTTTTGCCATTCAATAAGAGATAAATACCCAATTTGTTTCTAGGTTGTTGATACCATAAAAAGTATTGCTACAAATATCTTGGTATACATGAAGCAACCTCTTTATAGACGAAGGAGTTTAAGTCTAATTAAGGGCACCAGGTGGCTTGCTTGACAATCACAAAAATATTTAGCAACATGTCAGGATTTGAACAGAGGTCTTCTGATATTAAATCCAATGTTCTTTTTTTAACCATTCCAGAGTGTTTAATTGGGGGAGGGACGCTAGGAGATGAGGTATGTTTAATTTGAATTAAGGAAGACTTAGAGAGGTCATAATCATTGTCTTCAAGTACTTGAAAGGCTATCATATGGAAAAGGGTTTAGCATTGTTCTTTAGACTTATAAAGTAGAACTACGAGTTATAGAGGCAAGGGACTGGGGGGGGCAGGATGGGGGTTCGGGAAAGAATTGCTGTGAGGCAATAAGGACAAATTTCTAAGATCAAAGTTATCTAGAAATGGAATGGGTCTCACAGAAGGCAGTGAGTTGTACATCCCTAGAAGACTTCAAATGCAGTAACAGCTAATACTTGCTATTATGATAGCTAGTGTGGATGTAGCACTTTGAGGTTTGCAAAGCACTTTATACATCTAATTTTATTCTCACAACAACCGTGGGAGTTAGGTACTATAATTATCCTAATTTTCAGATGAGAAAATTGAGGAAGACAGAGGTTAAGTGACTTGCCCAGAGTCATTCTGTAGGATTTGGACTCAGGTCTTCCTGCCTACAGGTCCTGTGCTCTTTCTTATCCACTGTACCACCTAGCTGACTGGCCAGAATATCACTTGTCAGAGATGTTGTAGGGGGATTCCTCTTCAGATATAAACTGCGCATGAAGACCTCCTAAAGTCTTTCCAACTCTGAGATTCTATAAATAAAAAATATTGCTTCCAAGAAATAGAGTGAAGGTTCTGAACCTCAGATTCCCCTACTCCTAATTTATATGTGAGTTGCATGTCTGTGTATTAAGGACTGACTGTAATGGAAATTTACCTATATAACTTTTACAAAGTAAATAAGACTGAGGGATGAAACAGCATGACTTTCATAACAGCCAAACCATTCTTGGGCTTTCAATCACCCTATCTGCATGAAATTTACACAAAGTCTATACAAACAGATATATGATAAATTAGCCTGCTAATCCTCCTGCCCTAATCTGCTATTTATATTCAGCAGGACTTTTTATTACATACCTGCATCCAGAGGCTAAAGATATTGGGGCATCTTTAAAAATAAATCAGAAAGACAAACAAATTCTTCTTTACTATAACTGTTCTGAAGCCTTTTTCTTTCCCATGTACTAACTAGAGAGAAACCCTTCTGTACACCTACCAGGTCACCAAGCTAATCACCAAGACTTCAGCCTCCAAACCACCCACCACTGCATTCATTTAACTCACATGGTTGACTGTGGTCTAGTGTGATGGGGTCATGCATATAAGGATTTAGGTAGCCACAAAGTGACATGGGGAAAATAAAAGTGTATTACTACCTCTGTCATAGGCTGCTGGGAGGAAAACATTTTGTAAACCTTAAAATTCTGTAAAAACAGGTATCCTCATCAGCAATTCCACCAAAATCATCACTTCAAACTACAAGGGGAATGGCACTATTTTAAAGTATCTAAGCCAGGGGCAAGTATTTCTCAAGCACATGTTGTGTATCAAAGGAAAGAGAAGAAGCTGGTCATAACACACACACACACACACACACACACACACACACAAAACCCTCTTTTACTCTCATTGCCCAACTGTGAAGTGATTTTACAAAAAGACAACACAAATGAAATACATTGGTATGTCTGCCTTTCCAAACACAGGAGTGTGGAGTATGGAAAAAGCACTCGACAACGTCAGGAGAGCAGGATTCAATTCTGGTTCAGATATTTACGAACTCTGAAATCCTGGAAAAATCATTCCTCTGAGCCCCAGCTTTCTTATCTATAAAAAAGGGAAGATAATATGTCTCATTCATCTCTCTCATTATAAGGAAAATGCTGCAAAAACCTGAAATTCTATAGAAATGGAAGTGATTTCAGAAGTAATTTTGCTAGTAGTAGTAGTTATATAATATTTCTACCCCTGGATGCTGTCCACTATGCCACATCACTTCCTGTTTCTGGTGAGCTACATTGTCCTACACTCTGGGACTGAGTACATGTGTAAGGAAACTAGTGAGACATAAACAGGGCAAAGTGACTCCCACTTAAAACACCAAACCCAATCAAACTCTTCAGGGTACATGGACTGGGAGGGAATTACCAACAATACATGGAATCACTCTCAAGTCACATTCCTACATCTACTGCCTGAAAAGAGTCACATATATATTTAGTAGTATTCAATTCAAACCAAAAAACACTTGTTAAGCACTTAAGCTATGGCCTTCTGGGAAAGAACAAACATGAATAAGATGGAATTTACAATCTGGAGTTCAAGTCAGAAGATCTGGGTTCAGACCCCAGGTACTGCTTTTAATAGCAGCATAATTATAGACAAGTAGTCTAATTTCTCTCTCAATTTCCTCATCTTTAATGTAGATAAAAATTCCTCAACAGACTATCTAGCAGGGAGGTAGTGAGGGAAATACTGTAAAAATCTGCAATTCTATCACAAGTAATCACAACACGAGACAAAATGATAAGCACATAAGAAAGATGCAAAGTGTTATGCAAGGTCCAAGGCGGAAAAGTGAACTTCTGACTGGGGTCTTGGTAGAGAGAGGGAAGGTGGGAATCAGTGAAAGTCCCTCAGAAGAAGCAACTGAGTTTGGTCTTAAAAGATACATAAGAATTTCAAGTGGTGAAGATTGAGGGGATGAATAAAGGCACAAAGGAAAAAGCATGGGACTGGTGAATTTCCATTCAATCTACTGCAGTAAACCTTGGGTCACACACCATGCTACATGATGGGAACACAAAGATGAAAACACTACAGTCCATTCTCATAGGAGCTGATATTCTACTAGGTCAGAGATAGGTACCTAGGGCCTCAAGGCCACATGCAGCCCTCTCTAGGTCCTCAAGGGCAGCCTTTTGACTAAATTCAAACTTCACAGAACAAATCCCTTTAAAAAAAGAATTTGTTCTATAAAATGTGGACTCAGTCAAAAGGCTGCACCCAAGGACCTAGAAGGCCATAAGTGGCCTCAGAGCCACAGGTTCCCCACTCCTGTACTAGGTGATACAACCTGTGTATGAAGAAACAAATACAACATAATCTGAGGAGCAAAATAATGTTAATATTAGGAAAATCATCAAGAAATTTTGAAATCCTACCCATCCTTCAAGACTCAGCTCAAACGCAATGTCTTCTATGAAGTCTTCCCTGAGGCCTCAATACCCCCAGTAAAAAAAAAAAAATCACCTTTCTTTCCCCACCCTAGTTTCACTTATTTCTTTGCACTTTTCCTATATTTATGATATCCTATCTTGTATCACAGTTAGTTTTGTAACTTCAAGTTGAGTCTTGAAGGAAGCTAGATCTTAAGAGACAGAGGCAAGGACAGAGTGCTTTCTAGGGCTAGGTTATAGCATATATAAAGGAACAGTTACTAGGTGGAACACTAAGTGTAGGAAACAGATGGTAGGCCAATTTGGATAAAATGTAGAAGGTAGGGAGAGAAATAATATGAAATAAGTCTGGAAAAGTAGGTGGGAAGAGATCGTGGAAGACCTTAAGTGCCGTATGAGGAGTGTGTATTTTATCCTAGCTTGGGAGCCACCGGAGAGTTCTGAGAAGGGGAGTGACATGGTACAAAGTTTATTTTAGCAAGATGAATTTGGCAATTTTATGGGAGATGGATTAGAGATGGGAAATAACAGAAAGAGAGAGACCGATTAGCAAATCAGCACAGATAAGAGGAGATGAGAGGACAAGCTACTGAGGTGACTACCTCAATGGAGAGACTGAGGAGGCGGAATAAACACAACATGGCAACTGACTGAATATGGGCAGGGGAAAATGATGAAGGAAAAGAATCACGGATAACTCCAAGGTTGTGATCCTGGTGAACAGACAAATCATGGTAGCCTCAAGAGAAATAGGAAAATGGAGAAGAGGAGTAGATTTGGGGGGTAGTTTTGATCCCTGTTTGAGAAGCCAATGGGATATCCAGGTGGAGATGGCAGGAATATGTGCAGTGTTAACAACTGGCTCCACAGGAACCGAAGAAATGACCAAGAGTGTAGAGAAAGGAACTCAGGACAAGGTACTGGTACACTCCTACTTAGTGGATGGGAGATGGATGAAGATGAGCAAAGGAGACTGAGGAATGGTAAGATAGGTAGGAAAACACCAGGAAAAAGCAATGTCATATCAACCAAGGGAAGAATGGATGTCCAAGAGGATGGGGTGATTGATAGTGTCAAAAGTGGCAGAGAAGTAGAATGCGAACTGAGGAAAGATCACCAGATTTGATAGTTAAGAGATTGATGGAACTGTCAGGGAGTGGTTTGAGTCAAGTGGTGGGGAACAGATCCAGCCTTCAAGGAGCTGAGAAGTGGTAAGTGAGGAAAAGAAGACAACTATTCCACAGGTGAGTCTTTCTAGGACTCTGGCTATGGAAAGGATAAGAGGTAAAGGAGAAACCAGAACCAAATAATCCAGTTTGGTTGGAGCATAAAGTACCTGGAGTGGAATATGAAATAAGGCTGGAAAGGTACCATTCTGAGAGGATGTTAGACACCAAGTGAAGGAAAGTCAGGACCATTATTCAGTGTGCCGCAGAGATTTTAAGCAGAAATGTGGTGATCAGATTTATACATGACGTCCGCTGAATTAGATGTTTTCAAAATCCATAGTCTATATATGCATACGTGTGTGTGTATATATATATGTATGTATATATAGACACTGACTGTAAACTCCTTGGGTTCCAGGGCCATGTCTCTTGATCTATACCACAATCCCATGACTCCTAATAATAATACTTTTTGGAAGAGATGAGCCTGTGATTTCACTGGTTTAAGAGAACTCTTGGTGAGGAACTCTCTTTTCCAATGCAGATGGGCATCTTCTCTGCAACTTAAAGTCTTTAGAAAGTTGCTGAGGGATACTAAGAGATTAAGTGATTTGCCAAGAGATTCACAGGCAGAGGCATCCAAGGTAGGACCTGAATAAGGGCCTTTCTGGGTCTAAGTCCAGCTTTCCATCCACGATGCCACTCTGCCTTTCATCAGTAATGATGAATTAATACTAGCTTGGATTTATACAGTGCTTTAAGCTTGAAGAGTGTTTTCATAGTCATTATTTCATTTTATCCTGACAATAACTGTGAGGTCACTAACGTAGGCATTGTTAGTCTTATTTCATGAGGTCTCGGAGAGGCTCGGTGTTATGATGAAGGTTACAGAACTGGTATTCGTATCAAAGTCTGGAGCTCACACGTCCAGTTCCCTTTTCACTCTAGCAGGTTCCTGGGCCATGTCCCATGTTGGCACTCAATAAATGCTGGATAAACTGAAAACAATGCTTCCTGTTTCCTTTTTTCTAGAAAGAAAATTCCCCAAACACTAGAAATGACCAATGTTTACTGTGGCATCTATCCGTATCTGGTTCAACTCCCTTCCAAAAACAGCTTCATGTAAAGAATTCCTCTGATTGGGGAGGTGGGAAGGGTGAAGGGAGAAGGGAGGGAGTTAGTCCCTAATCCAATAGACTGCCATGACATGACAAATAAGCCATAGGCTGACAGTGTCTCCAAGACATATTGTAGTTTGCTTAGTCGTTTGGGCTTGCCATCTGTGCCATTCCAACAGGGGCTGTCTGCCCAGGCTGCTCAGAGAGCATTAGAGAAAGTCCACCAGTCCCTGGATGGTTCTGTAGGCTCAGCCAGTCATTAGTCAAGCTGCCTAATGAGAGGAAATGGAATTTGCCCCCCACCTCACCAGGAGCCCTTTCCCAGGGCCAAGGGCCTTTGCTCCACACAATGGGAGCAGATGACAGGTAACAGGCACGCACAGCTTTAGTCTAATGATCCTTTGCACCATATCCAGCTTGCAACACTAAGGCAGACCTGCACAAGAATTCAGCAGTTAGGGGAGAGCAGAGAATGATGCGACCTTGGGGGAGGAGAGCGAGTGATGGAGAGGACAAGAATGAGGCAGTTAACCTACTAAGTAGTCAAGAATATTTAGGTGAAGGGCCAGTGAGCCAAAGTGAAATAACCTTTAACAATACAGAAATTTTTATTTCTTTTCTATTCATTCATTTGTTCATTCAGCAAACATTTGTAAAGTCCAAAGCCCTTTGCATTGCACCTCTCAAAAGCATTTCACATGTCCTTCAGTCTACCATGGTTATCTGCATATGTGTTGCATCCCTCCTTCTGGATGAGGAACTCTATGAAGATAGGAACTACATCTAAAGGATGCTGCATGGTCCAATGGAAAGAGCATTTGTTCTGCAAGTGCTACTTTTGATATTTACTACTTATGTGACCTTGGCCTAGTCCCTTACTCTTCCTGGAGGTCAGTTTCCTTATCTGTAAGATAAGAGAGTTGAAGTAGATGATCTCCGAGGTCCTGACAAGTTATGGTCCTCTCAATCTAAACTTTGGATCTCCCTCAGCAAAGTGCCTTGGATACAAAAGACACTGAAATATTTGTCAAGTAACTGAAAAAATAAATTTTCACTAAACGAAACACACTGAGCTAAGTGCAGGGGTTGGGGGGGAAGAGTGTGTGTGTGTGTGTGTGTGTGTGTGTGTGAGACAGAGAATAAATACAAGTATAGTTATATCCTCATAGAGTGAGTTGAACCAATGACAATTCTCAATAAACTGAGCGATGATGACTATGACGAACCTCAAACACACACACTTTTGTATAACATATACATAATATATAATACATATTTGCATAGTTTGTTATATCCTATTAATATTTATATAGCACTGTTAGGCACTATGCTGTGTTTTACGATCATCTCACTGCATTCTCACAACAATGGGAAGTAGATGCTATCACTATGTCCATTTTACAGAAGAGAAAACTGGGACAAACAAAAGTTAAGCGACTTCCTCAGAGGGGTTACACAGCCAGTAAGTGTCTGAGGCTGCATTTGAACTCTCGTTTTCTTGACTCTAGGCCCAAGACACCACTCTGCCACCTAGTGGCCTACCAACATATATATACATATGAAAGTTTACAATTTCCAAAGCACTTTTATATTTATTATCTCAATGGATCTTTACATCTGCCTTTTGAAGTAGGGCATAAGCATTATTCCACTTATTTTTTATGAAAGAGGCAACTAAGGAAGAGAATGGGGAAATAAGTGGCCCCAGGTCACAGAGCTATTGTGACAGAACTGTAATTTCAACTGGGGTCTTCTGATCCTAGGCCCCAGGCTCTTTCCAAGGCACTCATAGTTGATACTCAGTACATCACAACCAAATACCCATGTAATATTGTGAAGCCCCATCATAAAACAGCTACTCTAACAGAAGCAGCATGCTGTAATATAAATAATACAGGACTCTGGCCCTGAAACTTCCCTGTTGCATGACCTTGGACAAATCTCTGGACCCAAGTGTGCTCATTTACAAAGTCAGAGCAACAATCCTGGTACAGCATACTTTTTGGAGCATCGTAAGGAAAAGTGCTTTGTAAACCTGAAAGAGCTATGGAGATGATGAAGTTTTGTTTTTGACACCTCTGACCTCTGACAGTAGTTCACAGACTTGCTCCCACCCAGCAGGGTGAGGTGGTGGATAGCACACTGACTTGCAATCCAGAAAAAATTGACTCCTGGGTTCTGACATTAACTTTGTTCTGTGAGAGCAACTCATTTAACCTCTGGGCCATGAGATGAACTAGATTTTTGAAGGCTGCTATTCTTAACGTGGGGTCCATGAACTTGTTTTTAAAAAAATATCCTGATAACTATTCCCAATATAATTGGTTTCTTTGGTAACCCTATGTATTTTATTTTATGCATTGAAAAATATTATTCTGAGAAGAGGAAACTTACCCCCAAAACATGGTAACCTCTGCGTTAAGAACTTTTCTACCATTAAAAGATCTACAGTTCTATAATTCTGGCTTCAATCCTGCCTCTGTTACTCATCATATTTGTGACTTTGGGCAAGTCACTTAATCATCTTGGCTTCTATTTCTTTCTCCATCAAATAAGGGAGGGGGGGAAGGGTACAAAGGGGGTTGGAAAAGATTGTCTCTAAATCCTGTGAAGCCTATGGTGTTAGCTGTTTGCCACACTGTGATAATGTTATTTCTTAAAGGGCTGAATTCAATTAACTGGAGTACGCATTTGGTTGCCACATTTAAAATTTTAATTTTAAAAATTCAAGTAAAATATGGTTATAAGTCACAGCCTACAGCTATATAAACTCTTGGTACAAGTATCTGGGGCACATGGAAAGGCTTCCAATAAGCATTTCACACAAAGTTTAGGCACCAGACTCTTGAAGTAATTATTTTTTAATAAGTCTAAAGTCTCCCTTCCATGACAAACTTCAAAGGTCCAATGTTCTGCTAGCCAGCGTCTACAACTGACTGGGCAGTCATTTGGTAAAGAAAGAATAAATGGGGCTGGACTTTGGGAAAGGAATGGAGCCCTGGAATCTACTTATTGGCAATGATGTGACCTTGAGTAAGTTGCTTACGCTCTATGGGCCTCAGTTTCCTCATCTGTAAAATAAGAGTATTAGACAAGATGGTCTCTAAAGTCTGCCAACCTATGATTCTCTAATAATAGTCTCTGAAAGCAGCATGGCATAGCAGGCACAGGGCTTTTCCTCATTGTGAAGAAGACTTTGTCAAGGCCTCAGACACATTCTGGTTATGGGATCTTGGACAAATGCCCCCTGGAAGTCTGTGAAACTGTAAATTTCAGAGAATGTGTAGATCTGCTCTCATAGGAGAAATTCCTCACTTGGAACTTCCTACCCTATGAAATCATTGTTCTGAAAAAATCCAATAATAATTTAGATTTCTACTGTAAAATATGAGGTAGCTGTGGCAGAAAGAATGCTGGTTTGGGATTAAGGAGATCACAATTTGAGATCCAGCTGCTTTCTGCCCTTGTGAAGTCAGGCAGATCAGCAAGCTGAACCTCAATTCCCTTATCTATAAAATGGGGGAAGAGGGTCAGATCAGGTTTCTTCTAGTGTATTTTACAAATCTAAAATTCTTCAGAACTCTATGAAATGGGTAATGCAAGTATTAGTACCTCTATTGTACTGATAAGGCATGTAAAGATCAGAGGAGCGAAGGGAGTTTTAAGTGTTGCCAGGACTTCAGCTCAGGTCCTCTGACTTTAAAACCAGAGATCAGAAGAGGGCTCATTTCCATAACCTTCCCTGCCATAGGGCTGGAGATCCACTTTATGCCAATTACTCAGGGGAATAGAATGATAGTGGACATTTACATAGTGCTTAAAGGGGTACAAAATACTCATTATACATCATGATTCTATTATCTATTTGTGCCTCACAACGGTCTAGGAAATAGGTGCTACAGCTGGTCTGTAAATTGAGTTTAAATTTGCTCCTGGTATAATGGCAAGGGCATTGGCTCTGTAGAAGGAAGACGTGGATTCAAATTCTGACTCGGACACTTACTGCCTGGATGACCTTGTGAATGTCACCTAAATTGCCTTTGTTCTCAGTTTTCCCATTTGCAAAATTTCACAACCTAGTTGATTCATTAAAACCAAGCCCCATCATTAAGATGCACAAACTTGTCATTTGGCCCTTTTCTGATGTCATTCTGTGGAACTATCTCCTATAATACAATTTTGCCTAACATCATGTTTTTGCTGAAACCAGTTAATATAATGTGACAGATCTCTAGCCAGCTGGAGTTCATTGAGGTGATGATTCATTTGAGTTTGGAATTTAGTTTCACATTTCACCATGATTATAGAATTAACTTACTCAATTTCCAGGACCCATGATTTTATACATGTGAATGCTTCTTTCATCCATTCTGATTCTGGTCTCTTTAAGAGTTTTATGGGTTATATTGGAGCCCTTCCCACCACCACCTCCCCCAACAGAAATCATGCCTAGGTGGTCAATATGCATTGATGAACCTTTCCGTGTTCAACTAGGCTGATCCTTGGATGACAGACAGTTAATGGTGGGGATCAGCCTCAAAACCTTTCTAGCTAGGTGGAACGTAAAAGGGCTTGTGTTCCACTATTACAGCATTTGAGAACTGAGTTATTTCCATTCTCCAACCAGACATCAGAGCAGCACTTGGTCCCCATGACTGGGATACACTTTCTCCTCAGCTTTCCCCTTTTAATCCTAGCTTCATTCAAGGCTCAACTCATGGGCCACTTCCTAGGGGAAGCTTGTTTTAATTCCTTTATTTGCTAGTGTTTCCTCCAGATTATTTTGTATTTATCATCTGCTAAATGTTATATTCCTCCAGTAGAATGTAAGTACCTTGAGAAGAGGGACTATTTTCAGTTTTGCCTTTCTATCCTTGACGCTTATGTACAGAAGGTATCAGATAAGTGCTTATTGAATTAAATTGAAAGTCAGTGGTTGAAGTTAACTACTACCAGCCCCTTACTTCAAGATACATGATTTTACTGGTGTGGCTACTCTCATGTGATACAGATGAAAAAACTCTGAGACTTATGTAAACTAGGTAAGGCAGGGGTCTATGGATCCCAGAGGGATCTGTGGGTAGCTTTCAGGAGGTTGGTGAATTGAATGGGGAACAAACTGCATCTTTCTTTTCATTAACCTCTGACTGGAATTTAGCATTTCCTCTAATTATTTACAAATGTTATTCTGGGAAGGGGTCCCTAGGCTTCATCTGACTGCCAAAGGGATCCACGACACAAAAATGTTCTGGTGTCAAGTTTTATCACCTACTCTCTTTCCACATTTGGGGAGGCTAATCCTGGACCACAGACATACCACTCAACCCCTGCTTGGCCCCCTCCATGGCCAAACTGTCTTTCAAACCTTCCAACTTGATAGGAACAGCCAGCGCTTGTCCTCTGTGGGCACAGCTCTGGGCAAACCCAGGGTCACCTCCACACCACAAGGAGGAAGCAGCTAACTATTCTAAGTTGTACAATGACAAGCTTTTTTTCTCATCTTCTTTAATTTCTAAGGTCACCTTTGAACTTGAAATAAATTATTTCAAAATTTACAAAATAGCTTGCTGATTTCTCCCCCTCCAATTCCTCTCATTAGAGCCACAGCAAATGTGCTTAGAAAAAGGAAAGCTGCCTCTCGGGCTTTGAATGTCTTTACCTGCTTGTGGATGTGTGACTGATTCACACACAAAGGTGTAAATTAGACCTGATAGAAAGATTCAGATGCTGCAGTTTACCAGGAACTTTCTCTGTAGCCACAGATGTGTCAGGACCTTGGAAATACCCATTCCCTTACTGTGTCTAACAACAACAACAATCCTTTGGGGGGGGGGGGTCTCATTTCACAGTGGTCAAGTAGAGGTAGGACCTGAGTACAGCCATGACCCTGGGACTGTATGAAAACTAGGCATACACACACACACACACACAAACACACACACACACTTAATGAGCATTTATACCATGCTTGGCTAGGTATTGGGCAAAGTAAAGGAAGTACTTTGAAAGAAATAAATCGAAGAGTTGAGATTTGAACTCAGATCCTTGACTCTTAATCTAGCCATCATCCCACCATATCAAGCCACTAATAATTATCAATAAAAAGTTTAAAGTCCTTTGTATGTTAAGTGTTCTGGCTCCATTAATAGGCCACATGTTTCTCTCAGGTAAACTGCATTTGCATATGCAAATTGCCTCTAAATACCCTGAACCATTAATGTGATCACTAATTACATAATAATAGTCACCGATTTTCACACAGATCAAACTTACAGTTTTGTAGCTATTAGGGAAATTGTGCTTTGTAATTAAGATAATCCTCATTTCCAGATGCTAATTAACTATATAATAATTAGTCTCATTCGCTGATGCAAATTAAGGATTTTCATCCTTATTGGTAAAGGAGTTGCCTCTTATCACTTAAGGCAAAGATAGCCCCAGAAATCTTGTCTAGAAATACTTTTCTCCCTTTAAAGGTTAAAAGGTAAATCCATTTTTATCAGTCTCATTTGTGAATGCAAATTAGGTCTGATTAATCAACTCAAAGATAAATGTGCTAGTCTTATTACAGGACAGCATGTATGGTCTCCTCCGTTCATCTTGTTTCTCCTACCTTTACCTCGACACAGATAAACAGAGTTCACAGAAAAACCACCATCTTTCAACATGGCGCAATTTATCTCTACTCAAATGAAAATGTTGAGATGCTTGGTTTTTTTTTTTCTCCTTACAATATCTTTTTTTGTTTAGCCTTCAAAGTAGCATGGAGGGATCTTAAAATAACAGTGCCTTAATTATGCGAAAAGATGTGGCTGAGCTGTTACTGGGCAAGAGACAGAGAATGTTTGTGTGTATGCATGTGTGTGCGTGTGTGTGTGTGTGTGTGTGTGTGTGTGTGTGTAAAATATGGACAAAAAACGGAAAACCATCTTTGCTTGGATTATTAAGTTTTCTGTGCTCCAAACAGAATGTAAACTGGCACCTCGCACAGTGACTAATGAGGGCTGCCCGTGCAGTAACAGAAGGAGCTGACAGCCAGCAAGGCCTCGTTGGCAGGCTCCAACTTGGGCCGGGGCGCATTCATCATCCACTAAACCAATCCACCAATTCTGCACCACCATTTGTCATTAATTATGCTAATCAGCACACCATTACTCTCTGATGACACTGGAGCTGTTGTTTGGTGGTTATAGCTTTTCAAATGCACAACTTATTGTGCATGCAAGGCCTGTGCATACATTAGCCTACAGGGAAGAAATGTCCAATTATGAAAAGAAGAAATTTGCTATTATCCTTTTATAACAAACCAATTTGGTAATTAGAAAAGTCTCTGAACTCATAAGGTTTTTTCACTCCTTTCCTAAATTTTTTTTTTTTGCTTTGCAATAATATTTTTCTGAGGGAAAAGGGAAGCTGCTGGATTTAGTGCCAGAAGACCTAACCTTTCTGGGTCTCAGTTTCTTTATCTGTAAAATGAAGGGGATAAATGAAATGATGTCCAATGCCATTTTTCAGCGTTCCATATTTCTGTGAAATGTTAGCCCCTGATGATGTTGGGATATTTTCAAGAAAAGCCTGTGTAGACAGTGTGGTCCACAAAGACATTTCAGCTGGTAGTTCCTTCCTCTCCCCATTTTGAATATGTAGGCTTATGCTGTTGTATAAATTCCAGTCGCTCTGAATTCCTGCAAGATGAAAGTATACCCATGTGACCTTTTGCCGTTCACTGATGGCAGATCTAAGCTGTTCACATAATGATGCCAGACTGTGCGCACCTTACACAGCAGATGCTTACACAAGGAACAGCAACAGTCGCCTTTAACCCCTTATGTGCCTAAAGAGAGCTTAGGCTATGGGGGGTTGTCTCAAATGACCACTTTGACAGTAGATGGGATACTTCTGAATTTCTTCAGAAGGAACACTTTTTTGCTTGGTTCTCTAGAATAAAGAGGGCCCTTTGAAAGGGACGTAAATGGGCTTACAAAGACATAGGACAGTAGGTTCAAAAGCTGGAAATGACCTTGGAATCCAATTCTCCACCCTATCCCCATTTTACAGATGAGGAAACTGAGCCCCAGGGAGGCAGAGTGACTTTGCTTAATTCAACTCAGGTAAAATAGCAGAACTAAGACTTCAAGCCAGGTCCTCTAACTACCAACCCAGAGCTCCTTCTGTTAAATAATTTTTTTTTTTTTTTGGCATCATAAGATGTTAGAGCCAGAAAGGTCCTTAGAAATCATCTAGTCAAACCCCTCAATGTTACAGATGAAGAAACTGAGGCCCAGAGAGTGTAAATGACTTGCTTGAGGTCACAAAGGTGGTAAACAGCGGGGATAGAATTCAAACCCAGGTCCACTGGTTCCAGTTCTAGTCCTGCTTCCATTGTACCTCTTTACAATAGATGCCTCTTTAAGGGGCCATATCAGGGATGCCTCTTTAAGAGCCAACATCAGAGCCTGGAAAAAAATCATGCTGTTTAATCTGATGTCTGAGTATCATCTTAATTCCGTAAGCATTTATTAAGTGTCTGCTGTGTGCCAGACTCAGTACATAGCATTGGGGATATAAAGATAAAAAAATAATCCCAAATCTCTCACTCGCCAAGAGTCTTACAAAGTAAAGGGAGTTTGGAACATAGAACTTTATGACTGGAAGACAAGTGGGATCTAACTCAGTCCAGCTCCCTCACTTTACAGAGGAAGTAACCTACAGCTAGAAAAGTGATTTGGTATGTTCATAATCACAACTAATATGAAGCTCTGGGACTCAAACCCAGGTCTTCTGAGTCTGTTGACTACCAGGTTAATACGTCTTCCACTATTTCATGCTTCCTCAACAAACAGAACGGGCATGAAACCAAGGAAGGCACCATACTGAACAGGACAAAGGCAAGGGAGGGGTAGAGACAAAGTACTCCCAGGCTTCCTGAGTGCCTCCAAGGGTGTCAGCAGGACTGATCTAGAGATCCACTGATCCCGGGGCCTCCTCCAAATCCGTCACGGATTCCAAGTTGTTGTCTTCAGCCAGAGTCTCTACCACTAGTTTTCGAAGCTTAGCCTGTATTAAGAGCTCATTAATATCATCAGAGTAAATGGGCCTATTAAAACATCTTTAAGCAATATCTGAACATAAATCTCCCTAAACTATATTTAATGACTGTACTTAAGATACATTATATGCAAGTCTTAATGAGACATTAGATAGCATTTTGAAGATTAAAATTAGAGAGTCCATATAAAGTCTGTCCACTTAATGTAGCCTTAAGCTATACTGATGAAAAGCATTACAACCAAATTATTACTGCATTAGAACAAATATTTTCTAATCATTTCTGACATACATTTTCTCTTTTACATCATTTTAATATACACAAAAATATATTTCAAGTGAACAAGATGAGGTATAAGATCTCCAAGCTTTTGAAGTACTCTGGGATTTAAATTAAATGCAGTTTTTTGGCTAGTTCTGTGTGTGTGCTAAGAGTGCTCAAGGCCATGAGTCATTTTTCTACATGTTCTGTTTAACTGAAAACCTTAATTTATCACTCTAATAAGGCCAATACATTTATCTTGCTATTAAACTTTTCAAAGAACTAGCCAGATAAATAATACAATTTAACAACAACAAAAGTTATACAGGCCATGTCTATGATAAAAGTCTCATTTTCCACAGATTAGGTTGATCAAGCGTTTCTTAAGTGCCTACTGTATACAGAATAGACCTGGGGGACATGTTCTGTTTAGATAAAACAGAGTCCCTGCACTCTTGGGGTTTAGAGTCTTGTAGGAGAATGGGTTATATAAACTCTAATGCTAACAGAAATATAAAGGTATAAGAGAGAGCAAAGGGTTGGGTTAGATAGGTTCAGGGTGTGGAAAAGTCATTATTGACTAAAAGGGAAGGGGGGTGAGGAGGTAAAAAATAGGCAAAGTTTCTTGGAAGAGTTGAGCTTAAAGTAATGTGTAAAATTAACAGGTGGAACAGAAAGGAAAAAAGTGAGTCTCTGAGGAGCTGGAGGCAGTGTGTGAGTCTCAAACTGGACCTGGGTTTCCAAGCCTCTCCCTCTGCGGGTGGTGCCTGTGGCCCATGCATGGCCATCCAGAGTTATGGCTGGATTCATCTGAAGAGGTCCTTCTCTGCCCTGTATGAAGCACAATCAGTGTTGCCAGGAGGGAGATAAAAGAATGCTTTACTCCATAAGGGATTGGGTAAACAGAGCTGTTTAAATAAACCCAAATCCTTTTCAGGTCTATTCAAATAAAAAGCAAGCACATACAATATTTGCAGAATGGAAAACATAAGTATAGTAAGGGTACATTATTCTAAATACAGAAACAAGAGGTTAGGGGTGCAAATCTATACTTGCACGTGTTTCTAGGGGCTTTTTACTCACATAAAAATTCTACTGCCCCCCTCTTCCCATGCTTCATCATGGCAAGGAGGTGACCCTAATTTTTTGAAGACTCTACTTAGTGGAGCGCAGTAAAGGCTTTGAGGACAACCTGGGAACAGATTATGTGTCTGCCATCTGAGGACAAGTCTTGCTAAGTGAGAAGAGGCCCATCACCAGAAGGCTGGCAATGAGATAACAAATTATTTTGGTTAAGTCAACTCATAAAGAACAGTCGATCAAGATGCAAAGGGTAGGTCTTGGTAGGGAAAATACGTCCCTCCTACCTTGCTGAAATCAAAGCTCTCTGGAGGTACGGGAATGAGATATAAGTGCAAACGCACGCACATACACACTCATGCATGCATGCACACACACACACAGACTGAGGCTACCAAAATCACATGATACCTGGGTGCATGTTGTTCTCTTCTGAAAACAAATCAGAGAGGATATATATAGTTAAAGCCCATAAATGCTTTTCAAACAGCTTCTGTTGTATCTGATATACTGTATAACCAGGTGATACTAAAGGAAAATATGACTCTTTCGAGTCTCTTTGCGACAACAGAACTGTCTTTTCTCTGTTCCTGCTTCTAGGGGTGGCCATTCCCACCAAAGTGAGATCAAGATCAGAGACTCACAGAACTAAAGGCTGGATGGGACCTTAAAGATTATTTCATAAAACTAGAGGGGAAGTAACTCGTTGAGGGTCATGCAGGTGTCAAGCAGCAGAGCCAGGACTCAAACCAAGGTCCAAACCCAGGGTTTTTTAAACTACATATTTCAAGGGACATTTCATTATCTGGCCTTGCAGTGATCACAATGAGTGTAAACAAATACAACACCATGGAGACAACTATTGCTTATGCCCTGATGTCTAGTGCAAAGAGTAAAGTAGAAAAAATTCTACAAAGAACTTTACAAGAGCCTATAGATTAAATTAAGATGTGTGTGCACATATACATACATATATATACACACACACATACACATAACTATATTTTTACATAGAAGTTGTGATATTTGATGCCTTCAATGCCAAGTTGCTAAGAGTCCTAAAATCACATCTTGGTCCTGGGCTGCCTAGCACTTCATATCTTGCTACCAGCTGAATTATCGACGGAGAGAATGTTATATTAAAAAGGACAAGGACAAAACCAGATTAATGTCACGCTGGGGACAAGAGCAAGCTGGATTCTGATGTGACACCAGAATAAGGTACTTCTGGATAAATTGACACTTCAGGTAATTTTAAAAAACAAATCACTATTGAAGTCTCTAAGAGAAGAGGTTTTTTTTGGGGGGGGGGATAGTATGATACAAATTAACAGCTTTTTGCTTAAGACAAAGTAGATACCTTTTATGAATGTTATTCCTTAGTTGAAGATTTTGCTCTCAAGATTATGTAAATCACAGTAAGTGAGCCAGTACCACACCTCCCTTCCTCAATAGGACACAGTCAGGCTGCATAGCTTTTTTTTTTTTAGGACAATAAAGTAACACAACCTAACCATATTTGTTATTAAAAGAGGGATCCTTCTTTAGTGTGTGAAAGCTGTAGCAACAAAGGCTATTTCCATTTGTTCCGCCCAGATATTCTCTTCCCCTCCAAAAAGAAACCATTTCGCAGTCACAATTTTGCCTTTTTAACTGCGTGAATTAGGCATTCTTCATAAATAACAGCCAAGTTTTCGCACGCGAGCTTCTTTTTATTAGGGGCACAGTAACGAACAATGAGCAATGTGTTCTATTATTCTTTGTCAAATCACAAAATGCTACATTAGAATAACTATGCCGGTCAATGGAATATAGTAGATTAAATTCAACTTCTGTGCAGAAACCACTGTAAAACAGCATGATAAGAAGGCTATAAAAAAATTTAATTTTACTCCAAACTCCATCACACACACAAAAAAAATGGTGTGAAAAGTAATTTTGCATAATCAGTACACGCCATCTGGAACAATTAACCGATTTCTATAGAACTATGAGGATCAGTCATATCTGCTTATTAAAGATCAGAAATTATACAAGTAATAAATCCTTGAAAAAACTAAGCGTACTCCCGCCTGTCAACGCTATTTTAACTTCAAATACTGAAGAACGCCTGATAAGGCTGAAAAGAAGAGATTAATATATGCAAATTACATCCAGCATTTAAAATCTCCAACAACTGTCTCCGGTTTTCTGTCCCTTATTGCTGCCTTTATGTTTTATTCATACACCGACTCACCTGTCACTTCATAAGCTATAATATTATGGGGGTATTATTAAACAGCATAAAGCCGGGTTTTAATTGGAAAGCTTCATTGCATTTTCCAATTATTTGGAGTAAATTAAAAGCAGATGCACATAGTTTAATAAGGAGTCTAATATCAGTTCCGGGAAATCAAAATTCATTGTCATTACTAGACTGGGATAGTTCTGCAAACTGTATTCCATTTCAGAGATTTTCAAAAGAGAATCTGTCTATGCAATCTGTTAATTGTCATTTGGTTAATAACTGTTTAAATATCCCAACTACACAGTAGCTTCCTATTTTTAAAAATTAAACTATGGGACTCACACCAGCAAAACAAATATAGAACCACTTGTCTGTACGGCTGAATTTGTCAGACAGGCAATTCACCTGAAAAACAATATGAATACTGGTGGGGAGGGAGGGGGTGTAGGGAAAAGTGAAGACGCACATAACATGGGTTATCCTGGTAGCTGGAGGACACAAAAGAATATCCATTTCATATTTACACAAACACTGAAGGTTAGTGTTTTACCAGGGAGCGAGCTCTCTGCGGAAAAGGGCAGAAGCCACATTATAAATTGTGCACAGCTCAGCAAAAAAAAAAAAAAAAAAAAGCTTCCCAATTTTTAATTGGTATTTCTAAATACATCTTTTTTTTTTTTTAATGAGGGGAGGGATTAATTAATTTGGAACATGTATACATATATACGAAAAGTTAAAAAAAAACAAAGCAAAAATGATTTTTTTTTTAAAAAGTAGTCCCTTCAAGCACCATCACTCAGTTATTGATGCCTAATCCATAAGTAAGGTATTGCTTACATTCAGCTACAAGATTCTGGAGGAAACGCTAAGTCCCTGGGTAGACAGAAACCAGCAGACAATGGAATATGCTCTAGTCTATTATGTACTTAAAGAACCAAGCCGTAAAGGTTAAGCTTCGTAAGTAATATTGCTCACATATAATATATACACACACCCCTACATGTTGCACATATAAGTGCATGTAGCTGCAGCATTTACAAATGAAAAGGCGCACGTACACCCAAGTTAATATAGGTAACCTTTTCGTTTTTATAGAAAATGACAGACTTTTTTAAATCCTAGGAGTGTAAATTAGAATAGGACAAGCAGTAATTGACTTTTAAACTCCACCCACTGAGAGGGCTACAATTAGTCTGTTTTCAGTGCAAGAGCGGCTGCACTGCAAAGTTCATAACTTGTAGACTCCCTTTCCCATTCCAATTAAAATCCAAGAGCGATCGACATAGAATTTACTTTCTCTTCTCATCTTCCAAATAGCTCACTGGTGAACATCCCAGCCACCAGAGGCCTGTCTCCCTCCCAGACCAGAAAACACACTAATACACATGAACACAAGAGGGGATTCTTGCAAAATACCCAGAAACTATGTTCCAAGATGAAGATAAAAGCAATTCTTGTGCAGTGATCCAAAAAATAGCATCTCCTTTTTTCAAAATTACCTGTTTTAATAAAGTAGATGCACTGTGCCAACTGAACCATTTAATTATCTGCAAAAATGATGAATCAAAACAATAGTTTGCAAAAATAAATGACTAACCTCTGATTAAAATGTCTGTCCTCATTACATCCAAATAAAAGATAACAATATCTTTTAAAGAAAACGTATATTGAAGATAAGTAGCAAGCCCATAGCATTGATAACCTTACATTTCGCAACAGTGAGCATTTTACCACAAGACTGAAAATGTAATAAAGTTATTTAGTTCTCGTCTCAAAAGCTCAAGAGCGCAAATGACAAAAGCATGCCTTTCTCTGCTCAGTGCATCCCACATGCTGATGCATCCCATGAATTGAGCTGGCATTAGAGACCAGCCTGGGAGGGAGAAGAGCATGCAGCTGAGAGCCGACTTTTGGGCTGCTTAATTACACTATGGCTCATAATACTGTTCAAGGTAATGTTTTAGAGAGTGAACATTTTTCCAAAGGGTAGGTTGGGGAGAGAGATTTAAAGTATCTATAGTAAAGAAATAAGCCCAAACCAAGGGAGAAAAGTATGCCAAAGACTAATTTGGAAACAACGTAATCAGGACTTTGTGTGTTTGTCCTTCGTTGCTGAAGAAGACCATGTCATCAGAGAAATAATGACATGATTTGCACTTGACTTTGTTTTGAATGAGGGAGGGCTGAATCAGGATTTTAGCATTAGGATGGAAAGAGATCGTGAGTTTTAAACACTCAGTTTTACATATGAGGCATCTAGGGCCAAGGAAATAGGAGTGATTTGGCCAAAGTTACACAAGATTCTGACCCCGGTCTATTTTTCAGATTCTCAATCTAGTGTTCTTTCTATCCCCATGTTGCAGACCTACTACACACTTGGTGCCCACATAGTAGGCAACATAAAATATACTATATTACAGTTTAAAGGGAGATAGCAAATACGGTCATAGAACTGAATTCAGTCAAATTACACTGAAAACTAATAACCTACACTGAACATTTTAAAATGAATTTTCTCTTCAGGAAATAATAATTACATCAATGACTCCCATTTCTCTATTTGCTTCACAAATTAGAAAATGCTTTTCTCATAACAGTTTCATGCCTACCTCACAATAGAAGTGTGAATGTCATTATCCCATTTCACATAAGCAAGAATTTAGTACCATAACCCCTCAGCTAGTAATAAGCAGCAGAGCTTGGATTCTGTCCATAGTCTCCAGACTCTAAGTTACATGCTTCTGAAGGAGGATGGTACAGTGGCAAGTGTGCTGGATTTAGACTCATGGACCTGGGTTCAAATCCCAGCTCTGCCATTTACTAGCTATGTGCTCGTGGGCAAGTCACTTCATCTCTTTAGGTCTCAGTTTCACCATCTGTAAAAAAGAGGAGATTGGACTCATGGCTTTGAAGGCCTAGTGCTATATTTTACGATCTTCTTTCTACTTTACCACACTACTGTCACAGGACAATATTGATTCCCCTCCCCAACAGGGCAGAATAACAAGTCAAAATTATGTAAAGGCTGCTAATGTGCACTCCCTTTCCCCTTATCATTACTCTATTACTAAATGGAAGCTGCCACTATTTCTTTGAAAAGTCTAATCTCCTCTACATTCTGTCTCCAATCTACCTTTCTACCCTTATTTCATGCTCCTTATGATTTCAGTATTCTAGAGGAAATGGATGACTTGAATATCTCTTCTAAATGCTTTATCTCCATTCCTTTGCTCATGCTTCCTCTATGCCTAAATGAACTCCACTTTTAAATATAGACCAAGTACTTACAGTGTATAGGGCACTGTTAAATACAATACCAAAGTCAGGGAAAGATCCCTGATCTCAGAATGCTTATGAGACTACAATGTGTATATTGTATGTTGAACTGCATTATAATTTACATGAGAGATGGATGCAGCGAGACATAATAGACTGGGAGGATGCAAGTTTAAAGTTGATTTCTGATGTTTACAACTGTGTGACCCTAGGAAAATTCAGTCTCTCAGGAAACTCAGTAAGACTTGTCCACTGATTTATCTATGGGCTCGCTATGTTGGTAAAAGAAATTCCTAAAGCAGGAGTTGCTCCACACTGACAAAATCACAGATTCTTTATGTATCTGTGTATTACAGAAGTAACTAAGTGGTGTAGTGGATAGTGTTGGGTCTGAAGCAAGGAAGGCCTGAGTTCAACTCTGGCCTCAGCCATGAACTACTTGCATGACTCTGAGTAAGTCACTTAACTTCTTACTGTCTCAATTTCCTCAATTGTGAAATGAAGATAATAGCTGTACCTACCTCACAGGGTCATTCTGAGGATCAAATCAAATAAGATCATAGTGTCTAGTGCATTGTGGGCACTTAACTAATATTTGCTCCTTTTCCTTCCCTTCTAGGACCACAGATGCAGAAAACTAAAGCAGATCTTGGAAATTATGTGGTCCAAGTGCCACGTTTTACAGATAAGACAACCGAGGCCCAGAGTGCTAAAGTGACTTGTCCAAAGTCCCATAGATGGTCAGGAGCAGAATCAGCATTGGAAGTCACGTGCTTTGACTCCAAATCCAGAAGTCTTTTCCAATGTCTTATTTCCCTCTCCCATAGTCTTATATGATTTATGAGGGCAGGGATATTGTCATATTATTTTGTATCTCTAAGTAGGTACTTAAAGCATTTTGTAAACCTAAAAGCTAAATAGAAATGTCAGTTATCATCACCTCAAATAATGATTTTGTTGAATAAATGAAAATTACATTAAATGGTGGAAGTGTATCACACTACAACCTTTCTGGAAAATGATTGCACAACATAATGATAGGAGGTGTAGCCAAGATGGAGTAGAAAGACAGATCTGTAGAAGCCCCCCACCACATAGCCTATAACATACCTGTAAAAATGACTCTGGACAAATTCTAGAGCAGCAGAAGCCACCAAACGACAGAGTGAAAGGATTTCCAGCACAAGACAGCCTGGAAAGCCAACAGGAAAGGTTTATTGCACCGGGTGCAGAGTGGAGCACAGCCCAGCATGGGCCACAGGAAATGGCAGGGACAGGACCCAGAACAGGCTTCAGGGAGCCACCGGCAGCAGAAGTTCCCCAATTGCTCAACCCACAAACCTTAAAGACAGCTTCAAAGGTCAGTGAGAAAATCCTTCACTCAGGAGAAGGGAACACAGTCTGGACTGACTGCAGCAGCTACTGCAGCAGCAGCATCCATTTCAGACTAAAGCCCTTGGGGGAACTGAGCGAGAGATCTGAATCTCAGCCCTGAGCTTGGCCCTGGTGTGAAGAGGAGCGCCAACAGCTGTGGGGTGAGGAGGAGTGTGGTATGGTAGAGCTGGAGGTGGTTGTGGAGAGGGAATTCTACTCTCATATTCTGGGCAGAAAAGTTTTTGGTTGCTCCCAGACCAATAGGCCAGGAGAGGAGTAAATTCCTCTCCCTTGATTGTGCCACCTTGGAGGAACTGAGAACTTACATGTCCCCAGACTATACTCTCCTCTTGACAAAGGACTCAAAAGTCAAGTAACTGGATAGGAAAATGCTTAAAAAAGGGAAAAAAAATAAGACTACAGAAGGTTACTTTTTGGTGACCAGGTATTTTCTTCCATCCTTTCAGATGAGGAAGAACAATGCATACCATCAGAGGAAATCAAGGCTTCTGTATCCCAAACATCCAAAATAAATATGCAGTGGTCTCAGGCCATGGAAGAGCTCAAAAAGGATTTTGAAAATCAAGTAAGAGAGGTGGAGGAAAAACTGGGAAGAGAAATGAGACAATGAAAGAAAATCATGAAAAGAAAATGACTGCATAAACTTTTTAGTAGCATGACAACGTAACATTGGACAATTCACTTCATTTCCTTTCATTTCAATTTTCCATATATGTAAATGGGGGGGTGTGGATCACATGACCTCTAAGGTCCCTTATAGCTCCAAATTCTATGGTCCTACTTGGGACTACTCTGCCATCACCAAACTGCATGTGAAACTCTGCTTTGAGGGAAAGAGATGGCTCTGTGTTCTTTAAAAATGAAACAAACAAACAATAACAACAACAAATAAAAAAAACAGGAGCTTTTGATACAAGCAAAACAGATAATTTATTAATACTGGAGGCTTCCAAGAAAAAAAATGAAACAAAAACATAAACCTGAGCATATTTACCATCATTGGATATCAACCTTTTAAGTACTTCTAAGTACAAGTCCAGAAATAATATTGCTGGTCAAAATGGCAAGTATTATACTCTCAATCAAAATTATGGATGTTACTTTACCAGGGGATCGCTGGATCTCAAGTTATAAAATGAGTCAGGCATGAAAAACAGTTCTTCAACAAAGGATCTCAACCTTGGAAGAGAGCTCTGCATCATTCATTGTCTTATGGACAATTGTAAGACAAATCTGCAGAATAATGAGTCTCTTCAGGGATATGTGATAAATATATTCCATTCAAACTACCAGCCTACATCACTGAATGTTTTTTAATGTAAACAGGTTAAGACCTTTATCCTCCATTTATCTGGAGGTGGGAAGGAGGGAGAGAACATCTGCATTAACATTTGCATACACACACACATATGCACACACCCTTTTCCCCCAAATTCACAAGGTTTAAGGGAAAGAACACTGGGCCAGGTATCAAACCAGCTGAATTTTGGTCCAAGCTCTGTTATTAATTAGCGATGGGACCTCAGGCAAGTGACTTCACGTCCCTGGAGGTGGGGGGGAATGGCTCTGTTTCCTATCTGTAAAACAAGGGCTCTAGATGATTTCCTCTTCCAGTTTTATCATTCTGTGAATCTGTAAAATGTTTCAAAATGAAACCTGAAGTTTTTTTTTCTTTTTCTAAAATATGCCTTTTGCCTTGAGTAGGTAATTAAGTGCTACCATTTGAACAAGCCTGGGGAAGGCAAAGAATGGATAGCATTTTTAAGGATTATTTTTGGTTTCAACAAAGAGAATCTAACCTCCTTGAAGGCAGATAGAATTTAATTTTTGTAGACCTGACCCCTAGCGAAGTGCCTTGTAGTATTTATTAAGTACTTAAAATATCTTAACTGACTTGAGTCAATTAACACTACAGATAAAAATCCCCAAGTTATTAAAGGACCCAATATATAATTTAAAAACCAAATTTTGAAGCATCATGTGAATTTGACTTCATCATAACTATGTACACCTCATGGACTAGAAGATCACGTAGTGATGAGGATGCAGAGAGGTTGTACTAGACAGTCTCTTAGGATCCTTCCCACTCACATCCCATGTCCTATATTTTAACAGCACACTTCCTAAGGTTCCTTCAAATGTAAGATTCTGTGCACCAAGGCAGAACTGGTATAAGCGCATGCACCAGCCTTCAGCTAGCAAAGCCCTATAATAAGTCCTTGTTACAAGCACTTTCATCCATCAGGCCATCCCACAGCAGGGACCAAGGACAACGTGTGAGAGAGAGAGAGGTTATAATCATTCTAGTACCAATGATCTTGAGCAACGTTGTGACCTTTAGGACAGTTTTAATTCTGGCATGATTTTCCCCAAATTCACTTATTTTTATATGTTTAAAGTTTACATTTATCTTTGAACCACACAATGAGAGGAAAAGAGACATATTCAAAAGTTATGGAACTCATACAGCTTGAGATGCTGTATGCATATCCAATGGAAATAATTATATTAACTTGATCCATTTTAATAAAAACAGAAGTGATTACTCCTCCCAAATGTGTTTAATCTAAGTAAGTTACCATATATATTTGCATAATTTCCCCCCTTCAACTGACATTTTACTCCTAAAAGGAGAAGAGTATTATTTAACGTAAACTGCCCACAGTTAATGGACTTGAATGAAAGAACTCCTAAGCTACTGCAAGTCCTGAGAGCAATATCCTCTGTGTTTCTCCCCCACCCCAAAGTGTCTAAAGACTTGATAAGAGCAGCTGAAAATGTGTGAAGAAACCCAAAAGGGTTTCTCTTACATAGAGAAGACAAAGACCATGAGGGAGGTGGTATATTTCAGTAGAAAGCAAAATCTACTATATTAAGGTGCCCTAAATTCTGATTTTTGTTTAAAAACCAAACATAGGATAACAGTATAATGTGAGAATTCATTCTTTATCTCTTGAAAGAGGTCTACAATATTTTCTTGCAAATATAATTTCGTTTCTTCATTACAACAAAACTTGACTTTTAAAGTAATAACCTTATAAGAGAGTAATCTCTACTTTTGATTACACAGAAGACAAGCAGGTTTCAATTCATTCAATGTTTAGTAAGTGCTTCTTGTAAGAGCGTAGTGCTAAAGGTAATATATTTTTGGATATAGCAAAATCATATGGATCATAGATTTAAACATGAAAGACACCTAAGAAGTCACAGTTTCTACCCTTCACATTTTATTTTTAGAAAGAGAAATTCCATTTATTTTATTTTATATTTTTAATTAATTTATTTTCAGTTTTCAACATTCACTTTCAAAAGATTTTGAGTTCCAAACTTTCTCTCCTCTCCCTTCCACCCACCCCAAGAGATTGTGCCTTTCTTATTTCCCTTTCCCCCAATTTGCCCTCCTTTCTATCACACCTCTCCCTTCTTGCATTCCTTTCCCCTCTATTTTCTCGTAGGGCAAGACAGATTTGCATATCCCATTGCCTATATGTCTTATTTCCCAGTTGCATGTAAAAACAATTTTTAACATCTATTTTTAAAACTTAAGAGTTCAACTTCTCTCCCTTCCTCCCTCCCCACCCATCCCCACTGAGAAGACATGCAATTTGATATAGGTTATACATGTATAGCTATGCAAAACACTTCCCTAACAGTCATGATGTGAAAGACTAACTATATTTCCTTCTATCCTATACTGCCCCCCATTTATTCTATTCTCTCTTTTGACCCTGTCCCACCTCAAAAGTGTTTGCTTATGATTACCCCCTTCTCCCATTTGCCCTCCCTTCTATTATAACCTCCACCCTCCACTTATCTCCTTCTCCACTACTTTGCTGTTCAGTAAGACAGATTTTCATACCAAATTGTGTGTGCATGTTATTACCTCTTTAAGTCAAATGTGATAAGAGTAAGGTTCACTCTCTCCCTTTCAACTCTCTTCTCTTCCTCTCCATTGAAAAAGCTTTTTCTTGCCCCTTTTATGTGGGGGATAATTTACCCCATTCTATTTCTCCTTCTCCCAAGATATTCCTCTCTCACCTCTTTATTTTTTTAGATACCATCGCTTCATATTTAACTTACCCTGTGCCCTCTGTCTATATGTATATAATCCCTTTAACTACCCTAATACTGAGAAAAGTCTCAAGAGTTGGAAATGTGATCTTTCCATGTAGGGTGGTAAGCAGTTTGACTTTAGCAGATCCCTTATGATTTCTCTTTCCTGTTTACTTTTTCATGCTTCTCTTGATTCTGGTCTTTTCATCAAGAACACTTGATGACCATTTTCCCCCTGAAGTATTGTACTCAGTTTTGAGAGGTAGGTGATTCTTGTTTTTAATCCTAGCTCCTTTGAACTCTGGAATATCATATTCCAAGTTGTTTGATCCCTCAATGTAGAAGCTGCTAGATCTTGTGTTATCCTAATTGTGTTTCCACAATACTCAGATTGTTGTTTTCTAGCTGTTTGCAATATTTTCTCCTTGGCCTGGGAGCTCTTGGAATATTCTTAGTTTTCCTTTTAGGATCTCTTTCAGGAAGTGGTCATTTGATTCTCTGAATATCTATTTTATCCTCTGGTTTTATACTATTAGGGCAGTTTTCCTTGACAATTTCTTGAAAGATGATGTCTAGGCTCTTTCATCTTATTATGGCTTTCAGGTAGCCCAATAATTTTTAAATTGTCTCTTCTGTATCTATTTTCCAGGTCAGTTGTTTTTCCAATGAGATAGTTCACATTGTCTGCTATTTTTTCATTCCTTTCATTTTGTTTTATAATTTCTTGATTTTTTCATAAAGTCATTAGTTTCCATCTGCTCCATTCTAATCTTTAAGGCATTATTTTCTTCAGTAAGCTTTTGGACCTCCTTTTTCATCTGGCCAATTCTGCTTTTTAAGGCATTCTTCTCCTCATTGGCTTTTTGGACCTCTTTGGCATTTTGGTTAGTCTATTTTTTAAGGTGTTATTTTCTTCAACATTTTTTGTGTTCCTGTTAGCAAGAAGTTGGCTTATTTTTCACTTGCATAACTCTCATTTCTCTTCCCAATTTTTGCTCTACTTCTCTTACTTGGTTTTCAAAATCCTTTTTGAGCTCTTCCATGACCTGAGACCAATTCATATTTTTTCTTGGAGGCTTTGGATATAGGAGTTTTGACTTTGTTATCTTCTTCTTTTTGTATATTTTGGTCTTACTTGTCACCAAAGTAAGATTTTATAATTGAATTCTTTTTCCAGTTTTTGCCCATTTCCCCAGCCAATTACTTGACTTTTGAGTTCTTTGTTAAGGTAGTTCTCTGCTTCCAGTGGGGGCCAGGGGGTGTACTGTCAGTCGCTTGATCCCCCCACAATTTGTGGGTCTAGAGCTCCAGGAAAGAGCTACTGTCTCCACCCCTGCTGCTGCTTCTGTGCGCTCCTCCACCCTTTCCCACCACCCTGGAGCCAGACCACTCTCCTCTCTCACATAAGTCCCACAGGTTTTTTCCACTGACCTTGCAATTTGTCCTCAGAGTTCTGGGGTTGTGAAGTTTGGAACCATCACAGGTGCCAGAGACTCAGTCCCCCTGAGGCCTGCTCAGGTCCTGTCTGTGCTGGTGCATCCCATGCTGGACTGTGCTCTACTCCTAGCGCAGTGCAACAGACACTTTCAGTTGACCTTCCAGGCTGTCTTGTGCTAGAGATTTGCTTCACTCTATCACTCTGTGGGTTCTGTGGATCCAGAATTTGTGTAGAGTCATTTTTTACAGATATTTGGCTCGGCTTGGGGGGATAACTTTTACAACCCTTTGCTTCTACTCTGCCATTTTGGCCCCACCTACTCCTCACATTTTAGAGATGAGGAAACAGCAGCACTGAGAAGCTGTGACTTACCCAGGGTCACATTATCTTGAGATAAGGATTTGAACCTAGGTCTTCTTGACTTTAAGTCTAGCAGTACACACAATTTAAGAAGCATGGAAGGGATCTTGAGTGGAAAAAGTTTAAGAAGATCTATACTAGATCAATCTGCCCCTTAATGCAAAAGCCAACAGCATTTACTATTGCCAGGTAGGTTCCCATCCAAGTACTAACCAGGCCCAAAGATTTGACAAGATTACTTTCATTCAGAATGGAATGCCCTGAGTCCACAAACCTAGAGGAGGGTGAAAGGCAGACAAAGCCTCATAAAGGCTCAGTTCAAGTGCTATCTTCTGGACAATACCTAAGATGAACAGCCCCCGCCTGCTAGTGCCCGCCACCTGGAAAAAGGTTTTGCATATATTTGGTATTTACTTCAAAGGCTCATAAAATTACACCTGAAAGAGATCTTAGAGATTATCTACCCAACCTACTTTTTTATACTTGAAGAAGCAGAAACTTAAAGAAGTTAGATGATAGATAGGTAGTATCTGAGGTAGGATTTGAACCCAAGTTCTCTGACTTCACATTCAGCATATTTTCTGCTACACCACACTGCCTCCTTGAATATGGGTGTTTGCTATTTTTCCTCCCATAGAAAATAGGTTTACTGAAGGCAGGGGCTGTTTCATTTTCATTTGTGTACCCAAAGCACCTAACACATAGTACAAACTGAATAAATGCTGGCTTACTAAATGAATAAATATAAGTACATTAGAAAGTTACCAAAGGGTTAGATAGGAAGGAAAGTACAGCAAGAAGCCTCCTGAAGGAGGTGATACTGGTATCGAGTTTTAAAGGATGGGTAGGCATCATAGCAGCAAAGGAAAGAAGGAACATTTTAGACAAAGGACCCAGGATGGACAAAGGCTTGTAAGGCAGAAGTAGGGAGTACTTGGGCTTGGGGAGGAGGAGGAATGAAAAAAGGGGAAAAAAGTAGTTCATTTGATTATAGCATACACTCCATGGCAATGATATGTAATGAGACTGAGAAGGCAGAAACAAAAGTTGAGGTCAAAACATTACTGTTAAAAAGGTTAAAAATAAAATAATCCAATTCTACAAATTAAATATTAATTTTAAGGGTTCTATGTAGTTTAATCAGATTGTAAATTAGGGTGTGCCCCACCCCAACCTAATCTATGAGATTTGTTTTCTTCCAGAAAACCTTGTGAATCACTTAATTCTGGACACTTTACAAAGAGGGTTCCTCACAACTTAGAATGTTGATTTGTACAACTATTATTCCCATTTTACATACGGGTCATCTGGCTCAAGAGGCCAAATGACTTGACCACAGTCCCACAGTAAATGCCAGAGCTGGACCTGGAACATAGGACTTCTGTGTGAGCAACTTGAACCCTGGAATCTTCTTTTGCATCCCAAACTCTGGCTGGAATTCAAGAACTGTGAAAGAAATACATCCCAAGCATTAAGAGAAATCCTAGTAAAGATGACATACCACAATTATGGGATGATAACAGATAAAATGAGGAAAAACAAAGTTCCAGGAGCAGGGAACCTGTAGCCTCAATGCCACAAGTGGCCTTCTAGGTCCTTGAGTACAGCCTTTTGAATAAGTCCAAGTTTTACAGAACAAATCCTTTTATTAAGGGGATTTTTTTCTGTGAAATTTGGATTTGGTCAAGCGGCTGCACTTGAGAACCTAGAGGGCTACATGTGGCCTTGAGGCTGCAGGTTCCCCTCTCCTGTAGACCCAAGAAGTCAAGTTGTTTTCACTGGGTTGAGGTACTAAAGCCTTAACTCCTGGCAGCCAAAGAGCTTCTTAGCCTAGGAAAAAGGCATCCCTCCTATTAATCCAATGTTAACTTAGGCTTACTGAATAAAAGAGACTAGTGCTGTCAATGCTATCACAATGACAGGTTAGGAGGGTTGGCATACAGTATATGAGAAGAGCCTAAATTTTTAAAAAATCTTAATTAAAGAAGACTTAAAGGGAATATGATCTAAATTTTCAAGTATCTTAAGGGTTGTAATGGGGAAAAGGGGTCATTCTCATGGCTTAGACCTAGAGAAAAAGCAAAAACTAGAACAGTGGAGGCAAAGGGAATTACAGGGAGGCAGATCTCAAGTTGATTTAATGAAGAATTTACTAATAATGAGAATCATCTGCAAGGAGAAGAGGCCATCTTAGGAAACACAAGGTCTTCAAGCAGAAGCTGGACATCCATTTAGAGAATCACAGACTGTGGATTTTATATTTGAGGAAATGAAGTCCCATGCAGATTAGATGATTGGTTTTCAGGGATATTTTGGGAAGGCAGATGTTTGGCTATGGTTTAGATGAGATGACCTCTGAAATCCCTTCAAACTCAGTTTCAGTGATTGTGTCATAATACTCCAATCCTATGTTCTAATGATACAAATCCCTAACCCAATGTTTTAGGGTCTCTGTCTGTGAAGCATCTTGTAATTCCAAAGGTTTATGTCTTTTTGGAACTTACACAGCAGAAAACCTCCTAGAAGTAAGATTCCCAAAGGTGCAGCTGCATATTTGCTAGGAACACACTGTTTATTAACTTCAATGACATAGCTACCACGGTATTAAAGCACACCCAATTAGCCAAGCCTACAGGAATATTTGTACTCTTAAATCTTCGGCTTTTGGAAAGGGTTAATAAAGCTTATTATTAGCATATAATTTACAGTCCTTTCTCCCAGGAAAGGAATAATGCACAGTAAATGCCACATTCATTTTAATAATACATGTTACAGTCTGTGCCCAACATCTGTACAAAGGTAGAGGAGACAGATTTTTTTGACACGTCCCACTCTGCCATCTAAACACAGGCGTTTTGTTTCTTAAGTGACGGAAGGTTTAATCAAGAAAGCAGGCAATTCATCAATCGAAACAAGGCTGCTTGCGTGCGCCTGACAGCGCACACATGGTTGTATACAGAGCAAACCTGGCCACCTGTCAACAGCACCTTTTCCATCAGGATATACAAATATACAGTGCAATCAATTCCCCATCTATTCCCATTCATTTCTTGGTTTTCTTATTATATTTTTCCTTTACCCTCGATTCTGTTGTCAGTGTGGCCAAGAATAGATGGATAGACAAGGAAAGCAGTAGCTGTTTATACGCAACGATAAAAAATTTATATACCTTTAAAATGACTTATTTTTCCCTCTGTTTGAGCACTATTATTATAAATAATTTTTCACTTCATTCAGGAGTTTCCCCATGTATGCTATTATCTGTAGCTGCACCAAATGGATCTCTTCTTCTCTTTCAACCCCCTTCTCCCCAACCCCACTTCCCCCACCTCTGATCTTTGGTGTTTTTGATAAACCTTGGCAGGGAGCAAAGGGATATGGAGGTCTGAAACAGAGGTTGCATAAACTCACAACAACATCTCCATTAAGATGAAGGCTATGGAGGATAGCTGCAAATGCAGGAAGCAGGAAGAAAAAACATTCCTTCGTGGCTCTGAATCAGGAGAGGAAAAAGCTCTTTGGTTTAATTTCAGGGTCACGCAGATTTAGTTCCTGACATAAACTTGCAGAATTGGTCCAACCAGAAATGAACACAGTAAGCATCCAATAAATGTTTGCTGAATGAATGAATCAATGAATGCCATGAACAAATAAAGAAAAAAAAGAAGGGAAGAGACATTCCCTAACTACAGATGCACAAAAAACTAACTGCAGAGTGAGGCAGTCTCAAACATGAATTTAGTGGCTTATTAGATACCTTTCAGATAAAAGGGTGTCATTTCCCTAACAGTCTAATTTTGCAGTCTTTCAGCTTTCTTTTTAGGATACTGAAAATGCTTTATAATCATTATGTTATCTAGTTTATTTTAAATTTTCCAGGTGAGGTTTTTTTTCTTAATTAAAAGATGGAAATAACGTAATCATTACAAACAGTAGGAAAATATGTTTCTAATTATTGTGCAGCAGATGAATTTTCAAATTATAACTTTTGTGCAAAATATAAAGGCTTTTTTTATAAGAATATGAAGAGAGAGAGAGACAGAAATGATCCAACTGGATGAAATATATAAATCATGAATTTCATAATACTGATAATTAAATGTCCATCTTCCATTTAAATGAGGACTAGATTAAAACTGCATGGAGAAAGCTGATATTCAGAAATCATTAATTATTTTTAATTGCTTTGTGCTTTCTTAGTCCGATGTCAGAGTTACATGGCTCAGGCAGGATTATGAAATACCGATAAAATCCTATTTCTTGCTGCTCTCAAAGAAGAGACCTAAGCCAAACCAATGAAGTGATAGCTCTTCACTTGTTCTGAAGCATGCCCTGACTCTGCCATGTACTTTAAAATGGAGTCTTCTAATTTGAGGACAATTTTGGGGGGCCACAATATGGCTATAGTCATAATTTGTAAGAAGTTTTTTTAAAAAATAATATTAAAAGTAGAGTGTAGCAGACAGCAGAGGATAACACACACATATTTAATACAGAAGATTGTCAAGGAAAAATCATCACATTCTTGGAGTTCACTATCCGATATTTTATGTGCGTATGTGTATATAGCATTGCAAACTGCTATATAAATACTAGCTATCCTATTATTCATTTGAATTCCCTCATTTTATAGATGAGAAAACTGAGGCCAGAGTTAGGAAATGATTTGGTCAAGTTCATATCAGCAGTAAGTAGCTGAGCTGGGGGTACTGTATAGAAAGAGCATTGCACGTGGAGTCACAAGACCCACATTCTAACTCCAACTCTGCAAGTTATTACCTATGTGACCTTGGGCAGATCACTGCACCTCTCAAGTCTTCTGATAATCCTGATCTTTAAAACAAGGGGGATAGACTAGATAACCACCAGTCTTATATCTGTGATGCTATATTTCAATACCAAAATATTCAAAACCAAAGTCCAGTGTTCTTTTCACCATATCATACTGAAGGAGAGGGGAAAGGAGGTAGATAAGAATGGGGAAAGGTGGAGATGTGGTTCACCTGGAGCCTCTATTCTTGACTATTTTCCTTCTCCTATTTAGTAAAGTTACATATAGAGACAAGAGGCAACACTGCACAGAGGTGCAGCTAGAGAGCCCACCTCAAAGTCACGAAGATATGAGTTCAAGTCCTTCCTTGCCACATACTGACTCTGTGACCCTAAGCAAGTCACTTAATTTTTCACTGTTCCAGCAACTCTCTAACACTATGTTGTTTTTAAAGTGTTTTGTTAATGTCTTTCACTTTTACATTGCACTTAATTCAGAACATCCTCTTCCCCCAACTAAGCTTTCCCTTGAAACGATGTTTTTTGAAGTTCGGCCAAATCAGCTAATGCATTGGCCGTGTAAAACAGCATATACAGCATTCACATTCATAGTCTCCCACCTCTTTAATAAAAAGGAGGTATATTTTTGCATCTCTTCTGCAGGCCCACACTTGATCATTAAAATAAAGTAGGACTCAGTTTTGTTTTACTGCTCTTTACATTTACATTCTTAAAGTTTTTATGTCCTGTGTTTTCCTGGTTCTGCTTACTTCACTTTGTATAAGTTCATTATTTGTATAAGTTCATAAGTATTTCCATTTTCTCTGAATTTTTCATGTCTAATTTCTTACAGTATAATAATATTCCATTATATTTACATGCCACAATTTGCTTAGCCATTCCCAAAATGATGGGCACCAACTTTGTTTAGAGTCCTTTTTTACCACATCAGTGCTGCTATGAATTTTTTGGTATTCACAGTACATTTCTGTCTGTCTTTATTGCCTTGGGGTATGTGACTAGTAGTGGAGGAACATTTTAAGGACTTCTTTTGCTCAGTTCCAAATTGTTTTCCAGAACGATTTGGTTAATTCACAGATTCACCAAGATAGTAGAAATGTACCTGTCTCCTTGCAGCTCCTCCAACATCAACAATTTCCATATGTCATCTTTGTCAGTTTGCTGGATGTAAGGTGGAAACTGAGTTGCTTTAATTTGCATTATCTCATCAGTGACTTGGAGCACTCTTTCATGTAGTCAACAGTTTGATTTAGTTATTTTTTTTTCTTTTGCTCATTAAAAGGGCCATTCCCTGACTACTTCTTAAAGAGGCCTATTCACTCAATGGGTGTTACCTCCCTCAAAGGGAGCACATCAAAAGGCCTAACCTAAAAAGGCCAAGGTATTCCACTGCATCCTGGGCCATCTCCAGTCATTCTGATGAATATCTGATCACTAGATCCAGATGGCTCAGGAGGAGAAAGTGAGGCTGGTGACCTTGTACAGTCCTCCCTCACTCATCATTTCTCTGATGTCATGGTCTTCTTCGAAAACAAAGGACAAACACAACCACCACTACCACAACAACAAGTTGACAATTATTCTTTTGAGAAATATTTGTTCATCTCCTTTGATCACTTATCTATTAGGGAGTGACTTTTGTTCTAAGACTATAAGTCATAAGACAACCAACTATATAGAAGCAGGAGAGCAGGGAAGAACTTACTTGTACCTAACTAGCATCAGTGCTTAGACATGAGTCCTATATCTGACCCTTGCTAGCAATACAATCAATGGCAAGTCTCTTTAACTGTCTGAATCAGATCTCTGCTCTACAAAATGAGATTTATCACATTTGCACTACCTATCTTAAGGAGTCATCGGGAAGGAAGCACTTTATAAACCTTTAGGCTTTACAGAAACATGACCTTTTATTAACAAAATAAGACAGTAACATTAATAATAACAAATCACAACAAAATTGGAAACAGATCTCACTAGTTATAGGCAAGATTTTATAGTACTTTTCATCAATGATACCCTTGGTTTTAAGTCAATCCCACTGACAACCAGTGAAGGACAATCATAAAAAAAAAATCATTCCTAAACCTATTTTTAATGAAATAAAATATGAAATTGAGTAACTAGAAGGAAGGAAAAGTTGAAGACCTTGAGGTCAATGAAAATCTTCACTTAATGCAAATTCCAAAAATTATACTCAGTAAAGAAGCATGATTTAAAAAGTGCCAGTATCTCAAATATCTTGAAAAGCAGACAGTCATAGTTAGATAGGAATTCCAAAAAGCCATTTTGAATTTGATGGCACAAATCCAAAAACTGCTGACCAATTATACCAAATCACAATAATTCCCAAAAGCTGGCATCTGCTATAACCATCATGAACTAACACATGCTCCCAAAATATTTAACAGAAAGTAAGAAAAATATTTCTGGACCTTCACAGAGTAATATATGTGATAGTTACTGCTATAGTAAGAACCAAAGGAGGAAAGGTAGAACTAACAAGGAGTACCCTTAACAAGAGATGGTAAACCACCATGGAAGGAGAAACTTTGAAGAACTATTAAAGATCTGCACAAAACCTTACAAGATTAAGTCAATATCCAGCTAGCACAGGCAACAGAAATCTTAAATATCATTATTGCCCCATTAAAGCCAATAAAGAAAAGAAATTTGAGGAAAGAAATTTGGAAAACAACAACATACCAGGAACTCTAAGTATCCTCAATTGGGAAAAAGCAAAAATTGAAAGATTAAGCCAAAAGAAGGAGTCCAAAGCAGGGTGAAGAACAGAATAATCAATTTAATATTAAATACTTAATTGCAGGAGCTAAGGGATGTCCTCTAAAAAGGAGGCTGTAAAAAATTTCTAGTCACCTATATGGTCACAAGAAGTTCAACAAAATGAAAATGCAAACTGAATCCAATGAAAAACAAAAGTGCTTGCACTTTTAGCATGATGTATTAATGAATAGGTATATCAAAGGAGATGATTAATCTTTTAGCTTCTCTGCAAAATGGGAAAGAGTGGGGCTGGATAAGATCCATAATTCCTAACAACTATTTTCACGTAGATTATGAATTAAGAATTTAGCAGTTTCTTGATGTAAGCCTAATCCAAACTTTCTTGCCAGAAGTCATGACATATCTATTCCCAAAAGGGCACACCAGCAACTCCTCCAAACATAGTACAAATATGTGTTTATGTATGTGATACGAAGCATTCACAGCTTATACTACTCAAAGAATATATGTAGCTTATACTGCTCAAAGAATATATATATATATATGTACATCCACTTGAATGAAACAATATATTGACCAAGGAGCAAAAAAGATGTGCAAGTCTAGGGTACAAAAAGTAACTTATTATCAATTTGGTAATTACTGATCAAGATTCCTGAAAGTGCCATAACATTTATACTGCCTTTGCTGATTATTGCAAAACCTCTGACTCAGTTATGCACCTATGGCTTATCCATGTATTGAAAATATTAAAAATAGACCTAAGCATAGTAAGAAAGGTAGAGTATTTGATATACTCATGAAAAACTATTCTCTTTTAAAAATGCCATCGATACAATGCCTATAATAACTAATATAAAATGTGGCATTTTTCAGGGAGAGAACACACACCCATTATGATTCTTCCTGGCTTTAAATCCATGATCACATTTCCTAAATGGAACTTTGGACAAAATACAAATTAAAGAGGGAACTGAACCAAAACATCCCGTCAATCATTTGATGTACATCAACTGCATCAAGCTATTATTACTCCACAGAAAAATATGAAATACCTCCTTTACCTCATGAGATCTTTCTTCAGTAATTTCAAAATATTATCTGTATTGGATAAGTATAAAATTCTTAACACCAAGGAAAGATAAAGATTTAAGGCTTCAAGCTTGAATCTCCAAATTAAATTGAACCAATGGATGAAAGTGAGACCTACAAATACTTCTGTAGGCAAGACACATTGAGCATAAAGATATCAAACCAAAGGCTATGACTAAATGCATTAAGAGACGTGCTGGCATCCTGAAATCAAAGTGAGATGGCTAGAATTATTTAGATAACAAATCTCCAAACTACAAACACAGACCTCAAAATATCCTGGAAAAATTAACTAATAAACTGTACCAAAAGTAGAACACTATCACAGAAAAAATTATTGCCCACAATTGGCTGTACATAACACTAATCCATAAAAAAATAACAGTACTTCAATAGATGTCACCATACCAAATACTCATAATATCCAACCTACATGCAACAAAATGTTTTCAACATACAGAGGCCTAGCAGAAGAAATTCAAATCATGTGAAAATAGGGCAAGGGATATATCATCCCTGCTGTCCTTTCCACTTCTGCAGTTGTACTGATGACCCTTTAAGTGAGCATACAAAGGGTAAACTTATATCCTAAAATTACAGAAAGAAGTTATTTCATCCTCTTGTGCAAAAGACTATTTGAATATTAAATACAAAAGAATAATAGCTGGATAGGGACTCACCTTAAGAACTTCTATCTAAATTCCACAAAAAAGATGAGGAGAATGAAGATAAAATAACATTATTTAGGTAACTGGCTATGGTACAAAGATCACACATAAAAGTTCAAATAAGTTTTTCTTTTGAGTGTGAAGGTCAAGTATTCTTTTTTTTTTAAGACAAAAGGCATGTAACTAATTGCCTCATGCCCCAGAAAGCTCTGAAATTCCAAATGATCCAAATTAAATAAGAATAAAAGCCATCTATACTAGAAAAACATATTGGATGAAGAAGCATGCTGTCTAGATTGTAACAAGTAGCTGGTGGATAACTCGTTCTGCTGGCTTATTTATCTGACAGGTGCTAGAGATGAACAAAGAGCTGAGCTCAGAACTGAGCGTAAGAAAGCCTGGGCTGGAATCTTTTGGGATTGTGAGCAATATTTTCAAAGAGTATTCCCTTCTTTTGAGGCCCAACTCATATCTTATATCTTTCATGATGTCTTCCTCTTAGATGCAAAGGAACTCTCCTCTCTAAAATTTTTTTCTAAGGATTCTGGTTAGCCTGCTCTGCACTTATAGTACTCATCCTTGAATGAATGAAAACATACTTATTAGGCTTACTTTGAGACAGGCATTGTGCCAGGTGTTAGAGGCACAAAGAGAAAAAGTGAGACAGTTCCTGCTTTCAAGGAGTTCCCACTCTAACTTGGAGAGACAACATAAAAGAAGGTTCATCTGATGAGTGGATGGAAAGGCCCAGGAGTCCTAAGCATGTCAGATGGCAGTGCCTGGAGTCTGAACGGCACAGAAGCAAACAAATGGTAAAGCCTGGTAGCCCCTATTTCAATGCAAAAAGCAAAGTTGGTGACTTCCACCTCTTTCAAGGTATGTGAGTAGTCAAACAGCCTAGATGGGTTGTATACAGCCTGGTACCAGTGGAGGAAGCAAAGGCATGAGAGTGCCCCTAGAGGTGGAAGGTTTTCTCACCTACCTATCTTAGGGTCCTAGAGCCTAAGGGAAAGGGGCAACTGGAGAAGGGCATCCCTGCACAAGATGACTCTTCATCCCAAGTGGCTCTCTATGATAAAATCCCAACATCTAAAAAATATTTTCCAAGTAATACCATACAGCTACAAATCAGGAAACACCAAGAAATCAGAAACATCGAAAATGGTATATGATCCAAAGAGTGATAGAAATCTGAATGGTGGATGGAAGTAGGTTGCAGTCTATTACCAACAAAGATATGCTTGTGAAAAGAGTCATAAAAGACATTAATGAGGATATGTATGACCAGAGAAGTCAGGGCTGATATCTCTGAATTTTAAAGAACCAAAGGAAGACCTCCAATTCACTGGGTGAATTCTTCTGTCAAAAAATTTTAGGAAAGATAACACACAAGCATAATAATACAGGAAGAGACAACGTGAAAGGACTGCATTCTACCTAATGGAGAAAGTCTGCACCAATGGATGAGATCACAGATATGAGTAAATAGTGTAAATTCTTCTCTAGAAATCACAAAAATTCAAAACCATTTCACCTTTCATATTTCCAACTAAACCGCATTAAAAAAATCTGAATGAGGACTGAACTATAGTATAGAGAGCAGGTAGTGGAAAGAGTGATGGATTTGTAGCCAGAAATCTTAGGTTCAAATTCTGGCTCTCTTTCTTACTACTTGTAAGACCTTTGGAGAAGTCACCCTCTCCAAGCTTCGGTGTCCTCATCAATATAATGAGGGAGATTGGGTGTCCCATGCCCCTTTCATCTCTAAGTTCTATGGTCTTCTGATCCAAAAATCCTTCAATAATGGTGTAGAACAAAGGGAAAGAGATCCAGCAACCACAAGGCAATTTCTCCTATAGCATGGAATTCGCTGCAGAAAGAACACTAGCTCCAGAGTCTGGAGACTGGGGTTCAGGTCTCAGCTGAATCACTGACTAGCTGAACAGCCTTAGGCAAGCTGCTTCATCTCTCTCGGTCTCAGTTTCCTCGGTTATAAAATAAAGAAGTGGCACGGATGTTTTTTATCATCCCCTTCCAGCTCTGGAATTCTATGAGTCCATGAATCTCTCATAAACCTTCCGAAAGTCAATTCTCTGAAACAACAGGGTTCTGGAATCCATTCCCTTACCTTCCAGACTATAGCAGTGAAGGCACACACAAATACAAATACACATACACACACACACACGGAGAGGAATTAAGAGGACACATCCTTATTAAATTCCCCTGAGAGTTAATTATTAAATATCTTACATCTAGGACCCCAAATTGGGATGATACATTCAGTGACAAATGCAATTCACACAATGAAGGGGAAAAACAACCACCTCCCTTTTGGTCAGAGATGTTTGCAGGCATGCTTTCTGAGCTCATTTCCAGTCTCTGGGCAAGTCATTTTTCCCCCACTGCTGAGCTCATGGACCTCACAAAGCCAGCAGGACCTGCAGGATGTCTCTGGCAGTAACATAGCTAAGCAGTCCAAGCCCCCAATGGAGCAATTTGGTGACTCTGGCAGCTGAGCAGGCCAGAGCTTCCTGCTGCCACAGGGCTGCTACATGAACTACCACGGCTTGGTAGATAAAATCCAATTGACTGCCACTTACATAAACGTAACAGGAAGTTACTAAATGGCTTCCACTGTGTCTTGAGGCTGTTACCTTTCTGTTTCTAAACTAACAGCTGGAATGAACACAAACAGCACCTCATCAGAGCCACTGAGCAAAGCAGTCCAAAGGTACACAGGAAAATTCCTGCCAATCTTGAGAATATTTCACATTATGAGCCCCTTTCTGTATAAATATTAAACAGCTGGAATAGCCATTAGAAAATATGTAAGTCCTGCACAGAATAACACTGATGCAGCCGGAGGAAGATTTGTAAGCAAAAAAAAAAAAAAAGTGTCGTGTGCTTTGATTAAGATTTACTTGTGCAAATTTTGAGCAACGATGCCCTACTGGATTTTACAGACTTGTTTTGCATTGCTCTGCCACTAAACATCTGGTAAAATATTCAGAATCTCTGCAAAATAGGTCATCTCTCCAAACTCGTTAGGCCCAGTGCCTGCAATCGTGAAAGAGCCCTGGCCCACAAGAAATCCTCCCACGGGAAGCTTTTCAGAAGCAAACATGTTTTCTCCACTCTTTGTGAGATTGGCTCTTGGTAGGGGGTAGTGGGGGAGAGTTCCTTATTCTTTCTTCCCCTTCTAGGAGGAAGTGTCATGTGTGATCTGAACAGCAGGCTTTTGCTTATACTTCCAAAGCTATTAGGAAATGAACATAACAAGAAAAACCAATACTGACAAGAATTAGGCCAGTGCTCTATTTCATCTGTTTAGCAACCTGAAGCTGCAATTTTTAGAAAAAGATTCCCTTTTAAATAACAGATTCATTATACTACATGGATGAATGCCATGTTTTTGGGTTAGGAGTGTCACTCAACATTAATGGAAAGCGCTCATAAATAATAATAATAATAGCTCTCATTTATATGGTACTTTCAGATTTCCTTCCTAAAAGTCTTCCTCTGATGCCTCAGAATAGGGTAGAGCAGACTATGGGCACTCTCCTGTTGAATTTCTCTACCTACCATTCAAAGCCCAATTCAAATGACCCCTCTGTTATGAAGCCTTCCCCGAACCCTTGCCCAGAATGCTATTCCCCTTTAAACTTCACATGGCACTTTGTTTCTGACATGTCTAATGCTCTTATCATAGGATGCTGTGTATAAGAGATTTTCATATTTCTATCTTACTATTCTCAGTCATCTCCCACCAAATGGACTGAAAGCTCCATGATGACAGGGACTATTACATTTTTTTAATCTCCCTTAGAACAGTGCTCTCAACAGGAGAGGTACTTTAAAGAATGTTCATTGAATGAATGGATGCTAGGAAGAGCATAAGCTCTAGCAAATCATGCAAAGTTAAGGATGGTCCCAGAAGCAAACTGTATTGGTTCTTGTTCTAGGATCAACCTTGCTAAGGGAGGAGAGCCTCATTACCAGAAGGTTGGTCATGAGAAAAACGCAAAATGGCCTTCAATCTTAGCTATCTCCCTCCTGCTTTAGCAGGGACAGGAATGTAGTGGCAGAAAAGGGGCAGAGGATGCACAGAATCACAAAGCACTTAGACAGACCATGTATCAGCATTAACTTGACTACTGATGCCCAGGGTATCATCTCCAGACTGAACCACAACCATACGGACATAAATGAATCCAGAAGACATGAAGCTACTATTTGATGGAAAGGCGACATTGAAATCTACAACCCATTTTTCCCACAACACCACTGTGAGGGCGGAGACATAAGAATTAAGATCCACTTCTGACATATGGAGATCCTGAGTCTTAGAGTGGGGAAGTGGCTTTTGTCCATGGTCACAGCCAGAGTGTCAAAGCTGAGATCACACCCATGTCTTCCGTATCTGTATCTGTAGGTCTAGTGCTGTTCCTACTCTATTACATGTTTGACATTTCCTTGGATCTACACATACCAAATGGGTAGTATAATGTAATCAGAAGTTATTTATAGACTTCCTTTGAATGGCACAGATCCCTAATTCTGCCAGGCATGGAATAAAATTCATTTCTACACCATAGCTAAATGAGTTTTTCCAACTTGATATTTTACATACAGAACACTGGTTCTGACCACATTTTTGCCAAAGTCAAGCTGTATTTTCTTGGGTGGAAGATTCTTAAAGAGCTCCTACAGTCCACACAGAATTCCAGAATCTGTGAGGCTGGACAAGGTTATGGAAGCCATTTAATCCAACCCATTTCCGAAGCAGAAATTCTCTCTGCAAAATGCGGGCAATAGTCCCACATGGAGAACACACTACTTGCACATGCAGTTCACTTTCTTTCAAAGAACACTCTAATTGTTAGAAAGTTTTCCTTAAATCCAACCCAACTGTGTCTCCGGTAAATTCCACTGATTGCTCCTATGTATGTCCTTGAGGACTAGTGGACAACATACTTAATTTGGAGTTGGACTAATCTTTGAAGTATCTAAATTTTATAATTTCTTTTTCCAACTAATAGTTTTTCAGGTAACTGAAGAAAGTGAACTTCCCCCTTATTTTACAAAGGACATTGAGACCCAGAAAGGTTTAATGACTTTCCCAAAGTCACACCATTAGTGTGAGAAAGTACATGCTCTTCATATGAATGTCTATGAAATAAGGAATGTGACTTTAAGAAAAAAGAGGGTTTAAAATGCCTAAACCTATTATGAGTGAACAAATGAAGACTTTTCCTTCTCCCAGCCCACAGCTCCTGTTTACCAATTACACATACTCCATCATTAGGGTCCCCCTGAGAAATCTGCCTGGTATTGGCTAACCAAACACAGTGGTAACAATAAATCACAACTTCCCAGTGAAATTTAAGGATTATAAGCATATGGCTTTTCATCATCATTTTACAAAGATTTTTAGAGTGCATAATGTTTATCTGGAAATATTCTAGGGGCAAGATAAGAAAGTAGAGTGGGGTCACTGTGGAGTAGTGGCAGATCCAAGTTCAAAGCCCTGGTCTGACATTTACTAGCTATGTGACTCTTGGCAAATACCTTCATTTCCCTGAACCTCAATTTCTTGATCAATTAAGAGAAGCACTAGAGAAATTAATCATCATCATTATTATTACTATTAGTATAGAGAGTTACCAAAAGAGATAAACAGAGAAAGAGAAGCAGAGACAAACACAAATAAGGTGACATATATAATGTAGGATAGGGGACAGTTCTTAACTGAAGTTTCAACATACCTGATATGGCATACAAATTTGAGTGCTGGTACTCATAGTCAGTTCGTGTGCTGTTCCTGCCTCTGAAGGTAGCAGGAAGTGTTAAGGAGATATGCCTGAGGAAAAGACAGAAGGAGAAAGAAGGTTATGGGATTCATGCACTCCTATATATTTCAATGTTTAATTCAGGTGTCAAATGGCAGCCTATGAGCACTGTTCATTTGTTCTCTAGTCTCTGCCCACTTTTCACGCATCCGCTATAGTGTTGCCAGATTGGTTTTTCTGTACAGGCTATGGTCACCTCACCCCTTATTCTGTCTTCCTCTCCCCAATCCCTCCACAAATTACCCAGCAATGACGGCCAAAATTTCTGGGTCTATCAAATGCATTAGCTTAGAAGGCAAGGTGCCTTGTGAGAGAGCTTCAGTCTTCTTTTATGGCCCTACTATTCCCAGGCACACAATGAGGAGCTAGTTCAACATCCCAAATTTTTTTTACCTTTGTTTCTCTGCACCTGCAATATCTTTCTTTGGCTACTGATTCTGACCTACCCTCAAAGCTAAGCTCGTCTTAATAAATATTTGTCTTAAATTTGTCCCTCCGATTGGAAATTATTTCTGACCCCATTTTATTCTCTTCTTTGTTTCTGCACATATATCTCCCCCTAACCCCAACTAGCCTGAAAATTCCATGAGGGAAGTTTCATTTAACTCTGTATTTCCTCCAGTGTGCAGTATGGGATATTGCACAGATCTGAATAAGCTTAATTTGTTGAATGAATGCATGATAGTAAAAACGCATCATATCATAGCAATGATATATACGGGAGGGAGACAATGGGGTGTAATGCACAGAGAAGAGGACTACAGAACGGAACAACTGAGCTCTAGTCCCAGCTTTGCTACTAACTAATCATGTAACTTTAGGCAAGTTACTTAAGTTCTCTGGTACTCAGTTTCCTCATCTGTAAAATAAAGGAGTTGGACTAGATAATACCTAAGGTTCCTTCCAACTGAAAGATTCTATGGTTCTTGTATTTACAGAATATATCCCACAGAAGGCTCAGAGCTCTATGGTCATGGATAACCCCAAAAGTCTCACTGCTTTCCAGGGAAAAAAGGAGTTGGCAGGCATCATTTTTCTACCTTTTTCCCATCTGGAAAAAAAATAGGAGAAAGAACAGTTTTGCTTTCTTAGGATCTCAACAATGGGGCATCTAGTCAATTGACCTTACCGAAACACAGGCAACTAGAGACAGTACAGCAGGGATCCTTGTTCTGGAGTCTACAGAACTCTTAAGATATCTTTAGACAGATTTCAGGAGATCCAGGAACTTGGATATAGAAAAAAAATTACATCTTTATTTTCACTAACTTCTAAATGAAATTTAGCATTTACTTGATTTATGAATATAAGCAACAAACATTATTCTGAGAAGGAATCTATAGGCTTCACCAGACTACCAAAGGAATACATGGCACATAACAAGTTAAGAACCCCTTCAGTAGAGAAAGGAATTGTGGTACAGTGGAAAAAATACCGGGATTGGATTTGGGAGACAGTTCTGACACTTACCTGAAACCTATTAACCATAGACAAGGCATTTCACTGTGCTGAGCCACGGTATCCTCATCTGTCAAGTGAGGATGATACTCCCCACCTCACAGTTATTGTGAGGAAAAATCCTTTGAAAACATTTAAGTGCTATGGAAATGTGTGTTACTATTAACACATACACAACCAAAAAGAGACAGAAAGATGCTATATTTAACCAGAAAGCAATTTAGGAATCTCAATGAATGATCCAAGGCATGAACACATTTTATTTGTCCTATGTTTACAATGAGGTTTCTAAGCATAGAGATACATTGGAAAATTGTCACCCTCTGAAGAGGTTGTGTTCTGTGTAAGGGACATAGACCTTTGAACAAAATAATTTTTGGAAGACTGGTAGTATGTAAACTAAAGATGCTGGTGATGTCTATTACAACAGTAAACAAATTATGCAAACTAAGTTACTGTGCCTAGCACAGTGCCTACTCCACAAAAGAAAATCAATATTTACTGAATCTGTGTGAAATTGAGTTATACAGAACACTAGTTAAAAAAAGATTTTCCTCAGCTGTAAAATGAAGGCATTGAGGTAGGTGATCTCCAAGGATCTTCACAGCTCAATCTACGATCTTATCATCCTAAGTTAAATAGTTAGTTGGGGAGAAGATGCAGGGAGACACCTTTCGGGGGAAAAGAGTAAAACAGAAAAATACTTCCTTGTGACTGGGGGGAAAGCCAGCATAAAGTGAGGTTACTAGCAAGATGTCCAATGTATCTTACTCTTTTCCTTCTCTTTTGCATTTGTAGAAGAGGAAAGCTAGGATATTGAGAAGATGGAGGCTGACAAAGCCTTCCCTTTGAAGAGAATAGTCTAGATACAAGGAAAGATAATCTGTACCTTAAAAAAACAGTCAAGACTGAGAGATAAGTAGAGGTGCATGTTCATTCCAAAGTTGCCTGATGGCAAAGCTCTTTATTTTGAACTAAGATTCAAGGAGATATTACAGATTGTTAAGAAAGGTACTGAATATATATCTGAGAAATTTACTTCTTTAAAAAGTTGATCTAAACATCATACCTGTGGGATGAAAAATGAGATAATTTAACAGAAGGAATTTTTCATCTTGAAGAACCTGTAAAGGATTCCAATACAGACTGCCTTCTCTTTTGAGGGAATTTAAGTCATTCTCTTCCTCTAAAAGCTGCTCTTCCCTTTACTTTTCTATTTCTATGAATGGTACCAGCATGCTTTCAGTTACCCAAGCACAAAACTTTGGAGTCACAAATGATCCACTCCTCTTCCCAACACATCTCATCATCTGCCAAGTCCTGTCAAGTTTGCCTCTACTACTTCTCACACCTAACTCTTTCCTTCCACCTTTAAGGCCACCATCACAGCAAGTTTTCCTTATTTCTTGCTATTTTTTTTTTTTTTACCATTGTAACAAGAAACAACTAGGTAATAAAGTGGAATCTAGAGGACTTCAGTTTGAATGAATCCTGCTTCAGACACTTACGAGTTGTGTGACAAGTTACTTAACCCCTCTCCACCTCAGTTTCCCCATATGTAAAATGGGAGCTAACTGTGAAGAACAGATGAAATAACACATGTTAATTAATTAATTAACTGGCACATACAAGTTATTTTAAAAGCCTCCCAAGTGGTCTACCTGCCTCCGGTCTGTTCCCTCTCTAATTTATCATTCACACAAGTACTCCAGTAATTGTCCTAAAATACTGCTCTGAACATAGCATTTCTTTCCTCAAACACTTCCAATGAATCCCCAGTACCTCCATAATAGAGTATAAATTATTGATTCTGTCATTTAGGGCCCTCTACTACTTGGCATCAACTAACCTTTCCAGTCTGATGTCAAATTACTGGCCTTCACACACAACACCCTATTCTTGCCCTGACTTCTCCCATTTCTGTAACTTTGCCTGTGCTGCACACACCTTACCTCAACCCCATAACCAGAATGGCTTCCCCATTCCTATCTATTAAAATCTTTCCCTCTCCTCAAGGTCTAAATTGTATGTCACCTCCTTCATAAAGTCTTTCTTTACCATTCCATCTAAAAGTTATCCTTCTCACCTCAAATTTCCTATTTAATTTATCTAGATCTCACTCTATCACATTCTCCCTTGTATCATAGATTTGTGTGTGTGTGTGCGTGTGTGTGTGTACATCCATCTGGTCTATTAAACAGTCAGCTCCTCACAGACATGACCTATGGTACAATGGGAAAAAAGCTGCCCTTAGAGTCAAGAGAAACCTGTATTTAAACTCTGCCTCAAGCACTTGCAAGAGGTATGAACATGGGCAAATAACTTAACCTATTTGAACTTCTGATTTTCCACCAATAAAATGGAGATGACAATATTTATAATAATGTAGTGAAGATAAAATAAGGCAAATTTTAAAATGTCAGTAATTACTATTTCATCTTTGATATCCCTAGTTTTGATCACAGTATCTTGTACAAGGCCAATATGTAATAAACATTTGGTGAACTGAACTGTATTTAATACAAAGAAGTAAAATGACCTTTTTAAAGTCTCTATCTCAAGCACTCTCCTAGTAATTCAATGTCAGTCATTCCCACAAGTTCAAGTATCATTTCTACATAGGCAATTCCTAATTCTATATATCCAGCTCTCATCTCTCTCCTGAGCTCCCTTCTTTCACTAACAGTCACTTGCAGGATATCTCTTTCTGGATACACCACAGACATTTTAAACTCAACACATAAAACAGGGTACTCATTATCTCACTCTCAGTCACTCAGTTTCCTAAATCCAGAATTGCCCTTCACTTTTCCTTCACTCATCCCTCATATCCAATCACTTGCCAAGTCTGATCAAGTCTACACTGACAAAAACTCTCGTGCATCACATTCTCTCTCCTAACACTGCATCTGTGGCTACTCTACTTCAGTCCCTCATCACTTTCTTGAATGGAATGCTATAGTAGCTTCCAAAATGGACTCCCTACTTCTAGTCTCTCTCTTCTCCAATTCATCTTCCACAGGGCTACCAAAATAATCTAACTAAGCTACAGGTTGAACAAGATTCTCTGTGTTCTATTTTTAAGAAATACTAAAACTGTGCTGAAGTCAAGCATATAAAATGGAGATATATGTTCATCAGAGTTGTTTGTCACTGACATGGCAGAGATCCAATACAGCATACAAGATGAAGAAGAATCTCTTATGGATGGTAAGATGTTCTAGATGTTCCTCTTTGCCAATGACATTGTGCTAATTGCATCAAGCCCCAGATCATAATAGCACATTCTATAAGAGATCCATAACCACTCAAAAAGAGTTTAGCCTAATCATCCATGCAAGAAAAATCAAGTTGATGAAAAATATCCATTGCCTGGATTATGACATGTAGAGAGACAAACCATATAGTTTGTCCATCCATATATATGTCTGGGACAAACACAAAAAAAGGGATAATAAGTCAGACCCAGAATTAAATAGAAGGATGAAAGTGGACTGAATTGCCTTTCAGAACTACAGCATTCCCCTTAATGACCCCAAACTTCTCCCAGAAACAAAGGCTCATATTTTTAAAATGAATGTTCTACCTATCTGGAGTTGTGGAGCTGCTTCTCATGGAAAACTCCAAGGCACTAAAACTGAACATGACATAAATGGCAATGGAAAAGAGTATGGTGGGTGTGAGCAAGGAATATTTTACAAATAGGGAAGTTTGAACAAGAAATGGAGTAAACGATGTCATCAGAAAACTGAGGAAAAAAGGATGGGAGTCAAAAATAACACAAGTGCTCCCATGGAATCCTGGCAATGTCAGAAAGAAAAAAAGGAAGAACCTTAATAGGTTATATGGACTTTCAATTACGAACTTATGGGAAACCATGGACAAAAGTTATTTAGGATTGGAAGCATGGATGAGCTGTGCTCTGCATTATTAAAGTGCAAATCAATGATACCACCAATCCATCATAATGTTTGAGTTAAGTACAGATCTGACCTTATCACCAGTTAAAAAATCAGTAGGCTACCCACAATCTATGAGATATGTAATGTCTGGCCCAGAGCACCAAGCTCTGGGCTTTCCTGGGTTCAATCTTGGGGTTGCCCCTCAAATCACAACTCTGACTCATTTTGTCCCCATCTCCACAGAGCATCTTCTGGGAACCTCACATTAGAGCTTGTGTCTGGGTCTCCACCGATGTGATAAAAAGAGGCCCACCTCCCATTCAAGAATCCCAGGTGATACCCCTCACAAAATTCAAAACAAAGGACTAACAGTAGCTCATAAAGTCAATGATATTCAGTGACTGTGTGGACCTAGTTTTTCAGTTTTATTTCATTCTATTTCCCATCCCTCCTTCATGAATTCTGGCTTTGGCCAAACTGGAATATTAGCTATTCCCTGATTTGTTATTTTACTCCCCACATCTGTACATTCATATAAATAATTTCCCATGCCTAGAAAGTATTTCCTCCTCATCTCCACCTCTCAGAAATCTTAGTTACCTTCAAGCCTCAACTCAGGTGTTACCTCCTCCATGAAGCATTTCCTGATTCCATTTGCTAGTGCCCTCTCCCTTTCTCTCCTCAACCTTCCGTAGATGATACCTGTATATTCATGTGATATTCCCCCAGTGACATTTAGGCCTCTTAATTTAAAGGCAAGAGACTTTTGTTATTTTATCTTCACTGCCTAGCCAAGTGCCTTACAAATAGTAGGGGCTTAAAATGTTTAATGAATTGAACTGAAAATGTTCAAATCTATCCTACAAAACGATAGGGTTTCTACTAGTTCATAATAACCTTAGTAGCATTCCAGTAAAATACAAGATCACCTAGTTTTTAAAATAAAATGAAGAATTGAAGAGGTTTCTTTGTATCATCTCCTTAAGGGTATCACTTCCCATCTCAAGCTTGTATGTTCAAGGTGTCTAAAGAGACATGGCACAGTTGTAAGCTTTAATAGCAGCAAGATTTTTTTTGATTTCTTGAGTTTTTGATTTCTCAATCTCAAGTATCAGTTCTGTCTTATATAATTTTTAAGATATTGTAAACTGGATACTACTGTTTTTAACTCTTTTATTGTTTGGTCATTTCAGTAGTGTCTAACTCTTTATGATCCCATTTGAGGTTTTGAGGCAAAGATACAGGAGTGGTTTACCATTTCCTTCTCCAGATCATTTTATAGATAAGGAACTCAGGCAAACAGGGTTAAGTGACTTGCCCAGGGTCACACATCTAGTAAGTGTCTGAGGCTAGATTTGAACTCAGGAAGATGACTCTTCCTGACTTCAAGCCCAGAACTCTATCCACTGTTAAAACTAACTGTCCTTTCTTTTTAACTCTTAGAAATTTTCATATAAAAATAAACCATCCTAGAATTTGGAAGAATATTACTCTAGAAATACTCTGCTGAAGAAATCTTTGGGGCTAAGCTTATTGTCCTGTTGGAATGGAACTTTGCCATAGATTGATTTATTAATTCGGTAAATATTTATTAAGCACTTAAATATATTCCAGGCACTGCTTTTGGCACTGGAGATAAAAGGAAAGATTCAATAAGAACCTGTTATAATGGAGTTTATGATCTAATAGGAAGAGGAACAAAGTGGAAAGAACCACACATTTGGAGTGAAAAGACCTATATCCAAATCCCAGCTTTACAATCTGTATGACCTTGGGCAAGTCATTTAACCTAATTAATATCAATATTCTCATTGGTAAAATGGAGATGGACCAAATAACCTTTTACATTGAAACTATGATCCCAGGTACAAGAACAATTATGTATAAGAAATAACTGCAAAGAGTTTAACAAAATTCTGTTGGTTGACTGAGAAATTTGAGGAAACAGAAAACTTTCATGTAATAGGTAGGGGGTAAAGGATTTCAGGGAATGCTGAGTTGGGCCAAAAGAACATATAAATTGGAAGGGGAGGGTTCATTCTAGGAATGGAGTATGATGGGAAGTCACAGAGACTGGAGAAGGTAAAACAAGGGACAGACTACAGAATCTGAGGCTAGCTTGCACTTTGGCTCTTTCACTAACCATATTGCCTGCCATACTCCACCCCTCTAAGTCAAGGCTGTGTACTAGGAATAAAATAGAAGTGCTAAGACTATATGCAATGCCTCAGTGTTTATGTTTTGGAGTGGGGAGGATGAGACTCTGTGTGTGTGTGTGTGTGTGTGTGTGTGTGTGTGTGTGTACATTTTTTTATAAGGGGGAAAAAAAACCAAGTGACAGGTGGTAGTACAATTCGGCTGTAAGGAAGAATACAGAATGAGTAGCGTGAGATAAAGATGGACAGGTAAGTTGGAGCCAGATTAAGAAAAACCTTACGTTTCAGAGGCAGTTTCTATTTTATTAGGTCATTGGGCTCCACCAAAGGTTTTTGAGTAAAGGAATTATATAATCATGGTGGTGCATTAGGAAGATTAATCGAGAAGGGACCAGAGAAGGAATGGACTGATGGCAAGGATTCATTGGGAGACTATTAATAGTAGTCTAGGTGAGAAGAGATGAGCGCCTAAACAATTGTATATTCCAACTGCCTCTCTAGGAACTATATCTTTAAATGTGGGGCTATCACTTTCTTCCCTTTGTTGTAGAGGCAATAGAAGTAAGGCAACATCACAGAAGATGAATGTATGTATGTATGTACACAGTCCTATAAAAATAGTACCAAGAATGATAAGGTTCTGAATGAGCTGAGGCTGGTAAAGGAAACTAAAGGGAAAAAATAAGTTGTAATGGGAGAAAAAGGAGGAGAGTGACGTAGTTAGACCTGAGCTTTTGGGAAAACATTTTGTCACCTGCGTAGAGGATAGACTGCAGTAGGAAAAAACTTCTGACAGAGACACCAACTTAAGAAGCCATCACAACAGTTCAGAATTACAGAAAACTATGGATTGAAGGAATGAGTAGCCAGGTGCCAACCTGAGACTTTTTATTACCACATTTACTATCACTTTCAGAGTGAACAATCCTTTACCTCTGAAACACACCATTTTCTACCTTCTGCTCTAGGAACAGTAATCAAATCAACATTATCATTGTTCCTGAGAAGTATGTGGTAACAACAACATCTTATGGTTCCCCTCATTGTCCCTATGACTCTAAACCAAAATTCCATTCCTTGGTCACCAACACCACAGAGAGGTATCCATATATCTATATATCTATCTATGTATCTATCTATCTATATATACATACATATATAAAATATATGGACGAGAGAAACCCTAATTAATATGTGTACATGCACACAAATATATGTATGTATACATACATATGTGCACATGCATATATGGAGGCATGTATACATACTTGTACATATTATTTCTCCCTATAGAATAATAGCTTCTTGGAGGTAGGGAATGTCTCCCTTTAGTATCTGTATCCTCAGCATCCAGCAGAGTGTCTGGCACGTAGCAAGTTTTTAATAAGTGCTTTTCCATTCATTCATTCATTAATACATTCATAAATTATCTCAAAAGTTCATTTAGAATATCTCTTCATCACACCAGGAAGGATACTACCAAGCTTCCAGAAAGAAGCAATCAGGAATGGTGAGGGAACTGGAAATTATGCCACAGTGAGGATCAACTGAAGGAACAGGGGATTTTTAGTCTGAGGAAAAGAATTATGGGGCAAATAATAGCTGTCTTCAAGTACATGAAGAGCTCTCATAGAGATGTATTAAATTTGTTCTGCTTGGTCCCAGAAGGCAGAATTAAGAGCAATGGGTGGATATTTTGGGAGATAAATTTTGCCAAATGAATTAGGAAAAATTTTCTAATAGTTCCAATTCTCTAAAAGGGGAATTATGGCACTCACAACAGTAGTGAGTTTCCTGTCACTGAAGGTCTTCAAGTAAAGACTAGATGATCGTTTGTCAGGAATTTCATTGAAGAGATGACTGTTTGGGGAGTATGGAGGCACTAGGATAAACAACCTTTGAATTCTGCTCTAGCTGTGAAATTCTGGGATATGTGATCACCATCACTACTCTCAAAAGAAGTCGCTTCGCTTTTTACTTTGTTCTTGCTATCTAGCAAAGGGGCAGGTCTGCATCATGCATGCAGCTGTCACCTGATCTAGCTAAATGAATGCCAAAGGGAAATTTCATTTCTTGTCCCCTAAGTCAGTCATGGGGACCTTATTCAATTAACACGGCCACTAAGCCGGAGACAGCTCCATACAAAAGCTCTTCAGTTATAGAATACTTTTTATTAGGAGATGATATTTGCCAGCACGATTTATGTCCTTTGATGGGATTCTGCTTTTCCCTGTTAATTTAAATCTGTATTTTCTAGTGCCGATTCCAGGTCTGTGTGAATTTTTTAAATGTTATCATTAATCTTCTGGATCCAATTGCCACATAGAATGAAGATGCTTCACTTTCAGAGCAAAGACTTACTGTGCCATGGCAGGCAGTGGCAGCTACAGCTGCTGTCCATTCTGTGGAGTAAAAGGACAATGTCACAAGGAAAAGACACTTACTAGAGAACTGGTTGGGAAACGGTACTGAATTTGGACAGAGGAGTTGGGTTTGAATCCTAGCTCTATTATATACAATGTAACCTTAGGCATATCACCTGTGTGGGCCTCTTTAAAATGAGAATTGGACTAGACAAGGTCCCTTCTAGCCTTAAATTCTATGAAACACTTATATTTCAGTATTTCAAGGATCTGTGGTTTTGTTGGGATTGGTGCTTCCTCCACCGATGGCAGATACACATTGTAGCAGATGGTCTTTGTGAGTTGCTGTAGCTGAAAAAAAAAGTCATTACCCAGTGGCTAACTCAGTGATGAACCTTTCCATACACGGTGAGGATGGACCTTAAATGACAGACCCACAGTCCATTACCAGGTCTATCCCTGTCTGAAGCTTTTGGAATTTGATAGGACCTGTCAGAACTTATACTCTATGAGAAATGCCATTAATGATCCTGGTTCCTTAAGAACCCTCCATGCCACAAAGAGGCACGGGAAAAGTACATCAAGCGAGAAGAGAAACTTACTTATAGTCAGAGTTATAGGATGTTTTCTACTCCCAATGCATATTTACAACAAAAAAATGAACTCTGGGGCCATTCCATTTTCTTGGCACTGCAAGTTTTATTGAACAAATCTCCTGAAAACCATCTTCTGAGACATTTTAAATGGGACTTTGAGAACACTAGAAAAACTATATTGTGCTACAAAGTTCAACATATACAGCTAAGGTTAATAAGGAAGCATTTTAAAATAATTTTTCATCTCAGGCCACATTTCAAATTAAATGAGAAAATGTTTCAAATTTACTAAACTTTTAAAATTAGAAACACACAGCACAATCTGTAAGTCTTCATGCAAGAACATAAAGATTAACTGTGGATATACTTTAAAAAAAAGAAAGAAAAAACCAAACCTGGTCTGAGACTATATTATTATAAAAGAATTGTAATCTTTTCACTCATTTTTAATCACTGATTGTTCTTATGGAAATACAGTATTTCAAAAATATATTAAAGATCCACTGGGCAGAGTACTGTGTTCAGTGCTGAGATACAAAAGGGAGATAAGATATGGTCCCTATCCTCAGAGCTCTGAGTCTACTAGTATAGAAAAGAAATATAATTATAACAATAACAATAATAATTCATATTTACACAGAACCTTGTGGCTGTACAGAATATTCCTCACAACAGCCCCAGGAGGTAAACTGGGCAAGAATTAATATTCCAGATTCAAAGATGAGGCAACTGAGGTTCAGAGAGGGAAAATGATTTGTCCCAAATGTCTACAAGGAATCTGTGTGATTGTTCTAACTCAGGTTTTCTAACTCTTAAGACCACTGCTAATTCTAATGCACTAGCCTACCTCTCTCTCTCTCCAAGCAGAGTACTAAATAAAACCAAACCATAGAAACAAAGAAGAGAAATAAATTTACATGAAAAAGGAAGTTAAGGTTAGAATTAACCTTGTGATATGTATTTTTTGGGGGGGTGTCCTCGATCTGTGCTTTCATCAATATGGGGAGCTCCTCATATGGAAACCTCCTCCACAGATGCAGACTAGGAATTAAATGACAGTTTAAAGCTTCAGAGAGTTGTTTGGAGTACCGAGAGGATCAATGACTTGTCAATGGTCACACAGTGGTGCTTCTGGCCACAAGGCCAGCCCTCTGTACTATGCTGTGCTATCTCCCATCAGAGAAATATATTTCACAGAAAAAGGTAGAAAAATGACATTAGTGGCATCTCCAGAATGCCTAAGATGTTGAGTGGTGTAGAAAGAGCATCGTGGTATTGTAGAAAGAGATCTGGATAGACTCAAAAGACCTGAGTGTGAAACTTGGCTTTGATATTTAGTAATTTTATGACCTTAGACAATACACTTCCCCTTTCTGGGTCACAGTTTTACTGTCTGTAAAATGAGAGGAGGGAATGGTTAGACTAGATGATTTCTAAGGTTCCTTTCTGTTTTAACATTCTATCTTCTAAAGTCCCTTTCAGCTCCAACACTTTACAAAACTATTGAACTGGTTTCTCCCATCATTCAACTGGACATTAGATCACCTTCCCCAAATGTCTCCCTGGAAACTAACTTTGATATTTATCTGAAAAAAAAAGTGAAGTAGGAAGACAAACTTGCACTTTAGACAATATAAATCCACTTTATCATCTTATACCTCAACCATCCCACCCCTCCGTCACTTGTTAGTCTCCTGGTCTTTGTTCACATTGTTCCTTATATTTGGAGGGTTTCTCTCTGCCCCCCACATCGAACACCCATCCTCAAATGGCACCTCCTCCAGCGAGTCAACAATAAATTGAGATTTTACTCCTCAGACCTCACATAGACACTTTTTTTGCAACTCTCTAATACACTTGATATGTATTATTGTTTTTCGTCTATTTTATAGTTGAACTTGAGGCAATAAACTATACTAGACTGTAAATTCTATGAAGACAGGTACTGAAACCTATCTCAATTTTATATGTTCCCCAGGACCTTGTATAGCAGGCATCTGAAATGAACTTTAGTTTAGATGAAATGATATGTAGCCTAGATAATTAGGAACGAAAGACTGAAAAAAAGTCCATTTGCAAAAAATACAAAGAACTTTTAAAGCTGTCTTCTTGTCCGCATTTCCTTCTGAACTTCCTTTTACTCCACTTTCTGTTCTATTTTGTATGTGAAAGTAAAATTCTTTTGGGGAGGGGCATTCATTAAATTGAGAAGAAAACTTTAAAAATTATGGGCAGAGAAAAAATAAAGTGTTGGGAAAGTTGTTTTTTTAAATTGGCAGTAGATGATTCACTTTTAATCCTCATAGAATAAGACTGGTTATTAAGAAAAAAGATTCCAGTAGCACTTGTTTGGGAATTTAAAACTACAGTTCTAGTTCATAGCTCTGTTATTCTAAACAAGTCACTTAAACTCTTGGACCCTCAGTTCCTTTATGTGTAAAATAACAAGATCTAGCCCTCTTCCTCATCCTTTATCTCTTCTCATATAACTAAAGTAGTGAAAAATAATGAAAGAAAAAGGAATAATATACTTTTTAGAGTAGAGGAACATTTCAAAACAGTAAAAATAAGAAATCTTTGGAGAGATAATCAATGTGTTTGATTATACAAAGGTAAAAGAATTTTGAACAATAGAAAGTAAATTTCTCAAATTAAAAGAAAAGAAACAGATTGGGGAAAATATTTGCAATAAATGTATTAGATAAAGGTCATATGGAATTTATAAGAAATTGATGTTTAAACATAAGACTAATAATAATTGGTCATTAATGGACCAATGTTCAAAAGACATAAGCAATTTATGAAGGAGAAAATATAGATCATGGGCTCATCTCCATGTTCCCTAAAACTGGAGAATTGTAAAACAAACTTGCATTCAAAAAAAGACCCCAACATTCTCCAGCTCTTCCAAGGAACCCACTAAAATGGAAAAAAGGGGAGGATGGCAATCAAATTCAATGCTGGCAGATTTGTGGGAAATAGGCAATCTAATATACTGTTGGTATAAATTACAAGATAGGCTGGGGCAAATGTGTGGGAGAGTAATCTGATAATATGAAATGAGCTAAAAAACTGATCATTCTTTTCAACCCAGTAACTCCACTGCTAGGACTCTAATATCACTAAAAGGGAAGGGGGAAGGAATCTGTCATACTCAAAACTTTTCCATCTGGAATATCAAAACTTATAGCTTAAACATTTGGAGAACAGTTCAATCTGAATTATAGCAAATTAATATAATGGAACATTTGTGCCATAAATGTAACAAACATGAAATACACCAGCAAATAAGGAAAGGTCCATACAAAGTGAGGCAAGGCAAAGGCAGAAGAACCAAAACTGTAATACACATGGACAACTAAATCTTTTTAAGAAACAAAAGAAGGAAAGAGAATAGAGTTAAAAGTGGTAGAAACTTGGGCAGGCTAGGAAGAGGACTTTAGTTAAAAGTTAAAACAACTTTTCACTTGTCTGATGTCCAACTCATTTGGTTCTTCCTTGATAAAAGACCGAGGGTCTGGGGTAAGATTCTGCTTGGTTGTTTCACAGTAGAGTACTACAGACTTGAAGTTGGAATGATTCAGACCCTCACTAGCTGTGCGAGCGTCTGTCTGCTTCAGTTCCCTCATCTGTAAAAAGAGGATAATCCCAACACCTATTTCAAAAGGGTTGTTGTGAGGACAGAGATACTGGAAAAGCACTTTACAAATCTTTCAGCTATAAATGCTATTATTATTTTTGTTATTGATTGTTTAGATTCCCATTTTAAAAACAATGCCTGATATTCTTAGCACCCAAATTTTCCAAAGAAGAGTTCTTCTGCCCTCTGGATGCACCCGCTCTGGCAAACTTATGCGAGGACATAGAAAAGAGCTGACCAGGATGGATATGCACAGACAAGCTGTGATCTATGTCACTAGAGGCAACTTGTAAAGCGAAGAAGTTACAGGTATATTTTCACTCTGCACCACTATACTAAAGTAAAGTTCTTCTCAGTTTGTTTATAAGGCTCTATGCATACGCTAGCCTGTTTAAACATCACAACTATCTTGTGAGGTAAATGGCATAGATATTATCATCTCTATTTTAAACATGAAGAAACCAGAGCTCAGAGAAGTTTATCAGATTACAGGATTTAGACCCAGGAGGAGCCTCAGAGATTATCTAGTTCAGCTTCCTCACTTTACAATGAAGAAACTGAGGCCTCAATAGGTTAAGTGACAGCTTAAGGGAGAATGCCCTCCCAATCACAGCTGCCCAACAGGGCTCCTAACGAAGGTAGCAGGAGTTCTTAAAGTGGATGCTGAATGGAGAAGTTGTCAAGGAGATTCATGCTTCAGGTTAGATCACTAGAATCATGGCAGCAAGGAAGGTAGCAGCTGTGGCCAATATCCCTGAGGACAGTAACCTTTTTTCCCTTCTTTGAAGTTGATTATAAGAGATACATAAAAGCAAGGGGCTCTGAGCTGGTATGAGGTTGTTCCATTATATGGTAGTAGCTAAGTGGCATTCTTCAGGAGGGGGAGTCAGATGAGATATCTTTTTGATGGAACTGTTCAGTCTAGGGGACTGTTTTCTTGGGTGGTTTTTTTGTTTGTGTCCCTGCAGTATGTGTGGCCCTGGGCAAGGCTCATGTGTTGATCTGGGTTGAAAGTTTCCTGAGATCACAGACACAAAGATCATCAACGGAATGCCCAGGGATGATCCTGTGTCACCAGATCATCATCACTTGTGTCCAAAACCACAACTTCTGAACTCTTTCCTTTTTTCCTTAGGGCTGCCTGAGTCAGAAATCACAGGACCCTTGAAGTCAGTGCTTCCAGAACGCTGATGGTGAGGGTTTCAATGCTTAGATTCCATGATGCTAAGCTTCAGGCAGAACTGAACTCTAGGCCAATGTAATTCAGAGGGGCTGTATTTTCAAGTTCTACTAAAAATCATAAAAGTAATCAAGGGAGATTACGAACCCTAGCAAATAACTAAATGAAATTCAGTCTCACTATTGGTAAAAACTCCACAGGGAGAAGTCATCCATGACAAAGCTCTAGTGCCAGGTGCATGGACATGCTTAATGAATGCTATTTGATGAAGAAAAAGATTCTTATAAAGGACTTGGCAGGAGTCGGGTGAGGGAGTCACAGGGAATGGACCTTCACTGCACCTGCTGGCATTTTAATAAGCACCCGCTCCCTCAGGTTGGTCAACAGTGTCAGAAAGAGGTCCCTGACCATTGCCTTGTCTCCAAGCCAGTTTAGGAAAAGTAGATTTCTTCAGAGCCATATGCTCCATTGCTGAAACATCCTGGAAGGTAATTAAAATGAGTCATTCTCAAGTGAAATGGCCTGGACAATGCTCATCCCTAATAATTCACAGAGAAGGGCCCCTTATCCAGATCACAGGCATTAGGAGAATTCACATGCATCAGGATTATGCTTCAGATTTATGAAAGCCCAGTATTGTGACTTTTGTGGCAAAGTGATTCTGAAAAGCATGCCATTCATATTACTCAACACTCAAAAAAAAAAATGAGCCTCGAAATTTATCATTGTAATCATTATTATTTATTTTATTTGGGGGCAAATTTATCATATGAAAAGTTCTCAGAAGCTCCTGTTATTCAGGTTTATTTAAATAAAGAGACTTTTCACAATATGGTTCTTCCCTCTATTCCCAACCATATTTGACAAGACTCTTGTTCAGGCAGTCACTGATCCACTTAAACTGGACCATCTTTGTCCTGCCTTCCTCCATTCCCACAAGTTCATATAGGCTATCTCCTAGGTCTGGAACACAATCCCTTCTCATCTTTACCTGCTGAGATTTTCTCTTCCTTTGAGGTCAGGTCAGGTGCCACCTCTTCCATAAAGTATCTGACAATTCTCCCCCTTCCTCCACCTCTCTCTAAACTAGAAATGGTCTCTCTTGCCTCTGATTTTTCATAGATGTTCATCTAGGCTTCTCCTGAGCATTTATCACATTGTGCTTTATATTAGGTCTTCTTAAATGTTTTCTACTCGCAACCCCTTCAGCACCTCTTAAACCCCATAAAGGGTCATGACCCACAGTGGCTATTACAGCTCTTTGGTTATGTGTACTCATCAGAGTACAAGAATGATTTGCTTTTCATATCTGAATCTCCATGACCAGCACAGCAGGCATATAATAATATTTGGGAAATGTGAAGGGGAAAAAACCAGATGAGTAAGAAAGGTTTTTAGAGAATTAAAGTGGATCAATTTCCTCTATAATAATATTCAAGATTATGGAAAAACCTCTATGCAGAGAACTGAGAACTTAATTCCAAACAATAGAAGAAACCTGATGTCCTATTATGCATCAAAGGTTGTCCCCATTTCTGCTCCTACAGAATTTACAATCTAGTTGGGGGGGGGGGAATAAGACCTTAACTCATGAGAAGTTAAAACAACAAGAGATTTATGTAACTTTAAGACACCAATCAAAGGGATATTACATAGATGTGTTAAATGTCAAAATAATTTTATAAATGATAGGTGCTATGATAGTTTAAGGGAAAGGAGAGATGGAGAGGCAGTATATGCAATGAGAACAACCCTGGACTTATAATGGAAGTGGTCTAAGCTGTGGCTTTCTAATTCAGTGAAATGTCCATGGGCAAAGCATTTCATCTCTCTGGGTTTTAGTAACCCTCAAGCATATGTAAATGAATGAGCTGATCTAGATCAGTAGTTCTTAACCTGGGTTGTATGAACTTTTTTTTTTTCAAAAATATTTTGATAACTGTATTTCGGTATACAGGGCGGCTAGGTGGCATAGTAGAGTGCTGGGCCTAGAGTTAGGAAGACATCCTCCCAAGTTCAAATCTGGCCATAGACACTTACTAGCTTTGTGACCCTGGACAAGTCACTTATCCTCAGTTTCCTCATCTGTCAAATAAGCTGGAGAAGGAAATGGCAAACAACTCCAGTATCTTTGCCAAGAAAACCCCAAATGGGGCCACAAAGCGTCATATATAGTTTATGTTCACATTTTCCTTCTGGTTCTAAAATATATTGATTCTACAATTATTTCAGGAAGGAATGTTCACGAAAGGCTTTCTGGAGGAGATGAGAGGTGAAGGCTTTACTAAGAAGATACAAAGCCGAAAGAAGAAGAAATACATCCCTGTTCATTTTCCATTCTAGCCAACTCTTTGCCATGATCAATATAACTTATACCTACCAACCTGACAGTATAATGAGTTTTCCTCATGGGTTACAGAAAAAAACAACAACAATACACAAATCATTTTGTATTTTATAAGGAAAAAAAATAGGCTGCCATTGGAAGAATAAGAAAATCACAATTACAAACTCCCTAAGTTCCTAAACACAGAGCTTTAAAGAATGTGCAGCTCTGTAGCATATGGCAAATCAATTACTAGTTTAAATTTTAAAACAAAAACATGGCAAGTATGTTAGAGAAATAATCAAGAACAACGGTTTGGTTTAGATTACAGCGGCCACTAGAGTTTTGAATACAATTAATCATCATTCCAGGCAATGGGAAGCCATATTGACACTTATTCCTAATTTGAATATTTAATTAGGGTGAAGTTCTTCATCAAATTATCATAGAACTGGGAAAAAGCCTAGAAGACTTCAACAATTGCTACTTTAACCCCTCACCAGCTGCTACATGTGAGGGCCCAATAGCATCCCACTTCCACAGGGAGACAATCAGGTTTTTTACAGGTCTCAGGGAATTTGGGATGATTTTTTTGCACTTTGTCACAACAATCACATCCCTCTCATCTTCTAAAGAGTTTTGCCGACAATAGCTAATAGAGAAGTTCCCACAGATTTCAGGAAAGTCCAAGGTTTAAATGGAAGGAAACAATATATCACACTTTTCCCAAGCCCTGATCAAAGTCCATCAGGAGGACTATGGTCAGTTCTGGATACCACAATATATAGGTGGGGGTCACTGGTGAGCTGGAGAACCACAAAACCAGAAGAATGCACCTAGAAGGATGAGGGAGTAAACATCATACGGTAAGAAAATGGGATGAAGGAACTTGAGATGTTTACTCTGGAAGAACGAAAATACAAGAGAGGCACACTCACTAGGTTCAAATGCCTGAGCAGCAAATAAACATTGGGAAGAGTAGCTGGATGTGTTCTGCTTGGCCCTGTAGGTCAAACAGAAGCAGTGGCAAGAGGCTACAGATCATCCAAATCTGGCTCATTAGAAGAGAGCTTTCCTAGCAGTGAGAGAGGTCTAAAGGAATGGAGTGAGTTAGTGTGAGAGACAGTGAGTTCCCAGTATTTGGGATACCTCCACTGGGGGCTGGATAGCTAATTCCAGAAATGACCTTTCAAGGCTTTTCCAGCTCTGAGATTTTAGGACCCTATGGATTAAGTCCCTTCTAAGGATGAAATTCTTGGACTGAATTCTGAGAAAAATTTTTCATAAGGGAGTTTAACTGCCTCAACATGAAACTTATAAAAACTAGATATCTGTCGTTAATATTTAAAGACTCACAAAAAATATTTGAAATAATCTTAGGGAGAAGAAAAGCATTATAGAAGAATACCAGGAAAAAAGTACCCTTCTGAAATTTAATTTTCACTTTCAAAATAGGCCCAAAATAAGCTGCCAAAAGAATAAGATAGCCACTGCACACCCACAGATCATAGAAAAAAACAGAACTGCAGAGAAATATTAGTTAGAGTTCAGCAAATGTGAATGAGCATTTATGTTGCTATGGGCAGTTGGCAATTTCTGGGACGCATAATCCAGAGGAGGAAAGGGTCCTGGAATTGGAAAAGTGGGCTCAAGGTAAAGTCCTGGCCCTAACAGCTGCCGTGAATGCTTGGGTAAGTCACTGCTGCCTGAGCCACAGCTGGCTTATCTGAAAAATGGGATTAATACTTATGCCACTTTTATCTCACAGGAGTGGCATAAGTAAAATGGCATAATACCAAATGGCATATAAATGTGATCTAGGAGAGGCAGCTGGGTGGTGTGGTAAATACAGAACTGGACTTGGAGCCCAGAAGATCTGGGTTCAATTCTACTCCCAGATACTTATTCACTGTGTGATCCCAGGTAAGGCCCTGGAACTCTGCATGCTTCAGTTTCCTCATCTATAAAATAGGGGTAATGACAGCGCCGACCTCCCAAGGCTTATTATGAGGACAAAATGAGATAATTTTTGTAAAGTGTTTTGCAAACCTTAAATGTATAAATACATGTATATGTCAGTGTATACATATAAATGATAGTTACTACCCCCACCACCAATATACCCCTGCCTCCAAGGTCGATGCTACAGAAGAGAGGAGAGTCTGCTTTTGTGATAGGGTAAAGGGCAATGCAGGCTGACTGAGGGTGGCCTCTTTCAGCAAGAGATGTTAGCAATGGTGTGTGGCAGCTAGGGTAGAGGTAGCATATGTGGCCCTGGCTCTATACTGCTGAGGGAGTAACCAGCAGCTTGTATGGAATCACAGTGTTCCTCTGAACTGTCCCCTGTGGGCCTATGCCCAGAGCCAGGACAAGACTACAAAGAACAGGAGCTGAGCAGCGATGATGTATCCTTCAGATTCAGTTTGACAGACATGTTTCTGACTCTTTGTTACTGAGTTTAATTTCTTATCTCCGGGAAAGACCGCCCAGGGTGGGCATCTTCCATATAGTAATATTTAAAAGTAGAGAAAAAATCAATCATCTTTTCAAAAGGCAGAGCAAAAGAACATTGCTTTTTTAGAGTCAGAGCAACTGAGTTCAAATCTGACCTCTGCCATTCACATGTTGTAGGATAAGGTACTTAATCTCAGTTTCCCTGTCAGTAAAATGAGGGAGTTGGACACGATAGTCTCTAAAGTCTCTTCTGGATCTAAATCAATGATCATAAGAATCTTTGTTTCAGAGACTCATGATATGAAGGGCTAGAGGGAACTTCCTACTTTCTGGGCTCATTATTCTGCCAAAGAAAACCTGGGAAAATGCATGCCTGGCATACCACCCCCAGGATACCAACACCTGCAGCTCCACATATTACAGAAAAAAAGAGCTAATAAGAGGAAGAAAGCAGAACAGAGACCCTTTACAGAGCAGGCATTAGTCTCAAAGATGTATGTAAGTCCCCAGAGCCACTTATATTTCTTTATTCTTTTTTTCCCCCTCTCTATAAAAAAAAATTCTCTTGAAAGTTCATGAAAACTATGTGTTTTCACTGTGATCTAAATAATAAACCCATTTTTTGCCCTTCAACAGTACTGCAAACTCACCGCAAACTACCCAGACAGGGCACAGTAGGTTCAGGTGAAACCTCTTCACTTCCTAAAGAGTTCATTGAGATGCCACCTACCCACAATCCTCTTTACTTCCTGGTTAGCACTCTTAGGAGAGCAAAGCAGAGCCAGAGAGGTTCAATCACTCTTTTATGAAAAGCTTCAAACCCCTATTTGTTAGAGTCTGTTTTTGCAAGAAAGCTGAGTGCTTTCTTTGCACTTGGCTTCCTTTCCCTCCCAGGCAGCCATCAGCACTCTTCTCTCTCCTCTGCCCAGTGCTAAGTATACTGCTTCACGGTGACCTGCAGCTGAAGGATCCAGCAATTAGAAGAATCCTGCGCCCCAACCCTGCACCAACCTCTTGCCTTGCAGGAGCTAATCGTGTAGAAAACTTTGAAACTTTCCTTTTGTATATTACATTAATCCATAGAAGAAAATCTCTTTTAATGAGGAGTGATGTAGTTACAAACTCTCCAGAGCCATAATTAGAGCAAACTAATTGAAGTTGTGTTTTGACACACTTTCCAAATTCACGGGTGCTGGATGACATATTCACAACACTGTTGCTGCACAACCATGGCGACGGCAAAATCATTAGGCTAATAACACTTATTTGCATTCTTAGCATGCCAGCAGCTCTCCTGTTAAATACTGTTTCAACCACTACTCGTTTACTGTAAGTTTCCACTGAAAGATATTAACAGTAATTATTACTACTTTTGTGGAATTTTAATGTAAAAAAAGAATAACTTACATTAACATATACTAAAGCCAATTATTTTTCTTTACCAGCATCAGAAGGTTTGGGGGTTCTTCTCTCCTCCACCCCCAGCCTTTCACCAAAACATTAAAATGACAAGATGTGATTCCAGCTTTGTTTATAACAAGAGCCCAGAGTCCACACCCAGTGGGATCTGGAAGTCAGAATTTCTAAACTATTCCTTTTCAAGTGCTTGAAAAGAAAATGCTTTTTTCCCCCAAATACATTAAGACAAAATAGTTGGGGAGGGTTTTCCCCCAAGCATTTAAAAATTAACAATTTATATCCTGAGTTTTGGTAATAATAATAATAATGAATCCCATGTAGACTCAACTGAACCACACGATAGCCACTCTTTCACTGATTAAAGACAGACATATAGTGACTCAAATATGAAAAAAGCAAGTAAAGGGGGTGGGGAGGAGTTCAATCTGTCAAAATGGAGGCACCATTTTGCCACCAATGTGGCCAATTTTTTGGATGCTTAATTCGGAGACTCATATACATATGGGTAGGAATTCTAGACAGTTGTGAATAATGGTTATTAATGACTACCTCCTCCAATGTGACAAATTACTTCTGAAGTTTGGAAATGAATAGGTATGAAAAGTAACAAAGTACCATGACAGGAAATGCCAGCTCTCCAAGAGTGGCTCCATAATTCATGCCAGTGTGTACGTGGGGCAGGGCCAAGGCTCTATCTTGGAGTATTCACTTAAAACACTATGCAAACGTGAATTAGTATTATCATTTACTTGGGAGTTAGTGTGGCATGGGGACATAAAGTCAGCCTCAAAGTCAGGATATCTTCGGTTCACATCCTACCACTGGCGTCAACTGGCTATCTTATTAGGTTTGGAGGTAGAGGTCCAAGAATCAAACCATGGCTTTTCCATTTTCTACTTCAAGCAAATTACTTCTCTCTGGTACTTTATTTCCTCATGTGTAATGTGCAGGATTTGGATCAGATAATCTTTAAAAATCTCTTCTGGCTCGAAATCTACAATCCTATGGTTCCATACCCTGTATCTTTTTAATGCATTATTACAAAGTTAGATATTTAATTATATATACAACATATAAGAAATATATACGTATAATTATCTATGAAGTGATATAACATATATTAATTATATAATTATAATTATCACTGTTCCTTCAATAAAGTTCTTCTCCAAAGCCTCATCATGGCATAAAGGTGACTCTGTGTTTCTCAAGGAACGCAAGATGTCGGAAGTGCTAGTAACCTGGAAGAGCTTCAGGTACAGGTCTGGTGACAGTTATCCCCCAGGTAATGAATCTGTATATCCATAGCAACTCACAAAAGAATCTATCAAGGCATGGACTTCTTGCAGTCTCTACTGAGGGACTGTGTACCCATCACTCAAAACCCAGTCCAGATACCGAAGGTACTTGAGTATGATTGTCGTTGTTAAATCATAGGCAACAAGAAGGCAGTCTGATATCTTCCGCACAGACTTATGTCTTATGCAAACAAGAATTCAATGACTCCTTTCTGCCTATGGAACAAAGTCTCAAATCCTTACCTTTGGTATTCAAAGCAATTCACAGTCTAACTCCAAAGTGCCTTTTCAGCCTTATCTATTATTACCTCTCCCTTCATACCATAAATGCTCTAGCCAAGCTGATCTCCAAGCTGACCATCTGACCATAGCCATTCCTCTTCCAATTTGCCTTTTTGTTGAAATCCTACCTATTTTTCAAGATTCAGTTCAAATGATAGACCCTCTAGGAAGCCTTCTCTACTTCTTCAAGTTGGAAGTAATGTATCTCTATTCAAATATCTCACATCACTTATCTCTCCTAAGCATTTCTCCTAAGCACTTACCACATTCCATGAGGGGGGGAATCATGATGTAACAGAATTTAGAATGAGGAAAACTGTGCTTAATGTGACCCTGGGCAAATGACTTCACTTTTCTGAACTTCAGTTTCCTCACTTGTAAAACAGATAAAATATGTGTACTACTTTACGTTAAATGGCTGGGGCAAGGAAAGGGTCTGGCAAAGTATAAAGAGCTTTAGAAATGGGAATCACCATTACTTCATAATGGAAATTATTTGAGATAATATTTTATCTGTCCCAACAGGCTCAGTTCTTTGAGTAGAAGGACCATGGCTTAATATTTTGGATGCTCCAGATCCTAACCTAAAGCCTTGAATATTGCAGGAGCTTAATTAATGTTTGTTAAACTAAAGAGAAAAGTGAAGGATTTCTATAAATTAGAATCATAGAGGATCAGCATGGAAAAATGGGAAAATGCACTGTCCGGAAAGGAGACTTGGATTCTACAGAGAACTCTGTCACCAATTCCAATATAACCTGGAACAAATCATTTCTCTTGTCTATACTTCAGCTTCTTTATCTGCTGAACTAGATACTCTCTAGAGATCCTTCCACTCTTGGAGTTCTAAGATTCTACAAAAGCTAATGGCTTAAAATAATCAATATCATAATTACATCATTCGTATTCAATACAAAGTACCAATCCATTACTCATAACTCAAGGTAACCGTAAATATACTATACCATCCCAATACAAATGAATGCACACAAAACAATTATGAACTGCAAGACTACTTTAAAGTATATTTTTAGGACAGGTGACAATTTTCAACTCAAATGACACTTTTCAGGGAGCAGGAACAGATCTGGAGTCTGAGGACCAGGATTCAGTTCTGTTCTGCCATTTCCAAGCTATGTAGTGACAGCAAAGACATTCCATCCTATTTAGACTTCAGTTTCTTCTTTATAAAATGAGAAGTTGGACTAGATCACAGGTTCTTAACCTACATCTATGAATTTGTTTTTTTAGAATTATTTTGGTAACTATATTTCACTATAACTGATTTTCTTAATAATCCTATTACTATATTTTATGTATTTTAAAAGCACTATTCTGAGAGGTAGACAGGGAGGATTTATTAAAAATATTATTATCAAAAATAAAGGTTTTTAATAAAAACCTACTATGTGTCAGACATTATGCTAAGCACTTTAAAAATATAATCTCATTTCATCCTCACAATATCCTTGGCAGGGGGTGGGGGCTGGGGTGGAAGAGGAGGAAAGGAAACAGAAAGAAGAAGAATAAACATTTACATAGTGCCTACTACATTCAGGCATTGTGTTAAGTGCTTATTGACAAATCCTATCTCATTAGTTCCTCACAACAACCCTGCAAGGTTGTTACTATTATTATCATCATTTTACAGCTGGGGAAACTGAGGCAAACATAAACTTCTTCCTTAGTAAAATGCAAGCTACCACCCTGAAGACTGGAATTTCTCAATTAGTGTTGATGAAATAAGCTTTATTATTATACAGTATATCTCAAGTCATAAATCAGAAAAAGAAAAGATCAACTTTCACTGTCTAGGTACTTGCTGAGCTGCTTTAGCTGTACAGTGTTTACTGCTCTTTACTCTGATCACATTTGAGCACTGTGATGCCACTACACCTATATCTCACGTCAGAGAAAAATCAACTGAAACACAAAATCTAGGACCCAGGTCATGCTTCCATTCCAGATAATGTTCTCAAGCCTTATAAACCCAAATATCTGAAGAGATTTTAAAACCCCACTGACCTCACACTTTAAACAAATAACATATGGGACATGCTAGTCTTTCATCTTTTTCCCAAGCTACTAAAGTATCCTTCTCCCAAATCCAAAAGGAGTTGAGTTGCCAATCTCAGAACAGTAGGGCTAGGAGAGGGGAAGAAGGAAGGAAGGAAGGAAGGAGAAAGAAAGAGAAACAAAAAAACAAAGAAAGAGGAAAGATGGAAAGGGAGAAGAGACAGATGAGGGAGGGAAAGGGAAAAGACAAGAAAGGAGAGATGGGAAAAGACAAGAAAGGAGAGATAGGAAAAGGGGAGAGGGAGAAGATGAGAAAAGGAGGGAAAAGAGGGAAGATAGAAAAGGAGCAAGAAGGAGGTAGAAAAAAATTAAGGGAGAAAGAGGAAGAAAAGGGGAAGGGAGGGGGGAAAGAAGAGGGAGCAGAGGATGAGGGAAGAGAAGGGAGAAGGGATTGACTGAAAAGAGGATTGGAGAGATTGGTACCAAAGAATTCAAAGCAACTTCTTCCTCCTTCCCTCCCAAAAAGCCTGGTGAATACAATTTGTTTAATAAAATAAAGTAGTGACTACAAAGAGACAACATGTGAACCACAGCCGGGAACGGTTACCAACAACCTTGTGTCACATGCAAGTTTCCCCTCCAGCCGTGAGGAAGGCCAGGCCTCAAAGTTCCAACTCAGGAGACAGGGAGTCTCTTCAGAGCAGACTCAGATTTGAGAAACAGGGAACAAAACATCTGTCACACAAGACAGATATACAAGTTTAATTTTACTCAACCTGTGTGCCAAACCCCTTCCTGAATAAATTCAAAGGCAGCATTCAGCATTATGTGCCTACAACTGCAGTAAATATCAAGATTAATTACTGAAAATCAGCCCAGAAACAGGACAGCATGAGGAGAGGTGTTGCTAAGTTCCAGGGGGGAGGTTTGGAAGGTTTTCATCAAACATCCTTCAATTTTTACTTTTCTTTGCAACTAGATTTATCCTGGGAGCTGCAGGAAAAAGCTATTTCCTAATAATCCATAGTATAACTACCAAATAGCCCATCAGGTTCTGCTTTGATAAGATATAAATTATCCATTTAAAACTACTAAATTCAAAGGACCAAAGCAAGGAGAAACAGATTTTTCTCCACCCCATCCCCTCATATGGAGCAAATTTCTCATACTAACAATGTTGGTACATTGAATTCAAAGATGGAAGATAATAGTAGTTCCCAATTGGACACCACTTAAAGGCTTTCAAAGGGCTTCCCTCTCAACCAGCCCTGGAAGGTGAAGAGGTCAAGGAAAATCCTCCCCATTTTCCACAGAAAGAGCTACATTCCACTTCTGACTCCAAGCCTAGTCCATTGTACCTCCCTTCCTCCCAGTTTAACATCACAGAGATTACACACACACACACACACACACACACACACACACACACACACACGCATGCATGCACACAGCACATTTAATGAGAAATCAACATCTGTAGCCTTGCATCTTATCCTTACTCCCCATATAACAAAATCCACAATTAAAAATAAAATGCACAAACACCAGAGTCACCAAAACGGCAAAGAGATTGGACTGAAAGCAGCAAATACCTCATTCAAAACTGGACATCTGTTAGAGCAAAGGGATCTTCCGATTGAAAGGCAGAAGTTGTATTGAATAACAGTCAATTCTCCATTAAACAGAATCCCTGACTTAGAGAAAGCTTATTAAAAATTAATATCAATCAGCCTAAACTCATTATTCCTATCTAACAATACCAAACTCCACTTTAATGAAATTTCACCTTCAGAATAACTCTGATGCCAGGACTAGATTTTTGAAAGGCATACAAGAATAGTCATGTAGGAAAAAGCTGGGTAGATATTTAAACAACCTTATTCTGCACATCTCTTTCACACCATTCTCTTAATCACCAAAATAAATCAAACCACTTGTAACCTTACTTAATCTCTTACTTCTGAGCCATTTGGTGTGTTTCATCAGCTTGGGAATTTCTCACGTATGGTTTCCACATTTTTTCTCAATCATTGTCTAGAACTCAAGTGTACTGGCCCATGGCCAAAGTTAGCACTTCTTGAATAAAGGAGCGTGATGTAAACCATACGGTTTGTGCAGCTCCGTTAACTAGTCACTCAAAGTAGTCTCTGGATAACACTAAACCTACACGGCCCACAGCTCCCTTTTGACACAACAGTGGATGTTATCCATCTATCTCATGGCCCGTAGGACTGTTCAAGAAACTGGAGATGACATCTGTGTGGGGCTAAATCCCACAGCCATGACAAGATGGCTGGGCACAACCACTGATCCATAGGCTGGGCAACTCACATTTATATTATGCTTTGTGGCTTTTACCTCCCACTGACCTTCTCACATACCTCCTTGGATATAGAGGGGAATGCTAGCCTCTCAGAGGCTCTGCCAATGGAGTAAAAGTCCTTGCTGGAAAGACTTCAAAGATAGGCCCAGTGATGAAATGTGCCTCTCAGCCGAGTTTAGAAAACCTCATCACCAGAAAGCTGGCCATCGGAACATTTTTGGCCACAGCAACTCACAAAGACCACCTATTAAGGTATGAATGGGCTGTAATTTGCATGGAGGGTGGGTGGACCCAAATAGCTGAAGTCCTGGATCGTTGAAATACTTTCCTCAAAGCTCTTTTCATGGGCAAATAAGTGTTATTGGTTCTCCAAAGCAAGAATGAAACTAATCTATCTTTGTATCCCCCCATTGTGCCTAGAAGATGATCCTACACATAAAAGGAGCTTTAAAAATATTTATTTAAAAAAAGGAACGAGGTTTGAAGGATGGGTTGCTGTAAGGTATTTATTATATTTTAAGATGCTATATATTATTATTTATGTTATATGCCATATGATATAATATAGACAGAAGGAAATGAATTGGGGAAAGGAGGTTTAATGAGAAATGGGATAGTGCGGTAGGAGAGCCTGACTGCTACAACACAACATGTTTCTATAACACTCCTAAGAGTTTTTTAATACAACCTTTCTTTCAACAGATTTATACAAAAGATAATGTAAGGATTATTTTCCCATTCAGAGGCAGGTAGATGGCACAGTGGATAGAATTCTAAATGTTTAATCAGAAAGATCTGAGTTCAAATCCAGACTCAGATACTTATCAGCTGTGTGATCCTAGGCAAGTCACTTACCTTCTGTCTGATTCTGTTTTCTCAACTGTAAAATGGTAACAATAACAGTACTTTCCCCCCAGGTTGTTGTGAGAACAAAAGGAGTTAATATTTGTAAAGCATTTAGGACAGTTCCTAGAACTTAGTAGGGCAATGAATAAAATGTTTGCTTCCTTCCCATTCAGAAGGGGAAACTGAGGATCAAAGAGAAGCGATTTCCCCATGGTCATACAATTACTACTGACAGAGATGGGATCCAAACCCAGGTCTTATAAATCTCATTACAACAAGTATTTTTGTCTTTGAATCTCTGGCACCTGGCACATAGTAGGAACTTAATAAATGCCTGTTAAATGGAATTCAATGAACAAGGACATGGTGGGTTTGGAGTACAGATACTGGCCTGACTGAACATATGGCTAGGTAGGTAAAGTGAAGTCAAATCTGTGGGACCTATGTTGAGTTTGGATCTCATCCAACAGCAGATTCAGGTAAAAGGGCCAGCAGAGTGGACAAAAGGTGAAACATGCTGGATTTGGTGGGAGGTAGAATAAGAGATATTTTTAAATATCACTCTTTATAAGTACACATTTTTAATGCCATACAAAATTCCACCTCCAATGGCAGGCAGAGAAAAGGGGGAAAATACACAGTGGTAACACCATGGATTCACTAAGGTGTGTCACACAGGCACCGATTTTGTGGTAAGTCAAGTTGCACTTGTTACAATAAAGGGCCACAACTCACAGAGGGCATACCCAGGATTTTCAAACATCAAATGAGGGATATGGACATCATATTCTACCTCTATCCAATAAGACAACGGAGAACCATCAAAGGTTCTTGAGTAAAGAAAGTCCTTATCTAATGTCATCATCTTTCCAATTAAAAGAAGGTAGATGGGGGAGAGAAGGGTTTGGAGAATCACACACATTGCAGAGACCAATTTCAAAATTATGTTAATCAGTTATTATTATCTCCCAATAAGGGGAGAGGAAGGGAAGAAACAGTTAATACAAAGGGCAAAAGACAGTCCTGGTTCTCAAGAAGCTCAGTCTAATGAGGGAAACAATAGGTAAACACCTCTGTACAAATAAGCCCTATACAGGATGACTTAGAGATAATCCACAAAGGGAAGGCACTAAAGGGAATATGAAAAGGCTCCCTGTGTTAAGTGAGATTTTAGCTGGGACTTAAAGGAAGCCAGGAAACAGAAAAAAGAAGGGAGAACATTTCAGATATGAGGTCAGCCAGTGAAAATGGCTGGAGTTGGACAATGGAATGTCATATGTAAGAAACAGCCAAGGAGGCCAGTGTTGCTAACAATTGGACGGGTCTAGAATTGGAACGGACTACTTCAGGATGTAGTAGATTCCTCATCACTATAAATCTTTAAGCAGAAACTAGATGAACACATGTTTAGGGACAGAGTAGAGGGGCACTAGGAAGATGATAACCCATCTGTCATCTCTAGTCAGACCATACCTAGAATAGTATGTTCATTTCTGGGTATCACATTTTAGGAAGAACATTGAGAAGTTAGAGGGTATCCAATGGAGCTTGACCAGGATGGGAAGTGTTGAAGGAACTGAAAATATTGGGTTTGCTAAAACAAAATATTGTGAGAGCTTAACTGCCACGTTCTATCACATGGAAGGAAGGATCGGATCTATTGTGCTTAACTCTAGAAGGGAAAATTAATAACGACAGGTTGGAAATGGAAGAGAGGCATATCTTGTCTGAATCTATAGAAAACCAAGGTGCTCTGCAAACCTTAAAAGTTCTACATAAACATCAGCTATTATTATAATTATTTCAATAATATCATATTATTTTATGCAATGTGGGGGTTAGGGGTACTCGCCAATTAGGGCATAGTCCTTAGCATACACTTGGATTTGTTTCTCCTGGTAGGGAATATAAAATACGCCTAGTTATTCCTACCTAGTTACAGTCCCTTTCATGGAGGCCATGAGTGACTAAGGGGCTGATGAAGCCAAAAACAACAAACAAACAAACAAAAGAACCAACCACCTTTCAATTGTCTTCAGCGCTACAAAGACTGGTGGCTCATTTAAGGCTGAATGTGTATGCAAGAGATTAGGGTAGTAGATTTGCTTTCTCTCCAAGTAGCTTTTGAATGATGAAGATGACTTTGAACTGCTTGGTGGATGAAGCTGTTCACTCTCATCCACTAGTCAACAGTCCCTCCGTTCCTTTTGTACTTTTTTTCCTCCAGATCTTAGGTGAATGAGTATTCTGAAAGGGGAGTGCCCAGACAGCAGATGAGTTTGGGAGGTCAACCAGAGCCATCATAAGATGTCCTATAAGCAACCAGAGTTGGCAGCAGAGTCCACTAGGGCAATGGTGGCCAGTGACAGAGGAAACACCTACAGATGTAGGTAGAAGACAATGCCCTAAGGACAGTAGTTTTAGGGTTCATGACCCTTTATGCCAAAGGAAAATGCTAGCCACAGACTCTAGACAAACGATTAACTGAACCCAAGGAAAGTTAAAGTTAAGGGGAACCTCATGAGGATCCCATGAAGGAAGAAAAGGACACCAGGGGTCAGGAATTGGGAGGTACCCCTTAGCCACACGTATTCCCAACACATGGACTTCACTCCCATTGAACTTAAGTTAAGCCCATTCTCCCTAGGCATTTTGGGAGTACAAGAGTAGAGTGTGCCCCAAGTTGGGGATGAATGTTTTGTGGCTACTGTTCCTGCAGTACCTTCTCAAAACAATAAATAACATTTTCTATACTAAAAGCTAATAGTTCTACTGATTGCTTGATATTGGGGAGGGAAGCACATCAACCATACTGGGGCTCATGAGTACAGCCCTAAAAAATCAAAACTGACAGGGTTCCCCCCTTCAAGAGCCTAATCTGCTAAGTCCAGTGTGCCCTGGGAAGGTGAATCCACAATTGGTATGCCCCAATTATATTAAACAAAAACAACAACAAAGCTGCTCTGAAGAGGAATTGGCTGCTTCACGATATAGCAAACGTTTCCTTTAGTTTAAGCCTGTGTGACCCTTTGCCAGGAGATTTATGGTTCAGGCAGCGATTAGACTAATGAGCTCCCAGGTCTTGTCCAATTCTGGGATTCTATGAAAAAGTAAAGGTGTGAAATTATGTACCTCCTTTTGAGGAGTTAAAAACAAAATGCCTCAAATTTTACTGTGAAGAAAAAGGGGAAGTGAAATGGTTCAAAGGAAAATCATTCACAGAGTTCCTAAGTCTGGCTATGCTCTACAGAGTATAAGAGTTTCCAAGACACTTGCCAAATCTTAAGATATAAGTGACCCTTTTAACTAAACCTGGAAAAATAGCACCACCTGGCTTACCTGCCAGCAAACTCAAAACTTTCTTCCCATATTTGAACAACTCATAAGGAAACTTCAAAACTTTTTAAATTTCCCCTCCATTGAATTTTATAATTATTTGTGCATGTGATACATCCTTCTAGCAGATTGTAATTTTCATGAGAATAAGGACTAGTTCTCATCTAACCTTTGTCTTATTGCCTGGCACAGGGCTCTGTACACCCTAAATCCTTAATAAATATTTTTTGCCTGCATATCTTCTCCTTGCTACTAGACTCTAAGTCCCATGAGGGCAGGGGCCAAACCTCACTCAAATTTTCTTTCACCTTCAGTATCCAGCACAGTGTTCTTTGCACAGAACAAGACCCTATTAAATGATTGCTGAATGAAAATGAACTAGAAAGCAGCAACAGGCAAAGTGAGATAAAGCTTTCCTACAGGAAGATCCCTGGAAGGGCCTGGGAATATTTAGCTGAGGAGGAGGGCAGCAGACAGCTATCTTCAAGTATCTGAAGAGCTGTCATGAGGAAAGGGGATTAGACTTTTAATTCTGCTTTTCCCCAGAGGGCAGAACTAGGAGCAATCGGTGGTATCTGCAGAGGCCAAGTAGGTTCACTGAAAGGAAGATCGTTCCCAAATAACACGTGAAGCAGGCTGTCTTGGGAACTAGTGGGCAACACGGAGAAAGGGGAGCAGGAGCGTGCTAATCCCTTATCAGGACAGGACTTACAGAGGGGATCCCTATCCAGGCACAGGTCAGACAAGATATCCCTTCCAATTCAGAGATTCTATACCATTTTTTTAATTTGCCATTTCCCTCTAGAAGTTTTGCCCTGTACCAAGGTAGGACATAGGTAACCCACTATTCAGGAATTACAAGTCCTGAAATAAACCACAGAATCTAATCCTAAAATATCACTACTTCAGAATTTTCTGGATTTCCCCCAAAAGGTCTTACCTCAGTGTTGTTAAACAGGGTTTGGCCCACAGGTCTATTAATCCAGAACAGAAACAGCCCAAGCCTAGGCTGCCTCAGGCTCCTTCTCACACATGATTCCTTCATATTAATAGACCTTACTGTTATCACACTCAGGGGGATAGGCGAGTTGGAGGGTTAGGAAAGCAGCAGCTGTTGCCAATATCCCTAACGGGCACCAACCTTTCTCCCATTCTGAAGTTGTTCAGCAGATACAGGTAGGAAAGAGCCAGAACCAGTCAAGCTGCTATTCAGGCTTGCCCACTGAGGCTGTTAGAGCTGTGTGAGGTGAAACTTTTGTGATGGAGAGTCTAGCTGAGTAGAGCGTGCATGCATGCATGCGTGTGTGTGTGTGTGTGTGTATGTGAGAGAGAGAAAGTGAGAGAGAGAGAGAGAGAGAGAGAGAGAGAGAGAGAGAGAGAGAGAGAGAGAGAGAGAGAGAGAGAGAAAGAGAGAGAAAGAGAAAGGAAGAGGGAGAGAAAGAGAGAGAGAAAGACAGAGGGAGACAAAGAGAAAAAGAGGGAAAGAGTGAGTGTGTGTGTACATGTGAGCATTTGAACAAACTGTTTGAGGTCTGAAGATATAGAGACCGCCCAAGGGCTGGGCCATGATAACTTTGTATAACTAAGTCAGAGACTGGTGCATCCTTAATAACAACTGAGGAATTCCTTTTTCTCTTGGACGAGTGTCAGTGGTCTTCAGACCCTGGAACTTCAGAAAGGTTGCAAACATTTCTGGGTTGGGGAAGGGGAATTAATGTCACTATCCTATGAGACAAAATTAAGCTTAATCCTTGGTAACTATGCAATATATAAATTACGTGCAAGGCAGCAAATTTCAGTCTGTAAAATCAGACTAGTCTCAAGCCAACAAGCTAAAAGGTTCAATTCCCATCACTGAAAAGAACCCTTAGGAAAGAGTTGGGGTCAGGGAGGTATCTTGCAGGGCATGATATAACCTCAATCTTTTGGAAATGTATATGTTGAGGTACATGCTCAAGAAGCACATGCTGAATGCAAAGATCACTCCTGCACGAGCTTTCATCCCTCTCAGAAGAGCCATTAACCTTTTAAATGACAGCACTGTGATCCGCGTGACTGAACGATTTCTGAGGTCAGCATGGATCTATGTTCTCAAAACCTGACATCGACATGCAAAAGTTGTGACTGAATTCTGGTCTCCCTGAGAGGAAGACTAAATGTATATGACACATCTTCTGCAATCAAAATGCCCCATTTCCCAAAGTATCTGTCACAGATTGATAACATCCACGCACAAAGTTAAGTACAATTATGTCTGTCACCTGTGACTGACATCTTGCTTGAAGCTGACAAATCGCTGAAAGATTACTGCTATGACTCTGAGCATGTTTCAACATGGCCTTATAAGGGAAGTTCAGGGCATGCCAAATGGCACCCTAAAAAAGGCTCCATTGAGATGAGTTACTCAGAACCTGGGCAGCAAGAAAGGAAGTAAATATGGCAGTCATAGCTCTAACCACAACCTATGAGGGCAACTCATGTCACGGATGGAGACCAGTAAGGTGTGGACAATAAAGTGGCCACCCAGAAGCTCTGGTCAGCACCACCAAGTACAAGGGAAGGCTATTCTCCAAGGCAGACCCAAACCTGAGCTCAGAAGCAGGATGGGAAGGTTGTCACTGAGGACTAGCCTTTACAGGCCAGGACTGTTGACCAGGCATTGGGATCTGGACCCTGATCTTCCATTTCACCCTTCACAAATTTATTAGCATTGGTACAGTCACCAGTCCTGGGATCTCTTCTCCTCCAGGGAGCTCAAGGGAGTCTGAACTTCACTGGCTCTCAAGAGAGCTCAAATCACTCCAAATTCATGAGGTACTCATTCCTCCCATCCACATCAATTAGATTATAAGCTCCTTGAGAGAACAAACCATGTCATCTTTTTTTTATCCTTAGAGCTGAGCACAGGGCTTTAGTTCCTAATAACTGCTTACTGAATTGAATGTCTCCTTTTGGGGAAAATGACAGAATCTTCTCTTCTAGAAAAAACTACTTGTTAAATAGGAAAACTACTCATGAAATACCCATACCATGTTGCTTGCAGTCTCCAGACCTAGCAGTTTCTCGGCTTACTTGATTGCCTCTAATAGGTAGTAATTACCTCTCCCCCTCCACCTCAAGGTGTTTAGGTCACTGAGAGTCATCCTCAGAATTCAATTCAAACATGTTAATTTCATATTATTTCTACCACACATCCTGCACATTTCTTGGTACCAGGAAAACAAAGATAATAGCAATGCTACTTTGCTATTAGTTGACATTGATGGAGCAATTTATATAATTTACAAAAGCGCTTTATCCCATTTGTTCATGACACTCTTGGAATGGTAGGAGGTATGAGTGGTGTTAGCTTAATTTTATAGATCAGGAAATTGAGGTTCAGAGAGAGGGGATGACTTGCTACAATCACAAAGCTGAGTAACTGTCTGAATCAGAACTTGGAACCCAGGTCTCTCAAAGCTAAATTTAGCACTTTTTCCACTTCACTCAGACTCTGCCCCTTCAGAGTTTACAGATGACTGCAGGAGACTGCAAGTTGCTTTGAGATTGTGGTGGATCAATCATATGATCAACATTAAGACTTACTCTAGTGATATGGTTCTCAAACCATACATACCTTCTCATCCTGAACCATTCTTCTTCACCTTTATCCTCCTAGAAATCCTCCATGGAAGATCTACTCAATGCACTAAAAGCTTTCCTCTAATGCTTTTAGCATTTCAAAGATATTCAGCTGTTGTCTCATTTTTGTGTGCCTAGCAAACACTACATGTGACCCTAGTAGTCTTTAGTGGTAATCTAAGGAGAGACAGAGTGGTATAGTGGATAGTGGTTGCCCTTGAAATCAGCAAGGCCCAGGTTCACATGCTTCTTCATATACTTTTATAGGTTATGTAATTCTTGACAAGTGACAGCATCTCAGTGCTCTAGGCAGATCTCCAAGACTTTGTGTTGCAGAGAAGATTCCAACATTTTTGGAAGGAGTTTTCTCATCTGGGAGTTGTCCATATGGATTACAGGTATTGGCTCTAGACCTAGGATATAAATGCCAGGGAAAGGAGAGTGACATGGCTAGATGAGGGTAGTAAGCTCATAGGTTTAGAGTTGACAATATAGAGGTCATCTAGTCTAACCCCTTCATTTTGAAGACAAAAAAAGTGAGACCCAGAAAGACTGTGACCTGCCCAAGGTCACACAAGTAGCAAGTGGTGTAAGAAGAAACTGGATCTAAATCCACTCATTTAAAATCTGGTGCTTCTTCCACCATACCATGCTCTCTATAGGAGGAAAATACATCTGTAGGACTAAAAGATAAAAGGACAGAAAGCCTAGAAGCAGGCAATGCCACTGCAATAATCTAGAGAAGGTGGGTAAACCAAGGCAAAGACAGGCACAGGACCAAGTTCTGTGATTTTCCATTTCTGTGTCTTGCTTATTACTCCCTTTATCTGTAATTCCCTTTCTCAGCCTCCACATCCAGTGAATTTAAAACTGACTTTAAACCCTAAATGAAATATCACCACCTCCATGAAGCCTGCCCCAATTTCCAAAAGGCTCCCTCCCTAAGTCTCTGGCTAGATTGTTGGCTTCATGAGGTCAGGGGCCCTGGTCTTAATTTAGACTTCCTACCTTCCTGGTGTCAAGCAGAGTTCTCTCTGCACACAGTAAGTACTTAATTAATATTTGCTAATGTGAGTTCACAGGGCATGGTGATTGAATGCCATCAAGGATGTCTTGAAGATTAAGAAAAAAAAATAAAACACCCAGCTAGATCATGAAAGGTCCCTCGGCTGAACAGCCAGCAGAACAACACCTCATCTGAACTGCAAGGATCCTCATTCCCATTTTAGAGAGAAAATAAAAGCTCCTGAGGATTAAGTGATTTACCCAAGATCACACTGCTATCATCAAAGCTGACTTTAAGTCCTTGGCTCCTTCCACTCTACTGGTTTTGATACACAGACAGCCTTGAGGCTCCGGGCATTCATGTTCTCCCTGAAGAATCTGCCTGTTCTGGACTTAGGCCTGTGTCCAACTCTGCCAATTACTAGCTATGTTACCTTAGGTAAAGGAGTCATTTTCCCTCTCTGATACTCTCCCACCTACCCACTCCCAACTCCAGTGGCTCCCTATCACTTCAAGGATGAAATGCAAATCTCATTTGACACTCAAAACCCTTGAACATTTGGCCGCCCCTTGCCTTTACAATCTTTTCATAACATTATGCCTCACCCAATTGCATATGTATTCTGAGATCCAGTGTCACTGTCCTCCTTGAGATTCACTGAGGAAAACACTCCATCTCCCTGACTCCCTTGTGTCTGGAATGCTCTCCCTCCTTATCTCTGCCTCCTTTCAAGTCCTAGCTATCATCTCATGTTCTTCAAGAAGTCTTTCTCGATTCCTCTTAATTTGAGTCTTGCCCTTCTGCTGCAGAGTACCCCCTAATTTATCTTGTACATAGCTGATCTGTACATGATTTTTCGCATGCTGTTTCCCCCATTAGACGGTGAGCTCCTCAAGGGTCAGAACTGTTTTTTATCATTCTTTGTATCTCCAGTGCTTAGCATAGTGCCTGGCACACAGTAGGCACTGAATGAGAGTTACTGACGAAGTGCCTTTGTCAGTAAACTTTGATGGTAACTGATGATTATTTGATTATAATTTTTGATAATAACCTTTGCCCTGTTTATCACGTAGGATTTTTATGGTCAAAGTGCTTCCTAAACCTTTGAATCTTGTGGAAATTAGAGTCACTGTTATTATTCTCTATGAACACATCTTCTAACCACAAAAATTTAACGAGGAACTCAAAAAGGAAGCTTAAAGAGGACGTTTACGAATGTGAGATCCATTTTGTTTGGAATTTTAAAATATCCATTAAATTCTCCTTCGGTAATAAGGTAATTATATGAAATTAGAATAACAAAGTTAGAACACAAACAGAACTGGTTAGAGGGGGTACAGAATGTCAGGCCACAATGTTAAGGGCCTCACACACTGCCCCAGCACTTTGTGGCTGGAGGGCTTCCTCACACACCCAGTGGGTCAGGAGCTCATTTTCCAGGGGAAGAAACAAAGGACCAGAGAAGTTCAGTGATTTGCCCAAGGTCACACAGGGGATAGACCTTGGACTCAAACCAAATGCTTCCAAATCCAGGCCCAGAGCCCTTCTCCCAATGCAGTGTTGCTTCTTTTAATTGAAACAACTAACATGAGAGAAAAGGCTGCAGGAAACAAGTCGTTCTACCTTTTTAGCAGGTCCCCAGGCACTGAAGGAACCTCACAGCCACTACTGGGTTCATTCTTGCTCCCTCTGGATACCTTCTAAATGGCACAATTTTGCCAGGCAGAAAACTGCCCAGGGACAGGGCTGGCACCAACCTCCTTCCCAAACTTCCCTGCTGCCACCGTGTTTGACCAGGAGAGGGCGAGCTGACACAACTCTCCCACTGACTTAGGGGACCACGCCCCCGTCTCCAGAGTCTACACAAAAGGATTAGAGGCTTCAAAATAATTAACCAGGGAACACTTATCCAGGGCACAGCAGGCGTGGGACAGCACAAAGGGAAACAGGTTTACCGAGTGTGAGTTCTTGGTCTTGGCCTGGAATTGAGAAATCAAAGATCTCCTCTTTTACAAATGAAGAAATTGAGGCCAGGATTCAGAACAGAAGATCTGAGAGATGCCCCAGTATAACTCCCTCATTTTAAAGATTGGAGAGGAAGTGATTTCTGTCCTCCTCCTGCACAGCCCTCATCACCTCTTACCTGGACAAATGCAACAGTTTTCCTGCCTCTCCCCATTCCAATCCATCCTCCAAACTGACGCTGAAATGATTTTCTTGAAAGCACAGTTCTGCCTGGGTCCTCCCTCTCACCTCACGCCTTCTCGATCAACGCCAGTGGTTCCCTATTACCTCTAAGATCACCTATAAACTCCTCTGGCTTTTAAAGTTTTTCATGACATGGCCCCTATCTACCTTTCTGTTTTTTTACACATTATCTTCCTCCACATACTCTAGGGTCCAGTCACACTAGTCTACTTGCCTCTCACAAGTACAGTTCTCTACCTCTCATCTCTGTGTCTTTGCATGTTTGTAAAGCTCTCCTTCATCTGTATTTCTTAGAATCCTTGACTTCCATCAAAACTCAACTCAACTAGCACCTTTTTCAGGAGTCCTTTCTAGTTTGTTCCTATCTCACCTCCCACCCCCACCCCCCATCCCTCAAAAGTGGCTACACCCTTTCTTCTCCTGTAATTATCTAGCAGACACTTACATATGGACACGCTGTCTCCAGTCAGAATGGAAATTCCTTGAGGGCAGGAACTGTTTTGCTTTTGTCTTTGTACCTCTAGTGCTTAGAATTGCCCCTGGCACAAGGTGCTGGCATTGAGAAGGTAACAAGCAATCAAGTCAGGCTTTGAACCCACATCCTCTGACTCTAAACTCAGTGCTCTTTATGGTGTAAATCTGATAGCTTAGCACTTATTCCTATTAGTTATGTTAGTAATAACAGTGGCACATGTAGAAATTTACGATTTATATATGGTTTCTGAGATGCTTTATCTCACTTGATTCTGGCAACAACTTTGTAGGGTAAATGGTACAGGTTATCCCATTTTACAGAAAGGGAAATTGAGACCCAGAGGTTACATGACTTGCCCAGTATGATATGGAGAGTGAAAGAGCCAGAACTAGAAACCAGTTCTTTTAACTCCATGTTAAAAATCATTCCATTCCATTCCACTACAGCTGCCTAATTAGGGTGACTTTTGCTTCTTCACCCTGGACAGAGCAGGCTAAGACTACTACAGATTCTCGGAGGAACAATCTTCCTCTTCTCTTATTCCACTTGATGGGAAGAGATCACCCAAACGTCCTAGCTAAGTCCATTAAGTTCAACTGATATTTATTAAACACCAGCTGCAAGCAGAGAACAATATTTTTAAGCCCTGGGGGAGATTCAAAGGTAAATATGAAATGGTCCCTATTCTTAGAGCTGGCAGTCCTGTAGGGGGATCAGCTCAATACAAATTGACTATTATATATTATATTACATAAGTACATTAGCAAGATGTAAAGAAAGTATTCTGAAGGTCTAGGAGCAAATGAATTAGGGAAGGCTTCCTGGAGGAGGCAGCGTTTGAGTCAGGCTTTCTTTAAAGGCCCAGTAGGAATTCAGTACAAGAAGAGATGGAAAGAAGCCATTCTGGGCCTAGGGAACACACTGCAGGGGCACCTGGAGAGGTCAGAGGGCAGATTGGTCTAGTTGGAGCACAGTGGGGAATAATCTGATAAAAAAGCAAAGCTGTGCCAGACTGCAGAATTCCCTGGATGCTCAAACAACTGTATTCAGTAGGCAATCAGGACCCTCTGTATGGCTCTTAAAAGAGGACTCACATATAACTAATATATCTAAGCACATATAAATTAGAGGAGGAGGGAGAAGATGTGGGAGTGTCCCCTGGGAAAGAAGGGCCTGCTCAAGAGTGGTGGCATAGGGGTGGAAAGGTCGGGACTATGTAAGAGAACAAACTGGCAGGGTTTGGGAACTGACTGGATATGATAGGTCACAAAGAAGAAGAGTCGTAGACAATGCCAAGGTTTCAAACCCTGTGTAGAAATCTGTAATATGGTCCAGCATTACTTCAAAATATATACCTTTTAATTTTTTTCTTTTCAAAAAAGATCACCATTTATAGGCCCACTCATATTTGAGAGCATCTTACACTATAGCTATACTAATATATTTTGTTTATAAATAATATATCTATTTTATATAAATAAAAATCCAGAACCATTCTTTATAGGGTTAATAAATTATGAGGTGATTAGGTGACGTAAGGGATAGAGCATGCCTTTGGGAGTCAGGAAGACCTGAATTCAAATCCTGTCTCAGAAATTTGCTGGTGGTATGACTCTGGACAAGTCCTTCAACCTCTCTCTCTCTCTTTCTCTCTCTCTCTCTCTCTCTCTCTCTCTCTCTCTCTCTCTCTCTCTCTAATGTTTCCATTAAAATGCGAATAATAATAGCACCCACCTCACAAAGTTGTGATGATTAAATGAGATAACGTAAACTGCTTTGCAAACCTAAATAAATGCTAGCTATTATTATTAATGAATAACAACAACTGACATTTTCAAGTACTTTAAAATTTTTTTAATTTTTTTTTAGCTTTCAACATTCATTTCCACAAAATTTTGAGTTTCGAATTTTCTCCCCATCTCTCCCCTCCCCACAGAATGCCTTGCATTCTGATTACCCCTTCCCTCAATATGCCCTCCATTCTATCACACCCCTCCCTTCCCTTATCCCCATCTTCTCTCTTTTAAAAATTTGCAAAATGTTTTACAGTTTGAATCCAGGCTTTGATACATATGTATTATCAGTGCGAACTTGAGCAGGTCATGGAATCATATATATTTAGAGCTGGAAGGGAAGGACTTTAGAGATGATCTAGCCCAAAGGATAGATGAACCTTGTGTCATGGACCCCTTTGGCAATCTAGACCCTCTTCTTAGAACTGTATTTTTAAATGCATAAAAAACACGCAAGACTACAAAAGAAATTATATTAAAATACATTTGAGTTCAGGCACCAATTTAAGAAACCCTGCTGTAGACGATGATCTCACTGGGGACCTCACAACTGTGACTGATAGGTACTACGATCGTGCCCATGTTACACATGAGGAAACTGGGTTTCAAAGAGGCTAAAGGACTTTCCTACAATCATATAGCTCCTAAGTATCAAAGGCAGAATTTGAACCCAGTCTCCCTATCTCTATGTCCAGCAATCTAGCCACTATACCACAGTCTCTCCTAGTAAGGGACTACTTCATTCCCTGAAGGCTGATGCCCTATCAATTCTTTTTTGGCACGATGGCCTTTCAAATACTTGAAGACAGATCCCAGCCTCTACTACATGCCCTTCCCAGACTCTTTTCATTTCAATTCAATGAACATTTATTAAACAACTGCCATCTGCAAGGGAGGACCTGTGCGTTTCTGGGGATACAGAAATGTGACGTAGGCCATGGTCAAGAAGGAGGATGGACTGAGGTAAGTATACAAATTACCATAACACAAGGAAAAGCAAGAGAGCCATGACAAGTATGAGGAGGGAGAGAATAATCTCTCCTGGCGGAATCAGTGACGAGTTTTTGGAGGAGGTGACATCTGAATCCAGACTAAATATCCTGATGTTCCATGATACAGTTCCTTCACCCCCTGGTGCCTCTTCTGTACATGCTTCCTAAAATGAGGTGCCCAGAAATGAGCCCAATACTGCAGGTGAGGTCTGACCAGGGCAGGTGACTACAGTAGGACTGTCCCCTCCCCACTCTGGACACTCGACTTCCGTCCAAGCAGCCTCAATCACATTAGCTTTCGCTGGCTTCCATGTCACCCCACTGATTCACTACGTGTACAATATAAAATCAATCATTAGTTTTACAGTACCAAAAATTCTTTAAACACATACCAAGTGGCAGACACAATTTCCACCAAGGGAAGGAGAGGATTGTTCCTTCATAATAAAGGCCAGGACATCACACAGACATTGCCACAGAAGTGACAACTGACAATGAGGGAGAAGACACCAGAGAGCAAAATCGCCAACAATAAAATGATCCAGGGCAATTTTTAACAGGGCAAACAGCCCTACGAGTCTCAATAGGTCCTAAGGGCTTAACTCTATTACGGTACAATATAGTTGTTGAGGTTCATAACAGCTACCGTGAGTCATCAGAAGAAAAAAAAAGTGAATGATGTTCAGTCACAAGCCCCCAACATCCTGGCCCTTCCTCCCTTCCTTTCAACAGGACCTCCACTTTCTTAGAAGTTGGAGGTCAATGTTTTCATAGGGTGACTGGGAGACAGCAGAAAGTTCAGAGACAATCTAGTCCAAATGCCTCATTTGATAGATTAGAGAACTGAAAGCTACAAAAGTGCAATGATTTGTCCAAGGTTACAAACCTAGTCATTAGCAGAGATGGGATCTGGACCCAGTTCTTCTGACTCCTCAAACAGGCAGCTTCTCAAGTAGTCCAATCCCCTTATCATACGGACCAGGAAACTGGCCAAGAGAGAGGAAATGATTTATCCAAAATCACAAAAAGAGGTCTTTGGACAAAGTTCTGAGCATTTTCCACTATGCCACCGCAGTCTAAGCTTATTACCTCAGTTTCCTCATTCTTTTCTTTTAATATGCTTTTATAGAAATTTTCCAGTAATCAAAGTCGTTTGCAAGGCCGTAGCTGGAAACTTTGTTCTACAACATGAACATATTCTTTCAGTTCCAGTCCTGTGGGATTCTGCTGCTGCTGCCTTTCAGTTGTTGAGGCATGTCTGACTCTTCATGACTCCACAGACTGGCACACCAGGCCACTCCAGCCTCCACTATCTCTTGGAGTCTGTCCAAGCTCATGTTCACTGCTTCCATGACATTATCTGTCCTCCTCCTCTGCATCCCCTTTTCCTTTTGCCTTTGATCTTTCGCAACATCAGGGTCTTTTCCAACCTCATTAACTCTTCACCCTTCAATCCATTTTAAGGAAGGGCCTAAACCTGCTGCTTTCTCAAAGGTCCTCAGTGACCTCCAAAATAGTAACTCCAATAGCCTTTTCTCCTTCTTCATTCTCTTTAATCTCCTTCCAGCACTTACCATTATTCTGCTTAAAACTTTCTCTTCCTTTGGTTTTCACAACACTCTGCTACCCTGGCTCACCCTCTTCAACTATTCTATCTTTTGCTAGTTTCTCTTTCTCCACCAAAGAAATGTCACCAAAATACTGAGTATTGCTTCACCTCTCACACAAAACCTTAATGTCTTCTCTCTACTCCTTCTACATTCTCTCTCCCATTGAGTGATCGAGATTCCTCACTGATCTCATACTCCTGTAGTGCAGACCCTGAGTTCATCCTTCCAACTGGTCCTCAGACAAGAAAGTCAGATCCTTAGAGTGGCTAATGGAATCTTTTCTTAGAGTTCTAGGGATAGCTCTGGTGAATTGAAGGTGGTGTTGGACACTAATACTAGGTACTCTAATTTAAATTCTAAAACTATCACTCATGAGTTCCTACCAATGTGTTCCCTCATACAAATTATTAATTAGCCATAGTTTATTAGATTTTAGAAAAAGGCATTTACTAAGGTGGTATACTAAGAGGTGGTATACTAAGAATAGTTGGTAAATCCCCCCAAATCAGGGAAAACACTCCCACAAATACACACAGAATCCAGAAAAGGATGGTTACTCATGCTCACTTCCCAACCACTCCCCCTCAAGTCATCTGACTTCCAACTCATGATGGTAAAGATAAAGTATAATGAAAAACTAGACTCAATTTCTGTCTAATTCATGAAATTTGGTCCTAGACCTTCAAGACCTCTCCTGGATTCTGTTTCAGATAGAGATTCCCCTAAAGGCAAAAGATAATCTAAAGCCACCAAGATTCGTGATATCCTATGAGGTAAGAGATACACAGCTACCCCCATTTTACAGACAAAGCAATTAAAGCTTACCCACGTTATGTGATCTGCCCACTTAGTAGCTGTCAGAGTTAGGTCTTACACCCAGGCGCCCTGCCCTAAGTCCATCATTATTTACATGACGTTTTACTTTTCATGATCTCAAAAGCATGCATTTGAGAGAGCAACAGAATAGAGGATAATGTATCTTGAGACAGAAAATTCTCTCTCTGTGCAGAGCTACTCCTAAAGGGCCTCATTCCACACCTCGGACCACATCAGCTCCATGGTCTAACTGGTAAAATGAGATACTCCTTTAAAAAGCTGCTGTGAACACTGATTCTCTCTAATCTATACTGTATCTGTTTTGGAGCAGATAGGATTTTCATGAGAAAAACCTAAACTTAAAGCTAGTCTTATCAAAAGGCAAGAGGAAAAGAGATTCCCCAAACTCACATACTTTGAGTAGTCTAGTCTTTGGGTGCAATGTAACAGTCATTTAAATGGGAAGATTTTTCCCATCCATTAATAGGTCCATATGACCTGCCTGGGTTACATGGTGCCTGTGGTGGGAGGAGTTTACTGAACAGGTGGAGCAGAAAGTAAGTCAGAGCAGTCAGAACTAGGAAAGAGAAAACAGGCAGCAACCAGCATGAGTGGGAGAGGTTGTTTGGGATTTCCTTAAGGGAGCTGGTTTGTGGGAAGCCTAACAGAGGGAAGACTTGGTGATGGTGTTGCCCCCTGCATTGTTATTGTGTATAGATGTCTTTGATGCTATGATAGATATGGTTTTCTGGTGTTGGGAGTCAGCTTTCTGGTGTTTGAATAAATGTTTTCATTCTGTCCTCCATGTGGAGAATTTGTTATATTTTGAGATTGAAAACTGTGCTGGCATATTCACAGCCACCAGAGGCACTGTGAATATCACAGTGCCAAGGTGAAAATATTGGATGACAATGTAAAAATACTTGACTATTTCAAGGAATGGCAAATTCATCAGTATGGATGTTTATTCCACTAATGCAAAGTCTTCCCTTCCCTACCACCAATACTGAAATATGTGGGTAGTTTTCTTGAGTTACTTGGGACAAAATAAACCATTTCCTGGAGGCTACTCTTCTGGTAATGAGCCTCTCCAAAGTTAGTTAGGTTGGTCTCAGATGGACACACAGTCTACCAACAGGCTCATCCCCCAAGTCTTTCCAGCTTATGTGCCACTGACTCAGAGTTGGAGAAAGCTCAAGGTCATGTCTGTACCACCATCAAGCAGCACAGCAGGACTTCATTGGATAAATAATGTGGGTGGGAACCTTTACAGTAGTCACCACTATATACAACTTCAAGAAGAGATTATGATCCCATTTTTACAGATGGGAAACCAAAGTACAGGACTATAATCCTGGAATCTTAAAATTACATGTAGATTTTAGGGCTAGAAGGCACTCAAGTATCATTTAGTTCAACTTCTTTATTTCACAGATGAGCAAAGTGAGGTCCAGGGAAGGGCAAGTTGTTTTTTTTCAGAATTATAATGGTAATAAATAGCAGAACCCCAGTCCTCTGACTTCAAATCGAAATTCTTTCCATTACACCAAGTTGCACCCTAAAATCAATACCTAAAAGTCTCACCAGTTTGTGAAAAGGGAGAAATTATGTACTCAGAAGATGGCACAGTGGTTACAGTGGCAGACCTGGAGGCAAAAAACCCTAAGTTCAAATCAAACCTCAGACACTTACTAGCTATGTGGCCTTTGGCAAGTCTTCTAACAGCTGCTTGCTTCAGTTTCCTCATCTGTGAAATGGAAATAATAACCTACTTCCCAGGATTGCTGTGAGGACCAAATAAGATAATACTTATAAAGAACTTAGCACAGTTCCTTGCATATAGTAGGTGCTTAATAAATGCTTGTTTCCTTCCTTCATCTATGTGGAGTTTATGGGAAACTTGGCACAAATTTCAGCATCTATCATTAGAAGGTAATGGAGTTACTTGTAGTTATAACCTCCTTTGAGTAGAATTCTAGACTCATGTTATTCCTCTGAATTAGTAGTTATTAATTATTTAGACAGATTTCAAATTAAGAGACTTCATCACTACAAAAAAATATATATCTTTACTTAAATCATGAAAGGAAAACAAGGTCTAAAACTCAGCATTAAAGGAGAACAACTCACACTTCAATTGTAATTTAAGGCTCACAGAGTCTTACTGTGATCCTGAGAAGCATACCAAGGTTATGATCCCCATTTTATATTTTGGGAAACTGAGTTCTAGGCAGATTAGGTAAGTGGCCCCATCGTAATAAAGTTGGTGATGGATCTTGGACTCTTACCCAGGACATATGTGTCCAAATCTGCCATACCACACTGCCATCCCAAAGAATCCTAAATAGGTGTCAAATTTTAAAAAAAAAAATCTGACTATAATATGGTGAAAAGAATAGGAAATTTGGGATCAGAAAATCTAGATTTAACTCCTAGTTCTGTGACTTTGGATCAGTGACCTGCCCAAGGCTTTCTGGGTCTCAATATTCTAATGTGCAGAGTAAACGGATTGACCTAGGTGATCTCTAAGGTCCCTGCCAGCTCGAAGTCCTATGCAGCAGAGGTGCTTCTTATGACTATGGACATTACCTGCAAATTACACAAGAAAAGACAGAAGAGTTTTCAATAGACAGACAGATGGTTTTTACTAGGAGGCATTAATGTAACATTCAATTATTCCACAACATCCTGGCTGTTTTAACTCAGCCAAATTAGAATACATTTTATATTGACTATTCTGACATGTGTTTTATTTGGTGAGTAAAACAAAACGGATCCAATTTCCTTGCAGCCATTGTAAACCATAAACTGTACAACAAAAGGTTATAAAATATACAAAGCTTGTAAACACTCCTTTCTGACTGTTGCTGATGTTCTCGTCTATGCTCCCAGTTATGCTGGTCTTGCCTGGTAGCATCCTGAAGGCTTCTCCACTCAGCCATAAAAATGACCTTTCCACATGGCATGACTGGCAAACTTCCTTCCAACCCTATTCCTTCTCTCTGACAAAAACTTGCTTGTATCTCTTAACTTACTTCATTTAAAGCAAGAGGTCTTAACCTGGGGTCCCAGAGTTTTCTTTTTGTAATTTCATCTCAATATAATTGCATTTGGTAGCACAGTGTATAAAGTGCTGGCCTTGGAGTCAAGAAGAGCTAAGTTCAAATCCTGCCACGGATTCTGATCCTGGACAAGTCACTTCATCTCTCTAAGTTTCCTTATGTAACAAACAGGAATAATAACACCTAACATTACCAGGTTGTTGTGAAGATGAAATGAGATAATCTATGTAAAGTGTTTTGAAAACCTTAAAGTGACATATCAATGCTATTATTACATTGCTAATAATATTATTGCTAATCCTAGGTATTTTATTTTATGCATTTAAAAGCATTACTCTTAGATGAGTTCTACAAGCTCCATCAGATTACCAAAGGGATCTGCAAAAAGTTAAGAGCCCCTGCTTTAAATACTTCAAGGATTTCTATCTTGTCAGCAAGTATACTCCCTTAACTGCAGACAGCAACCACACTCTCCAAATGAGTAGGTAGCTCATTCTGAACTGCTACTTAACAAAACAATTCATTACCCAGGGCACAATCTGATGGCCTTTCAGTACTTAGTTGAACTGGTCAACTGACAAGAGTCCAGTGCCAGTCCTGTACTCAAAATTCTTTTGATAAACCAGGGTCACTTCTATGTATGACTGGAAAATATCAATGGAGGTAACCACCTCACAACAATAGACAATTAAAACCTGCCTCATAAATTGGCTATACCTTTGTTTGTGATCCATTGGTGATCCATAATAAGTCCTTATTGCTTATATTATCTGTAGGAATTAGAATAGAAAGGCAACAGGGAGGAATAAATCGAAGGCACGCCAGGAAGAACCAGGAAGACTTGGATTCAAGTCTTACCCCTGACACATCTGGCTGCTGTGACTCTAGCTAAGTCACTTGGCCTCTTACTACTCCAGACAACACACAACTGTAAGCTGCAGAGAAGTTGCTGACTTGCATTGGTAGGGGAGTTCCCTATATCAGTGACCAGTCTTGATCCCTATTCTCACTAAATTTAGTAACAGCTTCATACTCTTATTGTTGTTGTTATACGTAGCCTCAGAGAGCAGAGCTAAGAATAAGGGGTCTACATGACAGAGGCAGATCTCAACATGATGTTGAAAGTGTATTTCCAGTATTTCTATATTCAGTTGTTTTTCCCTTGGTCAAGGGAAAGTGGAAGTTAGGCAGAGATGAGGCAACATGGTGCAGTTGGAAAAGCACTGGACTAGAAGCCAGAGTCCCATGAGTCTTATATCTGCAAATTCAGGCTGGTTTTTGCACTGCCTTCCAAACTTATTATCTTTTTATTCATTCAATTTTACTCAACAAGCACTTATTAAGCACCTGCTATGCACCAGACACAGTGGACACAAAGATAAAAATAAGGAATGTGGGGAAGGAATGCAGTCATGATCCCTGGGTTTAAAACCCAACTCTGTTCCTTACTGCTACGCAATGACAGGCAAATCATTTTCCCTAGGCAGGCCTGGGCTCTTCCCCTATAAACTGGAGACCATATCTGCACTGCCTCCTTCATGAAGCTGTTATAAAAGCAACACTTTGTGCACCTTCAAAGACTCTAAAGCTAGTGACCAAGAAGCTTCCAGTCTTCCTGAGAGTGAGGCTGTAGGTAAGACTGGAATTGTAGAGTGGGTAAATGACCTCAGATACAGTGCTTAGGGAAGTGAATGTCAAAATGCTACGGAAGGAATTCTAGTACAGAAGATACCATCTTCCAGGTAGTTCAAAAAGGAGTCAGAGCTCTTTGGTGTAGGCTTCTGACCTGAAACAATTACAAAAACCAAGATATAGCTGGCTGAAAATCTTTGATTAAAACTTAGGTTAGAAATCTAAGGTACTGCTAAATCAGGAGTATGCTGCTAAATGTTTAACAACCAGCTCTCTGAAAAATGCATGACACACTTTTATGTCAAATCTGCATCATTAATATTTTCTCCATCACTTCCTTAAGTCTAGACAATCAACAAAACAATGAATCAAACCCTGATTTGCAGCACTTACCAATTTCCAAGGTGTAAATGCTCACACTAAAAATTTAACAATCAGCTGGAGAGCTAACAGAGTTGGCTCCAACACATCCCTGTCCTAAATCTAGAACTGAGTAGTCTGGTTTGTGGGGTATGTGTGGATGTGTATCTATTTCTAATGAGCTTCTCCCCTCAGTGGATTCTTTCTAAATTTAGAATTCTCTTTTCTGTCATGTGAAAACTCTAAAAAATTCATTCTTATGGCCTGAAGTCAGTGGCAGATAGTAAGGGACACAAAAGAGAGAAAGAAGGGATATGAAATAAAGCTAATTAGGAATTCAGATGCGATAGACCTCAAAATCGAGAGAGATGAACCCATTTAGGATAAAAAGTTAGAGAGTTCAGAACTCTAGCTATAATGAACAAGGGGAAAAGAAGACTTTTTTACCAAGCCACCTCCATGGCAGGGTGACACTACCACATGGTACCTGGTGCACTATGATTTGGTCACTGGTGTACCATGTTTCTGGAGCCTACAATACTCCTTTGGGACAGCTGCATGTGTGGTGGTGAGACTGTATTCTGAACCAGGGAATCTCCTCTCCCCAAGTCAATTTACTTTAGCTGTAACTATTGCTCAATGGTTAGGGTCAGGAATTAAAGAACAAGCAAGGATTAGGGCTGAATAAGGAAGAAAACTTGGGGCCAAAGGACAAAGATCCTCTGGGTCAATTAGGAGGAGCCACTGCCTTGGAAAGCGTCTGTGGCACAGCCATGTCTAATCCCTAGACAGCTGCCTTTCATAGGACAGAGTAAGAAAAGCAGGGGGTGGACCAGAGGGCAGGAGACTTGGGCTCCTGATCAACATGGCTTGCCTACAATGAGTTTTGTTACTCCAGGCTAGTCACCTGTCTTCCTCTGAATCTCCTGTAAAATGAGAGGAAACCATTGGAGGGACAACCTAGGACACAACGGAATGATGAGGAGGATAATGAGAACTGTTATCTCATCTGATCCTGACATGTGCTCTACCTCTGATTCTCTGGACTTTCTCTATCATGAGTCCACAGGGACACCTTCTTCCTGATCCTCCCTATCCTCCACCTCTCCTCAGCTTCCTTTTATGTGTCATCTTCCTCCATCAGAATGTAAGCTCCTTGAGCTCTTTCTTTTTGCTTGTATTTGTTTTCCTAGAGTTTGGCACAGGGCCCAGACTATAAGAAGCATTTAATAAATGCTTGCTGATGACTGCCCAGCAACCCCTGGAGGTAGATATCCAGGATCACACAGCTAGTAAGAGCTCTAAGGCAGGATTAGAACTCAGGTTTTCCTGACCACAAGTCCAGTGCTACACCTCCACTGTGCCATCTAGCTGCCAGTATGTGTTGTCAGATGCACTCATTGTGTTGGATGTTTTTGGTGGTTTTTTTTTAACCATTTGTTACTCTTTGTCACAAAGAAGGAGGTTGAGAAGGAGACAGTTCCCAGAAATTACTCTGATAAAAGAGAAAAAAAACATTTTTAAAAACACAATGAGGGCAGTAGACTAGATTATCTCTATGGTCTTTCCTATTCAAAGATGTAATTCTCAAAGTCCTTGAGTTTTTATCAGAAGACATTCCTAGGAGCAAAGTCCTTTGTGATCTCCCAAGAGTGGTTAAGTTAGAATCACAGAGGGACCTTTAATACCACTGATGCCTTCATTTTACAGAGAAGGAGAGTAAGAGCCAGGGAAGGAGACATATCTTGGCTAGGGACACAAGGTAGATCAATGGCATGGCTAAGATTCCAATGCAGTTTTCCTGACTCTGAACTCAATGTTCTTTCCACTGAAACACACCACATCCCTTTTTTTCAGAGTGAGAAACAAATGTGTTCTTGAATCTTTTAATCACTTGTGCAGTCTTGGCTTCAATACTGTCCTGTTATTTCCCTGGAGGAGTAAGGAATAAAGGACCAACCATTTTCTCTCACTCCTTTCATATTTACTTAATTAGTAATCTTACAAGAAAAACCTGTTTATTATACTTGTATACCTTCCAAGAACATTCTTCTTTGTAGCCTCATCATAGCAGGGGGGACCCCAAAGACAATGGCAGAGAGCACAAGCCCTGGAATGAATAACCAAGATAGTAGGAGGGAGTCATTTCTTCTCCCCATCAGTAAAATGAAGTCTTTGGACCAGATAATCTTTAAGGTTCCTTGTAATTTCAAGCCTCTACAATTTTATGTAACAGTCCTCACTTTTTTATTAGGAGCTATCACAAAGTCCTTTTGTAGCCTCCAAAAATTATGTGTATGTGCATGTTAGTGTGTGTTATCTGTATCTAGGGAAGGAGGAGTATGTGCATAATTTCATCCATGTAGTGAGCACATCATGGAAACTCCCCCACTGATATAACTCATATGTTGCCTCAAGCACTGAAAAGTTATAAGACTTGTCCATGGTACTAAGTGGCAGTCACAGGAACTGAATTCAAGGGCAGCTAGCTGGTGCAGTGGATAGAGCACCTGCCCTGGAGTCAGGTGGATCTACATTCAATTCTGACCTCAGACACATACTAGCTATGTGACCCTGGGCAAGGTACTTAACCCTGATTGCCTCCTCTTCATCCTCCCAAAAAAGGAATTGAATTCAGGTTCTTATTATTCCAAAGCTGACCCTCCATTCCTTTGACCAAACTTTAATATGTATATTATATGCGTATATTTAAACTTCAAAGAACCTCACATACACAGTCTCTCTTTACATGGGTTCAAGCTACATCTAATCCCCAAATTTTCCTTACTTAGTTTGTCCTAATCCCATTCCTTTCAGTCCTGTTTACTTCAGCACTTTATTACCTGTTGTAATTTCGCCCAGACTAAGCTACATTTTCAGGTGCCGAAAGGACCTGCAGGCAAGACTTTTAGGCCACCATCAGCAATAATGAAAAGATTGGAGAATGGAGGAGGTACTACAGGAAGAGTAAAGGGTAACTGTACTGATTTTTTTAAAAAAGCAAAGTCAATGCGGTCTGGATGCTAGAGGCCAGTAAGCTTGACTTCAATTCCTAGGAAAAATCTGGGACACGTTACTAAAGAGATGGGTTATGAGCATCTAGAGAAGGAAGCGGTCATCACAAGAAGCTAGCACAGCTTCATCAGGATCAATTATACCAAACTAAAGCTTGTTTCCTTTTCTTTTTCTGACAGGATGACTAGACTATCAGAGCAGGCAAAATGCGACAGATACAAGTTTCTTAGATTTTGGCAAAGCACTTAAAGTTTCTCAAGCTATTATAAAAAAGATGAAGAATATAGGGCTAAATAAAACTAGTTAGGTGGATCTGCAACCAGTTGAATAATTGGGCTTCAAAAATAGTTATTCATAGTTAGATGTCAATTGGAGGAAAATGGCTGGTAGCATGTCCCAGATGACTTGGATAAAGGTAAAGATAACACACTCATCAAATTTGCAAAAGACACAAAACTTGGAAGGATAGCTAATATACTGAATGACAAGATAGGATTAACAAAAATCTCAATGGGTGAGAACACTGAGCCAAATTTAAGAAATTTAAACAATCTTACACTTGGGTTCAAAAAAATCAATAGCACAAATACAAAATGAAGGTCGTTTGACTATAATGCACCTTGCCATAATATGGCAGCCTAGAAAGCTAGTGTTATATTTGGCTGCATTGAGGCTATATTTAGGACTATGGGGTAAGAGTTCTGCTGTATCCTGTCCCAGTCACATGGCATCTGGACTAGCAGGTCCAGTTCTAGACACCATATTTTAGAAAGGGCACTAACAAACTGGTGGGTATTTAGAGACGGGCAATCAGAAAAGTCATGGGTGTCATGCTCTTCAAGTATGAGAAAGAGTTAAAAGAAATGGAAATGCTTAGGTTAGAGAAGAGAACATTTAAAGGATGAAATAGTTGTCCAGTATTTGAAGGCTGTCATTATGGGGAAGGGATTAGATTTTTTCTCCGCTTTAACCTAAGCAGTACAACTAGGAGTTACTGGTGGAAGTTGCGAAGGAATAAATTTAGCCTTGATATCAGGGGAAAACTTCCTAAAAGCGCAGAGCAATCTAGAAGTGGTGTGAATTTCTCAAGGAGCAGTGGATTCTCCTACACAGGGTCATCAAGTAAAAACTGGGTAAACACAAGTCAAGTATGTGGCCAAAGAGGACCTTTTCAACTCAAAATTCTCTATTTCTCATGAGACTTCAACAAGTTCTCTGCCCTCTACCATCAATTTAAAACCAGTACTGAGGTTCTTGTTTGAGAACCTTATTTTTAACCAACTACTTTCCTAAAAATTCCAGTGGCTATTTTAGTCCTGGTTATCTCTGAGATAAAGATGAAGAAGTCTTTCTGCTCATTTGGGTTCTTTTCTGCAAACCGCTGTTAGAACTAACTTTAGAAATGGAAGAAAACTGCAGACACTATCATCCATAGGACATGAAACACCCACTGCTAAAGTAGCCTGTGACTGGCCAGGCAAAGAAACAACATCTATTATTACCAAGTATCACTAGTTTGCAAACTGATTTGTTTGCCAAGGCAGGGAAAGGATTTGCTTTTAAATTCTTTGTGAGAAGTGATCATGTCTGGTAAGCTGAGAATATCCCAGTTTCGTGCATCCACTTAAGAACTCCACAGTATAAACAGTTGATTGTTAACATATCACAGCACCATCAAAATTCACATTTTTACAACACTTTGCAGTTCAGAAAGTGCTTTCTTCACAACTTCGTGAGGCAAGGAGTACAACTTTTACGATCACCATTTTAGACAGGAAGATCACAGGATACTGAAAGAGGCCTTAGAGATAATAGCTAGCATTTGTATAGTGCTTCATTGTTTGCAGTGTGATTTAAAAATATTAATTCAAGCCCCTCATTTTAAAGATAAGAAAACTGAGGTCCAGAGAGTTCTTTGATTAGCCCAAAGGCAGAGCTGGAATTTGAACCCAAGCTTTCTGCGTCCAATTTAAGACTCTCAGACCTTTGAAGAAGGTTTTAAACAAGGGCAGTTTATTCATCCTGATACTCTCTATAGGAATATCCAAATACTAATTACTTCTATGAAAAACAATCCTGAGCAAAGTCTGGGTCAGTTGGTTTACAGAAAGACAGGACTGGGGAAAGGGCCCAGTATACTCATTTTATCAATGAGGAAAATGAAAATCAAAAAGGAGAAATTTGTTCAAGATCCGACAGTAAAAGAATGAGGATCTTTTGACTCCAAATCAAGTATTCTTTCTTATACACTCAACTACGAACTGGTGGCATCACTTCATTTGATTCCACAGTATTTTGTTTGTCGATACATGCAATAAGCAAAATGGGGATGGGGAGCTCCAATAGTATCTCTGACTGCTGCCAGTCATTCAATGGGTATCTTGGGTGATGAACTGAATGATGCTTACCTGGCATCTGAAGTAGTTTACCTATAATGTATTATAATATTAACTGTGAAATGACATTGGTCAGGGCAACGTAATGTGGGCCATTCCTGTAAGACCTATATAGCACCACCCTCAAACAAGACCATGGAATTCTGCCCTCCAAAATACTGATGGAAGTGCGCAAAAGCCAAAAGGCTGGCCAAAAAGAGAGAGAAATACAAGAAAATAGTAAAGATGCCTCACCTTGGAAGGTTAGGGGCCGGCGTTGAAGCTGATGATGGGGAAGGAGTTGTGGGTTGAGGTGACTCATGATTTCTTGGAACTCTGCCCATTCGATACCAGATGCCCATATTGTTCAGTTCCCTTTAGGAGAAAAGAGAAATCTTAACAGTGTCAGTAAAAAAAAAAAAACCAGTTCATTTACCTGACTTACTAACAAAACAACCTGACTCATAATGAAATAATTATAAATTCAAAGATCAGGAAACATATTAATCCCTGTGCAAGTTCAGCCAACAATTTATTCCAACATCAACATTTTGTTTTCACAAAAAGATGACTCCACCCAGAAGTTACATATAAGGACAATTTCTGACTCCCAAGAAACACCAATGATGACAGAATGTAATGTAGATAAATCATACTACCATGTTCAGGTACACAGCTTCATCCTACAAAACCAGATGCCTACTCAATGGAAAGAAAAACTGCTTAACAATGAAAACCCTCCAAAACTAGAATGAGCTACAGGTGAGATACGGAGTCATTAGAGGTGTTCAAATAGAAACTTAAAGACTACTTCCATTTAGGAACAGACTGGGCTGGGGGACAACTATGCTCCTTTCCAGCTCTAGGATCTGAGCCTGGCATGTTCACCCCCAGTTAAAGGCACACCAAATGTTAAAACAAATACTAAACACTTAAAAGAGAAAGAGACTTATAATGGAAAAAATTTGAACTTTTGACTATTTCTAGAATATTGCAATTTTAGTACTCCCCTATGCCTCTTCCTCTAATGGCTCACTGTGGCATGTAGCTGATACAGTCTTCAAAGGCTAAATCAGCGTGCTACCAAACTGAAAAAGTTTTGAACGTGGGCCTAACAATGGACAGTATATCTATTATCTACTGACTGGCCCTGTTCAGTTCAAGAAGGTGCATCCTACTTCAAGGCCTAGACACTAGGCAATAAGTTTTTTGACAACTGATGAAATTTTCTACTACAGGTGGAGAGGAGCATGCTCTAGGTTGGTGAAAAGAGCAGCCACATCAAGTAAATCACAGATGCTTAAAGACCGAACACCAATTTGTACTTTCTAGTAATCATTGTAACCTAAAGTGGGGTAAGTTCATTACGTAAAACTGTTGCTTTTGATTAGAGGAATCACAAGTTTTTCGAAAAGCTCATCTAATGTGACCTTTTCACATTACAGATGAGGAAAGTGAGGTCCAGAAGTTAAGCAACTTACTCAAGGTCACAGAGGGGCAATTTCCAAAGCGTAAATGCTCATGATGAAAATTTAACAATTGGCTCTCCTACCATGACAAGCTAGCTCCAAAACATGTTTGTATCTGTTCCAGGGTATTTTTTCCTCCTACTTCAGCAAGAAGGCTGGGTCTTTTGCCTTTGAGTCACTTTCCCCGCTCTACATTAATTCTAAGTAGCAGGAGGAAGGATAGAAAGACCAGAAGTTGAGCTAAAGGGATATACCAGGGAGAATGGGTGACCAATAAAGGATTACTTAAAACCAGTCCTCCAAATGATTAAAGAGCAATGGGCGCAGAGCCCCAAAGCTAAAGCCAGAGAATCCAGGTTTGAAACCCTGAGCTCTGCTATTATATGACCTTGGGTGTGTTGCTTTTCCCCTCTCTCTACTCCAGCTTCCTCAAGTATGAGATGATGGGGATCTGAGCAGGTGATGTCTAAGGTTCCTTCTAGCTCTAAATCCTATGAGCATCATAAATTTTTAATCACAACAAAAATCACATATAGGAAATAACATGAAATTGTTATTTTGGAAACAGGTGGATCTGTGCTTTCATTGAGCCTAGCAGATTCTTATAAAATAGAATAAGATATCTATTTAGAAAAGATGTGCTAAACAAAGATTAACTTTAGCCTAGCTCCCTGAGAAATTATCAAAATATCTGAAGTATCTGTGATTCCATCAGGATGGGTAATCCTTTTACTGAGACAACATGGACCCTTCACATGCTTAATATAGGGGGCTTACTGAGTTACTATGGCTTAAAGAAAATTCACTCCACTTGGTATAACCTTCAAGAACTGAGAGTCACCATTATTCTATAATGAAACATTGGAGAAAAGCATCAGTAGAGAAATTTTCTCAAATTGCAAATAATATTAACCACAAAATTCTAATTTTTTGGTATTTCATATAAATATTCTTCCTAAACTATGCCCAAAGGGCTAGAAAACTGTGCATATCCTTTGACCCAGTAGTTCCACTACTACAGGTCTGTACCCCAAAAAATTTTTAAGGAAAAGGACCTACTTGTACAAAAATATTTACAGCAGCTCTTTTTGTGATAACAAAGAACTGAAAATTGAGGGGATGCCCATTAATTGGGTAATGGCTGAACAAGCTGTGGTATATGGTTGAGATGGAATACTATTGTGCTATAAGAAACGACAAGCAGGATGATTTCAGAAAAACCTGGAAAGACTTACATGAAATAATGCAAAGTGAAATGAGCAGAACCAGGAGAGCATTGTACATGGCAAGGGCAATATTGTGCAATGATTAACTACGAATGACTTAGCTATTCTCAGCAATGCAATGATTCAAGACAATTTCAAACAACTCAATGATGAAAAATTCATTCCACCTTCAGAGAAAGAACTGATGGAGTCTGAATACAGATCAAAACATACTGTTTTTCACTTTTTTTTTTCATTTTTTGGAGGGGGTTGTGTTTTCTCTCACAGCATGACTAATGGAAATATGTTTTGCATGACTGCACATGTATAACCTATATCAAATTGGTTACTGTCTCAAGGAGGGGGGAGAAAGGAAAGGAGGGCATCTGAAACTCAAAATTTTTTTAAATGAAAAGCTGTTTTTACTTTTAATTGGGAAAAATATTATTCATGAAATAAATGTCATTCCTAGGTCATTGTCATGTTTGGCACAATAGCCTAAAAATAAGAAGGGAAATGCACAATGATGACTGGTTATAAAGGGCCCAGCAGGCTCAGTAATCTATTAGTGTCTATTAACTTCCTGCTCCAACATGACACAGTAGAATACATTTATCTCCCTTGCTACTTAGACACTATGTCCTAATACCAGGAAAAAACTATGTGCTTTTGGAAGGGAACAGAATTAAAATGTGACATAGAAAAAAAAAAGCACTGGACTTGGGGTCAGATTAATTTCTACCTCTGTGACTTACTATGCATGAGGCCTTGGGCAAACACAGTCTCTGGGCCTTGGTTTCTTCATCTGAAAAATGATTGGACCTGATAATCTATAAATTCCCTTTGACTCTAATATTCTGTGATTCTGTGACTAAAACATTTAATATACTAAAGAGAACATAAGAGGTTGATTTGGCTGAAAGGAAGAGGAAGTAGCAAACTTTAACAATACATAGATCAGTGGAAAATATGTTGTGATCTGAAGACACACTATGTAACTGAGATAATAGTAATATAGCAGCTCACATTTGTTTAGAATTTTCAGGCTGCACAATGTTTCCCATGTATAAACTCTGTTTTCACAAGAAATCTTATGAGGCAGATAATGCAAATAAGATCATGCCATTTTACAGATGAGAAAATTAAGGCTCCCAGGAGGGGCCAAGATGGCAGAGTGGAAAGATACACATATGCTAGCTCCGAACCCACAGCCCATAAATTACCTGTAAAGAAGAACTCCCAACAAATTCTGGAGCAGCAGAAGCCACAGAACAACGGAGCAGAGGAGATTTCTGTTCCAGAGAGACCTGAAAACCCCACGCAAAAGGTCTGTCACGCACCAGACCCAGAGCAGAGCCCAGTCCTGCCTTGGCCACACAGCACCGAGAGGAGCAGATCCGATTAGGCTTGAGGGACAGAATCTCCAGCGGCAGCGCAGGTCCCTCAACCCACGGGCCCCAAAGGTCAGTGAGAGAGTCTTTTTGGCTCACCAAGAGGGGAGCAGGGTGTCTCCATAACTCAGGCCCCCTCAGGAGGCAGCAACAGAGGCAGCAGAGGACAAGGGCTCCCAAAGCAGGCAGGAGCTTGGATCCTTTGTTGAAGGTCTCTGCATAAGCCCCCTGAGGGAACCGAGCCCTGTGAGGCGGCCCTGCCCCCACCCGAGCACCTGAACTTAATCTCACACTGAATAGCAGCCCCACCCCCACCGAAGCCCTAAGGCTGAGAAACAGCATTTGAATCTCAGACCCTAAGCACTAGCTGGGAGGATCTGGAGGCAAGGGGGTGTGGAGAGGACACTCAGACGTCAAGTCACTGGCTGGGAAAATGCCCAGAAAAGGGAAAAAAATAAGACTATAGAAGGTTACTTTCTTGGTGAACAGGCATTTCCTCCCTTCCTTTCTGATGAGAAAGAACAATGCTTACCATCAGGGAAACACACAGAAGTCAAGGCTTCTGTATCCCAGCCCACCCAATGGGCTCAGGCCATGGAAGAGCTCAAAAAAGATTTTGAAAATCAAGTTAGAGAGGTGGAGGAAAAACTGGGAAGAGAAATGAGAGAGATGCAAGAAAAGCATAAAAAGCAGGTCAACACCTTGCTAAAGGAGATCCAAAAAAATGCTGAAGAAAATAACACCTTGAAAAATAGGCTAACTCAACTGGCAAAAGAGGTTCAAAAAGCCAATGAGGAGAAGAATGCTTTAAAAAGCAGAATTAGCCAAATGGAAAAGGAGGTTCAAAAGCTCACTGAAGAAAAGAGTTCTTTCAAAATTAGAATGCAACAGATGGAGGTTAATGACTTTGCGAGAAACCAAGAAATCACAAAACAAAACCAGAAGAATGAAGAAATAGAAGACAATGTGAAATATCTCATTGGAAAAACAACTGACCTGGAAAATAGATCCAGGAGAGACAATTTAAAAATTATGGGACTACCTGAAAGCCATGATCAAAAAGAGCCTAGAGATCATCTTTCATGAAATTATCAAGGAAAACTGCCCTGAGATTCTAGAACCAGAGGGCAAAATAAGTATTCAAGGAATCCACAGATCACTGCCTGAAAGAGAATCAAAAAGAGAAACTCCTAGGAACATTGTGGCCAAATTCCAGAGTTCCCTGGTCAAGGAGAAAATATTGCAAGCAGCTAGAAAGAAACAATTCAAGTATTGTGGGAATACAATCAGGATAACACAAGATCTAGCAGCTTCTACATTAAGGGATCAAAGGGCATGGAATATGATATTCCAGAAGTCAAAGACACTAGGACTAAAACCAAGAATCACCTACCCAGCAAAACTGAGTATAATACTTCAGGGGGGAAAATGGTCTTTCAATGAAATTGGAGACTTTCAAGCATTCTTGATGAAAAGATCAGAGCTGAAAAGAAAATCTGACTTTCAAACACAAGAATGAAGAGAAGCATGAAAAGGTAAACAGCAAAGAGAAGTCATAAGGGACTTACTGAATTTTTGTGTTTACATTCCTACATGGAAAGACAATATTTGTAACTCCTGAAACTTTTCAGTATCTGGGTACTGGGTGGGATTACACACACACACACACACACACACACACACACACACACACACACACACACACACACACACACACACACACACACACACACACACACACACACACACACACACACACAGAGAGCACAGAGTGAATTGAATAGGATGGGATCATATCTTAAAAAAATGAAATTAAGCAGTGAGAGAGAAATATATTGGGAGGAGAAAGGGAGAAATGGAATGGGGTAAATTATCTCTCATAAAAGAGGCAACCAAAAGACTTTTTAGTGGAGGGAAAAAGAGGGGAGGTGAGAGAAAAACATGAAGTTTACTCTCATCACATTCCACTAAAGGAAGGAATAAAATGCACACTCATTTTGGTATGAAAACCTATCTTACAATACAGGAAAGTGGGGGAGAAGGGGATAAGCCGGGTCGGGGAGGATGATGGGGAGGAGGGAGCAATTTGAAGTCAACACTCTTGGGGAGGGACAGGATCAAAAGAGAGAATAGAAGCAATGGGGGGCAGGATAGGATGGAGGGAAATATAGTTAGTCTTACACAACACGACTATTATGGAAGTCATTTACAAAACTACACAGATATGGCCTATATTGAATTGCTTGCCTTCCAAAGGGAAGGGGTGGGGAGGGAGGGATGAAGAGAAGTTGGAAGTCAAAGTTTTAGGAACTTTGTCGAGTACTGTTCTTGCTACTAGGAAATAAGAAATACAGGTAAAGAGGTATAGAAAGTTATCTGGCTCTACAGAACAAAAGAGAAGATGGGGACAAGGGAAGGGAGGGATGATAGAAGAGAGGGCAGATTGGTGATAGGGGCAATTAGAATGCTCGGTGTTTTGGGGTGGGGGGAGGGGACAAATGGGGAGAAAATTTGAAACCCAAAATTTTGTGAAAATGAATGTTAAAAGTTAAATAAATAAATTAAAAAAAAAATTAAGGCTCCCAGAGACTAAAGGGCTTTCCTGTCATCACACAGGTAATAAGTATAACCATGGAACTGAGAGCTGGAAGAGAACCCAGTCATCACCTAATCTAACTCTCTCAGAGAGGCCAAGTGACTTGGCCAAAGCCATGCATATAGCCAGGAGCACAGCAGAAATTCAAATCAAGACTTCTGACTCCAAATTCACAGTTATTTCCTCCATTCTATGCCATCTCTTCATTATGTAAAAAATCTGGAATTCAAAATCCAGCTTTCTGATACCAAGTCCAACACTCCTACTCTTCTACAGCAGCCTCAGGATATCAAGAACATGGTGACTGAAAAACATGACCACAGAGATCTCAAACACCCTATGGAGGGAAATCACTTCAGTCAGTTTCCTGTTTTATGCTGCAAGGTATTCTAGGGCCCAGAACAAAGGAGGCAAGAGTTCTGCCTTCCTGTGCCTTACTGACGCCATCTTGGTAGCATCATGTTTAATTCTAATCACCACATTTTAGGAAGCTCATCAACAAGACACAATATTGGCCAAAGAAGGCTGACCAGTATGATAAGACCGTATTATAGAAGCCGTATTATGTACAAAGACTGGTTGAAGGATCTGGGGATGCTCTGCCAGGGACCTGGTAGCAGTTTTCAAGTATTATAAGTCACAGAAAACAGAAATTAAATTATCCTTCTTGATCCCAAAATGAAGAACTTGAGAGCAGTAGGTAGAAAAGCAAATTTTTCTTTGGTATAAAGAAAATGTTTGATCATAGCAATTCAAAGTGAAATGGTTTGAAGGAATACTTGGTGGGGATTTTCTAGGGGGCAGTTCTAAATTCAGGCATAGGCTGGACATGTGGTATTAAAAAATTGGCATTAGTGATTCCACTTTACCTTTATTCACCATTTTGAGAAGTTAAGTTTCAACTTCATGTAAGACATGTGGTTTAGGAGGTTTTATAAGGATACTCTCCTTCTCCACTATCAAGTGAGTTAAAGAATATCACAAAAATACCCCTCTCTCTCTCATGTCCATGTCACTCAACCCTCTTCTACGAATGAAAATTCAGATGTCTCAATCCCTATAATCCTGTGTTTCCTGTTTTTCATTCTCCAAATAATCTTAACTGTGAGGAACCACACTATTGGGTCCTTGGCTATTGAGAGCGTTGGTACTAGGTTCATTATATAAAACCACATGCATTGCTAAATAAATAGTTTGTTTAGATGAAACTCAGTTTCTTTCCTTTTCTTTTTTTTTCTACCATAACAGACAAGAATGATCTCTGGGATTACTTTCTAACTCTAAGGTTCTATGACTTAATATACTGAATTTCTGAAAAATGACAGATATTTATACTTAGGCAGCTTTGAAAGCATCAGAGACTTACCCTATAAAGGTATACTGAGGAGGTGCCTGCTTCGTACGGCCCATGATTCTGATGTCACAGATTGCTGCCTCAGTTGAATCCCGAGGGATAAATTTAATACACAGTCTCTTCTTTCTGAAAGCAACTTCCTCTGAAAAAGGGACAAAGGAATAGATATTAGTCCGCATAAGTTAACAAAGTCTGAAATCTGTCATCTTGTTTGTATACCACACTGAATTACCAACAGTCAAAATTAACCATCCAGAAGGGTTAGTCAATGGTGTGAACAATATGTACTACCACCTCTCCTGGTGTAGACAGAAAGCAAAATTCATCACTTATAGAAGGCTGGTCTTCAAAAGGAGGTTCCAGACCAAACACAGAGGCACAATACAGAAGCACACAATTTAGAGGTGGAAGGGAGCTCTGAAACTGTCTAGTCCAATTTCCACTGAAATAGACCCAGAGAAGTGATTTGACTGACATCACACAGGTAAGTAAGAAATAGTTCTGGGAGAGAAACTCAAGTCTTCTGAGTCTAAATCCAGAGCTGTTACCTCTGGATTCTTTAACTCTAAAATAAAGTTAAGGGTCTGGATTTTAAGCACTGGGTCCAGGAGCCCAGCATGAATTGAGTCCAACCCATTCTGTTTTACAAGGGATAAAATCTGTGCCAGAGAGGTTAAATAACTTCCCTGAAGTCAGGCAGGTAGTAAGAAGCAGAGACAGGATGTGAACCAAAAATCCTCCAGCATTACTTGTTCTGCTATGCCAGCAGCCAAAGATATCATGAGGGGTAACTATAAAGCAAAGACTGATTCAGCCAACCACCCTTCAAAACGAGTCGTCACCATAAAATCACCCTAGGTAGGGACCATAGGATAGAAGGGTCTCAGGTTCCTGAAGGCTATGTCAGAGTGTGCGCCCTGATAGTGCACTTCAAGCTGGCAGAGCTTGGAGATTAACCTTTGTTGACAAAGGACCAGCCTAGCTAAGTCAGGAGAGTCACAATGCCCAAAGAATGGCCATGAGCTGACGATTTGTTGTTATTGTTCACGGCAAATCACCAAGACTCTTTAACAAGACATGGAGGAGTTGCAATATGAGTTGACAGAGGGAATAGGAATCATAGAATTTCAGAAGTGGAAGGGATAAGAAAGGGCATCCAGTCAAATTCATACCTAAATCTCCATATGACATGGTCATCCAGTCTTTGCTTAAAGACCTCCAGTAAGGCACAATATTTGACTCTGGGACAACTCTTTGCAAGTTCCAACCATAATTCAAGTTTTGCCTTTTGGGGTCAAATAGCATAAACCTAATAATTCCTCTTCCACATGAGGGCTTTCAACTGTACCCCAAGTCTTCTCTTCTCCAATCTTACATCCTCTTTTCTTTTCCTAAACTCTAAGATGGAGTGGTCACTTTTCCCTAATGTTCCTATCATTTCCTCCCCATCAAGTACTTCTATCTAGATGACAAGAACTCAAATTAAGAACAGAATTTCCCTTTGTTTCTTCCTCTCATTTTTGAAGGATGAAATTATAATTGAGTAAAGCCAAAAAATTAATAAGCTCTTCTTCTGGTGAAATGTTTCAACATATTAAAACAACCAAAGTTTCAACATATTAAAGTCCCCCATGACAACTATATCATGCTGAGAAGCCAGGTTTGATATCTGCTTCCTGAGAGCCTCATCTAAGTACTCTTTCTGTCCAGGAAGTCTACAATACAGTCCAATTACAATAATGCTTCTGTCTCTGCCTCCAGTGATCTCTACCCAATTGGACTCCATCATACTTGTCTTCTTTGGTGCCTAGATTTCCTTGCATGGGGAGGTCTTCTTAACAATATAATGATACCCCACCTCTCTTTTATTTATCCTATTTCTTTTGAAAAGAAGGGAACTATTATGGGCCTGACCACATCAAGTATTAGTGATACCTATGATGTACCTCCTTATTTTAGGACCTCCAGTCCACACTGTCTACCACTGCATGCGTCTGTATACAGACGTAATGGACGCCATTACTTACACTTTTCACCTATGAACTTCTGGGTACCTCAATGACCATTCTCTTTCCAGCACCATAGCTATGCCTATGGTAGCAGCTTTCTGTTGTTGATCATTTGTTCTCAAAGACAACCGATGACATCAGGAAGCTGATGCCATCACTTGCAAGTGAAGTGGATTTAAGTGAGGCAGGGCTGTGCAAAGTCACCAGCCTTACTCTCTCCTCCAGAGCCATCTGTATCCAAGGGCAAGGTCAAGATGACTGGAGATGGCCCTTGATGCAGTAGGAGACCTTGGCCTTTTTAAGCTAAGACCTTTCCCAAATCTCAGCTTGTTTGAGACAACCCCCATTCAGTGATTAAAGCTAAGTAAGAAATGAGGCAAAAAGTTGTCTCTTTTTCTGGTTTCTGGCAAAAATAGAAACAATTGCTATTTACGTTCACTCTGAGCCATCAAAACCCAAATAATGACCAAGTGAAGCTTGAGCTGGGACTTATTATTAACCAATCAGTGACAGCCAGAGTGATTTGGGTTTGCGGTATGGTCAAATAGCTCCATTTGAATCCAAATATGCTTTATCAAAGCCTGAGTTTCCAATACTGTATTTCAAGAAATCAAAAATAAAAGTACATGAGGCAAAAGACTTAATTGTTCCAGTTTTTTAATGGTAGAATAAATAGAGAAGAGGAAAAAAGAAAAAAGGAAGGAAAGAAGGCAGGCAGGGAGGGAGGCAAAGAGGGAGGGAGGAGCATTGCTTAACTTGAAGTGTCCAGTTGGGTCCCCAGTGGGGCAGCTACTACTACTTACAAATTGTTGTCTGTTCTTTGTTCTCAAAGAGGACCAATAATGTCAGGAAGGTGCTGTCTTGACTTGTGAGTGAATTGGATTTAAGGGAGACAGAGCTGTGCTTACTTTCTCCTCTGGAGTCCAGTGGCAACATATAGATCAGGATGACTGGAGATGGTCTCCAATAGTACCTTCATGGCTAAGAATACATAGTTTTGTCCCCATCAGCACCTTTTTAGTTTGAAGTCTTTTTAAGTAAATTTGCTAGACTCTTAAGTAAATATATTCTTCACAGCCTTTGTTAGATGGACTCTTTCCCTGTCCATGAACTTGTTATTCCTACACTTTAAATAAAAACCTATATTTTAAGGAATTCTTATATTTTAAAGTTCATATCCACAGAGCAAGGTATTTAAAAGCAGGGTGGCCCTGGAATCACACAACAGTGGTTAGAATGACATTTTAAAAGTGGGAAGTGGCCTTAATGATCATTTCATCCAAACCCACAATTTTAGAGATTAGAAACTAAGGCCCAGAGCAGACATGACTGATGGACTTAGAGGTACCTTAGTGGTCTTCTAAGCCAACGTGTACTGCAGCATAAATTCCCTCTATAAAATCCTTCCATTTGTCATGTAACTTCTAAATGAAAATCTCTAATACTTAGTAATTCACTATCCTCTGAAAGCTATCCACTCTCCTCTGTGGAGCTCTAATTGTTAGCAAGTTTTTCCTCAAATGAAGTTGAAATCAACCTTTCAACTTCCAACCACAGTTTCTAGTTCTACCCCTAAGGTCAAGCAGAACAAATTTCTTCCACGTGAGAGTTCTTCAAGTACCTGAAGACAGTCAGTCAACAAGTATTTCTTAAGAGCCTGCTTTGTGCTAGGCACTGTATTAAACACTGGAAATACAGAAAAAAAAAAATTCAAAAGCAGTCCTTGTTATCAAGGAGCTCCAAATCTAATGGGAGAAACAACAAGCAAATGACTATGTAAAAGCAAGATACAGTATGTACAGGAGAAAATGGAGATGATTAACAGAGAGAAGACACTCGTAATCTATCAGCTGTTAAGCACTTACGCATCTGCTATGTGCCAGGCAGTACGCTAGGCACTGAAAACACAAAAGACAGTCCTTGGTTTCAAGGAACTCACAGTCTAATGGAACATTTGTAGGGAAAGGCTTCTCGTAGAAGATGGGATTTTTTACAGGGTTTGAAGGAAAACAGGGAAGCCAAGAGGTGGAGATATTCCTTCAAGTGGTCTCTTCTCCAAATTAAACTTCTCCAATTCCTTCAACAGATCCCCATATAACATGGCCTCCAGTTGTCTACTATGTTCTCACTGATCACTATCCTCTGGAAGTACCTCCATATGTCAGCATGCTATCTAAAATGCGAAGCTCATTAAAAAGCACAGTACTCCAGATTCGATCTGAGCAGGGCAGAGTGCAGAAGTAGTGTAACTGCCCTTGTGATGGGCACTGTTTCTATCAATGCAGGCTGAGACCACACATTGGTGAAAGTTTTTGTTTCTATATCTAGGACAGTAACAAATCCTGGTGTTTGGTTTTCTCTTGTTTTCAAAATATGAGTCTCCCCACCTTGCCCAAGCTAGAAATCCACTACTGAACAGTACAGGGGTTCAGACCTGCTGTTTCTGATCTCAGCCAGTTCACCCTTCCTTAGGCAACCTCGTGGCACCCCACTCCAGTGGGCTCATCCTATTGATGATGGACTTAGTGGGGAAACTGAATTAGCTAGCCCACTACAGCTCAGAACTCATAAGCTCAAGAGATCCCCCAGCATCAGCTTCCTTGGGAGCTAGAATTATACCACACCTGTAGCTTCTGTTCTTATTCAGAGCTCAAGAGTCCAGCCAAGTCATGCTCCTTCTATAACTACCTCAAGAACAATAGTAAGGTATAGCCAAATAAAATAAGAGGTGAATAAATTTTAAAAAAATAATGAGAATTCACAGCAAGGTGATCTCTACTGGGGTGGTAGAAGACAAGAAATATCACAGTATAAGCTCCAGATGACACCCAGGTCCACTCAGAGTCACTGAAGAGGGCTAAGTGCCTAGAGACATGTCCTGTGTTGGCCATGATTGCCTGGTTTAGCACCTATCCAGGCAAGGCTGTGTCCCTCGGTGGCTGTGATTTCTGCTATCTCCTTCACAATTGTACTGCATGGTAGCCACAAATGCCTGGCCTGTCATCTATCCAGGTAGGTCCTGAAAGAAAAGGGCCCAGAAGCTTCTAGGGGTTTTCCACTGGACTTCCTCTAGGCCTGAACTGAGAATTCTGTATGCAGAAAACATAAGAAAACTCCATTAAGAACTTGCTGATTACATGAACTGATGCAAAGTGAAATGAACAGAATCAGAAGAATGTTGCACATAGAAACAGCAATATTATACAATGAAGAAGTATGAATGACTTAGCTATTCTCAGCAATGCAATGATCTGAGATAATCCCAAAGAACTCGTGATGAAAAATGCTCTCCACCCCTAGAGAAAAGAAGTGATGTTCAATACAGAATGAAGCATACTATTTTTTTACTTTCTCTGAGTCTGTTTTTGCAAAATGACTAATATGGTTGCACATGTATAACCTATATAAGATTGCTCACCATCTCAGGAAAGGGGAAGAGAAGGAGGGAGGGAATTGGAACTCAAATCTAAAAAAAATGTTAAAAACTGTTTTAAATGTCATAGGTGGAAAATTTTTTTTTAAGAATGTTATATAAAAAACTTGTCAACTATGAGGAATATATCAAATGAAGATCTATTTTGAGTTAAGAGAATACCAGAAGAAAATTCGAGAAGAAAACAATTCTAACGTATGTAAAATAGCAGCAAAAAGAATGTGCTGACCGCAAAGACTATGGGTGGATATAAGGAGTACTAAAGGAAATCAAGGAAGATATAAGGAAGCAAATTAGAATCTCTGAGGGAGGAAAAGAAATTAGAAAGAATATAAAGAATTTAGACTGGAAGCTGGGCAAACTTATTAAAGTAGAGGACACTCTAAAACAGGCCAAAGAAAATGGGACTGCAAGAAATTTTAATGATGAAATTAAGGAACATCAAAGTTAAAAGACTGACAATAGAAAGATGTGAAAGACTTTTTCTATAGATATTTATTCCTTTCATGATATCTTTTGTTTTTATTCTGTTTACATCTGCCCCATATATCCCTTTTCCTCTCCCTTCCCAGCTCCTACAGAATTTTAATGATTCTGGAGGAAAGAGTAAGGCTGACAACTAGACATTACCTCATGATGTCACTGATCCTCTTTAAGAAGGAAGGATGAACAACCACCTTATAAAAATCTCTTTAAAATAAAAATTTCTCATTATCTGTTGTTTTATAGTACCTAACTTCCCCTCATATCTTTCCCTTTTGCCCCTCTCAGAGGCCCATTCCATATAAGAAAGAATTTCTTTTTTAAAAAAAAGAAAAAAATCACATCAAAAAATCGGACATTACATGTAATTCTCTACAACACAGATTCCTACCTTTGCTTTCTTTACTATGCATAAGTTCATATAATATATCTTTCCATGTTTATCTGTATTCATCATGTTTGCTGTTTCTTACAGGAGAGAGCTATTCCATTGCATTCACTTACCACAGTATATTTTTAGCCACTGTCCAACCAATGGGATTCAACTTTCTTTCCAGTTATTTGCAACCACAAAAGTTCTAATACAAATATTTTAGTCTATATAGTTACTCTTTTTTGTCAATGATTTCCTTAGGGTATGTGCCTAAACAATGGACTCTCTGGGTCAAAGTATATCCCTTGTCTGAAAATAAAATTTGAAGGGCATAAAATAAAATACTTGGGATTATAAAGGAAATCAATTATATTGAATATATTTATTATATAAAGTTCTTGTGGACCTCATTAAGAACTTAGGGTATGGACACTTAAATCACTATCTGCATAGTCCTTGAATAGTTGTACCAATTCACAAGTGTACTAATAATTCATCAGTGTGCCTGTCTTTTCACATTTCTGCCAACATGGACTATTCCTATCTTTTGTCAACTTTGTTCATTTGCTAAGAATGAGGTAAAACCCCAGGGCTGTTTTGATTTACATTTCTCTTATTCTTAATTATACTGAATATTTTTTTATATGGTCAATAGTTTGCAGTTCTTTTGAGAAATGTTTATTTAAATTTTTCAACAGTTCTCTGTTGGGATTTCCTTTTGGTTTATATGTAAGGGAAGGGTAAAGGAAATAAGTACTTATTAAGTGCCTACTATGCACTATTTACTAGGCACTATGTTAAATATTTTACAAAGATAACCTCATTTGAAATTTACTTTCAAAGACAACTAATATGAGTAAAAAGGATGGGAATGAATTTATAAACTGGATGAAAAAGCATTTATTAAGTGCTTTACTAGGTGCCACTATATTAAGTACTAATGACACAAAGAAGAAAAAGGAGACAGTCTCTGTTCTCAAGAAGCTCACATTTGAATTACAGGAGACAACATATAAATCAATGGATGGAAAGGTCTGGAATTCTTAAAAGTTCAGTGGTGGGGCAAATGGCAAATCCTAGGGGTCCTTAAGCTGTGTTAGTAGGACAAATGACAATTCAGGAGTTCTGTGGATAGTAGAGGTAGAGCAGATGGTAAAGCCTGGAACGAAGCCTATGACCTAGTGGTAGGGTAGATGATAACAATCAATAGACTTCCATTCCACTGAAAGGAACAGAGTAAGTGATTCTGATGTCATCCAAGCCATTTGAACATGAAGCATTTCTGCTAGAGAAGGGCTAGAAGGCAGAAAGTCAGGGGCAAGGTGCTCTTTCCTAGTAGTGGTGGGTCTTCTTATTACCCAGTCATCTAGGAAGGACTGTGGGAAAATCTGGGACCAGAAGATGATGGAAGGGCACCACTAGTAGTGTCAGTTCTTCCTACTACCTGGCTATGCCAAAACAGAACCAATCAAACAAAAATCCTAGATACTGTATTTGAAAAAGTGAAAGAAGAAAATTGCCCAGAACTATTGGGACCAAAGTATAAAAAGAATGTAAAATCCCCAACTTGAAAGAAACTCTAAATTTAATTCAATAAGAAATGTGACTGGTAAACTCCAAAGCCTTCACTTCCATATATCTGAATTACAGGTTATTATCTCTTTTGTTTCTTCGGTGAGATGAAACCATTATACATCCAAATTTTTCTAGTCTGCCAGTTGTTTTGGTTGTACAGGCCATAAACTGTTTTCACAAGTCATTTCCCTTTTAAATCATTCAAGAACATCCTGCTACGGTTCCATGCTCTCTTGGAAATCTGTTGGCTTGTTGGTCTCATCAAATGTTGATTCATTTTTCCTTGTAATATTTATTTCTAGAAGCCTGAAACTGTTTATTTGATATAGAGGCCATATTTCCTTCTGCTTTAAAATTTTCTGTTGTTTTCCTGCTTATGCTCAAGGTCTTTGAGTTTTTTTCTTCCTGAGATCTTTGATAATTTCAGGCTTTCCCCCCACTTTTATTTTCTCTTATTGTTCACTTTCTGATTCCCTCTCCTTTGACAGCAGTTTCCTAGGGACTGGGATTTCAAACAGTGTCTGTTTCCTCCCACACAAGCAAATTCACAGTTCACCAGCCTTCTCTGCCCAAGTAACCTCTGGGAGGGTAATGCTGGCATCTTTAAGGACTAGTGCAGTAGTATGTGTGTGCACACACACACATCCCACCACCTCTCCCTCTGCTGAGCTCTGTTATAGCATGGTGCTGACAAGTCGTTGTTGCAGTTTGAGCAAATTTATGCCATTTGCATTTCCCCAGCACTACAAGGAGGAGGGTTTGGAGTAGAATTGAGTACTTTAGTAAGGATGTGGGTCAGCTTGTACAGTCCCGTTGCCAGGAGCATGGGTGCTGAAGGAGTGTGGCAGGGCTGAGAAATTCTCCAGTGTTAGTTCACAGATTTTTATGCTTGAGTGTCTGGTGTCCTCAATCGCCAAGAAAGCTAAAACTGCTTTACCTATCGTGTTTTGGAGAGGCCTGAGAGATCATGAGAATCAGAGAAAATGTCTAGGCCTCCGTCTTGGAAACATGACCTAGAAGTTGGCACTTCCAGGTCAAAGAAAAAAATACTACAAATAGGGAGAGACAGTTCACCAAGGAACCTAATGAGAATCACAGAGCAAGGATGTGAAAAGAAAAACTGGTTGGTGATGTATCAAAAGCATACCCAAGAATAACATCCTGCAAAGCTGAGCATAATCCTTCTCGAGTAGAAGCCAGACCTTTCACATAATTTGCTGCTTTTAAGCATTCCCAATGAGAGAATGGGAATAGAGTAGAAACTTTGAAGTAAAAATACAGGAAACAAGAAAAATTTAGAAAGGTTAGCAAGTTAGAGGATCTGGAAAGGGATAAATGATAACCTTGAAAGGGAGACAAGTGACTCCTGTTCGTTCAGAAGTCCACCACAACTCTAGGAGTCTACAAAAGAACGAAGAAAGAAACTCAGAACTCAGTGTTTTGTTTTAAGAAAGCTATAAGGAGTGAGGGAAGGATGAATGCCCTGGAGATGAGATGGGGAGGAGGAGGAAAGAGTTTACCATTTTCATAACAGGAGATTGTACAAGCATTTCAACTGGGTGTGGGGCTCTCATGAATTTCATTCTTATTCAAGCAGGGCAGGGAAGGTTGAGAGAGGCAGTATAACAGAATAAAGTAAATTAAAACTGGACTTTTTAATGGAGAAGCATTTAAAAGAGGTGGGGAGCTGGGTAGGGACAAATCACAAAAAGAAAACATGTTAGCTGTAGAGGACTGATGATGAAAAAGAAAATAAGAGAAAAAAAGGCAATACCAAGTAATGTATAAGTTTGGGTAAAGTGAAAGAAGAAAGTACTGAGATCAAACTATTCAACTCCTGATGAATAGAGGTGATTTGCTTCTCTCCTCCCTGCCCACCTTTCTTTTTTCCTTTAAAAGAGAGAGGAGGAAAAGAGAGGAAACAATATAATAACATATGATAGAGAGGAAAACAAACCTAGAAATCATAATTGTGAACGTAAATGGCATGAAAAGGTGAAAGGGGTGCCAAAACTGATCTGACACCACCACCTGGCAATGTGTTCTTTGTAAAAAAAAAAAAAAAACATGTTTAAAGCATAAAGATTCATGCAGAGTTCAAATGAGAGGTTGGAACAGTCTATTGTGTTTCAGCTGAATCAGAAAAAGTAGGGGTAGCAAAAACAGACAAGAAAACAGTAACAATAAGCAGTGTTAAGAGTGAGAAGCAATAAAGCAACATTATACTTAAAGACACCTTAGGTTGCGAAACAATATCAACTTTAAATGTGTGTACCAAGTTGAATAGCATAAATACTTAAAGGAAAAGTCAGCTGAACTACAAGTAAAAGTGAGCAGAAAAAAATCCATTCATTAAAGAATTCAATGTGTTCCTTTCAGATCTCAGCAAATCTAACAAAAAAGTAAGGATCTGACCAAAATATTAAGAAAACTATATTAAAAGGCTGCTTAGAAAGAGGTGGCACTTGGAATTGTCCTTAAGAGAGCCAGGAATTCCAAGAGGCGGAGATGAAGAAAGGAGCACCCAGGGATAGGGAACAGGACCGTAGGAACACAGCTTTAAAGCTGGAAAGCACATTAGAAGCCATCAAGTCAAACCTGCTAATTTTATAAATGAGAAAACCACAGAGAAGCTAAGTTAACTTGTCCAGGATCATGCAGCTAGTGTCTGACATAAGATCTGAATTAGGTCTTCCTGACATCAAGTCCTGGGTCTTTTTCATGACCCTACATCACCTCTCTATAACAGCCCAGAACAAGGCACAGAGGAAGAAGACATGATGGGTAGAGTGAAGAGCAAGTTGGCCAACTGGGCTGAAACATTTGAGCGTTAAATGGAGGGAACAATGTAGAATCCACCTAGAAAGATAAACTAAATTGTGTTGAAAGGATTCTCTATTTTATCCTCAAGGCAACAGGAATCCAGTAAAGGTTCTTGAAGGGGCAAGTGCTATGGTTAGATCTATAACTTGAGCAACAACAATTTGACAGCTCCATGGAAGGTGGATTGGAAAGGTGAAAGGCTCAAGGTAGGAACAACAATTAAGAGGTTACTACAACAGGTCAAGGGAGAGGTGATGAGGTTCTAGATTAGGACAAGTATGGAACAAGTAGAGAGAAGATAGATGTGGTAGGTGCTGAATAGCTGCAACTGCATAGATATGAGACATGGAATAAATAAAAGTGACTATGAAGGAGTTGAGTTAATAATTATGAATCTCTCACTCTTTGCAGATGATATGATGATTTACCTAGAGAATCCCAGAGATTCAAGTAAAAAATTACTAGAATTAATAAACAACTTTGGCAAAGTTGCAGGGTACAAAATAAACCCACACAAATCTTCTGCATTCCTATATATTAGCAACAAAGTCCAACAGCAAGAGATAGAAAGAGAAATCCCATTTAAAGTTAGGGTAGACAGTATAAAATACTTAGGAGTCTACCTGCCAAAACAAACCCAGGGATTATATGAACACAATTACAAGACACTTTTTGCACAAATAAAGTCAGATTTAAGTAAGTGGAAAAACATTAGTTGCTCATGGGTAGGCCGTGCTAATATAATAAAAATGACAATTCTACCCAAATTAATATACTTATTTAGTGCCATACCAATTAAACTATCAGACAATTACTTTCTAGAGCTGGACAAAATAATATCAAAATTCATTTGGAAAAACAAAAGGTCCAGAATATCAAAGGGACTAATGAAAAGAAATGCTTGGGAAGATGGCCTAGCGCTACCAGACCTCAAACTCTACTATAAAGCAGCAATTATCAAAACCACTTGGTATTGGCTAAGAAACAGAGAGGTAGACAAATGGAATAGACTTTGCACTCAAGATGCAGTAGGCAAGGAATATAGCAACCTTCTGTTTGATAAACCCAAGGACCCCAGCTTCTGGGATAAGAACTCATTGTTTGACAAAAATTGCTGGGAAAACTGGATAACAGTGTGGCGGAAATTAGGCATAGACCCATACCTGACACCGTACACAAGAATAAAGTCCAAATGGGTACATGATTTAGGTATAAAGATTGATACCATGAATAAACTGGAGAAGCAAGGAATAGTGTATTTATCAGATCTATGGAGAAGGGAAGAATTCTTTACTAAAGGAGAGATAGAATGCATTATGAAATGCAAAATGGATAACTTTGATTACATTAAACTGAGAAGTTTTTGCACAACCAAACCCAATGCAACCAAAATCCGGAGGGATGTAGTAAATTGGGAAAGAATTTTTACAGCTAAGCTCGGGGATAAAGGCCTCATTTCTAGAATATATAGAGAACTGATCCAAACGTATAATCATACAAGTCATTCCCCAATTGATAAATGGTCAAAGGATATGAACAGGCAATTTTCAGAGGAAGAAATTAAAGCTATCTATAATCATATGAAAAAATGCTCTAAATCACTATTGGTTAGAGAGATGCAAATCAAAACAACTCTGAGGTACCATATCACACCTATAAGATTGGCAAACATGACAGAACAAGAAAATGATAAATGCTGGAGAGGATGTGGGAAAGTTGGAACACTAATTCATTGTTGGTGGAGCTGCGAGCGCATCCAACCATTCTGGAGAGCAATTTGGAACTATGCCCAAAGGGCTACAAAAATGTGCATACCCTTTGACCCAGCAATATCGCTACTAGGACTATATCCCCAAGAGATCATAAAAATGGGAAAGGGTCCCACATGTACAAAAATATTTATAGCAGCACTCTATGTAGTTGCCAAAAACTGGAAGTCAGGGGGATGTCCATCAATTGGGGAATGGCTGAATAAATTGTGATATATGAATGTAATGGAGTACTATTGTGCCATAAGAAATGATGAACAAGAAGACTTCAGAGAGGCCTGGAAGGACTTATATGACCTGATGCTGAGTGAAAGGAGCAGAACCAGGAGAACTCTATGCACGGCGACAACCACAGTGTGTGAGAGTTTTTTCTGGCAGACTTAGATTTTTGTAATAACACAAGAACTTCTTACCAAAAAAAAAAAAAAATCCCAATGGAGGATCTCAAGGCAAAATGCCTGCCACACTCAGAGAGAGAAATATGGAAGTCACTCACATATTGTAGCGGATCATGTTTGTGTATGTGTATGTGTTTGTGTATCATGTTCTGATTTGTTGTACGATTTCTTTCATTTATCTTGGTCTGACTACATAGCATGACTGTAGTGAAAGTATACTCAATAGGAAAGTGTATGTGGAATCTATACAGAATTGTATGCAGTCGTGGGGAGGGAGGGGGGTAGTGGGGAGTAGGTGGGGAGGGATGGAGTCGCAATTGTATGGCAGTGATTGTTGAGCATTACAGAATAAAAAAAAAAAAATAATTATGAATCTCATCCACTCCTGCTTTCTAATTTTACAGAGAAACTACAGTCTATCATCTCCTCTGACATCTGGTCTGTCATTAATGTTTTACAATCTTTCTGCTCCTTGATTGATCCAACTTGTGTTTTTTGTTGTGTTGAGATTTTTGTGACTGCATAAATAACCAGAAATTTCCCACACCCTTCTTCTCTAGGGGTTCTCTCATTCCTCTGAAAGTTTTTGATGGGCATTGAATTGCTTATTTTCTGTGCTTCTTGGATGTTTTGTCTCATCTTAACTTTTGCCTTTTGCTTTCAATTCCTAATTATTGGCCAGTCAGCAGACATTTATTAAGCATATACTACATACCAAGCACTTGTGCTAAGAATTGGAGATACCAACAAAGGCAAAAGCATTGTAGTCCCTGCAGTCATGCAGCTCACATTCTAATTTTGGAGAATTTTTTTTCCAGATTCTACCCCATATGTCTCTTTGTTGCCTCCAATTGGGAAATATGGTGTTTATGGTTTTGACCATTTGTGTTGGCTAGATATTGATTAATTGTCCAATAATTTTCTGCAGATCGTCCTAGTCACTTCTAACATGGCAATATTTGACACATTTCTGTGTTCCTGGATAACAACACCTTTCATTCTCTTGTTATTACCATAGCAATGACTTTTACATTTAGTCGTCTGTAAAATTTCTGAAATGTTTTTTGTACTTTCTGTCACATGCTATGAGAGAATGCTTTCATTAATGATGTTCATAACAAATACCAGCTTTTCTGAAGGTACTCTGCTTGAAAATAGTTGGTCTGCTAGTTGGATTCATGTCACCAAACTCAGAAAAGGGCTTTTTGAAATTCCAGGCTAAGTATGCCCATTTCCTTTTCATAAAATCTCCATTCTCACTCATAACACATCTTTCCTCAGGTATCAAAATCCTGACATTACTATCATCACAACACTTCAGGCACACATCTCTCCACTCACGCAGCCACCACCCCAGTTCAAGCTCTCATCAGCTCTGCCCAGATGATTGCAATAATCCTCTAATTTATTCCCCAGTCTCAATTTTCACTCTACTCCAATCTATCATCCAAACAACTGCCAAAATGATTTTCCTCAAGTACAGAACTGACCATGACTCTACTACTTAAATCCATTGGTTCCTCATTACTTTCAGGATCAAATGCAAATTCTTCTTTAGGGAGTATAGAGATTTTAACACCCAAACCCCTTTTTTCTATAGCCTGATCATAGTGGCTTATTTGGCATTTCTCAGTTATTCCATCTTCCATCATGAAGCTTTTCACTGGTATCTCCAAAGCCTGGGATACTCTCCTTCAGTTCTACCTCTTGGAATTCCTGGCTTTCTTCAAGTTCAGTACAAGTTCCTTCTTCAGTTCTTTCTTCTTTCTCCACTTCCCCACCAGCTACCAAGGCATTCCTCTCTAGGGTTATCTTTTATCTACTTTGTATGTATTTATAATACCTATACATGGACACATTATCACCCCTTTTAGAATGTATCCTTGTGAAGGCAATTACAGTTTTGCTCTTGCCTTTGTATTCTCAATATTTAGTGTAATTATCAGCAAATAGTCAGCACTTAATTCTCTATTGATTGACTGATAAAAAGATCTAGACATAAAAAACACCAAAACCCATCTGGAAAAAAGAAAGGTCAAGAGTCTTAAAGGAATTAATGGAAAATAGGTTAAGAAATAGCCTAATATTACTATACTTCAAAATACAGTTTAAATCAGCTACAGTTAAGATTGTTGGTTGTGTTTTAAAAAAAAATAGAAAAGTTAATCAATGGAATGGACTAGGTCAATGAGACCTAGAAGTCATTTAATACAGTATCCTAGTGTTCAATGAGCCAAAGAACAAAAACTCCTGGGATTTACTTCTATTGGTAAAGAATTGCTATGAAAATTGAAAGTTTGGCAGAAATTAGTTTTAGACCAACCTCTTATACAATATGCAACTTAAATAAAAGATGTCAGATCATTTCTTAAAATTAGAGAATAAAAGGAGATACCTTTTACAGTCATGTTTAAGGGAGAATTCTCAACAAAGGATGGAGGTTGTTATAAAAGATAAAAAACAACATACAGAAATTTTAAAAAGTATTTGTATGGAAAAAAATCAATGCCACTAGAAGAGAAACTGCTAATTAGGAAAAAAAAATATCTCTGATAAAGATCCAATGACCAAGATAGTAAAGAAATTACTGCAAATAAATAAAAATTCAAGCCACTCCCCTCGATAAAATAGTAAATTATTTATTAAGTGCTTCCTACATGCCAGTTACCATGCCAAGCACCAGGGAAACAGAACCAAAGAAGCAAGATAGTCCTTGCCCTCAAATAGTTTAACATTCTAACAGGGTAAAGCAATGCAAGAAGAACTATATGAAAGTATGAAGGGGCTATGGTCACGGGGAAGGGAGGGACGTAACAAAATGGTGAGGACACAGAATGGAAGCGGCATGAAGGCCTGGGCCAGCACAAGATACAGGAAGCCGAGGGACCAACGGGTAGAGTTCAAGGTTTTGATGGAAGTAAGATGGGCCATAAATAGCAGGCATGGAGTGAATATGACTGAGAAATGATAATAATAATTCCAATAATATTAATGATAATAATAAAAATAATCATGTGGAACAAAAATAAAAGAATTAGTCATTCTCCTCAAAATAAGAGGTCAAAGAAGATGAACATGCAGTTTCCAGAACAAGAAGCTAGCAACCCTAAATACTTCAAGTTACTAATAAATAAGAGAATTATACATTAAAACAGCTCTAAGGTTTTACTTCATATCCAACAGCTTGAAAATGACAAAAGATCAAAATGGTAAATACTAGAAGAGCTGGGGAGAAATAGTCACATTCTTCTGCTGATGTTAGAGCTTGAAACTGTGGCTTCCAATGAAGAATTATGTTAGAAAAGTCACAAAACTATTCATACTCTTTGACCTAAAAATATCATATTGTTACATAGTACACATCTCAAAGAGGAAAAAAACCAAGTAAAATGTCTAATATATAGAAAAAGTATTTATAGCTATACTTTTAAAATTTATAAATACTGAGGGTGCTTATTAATGAATGACTAAACTTATGTTACATAAATATAATGCTACATAGTAAGAAATGATAAATAAGAAGAATTCAAAGACATTTTGGCAGCATGGTACAATGGTAAGAGTCCTGAAATTAAAAGAACTGTATTTCAATCCTGGCTTTACTTATTACCTGCTGTGTGACCTTGGAGAAGTCACTTAACCTCTCTAGCCCTCAGTTTTCTCACTGCAAAATAAGAGGGTTGGACTAGATGGTCTTTCAAGCACCTTCCAACTCTAAATCTATGATTCCATGATTCTATGAAACAGAGCAAAATAAGCAGAAATAAAATATAATTTACAGAACTACAACAATGTCAAGAAAAACAAAAAACAAACAAACAAAATCTAAACTGATCAATATAGTGACCAATCTAGATTTCAGAGGACTAAACTCTCTTGGTGCAAGGGTGGTGACATATAGGTATAGAATGAAATGAACACTGTTCAACAAAGTCAAGGAGTTCACTTTCTTTACTTAACAATACTTCTTTGGTACAGAGGAGAGAGTACCATTTGCACAGGGGAGTAACTAGGAAGTTACAGCAATATACATTTCAAGGCCTTAATAAAACATTTATTTTTAAATATCAAACATTAGAATTTATGGGTGTTCTTAAAAAATGAAGAAAAAAAAAAACTGAACCTATGCCAAAGCTACAGGATGTTGGCTGGGAAGTTCAAGCCTTTGAAGAGATGAATAAGCTGAGACCTTTCCTAAAACTTAAAAAAATAAAATCCAGATGTTTTACGTGTTCATGTATTGCTGCTCTTTGCTCAATGTCTCCATCTGCAGCAAATTCGGGTTAGGAGATGGAGTCACTAATTACATATGCGTAAGCAGGACTAATTTTAAGTAAACATATTATAAATAGTCAATAGAAATGTGTTCAGTCATGCTAATGAACACTGAGAAAGTACACACTACTTTACTAAAACAAACAGCTTTCCAGTTTTTAAGTGCTATATGGATTACTACAAACTGTTTTAAATTAATTACAAGATTCTTCTTTTATTTTTTTTCTCTTTTGCCTAATTTAACAAAACTCTGGCATGTGATCTGGGTACTGAACATTGGTCACTGAAGAAGATCTGGACCTACAAACTGACCAAAAGGATTATCTTGGGAAATGACAATCTTCTAGGTCAATGGCATAAAGCTTAGCTTAAAATGACAGTACTTGAGCTAAGTGGACTTTCATGACAACAACCCTTTAACATCTGAATTAAATCTTAAATTTTCCTTAACTAAATGCCCTGTGACAGAGCATTCCTCTCTTCCCTGATGCCCTTCCTCCATTTAGGTTATCATCTGATACCTCATTGTGGTAGGGAGATGACCCTGGGTTCTTAAGAGCTATATTAGTAAAACATGGCTATCCTGGTAGGTCCTGTCAAGTTGGAAAGGTTTTAGGTCTTGTTCTGGCAAGTAAAGTAGGTTTGTTTTAAAGACCAGTCCAGCTTAGTTTAAAGCGTCTCATCATTAGGAAAGACCTTGTGATTTCAAGTCAGATGTTCACAAGGACCATAGGTCCAAATCCTGGCTTGCTGTCTATGATACATTGGATAAGTCACTTGATATCTCTTTAGGCTTTAGTTTCTTTCTCTATGAAGTTAAATGGTTGGATCAGGCCACAGATTCTTAAACGGGGGGGGGAGGAGGGGGAAGGAAGAGAGAAACGTTAACTGGTTTCCCATTAATATTTTTATAACTGCGTTTCAATATAACAGGTTTGCTTTATAGTCATGCATTTTGTTTTATGCATTTAAAAACATTATTCTGAGAAGGGGTCCAGAGTTTTTATAAGACTACCAAAGGGGTCCATGACACACAAAAATGTTAAGAACTTCTGAACTAGACAATACCTAAGGTTCCTTCCAAATCTTATTTTTGGCCAGCGAAGGAATAATATTTTAACAACTCATCTACTGAAGTGTAGAGAGGTGGAAATTTTTTAAATTCTCAACGGAATGCTAAAAAATGAGCATTTCTACATACTAAGTAGAATACAAGAAGAAGACTATTTAGGGAAAAATGAATCTTTTTCATATCACTTTTAATATATTATATATATATGTATACACAAACACACATAAAATTCAGCACATTTCTTTCAAAACTGATCTACTTGTCGGTCCTTCCTTCTGACCTGCCTTCTATTCCCCCATATGCACTTTTAGAAATGTTTCAATGGCCCTCTTCTTTAAAAAATAACAACAAAAAAAAAACTAATATAAGTTTGAGCAACATGACCTGCCATCAGACAAATGATCTTTATTCCATGACAATTCACATGGAAAGAAAGGAGAGGTGAAGGAAGAGAGTTCTTAGTCAGGCAGGGCATGCCTAAAGGAAAAGAATACTGTGGTGGTCTGGCTCCTGGTGGGTTTACTCCACAGGCCCAGTTTACCACCAATTGTCTAAATATGTATCTCATAGGTCATGAACAACATATCTGGGTTCCTAATTATCAGGGCTTAATTATAAGTAAATTGTTTAACAAGAATGAAGTCTTATACTTGAATTATTTTTAAAAATCAGCCTTACAAGCACAGAATGGGGGAAGATTGAATAGGAGCTGTTTATCTTAGAAAGATCTAGGGAAGAGGTTTAGTAGACTTGAAGCAGCAGCAGGAGTCAACAGTGCCCCAAACACTAATGTGCTCTTGGGCTTCCTGAAGAGAGACAGTGAGTATTCCCAGTATTCTGCTCTGGTCAAACCACATCCAGAATACTGTTTGCCTCTGGCTTTCTCCCTTCAGACCTTCAACTGATAAACTGGAGAAAATCCAGAAAAAGGCAATCAGGATGGTGAAGAATCTCTATTTTATGTCATACAAGAACCAGACTGGCTGAAATAACTAGCGATATTTCAATTAGAAAGAAGAAGACTGAGGGAACTTGAGAGGAGAGTTCAAACATTCCATGCACCATCATGCACAAGTTAGACTGCTATTTTTTTTTCAACTTGGCTCCAGTGGGCAGAGTAGGACCTGCAAGTAGAAGCTTCAAAGAAGCTCGTTTAGTATTGACATAAGGGAGGAGAAAAAATTCCTAACAATTAAAGCAACCCAAAATCAGAATGGGCTGCTTCAGGAGGTAGCATTTTCTCTTCACTAAAGGTTTTCATTAAATGGCTGAGTGAGCACTTGTCAGGAACATAGATGGGATGGGTTGGACTGATTCCAAGAGTCTATGACTTGCATATCTTTGAATGATACTCAGAAATCTTGCTGCTGCCTCCTGTACACAAGCAGGATGGCAGGACAGGAATGGAACTAAGGGCTAAACCAGGAGAGCAAGGTCTGAATCCCATCTGACACTGATTAGCTGCGTGATGATGAACAAGCTACTTTCACCTCTCAATTTCTTCTTCTGTAAAATGGGGACAATAATTCTTATATTACCTAGCTAAAGGGTAATTATTGGAAAGGTGCTTTGTCAAATTTTAAGTGCTACAGAAATGCAAACTATTAGTATCATATCAGGAGTTTCTAAACCACCACAGAGGATGACAAACCTCCCACTATCTGTGACCTGTCCAGTTCCTCCAAGCCTGCTGAACTGCTCTCCTTCCACTCTCTTGTCCCTTCAGTCTCTCAACACTTTCCCCTCCACTCACTAATGAGTCTCCTGTTCTTCTTCATACATATGATCTCTAAAAATGTATCATCTGGTTTCAACTCTTTTCTCTATTCCAGTGATTTACATATTTGCAACAAAATAAAACAAATATGAGTTTCTATCTCACACCTATCAAGATCTGAAAAGATGAACAATGAGGAGAATAACAATTTCTGGAAGGAATTATGGGAGAACAGACAAACTAATGCACTGCGGGTAGAGCTGTGAATTAGTTCCATTCTGGAAAACATTTGGAACCATGACCTCAAAGTCATTAAACTATACTCATCCTTTCACCCACAGATACTACCATTAAGCAAATAACCTAAGGAAATCAAAGATAAGAGGGGTTTTTGTAGCAGCAAATAACTGGAAGGAAAACGTTTGTCCATCAATTGAAGGATGGCTGAATAAACTATAGTATATGAACATAGTCAAATATTACAGTGCTATAGTTATGAGCAGCGGTTTCAGAGATACATGGAAAGACTTGTATGAACTGATGTAGAGTGAAATAAGGACCAAGAGAAAATTTATGCCACGACAATAACAAATGAAGAAACACTTCAAAAGACTAATGATGAAATATACCTCTCACCTTCTGATGGGGATAATAGACAAGATCTAGAAAAGAGGTAAGACTTCTCAAACATGGCTACAGTATTGGTTTGCTTTGATGGACTAAATACATTTGTTACAAAGGAAGGTTTCTAATCAGGGAGGGGGAATTGGGAGGGTGGTTGGTTAGCGAAGAATGACAGATGCACATAAAATACCATCAATAAAACATTTTTCAAATGCACTGAAGCAAAAGTGCAGCCAACAACATAGAATGGTTCTGCTACTTTTTGATGAAACTTAAGAAACAAACTTTCTATAAGAGAGGTTCACAGTTTCTAATACGAGTCTCTTTTTCCTTTTTTGTATACTGAAACACATTTGCATTTGTTGAGGACTGTTAAATTCACAATAAAAAAGGAAATTAAAGAAAAACAAATTTATATGTCTTTCTCAAACCATAGGTCACTTCTAATTAGGTGTCCTATTACCTTAAATTCAGCTTTAATGGTCAAATAAACGATTTTCCTGCCCCAAACCAAAATCCTGTTCCTAGCTTTCAAGGTCCTCAATAATTTGTCTCTAAACTTTTTCATCCTGTCATTTCTATCTTCTAACTGCTTCCTGAACAGCCTGTATTCATTCTCACTTCTGTCCACTATATTCCCTTCAACCAAGAATGGTCTTCCAAGTCTATATTACCAAGTTCTGCATGATTGATGAAGCCTTCCCAGATTGCTCTGGTCCACAATGATCTTATACTTTTCTAACTCCCTACAGAGGCAAAATGATATAGTACAATGGTATCAGAGACCTGGGTTCAAATCTCAGCTCTGATACTTATTAACTATGGTCAAAGGAAATTCATTTTCATTTTCTGTCCCCCAATTTCCTCATCTGTAAAAATAATAATAATAATCCTTACAAATAATAATCCTTATATATTCTTCCACTACAAATATTCTTCTGGTGATAGGAAATGGGGAATTTCAGCAATTCCTAAAAACTTAGGATCTCCAAAAGGGGAATGGAAAGATTAATGTTGAGCATAAGCAGACCTTACAAATGAATTAAGCTATGAAAGTGAGGCAAAGGATCTTATCTGCAAAACATATATGGGGGTTGGGGGTGGGATGTGTGTATATGCATATATATATATGCACATACACACATATATACGTATATATATGTATATATGTGTGTGTGACACATTCTGTGAGAGCAGCTATAATCAGTGGACAGTTCTTTTACTTCAGTAATATCCATGTGGTGTCCAAAACATGTGAGAAGGACACAATAGATGGACACCCCGCCCCCCCCGCCATGGCAGTTTCCATGGCATGTTTCTATGGCATGTTTCTTCATTTGTTATTGTCGTGGCATGTGGGAGGAGATAGATGAAAAGTTACAGAGAATGAGCAGGCATGCATGAACTAAAGGGAGCGCTCACACTGATTAGATCACGTAAGCACCACCTACCTCACAAAGGTATTATGAGCAAAGTAAAGTCTGTAAATCTTCCTAGTCATGTGGTCATGGAGAAAACATTTCTCATTAACTTCTACGTCTATTTCAGTAAAGTTAGAGATGATAGCACTCACAATATACAGTTTCCCAAAAGTCTTAATACAGTTTTAAGCTTTAACAGCTTAAAACTGTGAGTGTTGGTATGAGGAACATGTAGTATAAACCCTAAAATATCATAAAAATGCAAGTAATTATCACTACCCAATTCTCTGGGTATCAGTTTCTCCTTCTAAAAAAATAAAAAGGTTGGACTAGATCAGAGGTTGCCAAACTATGGCCAGTCTGACTCACAACCTGTTTTTGGACAGCCACAAGCTAAAAATGGTTTTTACATTTGAAATCATTCTTAGCATATGCCCATACAAAAACAGGCAGCAGACCAAATCCGGAACTTGACTTCTGCATTAAATGATCTCTAAAGTCCATTAAAATTGCCATGTGGTGCAGCAGAAAGGGCATTATATTAGGAGTCCAAAGGCTGCGGGTACAAATCCTGGCTTGACTTGATATCCTTATGACATTGAGTAATTTGCTCAACCTCTTTAGGCTTCGGTATTCTCATTCTGAGACAGCTAGGTAGAACAGGGGTGGTAAAGTGCCAGACTTGAATTCAAGAAATCTTGAGTTAAATCTTTCCTCCGACACTAACTAGCTATGTGATGCTGGGCAAGTCACTTAACCTTTCCCAGACTCAGTTTCCTCATCTGCAAAATGAGGATAAGAAGAGCACTTATATTACAGGGTTGCTGTGGGGATCAAATATGAGATAATACATATAAAAATTTTGCAAACCTTAGTTATTATTATTGTTATTTTTATTACCTATAGCATGAGGCCTTGGGCCTGATGACCCCTAAATTCCTTCCAACTCTAAATCCAATGATTGTTATATCACTCACTTTAGCATTTCTTTACATATTTGTGTAATATTACAATTTTGTTATATTCCATATACACATACACAGACATATATATCTTGTATCACTGGTAATGCTGCAAGCTCCTTGAGGGGCATTATTAATTTCCTTTGTACCTCCCATAGCAACAATACATATATCCATTCATTCTTTTATTTAGAAAACATTTATTAAATACCTAGTGTATGCAGAGAACTAGATATACAATGTGTAGACTGAGGAACAAAGTTTGAATGACACATTTTTATCAGCATAATACACTTCCCTGTACATGAGATACCTAATTAATTCTTGCTTGAAATGTGAAGAGAGTAAGGCATGACTTTGATATTTGATAGTACAGGCCAGGCCCTATCCATAAAACTGATCAAGAAATAATTTGGTTTTGCCCCGATGATGCATGGAGATTCCCCTCTCCCCTGGGGTTTTTCAAATCAGCAGATAAGTTAATCCAATCAGACCACATCAATTGGAGCTTACAAATTTCATGAGAGTGATCTAACAAATTATCACTTCCAGAACACTAAGTAGCCTTTTAAGAATCAATGTACTTCTAAGAAGTCAACAGTCAGCTCCTACAGGACCATAGGATTTATAACTAGAAGGGGCAACAGAAATCATCTAGTCCAAATCTTTCTTTTTATAGATGAAGAAATTCAGGCCCAAGGAAGTAAAATAATTAGCCAGAGGTTACAGAGATAGTAACAGAGCTGGGATTCATATCCAGGTCCTGTGGGATTCAAACTTAGCCATTCCAATGCTATCTAATACTCTTGTATATATAACACTGTCTCCCTAACTATGCTCAACCAGGGAATGTGTACACTACCTGAAAAGTATTCTGTGTTATTATTAGTACATGTGCAAACCCATTACAAATAGTATAACAAACAAAAAGTCAAGTAAAACTGTTTCATTTCAAGTCATATTCTCTCCACTAAAATCAGACAACTTAGGCCTGAAAGTACCTTGTACTGTTTTTGGTGTATAAACACAGTATCACAAGGAAATCCTTCCTAACAATTAGAGATATCAACAATTAGAAAGAGCTCTCTTGGAAAGTCCTAAATTCCAATTCATTTGAAGTTTTCCATTAAAGGGTAGATGACATCTTGTTTGGGAAATTTTAAGGGGATTGTTATTGTGGCCTCAGAAGGCTTCTGAGGTTCTTCCAACTCTGAGATTCAGTGATTACGTATATCCCATGGCCTTGGGCACCCAAACTTCAAAAAAGAGCACTTGCCTTCTAAATACATTCAATACTGAAAATGTATTGATGTGATCAAAACTCAAATAAAATATCAAAAATGCTCTCCTTTTAAAGGACTATTTCAAATACCACCTCTACCATGCAGCCTGCGTAGGTCCCTCCAATTCAATGAGAATTTTTTAAAAAGATTTTTAGCACAACATTGTTTATCAATTAATTAATTTTTATTTTCAACGTTCACTTTTGTAACATTTTGGGTTCTAAATTTCTCTCCCTCCCCAAGATGGCATGCAATCTGATATATTAAACATATTTTCACATTAGTCCTTCAACAAGAATTTCTTAAGAATCTACTACATGTAAGGCATTGTTTTAGGTATGAGAGATACAAAAACAAAATGACAAGTCCCTGACCTCAAAAGAGATTATATTCTACAAAAGGGGACTCTACAAGTATACAGACAAGGAAATATAAGGTAATTTAAGGAAGGGAAGAACATTAACAACTAGGACATTCATTTAAGGTCATAGTAGTGAGCTGAGTATTGAAGGAAAGAAAAGATTCAAAGAGGCAAAGGGTAAGGAGTACATTTTATGGGGGGAGAGCCAGCTTGTACAAATGTACAAAGGTAGGGGATGGAATGTCAACATAAGGTAATATGTAGCAGTCCCATCTGGCTAGTACTTAGTATGTAAGGAGTGCAACAAGAAATAATGAAAAGATAGTCTGGAGTCAATAGGGCCTTAAATGCTAAGCTAAGGAACCTGTATTTCATCTAAAGGCAACACTAAGGTGGAAAATGGCATAGGAAGATGATTTTGACTGCTAAACAGGGAGTAGACTGGAGAGGTAAGAAACTGGAAGCAGGGAGACCAATTAACAGGAGAGCTGGGAGTCATCTGCACAGAGATAATAACCAAACCCAGGGAGGGTAGTGAGTTCACCAAGACTGGGGGTATAGAGACACTCATAGTTGGGATGGATGATGATATGGATGGATGGATGATAAGATGGATGATAATCCAGCATAGGAAACTGAGGAATGGTCAGACAACAGGAGGGAATAGATCAACAGCATCCAGAAGTCACAAAGAAGTAGAAGGAGTAAGTTGAAAGGCCGCTGGATTTGGGAATAAAAAATACCATTAATTCACTTGGAGGGAGCAGTTTTAGTCAACTGGTAGAACAGCTGGAAGTCATATGGTAAGGGACTAAGAAGTGAGCAATTTTCTTGAAATCTGACTGTGAAAAGGAAGATAGGGTCATCAGGGTAAGGCGAAGGCAGGGTCAACTGAAGGTTTTTCAGTGTAATGGAGGGTAAACAGCAGGCCCCTGGTCTGGGCTATGTAGAGGACACCTCCTGGAATACTGGGCCTCACTCCTGCTGCTGTACATCGGAACAAGTGATGCCTAAAAAATACTCCTTCTTCACTTTGGGGGAAGCACGTAGTTCAATATGAAAAGGCTTTTTGCTTTGAGATGATACAGCTGAGGGGTGGGAGGCTGAATCAAAGCTGTGTCAGAGAGGACTGACCACCAGGTTAGGAGAGATGGCTCACTCTGTAGACCTTAGAGGGAATGACCTCATCTTCTTGAGTGACCTTTCTGTCTTCCTATCTGCTGTTTATGCCTCTCCTATGATGGCAAGAGGAGGGACCCCCTTCTCCCACATTGGCAGCATGATGGCTTCTAGTACACGGCAGAAAAGGCATGTGTGCACTTAGGAAAACCTGAGACTGGATCTCAAAGTCTCAGCCACTGCTTGTGCCTTGGGCTTTATCCCTGAGTGCTAGTGACTGAGCAGGGATCAAGAGATGCATATGTCTAGCCTTAGAGGCTACTCCATGAGTTTTAGAGGCTGGGAACTTCTGTGTCCTCAGTTGCTGCCAGTTGCACTTTCAGAGGAGTATCCCAATAACTTTAATTGCACTTCTTTGAAAAGATGGCCATAGGCACAAAGATGGACCCAATCCACAGACTTCCCATAAGACAAGGAACTAGAAGGAATTGTTTAGACAATGAAAAACTGATATGAATGTGAAATACTGATTCGGTAGTCCAACAAAATGCATCATGTTTTTCATTTTAACTACTGAACTCCTGGGAGGGTATAACAGCAGCCATGAAACATGACTGCTGTTTGTTTTAGTCTTTGTTAATGCATGCTTGTGAGTCTTTTGTGTTAAGCACTTCTCCTATGTAAAGGAAGTCAATACCTATCCTACACTTGATTTTGTCTTGCCCTTTTTAGGAAAAATCCTACAAATAAGCTTCAACTGATTCTCTCTAGCGCTCTGGGCTAGAGACATAAAGCGCCAGAGTTCAAGAAAGACTATATCCCCTCCTTAGAAGCCAAGTTTCTTCACATCTGAACCGAGTTCATACTTGTGCATGTTAGAGTAGATCAGGAAAGATTTAAGACGGTAAGAGGGGGAGCCTGAAGGAGCAGACAAAAGAGATGGAATAAAGAGCATGGATAGAGAATCTGGTCTTGACAAAGAGAAAGTTCACCATTTCCTTGGAGATTGGGGCAAAAGAAAAAGGAATATGAGGCGATATAGATAGGGTTTTTAAGTACAGAATGGGAGAAGGAGGAAGCTCATAGCAAATGTCTTCTATTTGTGATGTGGAATAGGAGGTAATGTTGTCTGCTGGTGGAGAGGGCTTGAAGAGAGAAAAGGTCTTGAATAACTGCAGTGGAGATTTTATGAGAATCCATCTGGAAAGAATAAGAAAATTTCCATGCAACAGTAAGGGTCAAACTGAATTTAGAGAAGTCATGGGCCGGTCCACCCAGTTGTGTGACTTTCTGGATAGTCCTGAGCTCTACCTTCAATGACTGTGAGCCTCAAGCAGCCAAGAGTGCTAGAGGCCCTATCGGATGGGCACTCTTATTGAAGAATATCTTCTGGATATGCGTCCTCTACAATTAGCAAGGAGGTTTAGCAGGTAGACCACTGAACCTGGAGTCTGGAAAACCTGAGTTCAAATTCTGCCCCAGAAACTATATGACCCTTGAGCAAGTCACTTAACTTTTACCAACTTTTACCAGCTTCAGTTTCCTCCTCTATACAATGGGGAAAACAACAGCTCCAACTTCACAAGGTTATGAGTACCAAACGAAATGTCACATGTAAAGTGATTTGCAAACCTTAACGCACAATACAGATGTTAGCTATTATTAGTAGTAGTAGTATCATAATCTTTAGATAAGGCTAAAGGATTGGTACTGAAATTAAATCAATTCAACTCTGATAAACCTAAACACAAGGTACTTATTAACCAGATGCTTTTTCCTATTGTTTCTTATCACTGCTTAAACCCCCAGCTTCCCAATGTTTGGACTGACAAGTCATGGAAATTGATGCCATCATATCTACACCCACAACATGCTCATTCATTACTGGTTCTTTCCCCATACAATAGCTGGCAAATTTCTACTTCCTTCTTCTTTTACCTCTATAATCCAGTCACTGTCTTCTGAAATGAAAATTCTTTGCCCTACCTCTCCCCATAACTTTATCTGTATCTATATCCAATATCTACGACCAAATCCTGCCCTGCATAGTCTATATATTCTTCTATCTTCCCTTTCCACTGTGTCCTTTATTCTTCCCAGAATTTACTCATTCTAAATCTATTCTTAATCCTCTGCATGATCTTCAGTCTTTCGATTCCTCTGTGTTCTCCCCTCCTTGGCCTCAATTTCCTACCTTCATTGTCTTGATACTAGATGTGGCTAATTCAACTAATTCCCATTCACCACCACCATTAAATCTATTGCAAGTCCCTCAAGCCTGGGTCACCTCATTGACCATCTTCTGTGTTCATACTTCTGTGCTGCCAGACACTGCTGGATTCACAATAAATAGACATTACCTAAAAACAACAGAACACTCAATGCTACCTAGAAATCCTTTTACTCTTTAATAATTGAATTTCTGTTATATTGTTTGAATCTGCTACTCCAAACCTTCTGAGATCACAAGTCTACTGTGGAGGGGGTGGAGCCAAGATGGTGGTGTAAAAACGAGACTTTCCTGAGCTCTGCCTCCAAAACCCTCCATCCTTCAAATTCTTGTAAAAAATGACTCTGAACAAATTCTGGAGCTGCAGAACCCACAAAATGGCAGAGTGAAGCAGGTCTGCAGCCCAGGACAACCTGGAAAGTTAATGGGAAAGGCCTACTGCACCAGGTAGGGAGCAGAGTGCAGTCCAGGGGAGGCCCCAATAGCATAGACAGGCCAGAGCAGGCCTCAGAGGACTGAAACTTTGTCAGCTATGGTGGTTTGCAGACTTCTCAACCCACAAACACCAAGAAGGTCAATAGGGAAACTCTCCAGGACCTGGGTGAAGGAGGAGTACGTGGTCTGCCTGGTTTGGCCTTGGCCCCAGGGTGGTGTGGGAGGTGGCAGCAGCAGTATCAGCAGTGGCTTCTGGAGCTCTGGGCCCATAGACAGTGGGGTATCAAGTGGCTGATACAAAATCCCTGAAGCCTGGGACAGTACACACACCCCAACCCCCACTAGAAGCAGAGTCCTACCTTAACCAAGAGTTAGAAAGTCAAGTATTTGGCTGGGAAGGTGAGTAAACATCGTAAAAGAACTCAGACTATAGAATCTTACTTTAGAGATAAAGAAGATCAAAACATACAACCAGAAGAAGACAACAAAGTCAAAGGTTCTCCATCAAAAGCCTCCAAGAAAAATATGAATTGATCACAGGCCCATAGAAGAACTCAAAAAGGATTTTGAAAATCAAGTAAGAGAAATAGAGGAAAATTGAGAAGAGACATGAGAGGGATGCAAGAAAATCATGAAAACTGAGTCAATAGCTTGCTAAAAGGAGACCCAAAAAATACTGAAGAAAATAACACTTTAAAAAATAGACTAATCCAAATGGCAAAAGAAGTTCAAAAAAACCAATGATGAAAAGAATGCCTTAAAAAGCAGAATTGGTCAAATGGAAAAGGAGGTTTAAAAGCTCACTGAAGAAAATTCCTTCAAAATTAGAATGGAGCAAATAGAAGCTAATGACTTTATGAGAAATCAACAAATTATAAAACAGAACTAAAAGAATGAAAAAATAGAAGGCAATGTAAAATATCTCAATGGAAAAACCACTGACCTGGAAAATAGATCCAGGAGAGATAATTTTAAAATTATTGAACTACCTGAAAGTCATGAACAAAAAAGAGCCTAGACATCATCTTTCAAGAAATTATCAAGGAAAACTGCCCTGATATTCAAGAACAAAAGGGTAAAATAGAAATTTAAAGAATCTGCCAATCATCTCTGGAAAGAGATCCTAAAAGGAAAACTCCTAGGTATATTGTAACCAAATTCCAGAGTTCCCAGGTCAAGGAGAAAATATTGCAAGCATCTAGAAAGAAACAATTTGAGTATTGTTGGAAATACAAGCAGGATAACACAAGATTTAGCAGCTTCTACATTAAGGGATCAAAGAGCTTGGAATATGATATTCCAGAGGTCAGAGGAGCTAAGATTAAGAACAAGAATCACTTACCCAGAAAAACTGAGAGTAATTCGTCATGAGAAAAACTGTGGACATTCAATGAAATAGAGAATTTTTAGCATTCTTGATGAAAAGAACAGAGCTGAATAGAAAATTTGACTTTCAAATACAAGAATCAAAAGAAGCATGAAAAGGTAAAGAAGAAAGAGAAATCATAAAAGACTTACTAAAGTTGAGTTGTTTACATTCCTACATGAGAAGATGATATTTGTAACTCATGAGACCTTTCTCAGTATTAAGGTAGTTAAAGGAGACAGATAGACAGATAGATAGATACATACGTACATACATAGATACATACAGACAGACAGACAGCACAGGATGAATTGAATATGAAGGATGATATCTAAAAAATAAAATTAAGGGATGAGAGAGGAATATACTGGGAGAAGAAAGGGAGAGATAGAAAGAGGTAAACTATCTCACATAAAACTATCTCACATCAGATTTGGCTTAAGGAGGAAAAAACATACACACTCAATTTGATATCTTACCCTACAGGAAAGTAGGGGGGAATCATAAGTGGGGAATGATAGAAGGGAGGGCAGACTTGGGGAGGAGGTAGTAAGAAGCAAACACTTTTGAAGAGGGACAAGGATCAAAGGAAAAAATAGAATAATTGGGGGGTATAGGATGGAGGGAAATATAGTTAGTCTTTCACAACATGACTATTATGGAAATGTTTTGCATAACTACATATGTATAACCTGTATTAAATTGCTTCCCTTCTCAGTGAGGGTGGGTGGGGAGGGAAGAATGGAGAGAATTTGGAACTCAAAGCTTTCAAAAACAAATGTTTAGAAAATGTTTCTACATGCAACTGGGAAATAAGATATATAGGCAATGGGGTATGGAAATCTATCTTGCCTTTTGAGAAAGTAAAGGGGAATGGGATAAGGTGGGGGGGGGGGTGACAAAAAGGGAAGGCAGACTGGAGGAAAGGGGACTAAGAATGCATGTCATCTCAGGGTGGGGGAGGGGAGAGATGAGGAGAAAATTTGGAACTCAAAATCTTGTGGAAATGAATGTTGAAAACTAAAAATAAATAATCAAAAAACAAGTCTACTATGATTATCCCATATGCTTTTGTTGCAGCAGATGATCTTGCCTGCTACTTTGCTGATAAAACTGATGCCATCCACTGGAAGATCTTAATATTCTTCATTCCACATGTAAAAACTCGTTCACATTTTCTCTTATCCACACCACCTTTTTTCTAACCTTCACAGAAGTGGCCCTTCTTCTTGCCACTGCCAACCCCCTCTTTTGTGCCCTAGACTATATCATTCTCTGTCTCCTTCATCAGCTTGCTTTAGTGATCACAACCTTTTCTCTATAAACTTCTACTTCTCCCTCTGCACTATTTTTTTCTGAGACCAGCAAACATACCAAGGTCTCCCATGTCCTTAAAAGACTTCTCAAGCTTGCCATATCAGCAAGGGTTGAGGTCATTAAGAGCATCTTTTTGTTGTCTTACAATCTCCTTATTTATCCCAAATATCAACACTATTAGCCCCTGTTATTTCACCCCTTCACAACTAAAGGATCTTTAGTTCTCTTTTAGTTTCCTCTTTTTGGAGAAAACAGATTGAGCACCTCATATTTCTTTTTCCTGTCCACCACCACTGTTTGGTCTACCCACAGCAGAGGTCCTCTACATTTTTAGATCCTCCCATTTTGACCAATGTAGGTTTAAGTGTTGTTGTCATCGTTGGAATGTCTTTCCAGCTCCAGGTAATTTTGTACTTTGGCATCCCTAACAGTATCCTACATAACCCATGCCATAACTTTTATATACAGCTTCCATTTCCTCCCCTTGTTTTCATCTTCTGAGCATGTCACATCAGTATCTTTAGACATCTCCCACTTTTTTTCTCATTAACAGAAATATTGTGCTTATGTGTGCTAATAAATGTGTCTTGAACCAAACTGAGTCTAAAGGAAATATCTAAACCTTGGCTGATAGGTGGGAATGGCAGGGAGGAGACTTTGGGTCTTGAAAGTAATGACAATGAAGCAAAAGCTGTGGCAAGTGGAACCAATCTGGAAAGTCTTTAAGGATGGGCCCAATAATAGACTGGGTGTCTGTCATCAGGGCTTTAGAACAGCTACATGCAGAGGCTCATCCCCAAAGGTTTACTGCCAGTTTAACTTTTTTCTTTTGCACAACAAACATTAAAGCATAGATCAGGTTAAAGTCTATGTCTGGCCTTCCTCTCCATGGACAGATTCAGGGAATAAATGAGACTAGCCAAGGACTCACGCCAAGGAAATCAGATATCTTTGAAATAAGTAAAGATGCAAAACAAATCACAAATTTATGTTTAGCTCAAATCAAATTTAGAAAGGTGGGTAAGGGGATATAATTAAGCAACCTACTATGTGGCAGACACCATGCTAAGCACTTTACCAATATTCTGTTATTTGGTCCTCACAACAACCCTTGGAGGTGAGTGCTATCATTATCCCCATTTTACAGATGAGGAAACTGAGACAAACATAGGCTAAATGACTTACCCAAGGTCACATAGCTAGTAAGCATCTGATATTACATTTGAACTCAGGTCTTTCTTACTCCAGGCCCAACGTTCTTCCTACTGTGCCACCTAGCTGGCAGGTGGTAACTAGCAGAATGCAACAGAAAGAACACTGACTGGGATGGGATTCAAGAGACATAGGTTCTAGCTAGTCTCAGTTCTACCACTAACTAGATAACCTTGGGCAAGTTATTTCCCTTGTCTAGGCCTCCATTTTCTCACCCTCAAAATAAGGGGGTTTGCCTACATCATAGATTTTCAAATTTTTTGGTGTCATAGACCCCTCAGAATAATATTTTCAAATATATAATATTACAAAAGAAACCAATCATATTGAAATAAAGATGTAATCTGCTTTCCCATCCATCACAGATTCCCCGAGTCTATCCATGGAGGAGAAGGGCAGATGTAAACCTCAGGTTAAGAATCCCTGGAATAAATGACAGTACTAAATGCAGAATTTGTAGCAGAACTGTATGATAAATGGTGTTTATAATACTATTTATTCCAGAAGGTCCCTTTTACATAATCAAAAATTAAACATGATTAGCACAGTTTTGTGTTTGGCTTATCTTACTGGATTCTAATTCTAGGTATTCTTACTCTAAGTGCTTTGGATTCTGACAATGGCCATTTTGATGAAGCCTAATGGCCATTCCCCATATACCAGAGCTGAAGAGTCAATTCTCACTCAAAATACTGAGTCCCTACTTTTCTTCTACCCAGTTTTGTTCAAACTGCTGAGGCAACTCATTCCCATCTAACCTCTATCTGTTCCATATGACTATCCCACATCTCCCTAAACTGCTACAGAAATTCTGTTCTTGCTTTTTCTGTGCTGCTGCTGGGATGGAGATTCTCCTACTGTTTTCTGAAGGCAAAGGGTTCTGAAACCATCTCTTCCCAAGTTACTCTGGAGCCAACAACACTGCTTTTCCTATGCTATAGCCTGAGGCAGCCCTGGTGAGGTCAACCACAAGCCCAGAGCAAGTGGGGATTTAATAAAAGACACCTTTCTGACTTTGGAAGCAAAAAAGCAGGGAGCTATTTGTTTCCAAGATTTTGATTGTTTTTTCCTTTCGCATCTGGATGCTGTGCCAAATTCTGGCATGAGGAAAACTTGATCAGGAATACACTTCCTAAAGATAAAACTTTTTAAGCCATTTCTTCCATGCACAAACTAACCCTATCCTATCTGGGGGAATCGCTCTTCTCAGATAGAAGAATACTTTTCTGATTTATACGGTATGAGCCACAATATGCTACATACTCCTTAGAGTACAAAACAGAATTGCTGTTGTTCGGTTGGGTCTGACTCTTCATGGATCACGGATCAAAGTACATCAATGCTGTCCATGGAGTTTTCTTAGCAAAGACAATGGAGTAACAGTTTGCCATTTCCTTCTCCAGAGGATTAAGACAAACAGAGGTTAAGTGACTCACCCAGGGTCACACAGCTAGTAAGTGTCTAAAGCTGGATCTGAACCCAGGTCTTCCTGACCCCAGCACCTGAGCCACCTAGCTGCCTCCTTATCTTCTGCAAGGATGAAAGAAAGCATTGTATAAGAGAGGTGGTGACATTTAATTCAGAAGACTTAAGGGCTTCAATTATAGCTCAGTCACTGGCTAAACTTCTGACCCAGTGCCAGACCCTTCACCTCTATGAGTCCTAAGTTTCCTCATTTATAAAATGAACAGATTGGAATAGATTTCTAAGTCTTGTCCAGCTCTATCATTCTACATTCTAATGTTCCATGTTCTAAGATTCCTTCTAGCACTCATATTCTAAACTCTTAACATTCTATATTTTAAGTTCCTTTCAACCTTAAAATTCTATGATTCTCTATGCCACCTATAAAGACGACACACAATAAAACTCCTAAAATACTTTTCAAAGCAAGCACAAATGGAGAACAATTAAAAATCATTCCTAGAGGAAGAAAACTTTCACTGTGACCAGTGGTACCAAAGGATGACTTACGCGTGTCCACGGTCTCCTGGATGGGGATGAAGCCTACAGGTAGCGTGTCTTTTATGTCGATGAGCTTCATATCCACCAGTACATTCCCTAAATGGCTCTTCAGAAAGAAGAGAGGGAGGAAAAAGCAGACTATTAGTGCGGGCACCCAGACCCTCCCCTTTCAGTTGGTAGCTTCAGGATGTGCACTTTACACAATGAGGCCTGGAGGACCAATGTGTTAGGATTAGTAGTCTAGCAAACTGGGCTTCAGTAGTGGCTAGAGCAGTCATAATAATAATAGTTCAAATTTCTTGAGTGCTTTGCCCTTTATAAAAACAATTGATACTTTCTTTTCCAGTATCCCCATGAGGTAGGCAAGTCTTATTATCCCTATATTACAGATGAGGAACCTGACACGCAAGGTAAAGTCACCGAGTCACTGAGCCATCACTCAAAAGCTAAGTATGATAACCCAAAGTTCTTTCTACCACGCAATATTGCCACTGACAAATTTCCTCACCTGTAAAATAAAGGAAGGAGATGAGGGGAATCTCTAAGGTTACTTTGAACTATGGTATTCAATGTTCTAACATTCTAGGTTCTCAGGTTCCTTCCTGCTTGAATATTTTATATTTCTTTGACTAAAGCCAGCTTTGTGACAGAAAGTTAATTAGAGCAGGTGGCCATTTTAACAGTCTGAAACAGCTAGGCATAAGCCGCACATGGTTCTCTGGCAAGTGCTTCAGCTATAGCATCTTTTAAGACACCCAGACCTATTCTTGGTCACCCAAAGATGCCATTTGGTGAAGAAGGAAGCCAAGCCTTCCAACAGTCTGATGTTCCACCCAGCAGAGGGCAGCTGTGCACACACAGCCCCAGCATTCTGCCAGCTTGGCTAATACTCCTGACAGTCTGCATTAGGCACATGTATATTTTAGAAAGGGCAAATTCCTGTGGCAGTCACTGTCTGAGCACACGCACGTTTGAACATAATGCAGAACCAATTACCAGGCTAAAATGTCACTGCTCCAAAATCAATCTAAAAGACAACATAAACGCAAGGCACATTTGCACAATTTTTTTTAATTATGGTATAATTTTTGCAAAATCTCATGTATCATATACAGAGTCTTTGTTTGGCTACTTCATGTCCTCCAAATTATACACTCAAAAATAGTCTTTTCTATATTTATATTTGAGTTCAGAGTCTATTAAAAAGGCAGTGTTAGAGAGTGGAAGGAGCAGCAGATTTGGAGTCAAAGTCAGTCAAAATGCATTTATTATAGTTGAGACTTAATAAATGCTTGTTGACTTACTATTAGCCAAGAATTGTACTAAGCACTGAGGACAGAAAGAAAAGCAAAAACACAGTTCCCACCTTCTAGGAGCTCACATTCTAAAATAAAAGACAACATGAAAACAACCATTTACATACAAGATATAAAAGCATACGAATTTGAATCCTGGCTCTTGAATTCCTACTTGTCTCTAAGGTCCCTTTGAACTATGACATCCTATTGTTTTAACATGCTGTGTTCTCAGGTACCTTCCAGCTTCCACAACTAATACATATTTAATATACCTGAACCTGGACTTCAGGTTCTCCTTCTATAAAATAAATTGTGCCAAGGTGAGTGTTGGACAAGACGAGCTACAAGCTCAAATATTTTGTGTATCTATCAGTCTGTAAGTTCCTTCAGGGCAGGCACCATGTCCAATCTGTCTCAATATTCCCAGCACAAAGTATTCATTGAGCCCAGGCTCTTTCAATTAGTAAGAGTCGGAGACAGAATTTGATCCCAGGCCTTCTGATTCCCAATTCATGGGCTGTTATATGGATTCTACAATGCCAAGTGTCCCTAAACAAGGTACAAACCTTTTTTCAAAGACACTATTCTACAGAGAAGCATGAGAAGACTAACATGAAGGGAAGTAAGCAGAACCAGGAAAATACATACACACATATACATATATGTACATACACATACAACATTTACAACAATGTAAACATAAAGGAAAAAAACCTGAAACTAAACCTTGCACAAATATAATAACCAGGCCTGAACAGAGATGAGAAAATGCCTCCCTTCCTTCTTGACTGAGGTAGGACACCACAGATGCAGAACACTGCATATACTATCAGACTTGGTTAAAGTAAAGATTACTTTTACTGAACTGCCTTTTCCCCTTTCTCTTAATTAATCTCTTAATTAATTTCCTTTCTCTTAATTAATTTTTCTTAATCTTAATTCTCTTAATTGTCTTTGTTATTAAGGGACAATTATGTCTTAAACAAGTTGGCACTCACCAGCAGTCTTTGAAGTCTGGGAATGAGTGTTAAACACAGTCACACCTCAAAATGCTCAGCCACTTTGGATCTTTCACAAAATCGTCACAGTGTAATCTCCAATTTGTTTTTTTCTTTCTCTTATTATATAACCAGTTGAAGCAAGTTTCACATTGTATATTATCCTATCTACATCACGGCATAGCAGTCCTTCAACCCAAAGATGGGGAGTCTTGCTCAGCTAATCACTATGTCATCAACACTGAGCAATGGCTGGTATATTTCTTTACTGATTATATTTCTCTCTACACATTGGTATCATTGAGGATATTCAGCATACCTCTGCATCTATGAAATGAGAGAAAAATTCTGCAGACGCCTGCAGAGATTTCAGCTTAACAGCTGATCTTGCCAAGATTTTTTTTTGTCTTTGAAATACAAGCAGAGTCCTGACTACACTTGGTACACTCTCTGGCTGGGACAGCCACTCCAAGTCAGGAGTTTAAATTAGATTTTCTCTCACAAGCAAATCAAAGTATATTCATTCAAAATTTTAGGAGCCCGGCTTACAGGAACATAAGATTCAGAGCTAGAATGAACATAAGAAACTATCCAGTCCAACTACATCATTTAAGAAAAGAGGAAACTGAGGCCCAGAGAGATGATGTGATTTTTCTCAGGTAACATAAGAAATAAAAAAGCTGAGCTGGAATATCAGATCTTTAGCTCTTCTGTCTCCCACTCTGCCTTCCTTAACATCTACTTCTACTTCTGCTATGACTCCCCATGATTCCCTTTTCTATAGCACTTTAAGCCTTATAAAGAGAGTTTTCCCTACTCCCACCTTCTGAAAGGATAATATTAAGTATCATTATCTCCCTTCTACAGATTGGAATTCACACTATGTTCTGGGAAGACAAAGACAAAAATGAAAACCACTCCTGCACTCAAGGAATTTGTATTCCAGTGGGAAGGGGGGTGGACAGTGGTACAGCATTTACTCTTCCCTGTATCATGGAGTACAGAAACCTCAGGGCTCTAAGGCCCAAGTTCTGGTGGGTCCTACAAAGCTGGACAACAAGTGGACTTTATGTAGATTATTCAAGGACCAGGCTAACCATAGAAAGGCTCATAACCAGAGGCCTGGACACCAAGGGATGGATTGTCTGGGTCACAGAAATCCAGGAGACCACCAGTTCAGAAAGGAAAGGCCATAATCTGCATCAGTGGAGGGGGCTGCTTGTGCATCCTTGAATCATTCAAGAACATTCACAACTACACAAGAGAATCATCCACGATGGTGACCATTCAAAGAAACCCCTAAAAACCCTCCACAGGAGGTAAAATGCAGGTCTGTATTGTCTGGGCTTCATACAGTTAAAAGTGTGGTCCCTTCTTACACCAAGCAACCACTGTAATGGGCTTCATACATTAGGTCTGCGACACCATTAATTTTGCTTGTTCCTCTCCCCTCCCCCATCTCCTGCTCTCTCTCATTTCCTCCTCATAAATATGAGAAACATATTCCCAATCCTTGTTGAGCAAATGATTCATGCCAAAAGCCCAATATGCACTGACTCAGGGTATTTATATTGTCTCTGGTAGCCGGTATTTGCTAGTATACTGTAATTATTTTTGACAACCTTGCATTTAAGGTGGCCACAGATAACCAACTTAATATTCAAATGTTCATAAATCCTTCTGTTTAATATCCTCCCTACCTAATCTATGTACATTATTATTACAGGTAATGCAGAAAGTACAGTGCATGAAAAGTACAATTAATCTCGATCTTTCCACAGCAAGCGGTGTCGCTCCAGCCCCAGGATTCTGTATTAATAAAAATGATGGGGGGAGGAGAGGGACTGCAGATGGCTTAGATTCCATACAGGCCTCCCCAAACTCCTGAGATGTGGTTGCTAGCTACTCACCTAATTAAGATCCAAGCTAATCTCAAGCCTAGAGTATATTCTAGAAATATATGTTGTCATGAACCTATGTCTTCACAATAAATGGAAAGTTGGTGTTTTTTCAGAGAAGAGAAGACGCTCTTTTACCTGACGCTAAGATCATAATCCTTCCTGCTAGCACCCCTTAGCTCACAATGCACTTGTATTTCTCAAGTAAACTTATTACTGTGTATTTATTATCACTGTCTTTGTATTTTATCTTTCTCCTCCTAGTCGACAAGGAGCTCTGAGGCGGGGGTGGGGGGTGGGGGGAGGGTTGAGCACTGCGTTAATAGAACTAACCTCAGTTCCCTGCTCTAGGGCCCTGCACAGAACTAGTGTTTTGAACATGTTTGCTGAATGAGTCATAGCCTGGTACAATCACTGAATACAGAGTTCAAAAGACCTGGATTTGAATCCAGCTTGACTACTTAATCACCTGCTCACTTCAACTTTAACTTCACTCTAACTCAGGTAAATTATCTTTTCTCTCTGGACTTGTTTCCTCACCTGTAAAATGAGAAGGCTGAACTAATGAGTCATAAGGTTCCTTCCAACTGCAAAATCTTATGATCTCATGAATACTACTGAATAAATGGGAAGCTCAGGAAAGGACATCAGTCTCATCTGGTTCAACCCATTCAAAGAATGAATCTTTTCTAAACAGTCACTACTTAAACATCTCCAGGAAGGGGAAATCACTGTTTTCCTGTTGGCAGGTCCCAGCTGTGGACCTTGTCATGAGGAAGGTCTTCTTTATTCTGAGCTGAAATCTATCTCTTTTCAATTTCTACCCACTGATCCTAGTCCTCTGCTTAGAGGTCAAGTAGAATGATTCTTGTCCATAGTGGACCAGTAGGTATTTTGACACCATAACTAGTTTTCCTCAGGGTCTTTTCTAAGCCTATACAATTCTTCCAAATAACTTTCAGGTGATAAAATTCTGAGTTCTCTCAACAACCCCCAGGCATCCCTCTCTGGATATGCTCCAACACACCAGTACCCTATTTGAAGTGTGCCACAGGGACCTGAAAACCTTGGAATCATGGGAATCTTAGGACTGAAAAGGACCCAGAGATCATCTACTCCAGCATCCTCTTCTTACAGATGAGGAAATTGAAGTTTGGAAAGGGTCATGACATGTGGAGCTGGAACAGACCTTCAAGATTGTCTTATTTGACAACGGAGATTATTGAGGTACAAAAGGTTAAGTAATTTTCCCATGCTCATACAGGAAAGAAGCAACAAGCTCAGTATTCAAGCTCAGACATTGTGACTTCAAATTCAATATTCTTTCTGCTTACACAAGGCCACCATACTTAATAAGGAGAAGAGCTGCTCTTGAATCCAGGTCTTTTCTGACTCTCAATCTGGTGCTCTTTTCATTACAGTCCAGCCTTCTCTAGGTAATGTGTTATTAGTACATGCTATGTTATTTTACCGGGGCTAAGAAGGGCCATGCCCAAAATTAGTAAAATCGTGAAGTAAAAAGCTGACTAATAAAGCAGTTTAGAACACAAGAGTCCAGGCTCTCATCTCTCTTGATCACCATGTTGCTTAAAATTTAAGATGACAAAAGGCATTCCTAACCTCTCAATAAAGAAGCAGCAGACTACAGATGGGGGCTGCTACATAGGCAGTCAACTGCAACGTCTATTTGCTTACTTTCCCTTTATTATAAGAGAGGGCTCTATGGGGCAGAGGAGCTTATTCATCAGTTACTACATTTTTGAAAATCAATAAAACATAAAAAGAGAACTAGAGGCAAATATGCAAGTGGCTTTTACATTTCATCCATATAATAATGACAATAATAATAACCTATATAATTACCTATTTAGAATAACTGGCATTTACATAGCAAGTTACAATTTACAAGGAACTTTACATTATTTCATTTGATCCTCACAACAACCCTGAAAGTGCTATTATTATCCCCGTTTCACAGATGAGGAGACCGAGGCAGACAGACAGGAGGTAAGTGATTTGCCCAGGGTCACAGAGCATGTAAATGTCTGAGGCTGGATTTGGACTCAGATCTTCCTGACTTTATGCCCAGACCTCTTCTTCATGATACCTACCCCCACCTACCTGCCTGTAATGTCAGGATGGTATCACTGCATTAGCTGTCAAGACAACCATCTGCACAACCTATTCATTCACTTTAAAACTCCACAGATAGGTAACTTCATTTACGCAGATGCAGGTCACCACTGTGCATACTCATCTGACCCTGGCTTCAGTTTCACCTAACCACTGTAACCAAAAATTATTCCAAAGAGTGGGGAATGTCTATACAAGAGTTTCTTTACTGTTGCTTAGTGAAGCTGGTACTCAGCTGAAGATTAAAAAACTTCTCCCAGCTCATTTGAATGTTTTATCAGCTAGCCAGAAAAAATAAAAAACATTCACTGCTGGCAAGTGATGAGCCTCTCCAAGCCTGATCCTTAGAAGACACCAACACAGAATCAGGCCACTTCTCAAAGCTTTTCTCCAGCTTGGAACTAGATGTCTGCTTGGCATAATCCTCAATCAAAAGCCTCTATACCACAGTGAGGCATCAAAGAAGGACTGTGTGCTCTCCACATAACTGCACAAATATTTTTACTCAAAAGAGAGATTTGTCATATTGTTCTAACACAGACTGTGCTACTCTCCCCAAATCTAGCCTTTATAAAACTTGAAAGCTGCCTGATTGCACTCTTAATACAGGTCGTGGGAAGAATGAGAAGAGAATGACACAATCGAAGTGCCAAAGATAAAGAGCAGTGATGATTAGAATGAATAAAACATTTTTTATTGGAATTACAGGCAGTGTTTGAAAAAAAAAAACTTCTGTAATAAATAGAGGCAATATGGCATAATGGAGCTGGCCTCAAAGCCTAGAAGATCCAGGTTCAAGTCCTTACTCTGATAGATACTGGCTACGACCCTGGGCAAATACCTCCACCCCTCCATATTCCAAAGCACCTAAGACAACATGCTAAAGAAATGATGCTAACTGCATTAGGAAGGGGAGCATCTTCACCTAGAAGCTCACTGTACCAAAGAAATTCTATGTTCACTCCCTATTCCTATCTCTTTATGTAAATATGCACACATTTATATAGCAATTTTATGTAATTTTAAGTGTGTATGTGTGATTTTTTTCTTTTAAAAACCCCATTTTATGGCAGTAGCTTTGTATTTTAAGAAAACCTATATTCAGAATAAATGCAATAATATTAAACCAGTGTAATCAATTACTCTTCAATTAAAAATAAAATATTTCTACCCCCTCCCCCAAAAATGCTTCAGTGACATGACTAATGTGAAAATGTGTTTAAAAGAAATGCATGTGTAGAACTCATGTAAGGTTGCATGCTATCTTGGAGAGGAAGGGAGGAGGAAGGAGGGGAAAATTTGGAACTTATCAAAGTGATTGCTGAAAACAAATAAATTAATGTATTTGGGGAAAAAATAAATGTAATAAAGGAAAAAAATTTTAAAAAAAACAAAAAACAAAACAAAAAAATGCTTCAGTAGAAAGGACACTGAATTTGGACAAAACACCTGCCAACGAATTTGGTGTCGAAAAATTTAGGTTTGCTTCTTAACATCTGTGTGACGTTATGCAAGACACATCAGCTGTTAGGGTTCCCTCAGTCCTGTAATTTGTAATGAAATGAAAACCTTTTAGCTCCATTTCTGCTTCCAGTGACCAAGCTGGGTTAGAACCTGTGTCTGTTAAATCCATTCCTGTACTTTTTCTACCACATAGTACATGGTGTCTCATTAAAAGTAGACATGGGTGGTGCAGAATTACCCTAAACTTGTTTTGAAAAACAAACTATATTTTAAAACACTCTTCGTCTCATAGACAATCCTTGAAAGGCCCAAGTTAAAACTCTAGTTCTTCTTTATACCTACGTGGCTCTGAGTGAGCAATAATCTCTGGAGCTTTGTTGTTTCCTCTGTAACTAAGTGATCTTTAAGGTCATGTCCACCTATGAATCCTTTGAAAACTTTTTTATATAAACATGGTTATTGTCCATTTTAAAGAAATAGACACAGTCTGCATGTTGTCACCCAATTCAGAACATGCTCCTGAGGGCAGGGACTGCCTGTGTGCTTCTCTTTACATCTCCAGTCTTACAACAAAGTGCTTAATTTGTGCTTGCTGATTGATTTAAGTAAACAACAACAACCACCACAGGAACAACAGTCACTAGGTAATTCCAGCCCCTCCATTCTCTCCATATAGATAACTCTCCATCGCTGAAGAGTGACCTTAATGGCAGAAATGAGGACAGAGAAACCTCATTAGAATTTATCTGCAACTGCTGAAAGCTCCCAGGCTAATCAAAGTGTTGTATCATGAACGGAAAGACCTGGCTTAGGGATCAGAGGACTTCTGAATTCAAATTTTTGCTCTGCTGCTTATTATTTGTGTGATCCTAGACAAGCTATGTAATCTCTGTAGGTCTCTTATGAGATGAGACTCTTCCAGTTTTAAATCTATGTAGTCCAATGATAGTTGTATTTTAATACCTATCAGAAAAGGCTAATAGAGCTTCCTTCTTCCTCCTACCCCTCCAAAAGCACAGGGCTATTTCTAATTCTTACAAAGTAGGAAAAAAAAGTCCTATCATGAAAATCCTATAGAAAGAATACATAACCCAATCTCTTGGAAATGTTGAAAGAGCCAGATTTGTGAAACAAGTCAATAATTTAAGCCATTTTTTTTAGTTATGCTTTCTCTCAGAGATTAGCTTTAAGTCATAATACATTAGAAAATTCAAACACGTGAACTATTTTGTGATTTGCTAAGCTCTAGTAGTAAGAGAAGATGCTCAGTTTCCTACAGAGAAGGAATTTTCATAAAATTTACTCTATGTAGGAAATAGTGTGACTATTAAGGTATTATAGGCCTCCAGGGTTTGTTTGGATCCAGGAAGCACCTTGGAAGTTTGTTGTTCCAACTTCTGAGGATACCAGGGGAACAGGGAGGGGAAATGAACTGCCCAAGGTCACTCAGCTAGTACTTAACAGAACCGGGATCTGAAACAGGTTCTCTGACTTCATAACCAATTTTTCATATTAAATTATCTTTTGCATTTCGAACTTAACCATCATCATCATCATCAATCATATATACTCCAATATGCAAAAAAATAACAAAAAAGCATTGTTTATGATACTGAAAAGCTCTTTATATACAGTGTTTCAAAACAAGCATAAAGTAACACTGCCACCCACATCCACCTTCAAATCACCATCTTGGGAGAAGGAGCCCAGGTCTAGATTGAAGAGTCCTGGGTTCAAGCAGGACTCTGCCACCAGAAAGGAGAGGGAGCATGAAGATCATCTACTCTAACACTCTTCTTTTGCAACTGAGAGGACTGAAGCCCTGAGAAGTGAAATCTCTTATACAAGATGATGCGGGTAATTAAGGAGTTGAGCAGGGATTCAAAGCCAGGTTTGCTCACTACAAATGCAATGCTCTTTTCTTAGGGAAGCCACCTCACTATCTAGGTAGCAGTTTCTTCCCCTGAAAAATTAAAAGGTGGGATGAGATGATTTCTAGTCTCCCTCTCACTAATACACTAATTTTACTACTAATAGTAATAATGATAATAACAACAGTTATTAATTACTCAGTGTATTAAGATTTAAAAGTGCTTTTCTCACAATTCACCAATATATAGGTAATTTAACATGTAGGTAATAAACAGATAATATAAAATATATAAAGGTAACAGAAATATTATAATTCTCATTTCACAGAGTGAAAAGGTGATTAAGTTACTTATGCAAGGCTCCAAAGCAAAGCAAATGCTGAAGTCAGGTCTCAAACATTCAAATCCACTGTATCCTTCTGTCTCCACTAGATTATGTACTCTTAGAGGACTGGGACCATGTTTTATCTGAACTTCTTGCCTATTCCAGCACCTGTGCTGTGCACAGAGTAGGGCCTAATAAATACTGCGTACTATGAGTTCAACCATCTCCACTCAGTTTATTAAAAAATGCAGTTATCTTCAGGAAATAAAAATAGTCACATAAGGGATAAAGAAACATCCAAGACAACTGCAAATATCTGGTTTTTAGTCCATCAATGAAAGGCACTATTTGACTTACATTTTCTTTAGAAAATGATCTTGTGAAACACAGGTATCTGGTAACCTTGGATTTAAATAAGCCGTCTTTCCAGAGGTCAGCGTCCACACCATCTGCTGTCTGTGCAACCTGTGCCAAGGAGACAGAAAGAAGGAACTTAGGGAAGCCAGGGTAAAAGGGAGTACATGTGCACAGCGGCTCTTGTATGCCGATTCCAATTAACACTGGCCCGAACTCTCATGGCATCTCATTAGTTCATTTCATTCGGCACAGGGAAAAGAATTTCCAAAAGGGAAGGCGAGCAAGAGTGTGAAAAATACAACTTCTAAAAATATTGTCCCTGGGGAAGCAATTGATTAAAGACACCCGCACAAAGAGGGTTCTAATGAGAAAGGAGCAACTTTTGTTCTAATGTACCAAGAAAGGATCTGACAAGTCAGCACATTAAGGTGCTCATTACTGCTCACACAGGGGGACAATTCAGCAGTCGGAAATGTCCAAAGGGGTCAGAGAATTTAGGGTTGGAAGGAGCCTTAGAGATCATCTAGTTCAACACCATCCCCCCTTTTATGGAGAAGTAACCAGAGGTACAGAAAGAAGTGACCTGCACAAGGTCATCCAGATGGCAAGTGGCAGGACAGGGATTTGAACCCACATCCTTTATTTACCTCCAGGATCCAGGGCTCCTTCTACTACACTACACTCTGAGAAGTTACCAGTGCCTATGGAGTTACACTGCCTATGAAGAGAGTGACATGATATATCCCCTTAACTCTTAGAACTGGGGTGGTTAAATCAATAAGAATTCTAGACTGGAGTATCTAGGGAGATCTAGAAATAGAACCAGTGGGGGTTATGCAGGCAGATCAAAGACAGAAGCTTCCTTCCATGAAGAACCTTAGAACTAAGTTAAGAGTCTTGAAGTCAGGCATTTCTTCTTTCCTCTGGCTGCGTTAGCTATAACCCACAGGGTGTTTTCTACTCAAGACAAAGCACACAGATGCCTTGCCTCCAAACTAGGCAGGCTCCATCATGATTTTAGCCCCATCTAGGATGCCAACCCAACATGGACTGCCTTGACCACCACTTTAAGATGGATGAAAGGCTTGAACAGGGCAGAGGCCAGGAAAGAAGCACGTGAAGTCTGAAAGGGCATGGCTGGACAAGGAAGGATATTCAAAACAGGAGCTCTTAACATGGGGTCTGGCATCTTTTTTCTTAAAAAAAATTTCAAAAACTATTTCACTATAATTCAAATACTCTATGTTTCATTTTATGCATTTAAAAACATTACTCTGAGGAGGTCATAGCCTTTATCAGACTGACAAAAGGATGTTCAAAGAGAAGTGTCAGATTTCACATATACTATAAGACACTAATAGTGTATCAATTTTTTTTTTAGAAAATTTTCCTCATTACTTAAGTTTATGTTTGGAAGGAAGAAATACGATAGCTGTGGGCGCGCGCGCGCGTGTGTGTGTGTGTGTGTGTGTGTGTGTGTGTGTGTGTGTGTGTGTGTGTGTGTGTGTGTGTGTGTGTGTGTGTGTGTATGTACGTGTGTGTATCAATCAGGAAATTACTGTGGTTTAAAAAACACAAAGTTTTTATTATTATTATTATTATTATTATTGAGATAATTTAGAATGAGAAAAGTACCACAGGATTGGAAAAGAATAAATACTGCCTTAATTTTAATTTCAAAAAAATTCTGTATTCTGTAAACTCTAAGTCAGTGCGCTTGAATAATTTCTGGCAAAATTCTAGAACTTATGCACATCAATAAGTTAAGAAGAACTGCTCTAAAGACACTGGTGGCACTGTTGTCACAAGCTCTCACCTTCCCACCTTGGAGGGCTGAGGAACCTTCCTCCTCAAAAGCTAGAGAAGACAGATGTTCCTGCCAGTACAGACACTAAGGAAACACGGCTCATGACCATGTGCACCCTTCTGCCACAGTAGGCTATTGAGCTCCCATTCTCATCACCTTTGCTCCCTGGCGTCACAGGTGCTTGCCCTTTAGCACTCTCTGCCTGGATGTCGACCTCACCCAAAATCAACATTAACAGACAGATCTAGATAGATCTAGATATAACTACAGATATAGATCTATCTATTAATGTTGATTATGGGTGAGATAATTATTATATATATATGTGTGTGTAGATAGATGGATATACATACACACATAATGTCTCAGGAAATTACTGTGTTTTAAAAAAGGAAAAGCTTGTTTTAATTATTGTTATTATCGGTGTTGTTAAGATCATCTAGAACGAATGAGGTGCCACAGAACTGGAAAAGAACAAATACTGCTATAATTTTAATAAAAAGAAAAGAGTGGATTCTGTAAACTCTAAGTCAATGAGACTGAGTGATTTCAGACAAAATTCTAGAACTTATTATTAAAGGGATGGTTTATGCACTTCAAGATAGGAAAGCGGTGATCGCTAAAAGCTAGTATGATTTCAAAAAGAGTAAATAATGCCAAACTAATCTCATTTCCTTTTTGACAAAGCTACTACAGTGACAGATTATGGGAAAGCTACAGATGGAGTAGACCTAAATTTTAGCAATGTATTTGACAAAAGTTCTCATGCTATCCTCATAGATAAGGTGAAGAGATAAATGCTAGACAAAGGTACTTAGACTTAACATCATCTGAATAAATGGACATGAAGAGGTGTCATTAGTGGAAGCAAAGTCTTCAGTAGAGTTCCCCGAGGATCTATCCATGGCTCTGCTGGTTCACATTTTTATCAGTCATCTATATGAAGGCATGTATGGTATGCTTAGGAAATTTGTGACTGACACTGAACCAGGAGGAGTAACTGATACATTGGAAGGCATCAGGAATTAAAAGCCCAAATAGATCCCAGAGGCTAAAACAACAATAAGCTAAAATGGTCCAACTCTAATAAGATGAAATTTAATGGAGACTACTATAAAGTCCCACAATTGAGGGATGTGTTTTTGCGTGCATGTATGTGTGTGTGTGTTTTAATCATTTTCACAATTATAATATAGGCAAGACATTACTAGATAAGAGCCAGCGTAAAAAAAGATCTGAGGGTTTTAATGGACCATAAACTCAACACAAGTCAACAGTCTGACTGACACAGCAGCCCTAAAGCTAACATGAACTTGAGCTACAAGAGGGGTATCATATCTAAAAAAGAGGAGGTAATGGCTCTGCTCAGACAACATCTGGATTATTTTGTTCAGTTCTGGGAACCAACAAACTAAAAATATCCAGAAGAGGGTGACCAGATTAGTAAAGGACCTTGAGATTATGCTATGTAAGGATTAGCTGAAGAAAAAATTTAGCTTTAGAAAGAGTATACATACTCACACACTTTGTGTATGAGTGTGAGTATGTGCACATATGTGATAATGTGTGCATGTGTGGGTGTGTGGATGTGTGCGTGCATGCGTATGTGTGTGTGTGTGCGTGTGTGTGTGTGTGTGTGTGTGTGTGTGTGTTTGCATTGGGAGAGCTAACATCTGTCTTCAAGAACTAGAAGGATTGTTGTGCAGAAGACGGATTAGACTTGTTTTGCTTGGTCATTGACAGCAAAAGTAGGAGCAACAGATAGAAGCAAGGAGAGAAGCTTTATGATGAACATAAAGGAACATTTCCTGATAATTATATTTTTACCAAAATGGAAAGGATTCCTTCAGGAGACAGTGAGTTCCCCCTTACTATGGATCTTCAAGTAAAGGTTGGGTGGTTATTTTTTAAACATATTGCAGAAGGCAATCTTAATAGATCAGATAATATTAAATCTGATAGTTTCTAAGCTCACTTCCATGTAATTCTATGGCTTCAGCATGGTATGTGTAAAGGGTAGCAAATCAGTACTGGGAAGGAGTGAGAATGGTTGGTTAGGTCAGAAAATCTACGTAAAAAAGGAGTGATTGTCTATGATTTTCTTATTTTCCCCAAATGGCTCATATGCAAGAAAGGATATAAAAGACATCAAAGAGACATACAATTAGAAAAGGAGGTGGCCCACAGATGTAGTCAAAGAGAGGAATAATGCACGGACAGTCCAAGTATTGCACTGCTAGCTATAAAAATCTGAAAAGAACCACAGGAAGGTCTCTAGTATGTTCAGTGGGTCCTTAATGAGAGATTTAAAGCAAGATATGAGTAAGAATCACAAAAAGAAGATGTGAAGGGAAATATAATTCATTATCTTTCCCTCCAAACTCTCCCTCCTTTTAAACTTTCCTATTACTATCTAGGGTACCACCATCTTCCCAGTCACAAAGGCTTGCAAGCTCACAATCATTCTCAGCTCACTACTCACACTGACCCATGTATCCAATTGGCTGTTAAAGTCTGCCATTTCTACCTTCACAATATCTATTGGATATGTCCCTTTTTCTCTATTCACAAAGCCCTCTTCAGGCCCTCTTCACCTCTTGCTTGAACAATTACAATATCCTTCTAACTAGTCTCCCTGCTTCAAGTCTCTCTCCATGTTAATCCATTCTCCACTCAGTTGCTAAAATAATTTTCCTAAAACACAGGTCCAAACATATCACCACCAACCCACACACACTCAGTAAACTCCACTTTATTACCCCATAATTGAATATAAAACACTCAGTCCGGTACTTCAAAGCCTTTTAAAACCTGTCCACTTCCTATCTTCACGTTAATCCCCTCCATGAATTCCATGACCCACCCACCCTGACTGACTTCACCTCCTCCAGGCCTGGAATGCTCTCCCTCCTTCATTCTAACTCTTAGTTTCCCTGGCTTTCTGCCAAACTCAGCTCAGTTCCTACCTTCTACAGGAGGTCTTTCTAGATCCATCGTCTAGAATATTACTCCCTAGATTACCTTCCATTATACTGTGTACAATGAAGTCCCAATTAGTACAAATAACGAATCCCCTGAAGTGGTCACATTATTTTGAATTTGCATTGCATGTTTCCAATGGGCTGAAATTTTATATAATTATAACTTCAAATAGTGTGAATTTAAATACTTGCAAACCACTTTAGAGGATTCATTATTCACACTAATCAGGACCTGGCTATATAGCGTATCAGTTGATAAACATCTATTAAGCATCTACCATGTGTTTGGAGTAAGCGTTAGAGATACAAAGAAAGGCAAAAGGCAGTTCACAGTCTAGCTGAGGAGACATGCAAACAAGCTAGAGGACAAACTAGAAATAATCAACAGAGGGAAGACACTGGAGTTGAGGGGGATCTGAAAAGTCTTCGTATAGAAGGTGGAATTTTAGCTGGGGCTTAAAGGAAGCCAGGACTCCCAGAAAGTAAGGATGAGGAGGGAGAGCATTCCAGGGAATGAAAATGACCAGAAAAAGGAGATGAATATCTGGTTCAAGATTCAGCATTACTGTATCACAGAGTTCATTAGGTTGAGGTGTAATTAGACTGGAAAGTTAGGAGGAGGCAAGTTATGAAGGGCTTTGAACACCGAAGAAAATAGTTTATATTTGATCTTGGAGATGATAAGGAACTACTGGAGTTTACTGAGTAGGGGCAGGCATGACATGGTCAGACCTTCATGCATTTTAGGAAGATCACTCTGACAGCGGAGTGGGGGTTACTTAATTATTTGCATGTTATCTCACCTATTTGAAAACTCTTTTGGAACACATACTGTGCTTTCTGCCTTTCTTTGTATCCCTATTGGTAATTATAGTGCCTGGCACATGCTGTGCTCTATGAGCAAAGCAGAACTGAAACAGCACAAAAGAAACATAAGATGTGCAAATTTGGAGTAACCACCCCAAATGTTCACATGAACTATCTGTGCCCAACCTGTGGTAGAGCATTCTGAGCTCATATTGGTCTGATCAGTCACAGTCGGATACACTAAAACTTCACTTTATCATAGTGATGTCATTTTGGTCCTCTTCAAAAATGGACAACAACCAACCAACCCACCAACCAAGTAGCCTGGCACATAGTAAGCACTTAATAAATGCTTGTTGACTAACTGGTTTGGTGAAGAGAGTACCTATGCCAACGAGACCAAGGATCCACTGGAGCAAGGGAATTTATCCCAAATATAACTTTTTAAAGGGGGCCTTGCCTTGTTGCTAGTCTGCCATGAACATGAGAACACTAAATGTAAAGAAGGCCAATGTTAAGGAATGTGGCCAATAATACCACAGGCTTAACTCATGCTGAAAGACCAGAGGCACTCTAGTTTGGTTTTTTTCTTTTGGGCCAGATTCTGAAGGTGGCATTCAGATAACATGCCAGCTGGTATCCTTTAGTAGAGTTTTGCAGGCTTGGTCTCACAGCTCTAATTCTTTATTTGACAAGCTACCTTCTCTTCTGACAAATGACTAAACTCTCCTCCATCCTTCATCATCATGAAATCTGCCTTGACTCAGTAACATCTATTCTGTGAGCTGAGAAGCTCTGCACAAGCTTTCAACAAACCATATGCAAAACAAAACCAGGCCCAGACAGTCACAATGTATAAATCTCAATAATATGCAAGTCCTCTGTAAGTATTCAAGAAATACCAAATAACAGCAGTACTGAGCAATGAAAATACCTCGGAAGGGCAGAAAGATGAAAAGAAACAAAATAGCAGGTTAGGAAGTACACTGGGTTTGGAGTTATGATACCAATACTTAAGTATCTGCTTCACTATTTTCTAGTTGTGGTAGCTTAGGCAGAGTAAGGTTTTGTTAATACTTTCTCATGTTTATAACGACAAGATGTACAAAATTACCTCAAAGGTCACTTTTAGCTTTAAAAATCTTGATTCAAAGTCTATGAGACATTCCAAAGATGGCCAAAGGAAAAAAATTCAATACACTGGAAAAAAGATTATAAACCAAACACAAGAAGATAAAATCCAAATATGAAATACAAAAATATTTATTTTGGGAGATTTTTTTGGTAAAATTTATTGCTACGAGTAGAAGCTGCTAGATCTTGTGTTATCCTAATTGTATTTACACAACACTTGAATTGTTTCTTTCTGGCTGCTTGCAATATTTTCTCCTTGATCTGGGAAATCTGGAATTTGGCTACAATATTCCTAAGAGTTTTTCTTTATGGATCTCTTTCAGGAGGTGATTGGTGGATTTTTTCAATAATTATTTTACCCTCTGGTTCTAGAATATCAGGGCAGTTTTCCTTGATAATTTCATGAAAGATGATGTCTAGGCTATTTGTTTGATCATGGCTTTCAGGTAGTCCCATAATTTTTAAATTGTCTCTCCTGGATCCACTTTCCAGGTCAGTTATTTTGCCAATGAGATATTTCACATTGTCTTCTATTTTTTCATTGTTTTGGTGTGGTTTTGTAATTTCTTGGATTCTCATAAAATCATTAGCTTCCATCTGCCCCATTCTAATTTTTAAAGAACTATTTTCTTCAGTGAGCTTTTGAACCTCCTTTTCCATTTGGCTAATTCTGCTTTTTAAAGCTTTCTTCTCCTCATTGACTTCTTGGACCTCTTTTGCCATTTGAGTTAGTCCATTTTTAAAGGTGTTATTTTCTTCAGCATTTTTTTGAGTCTCCTTTAGCAGGCTGTTAACTTGCTTTTCATGATTTTCTTGCATTGCTCTCATTTCTCTTCCCAATTTTTCCTCCACCTCTCTTACTTGATTTTCAGAATTCTTTTTGAGCTCTTCCATGGCCTGAGAACAACTGAATATTTATTTTGGAGCTTCTGGATGCAGAAGCCTTGACTTTTATGTCTTCCTTTGATGGTATGCTTTGTTCTTTCTTATCAGAAAGGATGGAAGAAAATACTTATTCATCAAGAAAATAACCTTCTATAGTCTTCTTTTTTTTCCCTTTTTTGGGCATTTTCCCAGTCAGTTACTTGACTTTTGAGTCCTTTGTCAAGTGAGGGTATACTCTAGGGACCTGTAAATTCTCAGTTCCTCCAAGATGGCACAATCAAAGGAGAAGAGTTTACTCCTCTACTGGCCTGTGCTCTGGTCTAGGAGCAACCACAAGCTTTTCTGCCTAGGATCTGCGAGTATAGTTCCCTCTCCACTGTCACCACCAGCTCCACCATGCTAGTGCTCGTCCTCACCCCAGGGCTGCCACTTAGGACTGAGACCCAGATCAGGGGCTCAATTCCCTCAGGGTCCTTAGGCTGAAGGCTCCAAAAATGGACACTGCTGCCACAGTAGCCACTGCTGCCACAGTAGCCACCACTGCCCTGGGGCTGTGCTAGGGACAGACCCTGCTCCCTTCTCAACCAGGTGAAAGAGCTTTTTCACTGACCTTTGAAGCTGTCTTTGGTGTTTGTGGATTGAGAAATCTGGGAACCAGAGGTGCTACCCGCAATTCCAAACCCTGATGCTGGCTCTAGTCCTATCAAAGATTCACGGCCAAGACTGGGTTGCACTGGGCTGTTCTCCACTCCAAATGGTGCAATAGACGCTTCCTGTTGGCCTTCCAGGCTGTCTTGGGCTGGAAATCTCTTTCACTCTGTCATTCTGCTGCTCTAGGATTTATTTAGACTCATTTTTTACAGGCATTTTATAGGTTATAGGTGTAGAGCTTAAGCAGATCCATCCTTCTACTCCGCCATCTTGGCTCCACCGCACTCCCTTTCATAAATTTTTAAACATTATACTGAGAAGGGTTTCATAGGTTTCACCAGACTGCCCAAGGGATCCATAAAACAAAAAAAATCATGATCCTTTGGATTAGATAATCTTTAATGTCCCTTCCTTCCAGCTTGAAATATATGATATTGTGATCTTATAATCCTATGACTTGCCCAAGTTTATATGGGCAGTAAATGTCAGAGCCTGGGTTCAAACTCGTCTTTTGTGTCTGAAGCCAGAGCTCTTCCCAAGGTGTTAGGAGACTTTTTACCCATAAGCCCATTCAGTTCAAGCAGTCTTTTTCTTTTCTAACTGAGGATACTTCTTTCAAAAAAGTTCTACTTCCTAGGGCTGCACAAATCATATGGTTCACACACGTGCTCCCTTACAGCAACAAGCTTCAAACTGCGACTGATCAAATGAGATTACGTTTGTAAAGCGTTCTGTAAGTCTTAAGGCACTACATAAATGTCCACTGTTATTAAAAATAAACAAGAAAAGACATCATCCAGGAAATGAATGATCTAAAAAGAGGTCAATCAGCCATGTAGTGAGAGAACAGGAAAACAGATGTAGAGATCAAGGTTCTCCAGGTACCCAGTGATTGAATTAAGTTGGCAATAAATGTCTTTTGACTTTTTGGAAAACACCTATATCATTTCAGTATGTATGTAATATATTAGCTACAAAATGTTTAGAGACCTAGAGGAAGCTATTCAGTGTGCTGGATGGATTCTCCATGGAAGATTATGGAAAGGCATAAGCAAGAATCATATAGTTTCTAATCTACACCTCTGGAGAGAATCCCCACTTAGATGAGATTGTGGATTCATTGAAGAATATGAATTAATAGAAAATGAAATATCAATCCTGCCATCTACAGGTCATCATTGCTGAGGATTTGCTGGTCATAGTTAGGTATGCCTACAGAGTGAGACACAGGAAACTTTTTATACATGCCATTGAAATTCTAGGGCCCACAAGGAGATTCTGGAAATCACATTCTATCATAGTCAGGAAAAGGCATAGCACAGAGTTATCAAAGATTTGTCAAATAAAATAAACCTATTCATTAGTCAACAATTCAAAGATCCATTATCTCATTACTATGGATGCTCCCTTTGTTGACCATGACCCTATTCTTCCCATGCCTTAGTAGACAATCCATGAGTTGCTATGGAAAGGGAGGAAGGAAGCTGACTGGCATAGCCTTTGGGACCACTCAGGGCCACCTCTTTGCCACAGTGAGGGCATGAGATCTAACATCAGCATGAAAAAGTACCTGGTAGTATGAAGCCAGTTGTACTCTTCATTACCTTGTAAATTTTCATCTATTCACCTTCCTAAAATCAGTCCCCACACAAATTAACGTCTAATGTCACAAAATTAATGTAAAGATGGTCCACCGCCCAGCATTCCCACCAACGCTCAGAATAGAGTAGACCTTTCAACTCTATAAAACATCAAGTCCTTATACACAAGGACCTAAATTAAGGAGCCAAAGACACTCAGAACAGCATTTGTCTAAAGCTTCTAAGTTCCATTCATGCTGTCTTTGCTGACTGTATCCACACAGTGTTCAAAGACCTAGAGGAAGGTTATTGATCTGTCTGAAGATACAACTTCTATCACTTATAAAAAGATGATCACCCCCATTTTCTGTTACCTTCCTCCTCTCCCCAGAGCCTAGTCCTCTATGTCCAGTTGCCTCCTAGATATCCCATGGGCACACCAAAATCAATAGGTTTAAAACTGAAATTCATCTTTCTTCCCTCAAACTGCCCTCTCCTAATTAGACTGATGGTCTCATCATTTTCTCAATCACTCAGGCTCAAAACCTCAAAGTCACCTTTAACTTTTCCCTTCTCCTTACATAAAATTGGTTGCCAAGTCTTATTAATCCTAACTCAATAATATCTCTCACATATCCATCTCTTCTCCATTTCCAGTGCAACCACTCTAGTTCAAATTCTCTTCTCTCACTGAGACTATTCTAACCATTGCCTCACCTATTCCTGCTTCTAGTCTTTCTAGCAATCCTCCACATCAAACAATAATAGCCCCCTCAGTGGTGTCATATGGCTGAGGAGGTAGAGCACAACTCTGAAATTTGAGATAGATACCTGTTTTACTGGCTTAAGAAAACCTGAACAGGTATTACCTTGAGTCAAAGATCCATGGGCAGATTTGGGTTCCACACAAATATTATCTGGAAATCATATTCGACCACATTTAGGAAAAGGCTTTGGCACAAAGCAATCAATCAAAGATTTCTCAAAGGAAAGAAAACTACTAGTCAGTCAATAATTTAAGGATCCATGGGAACTAGGATACAGGTTCAGATCACGTCATTTTCCTGCTCAAAACCCTCGATGGCTTCTTATTACCTATGAATAATGAACAAATTCCTGAACCTGGCATTTGAGGTCTTCAAGGCCCTCCACAATATGACTCCAACCGACTTTTTAGTCTGATTTACTATTCTTTATGGATTTATACATTCCAGCCAAACTGAGCAGTACTCATTCTCCAAAGGCTGTCTTTTGAAATCTCTCCTTTGTTTAAAGGCCCAAAATACGTGCCATCTCTCTCAAAAAACTTTTCCTGACTTTGTACTCTTTCAGATTTCTCATATATCTTTGCCTGTAACTCTCCTTTGCATATATTTCATTCTCCCTTAAATTACAGTTATTTCAAACACTTATTAAATGTCTAGTGTGTTCAGAGCATTGTGCTAGGATCTGGGTAGAGATAAAAATTTCAGTTACAATACAGACTCTGCCTCTATGGAGTTTAGAGTCTAGAAGGGGGAATAATAAACCAACACCAATAACTATGACACACAACATTACCTAAGTACAAAATTCAAAATCAAGGGAGTCCCAAGAAAGAATGTCATAACCAACAACAGGGAAGGCTTCTTAGAAGAGGTGGCTTGTGAGCTGAATTGGAAAGAATGGATAAGAATGAAGGACATGAAAGGGGTGAAAAGGTGAAGGGGACAGCAAGAGTATGTGAGGCAGGGCAAGAAGCCTGAGCAAAGCTTTACACAGAGACAGGCAAGCACAGGGTGTGTTCCAAGAACAGCACAGTGGTAGCATGGTATCAGACTGAATGTCAAGAAAAAGACTGAACTTTATATGATGGGCCACAGGGAGCCATTGAAGCTTTATGAGCAGAAGAGGGGCATGCTCAGATCAGTATGTAAAGTAGATAATCCTAGCAATGATATGAAGTCAAGATGAGAGAAAGGAAGATCTCTGAGGAAATTACTTATAGTCCAGGAGGACACTAATGAGAGCTTTTATCAGGGAACTCTAGTCATTTATGTACACATATTTTCCCAAGTTAAATGACAAGCTCGCTGAGGTGAATTTGAGTCATAACTGTCTTTATATCTTGCCGAGCACTGAGTCCAGGGCCTTGTGCAAGGCAGGCAACTCAATAAATGCCTCTTGAATGGAAAAGAATTTCAAACTTACAACTTCCAAATCAATCAATTAACATATCCAATGTTCTGAAGAGGGCCAACTCCAACTGAAGGCAATGAAAACATTATGGAATTCTACTGAAACTCCAGAGGAAATATCTGGCAGACACTAAGAAGAAGACTCTGGTAAAAGGGAGGTGCACCATGTGCATAAGTGACCATGGAATGGCGTGCACAGCCCAAGTGCAGCCCCCTGCTCCAACCTCCCTCTCCCATCCCATGAGCTCCTTCATATTTTCTGAATCAGATGCAGTTTAGGAATGGCCCAGCAACAGGGAGCCAGCCTGTCATGTTTGAGCACTAAGAGGGAATGTTTTCAAAACGCTTAAACTCAATTGTCTTTGGGGAATGAGTATGGTTGTGGGGAATTTTCTCTTTTTAATAAAAGAAAAACTGTTTTTGAATCTACTATATTGTGGGAATAGAAACCTTAGATACTCATAGATCTTTGCCTATGAAACAATACCCCCTCAAGTTTTCTTAGGCCAACAAAACAAGCATGTCTCATTCAAGAGGCAGCTCTTGGTGCTGTGGAGTGCTAGGCCTAGAGTCAGGAAGACCTGAGTTCAAATTAAACTTCAGACACTAACTAGCTATGTGATCCCAGACAAGTTGAATAACTTGTCAAACTTCAGTTTGTCTCAGTTTCCCCAACTGTATAATGGGAATAATAACAGCACCTATTTCCCAGAATAGTTATAAGGATAATATTTGTAGAGCATTTTAGTGCAATGCCTGGCATTTAGTACGTACTATATAAATGCTTCCCCTGATTTGAGAGTTTTGTTCTCCTTCTTCAGCTATAAGACACAGCCAGGGTTAGATGGGGTGCTATTATCAACTACACTTCCCCAAACTTTCTCCTCCCTTAGTTTCTATGATACTACCTCACCCTGATTCTTCTCTGACTGCTCCTTTTCTCTTTGGCTGGATCTTCCCCCCATATTTGGGCATTTCTCAAGACTCTGTCAATTCAATTTAATAAAAGCTTATCAAGTGCTTACTGACTGCAGCACTATGTTAAATATCACGAGAAATACAAAGATCAGATAAAACTTGATCCTTGCCCTTATGAGTCTAAGAAGGGAATGTGACACATATCCCCTTGTCCTCTTCTTGCTCTGCATTTGCTCCGTCAGTGACCTAGGCAGCTAGGTGGTGCAGTGGACAGAGTGATGGACTTGGGAGTCAGGGAAGTGGAGTTCAAATCCTGCCACAGCCTCTCATTGGCTGTGTGACTTCATATTGTTTGTTTCAGTTTCCTCATCTATAAATTGAAGATAATAACAGCACCTACCTCCCAAGGCTGTTGTGAGGATTAAATAAGATAATGTTAGTAAAGCACTTTGCAAACCCTTAGATAATATATAAATCATTATCATTATTATTATTCCTTTTGGAACAAAGTTACCTTCCAGGCCCAGCAAAGACAGAAAGGATCCTCAGACAATGAATTCTCTCTAAAATTTAAAGTCCTTAATACCAAAACTGGCTCAGGTTCAAGAGAGATTCTCTGGGGGTATTACTTATAGATGGCACTGCTCTGATTACATCAAGCCTCATGATATTGCTGAGCCTCCTGGAAGAGATCTATTACCCTTCAAAAGAGTTTGGCACGACCACCTAGACCAAAAAGACCAAGTGAATAAAGGATGACTATAGTTCAGACTGGGATAACGAGGTGATGCAGTGAATAGAGTAGCAGGCCTGGAATCAGGAAGATTCATCTTCCCAAGTTCACATCTGGCCTCTGACTTACTAGCCATATGACTCTGGGCAAGTAACTTAACCCTGTTAGCCTCAGTTTCCTTATCTGTAAAAGGAGAAGGAAATGTCAAACCACTTCAGTATCTTTGCCAAGAAAACCCCAAAAGGGGTCATAAAGAGTCAGACATGACTTTGAAAACTACTGGATGAATTGCCCAGTTTAAGACATGTGGTTGGACAGACATCATGTAGAGCCTGTCTGGTGCATGTGTGTGTGTGTGTGTGTGTGTGTGTGTGTGTGTGTGTACATATACATATGACCATCAATCAATACAAATGGACAACTGAGCCTAGAATTAAACAACAAGACAAGAGTGGGCTACACTGTTTTCAGAAAACTAATATGCACCTTTAATGACCCCAAGCTTCTCCCAGAAACAAAGATCCCATCTTTTTATTACCAGAATTTGGTGAGACATGGAAGACAACAGTTTCCAGTAATTAAAAATAAATATCATACTGTGGAAAGTGGAGACGCACACGTTAAGCATTAACGGTTTGAAACAGGGGAGTATTAGGATGGACATGTAGAAGCTCTCCCCTCACAACCTATAAAATACCTGTAAAAAATGACTCTAAATAAATTCTAGAGCAGCAAAAGGCACAAAACGACAGACTGAAAGAGATTTCCTGCCCAAGGCAGCCTAGAAAGCCAACAGGAAAGGTCTATCACACCAGGCTCAGAGAGGAGCATAGCCCAGCCTTAGCCACATGGCATGGCAGGGACAGAACCAGAGCAGGCTTGAGGGCACAGAATCCTAGGTAGCAGGTGTGGTTCCCAGATCTCTCACCCCACAAACACCAAAGACTGCTTCAAAGGTCAGTAAGAAAAGCTCTTTCACCTGGGTAAGAAGGGAGGAGGGTCCTGCCCTAGGCCTGGCCCCAGGAGGTGGCAGTGTCCATTTTGAAGCCCTCAGCCTAAAGACCCCAGGAGAATCGAGCTCCTGATCTAGGTCTCAGTCCTGAGTGGCAGCCCTAGGGTGAGGAGAAGCGCTGGTGTGGTGGAGCTGGTGGTGGCTCTGGAGTGGGAACTTTACTCACAGATCCTAGGCAGAAAAGCTTGTGGTTGCTCCTAGACCACAGCACAGGCCAGGAGAGGAGTAAACTCCTCTCTCTTGATTGTGCCACCTTAGACAAACTGAGAACTTACAGGTCCCTAAGTATACCCTCCACTTGACAAAGGACTCAAAAGTCAAGTAACTGGCTGGGAAAATGCCCAAAAAAGGGGGGAAAAGTAAGACTATAGAAGGTTACTTTCTTGGTGAACAAGTATTTTCTTCCATCCCTTCTGATGAGGAAGAACAATGTATACCATCAGAGGAAGACATAAAAGTCAAGGCTTCTGCATCCAAAACCTCCAAAATAAATATTCAGTGGTCTCAGGCCATGGAAGAGCTCAAAAGGAATTCTGAAAATCAAGTAAGAGAGGTGGAGGAAAAATTGGGAAGAGAAATGAGAGCAATGCAAGAAAATCATGAAAAGCAAGTTAACAGCCTGCTAAAGGAGACTCAAAAAAATGCTGAAGAAAATAACACCTTTAAAAATGGACTAACTCAAATGGCAAAAGAGGTCCAAGAAGTCAATGAGGAGAAGAATGCTTTAAAAAGCAGAATTAGCCAAATGGAAAAGGAGGTTCAAAAGCTCACTGAAGAAAATAGTTCTTTAAAAATTAGAATGGGGCAGATGGAAGCTAATGATTTTATGAGAATCCAAGAAATTACAAAACCAAACCAAAACAATGAAAAAATAGAAGACAATGTGAAATATCTCATTGGCAAAACAACTGACCTGGAAAGTGGATCCAGGAGAGACAATTTAAAAATTATGGGACTACCTGAAAGCCATCATCAAACAAATAGTCTAGACATCATCTTTCATGAAATTATCAAGGAAAACTGCCCTGATATTCTAGAACCAGAGGGTAAAATAAATATTGAAAAAATCCACCAATCACCTCCTAAAAGAGATCCATAAAGAAAAACTCTTAGGAATATTGTAGCCAAATTCCAGATTTCCCAGATCAAGGAGAAAATATTGCAAGCAGCCAGAAAGAAACAATTCGAGTGCTGTGTAAATACAATCAGGATAACACAAGATCTAGCAGCTTCTACATTAAGGGATTGAAGGGGTTGGAATATGATATTCCAGAAGTCAAAGGAGTTAGGATTAAAACCAAGAATCACCTACCCAGCAAAACTAAGTATAATACTTCAAGGGGAAAAATTGTCATTCAATGAAATAGAGGACTTTCAAGCATTCTTGATGAAAAGACCAGAGCTGAATAGAAAATCTGACTTTCAAACACAAGAATGAAGAGAAGCATGAAAAGGTAAACAGGAAAGAGAAATCACAAGGGACTTACTAAAGTTGAACTGTTCATATTCCTACATGGAAAGATAATATTTGTAACTCTTGAAGCTTTTCTCAATATTTGGGTAGTTGGAGGGATTGTATGCATATATATAGACAGAGAGCACAGGGTGAGTTGAATAGGAAGGGATGATATCCAAAAGAATAAAATTAAGGAGTGAGAGAGGAATATATCGGGAGGAGAAAGGGAGAAATGGAATGGGGCAAATTATCTCTCATAAAAGAGGCAAGAAAAAGCTTTTTCAGTGGAGGGAAAAAGGGGAGAGGTGAGAGGCAAAAAGTGAAGCTTACTCTCATCACATTTGGCTTAAGAAGGGAACAACATGCATACTCAATTTGGTATGAAAATCTATCTTACACTACAGGAAAGTAAGAGAGAAGGGGCTAAGTGGGGTGTGGAGAGGATGACTGGAAGGAGGGAGTAATTAGGAGAAAACACTTTTGGGGAGGGACAAGGTCAAAAGAGTGAATGGAATAAATGGGGGGCAGGATAGGATGGAGGGAAATGTGGTTGGTCTTTCCCAACATGACTATTATGGAAGTCTTTTGCAAAACTACACATATATAGCCTATATTGAATTGCTTGCCTTCTCAGTTGGGATGGGTGGGGAGAGAGGAAGGCAGAGAAGTTGGAACTCAAAATTTTAGCAAAGAATGTTGAGAATTGTCTTTACATGGAACTGGGAAATAAGAAATACAGGTAATAGGGTATAGAAATCTATCTTGCCCTACAAGAAAATAGAGGGACATAAGGGCAAGGACAGATGTGACAGAAGGGAAGGCAGATTGGGGATGTGGTAATCAGAATGCATGGAATCTTGGGGTGGGGGGAGGGGAGAGATGGGGAGAAAATTTGGAACTCAAAATCTTGTGGAAATGACTGTTGAAAACTAAAAATAAATTTTAAAAAAATGAAAATTAAACAATTTTTTAAAAAAATAGTCTGAAACAGAAAACCCCGGTGAAAGAGTGAAAATGAATAAAGGAAATCAACAGGCAAATGCATGATAGGAAAAGAAGATGGGCTGTTAAGGGTCAAGGGATGACAGTAGACAGCCTGAGAGCTCCAATATTATCTTTGCAATGTCAGGGGCTAAAAAAGTAAGTAAAGCCTCTGTCACATTGGGTGATCTGTGGGAGTATACGGATTAGAGTCCCAAAGGTGGGAAGACTCGGATGGGGTACATACTAAATCAATGGGTGGGGAAAGAGATAACACTAAAATGGATGAGATCAAACAGCCCTTTGAACAAGCCCTAGAACAAACAGCCTGGCCTATCTTCTTCCCTGGCCCTCACTGTCACAATCCATATGCCCACAGCTTCCAATGTCTATCTTCCTTTTCCTCACAATATTTGTCACACATCCAACTTCTCTCCACTTCCACCACTTTCTGTTACTTCTGGTCTTTATCACCTCTCCCCTAGGCTGCTATATATCCTCCTAACTGGTCTCCTTGAATCTTAGCCTCTCTACTCTCCTGGTAGTAGGCTGCTACAAGGCTGCTAGTATAACCTTCTTAATGCACAGGCCTGACCGTGTTACTTCTCTGATCAAAAACCATCAGTGCCTCTCTACTGCCTGGAGGATAAAATATAACCTCCTTAGCCTGGCACTTAACACCCTCTACAATTTAGCTCCAACTTACCTTTCCAACCACCCCTCACACAATTCTCTTTTATACACTGTATATTCTATTCAAACTACACTGTTACCTCTTTTTTAATCTTAACCTACCCTTCCCTGTAGCTTTACATAGCCCAGTTCCCATAACTTAAACTTTATTTCCACCTGTTGAAGCATTTCTCTTACTTTAGGAGACAACTCAAGCGTAGCCTTCTCCACAAAACTTTCCTTGGGGCCCCCAAGATGAAAATTTTCCTGGAGCATTTTGTATAGAATTCTCTTCTTTGCCTTGCTCACATTCTGCCTTGACTCCTATTTATTTATGTACCACAGGGGAATTCCTCAGGTAAGAGATCCCAAGATCTCTAGGACAGTAATTCCTCCCACCTAAGACTGTCTGACTCAAGGTCAATAAATCAAGAGAACAGGTTGGAAGATAAAAGTTTAATTAGCATTGGCTGATGAACAGTTGCCAAGTGGCTAGCAACTCCACAGAACGGAGAGACACACCCGAGGGTTTTACGCAGCTTCAGGACAGGTAACAAGAGAAGCCTATCAGGTGAGACTGCTCAGCCACTTTCCTCACTCTGGAGGTTGGGTAATAGGGACAGCTGTCAGGTGACCTGGAGAATGGAGGAAGAGAAAGTCTTAACTCTGGAGTGACAGGTGATGTTCTATATCAGGTCTGTTCTGGGGAGGCAGATAACCCCTCTCATCAGACTGTCTCAGTGGGGTTTTGCTGTTGTTGTTCAGTGGTTTCAGTCATGTCCAACTCTTCCTTGACCCCATATGGGGTTTTCTTGGCAAAGGCACTGGAGTGGTTTGTCAGTTTCTTCTCCAGCTCGTTTTACAGATGAGGAAACTGAGACAAACAAGATTAAGTGACTTGCTCAGGACCTCACAGCTAGGAAGTATCTGAGGCCACCTTTCTGATTCCAAGCCCAGTATCCACTTTACCAGCTAGGTGTCCTCTTGGTGGGGTAAGAGGTCTCCAGTTTATTTCATCAGATGTCTGGATGGAAATGGAGGTCTAAGATAATGGAAACCTCCCTCTGAAGTGGAATCAGACTAAATCTGTCTTTATTTACACAGCCCTGCAGGCTATACTTTTCTGATCTCTAAGACTATTTCTGGAAAAATGATTTTCCCCAAACTCACAGCACATAGGTTTTATATATTTACTCTACAGTAACCCTCACATCTCCTCCAATTAAAGTGGAAAGTCCTTGAGGGCAGGGATTATATCAATTTTTATACCTATATACACAGAGTGCAACATAGCATTCTATATATAGCAAGTTTTTGCATAAAGACCTATTGAACTGAATTGTTCGTTGAATGAATGTAGGCAAAGAAAAAAAAGCCTACACATGCCTCTAAAAAGACTAGGAACACAAATGCCATAGAGAAACTGAAAATAATCGTCCTGTTTAATTCCAGGTCAAAAGGCTCTACAGCTACACAATTGCCACAGTTGGCCAAACGAGCAACAAGAGAGAACTGGTCCCAGAGGAAGGGGAGGGGTGAACGGAAAGGGAAGCCCATCCTGAAAGACCAAGCCCATTAGCATTTAAAAAAATAATAATAATCCCATCCCTTTGAGCCTTGACTATGTTTCAAAGTCCTAGTTCTTCAAAGGGTACCCATTCAGTCCCAACTCCTCCCCTTCTCTAATCATTTCTTAGATGTTCAAAAGATGACACATCATGTGACTTTTGAGATCTGAAAACAAAGTGATATTGGCCAAATGACCCAATGGGAAATGCTTCGAGCTGCCTCATCAGATGTAAGCAGAATGCTTTGATCTGGACTTGTGCCATGCCAGGGTTAGTCAGAGGTGGATGGGGGTAGGGAAGGTACTTGGGCAAGTCTACTTATGCAGAAGCAGGAAAAACTCTCAAAATCTGTATCTAGGAAATCCTGAAAGCTGAGAAGCTGAATTGTAAATACAGACAAGACACCGAGAAACCAAAGAATGAAGTAGAAATGTCTTTTCCTTTCCTGTCAATCAATCAACAAATTTTCATCAAGTGCCTACTATGTACCAGGCACTATGCTAAGCATTTGTAACATAAATACATAGAATGAAATAATTCCTACTCCCAAAGATTGTACCTATTAACTGTAGAGCTCCATATACCCATATAATGTTAGCACTAGAAGAGGCCCCCCCCCCTACAATAAATGTTGGAACACGAAACATCAGAGCTAGAAAAAACCTTTGAATCAATCAATCAACATTTATTAAGTACCTACTATATGTCAGGCATGCTCTAAGAGGCAAAAGGCAGTCCTTGCCTTTGAGAAGCTTACAATCTACGGGGTAAGGGGGTGGAATACATACACAAAGCAAGCCATATACAGGATAAATAAAAAGTAATTATCAGTCACTAGAATTAGAAGACACTAGAATTAAGAAGGGTTGGGGAAGGGGGGTCTAGTAAAAGATGAGATTTTATCACTAATGATTAAAGAAATGCAAATCAAAACAACTCTAAGGTACCACAAGTACCACATCACACCTATCAGATTGGCTAATTATGACAAAACAGGAAAATTATACATGCTGGAGAAGATGTGGGAAAATTGGAAGACTAATGCATTGTTGCTGGAGTTGTGAACTGATCCAACCATTTTGGAGAGCACTTTGGAACTATGCCCAAAGGGCTATAAAAATGTGCACACCCTTTGACCTAGCAATATCATTTTTGGAGCTGTATCCCAAAGAAATCATACAAATGGCAAAAGGACTCACATGTACAAAAATATTTACAGCAGCTCTTTTTGTGATGGACAAGAATTGGAAATCGGGGGGATACCCATCAATTAAGGAATGGCTGAACAAGTTGTGGCATATGAATGTAATGGAATACTATTGTGCTAAATAAATGATAAGCAGGTGGACTTCAGAAAAAGACTTAATGTCTGGAAAGATTTATATGAACTGATGCTGAGTGAAGTGAGCAAAACCAGGAGAACATTGCCACATTGTGCAGTGACTAGGTTTGGCAGACTTAGCTCTTCTCAGCAATGCAAAGTTCTAAGACAACTCCAAAAGACTCATGATGGAAAATGCTATCCACATCCAGTAAAAAAAAAAAACAAAAAAAACAATGAAGGCCAAATACAGATCAAAGCATCCTATTTGCTCTCGTTTTCTGTTTTGTTTTTTCTTCCCATTCATTCTAATTCTTCTTTACAACATGACTAATGTGAAAATATGTTTATATGTAGAGCCTATATCATATTGCATGCCATCTTGGGGAGGGGGCAGGGGAAGGAGGCAGAGAAAATTTAAAACTCAAAAGCTTATGTTAGTGAATATTGAAAACTAAAAATTAAGAAAAATAAAAGATGAGATTTTAGCTGGGACTTCATGTTAGAATATAGGCTAGAGAATGTTATAGGCAGCAGAAACCTTAGAGATCATCTAATACAATCTCTTAGTTTCCAGGAGAGGAAACTGAAACCACAGGAGATGAAAAGACTTGTTCAAAGTCATGCAGGAAGCCTGAGTCATTCCAAGCCAGCCTGGCTTGCCCCCACACACAGCCAGACAACACTCCCTATATGAATCAGCACTTGCTCTGAGGAGATACTCATTTTACTATCAGCTTGAGACATCAGAGTTAGAAAGGCAAACCATCTGAGATGGAAGGGATTATATACTATACGTACCCTTCCAACACAAACTTTGAGTTTTTCACTGTTTTAAATGATCTGAACTGTTTGTTTTCCTCATCCATCAGTAGGCATTTCAAGAGCTGACCATCTGGAGACTCATCAATATACATTAAGTACATTTATGCATGTACTGAGCATATGCCACTTAGATGGTTCAGAAAGGACTAATAACTAATTAGTGAGGGGGCCAGGACTAGAACCCAGATCTTTTGAGGACCAGTTCAATGCCTTGCACTTTATGACACTGTTTCCACCCATTATAGGCAACAGGATGGCACAGTGGTTTGAACTCTGAGACTGAAGTCAGGAATATGTGAGCTGAAATTCAGCCTCAGACACTTAATAGATACGCGACCCCAGTCAAGTCACTCAACCTCTGTTTACCTCGGTTTTCTCACCTGTAAAATGGAGCTAATAATAGTACTTCCTCCCATGGTTGTTGTGAGGATCAAATGAGATAATAATTGTAAAGTGCTTAGCACAGTGCCTGGCACACAGTAAGCTTTATATAAATATTAGGTATTATCATCATCATCATCATCTCATTTGATACTCACAACAAGCTTGTTTAAGTTGAGGGTGAGACAAAAGGAAAGCTTCCACATCCAAGCCAGAAGTCCCATCCATTTCCTCAGGGAAAAGGAGATGAAGGTTTCCTTTCATCTTGCTCTGAGGCATAACACACCTTTGCCATCAATGCTCCCTTGCACCAGGACGGTTCCTATGAAACGCAATGAATATATTTACTTTTTTTCTCTCTCCTGCTCTCTTCGCCTGGGTCCTCCTGCACTTACAGCAGGATTGCTCATACCAACTGTCCTCTCGCTAGTTTTCAGCCTGAGGAGTCTCCCAGAAACTCTGAATGGGGTGAGGCCTCAAAAGGGAAACGGTCTGATTTATACTCCTCCTCCTCCTCCTCCTACTGCTAACTAGCACTCACAGCACGCTTCACCTACGTCCGCTCTAGGCAGCATCCCCTTAAAGTTCAGTTCTTTGTCTCTTCCCACATAAAGCCTTTCATGATCAGCCCAGCTGCTAGTGTCTCCTTCCCAGTCACTGAGTATTTGCCTTGTGTATATATTTATACATTTATATTTGTAGATGGTGTCTCCCTTGCTGGAATGTAAGTTCTCTGAGGGCAAGGGGTGCTTCATTTTTGTCTTCGTATCCCCTGGCACAGTGCCCAGAACCTAGTAGGTGCTTAGTAAGTGCTCATTGATTGACACAGAGAAAACATCTATTAGGCTTTAGCAAAGGCTCTGGCAGAAGGAATCAGGAAAAAGGAGAAAACCAGCAATGACAGAGCTGAACAGGCCCGCAAAGGTTACTGAATATAACCTGATTATAGATAAATCATAAGAAAGCTCACATTCCTATAGCACTTTGAGGTTCACAGACTACATTCATCACAACAACCCCTGGATCTAGGTGCTGTTATTATCCCCATTTCTCAGATAAAGAAATTGTGATAAACTGAGATTAAGCGACCTGCCCAGAGTCACATAGCTAGCCAGTGTCTGGGGCTGGATTTGAACTCAAGTCTTGTGGACTCCAAGTCACTGCCCCACCTAGTTGCCTGTTTTTTGGATGAGGAAACAGGTTCATAAGATTAAGCAATATGCCCATGGTCCCACAGCTAATAAATGTCTTAGGTGGTATCTGAACCTGGGTGTCCTAACTTTTGGTCCAGCACTCTCTACTACATCAGGCTGACTTACTAACTCACGTTTATATAGCACTTTAAGACTGACATGTATGGAATGATTTAAGAAAAAGCAGTTTAACATCCCTGACAAGTGGTCATTCAGTCTTTTTTGAATGCCCCTAGTGACAGAGAATTCACTACCACACAAGGCAGTCCACTCTACTTTCAGACAGCTCTAATTTTAGGAAATGTTCCCATACTGTTAAACCAACAACCCCATGTTTGGAACAACTTGGAGATTAGGGAACTACAACTCTGCTCCTTTTATGGAGACCTTTCAGGAGGAAGAATAACTAAGTATCATACTGTATCAGTCTGTTATGATGGAAAGAACCTTGGATTTGGAGCCCTTAACCATGGTCCAGGCTTTTGAGCACAGTAGCATCCTTTCTCTTTACTTCTCTTGAAGCCACAAATCCCTCCTCTGTAAAACAGAAATTATAATCCTCGAACTCTCTAATTTAGAGAGTTGTAAGGAAAGCAATTTGTAAACCTTAAACATAAGCCACTTACCCAAGGAACATCGCCAGGTAGAATGCAGAGGAAGGAGTGTGGGCCTCATTGTAAGTCCCAAGCCTTCCATTTACCAGCCACATGACTGGGGCCAAATCAGGATTTAGCATTGGAGAGGGTCCAAAAATATATGTGGTTTAATCCCTTCATTTTAAAGAGGAGGAAACTAGGGACCAAAAAGGGGAAGTGGTTATCCAAGATTACACTGGTAACCTCAGTCTTCTCAGCTATAAAATAGAGAATCCTCGTGGTTTAACCATCTTACCATGGAGTTGTGAGGAAACAGGAATTGGGTCTGCTATTTCATTTCTTCCATACAAATAAGAATTATTGAGAATCCCTTCCCAAAATGCTTTTGTTTGTGGGGTTATATCTATCAATATTTACCATATAAACAAATCATCTTAGTATTACAATGAAAATAGTTTTGACCCCCAGGAGCCCCTAAAGGGGTTCCAGGGACACCCCCCTGGGGGTCACTATTCTTTGCACACAGTAAATAAATTCAAGAACTCTCAGGTGAGAAGACACCCTTGTACCAGTGCAGGTACATATCTTCTTTGTAACTTAAGAGGTTCAAAGAACTGCCTAGAAGTGATATGCATCAAAGTCACACAAGTAGTACACATCAAAGGTGAGACGTGAACCCTAGCCAATCATGCCAAATTATCTTTATAGTTGTGAGGAAAGGACACTGAACAGAAAAAGGACTTCTCTTCTTGGAGAAGGGAGCGGTGAGTTATTGACATGATGGAACCCCCTGGGGGGGGGGGTAAGGAAGGTGCCACTGCTTGGAGTGGGGATGGTCCTTTTACCAAGGGTGACCAGCAGAGACTTGGAGAATGTAATTCTATACTTCTGGCTTGGTATTATTGGAAGAGTGATTTATAGAGACCTGACAGCTTTTGAGGGCCCAGGAAGATCTAAAGAGCTAGAGTGAAGAGAAGGCAAGTTTCACTGGAGTGGCTTCACCTCAGTGAAGGTTAGCAGGGAAGCAAAGGAGGAGACCCCCAGTCAGGCTGAGGTGGCCTTATTTCCTCAATTCCTCAACTCTCCAACTGCACTGCCAGTTGTCACTGCATTGCAATTCAGAAGAGACCCGGCTAAGGCGCCCTTCCACCTTTGGGAGGCTGTCAGAAATAAAGAAAGAGAAAAGACAGGTGGGGGTGACCCTGGGACCTCTTCTCGGTGACATGTTGCAATGAGCACTGACAGGTCACTGTGTACAGAGTAACCCTTTGTGCTCTCTCTCTCTCTCTTACACACAAACACCACCCTCCCACTCTCCCCCACCCCATCCCTCCCTGCTACCTAATTCAAAGAAGCCACACAAAACTGTGATCCCAAATCATCATCTAACCCAACACTTTCACAAAAGGGAAGGCTCCGCCAAGGCAATGGCCCTTCTCCTTGGGTAGGGGCATGGGGAATGCTGGAATGCTGAAAAGAAGACCAGGGTCTAGCTGATCCTCTTCCCTCATCTCACTGTTACTATGGCTTCCTCATTAAGTGAATGACCTTGGTGTTCCATGTCAATAAGTCACCACTATATAGCACTTCAAAAATCACAAAGAACATTCCTCTTATCAAGGCATGAAGCCAAGTCATAGGGTCACGGGATTTAAAACAGGAAAGAAAAGAGATATCTGCTCTGACCCCTTCCTTTGTCCTCCAACTCCACCATTTCATAAATGAGGAATTTGAGACCTAAAGAAGGGAAATGATGTGCCTACGGTTACAGCACACCTAGTGAGTAGCAGTGGATCCCATCCCAGGCCCTCTAAGTCCACAGTCAGTGCTGCTCCCCCCTCCACCACACTGTTTCTTCATGGCAAGGTGGTCAGAGAAAGCATTTTTGAAGAGGTGAGTTTGTAGCTGGGTAGGAAAGATGGAGGAAAACACAAGAACTACAGAGACAAAGAACAGAATAGAACTGCTTGGAGCTAAGGATTATTCTTCAAGATGAGGCTGAACTTGTGGAGTGGCCTGGAAAAGGAGCCTGGCAGCAGAGTACTCTGAATACAAAGCTCAAGAATTCAGGTGATCTGAGAGGCAGAAAGCAGACTCATAAAGAACTTAACTCATCCCAGTGGTTAGACTAATATCCCTGTTTCAGGGTCCTAGTCCAATCATAGGGATGACTCAGTTAGTCAATTAATAGCTGTACAATCTTGGGTAAAACTCTCTGAGCCTTCATTTCCAAGATCTTCAACTCTAAAATTCTCCTCTTATCAAAATCTCCTGTCCTTCCATCCCTCCTCCCTCTGACTTACTCTGACTAAAGTATATTCACCCTCTGTCTGACCTCATCCCTGTTCTCCCAGGCTGTCACTCCTGTTCTGGCCTCCCTTTCCTCCCTTCACACTTTTGATCCTATGATTAACTAGGTGAACACCACACCATCCCTCACCCTTGAATCACTTCCCCTACTGTCCTTCCCACATTCACACCCTGCCAATTCTCAACCCTAGGTCACACGTGCCATCTGCTTCTCCACTGCCTCTTCCAAGCTTCTAAACACTGCTAGAGGAAGTCAGACAACCTTATCAACTGGGAACACTACAAACTCATGATATCTAATCTCAACCAGGCCATCATTGCTCTAAGGTAATCATTTTAATTCTTCCAGCTACCAAGAATTCTAAACAGTTAGGTGGCACAGCAGATAAGACTGCCAGGCCTGGAGTCAGGAAGACCCAACTTCAAATCCAGTCTCAGATACTTACTGTGTGACACTGGGCAAGTCACTTAATCTCTGTTTATTTCAGTTTTCTCATCTGTAAAACGAGGATAATATAGCACTTACCTCCCAGGATTGTCAAATGAAATAATTGTAAATTGTTTAGTAAACACAGCACACAGTAAACACAATATAAACATTAGCTATCATCATCATCAACACCATCATCATTATTCCCCAACTGACCATCACATTCTTCGGCAGCTGATTAGAATTTTCTTTCCTAACCTAAAGTCATCAACACTATCTGAAGAATTTCCTCTTGCAGCAGATACCTGACTCTTCTTTTAGTTAAGGCTATTATTCCTCAAATTTTCCCTACCCCACCATCAGAAACATTTTCACCTATTCTTTCCCCCTTTGCTATTATCTCAGAGGATGAGGTGCCCCTTCTTGTCAAAACTCTTGACTCAATGAATCACAGAATTTCAGAGCTAGAGGAAGGGTCCTTAGTGTTCAAGTATTCCAATCCACACCCAGAAAGAATCCTCATTCTCACATACTTAAAAAGTGCTTGTCTAGCCTCTACCTAAAGCCCTCTACAGAAGGGAAATCCACTTAGTAGGACAGCTCTAATACCAAAAGTTTTCCTCATGAAAACCTATGTGATATAGTGGACAGAACACAAGTTCTGGAGTCAGGAAGACTAGAGTTCAAACCTGAACTCAGAGACTTACTGTATGACCCTGGGCAACTCACCTAACTGCTTGCCTCAGTTTCCTCATCTGTAAAATGAGCTGGAGAAGGAAATGGCAATCCACTCCAGTATATTTGCCAAGGAAAAAGTCAAATGAGGTCATGATGAGTTAGATGGCTGAAAATGACTAACCAACAACAATTCCCTCTCTTTGCACCTAGTTCTGCCCTCTGGGGACAAACACAATAAATCTAATCCCTTCTCCAAAAGAAAATGTTTCAAATCCTTGAACACAGTTACTGCATCCCTCCTGAGTTTTCTATTCTCCAGGCTAAACATCTCCAGTTCCTCCAACTGAACTTTACACAGAGTGAATGGGGAAAGGGAGGGGGGCACTCCCTCTTGTTCATGTTGTCCTTAAACCGTAGCACCCAGAACTAAACAGAATACTCCAGACAGGATCTGACAAGAACAGCATTCAGCAAGTAGCCTGAGATCTCACTGGTGTTCTTGGATGCTTCATCACACCACTGACTCTCACAGTGCCAGGAAGCTAGGATCACTTTCTTCCTGGAAGGCTCCATTCAGATGTCCTGTCTTCTAGGAAGCCCTCCTCTATCACCCCAGGCATTAGCACTCTTTCACTCCCCCAATTTTCCTAGGACTTTTGTCTGATGGCTCTTTTTCTTGAGGTATACTTAGCTGTGTACCAGTGGTAATCCCATCCTCTAAGAGAATGTCTAGACGCTGAGGTCAAAGATGACGTCTCTGGTCCTCTCTGTATCTGCCACCACCCAGCTTCCTTAGCTCTAAGCAGCTCTATTCTGTTCTTTGTCTCTATAATTCTCGTGTTTTCCTCATCTCATCTTTCCTACCCAACTACAAACTCACCTCTTCAAAAAGGCTTTCGCTGACCACCTTGCCATGAAAAAACAGTGTGGTGGAGGGGGAACAGCACTGACTGTGGACTTAGAGGGCCTGGGATGGGATCCATTGCTGTAACCTTAGGCACCTCATTTCCCTCCTCTAAGTCTCTCTACTCCCACCTCTCATGGTTACCTCCTACTTCTGGGCCCCTGGGTCCTATATCACCTCGTGTTCTTACCAACTATGAGGTAGGCCTCCTAGAGATTCACAAGATAAAGACTACCATCTAAAACCTGGGGATCCCCAACTCCAGCTATACGTTTTCTTACTACCATCAATCTCAACCTCTCCTCTTTTGAAGTTCACTATCCATATTTATCACCTAATCCAGATCCTGGTGGCCATTATCTTCAGACCCACCCACTCACCCGCTCTCCAGGACATTCCCCCTCCTTCAATGAGTTAAATTGCCTGGTGGATACTATACAGCATTCCCCTCTACCCTACTTCTGCTCTACTAGAGGACTCCTATATACGTACTGATGCTCTCTTAAAATCCCTAATTTTCCAGTTACTTAATCTACTCTATTCCTATGACCTACCTTCTTCCACTCTACCTCAGTCACACTCAAAAGTGGTCATGCCACTGGTCTTGCCATTAGCTACAAATTCTGATTCCATGGTCATAAAATCCAAAATTCCTTTATCTGATAATGAGATTGGATCATTATATCTAATCCTTCCATCAATCGATACTTCTCCATGCTATGTTCTCTGCATTTTTCTAAAATCTATTCCTTTCCCAATCTCAACCCTTTGTTGAACCAGCTTGATTCTTTACTATCTCTAATCCTCAATCCTTTGCTTCCTCTTATCAATCTTCCACCTTACCAAAGACCAATCCTGGATTATTCCCACCACCTGCCTCCTTCTCTCATTCATTTATGTATCTTGTATGGACCTAGCTAATTACTTGTCTCCTCCAATATAAGGTGAACTTCTTGAAGGCAGGGGCTGCTTTTGCTTCTGTAATACTTTGCAACAAGCCTGGCACACTGGATGTGAGAGATGATAGCTCCCACCTCAGAGGGTTGTGCAGATCAAATGAGATGATCTATGTGAAGCACTTTGCAAACCTTAGAGTGATATACAAATGTTAAGTGTAATCACTGTAATTATTATTATTAAACATTAAAGTCCTATAAAATGGGAGTAAATACTCTCCATTTACTTTTCTCTCCAGTTAAAAAAAAAATCAGTAACAGAAAACCCCATTTGTAAAGTGCATCATGAGATGGGTATGCCTTTTGTGTTGGGTTGGTATTAGATGGTCACAAAGGTCTCCTCCAACTCTCAAATTCTGTGATTCATTAGAGTGCACATGCACCAAATGATCTCAAAGTATTAAAGCTCTTAAAATCCCTTAAACTCCACTGAGTCCCAGTCCCTGCTATATTTCCTATATATCATAACTCTATGTACTTTAGTACAAAGAACCTCTTGATGCAGCAGCATGATGTTGCAAATAGAGTAGTGACTCAAGTAAAAAGACCTGAGTTTAAGTCCTGATCTTACCATTTCCTCCTCCTGTGAGATTTTGGGCTGGTCACCTGCACTCTCCAGGCCTCAGTTTTTTCATCCATAAAATGAAAGGATTGGCACAAATGGTCTCCAGTAAGGTCCTATCTAAATCTAACATGCTAATTTCACAGCTTCCAACAGATTCCCCCAGAATGCCTGTGACATTTATCATGACCTACTTAACTTGTATTCTTATTCATACTTTATAAATAGCTAGTAATAATACTCTGAGATGAACTAACTTCCAGGAAAGGAAGTGGGAGGTATTTGATTGTTTTATCATTCCCATTAACATTGGTATCACATGAATGAAAGGTTTATAACAGAGTATAATCTCAGAGTAGGACACCCTCCCCCACAACAGGCACATAGGGATGCTAAAATCAGGAAAAAAACTAATAACAAAATATCAATTAATCACAGGAGGAGGAAAATAGCCAAATACATGGAATAAATTTCTCTGTTCAATTGACCATAACCGTTGTGCAGGTCATGCTCAGGAGAAAGAAGAAAACCAAAAAAAAATTAAATCATATGAGGGATTTTTTTAAAGTAAACTTCTTAGTTAAGGTAACAGCATAGCAGGTACAGGCATAACACTAGACTTGCAATCATGAAAACCTCAGTTCAAATTCTACCTCAGAAATTAACATAATTATTATTAATGATGATAATAATAACATTTGTATATTGCTTTAAGATTTGCAAATATGATCTCCTTTGATTCTCACAATAACTCTGGGAGGTAAGGGCTATTATCCCCATTTTACATCTGAGGAAACTGAAGCAGAAGGATTAAGTGACTTGCTCAGGATCACAGAGTTATTAAGTGTCTGAGGCTGGTCTGGTGCTCTGTCCACCCTATGGCAAAGCTGCCTAGTTGCATGGTCACAGACAAGTCACTTAACCTCCAAGGACCCCATTTTCCTCATGTGTAAAATGAAGAGGCTGAACTAGATGACCTCTTAGGTTTGTTGCCACATTTAATCTATGATCCTATTCAATCTATTTACCCCAACCCCTTCCTCGATCACCACACCTGCAAAATCTCTATCTACAATACTCACAATGGCAATCAGAATAACGATCCTGAAGCCTTAATACGATTTTGATTATTTTAAAAAAAAAAAACAGTATTTATTGAAGACCTACTGATATCTTATCCTCCACCTCCTCCACAGAGCACCTCCTCAGGTATTTCTGTCCCACGTGGGTCTCTAAGGCAAGGCCAGCAGAGCAAAAGCACTGACAGTTCTTCACTAGCTAGAGAGATGCCACGTAATGGGCCCAGCAAAAGACTGTGCTTATCATCTGAGGACTAACCTGCCTAAGCACAGAGAGCCTCACATTTGTAACACCATAACTGGCTCAATTTTCTACACTGCTTTACAGTTTACAAAGGACTTTCTTCACAACAACCCCAGGAGGTACATCAAGTCCGTTTCTCAAATAAAGTAACTGAGTTTTCCAGGAATAAATCATTCAACAAACATTTATTAAGCAAGTTTACCACATCCCAGTCACTGTGCCGAAGCACTGGGGAAACAAAGCCAAAAAAGTCCCTACCTTCAAAGAGATCACATTCTACTGGAGGAGCCAATAGGCAATATGAAAATATATGCAAAACAAAGGCATTTGGGAAGGGGCACCAGCAGCTGGAAGGATCAAGAAAGGTTTTACCTAAAAGGCAAGGCTTGAATGAAGTCAAAAGACTTTAGTAAGTGTTCCCACAGGCAGAGCTAGGTGGTTCAGTGGATACAGCCCTGGGTCTGGAGGTAGGAAGACTCTCATGAGTTCAAATCCAGCCTCAGATACTTACCAGCTACTGTAATTCTGGATAGGTCACTTAACCCTGTTTGCCTCAGTTTCCTCATCTGCAAAATGAGCTGGAGAAGGAAATGGCAAACAGAATGTATGTAGTACATACATTTAAGTTTAATCTGCATTGTTAATGTTTTCTCGTCACTTTTTTAAGTCTACATAATCAACAAGACAATAAATCAAGCCCTGATTGAGTCGTACCATTTGCAGTTTCCTAGGTATAAATGCTCACACTGAAAATTTAACACATGAGTATGACCTGAATCTAGCTTTGTTCTTTACAAGGTATAGTTCTGAGCAAGTCACTTAACTTCTTTCCTTTTTTGGAATAATGCTGGGTTTTGGAATTTGAAGAGCTAGGTTCAAACTCTGCCACTCTCTGGACCCCAGTTTTCTGTAAAATTTCTGTAAAAATTTACATTTCTGTAAAATGAGGGTACCAGATTAAAGGATCAATAAGGGATCCTTCTGTTCCAAACACTGCAACCCTAAAGACAAGTATGGCTGGAAACAGAGTGGAATGAGTGAAAGCTATGAGATGGATGGCACAAGAGCTGCACTTCATTATGTCCCCTCAATATCAAGAGAATCCCAGAAAGGCCTCCAGTCCATCTACAAAGTATTCCTTAAGGCAGGAACTGTCTTTTGCCTCTTTTTGTATCTCCAGCACTTAGCACCGTGCATGGTACATAGTAGGCACTTAGTAAATGTTCATTGATTGACTGACTCCTAGAACTTGAAAGGAGCTCCTGGATCATTTAATCTAGCCCACTCATTTTACAGAGAAGAAAAAATAAAATCTCAGACAGGTGAAGGGTCCAAGGTCACAGAGCTACATGACAGAACCAGAGGAACATGACTCCAAATCTAGTATTTTGAGACGATGCTGCCTTCCCAGGAGGTTTCAGATAAAGGTCACATAGGAGGAGGTGAGAAGTCGTGATGTGCACCAGGGGAGTTAAGAAATTCTTCTGAGTAAATTGCTGACCATATAAAGAATCCTGGACAGAGAAGCCTCTGGGGAAACAACAAGGACATCAGTGCCACCTGGAGGAAGGCTTTGCCAGTGAGTGCCATGCACAAAATCCCTCAACTTTCTGAGGTGGCACAAAAGAAGGGGCTGGAAATGAGACCAGACTGGCTGCAACCCCACCAGGGCCAGGTGTTTTCATTCAGCATTTCTGATAGAAGACCATCCCTACTCCCCCAGGCCTTGCTTGGGACTCTGTGGGCCAAAGGGGACCTGGGATGGCAGGAAAGGGAGATTTGGCTGCACTCTGCTTCCTCGGCCCAAACAAACGAAGACTCTGGGGGCCTTTCCAACCACTCCATTTCTCCCCTGCTTCTAGTCAATCTCCATTCCAAGTATTTTCTAACCAAACAAAAAGAGAAGGAACACCTGGTGCCTTTCATCAAAAGGCACTCTGGCTCTGAAAATAAACCAATCTGTGAAGCATGAATCAGTTGGTGGTTATTTCAGGAGGAGGCTGCGGCGTAGGGATTGGTCCCTTCATGTACAGGGATCTATACAGACCGCAGAAGGCAGGAACAAATCTTGGAGATCTTACTCCCATGATCTCTTCAGGTCACAGGATCATAGGTCTAAGAGCTGTCAGGAACCCTATGGGTTCCTCTAAGGGGACCCTCCCCTTCACTTCCACTTTACAGAAGGAAACCAAGCCCAGTGGGGAGAAATGATTTTGCCTGAGGTTATACAGCTAGTAAGTATAGGACTAGGATTCACAATCAACATCTTCTGACTTCAAAACCTCAACGCATGGATGAAATAGGGGAGAGCTTTGCATAACAAAAGGCTTGAACATTTTATGATTTTTGATCTCAAAGTTCAAAATAGATCTCAGAGACTATTTAGTTTAGATGATTAGTTTTATTTAGTTCAATCATTTTACACATCAGAAAACTAAGACCTAGTAAGAAGAAATGATTTGTCTGACTTCAGATACAGAAAAATACAAAAGAAATGGAAAAACCCACATATACTCTTCACCATTATAATAAAGTGTATTTTGCCATCTAAGGGATATAGATATGGGTTGGATGGCTTGGAGAAAAGTAACACTAGTCAAGCAGAAAAGGCTGTGGTTCCCTGAGTGGGAGCACCTAAAAGAGGAGAATGCATTCTTGTAGGTTTCTAGCAAAGTGGGTGTTTAGGCTTATCATGAAAAAATGAAAAGTTTTTCTGGAGAGATCTTGAATCAAAAGATCATAGAATCTCAGAGGTCAGCTACATTAGATTGTACTTGAGCAGGAATTCTCATAACATCCCCACCCCACCCTAACTCTCAGCCTCCAGTGATTGTCACTTCTGATTTAAGACCTCCAGTAAGGAATTCACTACCTCCTCCCAAGGTGGGCCATTTCCACTTTCAGACAGCACTAATCCATAGTGGTAACTCCCAGTGTAAGGTATATTATAAACTTTACACTGTTTTCCTCAAAACAACCTTATAAGGGTGTGTGTGTGTGTGTGTGTGTGTGTGTGTGTGTGTGTGTCTGTGTGTGTGTGTCTGTGTCTGTGTGTCTGTGTGTCTGTGTCTGTGTCTATGTCTGTCTGTGTCTGTGTCTGTGTGTCTGTCTGTGTGTGCATGTGCGTGTCTCCATTTCACATAGGGAAAAATGAGACTTGGACAAAGGATGTGCCTTGCCCTTAGGATGATCCAAAATATGAACTCAGGCATCCTGACTCCAAATCTGGCCTTCTTTCCCCAATTCCAAGCAAATTCACTTCATAGTGTTAAGGAATAGTTTCCTACTGGAAATCCATCTTATTGAAAGTGATGGTAGGTCTCATGCAAGCCTGACTCATTCATCTTCTAGAATCCACAAAGATCCTCAAGTAGGGCTAATGGAGTTTTCAAAACCTATAATTACACTACACAGACTGTTATATCCATTTATTTTTTTAAAAGAAGTGAAATATAGCAAGAAAAGAAGAGCCAAAAAAATTGAAGAGTAAAAAAGAGATAGAAAATAGAAAAGGAGTGAGAAAAACCAAGGCAAAAAAGAGAGTAAGAGGTAATGAGCAAGCTACATCAAGTTCCTGCTGTCATGGTGAATAGACAGAAAGGCACCATGGTGTAAAGCTACTGCATGCAGGAGTCCACAAAGGACTGTCTAGGATAAACAGAGATAAATGTTTGAAACAGGAAGCAGCTCCTGTTCATAAACATACAAAGGCAGGAATAAGAACTAAATTTGAAATAGCTTCGTGAGCCTTGTCCCACTAAAACAAGTAGTGGCTTCCCATAGCACAGAAGGGATGAGTCATCCAACTAATTCCAAATTCTTGACATACTCTGTGATATGACACAAATCTATGATGATAGAAAAAAAAAACATGTGCTTACATTTCACTGGACTCTTTTCCTGGAGAATTTCGTTTGGATTGATTTATTCTGGTTTTCATGCCTCTAAACATGTCATTTGGAAAAAGCTAAGACTGGCCTAACATGGTCTAACTGATGGCTGTAGTCCGTCAGTTTGGTAGGTGGCCACTAGTACCACAAAGGTGATTTCTAAGCTCGGTACCAAAAGCAAACAATGAAATCCCTTGGAATATCAACAAAGATGTCAAGTGAACCCAGTAAAGACCACTAGAAATCTGGGTTCCAGTCATAACTATGGTCAAGACAATACAGAATCAATACTTTGGGGCAAAGATTTGCCCAGCTGAGCTCCAAGATCCCTTCCAACTCTAACATCTCATGTTAGAGTTCTGACTCCAATATCCTATATTCTACAATTCCTTCTAGCTCCAGTAATCTAGGTTCTATTACAGAATTCTAAGTCCTTTCCAAACCTGAAATCCTACAGTTCTAAACTGCATAAACTCTCTATGCCTCATGTTCCTATTTGGAAAAAATAAGGATACCCTATGAACTCCTCTTTGCCTCCTCATGGAAGATAACATTAAATAGTGTATGAGAATGCTTTGATTTCAGGTAAAAAGTGCCATGTGAAACCAATCTATAACTTACTACGGAACAAGACAAAGAAGTTTTAAGGGCAGAAATTATATCTATACACTGTACCTGGGGAATCCACAAGGAGCTTAATGAATCTTGAATAATATTCTTCACTACTTTGAGGTCACAGACACAGATAAAAGCCTCTAGAGGGTCTCATTCTCTGATATAAAATAACTTTAATTTCTCTATAATTTGGAGGGGGTTATAAATCATTTTCTTCACAACATCTCTGCAAAGTAGGTTAATACAAGTATTATAATATTCATTTTACAAAGGAAGAAACTGAGACTCAGAGATGCAAAAAGTCTCATGGAAGGAAATAGGAAGTAGCAGCCAGGACTCCAACTCAGGTCCAATGCTCTATGACCCAATCTTGCCTCCGTGGACAAGCAACTTATGCTAAAGGTTTACAAAGCACTTTCTTTAGAACAAATCTATGAGGCAAAGAGTACACAAATTTGCATGTTATAAGTAAGGAAAATGAGGCATATAGACAATGATGATCATACAAATAGAAAGTATTAAAGAGGAAATTCAGTCCCACGACTCCTCACCGCCAAATATACCTTTCACCCCACCCCAACAAACACACCCATACACAGAGACATACACATGCACGCATACACACACACGCATACACACACACACACACACACACAACTATAAAGGGAAACAACAATTTTACTGTTCTTAGATATAATTCTGTGCCTGATAGGTTGGTGAGGAGAGGGATTTTGGCATCTGTCCTCATGTTCTGTTTCACAGTGGGTTCGATAAATTCAAAAGCTGGGCAAGTATTCTCCAGGCCCTACCCCCAAGGAAATTCTTTAACCTAGAGAAAAACAAAGCAATTAAATTAACCTTTATAAATGGGCATTTGAGATCTTTTACTTTGAGTAGAATTCAAACCTTTGTTCATTTTTAAACCTAGATACCCTATCTGTCTAAGGTCAGCGGTCCATCTGGTGGCTAACTCATTGGGAGCTCATTTCTGCTATCACAGCACTTAAAATACCTTTTGTACCTTTATCAGAGAGTACTGACTAATCACAACACCCTTTACACTGTGCAGGGAATACTCCCACAGACAAATGTGACAGGCAGATAGATGTCCCACTAAAGTCCCTAGCAGGTATCCCTCTTCCAATCTATTTCTATCTGTCTAAATGCTTCTTTTTCCCAGCCACTATAAACCCCTGGTACTTTGCTTCAGATATTAAGTTAGCATGGAGCATCTGAATAAAGCTGACATTTCTATAGCATTTTATGATTTCTGAAGTAATATACATACACTATATATAATCTAAATGCACATATATACACACATATACAAACAAACTTATATAGATGTGCATATGTATATATTTTATATTATATATATGTGTGTGTGTGTGTGTGCATAACACACACACATATACACATTGCCTCATCTGATCATTTCTCTCTATACATGTCTATTCCCTTCACATTATTCGGATGCTTAGACTACTTGGAAAGGGTCCTGGATGCTTTCTATTTCATTCACTAGATTTTTACTAAATACCTATTTGTGTTCTTGGTACAATATGTGGTTCAAGATGCATTAATTCTTGCCTTCCAGGAGTTTATAATCTAATCTTTTTGGTAGTGGGAAGAGAACAAGGATTTCCAAGGATTTGAGGAGACAGGATTAGATATCCTCTGCTTGGCTCCAGGAGGCAGAACTAGGAACAGGTGGAAGTTGCAAAGAATTGGGTTTGAAGTAATAAAGAATTTATTATAATGAGTTATTCAAACTTCTCTTCTGACCTCTAATCTCCTATTTCTAACTGCCTACTGGACCTCTCAAACTGGATCTCCCATAGACATCTTAAACGCAACATGTCTAAAACTGAACTCATTCCCCTCCCCCCTCCCACACCCAAGACCTCCTCTCTTCCTAACTTTACTAATACCATTGAGGACACTACCCTGTCATCCAGGCTTGCAACCTAGGTTTCACAGACTCCTCATTCTCTTCCCCTGCTTCCCCTTGCCCTGTATCCATATCTGTATCCAAGTCTTGTCGATGCTACCTTTGTAACATCTTTCTAATATGTCCCCTTCTCTCCTGACTCTGCCACCACTCTGGTAGAGTCCCTCATTATCTCACACCTCTGGACAATTTCAATAGCTTTCTCACTGCTCTCCCTGCATCTAGTCCCTCCCCATTCTACTCTGCTCTCAAATTGATCTTCCAATAGTGTAAGTGTTCCCATGTCACTGCCCTATACAATATACTTGAGTAACTCATTATCACCTCTGAAATGAAACACAAAATGCTCCCCTTCATAACCCCATCCCCTACTAACTTTCCAATCGTTTTCACCTTACTCTGCAATCCTGTAAGACACTGGTCTTGCACACAAAACTCTATCTCCCAACTCCCTGCATTTTCACTGGCTGGCTGTCCTACATGCCTCATCTCCATTACCTGGCCTCTCCAGCTTCCTTCAAGTTTCAGCTAAAAATTCCACCTTCTGAAATAAGCCTTTCTTGATCTCCCTTAATGATAGTGCCTTCCTTCTATTATCTCAAAGTTATCCTGCACACATCTGTCTGTACATAGTTGTATGCATATTGTCTCCCACCATGTGAGATGTCTGAGAGCAAGAACTGTCTTTTGCCTTTCATCATATTCCCAGAAAATAGTAGATACTTAAGACATACTTTACATTGACAAGAAGACTTGAGTCATGCCTAGTAGTTCTGCCATATATTAGCCATGTAATAAATATATTTGTGACATGTATATGAATAACACCTAGGACATAATCCTTTCCTACCTGTGACAGCATTTCCCCCCAGAAATCTACCTCAGGTTCCAAGTAGAATATGAGACTAAATGCACTCAATCATGATCTCCAACTCACTATCCCTAATAAAGGTCCTTTCCCCCACAAAGGACACAAATTCGAAGGAAAGACATAGATAGGAAATACCTGTGGCCAAGACACACATATAGAAGAGCAACTGATGCTACCTTTGCTGCAGGACTACCCAATATCTTCTGATGATAACCATGGTGCTTACCCCTGACCAGGCAAATGAGCATGCATGCTGCTATCTATCTCTTGGTTCTGTGCTGGCTATGTCTCCACTGGTCTTTGCTGGGGCAAGGCTCCTGTTCTACTCTCCTAAGATATAGTAACTAGAGGCTTCTCCCCAGTAAGGGCAGGCTCACCACTCTTTAATCATACCAGTTCATACTCAGCTAACAAAAGCCAAGCAAAGTTTCTCTAAGGCTAAGATTAAGTCTTTTCTCTTTAATCTTGTATTTAAGGATAAGATCATAGTTCTTTGTCCCAAATAACTAATTTATGGTTAGAACTTCCTAAGGTCCTTTCAGTATCATCATGAAAATGAATTTGAGGCAGAACAAATGCTAAGTCTAAGAGAGATGGTTATTTTCAATTTTTCTCCATCCATTTGGCCCACCCTCTATATCTATCAACAGCAAAACCCCTTGGATTTGGTACAGTATTTAGGACAGAAAAAAAAACCCAAACCCATCTCCTTACATCATAGTAAGAGTGAGAAGTTTTTTGTTGTTTCCTTCTACAAACGTTTGCTGTGTTTGTCTCCATGTGAAATAGGGTACGTCACTTAATCTCTCTGAACCTCAGTTTTCTACTCTGTAAAATAGGGATGACAAATGTATTACCTGTGGGGGGGGTGTTATTGTGACGCCTAAGTGAAATAACATGTATAAAGTTTTTTGTAATTATTAGTCATCATTAATATAAGCTCATTAGTACTGAACTGAGAATTAAGAGTGACAAGGTCACATTCTGTTTCTCAGATTTACTAATACCTCCTGAAGATGAAAACAAAAAGTTAGTTTATTACGCACAAATCCTAAACCAGCCAAGTAAGACAACAGAGAAAAAAGCAACCAAGATTCCTAAAGTTCAATTCACTGAATATTTATTGCATGCTCGTCTTCAAGGTCTGATATTCTCCATGCTGGGAGTACAAATATAAAAAATGGCATAGCCCTTGCTCTCAAGGAGCTTACAATCTAGTAGGGAGATAAGATAGGTACATGAATAACTATAAAACAGATTAGTATGTGACAAGTACAGATGAGACCTTGGAGAGAAATTAAATAAAAAAGAATCAATTATCAGGAATGTGGTACTTGAGCTGGGTTTTTAAGGAAGGGAAGGAATTCAATGGATGTAGATGCAGGGCAAGTCTAATTCAGACATGGAAAACAGAATACTCACATAGCAGGAGTCTGCACAAGACTAACTGGGGAGTGGAGGGCAAGAACAATGTGAAATAAGACTAGAAAAGTCACTTGGAACCACTGCAGAGGATGTGAAATGCCAAGTAAAGGGCTTTGTATTATTTCCAATAGACAACAGGGAGCCATGCAGCATGAAGGTTGTTAAGAAGAGGAATGATGCAATCTCTATAATTATTCTGGCAACAATAGGAAGGATGAACTAGAAGAGGTGAGAAACTGGAGGCAAGGAGGCCAGCTAAGAGGCTACTACATTGGTTCAGGCAAGAGACAATAGAGAGCCTTAATTAGAGCAGACACAATGCCAGTGAGAATGGAAAATAAAAGAGAGTAAACACACAGTAGAATCAACGATATCTGGCAACTGATTTGATACAGTTGGGGAGGAGCCAAAGAAAACTTCAAGATTTCAAGTCTAGATAGTTGGGGTATAGTGGGGCCAACCAGAGAAATAAAGAAGTGGAGAGGAGAGGCCGGTTATTGGGGAAAAGTTCATGTAAACAAACTATGTCGTTGTCACAGCATAATATCAAGAAACAGGCAGAAGGTCAGGTACCTTATCCATTCCCATTCCTCAACTGAGGCAGTAGGTAGGAGCCCTCCCAAGGATGAAGGGTCAGCCCAGTGTCTAACAGATAACCTTCTTGACCTCATATTTTTCCACTTGATTCACGGCTTGCATCTTTATATCCACTTGTTCAAAAGGACAGGATGAAAAAACTAAGGGTCAGAGAGATCATTACATCAGCAGTGTGGACACACCCTCCACATGGACCCTTTCAAGTAAATGAATAGATATGAGGAGTAGACCTGTACTTTCACTGGTATAAGGAACTCCCAAGTGAGAAAATTCCTCCTACCAATGCAGATCAGTACCTTCTATTCAACTCAAAGTTTCAGAGTTGTCTAGAGCACTGAAAGGATTGACGACTTGCTCAAGGTCACGCAGCCAGTATGCATCAGAGGCAGAACTTGAACCCAGGTCCTCCTGGCTTCAAGATCAGCTCTCCATCCACTAAACCACACTGCCTAAATATTTTCTATTTAAATAAGTAACATTTTTATTATTCCTCCAAGAGTTTACTAATAAGTCATACATTTAAGCAGTGCTTTGAAATCAGAAAAGTAGTTCAGATTCAAAGCTCTGTAAAAATAGCTTCCCCCAAGCCCTGTCGTTTTATATATTACTTCTTTCCGATGCCCTACTCAAGTGCCAACTCCTCCAAGAGCCTTATGTCTTCTGTTGAGTTGAAAGGCACCTCTCTCTCCTAAAGTTTTCTGGGGACACTCAGTTCAGGTTTTTCCTTTAGCCCATTATATTCTACCTTAAATAATATGTACGTGAGTATATTTCATATCCCTTTCCTTTTCCCTACCCTTCCCCTCATTAAACTGTAAGGAAGGAAAATACTGTGTCTTACTTCCCCATAGGTAGTAGTTTGGTGCTGAAGAGCTAGATCTGGAGTCAGGATGACCAACTTCAACTCCAGCCTCCAACACTTACTGGGCTTCTGACTGGCCCAGCGATCCTGAGCAAGACACAATCTCTGTCTGTTTTCTCATCTGTAAAGCACAGATGACAACACCTACCTCTAAGTGATGCTGCAAGGATAAAATGAGATAATATTAGGAAAGCACTTTGTAAACCTAGGCAACATTAGTATTATTTTTTTTATCCCCAGTGCCCAGTATAATACCTGCCTGGCACATAGTTGGCATTTAATATTTCTTGAGTGAATTTCCTTTAAAATTATTATTGGCTTTCAACCAGCTGAAGAAAAAAATTGACATGAAACATTTTCTCTCTTTCCTCTAACAAGAGGCAGCAATGACTGGCACTTCCACCTAAATATTGTATCTTCTTATCAAAAAATATATACTACAGTGGGACTGGGATGTGGTACCTGAATTCTTCACCCAGAAATACTCTTTTCTACCCAGATTAGCTAGTCTTTACTGGTGGATCTGCAGTTTAGTACATGTATTTCTGCTGCACATCTGCAGTGCACTAGAGTATGATTAACTATAAAGAGGAAAAAGGATGCAAAAATAAGATGACCTCAGACACTCTGAATACTATTAACTTTTACTAAAAATGAAATCCCTCTTAAAATTAGCTAGTACTTTTCTAAACCATTGTCAAATTTTACTTAATAATCTAACAGCATAACCAATTCTAACAAGCAATAAAAAAGGAAAGCATGGGGGTAAATTTCCCCACTATTGACATGAAGATTAGTGGTTATATTTTAAAATCTCTCACATCTGCTCCCCTCCTCTCTCCTCCCATTGTCATCAAGCTAGTACAGGTGCTCAGTAATCCCATGACTGGGCAACAGCAGGAAGGTGCTAGAGCCAGCTCAGATAGCGAGAGCTGATTGTTAAATTTATAGTGTGAACATTTATAGTTCAGAAATCAAGAAATACTATATATCAAGGTTTTATTTATTATTTTGCTAAAAGTGTATCAAGAATTCTTTTTTTCCCAGATAGACAGCTGTTATACATTAACTAGCATACCCCTGGCAATGGCCACCCCTGTATCTTACACTTTCATTTTCTCCCAGCTCCAATCTGTTTCCTATATATACATACATGCATACACACACACACACAAACAGCATTGTCAAACTAATCTCTCCTGTATACCAATCTGATCATGCTAAGATCTAGTGAAGGGAGGGGAGAATGCAATATATACATAAGTACGTCTTATGTAAGGGAAAACATGATAGTGAGAAAGTATAAATCTATGGAGAAAACTCAGTGAAGATGAATTACCATTTTCAGCTCTAAGGATAAGGGGAATCTCCAAGGAGAAGGTAACAAGGAGGAAGACAAAGATATGTGCAATGAAAACCTGTGGAATGTACAAATGACAGCCTTTACTTACTACATCATAGCCTGTGGGTGCCCGGTTCCGAGAAGCAACCACTCCAACTCCTGTAATGGGATCCATTGGCATTTCAGGCAATGCTTCTGAGAGGTCTTTGACTTCAGGCATGATGGACTGGTCCTGAAACACGGAGCAGAAGGGACATTCACACAGGATCCTTACCTGACTTTTTAACATGAGCCACATGAGGACCCAAAGATTGGGATCATAAGCCTGAGGACAAATGTTCTGGGCTAGTTTTGGCACAGCTCACCTTTCCCATTTCTGGTCTGACTAAAGGAGTTCTGCCTTTATATCTATAGCAAAGAAGTACTGGCCTGACCTCTAGAGAGTTTGCTCAAAGAAGTGAGATAACAATTAATGGAGACTTGTTTCCACCCAAAAAAGATAAGTCTAAACTCCACCCCCAAAAGCAAACTACAACCCTACACTTAAACTGCCTAATATCAGAACAGACCACTGGCAGCTCCTTATTCATCTCAAAAAAACTCCACAACTCCACATCTACAGCACTCCTGCATTCCTCTCTCACACACCCTCTCTTTCTCTGTAACTCAGTTGAGAAAAGAATGTCAGATCTGGAAATCATCTAATCCATCCTCCTCATCTGACAGATGAGGAAACTGAAGCTGAGAGAAAGTGATCTGCCCACTGCCCCCACAGTACCAAGGGCAGGACTTGAACCCAGGTCTCCTGAAGTCTAGCGCTACTCTTACTAGGTCCTACTGGCACCAACATCTTTGACAAAGAACAGCTAAAATTCTTTGTAGAAACATGACTACTATGGAAGTCTTTAGCAAAACTACACATATATAGCCTATGTTGAATGGCTTGCCTTCTCAGTGAGGATGGGTGGGGAAGGAGAAAGGGAGAGAAGTTAGAACTCAAAGTTTTAGGAACAAATGCTGAGAACTGTTTGTGCATGTAACTGGGAAATGAGAAATACAGGTAATGGAGTATAGAAATCTATCTGGCCCTACAAGAAAAGAGAGAAGATGGGGATAAGGGAAGGGAGGGGTGTTAGAACGGAGGGCAGATTGATGGAAGGGGCAATCAGAATGTTTGGTGTTTTGGGGTGGGGGAGGGAAGAGATGAGGAGAAAATTTGAAACTCAAAATCTTGTGGAAATGAATGCTGAAAACTAAAAATAAATAAATAAATTGGAAAAAAATAAAATTACAAAAAATAAAAATAAAATTCTTTGTAGACAGTCCTTTTCAAAGAAAATCATGGGACCAAAGATTTAGCAATGGAAGGGACTTGAAAGGGCATTTACTCCAAACCTGTTATTTAACAAGTGAGGAAACAAAGGCCCAGAGAAATTAAGTGAGTTGCCCGGGGGCACACTGTGACCAAGTGTGAGGAAGGATTCAAACTCAGGCCTTCTTGACTCCAAGTCCAGCTCACTCTCCACTCTTCCATGTTGGAAGAAAATAGCTAAGCGTAGCAGAGGTATTCCTAAGGTCCAAGGCAAACTATTTTGTCAAGTTCCACAATGCTCCTTTCACAAAGGCAAGGAACTAAAAGCTTAATAATGAAAATTCTTACTAGGTACTCAGAGAGGAAGAATGGAGAAGTGGGGTTATCATTCTAGCAAGTGACTAGCTCTTTAACAAAAGTCAGTAGAAACAGTCCCAGATTTGCAGTCAAAAGACCTGGGTTCAACTCAGAACTAATTCACATTACCTGTGTAACTCTGGGCCTACAAGATGAGGATCAGATGATCCCTTCAGGTCCAGCACCCTGTGGTCTAACAGTCCATGTCTTAAGATACCACCCAGCTCTACAATCTATGTTCTAGTGTTCTAAAGACTGTTCCAATTTTAGCCTCCTATGAATTCTGCACAGGATATGGAGCACACCACTAACAACCAGGTACTTCCCACATCGGTGTCTTGGAAGCAAAAGGATTTGTAACTGCCTTTAAAGGGACAACCTATAAAAGAATTGGCTAAATCCTACCTCCTTCTCAAAGCAATTTAATTTCAACACCTTTAGGAGTTTGAGATCTTTCCCAGGCTGCTAACTGCTTCTGAAACCAGCCAAGTACCTCATGAGGCACATGGAGAAATCTCCAGCTGCAGAAGCCATTGAAGAAAAAAAGACTACAACTTCATAAATTAGAACAATAAGAATGAATGCAATAATTGTCCATTTACCTAGCATTCCCTGAAACCTTAATAAGGTTCCCAGAGCCATCCCATCAAAGGAAATTCAGCTCTACTCAGTGAGGTGTCAATCAATCAGGTACTCCATCCAGCACCACTGGTGATTTCTGGTTATTGACAAAGCTTGTATCTTTTCCTCTCTAAATCTACTGTCACCATCATAGTAGAGGCCCTCACTACCATATATTCCACTATTGCAATGACCTTCTAAAGAGTTTTCCTGTCTCCATTCTAATCCATCTTTCACGAGCTGCCAGACTAACCTTCCTAAAGTATAGACCTGGTCATAGCTACTACACACTCTCTCAGTGACTTCATCAGCTCCCATGGGTTTAATCATCTCTATGCAGAGAACAACTCTGTGGGGAGTGGGGGAGGTGGGTCTCTTTCCTGAGACCCAGTCTCACATCACCAACTGCCCAGTTGATATTTTGAACTGGCTGTCCTGCAGGCATCTCAAATTCCTTATCAAAATAGAACTCCTTCTCTTCCCCCTAAATAAGACAATCCTCTTTGAAACTTTCCTATTTATTGTCATCAATACCACTATCCCACCAATCACCCTGGTTTGCAACCTTGCTGTCAACTCCTCATTCATTAATCCCATACATCTTTCCTTTCACTCTCTACATCTCTCCCCATCCCATACCCATTGCCTTATCTTAGCTCACACAATCACCACTGGTTCAGGCTCTCATCATCTTTCACCTGAACTATTATAACAGCCTTCTAACTAGTCTCTTTCCTTCAGGACTGACTCCATGCCAATCATGCTCCACACAGCTACCAAGGTGTAGGACTAAGCATGTTTCTCCCCTGTTCATAAACATCCATGGCTCCTCTTACCTTAAATAGTAAATGTAAACTCCTTTTTTGGTATTGAAAACGTTTTACCACCTGACCCCAATGTACAGTTTTCCCATCTCCCCTTCCTGCTTTCTTCAGCACTGTCAAACTGGCTGTCCTACAGGCATCTAACTCAACATGTCCAAAAGAGAACTCATTATTATTTCCCCACCCCCAACTCCACATGGTAACATTCTTCCCATGTGGCATTTCATTCTCCATCTCTATGACACTGCACTGATTTTCCTCATGTCCGGATGCCCTCTTTCATCTGTAGCTCTTAGAACTTCTAGTTTTCTTCAAGACTCAGTTGAGTCAGTTTCTTTATAGAAAGTTTCCTAAAGGCCCCAGCTGCTAGTGCCTCCCCTGCAAATCTCACTGAATTTATTTTGTATATTCCTCTGGACATGCTATTCTCTCCTCTACCACTGCTACCACCCTAGTGCAGACACTCCTCACCTCACTCCTGGACTACCATAATAGCCTGCTGGTAGGTCTGCCTGCCTTGAGTCTCTCTTCATTCAGATCCATCCTCCATTTGGCTACTAGAGTGATTTTTCTAATGTAAAGATCTGATCTTATCACCCCCTCTACGCCCTCGACTCAATAAACCCCAATTGTCTCCTGGATCAAATGCAACATACTGTTTGGTGTTCAAAGCCCTTCAAAATCCAGCTCCCTCCTACCTTACACCTCACTCTCTGACATGCACTCCACGCGATCCAGTGACACTGGTATCCTGGCTGTTCCACAAACAGGACACTCCATATACTCAGCTCCAGGCTTTTTTCTTGCCATCCCTCATGTCTGTAATGCTCTTACTTCATCTCTACCTACTGCTTCCCCTGGCTTTAAGTCCCAGCTAAAACCCCACGTTCTACAGAAATATCCCCACCCATGCCATTGCCTTCCCTCTGAATTGTTTCTTATTTACCCTGTATATAGCTTGTTTGTACATATTTATTTGTCTTCTCCCCCCATTAGTCTGTGAGCTCCTTGAGAGGAGGGACTGTCTTTTGCCTCTTTTTGTATCCCTAATGGTTATCACAGTGTCTGGTAAATAGAGATGCTTAATAAATGTTTATTGACTGACTCTGTCCTCTAATAGAACACAAACTCAGTGAGAGAGCAAAGAGTGTCTTACTTTTGTCTGTGGATCCCCAGTCCCTAGCACAGGGTCAACTGCTTGTTTAACAAAGGCTTGTTAACAGATGCTGCTCTGCCATTCTTTGGTGACTCTGTCTTGCCTAGCAAGTTCCAATTTCTCTACCTGGTATTGAAGGCTTTCCACAATCTGGCACCACCATGCCTTTCCAAACTTGTTTTATACTGCTTGTCAGTACGTGCCTTCTGCTAAAGAAGAGGTTATTACAGAATCCAAGGATCTCAGAATTTGGGAGGACCTCATGGCACAGTCTAAGCTGTACATGACTAGGAATTTCCTGTGTGAGGGGCCTTGACATGTGTTCATACGGCCCCTCTTGCACTCTCCCACTTACAAGGTTATGAAGACCCTCATGAGGTAGCCCAGTTCACTTTTGTACAACTCTAACTGCCTTAATAAATGGTAGTCAAGATAATTTTCTAGAAATATGACATTAACACATACAGAAGGGCATCACTTTCTATTTTATTTCCATTTTGGGGGACAGGGAGAATCATAGGATCTCAGAATTGGGAAGGGTCTCAGAAGTCATTTAGTTTAACCTACACCTAAACAAAAATCCTCTTGAAAATAGTTTGGATAAGTGGTTGTTCAGGTTTTGCTTGAATAGCAGAAAGTATTACTGGGCCTAATTAGGAAGAAGATCTGAATTTGAATCCTACTTCCAACACTTCCTGGATATGTGACCCTGTGGAAGTTATTCTAAATCTCATCTATAAAGTTTTCTCATCTGTAAAAAAGATGTTGTGATAATCATATGAGATAATACATGCAAAGTACTTTTACAACCTTAAAAAGCTATGTAAATGCTTTCTATTATTAATAATATTATTAAGACCTCTAGGCAATCCATTCAACTTTTGGAGAGGTCTAACTATGATGAACATTGTCCTTGTAAGGCATAATTCAAGAGGCATTATTTGCTTCTTTGCAACTTCTGGCCACTTCTGTCTTCTGTGGCTAAGCAGAAATCAATCAGCAAGTATCTACTAAATACCAAGTATGTGCCATGTGCTAGACATACAAGTACAAAGACAATGCAATATTTCTAATGGGAGAGACTATGTATAATATATAGATATATCTATGTGTGTAGAACATAATATAAATACAAATATATACAAGACAGTTAAATAAAAGATCATTTAAGAAGGGGGGCACTAGCAGTTGAGGAGAGGGGAGGGAAGGAAGAAATCAAAGGCTTCAAGCAGAAGATCTTAAAGAAAGGCAAAGGAATGCATTCTAGGAATGTGGGATGGTCAGTGCCAGACAAGAAGATGTTAAGAGCTGTGTCTCTGGGACAGAAAAAAGGCCAGAAGAAGTCTAATTCTTCTTCAGGGTAGCTGCCTTTCAAATACCTGAACACAGTTATCTTTTATATCCCTACTCACTGATTTAAAAATCCCACCTGTGCATTCCTTCCTCATCCCAGTGATTCAGGGCTGTTCTCACTCTCCCACTAGGGGCAGCTAGGTGGTGCAGGGATAGAGCACCAGTGCAGGAGTCAGAAGGACCTGAGTTCAAATCTCACCTCAGATATTTGACACTCACTAGCTGTGTGACTTTGGACAACTCACTTAACCCCAGTTGCCCCATCCTGGGTCATCTCCAGTCATCTTGATAAGTATCTGGTCACTGGATTCAGATGGCTCTGGAGGAGAAGTGAGGATGGTGACCTGCACAGCCCTCCTTCACTCAAAACAAAGTCAAGTGCAAGTCATGTCATCATTTCTCTGATGGCAAGGTCTTCTTCAGCAACGAAGGACAAACACAGTCTCCCACTGGCCAGGCTCTTATTCCCGATCTCCTTCAACCCAAATCCCACAAGGTCCCACTCTAAAGCTACTCACCCTCTCCATTGTATCCTCTGGTATGCCTACTCCACAAATAAAAGCCATCCTTTCATCCTAAATCTCTTCCTTTCTCATTCCTTCCATTTTTTGGCTCTGACACGTGGCTCCCTTCTGATGACACAGCTTAATGTTCACCCTTCGCAGCACTGATTTCACTTACACTCACTCCCTCCAGCTCACGGGTCAAAAGGGAAAAGTCAGAATACTCCTTCCCACCTTCCACTCCCACCACTTCCAAGTTCTCCCTAAACCCACTTCACTCAGTAGCCTCTTCTCCTTTGAGGTTCATTCAATCCATACCTCCAACCCAATCAAAACTCTGATAGAAGTTGTCTAGGGACCTCCAAGATCTTCCCCTTCCTTCATCTGGCTCACGGTCGTTTCTTCCTCCCCAACTGTCTTAACGATAGGAGACAAAATGACACTCCCTCAGGAACCCTAACTTTCCAGTTCCTCAACTTGCTCATTTCCCAAGACCAGCTCTTCCATCCCACCTCAGCCACAACGATGGTCATACCTTTGATCTTATCATCATCCACAAATGCATCACTTCTATGTTCCTGAACTATGAAATTCACTTATCTGATCATAATCTGTTGTTATTCCACCATTCCCTTCATTTTGTAACCCCAAACTCTGTTCTTTATTCTCAACACATGATTTCCAATCCCTCCACCCTTCAGTTCTCTCCCAGGTCATCACTCTGGATAGCTATGCTTTCTTCCCTTACCCATCTTGACTCCTTGATGAACCAGTGCAACTCTACACTCCCCCCTTAAATCACTTTTCTCCTTAGCCTACCACTGATATTGCCCTCCCAAGTCTGATACTTGGGAGTATAAGTTGTATACAACATCTGTTGTATTTGCTCATACTCACGTACTACTAAAAGAAGTTAGAGGGAGAAAAAATCACAGAACTGGGTTGACTGGATCCCCTATAGATTTTTGTTATATAATCTCAACTGGTCCTTTACTACAGCAAGGCAATTCTTTCACATGATCACTGATTTACTATCCCACTCACCAAAGGCTTTTCCAAAACTTTTGTCCCTCCTCAAACCTCCTATGACTCCCCTTCCCCACTTTCTCAGCTGAGAATTTTGCCTCCTATTTCACTGAAAAAAAATTAAGGTCTCTCACTAAGAACTCCTTTTCTTTTCCTTGTATCACATTATTCAGATGCCCTCTTCTGCTATCTTCTTCAGCCCTGTCTCATTTGAAAAAGAGGCCTTTCCTCTTGACAAAGCAAACCACTGTACATGCACAAGTGATCCCATTCCATCCTGTCTTCTGCAGCAAATTGCCCCTTCTACCATTCTCACTCTCACTTCTCTTCAGGATCTCTCTGTCTACAGCTGCTTTCCTATTACCTACAAACATGCTCATGTTTCCTCCATCCTCAAAAAAGCCTTTTGATCTGCCCTTCTCCAACAGCTAGTCCCATATCTCTCTTTTTGTACCTAAACTCCTCAAGAAGGTAGATGTCTTGTGGTTCGCTCCACTTCCTTTCCTCTTGCTCTCAACACAGTCTGACTTCTAACCTCATCATTCAACTGAAACTGCTCTCCAACAATGTCACTGATCTCTTAATTGTCAAATATAATGACCTCTTTTCAATCCTCATCTTTCTTGGCCTCTCTGAATCCTATGACACTGGTAATCACCCTCTCCTTGATTCTCTCTCACTTTCCAAGATACTATTCTCTCCTGGTGCCACTCCTATCTGATCACTCCTTTTCAATCTCTGTTGCTGGATCTTTGTCTAAGTCAAACCTGCTAATAGTGGGTGTCCCCAAGGCTCTATTCTGTATCTTCTTCTTTCTTTAGTATTTCACTTGGTGATTTCAGCAACTCCCATGGATCCAATTATCATCTCTATGTTGATGATCCCCAAATCTACTTATCCAGTCATCTCTCCTGACCTCCCAGAGACATGTTAAACTCAAAATGTCCAAAAACCAAGCCCATTAACTTGTCCCCATGCCCTTCCCTTTGTTAATCATAATGGTTCCCCATCAAATATAAAACATTCTGTTTGGTTTTTGAAGTCCTTCATAACCTGCCCCTTTCCTACCTTAAAGAGCATTTTTACTGGCTGTCTCCTTGATCTGGAAATCTCTCCCTTCTCATCTCCATTTCTTGGTTTCCCTGTCTTTTTTTTTTTTATTTGATACTCAACACCTTCTCAATTCCCTGATACCTCTCCCCTTTGATCAGAGGTCTGGAGAATAGAGCACAAAACTCTTCCCACAGTCCTTTTTTATAGAGGAGTGGGATCTTAACTTTCCAGATAACTCCACTTTCCATCAGCAGCTCTACTTGGTTTCAACTACACAGAACGTCATACCACTTGGTGCTCCACCCCCACCCCGCCTTTCAGTTTTTCACCTTCCTTTTTTGTGTTGCCTTCTCCATTATACTGTAAGCTTCTTGAAGACAGGGACTATCTTTTTTTTTTCTTGTTTATAGAGCCGCCCTTTAGCACAGTGCCTGACACAAAGGAGGGACTCAAATGTTTATTGAATTCCTTCAGGTTCCAGCTAAAATCCCACCTTCTAAAAGAAATTTTCCCTGATGCCCTTAATGCTAGTGCCTTCCCTCTGCTGATTATCTCCAATTTACCCTGTATTTATGTGTGTATATGTGTATATATATATATATGTATATATTTTTTATGTATTATATATATATATCTTGTTTGTACAAAGTTGTCTGAATTTTTGCCTCTCTCATTAGACTGTAAACTCCTTGAGGGCAGAGGTTGTCTTTTTCCTTTCTTTGTATACCAGACACTTAGCACAGTGCTTGGCATTTACCAGCCATGTAATAAATACTTATTGGCTGAGTCACTATGTTTTTTCTCTTCTCCAAGCTATAAAACCCAGATCCTCAAAGGTCATGATTTCATGGTCTAACATACTAATTGTCCTCTGGATGCTCTCCAGCTTATCAGTTTACTTTCTAAAGTGTGGTACCCAATTTCAAACTGCATTGTCTGTATGTAAACTAGCTGCTTATGCTTGGGAAACCATGTACTCTTGAGGGGCAGAAGACAATCTTAGTGTGCTCAGTCAAAAATCAGGACTTGCTTGTGGTCACTAAAATGCTATTCAAATGTTAACAAACACACACTCCCTCTTTGGATCTATGATGTCATTAGGGTAGGAATTTCATTGGTGAGGATTTTCCTCTACTAGTTGCAGCTCTGCAACAAGTCTAAGAGACCTGCCTGGGGACACTGAGAAGTTAAGTGACTTGCTCAAGTTCACATACTTGGTATTTGTCAGGGGCAGGGCTCAAACTCATTTCCTAACTTTCACTGCTAACAGCTCACTAAAGGAGCCAAATTCTGTAAGCACTAAAATATTATGCTGTGAAGTGAATGAAAAATAGCTATGTCTCTCACCAGCAAAAACAAAAAAAACAAAAACAAAAAACAAAAAAAAACCTGGATTTCGTATAAGAAAGTCTGGATTAAAATCCTGTGCTATTTATTAGCTGGTGACCTTGGGCAAGTAATTTTATTTCTTTGTGTTTCAGTTTCCCCATCTATAAAAGAGGGATACTTGTACTGTCTACACAACACTACTGTTAGAAGGAAAATGTTTTATAAACCTTAAAGTGTTATATAAATTTTATTATTAACCGTGTGACGTAAGTCACCTGCCCTCCATGGGTCTCAGCTTCCGTGTTCCTAAAGTTACTCTATACCTTCTCTAAGATCCATTCTAGTTCCAGCATTCTATGGTCTACAATCCCCTTCAGCACTGTCTGACATTCTGTATTCTATATTCTAAGGCTTCTTCTATAATGCCAGTATTCTACGTTTTTCATCCTAAGGTCTCTTCCATATTTAACAATCTATAAATATGTGACTATATTCTAAGATCTCTTCCTGCTTCAGCAGTCTATGAATTTACTGGGTTTCTCTCCAACCCCCCACCCCTAACTCCCAGGAAATTAAAATTAACCCCTAACTATTCCTCTCATCTCTCTCAAACACACACAACAATGGATGGGAAAACATTATTTTTCAATAGATGAGCATCCACTATTTCTACCACCTCCCATGAGGTACTGATGACAATCAGTTCCATTTGCTGTAAATCACTAGTATCAACTGCTGGTGGGCGAATGCAGGGTTGGAGAAGTGATGCTATTCCCAGAATGCATTACAAAAGAAAGCACACTCAGCACATTTCAAGATGGCTACAGCCTGCAGCAAAGCTGAGCCAGACAAAGGAGATGGGGCATGTGTGATAGCAGTGAAGGAGCTCTGCTGAAATGGAAGACAATTAGCAGCAAACTTTTCAGGATTAATGCCCTTTTTCTTTTTTAGTCTCCCTCCCCCTCCACCACCCGCCCCTCGGGATCAAGGCAGTCTTTGTGAAATATAGACAAATGATTCTTCTCTGTGCTGTAGTTCTGGCTTCCGTGTGTGCAATGGCATAGGGAGCTTTTCATAAGAAACACCCAACAAGCTACCTTGTGTCACAGGACATCACATAAGAAAACCTGCCCTGAATTACATATTTTCTAACTGCAAATTACTTTTAGCAGTATCACCATAGTAGCTTCAATTGACCTTCTGAACAAAAGGCCATTTATTAACCAGCACTCTTCACTGTACAGACCGTGGGTGAACCAGAAAATAGAAGAAAGAGGCTCACTGACAAACCAGTCACAGTTAGGTCTTGGGGATACTTGGTCTTGGAGGGGAAGACTAAAGAGGTTTGACCCACACCGTGTAACATTTCAATAAGAGCTTGTTGGAGCAAAATGGAGCAATGGGGAGAGAAATAGGCAGTGGGCAAACAATTAAAGTACTTAAGATTAATGTTAGTGCTACTGAGTATATTGTAAGAGAAAATACATGTAAAAATTCCTGGGTATCTAAGACTTAGAAGAGCAAAATTTTAGAGCTGGAAGGGACCTCAGGGTTTAGCTATGTACTCCAATCTCCTCAATTTTACAGATGAGGAAAAGGAGCCCAAAGCTAAGGGCTTCACCTAAAGTCACATAGTGTGTGGCAGAGTTGGGATTAGAGTCCAAGATTCCTCCAGTCTCAGGTCCTTTCCACTCTGTCATTGAGAATCATCCTGATTCAGCACAAAAAAATGCTGGGCTTCGAGTATGGCACCCTGGGCTCAAATTCCAGCTTCAACACTTACCAAGTGTATGACCATGGGCTATGTCATGGCCCCTCAGAGCCTATTTGCCCCTGTGTAAATTGATCTTTGCAACTCTCTGCTTCAAGGATTTATCATGATGAAATTATGAAAAGAACTAGAGAAATGTGCATTATTATCCCCACAATGGGCTAAAACTAGGTTAAAGTGACTGATCCATATCGGCTTTTCTCCCAAATACTGTAACTTTTGCACAAAGGAAATTGTGAGGAGAGGCCAGTACAGGTAGGTATTCTCTGACCAAACATTACCCCCAACTAATGTTCTTTTTGTAAAGAATACCATAAATTCATTTTAAATGAGTTCTTATGCTAAAAAAAAAAAAACCGGATGGAAACCTTGTTCAGTCATTCTTCCAAGGCACAAATCAGATTGCTGATTGATAATAATCTGAATCAATGACCAAACCCAAGCAGCCTTAACTCTCCTAGACATAAGTTTGCTTACCATTAAGTGAATCAACCTTTATTAAGCACTTACTTTTAGCAATCTATAAATATGTGACTATATTCTAAGGTCTCTTCCTGCTTTAGCAGTCTATGCATTTACTAGGTTTCTCTCCAACCCCCCCACCCCTAACTCCCAGGAAATTAAAATTAACCCCTAACTATTCCTCTCATCTCTCTCAAACACACACAACAATGGATGAGAAAACATTATTTTTCAATAGATGAGCATCCACTATTTCTACCACCTCCCATGAGGTACTGATGACAATCAGTTCCATTTGCTGTGAATCACTAGTATCAACTGCTGGTGGGCGAATGCAGGGTTGGAATGCACTTAGGACTGAGATAAATACAAAATTTAGAGAAGACCTGGCCCCTGCCCTCATAGTGCTTTAGTCTATTAGGGGCAACTGATATATTCACTGATAACCTAAGATACAGTATTCATTCAGCATGGGGAAGGAAAAAGGAAAGGCCATTAGTAACAGGGAAGAATCAGTAACGGCTTCATGGAGGAGGTGATGGAGGTTAAAGTACTTTCATAGAAGAACCATTGTAAGTATATTTCTGGAGTGCTTCATCAACTTTAAAGTGGTGCATAAAAGCACCATTTTTAGTATTACTGAGTTGGGTTTAAAGAATTCAGCAGGTGAAAAGGAAGGACAGCACTAGACACAGAGACTATCACCATATTATTTACTGTGTGTGTATAACCACTATTCCTACAAAACCCACTGCCTCTTTATAATGTTGCTTCACCTGATGCCCTTCTTTCAGGAAATGAACTAGTATATTTGGCATTCTCATACTCGGCCATTTCAACATATTTTAAAAACGGAGTACTGCCTGGTAACATCAGAATAAGTGCATAAAGATGAAAATAACACAGGACTAATTTTCCCCATCTCTGTTTTAGAATTCAACATTTCCCTCATAAATAACTGACAATAAAAATGATTTAAGTTCATGGTTGTATAGGGCAGAGGTAAATTTAGTCCTAATGAGGGAAATGTGGGCACTGCCCAGGAGAGAATAGGCTGATGGACAGCCCAGTATTAGCAGAACTGATAATACACAAGGGCCCCATTACGAACTGGAAATCCTAACGCCAACCAGCAAAGCAAGGACAGCTTAGGAAGAACTTTCTTTCAGACGTTCCTGTTGCTAGAAAGAGTCTTACTGACAGGAGTTAAAAGTTCACACTCTTACGTAGCATAATAAACCGTATCTATATAGTGCTTTACAGTTTGCAAAGCACTTCCCCCGTGACAACTGTGCATCATTAAATCCATCACCGACCCCAATGGAGACAACTTAGGACCACATACAGAAAAACCTTAAGAACAGCGCTGCCCCCAGACCTGCTTCCAGCTCAGTCATCACAGCCATCCCTGAATCACTGTGGAGAAGGGAAGACCATTCTTATCATTGCCAAAAGTAACAACTGCTAACCAACAGGCAGATGGATACAAAAGTCTTGGGAATGGCAGTACATCCCCCACCCTTTATCCCATCCCCAACCCCTCAGAACAGTGGTCCTGTTTCTATCCCAGCCCACAGAGCCATCATCCAGAAAAATAACTCCCGTGGAAAAGAAGCCAATCATCCCTACCAAATGCCAACCTACTGCCACTGGGGCAGCAAGGCACCCCAAGGGAGAGGCAAGGGAGGCAACCTGTCCCAAGCAAGTCAAACCACAACTACCACCACCACCTTCACCACCATCTCCCTCCCCTCAGACTTTGATGGAGACAGGCCAAGAAGCTAAGCCCAAGAGCCTTCAAGATGCTTCCAGCCTAGTGCCACCATCCTGGGAAGTCATCCCTGTGGAGATGCAGTCTGATAACTGCTTCTGCAGAGAGCCACCTCTGCTGAAAACCCAGAAAAGAAAGTTTTTGCCGCCAGTGTCCTCATCACTGTAAAATAGTAGATCAGAAACTGATATGACATCATCACCGGAAATGACATCAAAGAAAACGCATGATCTTCGGCTTTGCTGCTGTACTCTAAGGACCACCAGACCTCTCCATCTGACAGATGAAACCCTCCATTTGTTTTCTCCCCCATTAGAACGGGAGCCACTTGAGGGCAGGGGCCATTTGACTTTCTCTATTCTTAAGCCCAGTGCTTATCACAGGATTATGCATATAAAAGCACTTTTTTTAAAACATTCATTCACTATACAGATGAGGAAACAGGTCAGAGAGATGAAGTGAGTTCTTAATTTTCACAAAACTCATAAGAACTGGCACCACAAATCTGAACCCTCTCTCCTGGCTCTAAGTCTAGTACTCTTTCCACACCACACTGCTTCTCACAAAATGGTGACATCATTGATACATTAAATGATGGAACTGTTGCAAACAATGTGGAGTCATAGATAGGAGAGCCAGACTCTGCGTCAAGTGTGTATGGCTGCTGACACATCCTGGCTGCATAATCCCAGCACATCACTTAGGGACCTAAGTGGTACAGTAGATAGAGTACTGGGCACAAAGTGAGGAAAACCCGAGTGCAAACACAGCTTCAGACAATTCCGAGCTGGGTGACCCTGGGCAAATCACCTCTCTTTCCCTCAGTTTTCCCAACTGTCAAATGGGGATAATAATAGTATCTACCACACAGGACTGGTGTGAGGATCAAATGAGAAAATAATCAAGAAGCAATTAGTACAGTGCCTGGCACAAAACAGGTGATGTATAAAATGCTTATTTATTTCCCTTTCCTACCTTCTCAGTGATTCAGCCAACTCTCTAAGACAATACATTGCAGGACAGTTGCTAAACTATGTTAAGGAGAAGTTTCCTACAACAAAATTATGCATCCAGACCAAACAAGCAAATGATACTTTTCTTTCCTCCCCAAGATGACTACCAAGAGACCAGGAGGCCTTAAAACTTCTGGACATAGTCCTTGTCTATCTAAAGTGGTACAAGCCACTGAGCACAGGATGGTAACAACCTAAAGTTATTTAAGTAATTTCACTTGGCTGCTAAAGAACTCAGAGATATACCATCTGCTCCATCTATACTTTCTCATGGGATCTAAGAATACTTCCAGGAAAACCTGTGGCCTTCTAGGTGCTTGGGTGCTGCCTTTTGATTGAGTTCAAGTTTTACAGAACAAATCCTTTAAGTAAGGGGATTTGTTTTGTGATTTTCAGATTCAGTCAAAGGGTTGCACTTGAGGACCACGTGAGCCTTCAAGGCTGCAGGTTCCCCACCCCTGCTTTTGGCCTTCCCATCTGCCCCAAAGTTGGACCCTTAGGATTTCTGGATCTTTCCACATGATTTGCAGCTGTCTTTCTTTTTCGTGTTGTCTCTTCCAAGTCTAGCTAGCTCCTTGAAAACAGACACTGAGGCTCTTTCCACTTGTACTCTCAACACAGCACAATGCTTGGCACATAAGTAACTGCATAATACATGTTTTTTATTCATTCCTGCATAAACTGGAGAACAAATGAAATTCTTTTTCAGTCTCCGGACAAATAGTTTAAGACAGAATTTCAAAGAAGTTTATTACCTTATCTGAAAATAGAGTTACACCTGCACTCCCATCTCTATGCACCTGTGGAGGCTAAAAACTGGTATCGAAAGTGGAACTCTAGATTCAATTCAATAAGAATTTATTAAGCACCTACTACATGCTTAATAGTAACGTGCTAAGTGCTGGGAATTCAAAAAGAAGTCAAAGATAGACCTGGCCCATGAGGCACTTACAAGCTAATGGATCAAGATGGGGATCATGTGTCACAATGTTTGAGTTCCAACTCTGATATTTCCTAGCTACGTGACTCCAGACAAGCAATTTCCCTTACCTTTATCTCAGTTTTCTCATCTGTAGAATGGGGATGATATTTGCCCTACAGAGTTGTCAGGAGAAAAGTCATTATTGTACCAATAAGTGAGTGTTTCTGTCAATGGAGAGAATAAATCTTTGCAAGAGGAAATTCCTGGTGTGGGCATCCCACTGCTATAGACATGGGCTTGGCAGGCAACAGTGGCTTCATGTGTGGGAAGGCTTCCTCTGACCACAGGCCACACATATCTCACCCTACCCCATCCTCAACAGCAACTAGTTCTTCCACAATATAGAAACCTTGGGCTGTCCCAGGGTGTTTCCTCCCTCCTCCAACCAGAACCACTCAAAGAGAGCTCCATGACCCAAACCTCTCAGCCTATCTTTCCTACCTTGCCCCAGATGCAAAAATATCTAGTTGTAATCCTATCACTGCTTACCACTAGTGTAATCTTAACTTCTCTTGGTCTCAGTTTTCTCACCTGTAAAATGAACAGATCTGAGAAATGATCTCTAAGGTCCTTTCCAAATCTAAATATTTGGATCCTACTCAAAGAAAGCAGTGCCCTCCTCCTCCTCAACAGTGAAAGGCTGACACAATGAGGGGGCAGGTTGGCTGGAGGGAGGTGGGGGGCGGTCTGTAGAGAATTGCAAAGATCCCAGAGAAGTTGCCAGCTGCATCATTACTTTTTCCTGAAATTCTCCACAGGAAAACCTAACTTAATATCACTAATTAGTTTTTATCAAAACAAGTTCAGTAAAACATAAGACAGTTAATAGAATTTAGAACTGAAAGGGCCCTGAGAGATTAACGAGAGGTCAAATGATCAAGGAACGGGAAGAACAACAAGCAAGATTCAAACCAACATCATCTGATTTCAAATTCTGATTCTTTATACATCTTAAAACTCAAACACATTCAAGAAATAATTCATTATATTTTCCTCTAAATCCTCCCCTGCTTCCAAACTTCCTTATTGCTATTAAGCTACCATCCTCCCTGTCACCCAAGGCTACACTGTTGGTGTCAGTCTCCATTTCTCACTCTCATTTACCTCATAGAAATCCTGTTTCTACCTTCAGCACATCTCACATACATGCATACCCTTCTCTCCACTCACATAGCTATGAAAGGCCTCCCCACATCTTGTCTGGATTACCAGCATAGTCTTCGAGCTGGCTTCCCTGACTCAAAATCCATCCACACTCCAAGCCATCCTCTACTTCAGGGGAATCAAATTCCAAAAGGGGCCCACTAAGCCATGCGTTAAAAACCATGTATTAATATTATTTGTTGTGTTGTACTTTTATTTATTTTGTTAAATATTTCCTGATTACATTTTAATCTGATTCAGGCCACTGGGGAGGGTTGTGGACCATATGCTGGCTGTGTGTTTAACACTTCAGCTCCACTCATCTGCCAAGATGATTTTTCTATTTGTCCAATCATCTTCCTTTTCTCCCACTGACAATGGGTACCAGTGGTTCCCTGTTACCCCCAGAATCAAATAGAACCCGCTGTTTGGCATTCAAAGCTCTTTATAACCCAGGCCCTTCCCACCTTTTTGCCCTTTATTCTTCCTTACACACACTAAGACTGAGCCAACCATGACCTGCTTGCAGTTACTTTGAACACAAAAAAACCTTTTAGTGCAGGGTTTTTAACTTTGTTTGCATCAGGAACTCCTTTGGCAACCACTCTTTCTCATATAACTGAAGAAAATGCCAAATTTCAGCAAGAGGTTCTTGAAAATAAAGGTATTCTTTTTTCCTATCTGAGTTCATGGAACCCCTGAAATCTATCCACAGACTCCTTGTGGGTATAGGACTCAAGTTAAGAACCTCTAGTCTAGGGATACAAACCTTTCTAAGGAAATCTAAATATAAAATAGTGCAGGACACAATGGAAAGAACACTAGAAGAGGAACCAGGAGACCTGGGTTCTAGTCCTGGTTATGCCACTGTAATGGTAATTTAAATAGGAAGATATTTCCCATTTATTAATAAGCCCAGATGACCTGTCTGGGGCACATGGAAGCCTGAGTCACATGAGCCTGTGGTAGGAGGAGCTTGCTGAATGGGTTGAACAGAAAGGGTAGAGCAGAGCTAAAAGGAAATTGGACACAGTAGTCAGAACTGAGGGAGGTTGAGAAAGCAGGGCAGCTGGCCAGCATGAGTGAGAGAGCTGGTTTGTGATTTCCTTAAGGGAGCTGGTTTGTGGGAAGCCTAACAAAGGGAAGTCTTGGGAATGGTGTTGCCCTCTGCATTGTTATCGTGTACAGATTTCTTTGTTGCTATGATGGATTCGGCTTTCTGGTGTTTTGAATAAATGTTTTGGTTCTGTCTTCCATGTGGAGAATCTGTTGTATTTCGTCATTCAGAATCATGCTAGCACATTCATAGTTGCTCTAGGCGCCGTGAATATCATATTGGTGCTACAACCACTAACAAGTTAACTAAGTGAGCTTTGGGCAAGCCTTTTGTGTTTCATCAGTTTTCCCATATGAAACATTAGTAGATGAGACCAGAGAACTTTTATTTTTTTGAAATATAATAAGAAAACTCATGAATGCCAGTTCCAAGGGCCTATGATATACCAGAGACACAGTGATACCATTTCTAGGTGTATACTCTAAAGAGTCCTAGATGTACAAAAATATTTATAGTAGATCTTTTTGTAGTGACAAGGAGTTGAAAAATAAGGGGATGCCTATCAACTGGCAAATAAATGAACAATTATGCCATAGGAATACAATGGAAGACTATTGTATTGTAAAAAATAATTACAGAGATGGTTTCACCTCTGAAGATTTGTATGAACTAATGCAAAGTGAAATGACTAGAACCAATAGAACAATTTATACTATAACAGCACTGTACAAACCAACACTTTTGAAAGACCTACAAAAACTCTAAATCAGCAACCAGGATTCCAGGGGACCATAATTAAAAATATGCCCACTTCCTGACAAAGATGATTAAATAGCCAGAATGTGACACACATTTTTGGACATCACCAATATGGGAATTCGTTTCATTTTACTATACTTATTTTTAGAAGGATTTTTTTCTTCCCCCCTCTCCTCTGTCCCACTGGGGGTGGGGCAAGATGGGGAATAAATAGTAAAAGAGACAAAAAATTGCTAATTGAAAAAAATTTAATTTAAAAAAAATGCCCCTGGAAAAACTGAGTCAAAATAGAGGAAATCAGTCCTATTTTCACACTGGAAAATTTGTATATATATATATATATGTGTTATTGATATGTATTTTATTTCAATGCCTGAACATGGCATTGACAATGTATGGCACAGCAGGTGACCCTTGATTCCTGAAGGTTATTCAAGCAGAGAAAAACTCTGGCAAGCCTAGGCAAGCTGGAAAGGTTTCAAGTCCAAACAGTAATTGGACTCCAAGTCTGTCATAGGAGAGCAAGCCTGGTTAAGTGTGAAGAGGTTTATCATTAGTAGGGTGACCACGAAATGATAAATCTTTCTTAGCTGCAGCAACTTCTGAAACCACTTTACTGGATGCAGCAGTCTGCTGCTACCTGCATCACCAATGTAATCCCAGCTGTTCTGACATATTAAAGTAATAATTTCATATTTAACATTTCAAAAGGGGGAAATATCACATCAGAATTCTCTTATGGAACACACATCCATCCTGTCTGGAACAGAGTTTGGGAAAATCTTTCTGTGTTGTATTTGAGATTCTCTGAAGCCCCTTTCAACTTGAATATTCTATGATACTCTGTTTCACATACAAATAAGTCAGAAAATTCAAAGTCAGTGACCTTTGCATTACAACAAAGCCCTTCATTCACATATGTCCACTCCAAAGGAGATTACTCAGGAAGACACACTGGGTGTGAGAGCTAGAGGGTTAGACACAGGTCATTTCTTCTAATCTGAGAAGATTTTTCCAGGACACCCTGCTGCCTTAAGAGTAGGAGGAAAAAACAAGATACATAGAACTCTTCAAGCTTCTTCCTGGAACTCGAGGGGGAAACTGCAAGGAGGATCTAGCTTCTAATTAAACACTAAAAGTTCTGTTACAGCTAAGAAAGGACTTTGGTGACAAATCAAATCCAACTACCCTCATTTTGCAGCATTCTTTGCCCTAGACTGTACCTCACTTGGCTCCTTCTGAAAAGAATTTAAAACCATAAACCAACCTTAGACATGGGGAATACTGTGTATATTGTTGCTGATTCAAAGCCTAGCCACAGTAGGGTTCTTAATCTCTCTATCCTTGTGCTTAATTTAACTGACGCTAAATATTGTTTCAGATTCAAAGGACTGTCTCCCAGAGTCAGCCTTGGGGAGAGCTGAACTATTGCATCACAATCTAAAACTCCTGAGACCTCTGATACGGTCTCTGTTTAATTTCTAATGCACTAGTGAGGCTCTGGTTTATCTTATCAACTGCTACACTCAGTCAACAAAGCTTATCCTTCTTGCTGGCAGAAGGTGGCTCGGCAATGTCAGAGCTTACAGTGTTTTCTATGGGGAGTCACTGCAGGAGGCCAAGATGCCTCCCTCAAAGAAAGCACCACTGGGGAGAACACAGTTGGGAAGAATACAGTTTCACCCTTGGCTTCAATGGGAAGCAGAGCTCAAGCCCAAAGCTCTGAGTTTAATGTGTCTGGCACAAAATGTGTGAGGAATCACATTTCAAAGCCTAAGAGGGGAAGATTCAGTTATGCCACTGCAATGTATATGATAAAAACCACTGCTTAATTAATTCCCTACAGAAGAACAAGCATGCAATCAGCTTGTTTATAATCCAACAGCAAAGGTATGCAACAGTCAGAGGGGTGTAGAGGAAAGGATTCTGGACTGCAGACTGCAGCCCTGGGTCCTAGTTCTAATTCTGTTAATACCATAAAAGTGGCCAAGTTACTTATCTCCATGCAGCTGCTGCCTGTTCTGTGAAATGAGGTGGGGGACAGGGTGGAGGTTGAACTACATCAGGGGTTTCTTAAAGTTTTCTCTGACATGGACTGCTTTGGCAGTCTAGCAACACCTGTGGACTCCTTTTCAGAAAAATGTTTTTAAAAGCATAAAATAAAATGCATAAGATTACAAAGAATATAAAAGATTACAATTACATTGCAATGCAGTTATTAAAGTATTTTAAAATAAATTCACAAATCCCTGGATTAAAGGATCTCTAAATTCTTTTCCAGTTTTATGATCCTACATTCTAACATTTCTGTTCAAGGATTCCAAAGCTCTAACATCCTATATTCCACATTCTAATATTAGTATTTCTTCCAGTTGTAGCATCCAATATCTTGCACAGCCCTCCCTCATTCAAAACAAAGTCAAGTGCAAGTCATGTCATCATTTCTCTTATGTCATAGTCTTCAAAAACAAAGGATGAACATAACCTGTAAGTAGACCGAGCTGCCAGAGTGGGGACCCAGCTGGCTGGGTAACCCAGCTCACCCTCTCCCTTCTGTCCTGTCTCCCTCTCCCCTTCCTTTGGGGTTTACTAACTAGATGTTCTTTGCTTCTTTCTTACTTTTCTTTCTTTCTTTCCTTCTCCTTCCCTCCCCTCTCTTCCTTCCTTCTCATTCCCCAAATCTTAAACCCAGCGCACTCTGAAGCCCATGAGCTAGACAACAATAGGTCCCTGCCCAAGCTCCACTTCATGGCTGGCTTAGAGTGATTATCAATAGTAACAGTTTCTCTTTCCCTCCCAGTTTGATTTAATGTTTTTTTCTTTTGCTCATTAAAAGGGCCATTCCCTGACTACTTCTTAATGAGGCCTATTTACTCAATGGGCACTACCTCTCTCAAAGTGAATAGGTCAAAAGGCCTAGCCTAAAAAGGCCAAGGTCTCCCATTGCATCCTGGGCCATCTCCAGTCATCCTGATGAATATCTGGTCACTGGATCCAGATGGCTCAGGAGGAGAAAATGAGGTTGGTGACCTTGCACAGTCCTCCCTCACTAAAAACAAAGTCAAGTGCAAGTCATGTCATCATTTCTCTGATGTCATGGTCTTCTTTGAAAATGAAGGATGAACACAACAAGAGCGTCCAATATCTAGCACAGTGCCTATCACACAGTAAGCACTTAATAAATGCTGGCTGACTTGATTAACATTCTTCAGTTGACATTTTAAAGTTCTTTGACATACATGGCTCCACTTTTCTGGAAAGTAATGTCTGAGCAACTGTAGAGTCAAACCAGACATTTTTCTCTAAACTTCTCTTAGCTCAAGAGTCTCCTGGCTGACAAACTAAAAGTTAATTATACCTTTTGCCTCCCAAGCAATATTTATGGCATCATTCATTTATTAAGAGCTCTGTGTTAGGCACTGGGGGAACGTGCAAAGTTTAGATAAGATGCAGTCCTGGCCCTCAAGAAACTTACAGCAAAGTAGGGCTGTCCTTATAGATTAAAAAAAAAACCATAAAAATGTCATATAATAAGCATATTAAGAAGGTGCAAAAACAAAATGCCAGTTTTCTTCTACATCGTGCTGCACAGTGTAACATGGTTGGGGGAAGAATTTGGGAAGGACAGGGAGTCAATGATTTTGAATTCAAAAGACCCAGATATGAATACCAGCTGTACAATTTACTGCATGACCTTAGTCAAGTCACAGTTTCCAGGTTATAAAAGGAGAATACAGTAAAGGATTTTGTATTGAGAAATAACATGACAGTATCTCTGTATGGGAAAGACAAGTCTGGTAGTGTAAAGAAAATGGATCAGAGGAAGGAAGAGAAGAGGCAGAAAGATCCGTCAGAAAGCCACTGCAATAGCCTAACCAATACCCAGACAAGGAGGACCTCCAATAGAGTGGGGACTAGGGTAAGAGACAAAAGAAGATGAAATGTAAGAGACATTGTCTGCATAAATAGCAGCCCATGCAGAGGTGGCGACAGCAGCGGGCAGCAGGTGGCTAAGGTGGCTACAGAAGCAGCCTGGGTCCATTGTCCAGGCAGCTCAGCTTAAAGCCTCTAGGGGAATTGAGCAGGGGATCTGAACCTCAACCCTAGTGGCAGCCCTGCTCCACACACAAAGCCCCAGGGGGAACTGAGCAGCTGAGCTGAACCTCAGCCCTGAGCATGGTCCTGGAAGGAGGAGGCGCACTAGGACCCTCCTCTTGACAAAGGATTCAGAAGTCAAGTAACTGGCTGGGAAAATGCCCCAAAATGGGAAAAAAAATAAGACCATAGAAGGTTACTTTCTTGGTGAACAGGTTTTTCCTTCCATCCTTTCAGATGAAGAAGAATAATGCATACTGTCAGAGGAAGTCAACACTTCTACCTGCAGTACCTCCAAAATGAATATGAAATGGGCTCAGGCCATAGAAAAGCTTGAAAAGCAAGTCAGCAGCTTACTAAAGGAGAGTCAAAAAAATGCTGGGGAAAATAACACCTTTAAAAGTAGGCTAACTCAATTGGAAAAAGAGGTCCAAAAAGCCAATGAGGAGAAGGCGGCTTTAAAAAGCGGAAGTAGCCAAATGGAAAAGGAGGTTCAAAAGCTCACTGAACAAAACAGATCTTTTAAAATGGGAGTAGAGTTCAGCGAAGCTAATGACTATATGATAAACCAAGAAGTTACAAAACAAAACCAAAAGAATGAAGAAATAGAAGATAACATGAAACACCTCACTGGAAAAACAACTGACCTGGAAAATAGATCCAGGAGAGACAACTTAAAAATTATTGGACTACCTGAAAGCCATGACCAAAAAAAGAGCCTAGACATTATCTTTCATGAAATTATCAAGGAAAACTGCCCTGATATTCTAGAACCAGAGGGCAAAATAAATATTGAAAGAATCCACCAATCACCTCCTGAAAGAGAATCAAAAAAAGAAACTCCTAGGAATATTGTGGCCAAATTTTAGAGTTCCCAAGTCAAGGAGAAAATATTGCAAGCAGCTAGAAAGAAACAATTTGAGTATAGTGGAAATACAATCAGGATAACACAGAACCTGGCACCTTCTACATTAAGGGATTGAAGGGTATGGAATAGGATATTCCAGAAGTCAAAGGAACTGGGATTAAAACCAAATATCACCTACCCAGCAAAACTGAGTATAATTATTCAAAGGAATAAATGGCCATTCAATGATATAGAGGACTTTCAAGCATTCTTGATGAAAAGAGCAGAATTGAATAGAAAATTTGACTTTCAAACACAAGAATCAAGAGAAGTATGAAAAGGTAAACAGGAAAAAGAAATCATAAAGGACTTTCTAAAACTGAACTGTTTACATTCCTACATGAAAATATAATATTTGTAACTCTTGAAACTTTTCTCAGTATTTGGGTAGGTGGAGGGATTATACACACACACACAGACACACACACACACAGACACACACACACACACACACACACACACACACACACACATAGACAGAGAGTACACGTTGAGTTGAATCAGAAGAGATGATATCCATAAAAAGATAAAAAAAAATTAAGGGGTGAGAGAGGAAAATACTGGGAGGAGAAAGGGAGAAGTGGAATGGGGCAGACCATCGCTCATAAAAGCGATAAGAAAAATCTTTTTCATGGAAGAGAAAAGGGAGGAGGGAGGTGAGAGGGGAAAAGTGAAGCTTACTCTCTTTACATATGGCTTAAGGAGGGAATAACATGCTCACTAAATTTGGTATGAAAATCTATCTTACACTACAGGAAAGCAGAGGAGAAGGGGACAAGTGGGGTGAGGGGGATGATAGAAGGGAGGGCAAATGGGATAAGGGAGTAACTTGAAGTAAACACTTTGGGGAAGGGACAAGGTCAAATGAAAGAATAGGAAAAAAAAAGGGCGGACAAGGTAGGATGGAGGGAAATATAGTTAGTCTTACACAACATGACTTTTATGGAAGTCTTTTGGAAAACGACACATATACAGCCTGCATTGAATTGCTTACCTTCTCAGTGGGGATGGGTGGGGAGGGAGGGAGGGAGAGAAGTTGTAATTCAAAGTATTAGAAATGAATGTTGAGAACTGTTATTGCATATAACCGGGAAATAAGAAATACAGGTAATTGGGTATAGAAATTTATCTTGACCTACAAGACAAGAGAGAAGATGGGGATAGGAGAAGGGTGGGGTGTGATAAAAGGGAGGGCACATTGAGGGAAGGGGTAATCAGTATGCAAGGTATTATTAGGTGGGGGAAGGTGAGAGACAGGAAGAAAAATTGGAACTCAAAATTCTGCGGAAATGAATGTCAAAATCTAAAAATAAATAAAACTAAAAAAAAATAACTGGAAAGGACCTTAGAGATCAAGTAGTCCAACACCCTCATTTTACAGACAAGGAAACGAGAATCATGAAGGTTAAGTGACTTGCCTAGGGTCACAGAGGTACTAAATCACAGAGTCAGGATTGAAAACCAGGTTCCAAGACTCTAAATCCAATTCTCTTACCATTGACTACACCAAGCCTAGTCTGGGAGTCAGGAGACCTGACCCAGTTCTAGCTGCTGAAATACCAGGCTGCGAGGGTCACTTCATCTCTTCATCATTTCTTCCTCTTTAGTATGATGAGGGGATTGAACTAGATGGTACATAAGTTCTCTTCCAGCTTTGAGAAGCTGTCTTCCACCATTCTGCTCAAAGCTTCCTTTCAGCTCTAACATCCCTAGAGTTCACTTTCTAATATCTTTTTGAGTTCCAGCATTCTACATTCTAATACACTGCCTACAGCACTTATATGGCATTTAACAAATGCTTACTGCCTAGCAAAGTGCTTGCAATCCCTGGCCCAGGGCTCCCACAATAGGCACTTAATTACTGAATTAAAGGGTTGTATATTTATAATTGGAGCTCAGAAAGGCCTATCCTCAACTTTGAGATCTATTTCCTTTCTGCTTGGTCTTATAGCATCCAGATCAAAGCCCTCATTTTATGGTTGAAAAAATGAGGCCCAGAAATGCCAAGGAGCTGGCCCAGGGTAATAAGTGGCAAAGCAAAGTTTTAAATGCTAGGACTGTCATTGTGAATTTTCCACCATCAGTACAGATCACCATCCTTTACACCTTAATTGATTATATTTATGAGTTACGTAAAAAAAAAAAAGCACCATCCAATCATCTGATAGATAACTAGCTAGCACTTATATAGTGCTTTAATTAACTTGATTCTCACAAAATCCCTGTAATTTAGATGCTATTATCACTCCCATTTTACAGAGGAAGATACTGAGTCACAAAACTGTTAAGTGACTTGTCCATGATCACGCAGCTATTAAGTATCTGGGACAGAATTCCAACTTAGCTCTTCCTGATTCCAAGTCCTGAATTCACTATGCCAGTTAGTTGCTTCTTTATTTGGATATAATTATTTATAAAACAGGAATACCACTATCTGCACTCCCTACATCATAGTGTCATCTGTGAGTAAAACACGACGTATGCCTCAAAGCATCGTAGGGATGTGATGTTACATTGTAATATGAGTTAATATTGGCCCCAAAACTCTTGTTATTGCTGCTTTAGCCTTTCAAACCTGGGTTTTTCAACGGAAAATTCTCACCTTTAGTCATTAATTTTCCACAAGTGAAGATGAATCTAAAAAGCCTTGAAAGAGTATTTGTAACGACCCCAGCAAATGAAACAGCAGGCACAGATGAACATGGTCTCCTTAGGCCCATGAAATCCAAAACAAAAATCGCAGAAGGCCATAAACATTTTGGGCAGCTCTTCCCACAAAAGTGCAACCCACATGAAAGTCACAAATCCCTTGCTTCAGTCCATAACACTTTTAATGCCATGGAGCTACATACCCATTTGGAAGGTTGTTCCTATAGGAACTGCCACCTCCATTCCCAAGATCCTTGAACCTAATGTTGATTTTGGCAGAATTAAGTAACAATGTTAGGCAAAGCACAATCTATTATAGACACAAAAATGTCAGAGCTAAAAATGACCTTAGAACACTGAGCCAAGGTGGAGAACCTGAAGCCTCGAAGCCACATGTGGCCCTCTAAGTCCTCAAGGCCAGCCCTTTGACTGAATCTAATCCTAAATAGAACACAAAATGTTAGTATTCCAAGGAAACTTAGAGCAGAGAATGCAAGAGCTCAGGAAAGCTTTAGCAACTGTCCAACATAACCTGGTCATGACTAGTGCCAAAATGATGATGCATTTAATGGCAGGGTGTAGTAGTAGCTTGAAAAGGGGCATTACCAAGCTTGGAGCTCATTATTTCAATTATTAAAATATTTATTTGCTCATAACACAACTTAATTTCTTTCCAAGCCTGAGGCCTGGGCTTTTTACAATGTAAAGTCCTCAAGGGCAAGGAAAATGTTTTTTGGATGTTCTCTTCTGTGGCAGGTCACATCACTTCAGTTTTTAACACCACCACCACAATCGTATAAGGGATGATGATACTCTTATCCCCTTAAGCAAACCTCCACCTTCAATCCAGAAGAATTCTAAAGAAAAAGACTTTTAGGGGTAAAGTGGGGGGGGTGGTGTCTAGTATTGACATATGGCATTATAGCATTAGAGACGACCCCAGGAGACCTGGAGACTGCTACTAATGTGTTATACAACTTTAGCAAGCCACTTCCCTTTTCTATGGGTCTCTAGAACCTCCTAATCAAACAAAAATGCAACGTCTATGATGCTAATATTATCTTCCCTTATCTATATTTCTCTGATAATCATGTCCCTTTTTCTATGATGTACTTACTGAGCAAGAAACTGAGCTGTTTACTGAGAAAGTTGGTAACTTATTAAGAAGCCAATTTCAAAGACTTGTTCTCTCTGACCTGGAGGGGAAAATTAAAGTCCTTTGAATTTAAAAGTCCCACTGAAGAGAAGGATGGAACCTATGGGGCTGAGTCTGAGCAGTATGGGTGAAACAGACTGGACCAGTTATTACTGGGATGAAAGAGGAGTTAGGCTACCAGGCAGATTTTTAAATGGTTGAGGAAACAGGGAGATTCTCATTTTGGACTAGAACTGAATAGAATGTCTGAGCATGGGGTTCAGACATTCTGCAGCCCAGAAAGATGACTGTGGGGCAAAGAATTCAATCTGCGAGAACTCTTAGTCAGATGAGCAAAGTAGAGGTGGTAAGGTATAGTGGAAATAATGTCAAATCCAAAGTCAGAGGACCTAGGTTCATTCAATCAACAACTTCTTATTAATGGGGGGCAGCTAGGTGGTGCAGTGGATAGAGCACCAGTGCAGAAGTCAGGAGGACCTGAGTTCAAATCTCACCTCAGACACTTAATACTCACTAGCTGTGTGACCTTGGGCAAGTCACTTAATCCCAAATGCCTCATCCTGGGTATCTGGTCACTGGATTCAGATGGGTCTGGAGCAGAAGTGAGGCTGGTGACCTGTACAGCCCTCCCTCACTCAAAACAAAGTCAAGTGCAAGTCAGGTCATCATTTCTCTGATGGAATGGTCTTCTTCAGCAATGAAGGACGAATACACACTTATTAATGGACTACAGCGTACCTTGTACTATGCTAGTCGTAGGGTGGGTATGGGAGAGTGGAAAAGAGATACAAAGAATAAAAAGAAACAATGACTTTTCACAAAGAACTTGAGGATTGGGGAAACAATATGTACGTACACAGGTATTTTCAAAATAGATACAAGATAATTTGGGGAGGGGTAGTTAGGAAAGGCTTCAAAAAGAAGGTAGGCTTCTAAATAGTAGGGGTGAGGAGGTAGAGTTTCCAGGCAAGCTCCACCGAGGTCAAGTCGTTAAGGGCTTTAAAAGCCCAAAGGAGGAACCTCTATTTTATCCTAGAGACAATAGGAGGTCCTAGAAATGACTGAACAGGAGAGTATGATAGCCAGATCTGCACTCAAGGAAAATTACTTCAGCAATTATGTGGAGGCCAGATTGAAGTCAGGAGAGACTTGAATTGGGAGACCAACCAGGAGGCCCCTGGAACAGTGCAGGCACAAAGTGAGATGGTGGCTTTGAGCAGGAGAAGGAGTCAGATGAGACAGATGTTGTGGAGGAAGAAACAAGATCTGGCTACTGAGAAGCAGTCTTTGGGAAATGCTGTGGCCAAAAAAACTGGTGAACCTTTTGACATCTAGACAGGCAAGGCCCTGGGATAACTTACACACATACTCTTGTCACCAGCTTTTCTAGCTTGGCAGTACCTGCCAAAGTGTGGCCTCCATGGGCACAGAGCCTTTGAGAGCCCAGGATTGTTTCTGTGTTACAACAAAGCATCAGGGGAGGAAGGCAAAGGGACTATAAACAAATTTCCCTGATTAATCTCAGGAAGATTCAGATAAGGTAAGAGAAAAAGGGTGGGGTTCTAGGAACTACAAATATGTTACTGTGGTGGCCTTTAGAGGCTGTTCAATAGGGAGAACAAGAGAACGTGCTTGGGAACTTGTCTGGTAGTGTTAATTCCTTGCTCAGGAGGTGGAGGTTCAAATCCAGACTCAGTCACTTACTAGCTACAAGACCATCGGCTTCACCTCTTCCCCTCACAAAAGTCTGATAAGTGGAGTTCATCTGTAAAGTGCTGGGCTCAATGCCCACTGGCTTCTCATATCTCAACATCCAGGCAGAAGTGTGTTGATTGAGCCAAACAGATGCCCAGTGAAAGCCACCAACAAAGGATGCCATGTCACTGACACCTGGCAATAACTCCCTTTCTCAGACAGCTGAGAAAAGAATCAGATGCTTAACCTGCTGTAAACGGACCAGAGGAAATGAGCAATCCCTGTGGCAAATACTACTTCCTGGAGGCTAAGGGACACCAGTGGAGCCTGCAAATCTTGGCCTTAGTAACTCCTGAGATAATACAGCCTAAATAGGGAAAGGTCCTATAGGAAAAACCATTACACAACCACCTCTTACCCTCGAAGGAGCAGCAAACACAGTCAAGACAAACAAATAGAAAAGCAGCCTAATCTAATAGTTAAAGTTTATTCAACTCAAAGAGAATGTCAGAATTGGAAAGGAACTCAAAAACTATCTAGTCCAATCTATCTATACCTGGCCAAAAATTCTCTCTATATCAAGAGTTCTTGGGCTGGGATCTGTAAATCTGTGAGGGTTTTGCTTTGTTTTATATTTTTATGACTGAATTTCAATATAATTGGTTTCCTTTGTAATCCTATTTTATGCATTTAAAAGCATTATTTAGAGAAAGAGGTCCACTGGCCTTACCAGATTGTCGAAGGGATTCATCACACAAAAAGGTTATAATAATTATAGAATATAATATAGATATTATTGTTATCAATAATTATAACTTATTGCTTGCAATGAGTTTGTAGAATATCTCATTTTAGCCTTGCAACACTGGGAGGTAGGTGCTATTATTATCCCCCTTTTAGAGATGTGGAAACTGAAGGTGAGAGCAGTTAAATGACCTGCCCAACATTATACAGCTAGTAAGTATCTGAGGTTACTCTACAGCATCTCCAAGAAATGCTCATCCAGCTACTTCTGAAACACCTCTAATGACATGGATCTTGCCGCATCCCATAACAGATTTTCCACTTTGAGAAAGTTCTTTTTTTTTCTTACATTGAGCCCAAATCTGTCCCTTCATAATTTCTACCCATTACTTCTAGTTTTGTCCTCAGATAGAAACGTGCATAATAAGCATATTGACTTAAAAAAACACAAATTAACATTGCCTACACTGTATTATATTTTTAATTATTTTGTTAAACAACATCTCTCAATTACATTTTAATCTAGTTCAGGTTAGGAAAATCAAATGAAAACTTCCTTCCACCAGGATAGCCCTTCAGCAGGGTATAATGAAAAGAGTCCTATACTGAGACTCAGGAGGTAGAGGTTCAAATCCAGACTCAGTCACTTACTAGCTACAGGACCATCGGCTTCACCTCTTCCCCTCACTGCATCTATTTCTCCCCCCACCTACAAAATGGGGAGCTTGAACTAGATGATCTCAAAGGTTTCTGCCAGCTTTAAATCCCACTTAAAGAAAGGAATCACACTTCTTTAAGTTTTCTTTCCTCCAGATTATATATATATCCACTTCCTTCAACTGATCCCTGTTAAGCAGACATCTAAGATTCCGGATCTAAATCTTCTGAAAATACCTCTCACCACAGAGGCTGTCAACAACCAAAAAGCAAAGGAGAGTTTGCTCACTGAACTGCAGCCACAGTAATAGCCATTTAAATAAAATACAACCCACTTTGACCACCTGCATTCTATGTAGTCACTCATTCATTATCTTTATCATCATAATCACACCTGCAAAATTTCCCATGCTTAGTTCCAGCTCCATGCTTAGCTTCCCCCATGTAAGAGGGAAGCCATCGTTCAGCTCCTGAAGTATCAATTTCAGGTGGCTAAAACTGTCTGCAAAGTTCCTGCAGAACCTTACATGACCCCATGAATCCCATTTCCTCAGCTGGCTTCCACAGCACCCTGTATTTTACACATGTGAACAGCAGTTTCATAAGAAAAATGCCCGTGATAACAGTATTTTCCCCCTCTTAAATATTAAATATGAAATTAAATATAAAAAACTACCCAGAATATTTTTCAAATTAATACCTTCCCTTTGGCTCCAAAATTTCTGATCCCCAATATTTAGGTCTTCAACCCTAGAGAGTATTTATGAGTTCCATTCATATACTTCAAGTCTAAGAGTGTCCTTTGAGTGAAAGAGCATAGACAAAGCTGTAGTAAACTACTGGTGATAAGTTATAGAAGCTTCCAGTGAGATGGGACTTCAGCAATATCTTATCTAATCAGTAATCCTTGTGACAACATCTCTTATAAATTGGCAACCAGCCTACCCAGAAAGAGCGTAAGTGATGGATGGCAGGGCACTCTTGCCTTCAAAGCAGGCTATTTTACTTTGAGTCAGCTCTAATTATTAGGAAGTCTTTTGTTATGACCAGTCAACTCTACAACTTCCACCCATTTCTTCTTCATCTACTCTTTGGAGCCAAGGAGAAAGAAAATCTCTTTTACATCACAACCTTTTAAGTACTAAAAGGAACTCCTAAGTCTGCTGTTCTCCAAACTAAAATGACCTTTCTGGGACAGTGGTAAGCCCTCTCAGCACCCTGTTTCCTGTCCTCCTGACAATTAATGGTATATAAATATCCTTCTGAAAGTGCTGTACCCCAAATTTACTCCTAAACCTCCTCCAAATTTCACTTTCTGTTGAAAAAAAAATTTCCTCATTCTTCCAGTCATCCAAGCTCAAAACCCTGATATCCTCCCTTGACCCTTCCTTCTATCCCTCAAATGAGCTGTTGAGTCATCCTCTACATCAAGTCTCAATCTGTGCCCTTCTCTCCATTCATACAGCCACTACCCTAGATGGAGCCATTGATCATCTCCTCCCTGAACTGTTACACTAAGATTTTTTGGTTTGCCTTTCTCTAGCCCATGCTTCAGAGTGCTATTAAAATTACCTGGCTTATCTCCCCAACTTTAAAGACATTAGATGCAAAAGACATTGAGAATACCAAGATAAATTCAATTAAATTGTTACATGCTACATATCAGGCACTGTACTAGGCACTGGTGATAGATACAAAGATAAAAATGATACAGTCTCTGCCATCAAGGAATTAACATTTACATACCTAGATAAGTAAATATAACATACATACAAAGAAAATACAAAATGATTTCTGGGATAGAAATCCAGAAAGTCCTGGTTCAACACTTAAAGGCGATGGAGATTCCAAGAGGTAAAAGCAAGAAGGGAGAGCACCCCAGGCATGAGGAAACAGCATGAAGACCAGAGATGGAGTGACAGAATGTTCGATATGGGGGAATTTGGCTGGGATGTAGAGTGGAAGGGGAAGTAAAGTTAAATACAAGAGAGGCGGAAAAACAAAATATAGTAGGTAAGAAACAGATAATCACATACAAAGTCAGAGGCAGGAGAAGTAAACGTCACCTCTAAAGGGTGTTGGGAAAGCTGAACCAGGGAGCGCCCCAGAGAGAAGGTGATATCTGAGCTGGGCCTTCAAAGTACAGAAGGATTTCAAAAAGTGGGATTGTGGATGGCATCAGTTCCAGATAGGAGGGACATACACCATTTTATACAAAAGCACAGAGATAAAGAGGGGGCCGAAAAAAGACCAGAAAATTGTACACGTTGGCTGGAATATTGTTGTACATCCTCCAGGTGATTCTTGACTTGCTCATGAATCAGATTTAAGTGAGGCAGAGTTACACAAAGTCATCAGCCTCACTCTCTTCCAGAGTCATGGAAATCCAGTGGTAAGACAAAAGTCAGGGAGACACAATGGCCCAGAATGCAGCGGACAACCTTGGCCTCCTTGATATCTGACCAAGCTCTACTTGCTCCACAGCACCTGCTTCAGTCGCCTTAATGGCTGGTGGAAAAAATTGTTCTCATCTGCCTATTCCACTAAAGGGAAGTCTTCATATGCTTGGGATAGATATCCCCCTAACTCACCCATGGGTATTGAAGCCTTCAACCTGGTTTAAACTGTCTGCCAAGATGGTTTTACTGGAGTATGGCACATGCTACAGCTTTTTGGAGCCGCAGGTGAGAACTGGGTGAAAAGGTGGATACCAAATATGGATGAGCAGTCCTGAAAAGGGGCCAACAAGTCCTTACACCAGAGGTGTTAGTCCTCCCTGAAGACCTCTGTATGCAGACACATTGTGTGAGATAAAACTGGGAAAGAAGTCTGAAGCCAGGGGGAGGGAGGGCCTCGAATGCCAGGGAAAGAAACATGTAGTTTATCCTCTAGTCATGGAAGAATCAAAGTTTTTGAACAGAAAAGTGACAAGATCAGACTTTTAAATTAAGATTGCTTTAACTGTGGCATAAGAGATGGGCTGAAAAGCAGAAAATTGGAGACACGAGGATAAGCAGCAACAGTGGTGTCTGTACACATCATTTCCTGTCCTTGGATCTTTCTCCTTCCACTCCTTGAAATCCTACTCATCCTTCAATGCCCTACACAAATACCACATCCTCCACAAAGCCTCACCTCCCCAATTCTCTCCCTCCTCCTCCCCCCCCATCTTGAAAATTCTTTCCTTTCACAAATCTTGAACAATTTAGGATCATGGGCTTTAGAGATGGAAAGGATGTTAGAAATTATCTAGTCTAACTCCCTCCATTTTCAGTCAAGGAATCTTAAGACCAGAAACATAAAGCTGCTTGCTCAAGGTCCCACAGATGGTTGATGGCAGAGCTGGAATTTCAGTCTAGATATTCTGACTTCAAATATAGTGTGATCTTTCCACTCAATACCAATGAAGGTACCACCTTTCAAAGTCAACCCCAGAAGCAGACACAGTGGAGTGGATTGTTTTTGGTGTGTCCATTCACACTCAACAAAGGACCTATGTGCTCTGACTGGAACTGGGGATAAAATGAAAAAAAAAAAAAAAACCATCCCAAGTCCCTGTTGTCAGGGAGTTTAAAATATCGGATGGTGATCATTCCATTCTTTATTTGTTTATGTATAAGACAGAGTAAGATCCTTGAGGTCAGGACCTTTCTGACTCTTGCATTTGCATCCCTATTGCCAAGCATGCTGTCTAGTGCATAGTGGGTATACATGAAGTGATGGCTGATATAAACCTTCCACTGGACTGAATTTTCCATGAAGGCATGGATCATTTCCTATCTTTGGATCTTAGCACTGAACACCATGTGCTTTTGCATATAGTAATAATAATAGCTCACATACAGCATCTTAAGGTTTGCAAGACACTATACAAATAATGCCTCATTTTATTCTCAAAAAAAGAATAGGTGCTGTTATTAACCTCATTTTACAGATAAGGAAACTGAGGCACATAGCAGTTCCTTAACTTGCCCAGGCTAAAACAGGTAGTAACTATTTGAGGCCATGTTTGAATACAGGTCTTGACTCTAGGGCCAGTGTCCCATTCACCGCATCACCCAGCTACCCAGAACTTAACAAATCACTACTATTGGAAAGAAGGAATATAGCTAGCTGACAGATGCAAAATGAGCATTGCTGGAGAGGATATCTTGGAGTTCTTAAGAGCTAAGAAGGCTATCCCTGAACAGAAAAGAAGCGAAATAAGAAGAGAAGTCATTTGGGACTTGGCAAAACACTAAGAAATACCCTGCATGATTTCGGGTCACCCTAAGAGAAGATGTCACCAGAATACTTTCAGTAACCTTCCAAGCACACTGGGTTTTTCAGTTACTGTAGCTCTCTGCAGGGCTTATCTCCTACCATTTCTAACGGGTTTCTGGTGCTGCTGATAAGATTTTCTAGCACAGTTAAAATGAGATGAGATCCAGCCAGCTGTCTAGAAACACAGCAAGATTATCTTTAGAAGAAACCACTGGAGACAAAGGCCCCAGAGAGGCAGCCGTCCTGCAGTCTGCCTAGATGGCAGAAATCATCCGAATGGAACCTCCAGCTCTGGGGAGATAGCCATTACGCATGATCTTAGCCTTGTACTCCACTCTAAGTGAAATGCAAAATTCAAGGGTGGAGGTGGGAAGTGGAGGTGTACTTTAATGAGGGAAAAAAAGGTTATTGTTCTAAGAAAGCACGTGTGTCTGTCATACAGGGCAGGCACTAAAGGGTCCATGGACAGAGGTTCTTCTCAAAAAGGCCAACCACAGGGTATGCCCAGGCTCCCCTTGGACCGTGGATGCTGGGGCACGGCCTGGCAGTCCGCCCCATCTTCTCAGGTCCCTGACACCAAGCTCAGCTGTGGTCCTTTCTGCCCAGCTCCAACCCCACCCCTCAGTATGCACTGCTAGCACGGTTCTTGGGGGCACCTCGGCGTTAACCACATCCCCTTCCCCCTCGCCCCAGCAGGCCTGAGGGGTGGTGTGGGGGGCGGGTGGAGGCCTGGCCTGCGGAGGGAGGGGGGACAAGCGGCTCCCCGGCGGGGTCAGGCGGGCCCTAGCCCGGGGTAAGAGGGGGTGCCTTCCTCCAGCCCCGGGAGCTCGGCAGTGCGGGCCACTAAGCGCCTCCCCCAGGCCAGGCCTCGCCAGGAGCCCGGTCCGCAGGTCCCCGCCGCCGCCTCCGCTCCTGCGGCCCGGCCCTCCCCGCCTCCCCTGCCTGCCGGTCGGGCCTCAGAGCCCGCGCGCCCCGGGCCCGCACTTAACTGTTCCCCGCTGAGGCGGCGGCGGCTGCGAAGGCGGCGGCGACAGCGAGTCTCGGCTCCGTCTCACGCAGAAGCAGCTTCTCATCGCCCGGGCGGGGCCGGGCCGGGCCGGGGCGGCGGAGCCTGCTCACCGCGGGGCGCAGCGGCTGCGGCGGCCGCAGGAGGAGGAGCAGCGGCGGCAGCGGCGGCGGGGGCCGAGCCCCGGCGGAGGCGGCGGCGGAGGCTCGGCGAGCTCCCGGCCGCCCCGGCTCTGACACATGCTCCGGGGGAGGCGCCGGCGCCGGGGCTCGAGCGGGCGGGAGGAGGGACCGAGGCGGGGAGCGGGAGCCCCCTGCGTCCGGAGCCCGCCCCGCCGCCCCCGCGCTGCCGCCGCCGGCCCGGAGACCGCTGCAGCCGGGCACCAGCGACGGCCCAAGGCGGGCCGGCAGCGGCCTCCGTCCGCCCGCGATCCTTCCCAGCCCCGGGAGGGACCGGAGCGGGGGCGGCCAGGCGGGGGAGGCCGGGACTGGGGTCAGGGAGGCGGCGAGGCCTGAGGCCGGTTCGGGCCCATGCTCACCCTGGGGTCCTAGAAATCAAGATTGGGGTCAAGGGGGGAGAGGGCCCGGCCTGCGGCCCGGGGCAGAGCGGACGGGCTGCGTGGAGGAGGAAGCACAGCCCCAAGGCCGCGGGGGCCCCCCCAGCTCCTCAGCCCCCGAGGCCTGGCCGTGGGCACGTGGCCCCCGGGCCACCTTCCATTTACAGTGGAACCTGTGCCTTAACCATCGCTACCCACCTTCAGCGCAGCCACAGTGTGGAGAGGCAGTGGCCGTGCCCGAGGATCTGAGGGGGGCTCCAGCTGCGGGCAGTCCGCGAGTAACCGGGCTACACTGAGAGCCAACTGCAGGAGAGGAAGTGGGGTCACATTTTCAGCCACTCCAGCCTCTTTGGAAACCTTGGGTCTGTTCCCAGGGAAAGGGGGTACCAGGCAGAATTGGCACAGCCGCAGGGAATGCAGTGTGTGTGTGTGAATTCACACGATTGTGTGTATTCAAGAATGCACTTCAAGCAAAGCCTTGGTGAGGAGCTGGAGACCAATCCCACAAACTTTCATTTGTTCTCTTAGACAAGTGAGAGAGAAGTGGCTGTGGAGAGGCCACTGGGCAGGGCTGGGCTCCCAGGGCTCTGGTAACCTCTCCCACGCAGCCTCCCTTCCCACACCTTGAATCACAAACCCCCTATTTTTGTGCAGTGGGGCCCAAACTCACCGATCCCTTACTGCTGAGTGCTAATGACTCTTGATTAAGTATGTCCTTATTCTTGAAAACATTCTCTGCTTTAGGAAGTCTGGTGTAATGGAAAAGATGCTGGATTGGATTCAAGATCAGGGCATGCAGAAATGTATGTAAAAACAAACGAGAGAAACTCTCCTGATCCTACCACTTACCTTGCCCTCCTTCCTTCAAATAGCTTCTATTTCTGGGGGAGAGAGGAAGAGATGCCCCGGTAGGAAAATGGACAGTTTTTCAATTTGTCTTTCTATCCCCAGAAACTAGAAAGTGCCTTATATAGAGGACCTGGTTAAATGACTATTGAATTGAATCAAAAAATTAGGTTCAAACTCTAACTTTGCTACTTAGTATATGTGGATAAGGTAATGTGCCTCCCTGAAATTTAATTTCCACATCTGTAAAAAAAAACAAAAAAGGAGGGGGAAGAGGGAGTGTTGAACTAGGTAGATAATTCCTGAAGTCCCTTCCAGTGTGTTTTTAACATTATTTTCTTGTAAGATCTCTTCAAGCTCTAACATTTTATGAGACTGGATTAAGTCTTTCTTTAGTGAGCACTAACTAGGTGTGGCTTTTCCCAAATGAGAATTTTTGAGGTGATTTTATTCTGTGAAGCCAGGTTACATTGGCTGTGCTGTGGCTATAGAAGACAGATTGGATTGATAAATGTGCCCAGTATGTCTGTGAATGTAAATAAATATGTTCGATGTGTCTGCAAAAGGAAATAAAGCAGTTTATTTTGGTAAAAGTTCAAAATACCTGCTTTTAGAAACAACAGGAAAGTGCCATGGAAAACAAAAAGCCATAAGCACCACAATTCATACCTTAATTACATAATGACCAAGACATTATTGTTCACCATTAATTGTGAGCAGTTAAAAGGAACCTTCTTTCTCTCTCCCCCATTGGAGCTCTTACTTAAACTGACTTCTTAGGGCTGTGAATCACCAACACTGTTATTTCTCCAGTCTGTTAAGGGTTTTGAAAAGTGCTTTGCTCACAACTGCACTGTGAGGGAGGTGATGAAAGTCTGATTATACTGCTGAGTTGTTTTTTTTTTCCAGAGTTGGGAGGGACTTCAAAGTGGCCAACTAAGTCTAACCCTTATCTGAAGAAGAAACCCTTCGGCAACATCCCTGGGAAGCCTTTTCTTAAGAACCTTAACTAAAGGCCTAACCCACTGCTTCCTCCAGGGAGCTCATTTCATTTTTGGACATTTTGAGGAAGTTTTTTCCTTACATCAAGCCTGTATTTACTGTTTTATAAATTTCACCCAACTCTTCCTTGCTCTGTCTTCTAGGATCAAGAAGAAGAAGATGATCACAGTGAAGTCACCAACCTCCTGCATTCCTTCAGCCAGTCACATAGCGATGAAATGGTAGTGTTAGGATTTGAATCCAGGATTGAAAAACATCAAACTCAATCCAGTGGTCTTTCCAGTAGAGAAGGCTGCAACTAAAAGACCCTAAGAACCATTGCTGTTGCCAAGGGGTAACCACATAAGGTTTGTGAAAACAGCACACTCATGCTTGTGCTTTAGGAAGAGAGCTCTGGCAGCCTGAGCCTGGTGGATTGGAGAGGGGAGACTGGAAGGAGACCAGTTGGGATGCCAGTACAGTAATTTAGACTGTTTGTTTCTTTTCCATTGCCTAGTGCAGGCTGTAATCATACCTTGTGCTTAATCAGGACAAGAGCTTGATGTAATGAGAAAAACACTCATTGATTACAAAGTCAAGAGACCTGGATTCAAACGCTGGCTGTGATATATCACCACTTCCCCTTTTGGGATCTTGATTCTTCAATGCAAATCTAGCTATATGACCACAACAAGTCACTTAACTACCCTGAGGTTCTGTAAAATGAGAATAACCGTGCTGCTTAAAGCAGGTACCTACCACCAGGGATTGCTACTGAGAGGCTTCGAAGACAGATGGCACAACCAACAAGCCCATATTCCATTCCTCCTACTAACCAGGCACTGTGCTAGGCACTATGGATACAAAAAAAAAAAAATGAAACTTCCTACTCTCAAGGACCAAGCTAACCAAGTTCAGAGATGTTAGCACTAGAAGGGTGGCCACCAAGTAACATTGTCCCCTCTTTTGGTGACAATAAATTCCAGCCTTCCTTTCCCCAATGTCCTCCCTACCTCCTTGGAATTTACACTGTATTTACTTTTTTGCATATTTTGCGCTCGTTTATCTGTTTATTTGTCCCTTGTCCTCTTCCCTCCGCTCCTGGCCATGAGAAAGCTCCTTGAGAGCAGGAACAATTTCAGGTTTTTAAATCTTTTTTATCTGCCATACTTGGCACAGTTTCTAGCACATGGTAAGGCACTCAGATATTGAAAGATTGAATGAATGAATACCAGCACTCCAGCATGAAGGGGTTGTGATCTGGCTAGATGGCTGTACACTGTTAAAAAATCTTGTATTAAAATGATGGCAAACAGGTAACATCTGGCTGATTTTTAAATCTTATTTTCAGATCAATTTTACTCTTAATATAACAATTTTACAAATAATGTATCTTTGGGAGCAATATTGCATGTGAGAGCTCACCTTCTGAGCTGCTTCACAGCAGTTTTCATTTTCCCCTTGGCTTACATAAGCCAATATTTGAGGGAATTGTTTCAGTTCATCATGTTTTCGCTTTTAGGATTTGAGAATTTTGTTTTTAAAGTCACTGTGGTTTTTTTTGTTGTTGTTTTTTTTAACGTGCCTTTGTAATTTTGCCAAGGCCAGGGAACTGTTTTTAATATCTTGGTAACAAGGCACACACGGTGCGTTAAGACCCCTCGAAGTGAGCCCAGATTGCACCATGTGTGCTATGTTCTTTTTTTTTAAAGCAGTTCCATGGTTCTGGCAAAAATACAAAAGCACATTTAAAAACAAACAAAACCAATTTGTGTTTCTTGTGTTTGGGGAATTTGGGAATGAAACCACGGATACTTATTTTGTCATCAGATTCTTTGTTGGGAACACCTTTATTCTTATAACTTCAAATTACAAATTTGACTCAGTTATGAAAAGCACAAAAAATAGCCTGATATAATTTGTTTTTTAATCTAGGAATGTAAATAGACACTATAACACAGGGGAAGGATTGCTGGGTTTAGAATCAGAAGACCTGGGTTCATTCCTAGCTCTGATGTTTACTGCCTGTGTTATTTATTAAATAGTCCTTACTGTGTGCCAGGCGAATATGCTAAGTACATTACAAATATCTTAGTTCTTACAACCCTGTGAAATAGGTATTATTCTTTATTATTCCCATTATTTCATTCGAGGAAACTGAGGCAAACAGATGTTAAGTGACTTGCCCAGGATCACACATCTAGTGCGTATCTGAGGCCAGGTTTGAACTCTGGTCTTCCTGACTCCAGACCCAGAGCTTTATCCACTGAGCCACCCAGCTACCTACTTGTTTATAACTTTAAATAAGTCATGTCACAACCTCTCAGGGTCTGTTCCTTCATCTAAATGGTAGCGTGGTTTAATACAGGGGTGGGGAACCTGCAGTCACATGTAGCCTTCTAGGTCCTCTTTGACTGATTCAGGGCCAGACCAGAAGACCTAGAGGGCCACATCTTGGGGCCGAAGGTTTCCCACCCCTGATTTAGTAGATAGAGTTTTAGACTTAAAATCAGGAATATATGTGTTCAGATTCCAACTCAGACACTAGCTGTGTGACAGATGAGTCACTTGTCCTTGGTTTCTTTATCTGTAAAATAGGGAGAAGAAATTACTGTAGCACCCACCTCATGGGGTTGTTGTGAAGAGTTAATGAGATACCATGAGTAAAGAGTTTTACAAACCTTCAGGGGCTGGGTAAACATCAGTAAGTGAGGAGGTTGAACTAGATAACCTCCAAGCTTACCTTCCAGCCCTCAACTTGAGATCCTAAAAGATGTCCATTATTTTACCTTCACAAAACAATAGTCAGCTGCTTGTTAAAGGTCAGGACTACTGGAGAGGAACTTAGCAATCATTTAGTCCATTCCTCTTATTTTACAGATGAAGGTGTAAGAGCCTAAAAAAGGGAAGGTACTAGGCCCAAGGTCATACACCTAGTACCACTCAAACCCAGGTCTTCTGATCCCAAGTTCATTACTCTTTCTAATACAGGGAAGTTCTTTATCATTAAACACATTCAATGATTGAATCTTGAATTTAAAAGTCACCTTTGTCATGTGATCCATTTTGATCTATCTCACTGGTTGTCCTGGTCAGCTAAAGTAAAAAAAAACAGCACATGGAAAAGTAGTGGGTTTGTTCTATGAACTTTTCTGATATTGTCCACTTTTTGCTTGGTGAAACTTGAGAGAAATGAGGGGACACAGTTTGAAAAATCCTGCCTTATAGGATAATGTCCAAATTCTTTGACCTAGAATTCAAGACCTCCTACATGGGGTATATGCACCCCATGACCTGACAGGAGCTGCTGAATCAAAAAGAGACTTACTGGGCACTTGTCCAAGGTCAGAGCAACATGTTAATGCAAACTAGGGTATTAGTGGGAAGGGGACTTCAGCTTACCACAGTTAAATGTAAAGGAAAGAGGATGTGATTTTCCCAATTCGTATAGTCTCACATGATGAGGTTTTGATGGGTTAAAAATGTTTAACACCCTATGATCTTTTCATGAGGACTCACAATGAGGGAAGAAGAGAATTTGATTAGTTGATCAAATTAGCCACACCCCAGAGGACTTTAAATAGCTAAACCCTAGACAAATTTCAGTGTTTTAAAGATGGAAGAGATAGCAAGCCAGAAATTGTCTGTGGTATACAAGGAAATTTCTCTCTCTTCCCTTCTTGATATCAGCCGTGTGGTTTAGAAGAGGAACCGCTGAACCAGTCAGAGACCCTACACCTAATAGGGAGAAAAGACAAATAAACCAGACAGATATAATTACACAGAAACAGTCCCTGAGGGAGGAAGCATCTTCAAGGGGGTATGACCGCTGGAACCAAAGAAGAAAGCCAGATTACAGAGAACAGACCAAGATGAATGTCCTGCCCAGAAGAGACTCCACACCAGATACTCAGAGAGAAGGGACTTCCAGGACCTCCAGCACCTAAAGTTGCAAGTTGCCTTTTCCACATATATATCCTACATATAAGCCTTACTGCCACTAGACTTTGAGTTTGAGGACACATTTCTCATGGTCACTGTATTTTTATGAGAGAATAAACCCCAGATTTATGGGGGAATGTTTCACAACTATTTTCTTGCCATACCATTTGAGTAAGAGTTCCTATTGCCTGATTGGTAAATGGAGGCACAATGGTGGGGGCCTCATATGCAGTAGTCTTAGGAGGGAAGATTCACAGGGTTATCCCTAAGACCTGAAGTAATAGCAGCCCTTTGAGGATCTAGCTCATGAATATGACTACAAACTGAGGAAATTACCCAGAGGAGGTACAAAATAGAAGACTAAAACTTTGGAAACTTGGATCAAGTCAGACAGTATATAGGAGCCTGCCTCCTGCTCACCCATTCTTGGCAATAGCATAATTGTCAACAGATACCAAGTTCCTTTATAGTTTTATCCAACCTTCATAAGTAAGTCAGGAACATGTGTGGTACAGTAGAAAGAATAATGAATTTGGATTCAAATCCCATCATGACATTACTTATTTGTATGGCCTTAGACAAGACCCTTCCCATCCCTAAGACTCAGTTTTTCCATCTGTAAAATGAGAATACTGGACTAAATTACCTCATTCACTTAACATTTATAAAGTTCCTATTATGTGTCAGGGCACTATGCTGGATCTGAGAGATAGAAAAACAAAATAGTTTCTGTCCTCAAAGAGTTTATTTCATACTGTAGAATATTTTTAAGGGTTCAGCAATTGATCCAAAGCTGGTGTATGCTAATGGATTATAATCAAATGGCTACCTCCAGGGCAGAGCTGGTGGAATGACAGAATGGACTTAGAGAACGAATCTGAGTATTTGGAGTTCTGAAGAATAACAATTTTACCTGTGGAAAATTCTTCCACATGAATGTAGCATGGATAACCATATTTGCAGATTCACTTTTCTCCACTCTGCTTCCTCACCAAAGAGTATTCAATTCCTCTCCCCTTCCTCTACTAGATGTTTCAGAAAGCAGCCATGGCTCATTTGAATGACTCCAACCAGCTCTCCAAGGAGAAACTTGGGGACAAGAAAGACAATTGTAGAGAGTAGGGAGGTTATCCCTGAGTTCTAGACCTACCAAGAAGTGATGATACAAGGTTAGAAAATTTTAGCATGGTACCATTTTAATCCAAAGATGCAATTGTGAGTAGGGGTCATAAATCCTCATTAAATTTCACAAGCAGAATCATCTGTCATCTAGTGGGGTACAGCCTTTCACACATTCTATTGTCTATCACTTAAAGGTCCTGAGTTACCTGTCTAAGAAGAAAGGGGGGCAGTGGGACGTCTTAAAATTTTTTTCAGCCTAGTGCCTTTAACAATTCTGATAGAGAAGGAAGACACTACTTTAAATAGAGTGGCACCTTTAACAAAATGGTTGCCTCTCTGGTGCTACCTAAACCAGAAGTTTCTGAATCTCATATGGTTTCCTCATGCTCTGAATCTCTGCCTTATAATCAGTCTCACTGCCTGTCTTAGCAGCTAGGTGCTCCAAGAAAATTCTGCTATGGACACAACTTAGCTTTTTAGTCTATATCTTCTCCCCCTTCATCCAACCTCCTCCTCAGGCCCAGGCAGGAATTTCCCTTCTCACTAGGGAATTGCTTAATCACTAGTATACATCATCCCTGCCTCTGGTAGGTTGTGACAGCTGGCACCAAAAACACCTGAGCAGTCTTATCTCACATTTCTTCCTCTACCCACATTCTCTGAACTCCAGCCAAAGTGAACAATTCACCATCCCCTGAACGTGTTCTGGCCTTGGCTCAAGCTATCCCCTCTGCTTCAAGTGGCTTCCCATCGCCACTGAAATCCAACCTATTCTTTAGTTCAGTTGCTACTTCTTCTGTGTCAAGCCTTTTTTCAGCCTTCTAAGTGGAAATATTCTCTTAGGACTTGGAATATACCTCTCACTGTTACCAATGTTAGCATGTTATTTTATTTTCTATTTTAATTATTTGTATATGCTTCTCATCTCCTCCTGGAAGAACTCATATTCATATGATACTTTCATGTTTTCAAAGTGTCTTTCTCACGATGACCCCAAGAGGTAAGTAGCGTATAAATATTATGTCATTCCCACTTAGCAGATTAGGCATTGGAGGCTCAGAGAAATGAAGCAATTGCCCATGGTCACACATTGAATGTCAGGACTGGAACTCAGCTCTCACTACACAATACCACAAACTTATGAAACAACATAATAGAAAGTGGACCAAACTTGGAGTTGAGACCTAGTTGGGCCATTAACCAACTGTTTGACCTTGGACAAGTTTCTGAACTCCTCTAGCTGTCCGTTTCCTCATCTATAGGAATATGGTGTTGGATTAGATGACCTCTAAGGTCCCTTCTTTAGATCAAGGAATAATCTATGAATCTAGGATATATACATATATATATGTATCATATACATATGATACATATATATATGTATGTATATGTATGTACATATATATATATATATACATACATACATACATACATACATACATACATACACATCCAGGCTGGTCTGGGCATACCCAGTTATTCTAACATGGAGGCACCTTGAAGGACTTTTAGAGCGTTTCCAGATTGTCTACTGTGCAGTCTTCTACATCCCCTACAATATGGATGGGGATAGCTTCCTGTGATTGGCTACCTACTTCTTTAAAACTGATAAGACTGAATCAGTCAGTCCTTTTTCTGCCATTTTTTTCCTCTGCTCTTTTCCTTTATGCAATTCTTATTTGTTGTGTCCGGAAGGTAGGGATTCCAGTTCATCTATAGTATGAACTAAATCAGTGAGAGGGAAAGGACTTTCCTTCTCCTTCTTTCCCTCTTTTATTTATGCTCAGAGAAATGGGCCTAAGGATGTTTTATTTTGTTTTTTTTCTGTGCTGTTTGCCCTCAGTTTCAGCTGCCTGAGGTGATCCTCATGAGACTTCATCAGAACCCCAGGGGACCAAGAGTTGGAGCCATGGAGACCTTAGAGCTAGGATTTCAGGCAGGGCAGGCAAGTCAGCCAGCCCACATAAAAGCTCTGAGAAGCCAGGATACCTGGGACTCAAGCCCAAGGAAGGTTTTGGACTTGGAACTGGGATTATGCTCTATGGGAACCAAGCTAAACTATGAACCTAATCCCTTCCTCTCCCCAGGGACTGAAGTGGTACAAAGAAAAACATGCCTTCTAAGTGTTGTAAGAGTAAGTTTGTATATTTGTGATTTTACCTTTTGAGGTAAATATTTTTGTGTAAGAGCTAGTCTAACTGTTAGTGGCTAAGTGGAATTTGGGTACAGGGGACCACTTTTTACACTTGAAGTAACACTATTGGTTGGAGCTGGAGCCATTCAAACAGCCTAGGTACCTCCAAACTCCCTTAAGGGGACCAGAGAACCCAAAAGTGGGGAGTAAAAAGGTAAAATCTCACCTATGGACCTTCAGGCCATGGGGATCAGGGTGATATGTTACATACACATATATTCTTTTTAGCTTGATTGTTTTTCTTTGTTATAAGGAGTAGTTCTAGAGGGGTCGGGGGGAGGTTCAGAAATGACTATGATGTTAAAGAAAGGGGGCTTCAATAAATTTTATTTTTTAAAGAATGCATCAGTAAATTCCCAAATAACAAAAAAAAAAATACTTACTAGGAGATATATTCACTACTGCAAGGAAGTTTGCTGGTCACAAATTCCGAAGGGCTCCACCCCTTAACTCTTGATTTTGGAATCCTACAAGGCCCACTCAACTGGCACTTGATCTAGGAAGTTTTCCCTGATTCCCACAGTCAGAAGCAGGATAATAGGATATGAGAACTGGAAGAGATCTCAGAAACACTCTCATTTTACAGATAAGGAAGAAGGCCCGGAGAGAGGAAGGGACTACTTGTCCAGACTTGCACAGGTCGTCATAAATAGAAGAGTTGGAAGCTGAACCCAGATTTTCTGACTCCAAATCCAGCCCTCTTTCTAGTGTAATTTGTTGCCTTCTTAGCTACAACTCATAATACTTTCTAGCTCTCATGCACTTGTTCTATTTTGGATTAAGTTATTTATGGATGATATTTATGGTTTACAAAGTACTCCCATTTCTCATTTGGTCCCCACAAGGACACTATGAGGTGGGTGGTGCAGCTGTTATTATCTGCACCCCCCCCCCAAAAGACACTCCATCTTTCAGCTCCAGGCATTTTCACTGACTGTTTAAAATGATCTCCCTTCTCTGCTGCCTCCTCCTTCATCCCTTGCTTTCCTTGCTTTTTTTCCAAGTCTCACCTTAAGTTTCCAGATCCTTCTTTATGCTCATGCCTTTCCTCTGAGATTACCCCCATTTTATCACCTAAATCTGATTTGTACGTAGTTGTTTTCGTGTTGTCTCCTCACCTTTAGATTATAAGCTCCTTGAGAACAGGAAATATCTTTTGACTGTTCTTTTTATCCTCGATATTTAGCACAGTGCCTGGCACACAGTAGGTGCTTAATAAGGTTGATCGACTGAAGAGGGCACTGGGACTCATATGCAAAATGACTCTCTGAGGGTCACATAGCCAATAAGCAGAAGAGCATAGAAGCTTGGCAAGACATTCTAATACACATACGCTTCTCTAGTCCACAAGTCTCTTTGACATCAACCTGGTAGCATTATTCAAATGAACCAGCACTGTATCTGGTGATATCCAGAGTATGGTGAACCCAGCACCTTTGAGCATTACTAGGTTCTGAGACAGTGTGTGTGTTTATCCTTTGTTGCTGAAGAAGGAAATGATGACATGACTTGCACTTGACTTTGTTTTGAGTGAGGGAGGGCTGTGTAGGTCACTAGCATCACTTCTCCTCCAGAGTCATCTGAATCCAGCGATCAGCTATTCATCAGGATGACTGGAGATGACCCAGATGAAGCAGTTGGGGTTAAGTGACTTGCCCAAGGTCACACAGCTAGTGAGTGCCAAGTGTCTGAGGTGAGATTTGAACTCAGGTCCTCCTGACTCCTGTACTGATGCTCTATCCACTGTACCACCTAGTGTAGAGCAGGGAAAAGAATTGTAACAAGCGTCACTATACCTTGGATGGTGGTGATCATCCAGCTCAAATGTCCATTTAGAGTCCCTAAATCTGTCCCTCAACAATTCCTACCCTCTGCTCTTACTTCCTACCTTCTGGGGCTAGTCAAAACAATAAGCCTTATCTTTCTTGCACCTAACGAGTTTCCTGTCTTCATGACCTCCTTCTTGAGGCAACTCATTCCAAAGATCTTTCTGCCTAGACTTGGTTCCACTCAGCTTCTTACTTTGAGGTTGATAATTGGTAACCTCTGAGACGTTTTTTCAAAATGAAATTCTTTAACAATTGTAAAAGTACTTGGTCACTTCCCCTTATTTCCTTCCCTTACACTGGGCACGTTTTCTCATATCTGATAATAGGTCTTGCAATCCCTATGGCAAATATTCCCCTAGAAACTGTACTCCACCTTTCCCTTTGGTGATTCTCTCGTTCTCTGCCTTGTTGTCCTGTGAAGTGCTTTACTTATTTAAACTAAGCTGCCATAGAATGCCTCTGGTTGTGTATTCTAAGCTGGAGTGAAAAGTCACAAAAACAAATCTGTACCCCAGGAAGGTAAAGCTCCTATCAACCATCAATCTTTCTTAGTTAATAAAATTCTTTGCTTTTAGTTTAACTTCATATCTTTGATCCATAGCCATCAGACCAGTATCTGTGGGTGCATTTCTCCCTCAGGGTTCTACTATTTCTGGTCAAGAAATTCCCCAACAGGCATCACTGAGAGGATATTGGTGAATGTGTGTGTGTGTGTGTGTGTGTGTGTGTGTGTATGTATGTGTGCAAACAACTAACTAGAGGATGAGCAGAAGAAACAAATAATACAAAAAAAGGATGATAATTTTTAAAAAATCACATTTGCAAGAGAGATATCTTACAACAGTACTTGGGCTATATGGGGCAAATCTTTGATAGCAGAGAGTTCAATGGTTCATGTGCTTTCCAATTTTTGTGACCTCAGCAGAGGAGTGACATGACTGACATCAAAATGGCATGTCAATGAAAAATCACTATCAAGGACATCACTGGATTCCACACTTGTAAACCTGATCCAACAATGTAACTAAATATTGTGTAGTATTAAAATGTAAAATGAAAACAAAACAGTCATAGAAAAACTTCAGTGGTTCCAGGAAGGCATCAATGGGCTGCTAGTTTGGCCTTTCACAGACTGGACTGGGAGCGTGACTGTCAAATCAGCAGCTTTGAATCAATGGTTGAAAATACCTGTCCTTTTTTGGGGTAGTAGTATTTTACACGAGACATAAAATCAAGTTTTATCTTTTTTCTTTAAAAAAAAAACTAGTATTTTTGTAGATAAAAATACATATATTTACATATTTCCTTTAAAAAAAAGCACAGAGATATTTAGCAATATTTCAGGAGACTTAGACCTTACCATATTCCTGCCACCCAGTCCAGGACAAATACATTAAGGTAAAGGCTCTCTTCTGACAGATAAATTTCCCTGCTCTAGGTACAGGCTATACCTTACCTGACTTGTGTCAGTGAGATAACCTCTTCCTCATACCCACTGAGCTATCTTCCGTGCCAAAGGAGGCTATCAAACATGTTGATAAATAGACTTCAGTACATGACTCCTGGTATCATTATGATGGCTGTGTTTATTTCCCTCTATTTATGCCCCCAATCAAACTTCTGGTCCAGCAAGAAGTTTCCATTACCCTTCACTCGAGGGTCTGCCCAGCAAATGGCCATTTTGCAGCTCAGCCATTGTCAGACATCTGCGCCAGGGTTCTTGTCATGGGGTGGTACACCACTGGAATGACTTCACTTGGAATTCACCTTCATCCCCTAGACCCCAAGATTCTTTGAATCCTTCCTGTAATGGTTCCAGTCCTAGATCACAGCCTCCACTGGCTTTGATGAGACTGAGGTCATGGTCTACTTCATCAGCCCTGTCAGTAGCAAGATCAAGTTCAAGATGGGGTCTAAGTCCCTTAACATTAAATCATTCTGAAGATCTACCTGCTGGGCCTGAAAGGATGTAGAATTACAGATAATGTTTAGATTTTCTTGTACATCATGGTCAATGGTTGAGCCACTTCCAGTTCTCAGCACTAGATTATTCTCCATGTAGTTTTTCATAGTCCTTCAGCCAGCAATCAGCTTGAGAGGCCACAACATTCCTGCTCCTGAGGGCAACCTCTGGATATCTGGGTTTATTTTAATGGGCATATCTAGCAATGAGTAACTTGAGATTAATGAAAGCACTATGCAGTTTTCAATATATAATTTAGCTCAGCCTTCTCTTGCTATTCAATTCTGATCCCAGCTTAATTTCCACCAACAGAATTTGGTCAAGGTATATAAGCTGATTGACAAATTTGACAGGCTGCTTGTCTAACATCATGTCTCAGTTAGTCAGGGCCATATGCGTTTTTTAATCCACTTTGTTTTTTCCAGTGTAGATGCTTAAATTAATTCTTTGCTTTATATGGATTTTACAGATTATAGCATTCTCTATAATATTCATGCTGCATGGTACAGTGCGACTTGAAATAACAGACCTGGGTTTCAGTTCCAGCTTGGACATTATGTGACTATGGACAAATCACTCTCCTTCTCTGATCCCATCTGTAAAATGAAGATAATCATATTTTACAACAAGACTTATAAAAACATTCCATAAACCTTAGGAGCCATAGAAATATTATTATTATTACCATTATTACTATGCTTTGTCATTTGAATATATGAGTGCTTGAAGAACCCAGCCATAAATAGGCAGTTCTTTTATTTGGATTTGAGGCAGGATACCTTCCATGGCACAGGCCAAAGAAAACAGACAAAATTTTGAGAAATTGAGAATTTAGATGGGCATTGCTGCTATTATGCACAGTGATTACCTGGTTTTTCTCACTTTACTTTGAATCAGTTTATATAGGTCTGGCTATGTTTGTTTTTTTACCACCCCCTCATCGTTTCTTATAGCACAATAGTACTCCATCACAATCCTATGTCACAACTTGTTCAGCCATTCCCCTACTGATGAGTATTCCCTTAATTTCTAATTCTTTGCCACCATAGAAATATATAGAGGTCCTTTTCCTTTTTCTTTGATCTCTTTGGGATACAGACCTAGTAGTGGTATTTCTGGGTCAAAAGGTATGCACAGTTTTTATAGCCTTTTATATATAGTTCCAAATTCTTCTCCAGAATGGTTAAACCAGTTCACAAACAGAACCAAGAGTTTATTATTGTACCTATTTTCCCTCATCCCCTCTGGCATTTGTCATCTTTGATAGGCATGAGGTGGTACTTCAAGAAGTTTTAATTGCCTTTCTCTAATCTATAGTGATTTAGAGCATTTTTTCATCTGACTACAGATAGCATTGATTTCTTCTTCTGAAAACTTCCTTTTTATGTCCTTTGGCCACTCATCAATTGCAGAATGACTTGTATTCTTATAAATTTGTCTCAGTTCTTTATATATTTGAGAAATGAGGCCTTTATCAAAGAAACTTTCTTTTAAATCTTTGATATTACTTCATTTTCTATGGTACCTTTTTAGCAAAATGTAGTTTCCCTGGTTATCTCTTTTAATTAGGTCTATTTTTGCTTTTGCTTTGTCTGAGATCATAACTACTACCCCTGCCTTTTTTACTTCAGCTGAATAAAGCATAATAGATTCTGCTCCAGTCCTTTATTTTAACTCTGTGTGTGTCTTTCTGTTTGAGGTTTGTCTCTTGTAAATAATATATTGTTGGATTCTGGTTTTTAATCCATTCTGCTATCTGCTTCTGTTTTATGAGAGCTTATCCTATTCACATTCATAGTTACAATTAATAAATATATTTTTCTCTCCACTGTTCTCTTCTGTTTATCCTTCTCACTCTTTTTCCTGTCCCTCCTCAAAAATGTTTTGCTTCTGACCATTACCTCCCTTAATCCATTCTCCCTTTTATTATTTCTCTACCCCACCCCCATTCCTATCCCTTTCCCTTCCTGTTTCCCTATAAGATAGAGTTATTATACCCAACTAAATGTGTGTGTGTGTGTGTGTGTGTGTGTGTGTGTGTATGTGTATTCTTCCATCTTTGAACTAATTCCAGTGAGAGTGAGGTTCAGGCATTTCCTGCCACTACACCATATTTCCCCTTCCACTGTAAAAGATCTTTCTTGCACACCTCTTTTAAGTGAGATAATTTCCCCCATTCTACCTCTACCTTCCCCTTCTTTCAATGCATTCCTTTTTTTCCATCCTTTTATATTTTAGGTCATCTCAGCATAATTAATTCATATAACCATGCCCTCTATCTATGTAGATTCTTTCTAACTGCACTAATAATGATAAAGTTCTTAGTAATAATGATAAAGTACTTAAGAGTTACATACACACACACATACACATACATACATACATATATACATATACCTTCTTCTATAGGAATATAAACAATTTTATTTTATTGAGTCCTTATTTCATGTTTACCTCTTTATGCTTCTCTTGAATCTTGTGTCTGAATGTCAGATTTTCTATTCAACTCTGGTTTTGTCATCAGGAATGCTTGAAAATCCTCTATTTCATTAAATATCCATTCTTCTCCCTGCAGGATTATGCTCAGTTTTGTTGGACAGGTGATTCTTGGTTGTAATCCTTGCTCCTTTCCCTCCTGGAATATCATATTCTAAGCCCTTTGCTCTTTTAATGTGGAAGCTGCTAAATCTTATGTGATCCTGACTGTGGCTCCATGATATTCGAATTATTTCTTTCTAGATGCTTGCAGTATTTTCTCCTTGACCTGAAAGTTCTTGAATTTGGCTATAATATTCCTGGAAGTTTTCATTTTAAGATCTCTTTCAGGAGGTGATCAGTGGATTCTTCCAATATCTATTTTACCCTCTGGATCTAAGATATTGGAGCCATTTTCTTTTATAATTTCTTATAATATGATATCTCAGCTCTTTTTCTGACCATGATTTCAGGCAGTTCAATAATTCTTAAATTATCTCTCCTCAATATGTTTTCCAGGTCAGTTGTTTTTCTAATGAGCTAGTTCACATTTTCTTCTTTTTTGTTCATTCTTTTGATTTTGTTTTATTGTTATTTGATGTGTTATGGAGTCATTAACTTCTACTTGCCCAATTCTAATTTTTAAGAAAATATTTTCTTCAGGTAGATTTTGTACCTATTTTTCCATTTGACCAACTCTGCTTTTTAAGGAGTTCTTTTCTTCAGTATTTTTTTGTGCTTCTTTTGCCAAGTTGTCAATTCTCTTTTTCTTAATTTTCTTGCATCAATCTCATTTCTTTCTCTAATTTTTTTCTCTTATCTTTTTTTTAACACTTCCAGGGATTATTGTTGGATTTGGGTCCATTAACATTTTTTCTTTGAGGCTTTGCTTGTGATGTTTTCCCATTATTCCCATCTTCTGAGTTTATGTCTTGGTGTGCCTTTCCATCATAGTAGATTTTTATGATCAAGTTTTTGTTGTTTGTTCATTTTTCCAGTCTAATTCTTGATTTTGAACTTTATGTTAAAGTGGGATTCTGCTCACTTCAGGATGGAGAGGCACTGTCCCAAACTTCACCTTTTCCCATGCTGCTATTTTTAGAGATAATTCTGGGGGTCTGCAAGTTTTTGGTACTTCCAAGGTGGTGTGATCTGAGGGACAGGTATGATCACTGCTTTCCTAGTCTGTGTTCTGGTCTTTACCTGGGAAGGGCTCTTGCTCCCCTGCAGCCACAAGCGCTACCACTTGCACTTTTCTTGGCCCTGAATCTGTGACCAGATTGCCTACTATCCTGAAGTCACAAATGCTAGTGCTCCTCTCAGCTCTGGAACCATAATCCAGAACTGTTGATAGGCAATAGAGCTGCCAATCAGCACCAACTGCACCCAATGCCAGTAAATGGTCCCCATGGTCCCCCATGATCTCTTTCAGACCCACTACCATCTCTGGGATGAGAGCTCTGGAAGCTGATCCCACTGTTGCAAGTACCTCCAAGGTTCACTGCTGGTGGTGCTGCAGTGCTCTGAGCTGCGCCCTCCCCCCCCCCCACCATGTTAAAGAGCTCTCCTGCCTACCTCCCTAGTTGTTTTAGGCTGGAAAAAATGTCATATTCTGATCTTTCACTGGCTCTGCCACTCCAAAATTTGACTTAATGTTTTATTTTAAAGTTGTTTGGAGGGGAATGTTCAAAGAGTTCAGCTGGGTTGCTGCCTGTACACAGCCATATTGACTCTGCCTATATAATTAGCTATTAACAGATTGGCCCCAGAGGGAAAAACTACAAAAATTAAGAGGCAAAATAGGCTTAATATAAGAAAAAAAAACACCTCCCTAATAATGAAAGCTATCTCAAAGTGGAATTAGTTACCTTGAGAGTTAGTGGGTTTCCCTCTATTGTAAATTTTAAAGTCCAATTGAAATGTGAATTATTAGTATCATTAAGGAGGGAGCAGAGTTGGAGAATTACCAAAGCCCAAGCCAGGGTTCTTTTCATTTTCTGCCAGAGGAAAGGTCATAGAGATGCAGTGTGTTAGGAGGATCAGTCCCAAGAACATCAATGAAATTACCAGAAGATGCAACAGATTTGGAGGGGTTATGCTGAATGGCAGCAACAACTGAGGAAATGCTATTTCCACCCAGGTTTTCTAAAGACTGCTGCTTTTCTAACTGGCTCTAATATAGGTACAATAGGCCTCAGCTGATGCTGACAGCCTCTCTGGAGGGCAGTTCACCCTAAGCATCCTGATGGCTTCTGTTTACCATGTAATGTCCCCTCAATGGTTCCTAGGGGCAGCTGGCCAGGTGGTGGCTTGGTTCCTCTGTAATAAAAACACAGGTGTTGCAGGCATCATCTTTAATGTCCTTGCCAATGAAGGGGGCAATGAGTTACCCTTCTCTGCTTAGAAACAGACCTTTAGTCCTCTGAACTTTGCTCTGGGGGGCCATGGGCCAACCTTCCTCCCCTTCATGCCTTGCTCACACTCCATCCACCATTCCCAGCATGCTCATTTAACTACAGCATTTAGGGTAATTAAACCCTGTAAGGCGGCTGGCCAGGTGACATGGGCCAGCTGATCTTTCATCTCATTGTTTAATGCCTGGCATTCATGCCCTGAAGCACGTGACTGGGCCAGCTGAATGACAACACCAGGTGTTGAAATTCTGTTATTGAGCCTAGTGGCCCAGTTCTGACACTGAAGCACCATCATCTCTGTGACTGGCCATTTTTCCTCTTTTGGGGAGGAGCACCAAGTGTTTTGGACTGGGTAGGTTGCTGACTGATTGGAAGAGGGACTAAGAATAAACATGATTTCAGGGAGTTAGAGTCAGAAGAGTGAATAGAAGACTGCATTTCTGGCCATTTGAAATGTCAGTGAGCTAAGACACATGGAAACCAAAGGCTCAGGGAGGTGAGAGCCAAAGATGCAGAGAAAGGTCAGACCTTTTGAAAACTCCAAGTGGAGCAGATGCTGCCCTTGAAAACCCTAGAGTACTAGATATGAGATAGATCTTAACAATCATAGAATTTAGAGCTGAAAGGGACCTTAAAAGTTATCCAGTCCAATCTTAGTTCCTCCCATTTTACAGATTAAGAAATTGAGGACCAAAATGGTTAAGCGACCCATTCAAGATAGCATAGGTATGAAATGGCAGAACCCAGTTTTGAACTCTGGTCTACTGCTTTTTCCACTGCTCCTCAATTTTGTAAAGGTGAGAACTGAAGCTCAGTAAGGTTTGTGTGAAGGCATAAGATCCAGAAAGAACCTAAGACCCAATTGCATCTCAAACCTTCTGATTCCAAATCCATTTTCTGCATTGCCTTTCTAGAAGTTCCCTAGAGTCAGCATGTAAAGTACCATATTTAAGGATATTAGGTTATTTTTGGCTGTTGGTATTTCAAGAGCCACTATCTCTCACATTGTGGAGCGTTTTGGGTGGTCTGTGTTGAGGAGTATTTGGTATCTTCCAGAATCATTTGCATTTGTAATAGCTCTCCATTATTCCAGAAAGGGAAGAGCAGTAGTTTTTGGTACTATCCTGGAAAATAGAGTCACACAGAGAATATGACCAAATACTAAACCCCTACATCCCCAACAGCATGTTTCTTGTGGTGACCACTGATCACTCTTCTTCTACCACCGAATAGCTCTGGTGTTTTTGCTTCAGGGTACTTCCAGATCCTTGTTCCTTATATGGGTGGAGTCCTGGGGTGTTAATGATAAGGGACAATCAATAGGGCCTGAGGAAGAGAATCCTCTTGAAGGAAAAGGTCCTGGTCCAAGTCATGAACTGAGAGAGAAACAGAAGGCTATGAAAGGTAAACTTTACAGGGTAAGCAAATACAAAGGGCTAGGGAAGAGATGGGAAGGAGGCAGAGCAATAGCAAAAATATGAATGTGAGAAAATTGAAACCCGGAGGCCTTCAGTGACTTAACAAATACTTGTAAAAGTCAACATCATTCATTTAGAACGCACTGTGGATGAGGCTTTGTCTTGATCATTGGGCATACAAAGAAAACCCTCGAGGAGATTACAGTCTAACGTGGCAGACAATATGCAGACAACTATGTACAAACAATATATACGTATATATGTGTGTATATATGTATGTATGTATACATACACACACATATATATAGATATGTATACACATATACACACATGTATCCAGGATCAACTGGAGACAAGTGGCATAATTTAGCTTCACACTTACAGCATGGGATCATAGAACAAGAGTTGGAAGGAACCCCAGAGATCATCTAGTCTAACCCCATCATTTCACAGATGAGGAAACTGAGGTCCAAAGAAGTAAAATGATTTGCCTAAGGTAACATAGTAGATGAAAGCAGGATTTGATATATGTGTGGTCTGACTCCAGAGTCAGAGCTTTTTCTACAATATCCTGCTCTCTTCTAGGCCCCTCTGACTTTAGATTCAATGCTCTTTCCACTCAACCATTGTGGTGGCAAGTATCATGCAAGGTTTCTACCTGAGACAATTTGCTTCTGTGGCACAGTGTTGTCACAGCCATGTTCTCTCTTCTCTGCTGTGTTAGGCTCATTGTGGGCTCAGACAGATTTAGCCTACAGAATCCTTGCCTTCTTTCTCCTCAAAGACAAGGATACTCAGCCAATTGTTTCCATTTTAGGAGACTGCATTAATAAAAGTTGAGAAATCTCAGGAATATGCAATGAAAGCATGAACGTTTCCATTCCCAGATGTAGGTCTCCAAAATAAAAATGGGGGAAAGTGAGCACAAACAAAGTTGAATCTTTTACTGTGTTTTTGTTTATGCGAAGTATAAAGTCTCTGAATAAAGTGATTAAGGAGGATCTTTCCCACCCATTGTTGGACCTGGGAAGATTTGTAGTAAGGTCCACACCTTTTGTTAATGAGGTACTGGTTCTCAAAGGATGTGATGCCCTCTGGCTCTAAAAAGTGTATAAAGACTCTTAAGTGCAGTTTTATTTTGGGTCTTAATTTTTGGAAGAAGGTTTGAATGCTCTGATTTGAGAACCCAGATGTCTGATTTCTCTGTATTTTCTCTAAAGTTCAGGGTGCTGACTTTCCCCCCTGAACTAACTGAATGATACATGTGTTTAATTAAAGTGACTGTTAACCCCTCAAAAGTTGCCTTTCCTTTTAGAGAAGCAGATCAAAGAACCTGTGGTAGCAGGCCCCACTGTGTATATTGGGGTGCTTACTGATACAGGGAGGAAGGAGCATAAGCATACTAAGGGAGATGGACCAATTACTGGCATGCATGGTGAATTTTATCACTGCCTCACCTGGAACTCTGTTGTGATCAGCCTCGATCATAGATACACATAGTCTAATGGTGCCATCTCCAGTCATCCTGATGAATATCTGATCACTGGATCCAGAGGCTCAGGAGGAGAAAGTAAGGCTGGTGACCTCACTCAAAACAAAGTCAAGTGCAAGTCATGTCATCATTTCTCTGATGTCATGGTCTTCTTCGAAAACCAAGGACAAACACAACAACATAGTCTAATGGAACCTTGACCTAAGGAGTCTGTCCTCCACAGATATGCAGACATACATAGATATGGACTTTGCATAAAATAATCTGTTCTAGGGCCCATGTTCAGTCATATTCAACTCATTCACAAGAGGATAAACCAGAAAGGAATCCCATGATGTTGATGGTTAATCAGAATTCCTTAGGTCCATGACATCACAACAGAGGAACATCAACCCTGCATGGAAAAGGTAGATCATAGGGCTCCCAGAAGTACTAGGCAAACAAAGGAAGCATTTTTGCCCTGCTGCCTCTCCACCAAACCAATTTTTATGGTTTCTTGACTTTCACCTGACTTATCAGCTAACATTCCTGGTCTGATTCTCACACCCAAGATTCCCTTTCTGTCACTACAGGCATCTCATTGCAGCAAATTGCCCTGCCTTGAACTTGAAAATGCTCTAATTCTTTTCCTACATCCCACCATCCCTTGCAGCTAACGTTCTTTGGTGCCTCTACTTTCTTTGTCCTCACTCTCTTCTAAACCTTCTGCAATTTGGCTTCCAGTCTTATCATTCAACTGAAAAAAAAATCTCTACAAAGAAACCAGCTGAAGAACTAGAGAAGAGTTTCTATATGGGTCCACTCTCAGAGCTGTATCCTAGTGTAACTCTGGTATGCTTAGAGTTTAAATTGCACCCAGTTTCAGCAAGAGCTGGTTGCTGAAAGTGTCCAGCAAACCTGCTGATGCAGCATAAATAACATTCCACCTTTCTCAGCCAGAATAGGCTTTCCTGGTTAATTTTTAGAAATCTCTTCCCTCTCTTTTGCTGCTGTCCATATTCCTTGAACTCACTGCCCCACCAGCAACCTGATGTCTGCCACAGCATAGCCTTTGTCTGAAAACCCTTTGTAAACCTGGCCCCTCAAGGGCTTAGGGTCCTCAGCTAGAGAGTATATCCCACTGTTCGTCTTCACCACCACCCAACTTGTTGCCCTGTGGGATGGTGGGAACAAGGAATGCCACTTTTTCCTGAATGAATTCCTGTATCCTCTGTGCTGCACTTGACTGGATCATTCTATTACATTCTGTTCACCTGAAGTCTACTCCAAATTTGCATAACACGAAGGATCTGTTGATTTCCAAATCTAATGTCCTTTTATCAATTTTTATCTTTCTTGATCTCTGCAATATTGGATACCTTTTCCCCCAGATGGTCTCTCTTCTCTGAGTTTTTGTGAAGCTTCTCTCTCTTGATTCTCCTACCCATCTGACCACCCCCTTCTCAGTCTACTTTGCTGGATTTTCAACCACATCTTGCCCACTAACTGTGAGTGTACTCCAAATATGAGTGTGTGGGAGTCAGCTCATACTGGTTGTCAGAAGAGCTGATTGTTAAATTTTCAGTGTGAGCATGTACACCTAGAAAATTGGCAGATGCTACAGATCAGGGCTTGATTTATTGTTTTGCTGATTGTCTGGACTTAATAAAGCATTGGGGAAAATAATAATGCTGTATTTCTACTATCAGATAATGTATTCAAGACCCTTTCCCTCTATATCTAACTTATTTTTCCCAGTCTTAATCTCATACAACACCCTTTCATGTACCCTACATAGCAATTCAACTATGCCCCTCTCTCCTTTCTTCTGCTTTGACCTCTTCTATTGAGGTGACATTTCTCAAGCTTCCATCCATGCCTAGAATGATATATTCTTTCTACCATCATTCCATTTGTTAAAGTTCTTCATTCCTTCAAGGTGCAGATCAGATGTCACTTCTTTCACAAAGTTTCCTTCCTGTACTTTTCTCCTCCTCCCCAAACACACATTCCAATCCTTTACTCACACTATTTTCTATGCCTAGAAGCCTTAGTATCCTCTCTTCATCTATCCATCGGTGTGAAGTCCAACTCAGATGACACCTCCTCCAGAAAACCTTCCCTGATCTCCCAGTGTTTGTAATGAACTTATCTCCTTAGACTTCTCATATAACCTTATTTTTTAACTCTCTCATGTACTAACTTATGTGAGCATGTGTTTAGTTTTCTTTGTTGGTGTTACCAGACTATAAACCCCATGAAAAGAGGGATTATGGTTTGCTTCAATTTTATATCACCTCTAGCACTCAGCATAGTTCTTGAAACATAGTAGGTGCTTAGTCAACATTTGTTGAATTGTACTGAAATTAGAAGTCACTGTAGGTGGGAGAGGGGTGTCTCAAAAGAAACACAGGTGCCTGCTAATGGGAGCATGAGGACTATTATTATCACTGACTTCCACTCCCTAATAACTTTAGAGACTCTTTTAGAAAAACTTAATCATTTGGTTCTTATCTGTTAGTCTTCTCTTTTTCTATTGTTATTATGTATTTTTCCATTTCAAAATTTTTCTCCAAAGACTATGTTAGCTGTATCTCATACACATCGGGTCCTTGTGCACATTCTTGCTTGTTCTTTATCTATCTATCTATCTATCTATCTATCTATCTATCTATCTATCTATCTATCAGTCTATCTATCTATCTATTATCTATCTATACACACACATATATGTATATATATATGGTCACATATAATTTAATAAATAAGGATAATAGTGTCTCATGGTTTTTCTCCCTTCTTTCCCCCTCCCTTTCTACCTTCTTTCACTTGTCTGAATCCAGAGCTATATTTCAATTATTCTTCAATTTTTCAGCCCATTACAAATCAATAGTTACAATGACCTTCTGTTAGCCCAGAACATTCATAAGATGGTTCATCTACAGCACAAAAAGGGTATCAATGATCTGTGTAAAAATGTCAAGGGCTTACTCTCTGTATAGATTTAATTGAGGTCTGGGAACCATTCAGAGCCAAGAGCAAACAACCAAGATCTAAAGATGCCATGTGAGCAGTAGTGCAGGGATCCAGGGTCTAGGAAGACAGAGATGAGGTGACCATCTCCATGGGTCACTTCCCACATAGGAAACACAGGGAATTGGAAATATTAACAGCTGAAGTTCCTTGGGGGTAGATGCTACTTTGTCATTTTTCTTGTTCTTGAGGTCCTTAGCACCCAGCTAAGGGCCTTGCACATAGTAGATGCTTGATAAATGTATATGGGATCATATGATTATAAATATGAAGTGGGAAGGAACTGTGGAAGTCATCTATTTCAATTCCCTCATTTTACAGAGGAGAAAACTAGAGCCTATAAAGGTGAAAGGATTTGTCCCAGGTTACACAGTGTGGAATGGAATGGAAACGTGTTCAGTCTTTTCCCTCTTCTGTTTATTCTTCACATACTGCCTAAGTAGATTTAAACTTTTTTTTATTATGAATTTAATAAGCATTAACCAATGTGAACATTTCACTTGCAAAAAACAGGAAAAAATTGTGAATGACACCATGAATCTCTCTTATTAGATACAGTTAATTTTTTATGTTCAAATTATATTGAATACAGTAGCATCAACACTTCCCCACTAGACTGTTTGTGCTTCTGAATTTTCTTCTGCCCTCTCCTATGTTTTGAAATGTTTTATTGATGTTCTTCTCTTTTGTATCATTATTACTAAGCACCTACCTTCCCTATTATAACTCTCTCCCTTCCAAAAAAAAACCTCCCTCATAACATATATATACATATATATATAGTCAAGCAAAACAAACATATATTTACTGTGTCTGAAAATGCATGTCTCGTTTTGCACCTGTAGTCCATTGCCTCTCTGCCAAGAAATGGAAAGCATACTTCTTTATCAGCCTTCTGGAGCTGGGGTTAGTCATTTTATTGAGGTCTTTCAAAATTCTTTATGTCATTGAAATTATGGCATAAGTTATTTTCTTGGTCCAGCTTGCTTCACTCTATATCAGTTCATACAAGTCTTCCTAGGTTTCTCTGAATTAGCCATTTTTGTCATTTGTTATGAAATATATGTGCTGTAAGACACACACACACTCACACACACACACTCCATTATATTCATAAGAAAAGAAACATAGATAGAGATCTGACCTTGAAATCAGAAAGACACGGTTCAGAAGGGGGATACTTGCCTTTCACATCTATTTTCTGTGTGTTTCTAGACAATTCACTTAACCTGTTAGTGATTTAGGTCAATGGCATCAAACTCACATAGAGATGGGCCACTGAACCTTTTACAAGGATCTATGAAGATTGTATGTTGACTTAGAAAACCATATATTCATGTTATCTATGTTTTATTGTATTTTTATTTGTTTTGTTAAATATTTCTTAATTATTTTCAATCATATTGGGGCTCTCTTGGTAGTGTTGTAGGCTGCATATGGCCCCAAGGCTGCCTGCATGGTTGATACTCCTGCTCTAGGCAACATTCTAGACCATATGTTACAAAGAAGGTGTTTCTAATACCATTGAATTCTTAGATTCTTTTATCCTATTTTATTCAGCCATTACCTAATGATAAGCACCCATTTTGTTTTCAATTAATTCTTCATTACAACAAAGAAGTGTCACTATAATATTCTTGTAGGTATATTCTCTTTCCCTCTGTCTTTGACCTCTTTGGGGTATATGCCTAGTATTGCCATTGCTTGATCAGAGGATGTACACAATATAGTGACTTCTTGGTTATGCTCCAAAGTGGTTGGACAAATTCACAGTTCCCCCAACAGTACCTTAGTGGGCATGTTTTCCCACCACCTCTCCAGCCCTTAATAATAGTTAACATTTTTATAGTGCTTAAGGTTTGCAAAATGCTATATACATGTTATCTCGTTTGATTCTCACAATGACCCTGTGAGGTGGGTGCTATTATTATCCTCATTTTACAGATAAGGAAACTGAGGCTGGCAGCAGTTAAGTGACTTTCCCAAAGTTACACAGCTAGTCAGTATCTGAGGCCAGCTCTGCCCTCAGGTCTTCTTAACTTCAAATCCAGGACTTTACTCATTATATCACCTGGCAGCCTCCTTACCAATCTGATGGGTGTGAAAGTAGAGGTTGTTATAATTTGTATTTCTCTCATTATTAGTGATTTTGAGTACCTTTTCATGTGCATATTGTTCCTTTATATTTCTTCTCTTTAAAACTGCCTCTTTTTATTCCTTGTTAAGGAAATGGTTCTTGCTCTTATATGTTTTTATCAAATCCCTAAAAATCTTGGATATCAGACCTTTATCAGAGAAATTTGCTACCAAGATTATTCCCAGTTAACTAGTTCCATTTTAATTCTATCTCCACTGATATTGTTTGTGCAAAAACTTTTCAATTTTATGTAAATAAATTTGTCTATTTCATATGTTATGATTAAGGAGACAAAGTAGGGTAGTAGCTAGGGCAACACAGAACAGAAAGAAATAGACTTTTGCTAGCTGTGTGACCCCTAAGCAACTGAACAATTCAAAGAACATTTATTAAGCACCTACTATGTGCCAAGCACTGTTATAGGTGCAAGGGATATAGATGCAAAAAATGAAGTAATCATTAGTCTCCAAGAGGTTTCTTTCTATTGAATTATGAGCAAGTCACTTCACCCTGTTTGCCTCCGTTTCTTCATTTATAAAATGAACTGGAGAAGGAAATGGCAAACCACTCTAGTTTCTTTGCCAAGAAAACTCCAAAAGGGGTCACGAAGAGTTGGACATAACTGAAGAATCCCTAGATAAAATAAGCAAGTCACTTAACCTCTCTAACCTCTTGTACCTCAGTGTCCTCATCTGCAAAATGAAAAGGTTTGACTCTCAAGTCACACTTAATAGACTCCAAGGTCCCCTCCAGCTCTAACTCTGATACTGTGATTGGATTATCATCTCTGTCCCTTGTTTGGTCAACATTTTTTCTCCTATCCATAAATGTGGGAAAAGTATCCCCTTTCTTGGACAGCTTGGTGACTTAGTGGATAGAGCATGGAACCCAGAGTCAAGAGTTCAAGTCTGACCTGAGATGCTTAATCTCTGTATGACCATGGGCAAGTCACTTAACCCTGTTTACCTCAGTTTCCTCATCTGTAAAATGATTTGGAGAAGGAAATGCAAACCATTCCAGTGTCTTTGCCATGAAAACTCCAAGGTGATCACAAGCTGTCAAACAACTGAGATGACAGAACAACAACACATTTCCTTTCTCCTCTGACTTGTGGATATAAGGTAGATAATTAGCTAAGTGTTTACTACATCCTGGCATTATACTAAGTTTAGGGAAAACAGATACAGGCAGTCATGACCACTATACTGTCAAGGAACTTATATTCTAATGGAGGGAGATAACACAAAGAAGGGAGTTGGGAAAGGGATTAAAGAGGTCAGAGGTATGTGCATAATTGCGGGAGATAGAAATAGCCAGGAAGTGGCATAGAGGCCTAATTCTTGACCTTTCATTTCTTCAGATGAATTTTGTTATTACTTTTTCTAATTCTATAAAATAATTTTTTTGGTAGTTTGGTATGGCAATGAATATGTCAGTTTTGGTACAGCACTGCATTTGCTCATCTGGGTCAGAACACCAAGACTGATTTGATGAAAATGATGGGGAAATTCAGAAGCTGCTAAATGAAAAACGAGAATTACACAGGATTTGCCAGCAGGATAGTTCATCCACCTCTAACAAGGCAGTATTTAATTCCATCAAAAGCAAAGTACAAGCAAAGTTTAGAGAGAGGCAGGATTTCTGGCTCAGTAAGAAGGCAGATGAAATTCAGTTTTATGCTGATAGTAAAAATCCAAAGTGCTTTTATGATTCCCTGAAAGTTATTTATGGACCAAAAACCTATGGTGCATCACAACTACTCAGTGCTGATGGAGCCACATTGACTAGTGATAAGGACATGATCGTAGAGAGATGGGCTGAGCACTTCCATCATCAACCAATGCTGAGGCCATTGACCATTTACCTCAGGTTGAAGTCAATGCCTCCTTAGCTGAACTTTCAACTGAAGAAGAGGTTTTGAGGGCCATTAGGCTCCTTTCATGTGGCAAAGCACCTGGTGCTGATTCTATTCTAGCTGAGATTTACAAGGTAGGGGAACCATTGCTCATACAAAAGCTGATTGAAATTTTCCAGGTTATATGGCAAGAGGAGGTTATCCCCCAGGAGTTCAAGGATTCCTCCATTGTCCATCTCTATAAAGATAAAGGATTGTCCTGCAACAATCATAGGGGCATCTCTTTCTTAGCCACTGCTGGCAAAATTCTTGCTAGAATCCTCATTAATAGGCTAATCCTTCATCTGGAAGATGGTCATATACCTGAGAGTTAGTGTGGCTTCAGAAAGGGCTGAGGAACAGTTAATATGGTGTTTGCTACCCTACAACTCCAGGAGAAATGCGAGGAGCAGAACAGAGGTCTATACACAATGTTTGTAGATCTGACCAAGGCCCTTGACACTGTTAGTTTTGAGGGCTTATGGAAAATTACGTCAAAATTTGGTTGCCCAGAGAAGTTCATCAGTATTGTATGTCAGTTTCATGATGGCATGTTTGCCTGGGTTCTGGATAGTGGACAATGCTCTCGTGCCTTCCAAACAGGGCTATGTGTTTGCTCACATGCTTTTCAGCATGATGTTTTCAGCCATATTGTCAAATGTTTTCAATGAAGACGAACATGGTATCAAGGTCAACTACTGTACTGATGGTCAATTCTTCAATTTGAAAAGGCTCCAAGCCAAGACCAAAGTGGAGGGAGTGTTGGTGCATGATTTTCTGTTTGCAGATGATTATGCACTCAATGCAGCCTCTGAAGCTGAGATGCAACAGAGTATGGATCAGTTCTCTGCTGCCTGTGATAATTTTGGCCTAATAATTAGCATCAAGAAAACAGAGGTGCTCCATCAGCCACCACTATGCCATCCATTCATGGAACCATCGGTTACAACAAATGGAGAAGTTTTGAATGCTGTGGATAAGTTCATTTATCTTGGTAGTGTATTTTCCAGGGATGTACACATTGACAATGAGGTTGACACATGCAGAGCTAGCTCAGTGTTTGGGAGGCTCTAAAGAAAAGTTTGGGAGAGAAGAGGTATTAGACTGACTACCAAACTGAAGGTCTACAGAGCCGTTGTGCTGACCTCATTGTTGTATGCTTGTGAAACATGGACAGTCTACCATAACCACGCCAAGAAACAGAATCACTTCCATTTGAACTGTCTTAGAAAGATTCTGAAGATCACCTGGCAGGATAAGGTACCAGACACTGAAGTCCTTTCTTGAGCTGAACTGCCAAGCATTCAAACTATGCTTCAGAGAGTGCAACTTTGACAGGGTGGTCATGTTGTTCAAATGCAAAATGTACGCTTGCCAAAATGCCTATTTTATGGAGAGTTCACATGGGGCAGGCAATCACATGGAGGTCAGAAGAAGCCATATAAGGACACTCTCAATGTCTCTCTCAAGAACTTTGGATTTGACTGTGTGACATGGGAAACACTGGAGCAGGATCACTCAGCATAGCATGCCCACATCAGAAAAGGTGCTGTGCTCTATGAGCAAAGCAGAATTGAGACAGCACAAAGGAAACATAGGATATGCAAATATAACTATCTGTGCCACATCTTTGGTAGAGCATTCTGAGCTCATATTGGTCTGATCAGCCACAGTCGGACACACTGAAACTTCACTTTATCATGGTGATGTCATTTTGATCCTCTTTGAGAACGAAGGACAGCAACCAACCAACCGAATATGTCAGTTTTGGTAATCTCATGTTTATTAGCATGAAACAAAGACATCAGTGTCTTTCCAATTATTTGTCTTTATCTCTATAAAGAGTGTTTTGTACTTGTATTCATATAACTCTTGTGTCTGTTTCGGTAAGTGGAGTTTCAGGTATTTCACATGTTGTATACTCACTGTGAATGAAATTTCTCTTTCTCTCTCTTCTTGCTGGGTTTTGTTGATAAAATACAAAAAGACTGATAATTTTATGTTGTTGTTTTTTGTCAACTGTCAAGGATTTATTTTCGTTCCCTTCTACCTTCTTTCCCTTCCATCTCTCAATTAGGGTGTGTGTGTGTGTGTGTGGGAATACCTTGTATCAAATACATACAGTCAAGCAAAACAAATTCTCACAATAATGTTCAAAACTGTGTTTCATTCCATGTATCTAGCTCATCACTTCGTGGGCAGGAGGTGGTTGGCATTCTTTATCATTAGTCCCCTGGAATCATGGCTGGTCACTGCACTGATCCGAGTTCTTAAATCTTTCAAAGTTGTTTGTCTCTACAACATTGTTGTCATGGTCTTGTCTTGGTTCACTGTGCTTCACTTTGCATCAGTTGATACAAATCTTTCCAGATTTCTCTGAAACTAAACCTTTCATCCTTACTTATAGCACCTCAATAATGTTTCATTATATTCATATACCATAATTTGTTTAGCCATTGATGTTTAACAATTGATGGACACTCCCTTAGTTTCCCGTTCTTTGTCAAAGATAGCTGTTCTCATTATTTGTGTACATGTCGATCCTCTTCTTCTTTCTTTGATCTCTTTGGTGTATGGATAAAGTAATGACATTGCTAAGTTAAAATGGCATTGAACAGTTTAGTAACTTTTAGAACATGGTTCTAAATTGTTTTCTAACATATCTGTTCCAATTGCCCCCCCATTTAAAATTTTTCCTTTTTAAAATCAACTTTGCCAATCTGATGAGTGGGAGGCAGAACATCAGACTTGCTTTAATCTGAATTTTTCTAATTGTTAGTGAATTGGTTCATGTTTTCATATCACTATTGGGAGCTCAGAGCTCTTCCGTATACAACTGACTATTCCTAAACTTTAATCACTTTTCAACTGGTAAATGAATCTTATTCTTATAAATTTAAATCAGTTACTTATATAACTTAGAAAGGAGATTTTAATCAGAGAAACTTGCATTTTCTCAGTTGAATATTCCTTTCTAATTTAACTGCATTTTTTGTTGGTACAAAATATTTTAATTTTATATAATCAAAATTATTCATTTTACCCTCTGTGATCCTCTCTATACCTTGTTTAGTCATGTATTGGTGTCCTATCCATGAATCTGAAAGGTAATTTCTTCCTTATTATTTTACATTATGTGGCCTTTTATATCTAAGTCACAACCATTTGGAGCTTATCTTGGTACAAGGGATAATAAGTGATGGTTTAAATCTAATTTCTGCCAGAATGCTTTCTAGTTTTTCTATCAGTTTTTGTACAATAATGAGTTCTTGGTCTTTGGATTTATTTAACAATATGCTACTGTGTTTCTTCTGTATGCTATATACTTAATCTGTTCTACCATCTACCTCTCTAATTTTTGATCAGTACCAAATTGTTTTGATGCTCTCTGCTTTGTGGTATAATTTGAGATCTAGGCCACCTTCTTTACCACTTCTTCATTATTTCCCTCAAAATTCTATACTTTTTGTTCCTGCAAATGAATTTCATTATTTTTCTTTCCTAGCTCTATAAGGTAAGTCTTTGGAAGTTTAATAGGTATGACATTGAATAAGTAAACTTAATTTAGGTAATATTGTCTTTTTTATTCTATTGAACACTCATAATAGTACATGTAAATAATTTGATATTAAAACATTTTCAAGTTAACAGGGAAATAGGAGAGGACAAGAGAAGAAGAAAGGAAAGAAGAGGAAAGTTAGATTCAGAGAGGAATTAGCTATAAGTAAAACAAATTCTAAGCTCAAAGGGGAGGATCATGAAGAAGGGGTAAGTGATATGGGAAAGATTTCAACCTAAGATTAAGATCTGGGTGGGGAGAAGAAATGAGAAGCAAGAGAGCAGAAACTAACTGCATTAAGCATTTTCCTTGTAAAAAGTAGATGGGCAAGAAGAAGAAAAAAAATAAGAGAATAGGAGGAATTAATGATCATATATCAATATGAAAGGGATGAATTCACCCATAAAATAGAAAAAGATAATAGGAAGTATTAGAAAAACAGAATGTAAATTTTCTGTTTACAAAAAAACATACTTGAAACATAAAAAAAAAAGACTTACATGGTATTAAAATAAAAGGCCTAACTCAAAAAAGTTAGGTTTAGTAATTATCAAATAATCAAATAAGATAATAGAAAAGATAAACTTGATTAAAAGAGGTAACCAAGGAAACTACGTTGTGCTGAAAGGCATCCTGAACAGTGAATGAATTTCAGTGCTTAGCTTATATGAACCAAATGGTATAGCATATAAATGCTTAAAGTAAAAGTTAAATTTGTATTTAGAAATAGACAGAGAACTATAACAGTGGGAGACTTCAATGTTTCCCTTTTAGTGTTAGAAAAATCTAACAAAATAAAATAAGAAAGAAGATATGCACCTGAATAGAATTTTAGAAAAGTTAAATATGATACATCTCTGACGATTATTGAATGACAATAGAAAAGAATATACATATTTATTATGTACGCATGGCTGAGGATTGGTCATATACTAGGGCATAAAAACCCAACAAACAAATACAGAAATATTTCTTTTTATGAACAAAATGCAATAAACATTAAAACACCACTAAAGAAAGTGTTAAAAAATAATCAGAGTCTAACTTAATTTTAAAGAAATAATCCCAGAGAGAGTTGGAACATTAATTCATTGTTGGTGGAGCTGTGAGCTGATCCAACCATTGTGGAGAGCAATTTAGAACTATGTCCAAAGGGCTACAAAAATGTGCATACCCTTTGATCCAACGATATTGCTTCTAGGACTGTATCCTCAAGAGATCATAAAAATGGGAAAGGGTCCCACATGTACAAAAAATATTTATAACAGCTCTCTTTGTGGGGGCCAAGAACTGGAAATCAAGGGGATGCCCATCAATTGGGGAGTGGCTGAACAAGTTATGGTATATGAATGTAATGGAATACTATTATGCTATAACAAATGATGAACAGGAAGACTTCAGAGAGGCCTGGAAAGACTTATGTGAACTGATGCTGAACGAAAGGAGCAGAACCAGGAGAATTTTGTACACAATAACAATCACACTGTGCAAGGAATTTTTCTGGTAATCTTAGTACTTCATTGCAATGCAATGACCTAAAAAATTCCCAATGGACTTGAGACAAAATCTCTTCCACAACCAGAGAAAGAACTATGGAATTGAATCACAGAATGAAGCAGACCATTTTCTCTTGTGTTATGTTACATTTTGTTTTGTTTTCATGGTTTCTCCCATTCATTTTAATTCTTCTATGCAACATGATTAAGGTGAAAATGTATTTAATAAGAAAGTATGTGTAGAACCTATATAAGACTGCATGCCATCTTGGGGAGGGAGGGGGGAAGAAAGGGAAAGATGGTGGAGGAAGGGGGAAAAATCGCAGATATATGGAAATGATTGTGGAAAACTAAAAGCAAATAAATTAATTAATAAAGAAAGAAAGAATCCCAGACTACCCCTGGTCTTATACTGGGGAATTGAATCAGAAATCCTTCTTTGGGGTCAGAGAGATAGTGCTGTGAACTTACTACTTGTCTGATAGCAGGTAATAAATTCATGATCGTACTTGGGGATCAAAGAGACAGTGTTGCCAGGCTATCTCTGGCGTGATCCTGAGAAACTAATTCTTTGATCCCTCTTTGGCATGAGAGAGAGAGAGAGAGAGAGAGAGAGAGAGAGAGAGAGAGAGAGAGAGAGAGAGAGAGCATTGCTGGCCTTAAATCTACAATTCAGCCTACAATCTCTTCCTCAAATTAGAGTGGACCGCGTTGCTAGTCCATCCCATTTCTTCAGTTTCTGCTTCAGTCACTTGTCTGTGAGCCAAATCTATAATCTAATGCTGGAAAAAAATGACCCACTAGGGTTTCTTCTTAGATTATCTGATCACTACTCAATGTGACACTTTTCTTATATCTTTATGAGCATAGTTGTGGGGGTAGCTGATCTGTACTGCTTCCTCCTCTATAATCTTTGATGATCTCCTTTTTAGTGGTTTCTCTGAGAATTTATTTTATATCTTTCTACTTAACTGAAATTATTTTTTAATTAAATTTTTAGTTAACTCTCTATGGTTCTCAAAGTAAACCATTATATTATCTATGCCTGTGTTTATTCTCTCATCTTCTTTTTCTTCTCTCATTGCTATAGGAAACATTTCTAGAACTGAATCAAGCAATAATGGTGATTGACAATGGACATCTTTAATTTCAGCAAGTGGTCTCTAGTATTTTTCCAATACTTTAATGCTGAATCTTAGTTTCATATGGATACTTTTTAATAAATTAAGAAAAGTTCCACTTATTCCTGTGATTGATAATGTTTCTTTTTTTAGCATTGCCAGTCAGTTGATCAGTCAATAAGCAATTGTCGTCTATATGTCAAGTATTGTGCTAAGTCCTGGGGATATAGGGAAAAATAAAAGACTGTCATTGCCCCAAATACATGTTACAGTTTTTAAAAAAATCTTTTTTGTAGCTAAAGACATAACTATGCAATTTTAATTTTGTTTTTGTTTCTATTGTTGTTAATGTATACTGTTGTATTTATGTCTTTTCAGATGCTGAACCAATCCTGCATTCAAAGACTTGGTATATAACCATGTTAATGTATTTGTATTGTCTCTTTGCTAATATATTATCCAATATATTCATTCAGATATGTATGTATATATATTAGAAATATTAGTCTATAGCTTTCTTTACTTTATCATTCCCTAGTTTATGTGTCAGGACTGTATTTGTCTTATACATGTGTTTTTAAAAAAAGCATTTTTTTAAGATCTAAGAATGGTCTGGTGAGAGTTGGCATTTGACTCTATTTTGTTCTGTATTCACTGTTTTTGATATATGTTGCCTCAATTCATGCCATAGAATCCTTTTGTTCCTCTCCATTTTTTTTTTTGCCTCTAATTGCTTTATGGTGGCAAAATAAAACTATGATAGCTCAAAGAAGTCGGTTACTTCTCTTTATATTCTCATATCTGTTGGTAAAGTTAAGGTAATTTGAAGATTTTTCCCTACCCCTTAATAGGCCTGTGTTACCTGCTTTGAGCTTTGGCCCAGAGTACAGCTTGAGTCACATGAAACCCATGGTGGGAGGAGCTTGCTGAATGGCTGGAGCAGGAAGGGTACAACTGGAAGAAAGAGCAAGGTGGAGCTGAGAGAGAGGGCACAGGTAGAGCAAAACAGAGCAGAGCAGCTAACTTGAATAAGAGAGAGGCATTTTGCCTAAGGGAGCTTGTTTTTGGAGAGGCCTGATGGAGGGAAGGCTTGGGGATGGTAGTCCTCCCTCTTGGTAATGTGTACAAACTTCCTTGTTACCATGGTGGAATTGACTTTCTGGTATTGGAATAAATATTTTGGTCTTGTCTTTGAGGAAAAAAGTTTGTATTTTGTGATTTACCCTGGAAATAGACATGCATATGCATAGTGACTGCTGTGGGTCTACACTGCTCCATCTCTTTTGTCTTTTCTTGGTTTAATTGGAATGATTATGCTAAAAGAAGGACACATTTCTTCTTTCCTAATTAGAAATATGAATCCTCTATATGACTGATAAGCATCTTTTATAAGATTTATCTTTTAAAAACATCTTCTATATGGCTAATCTTCAAAAGCATCTTGGTATTCTCTTTGTAGAATGGTATAAATGCCACTAACCAAATAGTGATAGACACACATTTTTATTGACATCTGATGGGGTGTGTCACACTCTGAGTGAATAAAATACAGTTAATCTTTCTCTGAATTGCTAACTGGAAATTAGCAATGCCTACTCAATGGATTCCTGGATAATTTTTCTCACAGAAATAATATGGTAGGATGCGTATTTTATGCTTTTGTAATTAATTTATGTAATATTAGAGTTTAAATGCATCTTCTGGTTTTTTTCCTTCATGAGTTCTTTTATGATTTGTGTAATGTGTTTTTTTTTATGTTGAGTTATTTAAATGCCATATTTTTTCTGTTAATCTAGGTGTTTTGCAATTTTTGTAAATATTCATACATTTCATCTAACATCAATATTTGTTGGCAAATAGTTGGTTAAAGCCATTCCTAATAATTTTATTTATTTTCTCTTCATTTGTTGTGAATTATACTTTATTGAGATGTTATGATTTGATTTTTATCATTCTTTTAAAATAAAATTAGTGACTTGTCCATTAAAAAAAAAGCTGGCTTCTAGTTTTATTTTACTAAGTCATTGGCTTTTTGTTTTGCTTTCAGTGTTGTATGATTCTCGGAGTTTCTATTTTTGTGTTTGGCTGAGGGTTTTTGGTTTATTACTATTCTTCTTCTTTTTTTTTGCTTCATACCCAATTAATTTAAGTGTTCTTTCTCCTTTGTTTTATGTAAATCTTTAGAAATATAGATTTTCTTGCAATAATTGGTTGCATTCCAAAAGTGTTGGTACATTGTTTCACTCTTGGAATTTTATTTAATGAGATTATCTATCATTTCTATGATTTTTTTCTTTGATGCACATATACTTTAGGATAACATTATGTAGTTTCCACTTAAGTATATTTTTTTCTTCAAATGTCCTTTGTGATTTACAAATTTTATTGTATTGTGGTTGGTAAAGGATGATGTAATATTTTTGCCTTTTTGTATTTGTTTGTGAAGCTTTTATATCATAGCACACGGCAAATTTATTCACCTAAAGACATGCATCTTTCTTTTGATGCCCATTTAGTAACAGGTAGAGATCAATCATACCTTAATTTTCTAACATTCTATTTAAGTTTCTAACTTCTTTCTTGTTGATTCTCTTTTTTAGATTTGTCTAGGTCTGAAAGGGGCACACTGAAGTTCCCAACTATTATGATTTTACTTCTATTCATCCCTGTAATTCAGTGGACTTTTCCTTTAATTTCCTAAATGCTATGTCATTTGATGCTATGTCGCACATGTATATCTACATATATGTATTTATTGGTATACAAATGTGTATTGGTATTATTTCATTATCTATGGTGACTTTAAGGTATAGATAATTGCTAGGAACTAGGTCCTACCCTTTGAATCCCTTTATTATTTCTTTCTTTATGACTCAGCGTGGACATGGACATCAGTCCCATATTTGTATTCTTCTTAAATATTCCATTGCCTGCTGTGTCCCTGAAAGCCCTCAATTAGATGTCAGAAATTAGCTCACTCTCAATAACAATTTTCTGCCGTGGCTCTGAGAGAAACATTGGTTTCAGACTCTTTGGAATGTACTTATTTTGTTCTCTCCCTTACCTCTGTTCCAACAAGCCAGACCCTAGATTCAGGGTCTGTTTACTGGAACTAACACTGGTTTTTACTTCCTTGGAGTATGTCCTCCCCAAGTTCCTCTGTATTCTTGAGGCTATTTCCTTGCAGTCCTGAACTAGATGGAGAAGTTTACTGATGCTTCTCTGTGGTCTTCTTGATCATTATTCTATTTGGTGCCCTGTTAAATCATTGTAAAATCACATCTTTAATGTATGTTACCTTAATGGGAAGACGCCAGGTAGTTTTAATATGATTCTTTGTCATTCTATTTGGAAAACTTCAGTGACTTACCTCTGAGTACTGAATAAATTATGAATTCCTAATTGTGGTATTGGTGGCCCTCCACAATGTCTCCAACATACCCATCTTGCCTTCTTAAATTATTTTTCTTCATAGCCATTATATTTCAACCCAACTGGATTATATTCTAGCCCTTGAACTCATCCTGCCTCATCCCAATAGCATGTTCATATAATGTCCTATGGTAGGAATGGGAGATCCCTCTCTCAACATATCATGAATAACTTTAGGAGATCCTTCTTTTCTTTAAACCCTAATTCAGGGACCACCTCCTCTATGAAAACTTCCTTCTTCAGGTAAAAGTGCTCTCCCCTGCCTCAAATTTCTCCTAGTTCTTTTCCTGCGTCTTCTTTTATGTCATGACACATTCGCTCATATTATCATGGTTATTCCCATTCATGTCTTTCACTGTTATAAGTTTGCTAGTTCCTTAAAAGCACAGTCTATGTAGTATCTATATGTATGTTCCTAGTGCCAAGCACAGGACTTTGCATATAAAAGGCACCTAATGTATATTTATTGAAGTAAATTCAATTGAAATAAGAAGGAATTACCATATTACACCCAGGCTTGAAGGGACAAGAGTTCACTCATCACGTGAAGTTTGGCAACATGTGCACAGAGACTGTGTTCTTCTTGGACATTCAGTGTCTTTGAACCAGAGTCAGACATTGGATTATGTTCTAGGTTGTCTTCTTGTATCTCACAGTAGCTGCAAATATTCTTCAGGAGTGTACGTGGCACTAGCTTATTTGGTATTTGATTCTCACTAGGACATCCTCTATAAAACTCATCTCTTGTTTTTCAGTCCTTCCAAGATGAGATTTTATCTCTGTGAACTTTCCTATGAAGCTAGTTAAGAAGCCCCCAGAGCATGTGTCTAGGACAAAGATGGGGAACCTATGGCCTTGAGGCCACATGTGGTCCTCAAGTGTGGCCCTTTGACTGAATCCAAACTTCACAGAACAATCCCCTTGATAAAAAAATTTGATCTGTTAAACTTGGACTCAGTCAAAAGGCTATACCCAAGGACCTAGAAGGTCACATGTGGCCTTGAGGCCACAGGTTCCCCACCCCTGGTCTAGGAGGAAACCTTAGAACAAATCAACCTCACCCTTGGTTTCACCCTCTGGGATGGTCTGGGGACAATTCTGAGGGGAAGAAGGTCAGGAAACAGAACTCAGGGATGGACCTGAGGAACTAAAAAATGATACAGGCAAAAAAGAGTAGAATTATTGGAGTTCCTGAGTTTGGAGCACTTTTTTTGAAATTTAACATTGTGTTTATACAGTGCTTTACTATTGTTTTTTAGTTCTTTCAATTGTATCCTACTCTGTGATCCCATTTGGGGTTTTTCTTGGCAAAGACACTGGACTGGTTTGCCGTTTCCTTCTCCAGCTCATTTTACAGATAAAGAAACTGAGGCAAATAGGATTAAGTGACTAGCTCAGGGTCACACAGCTAGTAAGTGTCTCAGGTCATATTTGAACTCAGGTTTTCCTGACTCCAGGCCTGTGTCCTTCAAAATACCTGCAGTTCATACAAATGCCTACTTTGCTTGCCCTCTCCCAATCCTGACTCTTAATAAAATTTTGCCTTTATTTTCATGTTATTTTGTGAGAAATCAGTCTGGCTTTTAGTTAAACTTTGCCATTGTTAAATCCAGGATGACTCTGAAGGAGGATGGGTGGGAATTGAGTAAGCCAGAGAAAGGTTTTGAGTATATCTTTGAGCATGAAAAATGGAAAGGGACTGAACGCACAGTGAGAGAGTCTAGGACAGCAATAAACAATGAAACCTTACCATTTTCCCACTCTGTAAAATAGGACTAATGGTACTTATACTCTTTATGTCAAAGGACTAGCCTGAGGGTCAAATGTGATAAAGGATGGAAAATGTCAGAAAAATACTGCTAGTATCTTTTTCCAAGGACTACATGGTTATGGCACGGGGATGCCCTGGGTTCTTGACAATCACGTAAACAGAACTCAAGCTCTGGCCAGTCCTGCCATTCTAGAAAGACTTTGGAGACCAGAAAGACTGTGTTTTTTGTCTGAGGGCTATCCCTACTAAGGGCAGAAAGGTTCATCCCCAGAGGATTGGCCACCAAATAATGTTGTGTGGGTTTTTTTGGGTTTTTTTGGACAAAGTGTTTCAAGAGCATGGTTTACCAAGATATAGAGAAGTAGCAAAGAACATTGGTAGTGATCACATAAACACTTATGCACCCATGAATTCTTGAAGTATTGTTTCTCTAGTGTTTTACAGTTTACAAATCTCTTCCCTCACAACAACCCTGTGAAGGAGGCACAGACAACATGATATGGTTACAGAGTGCAGCTTGGAGTCAGGAAGACTTTGGTTCAAAGCCTTGCATTTATAACTGATGTGTAGCATTTTGTGTTGCATTTTTTAATATGCAACCAGTCTTCTTGAACATGCCCAAATCACCTAAAACAGAGGCACCTATGTGGGATATGGGCAAGATCTGCTTCTGAGAGAAGATACCTTATACTTCCCTACTATGTGGGCAGGACCGGCCTCTTTCCATTGGCTAGGTATCCAGAAGCTGTGTCTAGAACGATAAGAATAATAGTCTCCGTCTCTTTTCAGCTTCATCCAGGACAAGAAGGTTGTTTATTTGTTGCATGTGCACCATGGACTAAGCTGGATGGAAGAGTTACCTCCACCAGCCCCCACCCTCCAACCATAGGCCATGTGGTCCTGACAAATGGTCTTGGGGTTTTGATCCATTTTATTTGTCCTTTCCTGTTCTAAGTACAGGCAGTAGTATGTCCAGAAGCTTAAGCCACATTGACTTTGGAGCCAGTATCCCAAGCCTGGTCAGCAGGGAAGCCCTGCCTAAGATTCTAGGACTCAAGCTTAGAAGGTCTTTGGATCTAGAACCTGGAGGCACTATATGCTATATAGGAAGTGAGTTAAGCTGTGAACCTAATCCTTCTTTCCTTCCATAGAAGGGGATGCTGCTCATATGTTTGTTCTTGCTGTACCTTTGAAGTAAATATTCCTTTGTCAAATCTACTCTGATGGTTATGTGCTTAAATGGAAATGAGATGCACCTAAAATCAGGGCAATACAATTGGTAGGGACTTTAGCCAATGGCAGAGTAGCTAGACACTTCTAAACTCTTTTAAAGATACTGGAAAACCTTGGGGGAGGGGTGAAATGTAACAGACCTAGCCTTTAGGCAATGGGAGCCAAGGTAGTCACTATTATATGATATTATATTATCTCATTTATTGCTCACAAAAATCCCCCCCAAAAACTTGTGTTGTCGGTGTTATTATTAGCCCTATTTTACAGATTAGGAAATTAAGACTAAGAGAAATTTAGTGACTTTTCCAGGGTCACGCAGCTAGTAAATTCCTGAGGCAGGATTTGAACTCAGGTCTTCTCACGTAAAGGCTAGTGCTCTAAGTACTATCTTATTTCCAGTTCAACTATCTCATTTTATAGGGGAGAGACCTAAGCCTCATAGGAGCTTAGGAAATGACCCAAAGTCATAGAGATTCTGTGGAAAGCTGAAGTTTTCACCTCTCTTGATGTTTATGATAAACTCACATACTCCATTATCAGCTGACTTTGACTGTAGGTTGGAATGACGAGTACTTATCTCCTACCAGTCCCCTCCTCTATTCTATGTAATTCATGCTCAAGAGACAAAATCTCCTCTTTCTTTGGGGGATAGGAAGATGACTCATGGGTTAAAACAAAAAAGAACGAAAAGAAAAAAAAAGATCTCTAACAGCACATGGATGCCATTTTTTCCCAATTGAAAATGGATACATCCACAATTCACTCTGTTTATTATAAACAAGATATATGCCTGGCTTCAATATTTTCTACACTACAGTGAGCTTAAGACCCAGCTGTGAAGAAGGTAAATTGTGGTGACTACCCACAGATTAATAACCAGAGAGTCCTGGCTGTTCCTGCCCAGGAGCCTGGGGATGCTTTCATAGTTCTTAACAGAATTGCAGTCAATCCCCACGTGACAAACAGTCCCGTAGCCATGATACTTGAATAACAACTACCATAACATCCATAACTCACATTTATTTAGGGCTTTAAGGTTTGCAGGATGTTTTGCATTCATTATCTCACTTGAGCTTCCAAAGAACCGTGTGAGGTCAGTCCTACAAGTATTATGAATCCCATTTTATAGATGAGGAAAGTTTAAGTGACTTGCTTATGATCATAAAGCTTCTAAGTGCCAGATCAAAGATTCAAATTCCTGTTTTCCTGATTCCAACCCTATCCCTTTATCCACTGAGACATATTTCCCCTCTAACAGAGAGAATCTTAGAATCTCTGAGCCTCAGAGGTTGCCTAGTTTAATCCACACATGAGCAGGAATTCCTTGGAAGACTTTGCCACCAGGCAGAGATGTAATTACCGTGGAGGTGAATAGGGATTTATTGTAGGACACTGTCATTTGGGAATCGGGGACAGAGTGACTTGCTTCCTACAGGCAGTGACCACTGTTCCCATGCCTCATTTCAAAGTTTTACTGTGCAGTTTCCCTGGACTGTCTTCCAGTCCAACAATCTCATTGCTTCCCCTCAAACCTGGGGAGGGGAAGTCAGTGTTGCATTCTTTGGGGGACAACCACCCCTTCTCATAAAGATTGCATTTATTATGAAGATCTCTGCCACACCACCCTAATGTTCGTGCCTCGATTGAATTAGCCTCAGTTATATTTCTAGCTAGTTATATCTGTGCTGACCAGACATCCAGACACCTCTGGAAGATCTCCAATGATGGGAGATGCACTCAGATACCCATTTTAATTTTGTTTAGCTCTTATTTTGAGGAAATTTTCCTTATGTTAAGTAGATGTCTTCCTTCCTATGACTCCTTCCCCAACCCCAACTGGTCATAGTTCTGTATTCTATGGGTAGCTAGGCGGTTCAGTGGATAGAGTGCTGCGTCTGGAGTCAGAAAGACTCATCATCCTGAGTTAAAATCTGGCCTCAAATACTTACTAGCTATGTGGCCCTGGGCAAGTCACTTAACTCACTTTACCTCAGTTTCCTTATTTGTAAAATGAGCTAGAGAAGGAAATGGTAAAACATTCCAGTATCTCTGCCCAAAAAAACCCAAATGGGATCACAAAGAGTTGGACATGACTGAAAAAACAACTGAACTGAAAAGTATTCCTTGGCAAAATAGATCAAGATGAATCCCTTTTCCTTGTGATAATCCTTACTTGAAGATTGCCTGAATCTCCCTTAGTTTTCCCTTCTCTAGGCTAAACACCTCCAATTCCTCATGGCATAAAAGTGCTAAGGTTCAGTCTTTGGAAATTATATGCCAATTTAAAAGAAAGGGAAGAGGAGAGAACAATAACAAAAAAACATTGTTCCAAGCAATAGAAGAGTAAATGATACATTGTATCTAAATGATGCTAATAAAAATAAGAGTCTTTATTATTCTGCTCTCAGTGGACTCATTTTCCACACCAGAAGATTCCACTCCAGTGCTGCAGCTCAGACTTGTACCCCCGCCCCCCACTGCTTTGAAGTCTGAATTTGTGTCTGTCTCAGAAAAGTCAACATCCCCACACTCTTTCAAGTTGGAACTGGTACAGCCTCAGACTCACCCTCAGCTGGTTCCCGCCTCTTTAAATTGTCTTCAACAGATGCTTAACCTGCTGTTCTTTCTCTTTCTGCAAACAAAGTGTCTCCTTTCAAATCTCAAAGTCATTTGATCCTCACTCCCAGCCCTCCCCACCGATTTTCTAAGATCTTCTCCTTTTCTGGGTGAAGAGCTACCTCCTCAGTGTATGTGAGAGAAAGGAGCCCTGAATTTGCAAACAGGAGATTATGGGGTTGAAATGGCAACACCTATTCTTATTAGATGAGTGAATCACTAAACATATCTGAGTCTCAGTTTCCTCATCTACAAAACAGGGAAAACATTCTTCTACTACCTACCTCCAAGGTTGTTGCGAACTCTTTGTAAGTTTGAAAGTGCTCTATAAACATGAGCGATGAGTATTTCTTCAGCATTGCTTGGGAAGTCAAACTCTAGCTCTAATAGACAGAAGGTGCATTACATTTCCTGAACGATATCCCAGAATAGGTAAGGGGCCCCCACTAAGTCAGGAAAAGAGGAAGTGCCTCATTTGTGTCTCTTCCTCTCTGGAAGAGGAAGTCTGGCCACTGCAAGAAAGTTACCAGAGGTTCCTGCTTGCTCTCCAAGGAATCGAAGGATTGGGTTCATCAAACATTGTAACATCACCAAGAGGACATGAGGGAATCAAAAAATTCCCTCTGGATTGGGAGGTGAGAGCAAGGGAGGTAGACAGAAGGAGAGGAGCCCTTCCTTAGGGATGAAATGCCCAGGATTGAACCTAAATTTCAAGAAGTCAGTTGTTCTCTACTCTGACCAGACATCAGTTTGAGTATTGTATTTAGATCTGGGTTTTAGGGAGCACAGTGATAAGGCCCTGCAGAGGTAAGTGAACACGATGGTGAGAGCACTCAAAGCCCTGGCACCTGAGACAGAGGAGCTAGAGGCATGGTAGAATGGGAAAGAAACTGAATTTGGAGTCAAAGAAGCTGTATTGGAATCCTATCTTTGTATGTACCTTGGGGAAAGTTATTTCCTATTTCTGGGTCTTGATTTCCTTATTTGTAAAATAATGGGTTTGGAAAAGATGTTTTTAATCTCTTCTATTTTTATCATCAAATCATCCTTTTTCAGCCTCAAGCAGGAGCCTCCAAGTAGCATGACCCCAAGGGGTAACCAGTTAGAGAGCAGGAAGCTGGATTTCAACTCACCCTCCCTGTAATAGCCACTAGTAAGGCTTGTCTAAAACATGCTTCCTCCCTCCTATTATCACCCAGCATTTCCCCCACACTATAACCACTCACTGTTGGGTGTGGAGGCTCCCAGCCTCTCCCATCCTGTTCCTTTTGTTGGAAATGTGGTTAAAATTTATATCTGCACAAGCAAAATTCCTTCTGTCCCCAGCATATTCATATCCTATTCCCCCAAATTGCCTTATGTCTGCGACAGGAAGCCATTGTCAGTGTGTTTCTGTGCAATGACCAGAAGGAGGGGGGTGTGCAAATAGAGTCACACAGGTCTAGATGGATTTGGGATTTGCATTGAAGATCTCATTACATGATCTTGCCCACAAAAACCATCCGCCCTCTGATGTTATCTATTTCTTTTTTAAAAAATTCAATTTTATTTCATTTCCACATCTACCTTTTCTCCCATCCACCTCTTTCCTCACTGAGAAAGCAAGAAAAACAAAACTCCAGTTACAAACATGTCAAGCAAAACAAATTCCTGCTTTGCCCAGGTGCAAACAAAATGCCTCAGTGTGTGCTTTGAGTCTGTCAGCTATCAGGAGGTGGGCACCATATTTCTTGATGAGTCTTCTGGAATAGTGATTGATCATTGCATTTGATCAGGGTTCCTAAGCTTTCAAAGTTTCTTCTTCTTCTGTGGAGGGCCCCAACATCCTTCAAGGTAGAGTTACCCAGGTTGGAAATTACAGTGCTATCCTACGCTCTTCACTCTTTCATACCTCCCATATTCAATCAGTTGCTAAGTCATGTGGATTTTACCTCCACATCTCTCTCCCATCTATCCCTTTATCTCTACAATGTTTTCATCTTCCTTCAGACCCTCAATACATTTGTCCCAACTATTGATAGCATAGCCTCCTAATTGGTTTCTCAGTTTGGAGCCCATTAGAGTAGAGAATAGAAAATTTAGAGGGCCTATGATCACTGCTGTGTTCAAGTATTTGAAGGGAGAGGAAGTAGACTTATTTTGCTTGAACTCCCTCTCCTGAACCAGAAGAAGGATGGGAAGGAGTTACCAGGAGGCAATTTTAAGCTTTTTTTAAATAAAATTTTTCTAACAATTAAATGGTCACTTCAAATCCCTCCCCCTAGGGAAGAGGTGAGGAGAACAACTGGACTTATACCAGTGACTGGGGACTATTAATAGGGACTTGGTTAGAACAAAACGGTGTTTGGGGTGTTCGGGGAGGACTAGCATCTTTGGTATGAAGACTTGCTGAACCCTTTCAGGGCTCCTCATCCACCCTTGGTGTCCATCTGACATTCAGTTCTCACCTGTGACTCCAAGAAAGTGTAGAATGCACAGCAGCCTCACCCTGCTAAAACTATCTCAGCAGATGGGTTAAACTGGCTTGAGGATCACTGGCAGGCCTCAAAAGCCATCAGTGAATTAGGAAGGTATCTATCCCAAGCATGTGAAGGCTCCTTTTGGTAGAAAGGGCCAGATGAGAAAAATTTGTTCCCATAGCCAAGAAGGCAGAAGCAGATGCCATGGAACACTTTGGGCTTGGTCAGACATCAAAGAGGCCAAGGTCATCCACCACATTGTGGGCCATAGTCAGTGAGCCTAACTTTTGTTTTGCCACTGGTCTTCAATGACTCTGGCAGACAGAATGAGGCTAATGACTTTGTGCAGCTCTGTCTCATGTAAATTCAATTCATGAGCAAGTCAAGATGTCACCCATGATATCACTGGTCCTCTTAAAAAATGAAAGTCTAAGGACAACATGCAGATGAATCCTCTTAGGGAAAGCACTGGGAGAGTGAACCACGTAATGTACTAGATAAAGCCAGAATTTACAAGGTGACAAAATCAGATTGCAGTAGAAGTCTAAAGCCAAAAAAGTCAATACAGAGTCAGGGCATGATTAATTGGGAGCCATTGACATTGATGGGAAGACATGTTTTTTTTCCATTAGACTTCTTTATCTCATTATCTGCTTTCCAGGCATGGCTCTTCCCAGTGCTAGTTCCTTTCTCTTGTTCCAGTGCACAGTAGATTTGAGAATCTCTGGTCTGTGTGCTTAGTTCTTACTCATATGAGCTCAGATCCTGGCAGACAGACTCAGACCAAATTTCAGAAGGTAGAACAGACACTTTCCTACATACTGGTCAGGGACTATCAGTCTGTCTGAATCGGCTTTCTTCTTGAATTTCACATCTACCTACAGAAGAACAACAAAGGAAAGGAAGAAAAAATCCCTAGCTATTTTAGAGGATAAAGGGCTCTAGACCTTTGTCTAGCCTGTCCTTGATGTCAGGGAGAGTTCTATTCTGGTCTCAGACATTTCCTGATAATATAGGTGTCTCTGAACCTTTCTAGATCTCAGCGTCTTCATTTTTAAAATAAGGGCTTTGAACTCAATGACCTTGGTCTCTTCCAAGTCTGAATCTAGAATCTAGTTCTGTGGTGTTAAACTCAAATAAAAGCACATCCTTGTGGGCTGCATATTGACTTAGGAAACTACAAGTTAAAACTCTATTGTATTGTATTGTATTATATTTTTACTTATTTTGTTAAATATTTGCCAATCATATTTTAATATAGTTCAGGCCAAGAGTCCCTTGTTCCTGCCAGTACTGAGATGTGATCTATAACCTTAGGTCTGGTAGGACAGTAGATAGAATATGGGCCCTGGAGTCAGGAAGACCTGAGTTCAAATCTGGCCTCAGACACTTACTAGCTACGTGACCCTCTACATATCACTTAACCCTGCTTGTCTCAGTTTCCTCATCTATAAAATGAGCTGAAGAAGGAAATGGCAAATCACTCCAGTATCTTTGCCAAGAAAATTCCAAATGGGGTCATGAAAAGTTGAAGAGGACTGAACAACATCTATGGCTTTATGAAAAGATCTTAGAACTTCCTGATCCATAGCTCAAAGTTTTTGACATAGTACCATCCCCTTATCCTCTTGAAAATTTCTTGCTAACTACAAATGTGCATTGCCCTGAAACTCAGTGAAGGGTGAGGAATACAGCAATCTGTTTCCCAAGGTACCATCACCCCAGGCCCCAGAGTATGTAATCATTTGAAGATAAGAGGGCACAGCATGGGCACCAGCTACAGAAAAATAGATGGAATAGTCATTGTCCTCAGCAGCTTATAATCTAATAAGAGAGAAAGGCATGTGCACAAATTACAGTACTCCAATAGAGAGTATGATAAGTGCAATGTAGAGGTTCAGAAACAGGTTAGGAGGAATTAGGAGAAGGAGACATTGATCTCATCTGGAGTACAGGACATTTTTCACAAAGATGATACCTGAGTTGCATTTTGAATGAAGGAAAAGTCATGAGGGCAGGAGCAGTCCACTGAAGGTATGGCGGACAATATGAACAAAGGACTAGGAGCTAATAGAGCAGTATGAGATTGGAGAATTGAGAGAAGTACGCTTTGGCAAGAAAGGAGAATCTGTGTGAAGGGCAATTGTGTGATCTAAGGCTGGAAAGTAAAGTTGGAACCAGACTGTGGAGTGCCTTGAATGCCAGGACCAGGAGTTTATACTTTATTCAGTAGGCCCTGGAGAACCACTGAAGGTTTTGTGTTCCAGCCTGTCTGGAGACAAGGACTGGGGCCATCTTGCCAAACGGAGGCTTTTGGGTATGTAACTCTCCCAGGCGGCTGGACATTACTTGGCTTGGTTATTTTCTGCCATTCTCGGCTATTCTTGGGGTGGGAAAGGAAGCTGTGGAAATGAGTGGCACACTTTTTATATATGGGGGGTCATAATATTTAAGTACTGCAGCTGTAAGCTGGTGACTGGGTCTCCCTGACAGCCGAGCCTTGCTCAGCACACATTTATGAATCTTTCATAAATTTCCCAGCTGTTGCAAACACAGGGTTTAGGACAACAGCTCCAGGGAGAGGGGTCTTTAGGAGGCAGGGAGGGGAGGTAGCCCAAGGCCTTTGGGTCTTCATTTGCTCTTCCACAGTTTTATGTGAATGTGTATGTGTGTGTGTGTGTGTGTGTGTGGGAAGGTTAATATGGAAACATTCCCCCTTGGCACACACATACACACACACTCACACACACATCCCTGCTTCAGCTGATATTTTTGTTTCTTTTTGTTTTGTCCTAAATTCTTTTATTGAAGGTGATACTACCTTGGGTCCCTGTGGAGGCTGGTCCATCCAACTCAGCACAGACTCAGGCACTTTCAAGATTGCAGCAAAAGGCACATTAAATCAGGATTAAGTGTCATGATAGTGATTTGAACTGACACAGTTTTCACCTTGTCCATTTACTGAGAAATATATAACGGGAATGGATGGAGCCTGTCATATTTTACCTGAAAAATATGGCTCTTAGAGAAGCAGCTCTGGTGAATACCAGACAGAAGGTCCCCATGGACAGGTGCAAACAGTGAGTAGGCCTCCATCCCAGAGACCCCGGGAATAATTGGGTGACAGCATGTTAGCACATCCTAGAAGGAGGGTATTCATTCTCCAGGCTGGCCACAGTCCAGCCAGCACATGGGAGGAAGCAGCCTATGCCAATGGCAGGGAGGGCTTTTGTTTCTATGGTGCTTTCTAAGGTTTACAAAGCACTTTTCCAACAACAACCCTGTGAGGTGGGCAGTGAACATATTATCTTCAATTTTACAGGCGAGGAAACCAAGGCTCAGAGATAAGAATGAGCTTGCCTGCAGCCAGCATATGGCAAAGTCAGGTTTGGAGCCCAGTTTGCCTGACTCCTTCCTCTTTCCACAACCCCACTCTGCTTCCTTTCTATGTAATCATGTCTGCTCTGTGATTCTCATGCCTGGCAGTGGGTAACCTGGTAATTCGACCTTTCTCCCAGCCAGAGGGTCCTCCTCCCTCTTCCTATCAGCTTAGTGTAGAGCAGCAGCTGCCTATAGACAGTGGTCATGCCCTGCCCGTATATCTCTTGACAATCCCTCTTGGTGAGGCTAGGAGCTGCAGTCTGAAGTGGGGTTGTGGCAAAGTGGAGAGGGAGAGAGGAAGTAAAACCTTCATGGGATACAGATATATTCTTTAAAGTCAGAATGAAGTCGCCACAATATCCTCATAAATATCCGAACTTGGAGTGATGTCCTATGACTGTCTGGCTGGGACATTTTATTAGCAGTGTCTGTCTTGGAGCAGAATGGAGTCCTGGGGTCTAGGCGGGGTCTGCAGACAGTCATCATTCTGTCTGTTCTCAGTACTGTCCCAGAGTCTATCTCATAACAAGAACTCCCATTGGTAAAAATGTTTTCAATTTTCAATTTCACAAAGTACTTTCTTCACAACCCCACTATGAGGCAAGTAGTATGAAGATACTTATTCCCACTTTGCAGACTGGGAAACTGAGTCTCAGAGAGCTGGAGGGACTGGCCTCTAGTCACTTGGAACAGTTAATATCCAAGCAAGATCTCTTGACTCTCCATTTGGAGCTCTTTTTATCCTGGGTTCTGCACCTTCTGAAATGTGGGATGAATTAGCTAGTCCTTTAACAAGCAAGTACTAGGTGGCTCTTTCATCCAGAAATGCTTCCCTAAACTGCTGAGTGATTCTTTGCTAAGCTAGGAAGGAAAAATCCAGTGCTGAGGGGCCTGGCTGTTTATAACACAAGGAGCTCCCAATCACTGCTTTAGCTCTGGTGGTGACATGGTTTTGCCTCCAGTAGAAGGAGATGTTAATAGTTCATAGAAGGACTAGATCTCAGTATGTCAGGCCCCATTCAGTTGGAAAGGAAATGTATGGGATTGGAGGTTTTAGCATTAGAAGGGATCTCTAAGCTCATCTAATCCAACATCCTTATTTTACAGAGGGTAAGAGAAAAAGTGGTTTGTTCAAGGTCACACAGTTCATTAGGGTTCCAACTCAGGCCCTTTGACCTTAAATTTGATGCTTTTACCACTGCATCATACCAGCACCTCATTTTCCACTTTCTCTTGAGGATATAATCTTATGCTTGATGACTAGCAAGTAGAAGTTCAGAAGGGGGTGGGGGTGGTAATCCCATCATACTCTCCTCAGAGTTGACCATGTTGGAGGATTGTGTTAGGTTCCAGTGCCACATAGACAAGAGGGAGTGGTATAGGTGGTGAGGAAACTCATAATGAGGGATGTGTTGGAGCCAAGCTTGATTTTCATGTCAATTGTCTGGATTTAAGAAGGTGATGGAGAAAACAGTAATGCAGATAAAACTTAAAAAGGTGTGGTAGGTACATTCTTTCCCCACCCCCAACTGGTTGTTAAGCCTTTACCAGCATAACTCATAGCTCATAGCTCTTGTTTTAAGATGGAACATTTAGCCTGGCGGAGAAAAACATAAGGGGAGCCAATAACTATTTTCAAGTATTTGAAAAGATGGTAGAGGGAAGAAGGATGAGATCTGTTCTGGCTCAGAAGTTTCGGAGAAACATATTTCAGTTTGATACAAGGGAAGCCTAAGCAACAATTGGAGTATGGAATGGGCTGTCTTGGTGGGTAGTGGGTTCCTCTATGCTGGAGATCTTCAAGTGGTTGAATGGTTACTTGTCAGAGATATTATAATGGGGATTCATTCTTCAGGGAGGTCTGAGACTGGATGCCCTGTGAGACCCACTCTAGCTCTGGCATCCCCTTATTTGAGGGTGGACAGTAGATGGCTCTCTTTCTTTAGAGGTCAATGGAGAACCTTGAAATGATTGGTAGCACCCAGTAAGATGAGGAAAACTAGGTATTTTGAGTTGAAAAAGGGGAATGGAATCGGGAAGAAAAGTAGAAAGGACTCTTAATTGAAGATAGCAAAGATCAGACTTAAGAAGCCAAGAGACCACAAAGAATGGCCCTGCACATCTGGACCTCATCGCTCTTCTATGTAAGTGTGTTGCTTAATTTGTAAGTAGTTGGCATGCGTCTTACTCTTGGGACTAGAGTAAAGTAGTTACTGGTATTCTAGGACAGCTGGTCTGAGGGTGTGTTGCTATAGGGAGGGCATGTTAGGAAAGTAGGTAGAGAGAAGGTCAAAGAGATGTTTCTTGACTGCTTGGTGCTCACAAAGTTAGAAAACAGCCAGCCCTCTGTGCCAACAAGACCCAGGGTATTTTATAATGAGAATATTAACTCCCATTTCACAAAATTTCATCAAATGTGGAAAGTCATCATAGAAATAGAATCCCCTCTATGATATCTCTCACAAGTAATTATTTCTGCTTCCCTTCACATAGTTCTAACATGTGCTACATGTTTTGTTATGCCTTTCCATAAGACATTTAACCTCTCTGGGTCTCACTCCCCATTCTGTGCATTGGAGGTGGGGGATGGAGTGGGGTTTGGATAGATGACCTCTAATGCCGCTTCCATCTCTAAATCTATGACCTGTTCTTGATCCCCCATTGAGAATTATTTTCCCAAGCACTAGACTTGGGGTAATATGGAGTCCCAGCTCTTCTAGCCTATCTGTGTGACTTTCAGCAAGTTGAATTCCTTCCTCTGAACTCCAGTTTCCTCCTCTTTAAGATGAGGGTATTGATGTGTGTTATCTCTTGCCTCATTTCACATTCTCATAATTTGTCTTCTAAGGTGCTTCCCAGTTTTGTGTTTCCAAGATTTCCTCTCTGAGTTCTAAGGAAAGGGGCACCTGCCCACTGGGGGTTCTGTGTTTGGCCAAAGGGAGTCTTACTTGGGCATCTTGCCAACTCTATTCTCATTGAGATGCTTAGTCAGAAGTAGAAACCACATTTCTTATTCCAGAGGAATGGAAAAAATTGTTCCCTCCATATAAATCACTTAATTAGGTGGTGTAATTCAGAGGTATCAAACATACACAAAGCAACACTCCAGGAGTGTGGACCAAATTAGATTAAATGTAATTGGAAAACATTTAACAAAATAAATAGAAATACAATAGAACATAGATAATGTTAAGATGTGTTTTTCAAAGTCAATATGTGCCCCATAGGGATCTTTAGGTAGGTTAGTGGCCCCTGTTTCTTTTTGAGTTTAAAGTCCCTGTCATGGTGACTAGAGTGTTGCCCCTAGGAGTCAGGAAGACCAGAGTTCAAAATCCTATCTCTGATGCTTATTAGCTAAGTGATGCTGGGCAACTCACTTAACCTATCTCAGCCTTGGTTTCACATCTGTAAAATTGAGATGCTAACGGCATCTCAGAGCTGTTGTGAGGATCAGATGGGATAATATACGTAAAATGCTTTGTAGTAGCCTTAAAGCACTCTATCAATGCTACCATTTGTTATAGATTAGAGTGTGTTCATATCTATATTTGCTAAACATACAAACCTACAATGGGAATTTCCATTGTATATTGGGGACAGAATGGATACCACCCAGGGTGAGGGGTTCCTGAAGTGTTGTTTTGAGGGAGTTCCTCACAACCATCACCATAAGCTCCCCTTCACTCCTGTCTCTGACATCCCCATTTAATGGCAGGATTTCTTGATATAATTGGACATTACAGCAGCATCTGGCTCTGTGTTTCTCTCTCTCTTTTGGTATGCATGCCTCTCTCTTGGAGAGATTAACCTCAAGAGGCAAGGTTGGCAGGAGCAGAGGGTAACCTGGATGCAAGGGTGTTTTATGATGCTGCCCAGACAGCTAATGGCCCTGGTGACATTGGTGGGTTTTATGTAGCTCCATGTAATTGTCATAAATTAGGACACTCCAGCCCTTGTCACTTTTCTCTCCCTCCCTAGGAAGATGGATCCCTGGGGATTGCAGGTCCTTCTGCCTCCTGGCCCTGGTAGAGATGAATGGCCCTTGCCCTTCTCAGTCTGGGCTACAGCAAAGCTCCAACAGATCTTGGCTTGACTTGATGCAGAGAGATCTGTACGTCTCTTCCTTGCTAGTAGTTTGGGCACAGTGGGTCTTTGCAGCCCAGCCTGAGTATTATTCATGTATTTGCTACAGGGTTTGGGGCAGCTCTTCACTTCTGGATCTATAACAGAGAAAATATTCAGAAAGGGAGATTTGTAGAGTCCTCTTCCCTTATAGGTACCTCCAAAAGAATCTATGGACATATTGGATCTCAACTAGACAACAGCTTGGGTGAAAGTAGCCAGGGACCCTTCCTTGGAGAGGTGGGGGACAACAGATACGGAATGTTGCATGCATTACCAGACTTACTTGATCTTTCTTTCTTTTCTTCCTTCATTCTTTTCTCTTTCTTCCTTTCTTTTTTCTTCTGTCATTCCTTCCTTTCTTCCTTCCTTCCTCTATCCCTCTGTCTTTCTCTATCTCTTACTTATCAGTTTTGCAGAGCCATTTCCCTCTCATTTTTCCTCTTTCTTTTTTGTTATAAGAGATGGCTCTCTGGGTAGAGAAAGGGGACAGGCATATTTAGAAATAAAGGTGACACAAAACAAAAGATATAAATCTTAAAAGAAATAAAAGAGAAAAAAGAAAACAGCCAAAGGGGTCTTCATGGATTATAGACTGCTTATGTTTTAACTGTGACAGAAAAAGCTAAAAAAAAACCTGACTTGAACTTGGGCCATATGAGCAGAAGCATTGATATCTAGAGTAAAGCCAGTGATAATCCTGACGTCTGGTTCCTTCAGACCAAGTCTAGAGTAATGTATTCTGGATATTGTATTTGGGGTGTTGACAGCTTGGAGTGTGTTAACAAGGATTGGGAGGAGATTGGAGACCATGACATATGAGGATTTGTTGAAGGTTCAGGGCATAATTATCCTGGAAGACAGAAGACTTCTATGGGGCCAAATTACTCTCCGTAAGTTATAAGTATACTAAAAAGCACTGAAGGTGGAGGCATAAAGTGTGCTTTTGAATCCTCCTTGCTTCCTGTGTGACCTTAGTTAAATCATTTAACCTCTATGGGCCCTAGTTTCTTTAAACTGAAGGGGTTGCCTTAATGAGCTCTAATATCCTTTCCCATTTTTCTTCCTATAATGCAAGTGTTCCAAGGGACCTTAGAACATGGAATAGTAGAGGCAGAAGAAGCTTTGGGATTTGAAGGGATGCTGTCTAGATGAGGGGTGAGTAAAATGAATGAAAAGGCACACAAATGCATCTGCGCAAAGTATTATGCTGAGCACTGGAATACACACAAAGAGCAAGAGACAATCTCTGTTCTCAAGGTGCTCATGGTCTTCATGGGGAGAGAATACACAGAGCAGGTTTCAACTTCAAGTCAGATGGAAAGGCACTGTGGTCCTTAGGGAGTGATGGCAAAGATGTCATTTTCAATGATGAAACAATAGTCTGATGCTGAACTAGTTGATGTATCTTTGACTTTGTCTGTGGACGCTGAGGAGTTGGAGGCTGCAGCACCAATGGAAACAACAATGGAAGCAACAAACTTCTCCATAAGGGATTGCTTCCCTTAGTGATGGCTATGGAGGGAGAGTTAGTGGTCTGGAATAGGGTACTCTTATGCCTGGGGCTCTTGGGTTCAAGATCTTGGGTTATCTTCATCAGGGTCTGAGAGGAGGTGGTATTCAAGGTGATGGTAGTAGTTTGACTTGCCTGGCACATACAGCCTCCCTCTCTCTCCCTCTTGCTGTTTCCTCTTAGTTGGTTATCTTGTTGGTGGCATTAGGATTAGACTTCAATCAATCAACAACTTTATTAAGCATTATCTATGTACCACATGTCATGTATTATTCTAGGGTAATGTCCAATGAATCTGGGAAGATAATTGGGTTTGACCAGGTTGTGAATGTCTTTAAAAGTCAAACAGAGAAATTTAAATTTGTCCTAGAAATTTAAATTTATCTAGACGGCATCCCTTCAAATCCCAAAGCTTCTACTGACTCTACTATTCTATGTTCTGAGGTCCCTTGGAACACTTGCTTTATAGGAAGAAAAATGGGAAAGGATATTAGAGTTCATCAAGGCAACCCCTTCAGTTTAAAGAAACTAGGGCCCATAGAGGTTAAATGATTTAACTAAGGTCTCACAGAGAGAAAGGAGAAATTTAAATTTATCCAACTGGAGTTGGTTGGGTAAGGAAATCAGACATTCAGCAATATTAAGTTCTTCCTATGTGCTAATGGATGGGGATGCAGGGAAAGGCAAGACCATGGTCCCTGTCCTAAAGAGCTCATGTTCTAATTTAAAAAAAATACATACACACAAAATAAATATAGTGTAAAGGGAAGATAATCTAGAGGGTGTTTGGCAAGAAGTGGGGAAACCTCCTGGAGGAAGGTGAGATTTGACATGAGTCCTGAAGGAAGTCAGGGGAGCCAGTCACACAGTCAGATCTTCATTAAAGGAAAATTCCTTTGGTGACAATGTGTAGAATGGACTGAAATAGGGAGAGTGTTGAGGCAGGGAGACCAATGAGGAAGTTGTTATAATTATCTAGGTGAGGGATGATGAGGTCCTGAGCTAAGGTGATAGCTGTGTGAGTAGAGAGAAGGGGTCAGATATGTGAGATACTGTGAAGTTAGAAAAGGAAAGATTTGACGACTGATTATCCAGTGTGGGATGAGGGAGATGAAAGGGTCAAGGATAATGCTGAGGATGCAAATCTTGGAGACTAAGCATGGTGGTGACCAAGATTTTGACAGAAACAGGGAAGTCTGAAAGAGAAGAAGATTACCAGAGGGTAACACTAGGACCAATGGCTGAAAGTTACAGGGAGATGGAGTCTGATCCAATATAAATGGAAAATCTAACAATCCAGGTCATCCATATGTGGAACACTGTCTTCTCCTCCCTAGAAGTCTTCAGGTAGGAGCTGGATGACCACTTGTCTGGGAGGTTGCTGAAGACACTCATATTTAAGTCCAGTTGTTTTGCATGCCCTCTGAGGTCCTTTCCAATTCTGAGGGTCTTTATGATTCAGATCCCCTTGATTAAGACACTTAACCTGTACAAGTCCTAGTTTCTTTATCTTTCAACTGAGGGGGTCTAGATGAGCTCTAACATCCTTTCCCACTTTTCTTTCTATATTTCCAAAGTGTTTCAAGAGACCTTAGAACAGAGATATTTCTCATGTCAGAGCCTGGGGCCAGAGCTCTTGTCTTTATCCCAGTGACCCAGCCTGGTAAACAGTGCTGGGGAACCCCTACAATTTCAGGTTGGTGGTCAGTGCCTCAACCTTTGAGTTCTGCTGCTTCTTCTCTCCTGGCTGAGAATTCATAAGACAGAGTCTGTTTTTGTTTTCCAAGATGTACCTCTGCATCAGGGAGTAAGGATGAATGGTGTGATAACCTCAAGGGAGAACTAATGTGTCACTTTCCCTATCCTCCTGGGGATGAGTGCAAAGTGTGGGTGGAAAACAACACTCAAGATGTCAAGGAAGTGATTCACTTGTTCTTGCCCCAGGAACCTCTATAGATAGAAACCAAAATAGGCAGGAGATTTAGTGGATGGCGGGCCAGGAGGGTACAACCTCCCCAGAGGATGGGGAGAGCTAATTATAGTTTCCATTTTCATGGTGCTTTCAAGTGGGATAGAGTATTATTAGCTTCAATTTACAGATAAGGAAACTAAGCATTAGAGAGGTCAAATGACTTGTCCAAAGTCACACCAGAATTGGAATCCAGATCAACTGATTCCAAGACCAGGGAACATTCTATTCTGCCACACTGAATCCACAAAGGAAAGGATTCAGGAATGTTCAGGAGCTAGCTCCCCTTGGCCATAGGTGATAGTTAAACTTTCAATAGGGGCATTTAAAATTTGAAAATTAACAAATGCTATGTCAGGGTTTTTGTTGATAGTCTAGATTTAAGAAAGTAGTGAAGAAAATGTTAATATTGAAGATTAAATATGTGTGATACATTTTTCTTTTGACTAGAAGGAGAAAAATGGTTGTTAAACATTTACTATCCTGGAAGGATTCTATAAGGGAATCTGGCAGAACTACCTGTAATCATGGGATCTTCAAAGGGTCAGCACCATCCACTGAGTGCTCAGATCATAGGATCATAAGATTTAAAACTGAGAGAGTCCATAGAGACAATGAAACTCCCTCATTTTACACATAAGGGATCTGAGGCCCAGAGAGGGGAAATAGCTTGTGTACAATTAAAAATGCAACAAGTGGCAGAGTTGGGATATGAACCCAGGACTTCTGATTCAAACATTAGTCCTTTTTCTGCTACTGATGCTAATAACTCGCTTCTTTGGTTCTTGGGATATGTTGAAGGTGAACTATTCTTTAGACATTAAAAGAGATGATTGGATGACCCTATATGGGGTAGGAGGGTCTAGGAAGAGAACAGCAGTGGGACGAAGAGTCAGTGACTGTATCACACGGTTATATTAATGGGCTTAAACTTTTTTTGCTTGACACTGTCAAAGAAAACTGGTAGCAATGAGTTGAAGATACAGAGAGGGCAATTTCCTCATCTGTAAAATGGAGATAGTACTTATATTACTTACCTGAATTGTGAGGAAAGTACTAGTAGTGACAAGGAGAATCCCTTAAATATATATCAAGTCAGGTCAAAGTTGTTGAAACCAAGTCATGAACTGAGTAATTAGAGAGTGACATAATAGTTAAAAAATGAAAACACTGGATTGAGAGTCAGAAGACCCTAGGTTCCAGTCCTAGCTTTGGGAATACCTAGTTGTGTGACATCGGGCAAATTACTTCTCTCTGGGTTCCAGCTTCTTACTTTGTAAAATGAGGGGCTATACATGACATCTAAAATATCTATGTGCTCTGACATCCTGTGTTCTAAAAGTTCATGGCCTTATATGTCACGTTACAGGGATAAGAAGTGGAATCAGGATTTGACTGAACTCATGATGCCATAACAGCAGTTAGCTGTTAGACTTGGTATGAAAATGAGAGGAAAATGGATGGAGCTACCTTTCACATTTATAACTAGAGAAGGATTCATTACTAAATAAGGAATAGAGATAATGACAAAATATAAAATAGACACTTCTGATGACATGAAATTGAAAATCTTTTACATGAACAAAATCAATGCAGCTTGCATAAGATGTGAAGCTATCAGTTGGGTGAAATCTTTGGATCAAATACCTCTGATATGATATGAAGGGAATTAGTGCAAATCCATGAAACTTAAAATCATTTCCTAATACATAAGTGATCAAAGGACATGAGCAGATAATTTTCAAATGGAGAAGGGCAAATTACTAATCACATGAAAGACTGCTCCACTATGAATAAGAGAAATGCAAATGAAAATCTCTAAGGTTTCACTTCATGCCTAGCAAATTGGCAAAACTGAAAAGATGGAAACTAAGTGTTGAAGGGGATATGCAAAGGCAGGTATACCATCACACTGTTGGGGGAGCTCTAATTGACAAAAAATTTCTGGAAAACAATTTAGAATTATGCCTCCTCCCACCACTAACTTAAATGTCCATACCCTTTGACCCAGAAATACTTCTTAGGAGATCATATACTTGAAGGAGATCAAAAACATAAAGGAAGAGCCCAGATACATGAAAATATCCATAGCAATCCTTTCTGTGGCAGCAAAGAACTGGAAAGAAAGTCGGAAGTAGATGTCAATGTCTGTGGCTATTAGGAATTCAGAGAAACACCAGAAGATACAAATTGATGAAAAAGTGAAGTAAGCACAAAAAGAAAACAATATACAAAATAACTTTGCAGCAATGTAAAGAGAAATAACAGTAACACAAAACTTGTCTCTAAAGAAAGTCCATCTCCCTCCTTTCCATCAGGAAAGGAAGGACTTAACAGGTGTGAAATGTTGTAAACATAGTTTGACAACAAACATGGTGGTTGTTGTCAATGTTGGGTTTGCTGAACTTTAAAAAAATTTTTATTTCAAGGGAAGTTTGTTTCAAGCTGGATTGGGGGTGGAAGGAGCATTTTTTTTGGAAATAAATGATGTAAAAACAAAAGTCATTAATGAAATTCTGTAATATATGGAAAATGTTCTGAATTTTGAGTCAGAGTCTTGGGTTTGAATCATGTCTTTGATAGTTGTTTGACCACAGGCATATCATTTAATCTCTCCCAGCCTCAGCTTCATTATTGTTACCATGAGGGTAACAATACTTGTATCACTTACCTCACAAGCTCTAAAATACTAAAAAATGTGGGTTATTATTATTTCCCCCAGATTCCCACAATTGCATTACTTGACAGCACACCTGTGTTTTACCTGGATGCCTCTCTTCCTTTCCTTACCTGTCTCTCTACATATCTGCAGCATCCTAAGTGACCCTGGGAGTTTGGTGGTTCAGGTATTTTTCATTCTCTTTTTATAAGTAAAATCAAAGAGGTCCAGTGAGTAGCTCCTAGTCACACAGCTGGTGGCAGTCAGTTTCCAAATGTTCCAGCAAATGACTATGATGCCTCTCCCACGGAAGCCCCCTGGCTGCTCGCTGCCTCTTTGTGGGTTTTTTCAACCTGCCTGCTTCCCTTCTTCCTCAGATGTGCTGTTGTATGACTCTCCTTGCTGTGTGTGGTGTTATCCTTTTGTTTACCCTCAAAGTAATGAAGCTCTAATGTTGGAATATTGGGAATCAGGGGATGGGAAGGTATAGAGTGGGGAGAGATTCAAGGGCCAAGAGACCTTTCTGGCTCTTCTCTAATCACATCACAAAAATGACTCTTCATTCAGCATTGCCTCAAGGAACCCTTCTTCAGAAATATCGTTCTCCTACTGCTCCCAGTGCTCAACCAACCCCCTCCACTGCACTCAGAAAGGGCTAAGCATTAATTATTGAGAAGACACTCCGACCTAGACATTTGTTGCTAAACCTGGGTGACAGGAAGCCTCTGAAATGTCAAATTTGTTCAAATATTCATGGGTCTAATCTATAACGCATGAAACCACAGGGAGTGTCCCACATGGCCCGTGTACTCTGTGTCACTGTGGCCAGAGGAAGCACATTCTTCAGAAGCTGTTTTATTACTTGTAGTAGAGGGAGGAGGAAGAGTAATATTTCAATTTACTCAGGTTGCTAGCCTCTCTACACATCCATTATGATTCATAGTCACAAACAGCATCACAGGACCTCAGTGCTAGCAGGGACCTTAGACTATAGAATGTTAGCTAAGAGGACCTATGAAGGAAGATGCTATCTACATCCAGAGCAAGAATTGATAAATGGAAGTATATATAGAATAGTTTTACATATATATGTATACATACGTATGTATACATATATACGTATATACACATTTGTGTATAATGGTAGTCATTTTTAGGTCAGGGGAAAGAGAAGAAAAAATAAATTTACATGGTGATTATATATTTGAAAGGAATAGTAAGTTGTATATAACAGATTTACAGTTTCATGTGCAACATCTTTTTTATTATACCATGTTATGAAAATGCTTGTTTTATTCAATAAATTTAAAATAAATAATTTTTTTTAAAAAAGAGAATGTACAGAAGTGATATGGTTCAACTGTGTGCTTTTCAGACCACATTTGAAACATTGTGTTCAGCACTGGGCACTACGTTTTGGGAATAACGTAGGTGAACTGATATGTAACCAGACCTGGGGGGAATAGAATGATCCAGCTATTGGCCACCATGTTTTAAGAGAAGAGGTTTTCAACTGGGACAAGAGAAGCCTCAGGAGGATGTGGTTATTGTATTTGCAGGATTCCTGGTTTCCTTATAGAAACAGTTCAAATGCCTCTTCTGTAGGAAGCCTTCCTTGGCATCCCAAAAAAAGGTCCAGGGTCTCCTATTGTATCCTGGAGCATCTCCACTCATCTTGATGAATATCTGGTCAATGGACCCAGATGGCTCAGGAGAAGAAAGTGAGGTTGGTGACTTTGCACAACACCCCCTCACTCAAATCAAAGTCAGTTGCAAGTCATGGTATCATCTCCTTGATGTCATGGTCCTCTTCAAGAACAAAGGACAAACACAACAATCCTTGGCACTTTGAGCTGCTGGTACTGTCCACTCTAAGGCTATCTATTCCATCTACTCTACATGTAGATGTATGTGCCTAATTATGTACATGTTGTTTTCCCCATTAGAATATAAGCTTCTTGAGTCCAGGCACAATTGTTGCTTTTTCTTTGTATCCCTAGCAATTAGCACAATTCCTGGTAAATAGGAACGACTTTATAAATTCTTATTGACTGCTGATTGATATGGGAATAAAATATTTGACTTGGGAGAAGAGAACCAGGACCAAAAAATAGAAACTATAGAGGAAAAGATTTTGGCTCAGTGTAAGGGAATCTTCCTTAAGTGGAATGGGCAGCATTGGTAGGTAGGGAGCTGCTTTTTACCAAGTTTGACAATTTCTTATTAGGGACAATGATGACTGGAATTCATGCTTCTGGTGAGTAAAGGTTCAACTGAATGATATCTGATCTTGGTCCTTTGCAATTCTGAGATTCTATGATTTTCTAAAGGAAGTGCAAATAGAGGAGTTTAGGGTATCAGAGAATGTATCATAGAGGAGAAAGAATTTGACAGAGAAGAAAAAATTTTGAAGGAAAGTGCTCCCTTCCCAGATGGAGGAAATTGTGGGAGACAAAACAGAAGGAAAAAAGAATACACAAAATATACTCTGGAAATTGAATAGAGCATGATGTAGCCAGGGAATTGTGGGAGGTAGGTAGGTTGGAATCAAATCATGGTCAGCCTTGAGGGCCTTGAATAGTAGGTAGGAGAATTGAAACATTATTCAACAGACCAGAGGATCTGTACTTCTGCAAACCTCTCTCTCCTTCTCTCTCTCTCTTTCTCTCTCTCTCTTTCTCTCTCTCTTTTTCTCTCTCTCTCTCCTCTCTTCTCTCTCCTTCCCTCCCTCTCTCTCTCTGTTTTTCTCCCACTTCAGACCTCTCTTTCCCCTTGCATTTCTCTCTCCATCTTCTTTTCTCTCTCTCCTTCCTCCCTCCTTCTCTCTCCCTCTCCCTTTTCTATACCTTCTCTTTCCCTTCTTTCTCTGCTCCTTCCTTTCTCTTTCTCCTTTTCCTCCTTTGCCTTCCCCACTTTTCTTCTTTCTGTCCTCTTTTCATTTTCTCCCTCTGTCCCTCCTCCCCTTTCCCCCTCTTCTTTCCCCTTTCTTATTACTGATCCCCATCCTCTTCCTTTCCCCTCCCTCTGGCTCCCTGTCCTCCTCTCTCCTGTCCCCCTCCCTCTCCTTCCCATATGACTAGGGCATAAAACCTTTCCTCATTTCCAAGTGGATGGAGGAGATTGAAGCTCTCCAGCTGCCGTTGCTTTGCTGCCCTGGTGCAGTTGTCTGCCAGTTGTGCAGGCGGATTGCTCTGAATGCCACCATCTGGTATGCCACGTGGACATCATAATCTTTTCTTAATTACATTAGCAGCGCAATCAGTTACTGCATTACAAGGCCGGCGATGAGCTTTTAAATCTTGGTGGAAATCATAAATAATTGCACTAAGTACCAGGCGCCAGATGTGTGTGCCAACTTCGGTTGCACTAGATAAATAGTAACCTTACAACAGTGTTAGATGGAAGATACTCAGTCCAGCCACTACCACCCCCCACCCCCAACCACCACCACCTAAGGCTTCATGTGAATACCTTTTCCAGCTTCCCCCCAGTCACCCTTGGGCTTAGAGGGAGCTAGGGAAAAGAAAAATGATTCTCAGTGCTTCCTCAAAGTCTAGGCACACACCCAGAGAGATGGAGAGAGATTGCAGGAGGCAAACATGGGCAGAGAGCTGGTAGAGTCAAAGAGAGTCCAAGAAAATGAGAGAGAACAAAGAGGAGGGTGTACAAACTTGACTGCCCTCAGTGTTGGCTTCTGGGAGAAGCTTTGTTTGGTAGCTGGAGTCAGGACTGAGAGGAGGTCAGAAGGGGGTTGGCTCCTAGCACAGCGATGGTACAATGTTTAAGATTCCATCACAGCTGGGGAGTCATACATACCCTTCCATACTCTACTATTTCACAATCAAGGAGAGGGATTGATATAAAGGAGAGATGGACTGAATTTGGAATCAGAAGACCTGGATTCTAATACTGGACTTGACACCATAGCAGTCCATGTGACCTTGACCAAATTTCTTCATGTCTCTGGATTTCATTTTCCTCATCTGTAAAAAGAAGGGGTCAGGCTAGATGGTGTCTAAGGTCCCATCTGGTACCAAGTCTCATGATCTTTCCTATAGAGAGAGAAGAGAGGAGAGATGATAGGAGAGGAGACAAACTGACTTAAAGTCCACTGTAGAGAAAAGATGTGATAACTAGGCTATGAGACTTAGGCTTGTGTCTAATCTCCACCAGCTGGGAGACCCTGGTCAAATCACTTCTGCTTTCTGAGCTTCAGTTGACTTATCTGTGAAACCGAGGTAATAATACTTACCCTGCCTACCTCACAGGGCTATTGTGAACTTTGTAAACCTTAAAATGTGTTCTCATCATCACCATCACCATCATCATATCTGGGTCATGGATCATCATAGACAACACAAATAAGCTCCTGAGAGCAAGTGCTCAGGAACTTGAGGACCTGGGTTCAAATTCTACTTCTGATGATTATGTAGGCAAGTGACTCTACCTCCCTGGGCCTCAGTTTCCTCATCTGTAAAATGAGGGAGCTGACCTCTGAGGTTCCTTCAACCTCTAGAGCTATAATATTCTAGAGAAGGGAGTCCTATGGGTTTGTGGGTAGATTTCAGGGGCCTGTACATTCATTTTTAAAAAATATTTTGATAATTGTATTTAAATATAATTGGTTTTGATTGTAATCTTGTGCATTTAAAAACATCTTAAGAAGGACTTCATTGATTTTAACAGACTGCCAAAGGGGTCTGTGACACCAAAAAGGTTAAGAACCTCTCTTCTGAGAGTTATGATCCAGTTGTCTGTTGTTGAGTCTCTCCATACTTAACTAGTCTGGTCTTTAATAATAATACTGATAACAACTTCCTCCCCCATAACACTTTCTCGCAATAGTCCTGTGAGGTAGATGGTATAAGGACATTTATCACTAACAAGTTCCAGAGCCAGGATTCAAACCTGGGTCTTTCATGACTGTAGGTCTAGTACATATCCTCTTAGGATATGCTGGTAATTGAAACCTTTCTAGCCTGACTGGTTCTTAGAAACCTTATTCTGCTTGAACAGTCTTTGATCGCCCAATGTTATCAACAGATCCTTATGAAGCACTAGGATAGTTTTGCTCTCGTCATTACTTTATGCCAATAACTATTTGCAGGGGCCCACTTGTGGGTAGACCAGATGGCTCTCGGTTTACAAAACAAAATTATTATTAATTAATTATTGTAAATTATAGATGCAAATTATTAACAGGTCTGGCAACCACCAGGGCACAGAACAGATCCAGAGGCCAGCTTTGGAGATGGATCTCACTGGTTTCCATTCTTGAAGCCAGGTGTCTGGGCAGCTGGGAATGAGTACAAAGGTTAGAGAAATCAGAGATTTAATTCAGAAAAATGTTTGGAAAAGAACGGACTTCTAGACTAGCTGAGGGAGTCAGTACTGACTACTTGAGTGAGGAAGAACAGAGAGAACTGAGAGGGAGGTGGGCAAAAAAAAGAGATGTATCCATGGACTGGATTGAGTATATCCAGACTGAGCAAGACACCTCTTGAGACTTGGGATCTACTTGGGGGACCTATAGCTCCACAGGTTATTTTCTTGTTGCTATGGTTAGAGAACAAAATTTCATTGGTGGAACCTTGGAGTCAGTGATGTAGCATGTTGCTGGATTTGGAGTCAGAAGACGTGGGTTCAGATTCTATTTCTGGTGTTTACTAACCATATGACCTTGGGAAAATCACTTCTCTAGCCTCATTTTCTTCATCTGCGCAATGAAGTGGTGGCTTCCTTCATCCCTTTCAAGTCCCAGTCTTATCATCCCCGAAAGCTCTGCAGTCCATGACAAAATGTGTGGTATAGGAATGGGGAACCTGTAGCTTCCAGGCCCCATGTGGCTTTCTAGATCCTTAGGTGTGGCCTTTTGACTGAGTGCAAGTTTTACAGAACAAACCCTTTTATTAAAGGGGGTTTGTTCTGTGAAGTTTGGATCCAGTCAAACCTGTTGGAGCACATCCAGAAGAGAGTGACCAGTGACCACGGTGAGGGAATTCAAAGCAATTCAATTCAATGCAACAAACATTTTTAAGTGCTTACTGTGATCCAATGTAATAAATTCCTAGAGAATGGGGATTTAAACCCAAAGATTCAAGCTTTTGGGGAAAGGACCCACTATTCAACAAAAACTGCTGGGAAAACTGGAAAGCACTCTGTCTGAAACTAAGCATAGACTAACATCTCTGATGGCATACCAAGATAAATTCAAAATGAATATATGCTTTAGACACAAAGGGGGGGGGAACAAAAAAAAGTAGGAGAACATAGAAAAATATTACCTGTCAGATCTCTGGATAAAGGAAGAGTTTATAACCAAACAAGAGATACAGAGGATGACAGAACATAAAATGGATACTGTTGATTAAATTTAAAATATTTTGCCCAAACAAAACCAATGCAGCTAAAATTACAAGGAAAGCAGGAAACTATGGGGAAAAATCACAACATGCTTCTTTGATAAAGTCTTTATTTCTCAAATATCTAGGGAACTGAGTCATTCATAAAAATAAGAGCTGTTTCCTGATTGTTAAATGGTGAAAGAATATGAACAGACAGATTTCAGAAGAAGAAATCAAAGCTATCAGTAGTCATATGAAAAAATGCTCTAAATCACTAATAACTAGAGAAATGTTTATTAAATGTTTATTAAAATGACTTTGTGGTATCCCATCACACCTATTAGATTGGCTAATATGCTATAAAAGGAAAATGACATGTTAGAGGGGATATGGAAGAATAGACACACTAATTCACTGTTGATGGAATTGTGAACTAGTCCAAGCGTTCTGGAGAACGATTTGGAACTATGCCCAAAAAACCTATAAAACTGCCCACACCCTTTGATCCAGTAACACCATTACTAGTTCTGTATCCCAACATTTTAAAGAAAGAGAAAAAAATCCATCCATACAAAAATATTTATAGAAGCTCTTTTTGTGGTGGTTAAGAATTTGAAATTATGGGAATGTCCAGCATTTAGAGAACAGTTGAATAAGTTGAGGTATGTGATGGAACACTATTGTTCTTTACAAAATGACAAAAGGGATGGTTCCAAAAAAAAAGAAACCTGAGAAGTCTTGTGTGAACTAATGCCAAGTGAAGTGAGCAGAGTCAGGATATCATTGTATACAGTAATAGTGATATTATAATAACAATCAACTCTGAGAGACTTAGCTATTCTGATCAATGCAATGATCCATGACAGTTCCAAAGGACTCATAATGAAAAATGCTATCTCCCTCCAGAGAGAGAACTTGATGAACTCTGAGTACACATTGAAGTATCTTTCCACTTTCTTTGTTTCTCTTGCTTTTTTTTGCAACATGGCTAATATGGAAATATGTTTTGCACATATAATGAATACCATATTGTTTGCCTTCTCAATGATGAGGGAGGAAAATAATTTGGCATTGAAAATAAAAATGAAAAATGGAGAGAATGGAGATTTTTTCATTCTTGTCTTTGTATTCCTAGCACCTCGCATAATGGTGTCTCGCTGAGATGTGTGTCTAGAGTGTGCCAGATGGGCCTAGGTTTACCTCAATGTGCCAGCAAACTTTTAACCTCAGTGGGACTGCCCAGGAGCTACACTACCCAGGGACTCTAGGGGGATACTTTCCTAGTCTCTAGGGACCCCTGGTTGTGGCAGTCACTGCTAAGGCTAATCTTGCTTCCTTCCTCCACTCCCCATTTTTTTTCTTCTCTGTAGATTTTATGAGGCTATGATATTCAAACAAAAAGAAGCCTTGTCTAGTGACTTGTTTGCTGGGGGTCTCTTTCTGCCTCTCAGTTTGTCTGCTTTCATCGATGGTGCTTGTGCTTGGCAGAGCCTAGATCCCATTGGAGCCAGGCTATCTGTCTGTCTGTCCTCCTCCTTTCTATCCCTTAGAGGACCAGATTCTGCCCAGGGACTCCAGCCAGCTTCAGTTGGGTCAGGGAAAATCACCCAGATACTTTTGCTATCATTTTCCTCCACTGGGCCCTTTGTTTTCTATGGCATTTCAAATGGGCTCTGAAAGCAGAACTGTAACAAGGACTTCTTTAACCTGAGACAAACTGACATGAGGAATGACAAGTGGGGTTGGGTCAGTCCAGCCCTAGTTCACTAGTGCTGCAAGAGGGCACTGAACATCTCCCCGAGAGCCAAGCCCATGCCCCTACAAAGTGGCTGAATAAGAGAAAGGGGTTAGGGTATTGTTGGTAGATGGGGGTGGGGAGGACAATGAATGGTGGTATTTGGGACCCTGGGTGTAGTGTCAGGTAAAGAATCATGGACATTTGTGATAGTCAATGGTGAAGAAGCACCTGTGTCCCATCCTGTAATATATTGGCACCCTAGGAAACTCCAGTTGTCCCATTGTTATGCTCTGAAATGGAATCAGTCAATCACTTCTCATTTACTAGGAACCTACTGAATTTGAATAATGCACTTTTTAAACTAAGAAGTGCTATTTAAATGTCTTCCTCTTTCCTCAGCTCCCATATCCAGTCCTTCCAGTTTCTAATTCTTGTTGATCCCTTCTTAATATTTCTTATATGTATGTGCTTTTCTCTGCTATTTTACCCCTAGTCTTAGCTCTCATGAGTGTTTAAATGGTTTGTGTTTCCCTCCCAACACCATCTCACAAGTCTTTAGGCGGTCAGGTATCCCTGTGTAGAATCACTCCATGGAAAGAATACTAGAATTGATGCTGAGGAACTTTTGTTACAATCTTTGACTCTGCTATTTGTCATCTGTGCAGCCTTGGGCATTTCCCCTCCCTCCACCTCTTTATGGACCTTAGAATCCTCATCTTTAAAACAGAGGGGTTAGATTAGATGTATATACAAGATTACTTAACCCTCTAACTCTACGATTCTATGGTGTTGATAGTGTGTCCTGGCTCAAGACCAGGGCACAGGAGGATATTTTTCTAGTCTCTCTATTCATACTTTAGGGGCCACTGGGTCAGAAAAGGAAAAATTCTCCATTAACCTCTGTTTCTGAAATGGCATATGGATAATCCTCTTTGGCCTCCTACCTGAGGAATGTTATGAGGTAGAATCTTTTGTTGGTGGAAGCTTCAAGAGAAGAAATGCTGACTACGTTGTCTAATGCTACCATTAATGCATACACTCAATTTCTGCTTCAAAGGGTCTTCATGGACTTGTTTGCTTCACCCTCATTAGAGGGGCATTGCTGAGTAGGATTCTGTGAGGAACATGGAATCCCTGGACAGGAAGTGAGAATGAACAAAAGTCTCAAACTCATCTGAAGTTTTATATCGATTGATCAGATCCAGTTCAATAATCATTCATTATCCCTTACTATATGCCATAACTTGTGCTTGCCTTTGAAACTACAAAGATGTATATGATACGTTTCCTGCTATCAAATACCTCTCAGTCTAATAGAAAGCTATAGCATGTGCATAAAATAAGTATTAAACAGGGTTGACTGTGATTCAGGTGAAGAAGAAATCTAGACAAAACTGTCTAGGAAAATGAAAGCAGTAGAGGGGAATCACACACAGGACCAAGGGTTTTATTATGGAGGAAATCTTAGAGGTTATCTAGTTCAAAATCTCCATCTCCCAGGTGAGGAAATTAAAGCCAAGGGAGGTTAAGTGATTTGCTCCAGGTCAGAGGTAAAAGGGTCAGAGCTGGGATTCACTTGGAGATACTTGGGTTCCAAATCCACTGAAGTCTCATGGGGAGAGCTCTTAGGGAGAGCTTCATGAGAGTGGGGGAGGAGGGGACTTGACCTGGGCCTTGAAGGAATCCAGCAGGTAGAGATGAGAATGGAGTAGATTCCAAGTATGAGTGGAGACAGGGAATGGCCTTATCACACAGCCTGTGGAGGAAGTCAGGAACAGAACAGGAAGTACCTAGTAATGTTGTTTATAATGATGAGTATTAAGAGTAGTAGAGTGAAAGGAAGCTGGGGAGGTTGGAAAGGAGCCGAGGAGGCTGTATTCAATTCTTCAACCTATAAGAAGCCAAGAAAGTTTTTATACAGATGATGAACATGGTTATTCTTCTGATAAGAATACTTTCCATTTCTATATCACTTTAAGGTTTACAAAGCCCTTTCCTCATAAGAATCCTACAAAGTTAATACCATAGGTATTATTATTTCTGTTTTATAAATAGGAAAACAGAGAAATGAAGAAGGCAAAGGATGCTCTTTCATAGGAACGGTATTGGGAGCATGAAATCTCAGAATGCATTTATATTGGCACTTAATTCTAAGAATACAAACAAAGGACTTTTAAAAAAGTAATGTTGGGAAGAAGAAGGAAACCACCACTCTTTTGCTTCTGCCTTCTCTAACAAGCAAACAGTAATAGTTAACAGGGAATTTAATTCAATACAAAATTTTATTGACTGCCTACCATATGTACTGCGTTGTGCTAAGTGCTGTTAATATTAAACCACTCGGGCCTAGCCTTACCAGGTCTCAAATTGTATCATAAAGAAGCAATCATCAAAACCACTTGGTCCTGGCTAAGAAACAGAGGGGTAGACCAGTGGAATAGGTCAGGTACTCAAGACACAGTAGTCAATGAACATAGCAATCTACTGTTTGATAAATGCAGGAATCCCAGCTTCTGGGATAAGAACTCACCGTTTGACAAAAATTGCTGGGAAAACTGGATTAACAGTGTGGTAGAAATTGGGGATAGACCAATGCCTGACACCATACACAAGAATAAAGTCCAAATGTACCCATTTCCAATGGACTTTTGAGGCAAAATGCTTTCCACCTCCAGAGAAAGAACTGTGAAATTGGATCACAGAATGAAGCAGACCATTTTCTTTTGAATTATGTTTTGTTTTGTTTTATGGTTAGTCCCACTCATTTTAACTCTTCTATGCAATGTGACTAAGGTGAAAATGTATTTAATAGGAATTTATGTGTAGAACCTACATAAGAATTTTTCCCATGTGGGTTATTAGGTAAATCTCTTTTGAGTGGCACTATAGTAGTCTTGGACTTGATGCCTTTAACATAATGTCATCCAAAAACAAGACTTCACCATTGATAGAAGAATCTCTTTCCAATTTGGACTCTATTCAGTACATTTTCCATGATAAGTGGACCAAAAATCAACTTTAAAATCTCTGCTCCAAAAAAGGTACTTTTAATGCACATATCAAAATAAAATTTTATAGGTCTAAATGTAAATGCTTATACTTATGGCATGACTAGAAAACAGTTCACATAAAGATCTGAGAATTCCAGTGGACTAAAAGATTCATGTGTATCAAGAGCATGATCTAAAAAAGACAAACAAACATGAAGATACATTAATTAGTGCCAAGAATAGAAGACTAATGATAATCCTGCCTTCCTCTGGCCTGGTCAGACCTCATCTGTAGTATTGGGTTCATTTCTGGGCATTACACTTTAGGTAGAGGATTGATAAGTTGGAGCATATTCAAGGAATAACAACCATGATGGGGAGAGTACTAGAGACTAATGCATAAAAAAATTAGTTGAAAGACCTGGGCATATTTAGTCTGGAGAAGGGGCTCATGTAATTAAAGGGCTGATGTATGGAAGAGCTAGACAGCATGTTCTGCTTGGCCCAGTAAGGCAGAACCAGGAGCAATGGGGAGGTAAATTACAAGGAGGCAAAGTTAAGCTTGATCCAAGGATGCACTGCTGAATAATCAAATCCGTCCAAAATAGAATGGGTTGCCTCAGAAAGCAGTGAATTCCCATTCTGTGCAGGTGTTTGAAGAGAAGTAGAATGATTTCTGGGATGTTGTGGAAAAGATTCCTGATTCAGGAAAGAATTGAATTCTTGTTATCTTTTCTAACTCTGAGATGCTATGATTAAAATAATTATTAAAGGATGATAGTGTTTATTAAGTGTTTACTATGCAAAGCCCTGAGCTAGGCACTGGGGATACAAATACAACAAGCAAGGCTGTCCCTGCCCTCAAGGAGCTTATACACTAACAGAGGAAGACAATGCACAAATGGGAGTTAGAAAAGAGGTAGATCACAGACCTGTGACAACATGGTTTAGCAACAGCTGGAAAGTGATTTGGAGAACTGCTTCTAGGATTGTTATTCATTCAGTTTTCAGTCATGTCTGAATCTTCATTTTCTTGGCAAAGATACTAGAGTGGTTTGCCTTTCCTTTTCCAGCTCATTTTGTAGATGAGGAAACTGAGGCAAATAGGGTTAAGTGACTCGCCCAGGGTCACATAGTTAATAAGTCTCTGAGACCAGAAGTGAACTCAGGAAGATGGATCTTCATAACTCTTGGCCTGGCGTTCTATCCACTGCACCACCTAGCTGCTCCATCTTATACTATATATCACAATAAACTCAAAATAGATACATTGTCTGATTATTAAAGATCATACCATAAAAAAATTCAATGATAACAAATCAAATACCTTTTGCAGCAGTGACCAGGAAAAGAATTCTTAAGAGATAGAGGTAATTAAATAAGATCAAAGAGATAATTTTGGTTACATGAAATTGAAAAACTTTTACATGAGTACAACTAATGCAACCAGGACAATAAAGGAAGTCATCGACAACTGGAAAAAATATTTGCATCCAATATTTCTAATAAGGATCTGACATCCTAAATTTATAGGTAACTAACAGAAATACCTAAGTCTAAAAATCATTTCCTAACAGATAAGTGATCAAATGATATGAACAAATAATACTCAAAACAATTTCAAACTCTTAAGAACTGTACAAAAGAATGCTGAAAATTGTTAATAATAAGAAAAATGCATATCAAAGCAACTTTTAGGTTCCACCTACCACATAGAAAAATGGCAAACATGGCAAAAGAAGGGAATAGTCTCTGTTGGATGGGTTTTGGAATGCCAATTATGCAAATACATTGATGGCAGAACCATGAGTTGGACAAAGCATTCTGGAAAGCAATTTGGAATTATGTGCAGAAAATGATAAAACCTCTGTGTCCTTTGACCCAGAGATTCTTCTGTAACGAATGGGCATGATCTCTAAGGAAGTCAATAGCAAAAATTGAAGTCTCCATAAACACCAAAGCATTCATCTCAATTCTTTTTGTAGTTAGTTGATTGTTGTCCTTCTTCTTCAAAGAGGACCAAAATGACATCACCATTTTTAAAATGAAATTTTAGTGTGTCTGACTGTGGCTGATCAGACCACAAGCTCTGAATGCTCTACCATAGGTTGGGCACAGATAGTCCATGTGAATATTTGGGGTGAATATCCCAAATTTGTGTATCTTGCATTTACTTTGTGCTGTCTCAATTCTGCTTTGCTCAAAGAGCACAACACCTTTTCTTATGCGGGCACACCATGCTGAGTGGTCCTGTGCCAGTGTCTCTCATGTTGCACAGTCAAATTCAAAGTTCTTGAGAGAGACCTTGAAAGTGTCCTTGTGTCTTTTCTTTTGGCCACCATGTGATTGCCTGCCTCATGGAAGTTCTCCATAAAATAGTCTCTTTGGCAAGTATACATTTTGCATTGGAATAACGTGGCCAGTCCATCAGAGTTGCGCTCTCTGAAGCATAGTTTGAATGCTTGGCATTTCAGCTCAAGAAAGGACTTCAGTGTCTGGTACCTTTTCCTGCCAGGTGATCCTCAGAATCTTCCTAAGGCAGTTCAAATGGAAGCGATTCAGCTTCCCAGCATGGTGCTGGTAGACTGTCCATGTTTCCCAAGCATATAACAATGAGGTCAGCACACTGGCTCTGTAGATCTTCAGTCTGGTAGTCAATCTAATACCTCTTCTCTCCCAAATCTTTCTTTGGAGGCTCCCCAACACTGAGCTAGCTCTGGCAACGTGTGCATCAACCTCATTTTTATAGCAGGAAAGAACTGGAAAGAAAGTAGCTGTTCATTAATTGGGAATGGTTAAACAAGATGTGGTACATGAATATTATGGTATATTACTGTGCTGTAAAAAAAAAAAGATGAATATTGTGAATAAAGAGGAGCATGGGAAGCCCTTTATGAGCCAGTGCAAAATTATTCAAACCAGGAAAAAATGGACAGGATGACTACAGGGATGTGAACGAGCATAATGACAAACAACAAAGAAACAAACCATTGAAACTGACTAATGCAAAATTATGACAATCAAGCTTGACCCCAAAGAAAGAGATATGATAAGGCATAGTTTCCTGCTTCTTTGAGAAGTTTGGGTGATAGAACACTGCCTATGATACAAGATTTTAAAATTATGTTTGTTAATTTTGCTGAACTGACTTTTCCTTCTTTTTTTTTCTTTGTTTTGAGGGATATCTTTCTGGAAGCAGAGGTGGAGTAGATCAGGAAATGCGGATAGTGTAAGAAATGAAAACTATCAGTGAAATATATTTTAAAAGACAGTGCTTTGTAGTGTTACAAAAGTGCCATGGAATTTTTTTTTTTTTTTTTTTTTTTACCTTTTCTCTTTGGACAACTCTGGTTTCACATAGAGTTACAAATTTGGGCTGACCTACAATCCTGTAGTAGGAGGACCTTATTCATAACGCCCCTGAATAAGGGTTGAGAGGAAAATCTCCATGGATTAATGTGAATAGCATCCTACTGGGGCTCCATTTGGGTTGTATTTATGAAGTCTGGCAAGTGCTCTAGCGCCCCCAGATGGAATAAAGTTGTCAGTAGGCTCCATTAGCCATCCAGTTTCAGAATGGATCTACTGACTATGCAGGGTGAATTTGTCTGAAAGGAGGTACAGACAATTCTTACTTTATTGTAACTGGACTGTTGCGTAGACCTCAACATAAAGTGATTTTTATATAATAAGAGTTTGCCCCTACATACCCACTTCACTTAGCTCATATAAAAAAGGTATGTACAAAATAATACCTTTACACAAGTCATAAAATGTACTAAAAAGCAGGTTGTATTAAATAGCATGATAATAAACAGAATTATGAAATGAAAGGTAAAGTCAGTGATGCACAATACTGTACAGTAAAGTTAATATAGGGTATGTTGCTCTTCCCCACCCACTGCACCCAGCCTTTAGTGGTTGTCTGTGCAACAATTTTTATGAAGCTATCAAGAGATGTTTGGATGGTGGCTCTGTTTTCCCCCCTCAGACATCTGGTTATGGCAAACGATATTATCCTCAACTAGTCTTTGAACTTTTAAAAATCTTGAAATATTTGGATTCATCACTCAAATGATGAAATGCTTTGGAATATTTGTTGTGAATCTTTTGGGTCCAACTTTGAGTTCTGAAGCTTCCCTTTCTTATTCTGCAATCTTTGCAGCTTTGTAGCTCAATCAGATCCTCCTTTGACAATTCTCTGTCTTCACATCATTTTCATCTACTTATAACTCTGACTTTTGTGCTAGTTTTACAAATGTGTTACTCTTGTCAAATCCACAAAAATTAAGAAGTAACTATGGGCATACTTTTTTCCAAACTCTCTTCATACATGCTTTGATTACATCTTCCCATGCCTTTCAGAATTATTTACATAAAGTCTAATTTGCATAATGCAGATTTACATAAAGGAAGAACACTCTCTAGTTGCATCCCCATAGAAGCTTCTGATTTCAAAGACAATGTCATATAGTAAAAAAAAAAAAATGCTCCAGAGAACTTTTTGTAGTGTCAAAGAATTGGAAATTGAGGCGATGCCCACCAGCTGGGGAATGGCTGAATAAGTTGTGGTGTATGTAATGGAATGCTATTGTGCTATAAGAAATGATCAGCAGGTGGATTTCAGAAAAACCTGGAAAGACATGAACTGATGCTGAGTGAGGTGAGCAGAACCAGGAGAACACTGCACACAGTAACAGCAGCATTGTGCAATGATCACCTGTGATAGACTTAGCTCTTCTCAGCAATGCAATGATCCAAGACAGTTCCAAAAGACTTGAGATGGAAAATGCTATCCACATCCACAGAAAGAACTATGGAGTCTTAATGCAGATTTAAGCACATTATTTTCACTTCTTTTGTTTTTTCTTTCTCATGGTTTTTCTGTTTTGTTCTGATTGTACATGTATAACCTCTATTGAATTGATTGCTATCTTGGGGTGGGGAAGGAAAGAAGGAGGAAAATTTGGAACTCAAAATTTTAGAAACTGAATTTTGAAAACTATCTTTGTATGTAATTGGAAAAAATACTATTAAGTGGGAAAAAAAGAAAAGCAAGGAATGCTCCAGGAACTATGGGACTAGGTTCTCACTGAGATTCCTTCCAACTATATTAGCAGCAGTCCAATCTAATTCCAAGAGAAGAAGAGTGTATATTTATTTGAAAAAAAGATACACATATATGTGTATATATATATATACATGTGTGTGAAGTTAAGTCAACAAACATTTATTAAGCGCCTACTATGTACTAAGCATTGTGTATAGTCAATAAAAATCAGAGAACATCAATATGTTGTATCAATAATAAAATATCAAAAATTGATGTTTCTTTATTCCTGTCCATATCCCTCCACATTTCCCTTTCTACTAAGCCAACCCTTGAAACAAAGATTTTAAAAAGTGTTTTAGTAAAACAAATCAATACATTAACCATATCTATATCTATATCTATATAATGCCAGAGTCCTCCACCTATGCAATGAAGAGGTAATACATTTTTTTAGGAATGTTCTTTTTTATATTGACCTCAAATGCACCTCTTAACAATTCCCACAAATTTCTCTTAGTTCTGACCTTGGCAGTCAAGTCTGGTCCCTCTTTGACATGATGATCCTTCAAATACTTGAAGACAGTAATCCTTCCTTATCTCCTTACCCTGTGTCTTTTCTTCTGTAGGATAAATATCTCTAGGTCCTTCACTTGATCCTTACATGCCATGGTTTCAAATGCTCTTAACAATCCTCCTGACTCTGAATATACTATAGTTCGTGAGGGCCCTTCCCAAAGTATGGGGCTCAGAACTAAATGAAATTCCCTAGTGGGTTCAAACCCAAGCAAAGGACACTAAGGCCATTGCCTTCCTAGGTCTGGACACTCTATTTCAACCTAACATTCTATTAAGGGTTTTTTAGTTCCCTTGATACACAAATAACTCATATTGAGTTTTCGGTCTCCTGAAATCCTCAGGTATTTTTCATATGCCCTGATACCCATGCTGCATCTAAGCAGCCCATCTTTTTATACTTGAGCCTCAGATTTACATATATACTTTTTAAAACTGAATTTTATTCTTAAAACAATGACAGTCCACTTTCTATCCTTCTCACCTCTTTCCCTCATCCCCATTGAGAAAGCAAGAAAAACAAAACCCATTATAAGCATGTACAGTTGAGAAAAACAAATTCACTCATTGTCTACATTCCCCCAAAAAAGTGTCGATTTGTGTTCTTAGCCCATCAGAGTCTAGAGTGAGTCTACCTCTATGAAAGTGGGTAGTGTGTTTCATCATGGGTCTTCTGGAACTTTGGTTGGCAATTGCATGAATTTGAGTCCTTAAGTCTTTTAAAATTGTTTGTGCTTAGAATATTGTTGCTATTATATAAATTGTTCTCTTAGCTCTGCTGACTTCACTTGGCATCAACTCAAACAAGTCTTCCCAAATGTCTCTGAAATCATCCCCTTGACAATTTTTTTGTAGCACAATAGAACTTCATCGTATTCCTCTTATACCATAACTTGTTTAGTCATTCTCTGATTGATGGGAACTCCCTTAATTTCTAATTCTTTGCCACCACAGAAAGAGCTGTGATAAATATTTGGTACACAAAATTGGTCCTTTTTTCTCTTTTTTTGATCTCTTTGGTGTATAACCCTGAGAGTAGTATCAGAGGGTCACAGTTCATAGTTTGGGTGGAGCATAGTATCAATATGCTTTCCAGAATGGCTATACCAGTTCAAGGCTCCTCCAACAGTATATTTAATGAACGTGTTTTCCTACAGCAAATCCAGCACATGTCATTTTTGTCAACTTTGCCAATCTGATGGGTGTGTTGTAGAAGCTAGAATTGTTGTAATTCGCATCTCTAATTATTAGTGATTTAAAGTATTTTTTTCATAAAACTATTGGTAGTTATATGAAAAGTACCTGTTTGTATCCTTTGACTACAATTTATCAGTGGAGTGAATGGCTCTCATTTTTTTATATATTTGAATTTTCTATGTATCTTAGAAATAAGGTAATTTTTTTCCAAATAAATTTGCTACAAAGATTTTTCACTTCTCTTTAAATTTTAGCTGTATTAACTTTGTGCAAAACTTTTAAATTTTTTGTAATTATAACTCTTTTATTTTACCTTCTGTGATCCTTACTATCTCTTATCTGGTCATGAACTCTTCCCCTATCCATGGATCTGATAGGTAATTTCTTCCTTGCTCCCCTAATTTGTTTATGATGTAATTCTTTATATCTATTTGGAGTTTATCTTGACTTATGGTGCCAGACTGCCTTCAGTTTTCCTAGCACTCTTTGCCTAATAGTAAGTTGTTCTATTCCACATTGCATATGGTGACGCTCCTTTGATTTGATGTTTAAGTTCAGAGCAAAAAAGAAAATAAAAAAGGAAAAGTTTTCCCACCAAAGACACCAAAAATAGATATGGCCTTGTCAGTGGAAAAAATAGAAAAAAGATTAATTACTGTATACTTTGCATCTGTACCCCAAGGACTTTTCATATGACTTGTGCTTGAAACTTCCTATATATATTGTCTACTCCCATGAGAACAAGAGCTCCTAGTGCTTCTCCAGTGCTCAGCACAGTGCTTTGCACATTCTCAGTGCTTAATAAGGGCTTTTTTCATTCATCTATTCTAACCTCTCCTGATTTTAATGGATCCCATTTTTGTTAATTATGTTATCCATTTTGATGTCTTTTTCAGGTTTAATAAGTGGCTCAGGTTTACATTTTCCCCAACCAATGGTTAAAGATGTTGAACAGAACAGAGCTAAGGACAGATCTCTAGGATCCAAGAGATCCCAGGATCACAAGAGACCTCCTTCCAGGTTGGGAATTGGTCTATTAATTATCAACCTTTGGGCTGTACAAACAATTCCAAATCCACCTAAATATCCTCTCTCATCTCTCCATACTGTACATAACGTATTGTGAGAGATCTTGTCAAATGCCATATTGAATTTCAGACATGCTATATGATACATATTAGTTAGACTCGGTCTTTCTCTGAAGATTGCAAAGGAAGAAAGGTACGTAGACATAAATGGATAGAATGTCTAAATCCCCTGAAACTAGAGGAATTTTTATACTGCCTATTTTCATCCTTATTTAACTTGATAATGATCAGTATGTTCAAAGGTGCCTATGATATGCTTATCATAGATTAGGGCACATAATTATAGCTCCAGCTACCTTTATACTAAGTATTAAAACAGTGAAACTCCTAACTATCTCAGGCCTCTCAGAATCAGCCTACAGTTCTGGTCAGGATTAGTTTCCTAGGGCTGTTATATGTTTTCCTAGTCATGATTAGAATGAAAATTTAGATTTTGATGGTGGTGAAATGGTTCATGTCTCTTCAAATCCTTTTTATATTTAAGTATTCCTCCATTGGTTTATATGTAATCAATAAACCTGGTAGTTAACCATAGAGCATGGAGTTGTATTTCCGTTCCTTGAAATCCCAGTTGGACTAGAACATCATGCCTATGGCATACTGCTAACTTACCAGTCTAGTAAACCTGTCAAAAAAAGGAAATGAGGTTTTTCTGGAATGACCTGTTCTTGATGAAGTCCTGCTGGGTCTTTGTGGTTTCTGCTTCCATTTTAATTGCACACAAACCATACAATAATATAATGTAAAATTTTGCTAAGAATTGAATTCAAGCTTACTAATCTATAGTTCAAAATGTCCAGATTCTTCTCTTTTTTGAAACTCAACATACTAGATGCTTGTCTCCAGTTCTTTTTTTGTACATAGCTTTCTAGTATTTGAGTTACTAGTTTCCTGTACAATCAGATTGATCTCTTTAGATATGTCCTTCTTTTCTTTCTCATTGTAATAATTTTGTTAGTGTCATTAGAATTATTTTCTTGAGAACTTTTTTTTTCTTCCCTCAAATTTACAGTAAATAGAGAAAGGCCTAGTCCATTGGAAGAAGGGCTGAGGAGCTGAGAACTGGGGCACACAATCTACACAGTGGAAGAAGGTGTATCTTGAATTGGACTGTGGGGGGAGGGGAATCAGCATCACAATCACATGGGAGGGGGAGGGGTAAACCATTCTTGTGCAGTCTTGTCCCAGTTCTGCATGTAAGGGAGTTGGAGGGCCACATGAAGGGCTCAGTTTTTGGCTTGGATGATGTCCAGGAATTCAGGCTTAAGGGAAACTCCACCCACTAGGAAGCCATCCACATCAGGCTGGGCTGCCAGATCCTTACAGTTGGCCCCCGTCACAGAGTCTCCATAAATGATCCTAGTAGATTGTGATACAGGTTCTGAGACGTTGGTCTTAAGCCAGCATCAAAGCTTCTCATGTACTTCTTGGGCCTGCTGGGGTGTAGCTGTCTTGCCAGTATCAATAGCCGAGACTGGTTCATAGGCTAGGACGACTTTGCACCAGTCCTTCACATTATCTGCAATGGCCTGGGTCTGGTCAAACACAGCCTTCTCAGTGATTCCAGCTTCCCTGTCATCCAACTTCTCACAAATACAGGCAATCACTCCTAGGCCTTCTGACAGAGCATGGGCTACCTTCTGCCCAATAAGCTCATCTGACTCCCCAAAGACATGTCTCCTTTTAGAGTGTCCCAGGATCACCCAGCTGGCCCCACAGTCCTTAATCATAGCAGGGCTGATCTCCTCAGTAAATGCACCCTTGGCCTCTTTGTAGCAGTTCTGAGCCGCTACACCAATTTTTGCATCCAATTTCTTGTTTTGTTTTTATTATTATTATTATTATTAACTTTTTTTTTAATTTAACTTTTAACATTCATTTTCACAGAATTTTGGGCTCCAAATTTTCTCCCCCCCTTGTCCCCTCCCCCCACCCCAAAACACTGCATTCCAATTGCCCCCATCATCAATCTGCTCTCTCCTCCATCATTCCTCTCTGCCCTTGTCTCCATCCTCTCCTCTGTCCTGTTGGGCCAAATAACTTTCTATACCCCTTTACCTGTATTTCTTATTTCCTAGCGGCAAGAACAGTACTCGACAGTTGTTCCTAAAACTTTGAGTTCCAAGGTCTTTTCCTCCCTCCCTCCTGACCCCCTCCCTTTGGAAGGCAAGCAATTCAATATAGGTCACACCTGTAAAGTTTTGCAAATGACTTCCATAATAGTCGTGTTGTATAAGACTAGCTATATTTCCCTCCATCCTATCCTGCCCCCAATTACTTCTATTCTCTCTTTTGATCCTGTCCCTCCCCATGAGTGTCGACCTCAAATTGCACCCTCCCCCCCATGCCCTCCCTTCCATCGTCCCCCCCACCCTGTTTATCCCCTTATCCCCCACTTTCCTGTATTGTAAGATAGGTTTTCATACCAAAATGAGTGTGCATTTTATTCCTTCCTTTAGTGGAATGTGATGTGAATAAACTTCATGTTTTTCTCTCACCTCTCCTCTTTTTCTCCAAACTAAAAATGTCTTTTGCTTGCCTCTTTTATGAGAGATAATTTGCCCTATTCCATTTCTCCCTTTCTCCTCCCATATATTTCTCTCTCACTGCTTGATTTCATTTTTTTTTTAAGATATGATCCCATCCTATTCAATTCACTCTGCGCACTTTGTCTCTATGTGTGTGTGCGTGTGCATGTGTGTGTGTAATCCCACCCAGTACCCAGATACTGAATAATTTCAAGAGTTACTAATATTATCTTTCCATGTAAACAGTTCAACTTTTATAAGTCCCTTATGACTTCTCTTTGCTGTTTACCTTTTCATGCTTCTCTTCATTCTTGTGTTTGAAAGTCACATTTTCTTTTCAGCTCTGGTCTTTTCATCAAGAATGCTTGAAAGTCCTCTATTTCATTGAAAGATCAATTTTTCCCCTGAAGTATTATACTCAGTTTTGCTGGGTAGGTGATTCTTGGTTTTAGTCCTAGTTCCTTTGACTTCTGGAATATCCTATTCCATACCCTTCGATCCCTTTATGTAGAAACTGCTAGATCTTGTGTTATCCTGATTGTATTTCCACAATACTTGAATTGTTTCTTTCTAGCTGCTTGCAATATTTTCTCCTTGACCTGGGAACTCTGGAATTTGGCCACAATATTCCTAGGAGTTTCTCTTTTTGGATCTTTTTCAGGTGGTGATCTGTGGATTCCTTGAATACTTATTTTGCCCTCTGGTTCTAGAATCTCAGGGCAGTTTTCCTTGATAATGTCATGAAAGATGATGTCTAGGCTCTTTTTTTGACCATGGCTTTCAGGTAGGCCCATAGTTTTTAAATTGTCTCTCCTGGATCTATTTTCCAGGTCAGTTGTTTTTCCAATGAGATATTTCACATTATCTTCCATTTTTTCATTCTTTTGGTTTTGTTTTGTGATTTCTTGGTTTCTCATAAAGTCATTAGCCTCCATCTGTTCCATTCTAATTTTGAAAGAACTCTTTTCTTCAGTGAGCTTTTGAATCTCCTTTTCCATTTGGCTAATTCTGCTTTTGAAAGCATTCTTCTCCTCATTGGCTTCTTGAACCTCCTTTGCCAATTGAGTTAGCCTATTTTTCAGGGTGTTATTTTCTTCAGCATTTTTTTGGGTCTCCTTTAGCAGGGTGCTGATCTGCTATTCATACTTTGCTTGCATGTCTTTGATTGCTCTTCCCAGTTTTTCCTCCAGTCCTCTAACATAATTTTCAAAATTTTCTGAGCCCTTTTTGAGCTTTTCCATAGTCTGAGCCCATTGAGTGGGCTGGGATGCAGAAACCCTGACTTCTGTGTCTTTCCCTGATGGTGAGCACTGCTCTTCCTCATCAGAAAGGAGGGGAGGAGAAACCTGTTCACCAAGAAAGTAACCCTCTATAGTCTTGGTTTTTTTCCCTTTTCTGGGCATTTTCCCAGCCAGTGACTTGACCTCTGAATATTCTCCTCACCCCCACCTCGCCTCCAGATCCTCCCAGCCAGCGCTTGGGGTCTGAGACTCAAATGCTGCTTCCCAGCCTCAGGGCTTTGGGTAGGGGTAGGGCTGCTATTCAGTGTGAGATCAAGCTCAGCAGGGCCGCCTCATGGGCTCAGTTCCCTCAGGGGGTTTATGCAGAGACCTTCAACAATGGATCCAGGCTCCTGCCTGCTTGGGGAGCCCTGGTCTGCTCCCACCTCCGCTGGTGCCTCCCGAGGGGGCCTGAGTCATGGGGGCTCCCCACTCCCCTCTCGACCCTCCAAAGAGACCCTCTCACCAACCTTTGTCACCTGTGGGTGGAGGGACCCGTGCAGCTGCTGGAGATTCTGTCCCTGAAGCCTGCTGGGATCTGTTCCTCTCGGAGCTGGGCAGTCAACGCAGGGCTGGGCTCAGCTCCGCGTCCACAGTGCGAAGAACCTTTTGCGAGAGGTTTTTAGGCTCTCTGGAACAGAAATCACGTCTGCTCCGCTTCTGTGGCTTCTCCTGCTCCTGAATTTATTGGCAGCTCTTTTCTACAGATATTTCATGGGCTGTGGGTTCAGAGCTAGCGTATTTGTGTGTTTCTACTCCGCCATCTTGGCTCCACCCCCTGCATCCAATTTCTGACAGCAAAGTCAAGGAGGATAACAGGGACTCCACATACCACTTCAGTGTTGGCAGGCACCTTGGCCCCATTGATGGAGGTGATGAGCTTCCCCAGACACTTCTTGTCCCCATTCATCTTCCAGTTGCCCCCAATGAAAAACTTCCACGTCATGGCTCATCAGTAACAGGCAGTGACTCTGGAGGAGATTGAAGGTCAGCAGTAGAGCACAACACTGAGAACTTCTTATCTCTGTAGAGTTGACTTTCACTTTATAAGCCAGGGAATCCTACTTATTGTTTCTTTTAACTCACAGGATCAGAGAATTTAGAATTGAAAATGAACTTAGGTTATCTATTCTAATCCCTCATTTTACAAATGATGAAGCTGAGATGAAGATGGTCACATAATAATCTTCTAAATCCAAACCTAATACTCCTTGCTACTATATCACTGTATCAGACTGTCTTTCTCTTTGAGATCTATACTCCCCAAATCTAGGTTGTGCAGTAGACTGTGCCTGGATTTTTCCTCTTTACTCATCACAAACTCGCAAGTGTTATAATTATTTGCCTCACCCTCAGATTCCCATCATTTCAGCTTTGGCAGCTGGTTCCTCCTTATGTGCGAGAATTAGGTCCACCACAGTTGTTTTCCTCCTTGCTTCTACCACCTCTGTCAGATGAAATTATCAGTACGACAAGTCAAAAATTTATCAACTGACAAAATATGAAATCTCAGTTATACTTAATTTAAAAGATTTTGTGCAAATGGAGTTAATGTAGCTGTAATGAGAAAATATTTGTATTAAATGTTTCTGATAAAAGTCTGACACTCAAAATCTACAGATAACTGGCATGTCTCCATAAGATTAGCAGCCATTCCCCAAAAGGCAAGTTATCAAGTTATGAAACACCAATTTTTACAAATAGAAATGAAAACTGGTAACAACCATCTGAAAAATTGTTCAAAATCACTAATAGAGAAATGTGAATTAAAGCAACTCTGAGATATCACACCTATCAAAGTAGAAAACCTTATGGAGATGAGAAGATTCAGTGTTGGGAGTATATGGGAAAACTGATATTACTGACTTGATCTGACAGTTCTGGAGAACAATATAGAATTATTAAAAAAAATACTAAACTGTCCACATCCTTTCACCCACTAGCAGGATTAAGTTAAGGAGCAATATATACAAAAATGTTAATAGTATTATTTGTGATAATTAAAGTTGGAAACAAAGAATGTGTCCAATATTTGAGAAACAGCTGAACAAACTGGTATGTTAGTGCGATAAAATATTACTTTGTCATAAAAATAATGAACGTGAAAATTTCACAGAAATAAGGGAAGTGGTGCAGAGTGAAGACAGCAGAGTCACATGAACAAACTATAACATGATTATGAAAATATAAATAAAGACACTAGTAAGAGACAACAAAAACTCAGGTCAAAAGCAATGATGTTTAGAAGCCACACATGATGGAAATAGCAAACGTTGGAGAGGCTGCAGGAAGGTAACAAGTACACTAACACACTGCTGTTGGAGATGGGAATTAGTCCCACCATTCTAGAAGACAATTTAGAATTGTGTGACAAAAGTCACTAAACTATTCCATCACGAGTGATCCCATTGCTGAGAATACAGCCCCCAAAAAGAGAAAGACAAAAGGTCACGTGTTCCTAATATTCATAGCAGCACTTTTGTATTAGCCCCTGCCTCCTCCCCCCGCCCCCTGAAAAAACCCCAAAACAAACAACAAATAATAACTGGAAATAAAAGGGGCAGAGGCCAGTCGGGAAACAGCTGAACAAATTGTGGTCTAGGAAGGTAAAAGAATGTTATTGCTCCATAAGAAATAATGAATGTGAGGAATTCACGGAAATGAGAGAAATTTGTGCACCTTGATGCATGGTGAAGTAAGCAGAATCAGGGAAACAATATATGCAATGATTATAATGAAAGAAGTGAAAACAACACTTTAATGAATTTCTATTCTGTGTATAACTGCATTCTTGGTCTTATGGAAGAGATGGGGAAACACACCTCCCTCTTTTCCTTGGGTAGGTGGGGTATGGAATATTGCATCTCCTTTCAGTTGCGGTCATTGTGTTTGACTTTACTTAAATGTTTTTCTCTGCGTAACAAAGTGACTGGGTGGCTGGAGATGGGGGGCGTTTTATATCTGGAAATGACTGTAAGGTAAAAATAGGCATTTATTACTATTATCATTATTTTGGAGGCAATTGGAGTTAAGTGACTTGACCTGGGTCACACAGCCAGCAAACGTCTGAGGCCAGGCATTACTTATTTTTTCAAATGATTAAAAATAGAGTTCACATCCATTGTGCTAACAATTGGTAAACTTTAAAAGGGGAGAAAGACGTATTCTATCAGTCACAATCATGTTAGTAGGCAGTTTTACTTAGCTATTTTGGCAGAATATACTTTTGGGATAGTTTGGATGTTTGTTGGTAAGTGTCCTGTCAAAACAGAATGTATCAATACAAAACATTTAAAAAAGAATTAGTCAGCTGCTTTGCTTTTAGCAGAGAAAGAGCTCTCTAGCAGATGTCTGGATTGTTGAAGTCCCACATCACAACCATATCCCATCTTCATGCCAGAAGTGGGATCTGCACCTCTATTTCCTACTTCTATCTGGTCAGTTTGGGATATACTCCAATCACAGTGTTGTTTGTCCCTCCTCTGATCCTTACCCAAATCACAGCCTCCCTCCCCATCCTCCCATTTCCATACCTCTGGTTCATAGATCAATATGTGGGTCACTTTGGGGACATCTTTCATTTGGATGATCCAGTCATTAAGTTTAGGATCTTCATTCTTGATTCCTGATTGTTAGAAGGTAGACATGATACAATGGATGGAGCAGTTAGACTATTTGTGATTAAGGTCACATGATTTTTAATCCCAGCAACAGAATTTACAATTTGTCTGACCTTAGGTGAGTTGCTTAACTTCTCTGGATCTCACTTTCTTCATCTGTAAACTTAGGAGCTTGTACTGGACGTTCATTAAAGTCTTTCCCTGTTGAAAATCCTCTGTGGAAAGGATATATTTAGTTACAGCAGGGCGGGGTTGTGGATAAAATGCTGGACTTGGCAGGGGTACACTGATTGAACCAAATTTTCAGCATGTGCACTTATACCTTGGAAATCAGCAAAGGCCACAAATCAGGGCTTGATTTAATGTTGTGTTTATTGTCTAGACTTAAGAAAGGAATGGATGAATTAACAATGCAGCTTAAACTGAAAAGTGTATTTGGGGTACACTTTTTTCTGAAAGAGCCAGTTGTTAAACATTTACCAGCACACCCTTGGTTGAGCATCAGGAAGGGTTCAAATTCTGCCTCTGACATTTACCAACAGAGAGAGGAGCCTGAGAAAGTCATTTAATACTTTGGATTTTCAGTTTTCTCATCTGAGAAATAAAGGAACTAGACTAGATGATCTCTTCCAGCTCTAAATCTATGCTTCTGTATTTCCAGCCAGTTCGTAGCAAACATTTCCCACTGATTTCTAGGTGGATGTGGAAGGGCTAGGGTATATCCTTCTATATTTTCTCTACAGTACCTCAAACCAGATTTCAGTGTTGCTAAGTTTAGGTAGACAGGCAATAAATTAAGTACTAATATGTGTAAGTTACTGTGCTTAGTGCTGGAGATACAGATATAGGGAAATAGTCTCTGCCCTCAAGGAGCTTATATTCTAGTAGGAAAAAAAAACAAAGAGAGAAGAAGAGGAGGGAAAGGGTGGTTCAAGGTAATCTCACTGGGGTATGGTGGCTAATTTAGGAGAATCAGAATCAGAGCTAAAAGAGAAATGAAGGGTGGCCAACTTGGGTCCTTTCCCAAAATGTGCACCCCTTGGAAAGAACTCATCAATGAGAGAATGGGGTTGAATGAGTGGGTGTTCCAGATAAGAAGCAGTATAATATAAAGTGCATGAAGAGGGAAATAAAGCTGAAAAGTAGATTGGAGCCAAGTCGTGGAGGACTTTGAGTACCAGGCTAAGGAATTCAGCCTTTAAAGATGGGAGAGTGAAGTCAAATGGCTTTTAGGTTTTTCTGGCTGCATCTAACATATGAAAGGTCAATAATATGGCTAAGCACATAAGAGAAGAAATTATTTTACTTTCTGGGCTTAGCTTTGCTTTTTTGGCCAAACATTGTCATTTTTGTCTGTGTAATACTTCTTTGTGTCTCTTTCTTTTCCCTTCTGTTTTCTCTGCTGGTTCTTCATCCATATTGTGCCCGCTAACAGTAGGTGCCCCCCCATCCCAAGGCTCTATTATGCATCCTCTTCTCTTTTCCCTCTTACCTATCTCTCCTAGTGATCTCATCAGCTCCCATGGGCCCAACCATCATCAATACAGATGATTCCCTATTCTATAAACCCATCTCTAGTCTCTCTCTTGAACTTCAGCATGACGTCATCAGTTGCTTTTTGGACATCTCAAACTAGAGGTCCCAAAGGCATAACTGGCTTAACATAACCACAATAGAACATAGTATCTTTCTTCCCAAAGCTTCCTCTCTTCCTAGTTTTCCCTTTTCAAGGGCATCAGTCATTCAACCTCCAACCAATATGTCCTCACTCTTACTTACCCTATACAGCCAACCTGTTGCCATTTGCTGTCGATTCTACTTTCGTTACATCTGTCATTTGTACTTATTTCTCTCCTTTGATCCTGCCATGCCCCAATTCAAGCCCTCACCACCTTGTGTCTGAATGTTACAACAGGGATCTATTAATGGGACTCACTGCCTCAAGTCTTTCCTCCCTCTAATCCTTCCTTTACTTAACTATTAGTGATTTTCCTGAAATACGAGTGTGGTCATGTCACCCTCAACCTCATTCCACTCAGTCAACTTATGGTTCCTTATTAACCTTTAAGTCAGCTATGACCCAAACTCTGCTTGCCTTTATGGCCCAGCTTTATGGACCAGTCCCTTCCTACCTTTCCAGGTCTTCCGACATTTTACTTCCCTCCATGTACTCTATGATTCAGTTACACTGGTCTCCTCGATAATCCTTCCATCTCTATGTCTTTTTGCTCGTTATTTTCCATATCTAGAAGGTTCCCCTCTTTCCCTACCTTCACCAATTAGTTTCTCTGGCTTTTTTCAAGACTGAGCTCAAATCCCACCTGTTGTAGGAAGCCCTTCCTGATCTTCCTGGATGCCCCCCCGACATAACTTTCTATCTATTCTGTATGCACACAAACATGTATGTATACACATATACACACATATCTACATATTTACATAAAATATATTTAAATGCTTATATTTACATATAAACAAATATAAATATGTGCATAATAAATAAATATGTATATATTGTATAAAATACATAAAATGTGAGCTCTTTAATGGCAGACACTGTGTTTTGCTTTTCTTTGTGTCTTCAGCATTTAGTACACAGCCTGGCACACACAACTGGCAATTAAGTGCTCACGGATTGATGGCTTTTTCCCCCTGCCAATCCTTATGGGAGAATGGAAGAAATTTAGAATGAAATGATTGGGAAACCCCAAAGCTATCTTTTAGTTATTAGTTGGAGAGCCATTGCATAGGTTCAGAGATTAAAATCAGGAGGCATAGGGAATGTCATAAACCAGAGTGAGCCCTTGGATCAGAACGTTTAGTCTGGAGAAAAGATTAAGCCTGACAGCCTTGGTTAGCTGAGAAGACCCTAAAGTTCTCAGTGCCTAGAAACATTTCCTTTGGAAATACTTAAGACTATAGAATAGTTAACTCCATAAAGGAAAAAGAAAAGCCAGGCACCTGCCTTCACTCTCATATATTTAAAGGCTGAATTCCTTACTTAGCCTGGTTAGGTTAACCCTAACCCTCCCCACCCCTTCCCCAATACCTGCCAGGGTTAGTACTGGTTCTAAAGTGCTAAAAGAAAAAAAACGTTTCTGACTTTTGAATTCAAAAAAGCAAAACAGAGCCTTGTCTTATAAAGAAAAAAATAGCACTATAACCAAGGATTTCAGTTAAATCTAGAAACTGGAAAAAGGGAGAAGCTTCCCAGCCACATGGTTAGAGGGGCCATGCCTAGCAGCATCTGGCAGAGACTTCACATCCAGGGGGAAGAGTCCAGAGGAGCAACCTTTGGCAGAGACTGCAAGTCCTACAGAGAGCAGCAGGAAGCCAGGTCTAGCAAGACCATTACTGCGGCATCTCCAGAAGACCCCAGCAGCCCTGTAACATCAGGGGCACGAGCTGCCCCTCCACATGTGAGCCCTTGCCATATGTGCTACCTTTACGTGTCTCTCCATGAATGCTTCCTACATGTGTCCACTCTTCCTGCCGATGGTATGTCTCTCTGTGGGAGAGTGTGCCTCAGGTTTATGGGGGAAATGTTTTATTCCTACTTTTTTACTCTACTATTTCATTAAATGCCTTTGCTTTGAATTATTGCATCTTCTGGCTCACTATTAAAGGCAAAGACACCAGTGGCAGATTGTAAACTATGTATTAGAGGACATGGCTCCAAAGAATACCTGGAACTTGAGTAGTTATCTCTGGGGGACCTGCCTTGTGAGCTGGGAATGTTCCCATATGCTACATATAATTTATACTGTAGGAGCCAATGAAATTAGCTAATTTGGGGAATAACGTGATGAAAATGGCAGCTAGGTGGAGCAGTGGATAGAGCATTGGGCCCAGAGTCAGGAAGACCTGAGTTCAGATCAGAACTCAAACACTTACTAGCTGTGTGACCCTGGGCAAGTCACTTAACCCTGTTTGCCTCAATTTCTTCTTCTGTAAAATAAGTGAAAGAAGTAAATGGCAAACCACTCCAGTATCTTTGCCAAGAAAACTCCTGATGGGATCATGAAGAGCCAGGCATGACTGAAAAATGACCAAACAACAACAGGTGATAAAAATAGTGATTTAGGTGAATGAGTCTTGAATAATTTTAAAAGGAGGAAGGAACTAGCTTGCAAGAGCCTTAAACCTTAAATCTAGTCATGGGAAGTCTCAACTCTGTCATTTTCCTACCCATGTCAATTTAATAAACAAGTCACACACATACATACATACATACATACATACATATACATATATCTTATCCAAATTGCTTATAAAAACATTGTACAGAATGGGGGAAAAGGACAGTTCCCTTAGGTAATTCCACTAGAGACTTCCTTCCAGACTGAGACTGATTCATTAATCACCACCTGTTGGTAATCCCTTCCCTTTTATGGACCTCAGTTTCCTCCTTTGTAATATGGGGAAATAACATTTATATACCCCTTTTGTATTTCTTAATTCATTTGATCCTCACAATAATGCAGTAATCATCATCCCCAATTAACAGAGAAGGAAACAAAAGCTCAGAAAAGAAAGATGACTTGCTCAAGGTCACCCTGATAGAAGAGCTAGAACAGTAATGAGATCCAGATCTCCTGACTCAAAAGCCTGGGCTCATTCTGCCATCTTACTAGTTGGCTACTTCTCAGAGTTGTTGCCGTATGAGGTGTCTGTAGAGCTCCTGACATAGCATTGGTGGAGAATGAGAGGACTTGTCTAGAGTCTAGAGTCTACACTCACGCTCCACAGCTTAGCATCCAATGTTTTTAGCTCCCAATTCCTTTTGACCCTGCATTCATTCATCTCCCTGTTCTATTATCTGCCCCTTAGTCTTAAAAACATTGCATTGGCTGATTGATTTGGCAGTAGTAGATAGTAGGAAAACTCTGAATTTGGAATCAGAAAGCCTGGGCTCCAATTGGGGCTCTGTTACTTACTCCCTGTGTGATTTGGGGCAAGATATTTCCCCTTCCTGGTGAAATATCCTTATCTGGACATTGGGAATAATGTTCTTCATCTTGATTTTGATTACAGTAGTTATGTTTTCATTAGGTTAGGAAACTCCTGGTGAGGGAACTCCTTGCTTCAATAAAGACAAATGACTTTTCTGAGAGTTGCCTGGGGCTCTAATAAATTAAGTGACTTGACCAGAGCAACACATATAGTGTGTTTCAGAGACAGAAACTGAACTCAGGTCTTCAGAACTCTGATATCAATTTTCTATGTACTATTCCTGTGTCTCCTATAATTTATATTTTTAGAAATTTTTAGAAAGATTTAGAGATAGAAGAGATTTCAGCGGCCATTTAGTCATGGGATCATGAATTTTAAGCTGGATGAGACCTTAGAGGTGATCTATTTAACCCTTTCTTTTCCCAGATGAGGAAAGTGAGACCTAAGGAGGTTAAGTGATTTGCCTAAAGTCAGAAATGTGACCTGGGATTAGAACCCAGGTCTTGATGAGAAAAAAAAGCTCATAGATAAGAAAATTGAGGCCCAAATTGGAAATAACAGTATCTACTTCACCAGAGTGATGAGAAAAACATTTCATTACTTGCAGAAGTGACTTTTCTCCTCTTCAGCCTTCTTTCACTAATTTATCTCATTTGTATCTCACAGCATCATGACTTCTTTCCCTCTTATGCCTTGTCCCTGACTCCAACCCCATATCAGATAGTGAAGATTAGAAAGAGAGAATGCATGCAAAGAACTTTATAAACTCTTAAGTTCTATTAGTTTTACTATAAGGACATTTCTTTCTCTTCCGTCTAGTAGGTGCTTTACATTAGTGGGTGTTTATTTAGTCAGTGAAATGTTCATTGACCCTTCACTTTGTGCATAGTTCTATCCTAGGAAACCAATACTTGTGGATATGATTTTAAGCTTCATAGCTAGAATCATGGCAATCAAAATGAGGGAGGTTAGGGTCTTACTTACCTCTCTTCTTATCAGATTATATCTGGAGTTCCCTGATGGGGATCATATTTTAAGAAGGATATAGACAAGCAGAATTGTATTATGGGTTGCCATGCCCAAAGGTTTGCCAGTGTTCCTATCATGGTCTGTTTTCATCATTCATGATAATGAACCACCATGTTTGGACCCCAATATCTGACTCTTAATGTGTTATAGTAGGAAATTGAAATGGTGATTAAGATAAAGTCAGAAAGAACAGCTAGACTAGACCAGGAATACACCTAGGAAATTGGGCTGATGTGGTCTTGAACACATTCAATGATCATTTGACAAGGTGTCTTAAAATAGGGACAATACCAAATGAATGGAGAAAAAAAACCACAGATGATCTTACTATTCCCAAAAGATAATCAAGAAACAGTATATCATTTACTACCAATCCATACAAAAATGTAAAAATGGAATAGTCAGGCTTTTGCAAATAATTGTCTGTGCATACCACATTCTTATGGTCACACTAGACTGAAAAGTGCAGTGAATATAAGATCTGGCTGTATTTATTATTTGTTGATTGTATCTCTTCCCACCTCCATCTTTTCAAATCCATTTGACTTAGCACAGAAAACTCGATCTTAACCTTGGATTCTGCCCCAGGATGCTGGGCTCTGATAGATGAACTTTTCCCTCATCTTTCCCAGAACCAGACTTCCAAGACACTCCCCATCCATCTCTACCCCACACCACAAAAGACATAACGAACCCTGCTCTTTCCAGATTCCTTTTATGTGTTGTCTTTCCCCATTAGAATGCAAGCTTTGCCTTGCTTTGCTTGTACTTGTATCCCCAGAATTTAGTATAGTACCTGACACATGGTAAGTGATAATAAATGGCTTATCTATCTCTTTATCTTGAAGGTTCTCTAGCAAGGAGTCTCTTATGCATATGTAAAAGTTATAGAAGACTTCCTGATAGATGCAATTTCGAAGATAACTCTGATCAACCACCCTGTGATTATTATAGTCAAGGAAGACATTAAATAGAAACATATTAGAGTGCAAATGGAAGAGCCCTTGTGACTGCTGAAGTTCTACTGACATTGCTGTATGTGGATGAATCACAGGATTACAGAATTTCAGAATTGTAAGGGAACTCAGTCACTGTCACCTCCAACCCATATACCAAAGGCATCCTCACTAGAGCATTCTTGAGAAGTAGCTTTCCAGACTCTGCTCAATGACCTTCAAGAAAGAGGAATCCACCAGTCAATTCAAGTCATGTCGACAAACATATCTTAATTCTCCCATTCATTATAATTCTTGTATGCAGCATGACCTAATGTGAAAATGTGTTTAATAGGAATGTATGTGTAGAATCTATATCAGATTGCATGCTGTCTTGGGGAGGGATGGGGAGAAAAATTTAAAGCTTAAGGAACTTAATGTTGAAAACTAAAAATAAATAAATTAACAAATAAAAAAAACCCCTAAACATTTCTTAAGAACCAACTTTGTTCCAGACACTGTGCTAAGTGTTAGGAGGATACAAAGAAAAACAAAAGAAAGATCCAGCTCTCAGGAAACTTATTGTCTAATGGGGAGCTTACAATCCAATACACCACCTCTTCTATGCCACCTCTCAATGCAACCCTTTCTATTTTGAGTTTGCTAATTATTAGGACTTTTTTCCTGACTTAAAGCCTAAATTTACTTCTTTGTAACTTCGAATGCTTATTGCTAGTTTTTCTCTTTGGGGTAAAGAAAGAAAGGATATTTGCTCTACCAAAAGACAGCCCTTCAGATGGTAGGATTACATGCTCTCCAAATCTTCTTTCCTTTAAGGTAACTACCCCATTTCCTATAACCAGTTCTCAGATAAAAAGAACTGAAGGCCCTTCATAATCTTGGCTGCCCTCCTCTAGATAACTTTCTAGTTTATCAATATCCTTCTTACTCTGTGTAGCCCAGAAACGGAATACAAAACTCTAGAAATGGCCTGACTATGGTTGAGTAAAGAGAGACTATCACCTCCTTATTTCTGGAAATTATTTTTCTCAATGCATCCCAAGATCACATTCATGTTTTTGGCTGCCATATCAAATTGATGACTGATATTGGACCTTTAGTCCACCAAAAACTCCTAGACTTTTTTCAAAGAAATTTCTAACTATGCCTCTCTAACATTGTACTTGTAAAGTTGATGCAATGCTTAGTTCAGTGATGTTGCCATGGAGACTTGAGGACAAGGGAATACTAGTTCATAGGCATTATTCAGAGTTCCCCAAGTATCTGGGATTCTCACCTTGGCAGGACATTTATTCCAACAAGAAACCACATAGCCAAGATGCAAACTAGCTACAGAATCAAGATGAAAGAGGAGGGCTCTATGTCACACCCTCTCTCTATGTCTCTCCTGTGAGGTGGTAGGAGAGAGTATTGGGTGCTGCCCCTTTGACAGAAAACAGTGGAAACAACTTGAACATGGAGAGACTATGGGGTATATCAGAGCATGCAACAAGGCAGGGAGAGATCCATTCCAAGGGGGTTGGCAGACCAAGTCTGATAAGAATATCAGATTCTATTCCATATTGCCTATGTTGCCCCCTTTACCTGGAGTTCTGCCCAGGGAAAATTGCTTTCCTTTACCTTCTGAATACTCATTTCTAGTTTATCCTCCAACCAATGGGAGGAGGGTGAGAAAGAGATTCAGCCTCCCCTCTCCAACTACAAGTGTCAAGACCTTCAAGTTCTCTTCCTTTAATGTTTATGTATCTTTGTCACATGTAGATACTATTAAAGAATATTGCCATTAACTATGATTTGTGTTCTAGCTGATATATATATATATATATATATATATATATATATATATATATATATATATATATATATATGTATATACAGTTTAAGATTGAAATGGGGAGGTGAAGCAAAAGGAAGAGATTTTTCTCAGCTCAGGCTGAGGAGGGGGTGAGTGGATTAGGGAGAGAATTTCTATAATTTTAATACTTTCTGAGATATGCATATCCCAGACATTGTGTGAACCTGAGGAGACAATGAGCAAATGGGATAGTTACAGGGAAAAGTGGTGTGCTGTTTAGGTAATCATGCATCCTACACATAGCATCCAGCTAAGACCTCTTTTTGCTACATTGTTTTTTTCCCTAACCAAAGTATAAGTCTTTGCATTTATTCCTATTGGATTTCATTTTTTTAGATTCAGCTCACTGTTCTAGTTTATTAAATCTCTTTGGATACTGACTTTCATGCAATGTGCTAGCTATCATTACCCAGCTGTATGTCAATTCCAGATTTGATAAGGATGCCACTTATGCCCTTTTTTCCAAGTCATTGATAAAAATGTTAAACAGCACAGGGCCAAGCACGAATCCCGGGGCGCTCTGCTGGAGACCTCCTGCAGAATTTATATTGATCTATTTAATGACCACTCTTTGAGTTTGAGCATTCAACTCATCTGAATCCATCGAATTTTACTGTTATCTAGTTCACTTCTCTCCATCGTTTCTACAAAAAAAAAAAAGTATGAAATACTTATCAAATGCTTTGCTAAAATCTAAGTAAAGCACATCCAGTGTGCCAATTGCATGAAGTCCCAGAACAGTCCTCGTCCTAGAGCTACCAAATTCCCTACTATTCTTCTTAAGTCTTTTTGATTCAAATAAAAATTGCCTGTGAAAATAGAGTGCTTGCAGTAGTAGGGGGCAGAGGGGAAAGAAAGTGACATATTAAAAGCCTGCATGGATGGACTTGCATGAAATAATGAAGAACAAATTGAGCACAACCAAAAAACATTATATACAGTAACAATAACATCATTTTAAGAACAACTTTGAATGACTAAGTCATTTTGATGATTATAAATACCCAAGTTAACTACAAAGAACATATGAAGGAAAATGTTGTCTGCATCCAGGGAAAGAACTGGTAAATAGAAATATATATGTTATGGTTTTACACATATATCATATTTGTGTCTAATTGTAGCCATCTCTAGGGCTGGGATGGGAAGGGCTAGAGGAAAAAAAAGAAAAAATAAAATTACATGATAACTTTATTATATATTTAAAACGACTAGCAAGTTGTATGTAATAGATTTGCAGTTTCAATCAGCTTTGTTACCTATTCCGCTATGTTATGGAAATGCTTGATTTATTTCTTAAGTTCAGAATAAAATAAATAAACTTTTTTTTTTAAAGGTAGACTGGAAACCAAACAGAGCAGTTTTTATCTGAATTTAGAGGCCAATGAATTTAGAGACAATGAAACTTTGTAAGCAAGGGCATGACGTGATCAAAGTATACCACTTTGACACCTGTGTGGAGGAGAATGAATTGAAAGGGCAAGAGACCAGTTGGGAGGTGACTGCAATAATATGAACAAGAAGGGGTGAAAACCTGAACTAGAATAGTTATGGTGTGAGTAAGGGGGTCAGATGTAAGGGATACTATGGAGACAGAACTGACAAGATTTGACAGCTGCTTAGATAGAAGAAGAAGTAAGGCAAAGGGAAGTCTTATTCTCCTTCCAAATGGTATTTCTCGGTCTCTTTTGCTGGATCATCATTCACATTCTATCGCCGAAGTACCTGAAGGTCTGTGCTGGATCTCTTTTTCTCTTTTCTTTCTATACTTTTAATGATCTCATCAGCTCCATTGAGTTGAACCATCACCTTGATGTGGATCACTTCTGCCAAATCTGCCTGTCTGATCCATGTATCTCTCTCAAGAGCTCCCATCCTGAATCCTCCAACTGACTGTTGGACATCTTCACTAGGATGTCCCCTAAGCACTTCAAATTCAAGATTCCTCAGATAGACCTTATTTGCTTTCCTCCTAAGTTTTCCTTTCATCATAAGGTCCCCATTGCTGTGAAGATTGTCTTAATATTTCTAGTTATATAAATTCTCAACTTCAGAATCATCTCCAAGGGTTCCCCTCTCTTCCACCCTCATATCCTATCATTTGCCAAGTCCTGTTGATTCCATCACCTCACCATCACTTGTATCTGTTGCCTTCTAATCTCTTTGAAATTGGGGTTTGTTTCTTTTGTTGTATTTGTATCCCCATCCCTCTCTTTGATCTCTTTGAGACAAAGGCCTAGTAATGGCATCTCTGGGTCAAAGATATGCAGAATCAAATCTCTTTGGGGTCATAGTTACAAATTGCTTTCCAGAATGGCTAGACCACTTCATGACTTGACAAACAATGTATCAATGTACCTATTTTCAGTGTCAGGGAAAGTAATAGGTGCTGTTAAGTGCTTATTGACTGACTTTTCCCATAGCCTCTCCAACATTTGTCATTTTCCTTTTTTTAATCAACTTTGCTAATCTTGTAGTGAGACATGAAGTAGAATTTCAGTTACATTTCTCTAATTATTAGTAATATGGAACATTTTTTTATATGGCTTTTGATAGCTTGGATTCCTTCTTCTCAATCCTGCCTGTTCATATCCTTTGGCCATTTAGTTGTCATTTGAGGGATGGTTTTTAACCTTATAGATTTAAATCATTCCTTTACATATCTAATCCTACTTCAGTTCTAATTTTAGCTGCATTGGTTTTGCTTGATTGCATTGTACTTTCAAAAAATAATACTAATTGTTCCTGGCCATAAAACCTATCTTTTAAAAACACAAATGTAAGGGATAATAGTTAGATAACTCAGGTGCTCCCCTAATACCTTGAAATATGAAAAAGACCATGTTGGGTAGATCTTTTATGGTGAATGTACAAGAAAACATGGACAAAAATAGTACAGGATAAAAAGGTATGAAAAGACTTGCCATCAGCATTAATAGCTTACCTATCTATATCAGTGACCTCCTAAAACCACTGAAGTATTAAAGAATTGAAATACAGAGAATTTACAGAAAACATTCAGAAGGAGGTAACAAGGATGGTGAATTGATATGATACCATGTCTCAGAACATCAACTAGAGGAACTAGGGATGTTTGTCCTTAGAAGAGAAAATTTAGGGGCATGTGATAGATATCTTTAAATATTTGCAGACCTGTACTATGTAAGAAAGATAATTAACTATAAAGGACAGAACTTGTGGCAAAGTGCAGAAATAGAGAGATCAGAGATTGGGTTTGAAAGAAAGAAAAACTGCATAATCTGAGCAGTCCTAAAGCAGAATGGGCTACTAGGAGATAGCTGATTTCAACTCATTAGAAATCTTCAAGCAAAGGCTGGATGACCACTTGTTGAATATATCAGAGGGAAATAAAACACCTCCGAGGTCCCTTCTTCCTCTGATGTATGATTCTTTGATGGTCTAGGCTAGAAGTGATGAAAGCCTGACCTAGGGTGATGATCATGAGTAAAGACATCAAGGAATGGATTTGAAAGAGATTGTGAAAAATAATGGTGACAGCTGACATATTTGTGCAAATATAAATTCATTTGACCTTCACAACAATCATATTACACAGAGAGAACAGGTATTAGTCTCATTTTACTGATGAGGAAACTGAAAATTAAATAACTTGCTCATGGTCACACAGTGAGTAAGTGTGAGAGGAAATATTTGAAAAAAGGTCCTCATGACCTGAAATGTTATAGACATTGTATACCTTGATTTCAACAAGGTATTAGGCAAAGTCCCTCATGTTCTATTTTGACAACATGGAGAGAAATGAGTTAGGCTGAGGAATAATAGGTGGATTCATAATTGGTTGAATCACCATAACCCAACAGTTGTGATAAATAGGTCAATATAAATATGAAAGGAGGTCTCTAAGTGGATTGTCCTAGACCTTCCACTCTTCAACAATTTTATAATGTCATGGATAAAGGCATAGATGCATAAGTATTAACTTTGTAAATGATAGGAAATGAGGAGAAATAAGTAACAAATTGGATAACAACATGAATCCAGAGAAATATTGACTAAGTGAAATTAAGGAGGGCTAAGTGTAGGATGAAAAAAAATGAATGGCACACATATAGAATGAAAGATATATGTCCAGACAACAATTTCTGTGGAAAAAAATCTGGCAGTTTTAGTGGATCATGATCTCAATATAAGTCAAAAACTGAATTTACTCTCCTGACTGTTCCTTCTCAGCAGCCTTGCCCAACTTGAAATGACATGATACTGAGACTTATAGGCACTAGATATTTAATAAATGCTATTTTAATTGAATTGAGTAAAATGAATTTTAGTGAGTTCAGAAAATGGCGACCAAATTGGTGAAGCCTTAAAATCATATCTTTGGGTATAGTACTCTGAGGCCTATATTCCCTGAAACTTGGCCTAGTCAATTTCCAACCTAATTCAATTTAACTCAAATTAGCAACCATTTATTAAATGTTAACTATGCTTTAGGCACCATGCTAGAAAATAAGGAAATAGACGTTGCCCTCAAGGAGTTTATGTTCTACTGGAGGGAGGCACACACACCAAACACAGTGATACATCTGTGCCCAGAGTTTAGGCACCCTAGTGATACACAGGATAGAATTCTCCTTTGGGGGCTGCCACAAACACAGATATGAACACAAAGCCTAGTCCTACCCTCTAGGGCATTTGGTGGGCATACATACATACACACACACACATACACACACACACAAATACACATACTTCCTTTCTACATACTCTGACAAATTCACTGTCCCCAGAGACCTGTCTTTCAGGGGCCACTTTTCCACTCTTTTCTCACCTTTTCTCACCTTTATACCTGCATTGATTTGAAAACACATACACAGACACAGATAGACACAGACAGACAGACACCTCCACAGGTTCTTCCATGGGTACCTCTATTCTGAGAAACACATTTAGACACAGATTCAAACAAATTCAAATACTGACACACACATGGGGCCTGCCTCAAGGGCACATGCACACACACTCCCAGAGACACAGACAAGCAGATAAATACACACAGACATTGACAGACATACGCATAGGGCCTGCCCCTGGTGCTCCCCCACACTCATGGAGATACAGATAGATAGACAGATACATGCATGCCCCCCTCCATTTATAAGTCCTGCTCTGAGGCTCACACCCAGAATCTGACACTCTTGGACCCAGCTGATACAGCCTGTGAAACCTGCCTCCACTGCAGCAAGAAGAAATGGAACCTCCTTCCCGGCATGGAAGAGACCTGGGATAGAATGAGAACAAATAACCTTGTGGTGTTTAAATAAGCAAAGTTTTTTCCCAAGCAGAGGTTAATGTACTTTATTGTTCAATGTCATGTTTATAGTGGATTGGTAGAGGGAAAGATGTGATTAATGGCCCTGAAGCCCACGGATCTACAATTATTTGGTTGTTGTGAACAATACAGGACTACGGTATTCATCATATTCAAATGAGGCAGTGAAATAAATGATGGTTGGTGGATTCGAACCAAACTGAGGTGGGGGTGGGGCCTGCTAAAGCTGGGGGTCTGTCAGTCCCCAGTGGTAGGAGCCACACACGTGCCTCTAGTGGCCTGGCCTGGCTACTGGCTGACCCTACCATTGCCGATTTTAATTTATATCAAAATCTGCCTCTCCTTTAGATGCTTTGTGAAAACCAAGTGCCAATGGGTAATAAAGACTTGTTTCCAATAAGCTCCCCCCCACCCCCACCCCTTTTTGAGGGTAGGTATCTGGCTTTTCATTAGCGTGCCTTTCTCGGGGCCTCATTAAAGAGCACACACAGGTACCCGCTAAATGTGGCCGATCATTCATCATCATTTTGCTCTTCACTTTGTCACAGCTTGGGGATTTAAGGAAGATCGATGGCACAAGATGTTGTCTCCTTCTCAGACGCTTTATGCTCTGGTAAGTGTGTCCGACGCCGAATTATTTTGCCACTGTATTATTTCCCAGTGAGTGTTTGTCAAAGCTCGTCTCTTGGAAGGAACCGAGGGTTGGCTGTCACTCTGGGAGGGCCCTGGGAGCTATACTGTCTCACAAACCAGGGCCTTCTCAGCTACCCACATGGCTAGCAGCCAAGCTGCTAACCCTAAATCATCAGCTTACCAAAGAGCTGAGCCAGGTCTCTCCAGGTGAGGGCAGTGAGGAGAGAGGAGGCGCAGTTGAACTCTATATGGGAGGCAGGGCTATGTGTGAGAGGCAAGCTATGTTTGGGAATACCAGAAAGAGCTCCAGATTTAAAATCCTAGGATTTAAAGCTGGAAAGGACCTTAGAGAGCTATGATCTACTATTTAAATACAATGATACTTTTATTTTAACAGAAGAGGAAACTGAAACCCAGAGAAAGGAAGGGACCATGACTAAAGTCCCATAGCTATTAAGAGAAAACTTGCTAACAATAGAGCTGTCCCACTGGAAGGCAGTGACTACTGCATCCCTGGAGGTCTTCAAGCACAGCCCGGATGATTGATCACTTATTGGAATTGCTGGAGAGAAAATTGTCCCTCAGGTATGGGTTGCACTACACAACATCTAAAATCCCTCTCAGCTATAAGATTCTATGAGTTTATGAGCCTGTTCAGATTTGGAAGAGGAGAAGAGTAAAAGGGGACTCATAATGGAAAATTCTCTTCAGTTATGGGTACCATGTTTTAGAAAGGGCTTGGTAAATCAGTATACCTTCAGAGGAAGGCAACCAGGATGGGGGTGGAATTGGAAACCAATGAGAATTGGTTGAAAGAGTCAAAGACATTTAGCCTGGAGGAGAGAGAAGACTTAAAAGGGACATGCTCACTCTATTTAAATCTCTGGGTGATGGGGGTGGGGGAGGTATCCTATGGAAGAGGGTTAAGATATAATTTTGCTTAGTCTTAGAGGGCAGAGCTAGGACCAAAGAGTGTAAAATTTAGAGAAGCAGACATTGGTTGGATCAAAAGAACTCTCTGCCAATTAGAGTTCTGCAAAAATGGAAAGGGCTGCCTCAAACCATATAAAACTCTCTACCTCTGGAAGGCTTTTATGCAGAGACTGTACGACTACTTTACAAGAATGTTGTAGCATGGTATATCAGAAAGCATACTGTATTCAGTCAGAAGACGACTTTGATTTCTGGCTTCTCCACTTATTAGCTGTGTGACATTGAGCAAGATTCTTTGCTTCCCTAAGCATCATTTCCTCCATCTGTAGCAAAAGGAATGATGACTATTACCCTAATTGCTTTGATGGTTTGTTTTTTTGAAAAAATCAAATGAGACACAAATATAAGGTGTTATAATTATTTTTATTGCAGGATCACCTGTTGGGGATGCTATACAGGAGATTCTTTCTTAGATATAGGTGGTACTAGATGGTCCATGGAGATCTCTTCCCAATCTAGCATATTGTACAGTTCTGTGTACTGTTATTACTCTGTACCTGAGATTCCAGCTCAGATATGGCTGGTTTAGTTGAGAGGCAGAATCATTAAATGGAAAGAGTACTGGGCCTGGTGCCATGAGGATCTGAGCTTGAGTCCCTGCTTAGACACTTACTAGCTTGGTAACCCTGGGAAAGTTACTTAAATTCTCTGTTTCTGTTTCCCTATCTGAAAAATAAGGATCATAATAGCACCTATTACACAGAGTTGTCACAAAGCTCTAATGAGATAATATGGTTAAAATGCTTTGGCTGCACAGGCCATCTAGTACAACCCATATCTGGGCAACCTTAAAACACCATATCAGTATGACCTATTGTTCTTTTTAGATGACCTCTGAAATACCTTCTAGCCCCGGGATTCTGGTTCTCTCAGGGTTCTGAACTACATTGAGTTCTTGGTGTTGGTGAGACATTCCCTATGGCAGCTGAATATGTGGGATCAAGAGTGAGGGCTTCAACTGAGGCTGCTCATTGAAGGAGCCAGTGACTAATGGTCAGCATGGCCACTTCTTGAGGTTTCTAATTGCCTCCCTTTACCCTCTTCAGCTCTTTCAGATTCTGACACTGGTACTGAGGTAGGGCTAGGGGTCTATCGTATGACCAGGAGGTGGCTCAGGGCCTTTGGCTGCCAGTATTTCTAGGCTATAGAGGCAGCTAGGTGGCACAATGGATACAGTGCCAGGCCTGGAGACAGGAAGATCTAAGTTCAGATCTGATCTCAGACAATTATTAGTTGTGTGACCCTAGGCAAGTCACTCAACTTCTGTTTGCCTTAATCTACAGGAGCAGGAAATGGCAAACCACTCCAGTGTCTTTGCTAAGAAAACTCCACAGACAGCATTGGCATGGGGTCACAGAAAGTCAGACATGACTGAAAAATAACAACAATTCCTAAGTTGCAAGGCATGTGTGTGGAGGTGTGGGTGTGGGTGTGGTGTGTGTGAGAGAGACAGACAGACAGAAACAGAAACAGAGACAGAGAAATAGGCTTTGCCTCAAGACTAAACTGACAGTAATCTGGCTCTCCATTGATCACCCTCATTTAGAACTAAGGAAGGAGCCTTTGACATCATCTAATTCAAACTGTTCACTTTACATATAAGGAAACTGAGTCCAAAAGAGGCAATATTATTATCCCAAGATCACATATCATCCCAGTATTATTGGTACTGGGGTTACCTTTAACTATGTTGGGATCATAGGCTTAGAGCCAAAAGGAAACTCAAAGGCAATGTAGTTTGACCATCTCATTTTATAGATGAGGAAGCTGAGGCCTGGGTAGGTTACATATCAGACTGGGGGACACATGTCCCCTGACTCCAGAGCCAGTGATCTTTCCATGGTGGTGTGCTGCTTCCTATGTCCCTGGCCCTAGGAAGTGAGCTCTCTATTAAAATAGAACGAGTGGGAAATGCTGATGTGAATCAGAGATCCTTCATCTAGGTGCTAAGTGGAAGAGGAAGATGATTGTAGCTCTCCATGAACCTTCTTGGGATTAGAGACAGAAAGGTGAGGAACGTTCATTCCTTTAAACTCTGTGTGACATCTAGGAATGTAAGGACTCTATGAAATAGGAAGCCTAAGAAGAAGAGAATATGTATTGGACCTTTAAGCAAAACTATAGCACCTTCCTTTATGGATTAACTGTTAAAGAGTTGGTCTCCTGGAAGAGGCAGCAAACACTATCTGCCTAAGACTGAGAACAGTAGAAAGGTACAGAGGGGCAGAACGAGCTGGCAATGGAAAGACCACCTCCTGAGAGCTGAGGAGTGCTGTATGAAACAAGGGCTGTGGGGGCCAGCAAACGAGGCCAGTGAGGAGATGCCTCTCACCTGCTGGGGGCTAATCGGGAGCGTGAAATACTGCTAGAGGGAGCCACAACAGGTATCAACTGACAATCATGGCAGGAGATGAGGGCTGACAGAAATAAGAGCATTGACCTAGCAGGGGTGTAGAAGCTGCAGCCTCGAGGCCACATATGGCCCTTTGACTGAATCCAAACTTCACAGAACAAATCCCCTTAATAGCCCCTTAATAAAAGGATTTGTTCTGTGAAGTTTGGATTCAGTCAAAGGGCTGCGCTTGAGGACCTAGACAAGCCGCCTTGTGGCCAAAGGTTCCCTACCACTGATTTCTAGGAGAAGGAAAGTGTCCAGGTAGAGGAACAAATTCAAACTGTACATAGTTGGAGCCTATGCTCAGTAGTAATGACTCTTTAGGAAGAGGCCTACCCTTTGAAGAGTGTTATTATTTTCTATTTTTTAAAATATGGGTCCTGATTCCATTAACTTAAGAATAAAACTATTAATGTATTGAGCCTTGTGAACCTGTGTGCTTTTGGGGGGAGGGGGGGTGTTGTTGACTACTCTTAAAGGGAAAGAGTTAAGTTTCCATATCATTTCTGTGGGCCAACAAGTCAAAGCAGTAAGATATTCATCAAAGTGTAAATAGTCCCTGTGTATCAGGAAGAACTTTCAATAAAAGGTTTGTAGTACTAAAGTCCTTAACATTAATGTTCTAGCTTCTAAAGTTCCTTATAGAACCAACATTCATGAACATTCTCTTCTACTTCATTACACTGTATTTTAAGATCTTTTGTATCTAACATTCTATATTCCAACAGTCTGTATTCCAAGATTACTTTCAGTTCAGAAATTTAATGATTCTATTATTTTGTGTAAAACATTTGAAAGTCAATTAAAAAGTTTTGCGGATCATCTACATTTTAATGACCAATCCAACAAACACATATTCATCATATAAGTGCTGCTATGGCAAAGACACTACTGAAATAGTGGCTGGCTTTAAGGCGCTTACATTCTTCTGAATGTTGGGGTGGGGAAAGTGTCTTCCTGCTCAGCAGCAATAACTGAAACATGACTGTGTATCCTTTTTCTGTATGTCCGTGTCAGTGGCTATGCCCTAGACAAGAGGTATCACACTCTGGGCCTATAAGACCTCCCAATGTAGCCAGAACTAGTTTAAAATGTAATTGGGAAAGGTTTAACAAAATAAAAAAAAATACATCATGTTAATTTGTGGTTTTCTAAATCAATATGTACTAGCAGGGATCTGTTTCTGTTGGAGTGTGAGTGACACTGCTATCCTAGATGGTACCCTTCCCTTGGACTAGGCTTTACATTTAGTGACTGATACTAAATGAAGTTAACCTTGGAGAAAAGGCATTTATTCTACCATGACCTCCAGAGGTTTCTGGAGCTAGCTTGAACCAGCTCTGGAGAGCTGATTGTTAAATTTCCAGTGTGAGCATTTACCTCCTTGGAACTGACAAATTCTACAGTTCAAGACTTGGTTAATTGATGTGTTTATTGTCTAGACATGAGAAAGTAATTCATTAAATGCAAATAAGGCATATTAAATTTAAAAGTATTGTGGGTCATTTTTTTTTGATCTAGAGAGCCAATTGTTAAACACTTACCAGTATACTTCTGCCCTCTGACTTACCCAATCCTATTCATCCCATGAGAATACAGTACTAGAGAGAGGGCAATGTTTTATAGATTCAAGAGATCTGAGTCCAAGTCCGAAGTTTACTCACTGTGTGCCCATGGGTATGGCACTTTTGATACAGATAGCACAAATTTTATTATCCTGATTTTTTAAGACAAATAGACTAAGGCCCTGAGCTCAGTTGAGTTGTTTGCCCACAGTCACACAGCTAGGAATGTCTGAACTGAGAATAGAATACAGGCCTTCTAACTCTGGGTCTACTCTACCATGCTGAGTACAAAAGGCATGTAGCATGGGACCCTGGGATTGAATCTTGACTCTTCTGCTTGCTAACTAATGTCACTTCGGACAAATCCTCTAACTTCTCCAAGCCTCTGTTTCCTCATCTATAAAATGAGAACAATAATCCTTGAACTTCTTATGTTCCGAAGATGTGCAGAAGATCACAAAGTTGCACACAAAGAATTTGCTCAGAGAAAGCTCTTTGTCTATCTAAATGCGACCAAAATATGAACAATGAGGATCATTTTCATTGTGGGGGATGATGATACTCATGTGACTTACCTCACTGGGTGGCTGTGATGAAGGTGCTTTGTAAACTGTTGAAAGCACTCTTGATATGTGAGTCTAAAAAATAATGAAATCAGTCAGAGGAAAAGGCACTGACTCCTCCACTATCACATCTGGGAGATTAATGGGTATTTGGCAGATGTCACCACATCTGGCAGGCTGGAGCGCTTTCTAACATGCCGCACAGAGCAGCTGAGATGTTCTCTGCAGCTGGGCCTGGCTGAGGGGTGAGGCAGTTTTGTAGCCAAATCATTTGCAAGGAGAGCCCAGAGCCCGCAGAGACAGCCTTGGAATTTATATTGATGATGATGATGATAAGTCCCATTTCTACAGGGCTTTAACATTTATAAAGAACTTTCTTCATGATAGCCCTATACGGTAGGTGGTACAAATACGATTGCTCCTGTGCTACAGATGAATAAACTGAAGCTCACAGAGGTTCCATTGCTTGCTTCGATGCTTGGAAGCCTCAGAACTAGAACTTGCACACTGTTCCAGTGGTGTCAAACTCAAACAGAAACAGGAAACACTAAAATATGTGTGAGGAACCCTCGGGCCACATATTGACTTAGAAAATTGTGCATTTTATATATTTCTTTACTTAAATTAATACTTCAGAACATTGAAAGGAGATAGGAACTACATTTTAATCTGCTTCTGGCCACACTTGGGAATTTTGCAGGCCATAGTCTACAGGTGATAGGTTTGGCACCTTTGCTCTATAGCACACTAGGTGAGTGGTCTGTTCTGGGTTGGGGTAGAAATGTGCAAAGGTCTCATCCCCAAGGAAGTCTGGCCCTGAACAAGAGTTGTGACCCCATAAAAATGTGACTGAGGTGGGGTGGGTTCTGGAGTACTGTGACCTCTGGGCTAGGTAGGCTCAAGAGAATAGGGAGAGATTTGGTCATCAATATAGCTGTCACTGATATAGTGACAAAGCCATCACCACTCAACCCTTAGGTGTTTTCTGCATCCAAGATGTAGTCTATTCCCATGGGGTCCCCAGAATACAGGGGAATGCAAACAGGGAGAGACGAGAACAAGCCATCCAGACAATCGGAACCCCTCGAGCTCCCTCTTTCTCCCCAAAAGATGGATTATCTGGTTTTTTTCTTGCTTTCCTTCTTTTCTACCACACAGTCCAAACATGGTAGGAGTAGGGCCAGTCCAGAGCATCAGCCCAGTGATTCTGATCTCCTTGATTTTATCTTTTATTTTCTTTCTGTAGCCAGGCTCAGAAGAGCAAAGGGGCTAGGGTCCCCCACAAAGTTATCAGAAACAATTGCTGCCTCCTTGACTTCTTGGTTATGATATGACACAAAGTCAGACATTTGCAATGCCAGAAACACTCCTCAGGCTCTTTCAGTCCCTCTCCTGAAAATCAGGATGGGGATCAGAAGCCATGGGATCAAATCTTGGTGCTGCCATTTACTAGCTATGTGACTTTAGGTAAGTCATTGAACCCCTCTGGGCCTCAGTTTTCCACTTCTGTAAAATGAGGGAGTTAGGTGAGGTAGCCTATGAGGTCTCTTCTAACTCCAGATCTATAGTCTTGTAATTTCTCTCCTTTCTTGCTTTCAGTTTGGTAATTTTTCAGTCATGTCCAACTCTTTGTGACCCAATTTAGGGTTTTCTTGGCCAAGATACTGGAGTGGTTTGCCATTTCCTTCTTCAGCTCATCTTACAGGTGAGTAACTGAGGCAAATAGGGTTAAGTGACTTGCCCAGGGTCACACAGCTAGTAAGTGTCTGAGGCCAGATTTGCACTCAGGAAGATGAGTCTTCCTAACTACAGGCCTGGTATTCTATGCACTTCACCACCTAGCTTCCTTCTCTTGCTGGTTCACTCTTTACCTCTGTCTTTCATTATAATGCCAAGCTATTCCTCTCCATCCTCCAATATCTGAGAGAGATCCTCCCTTTCTCAATTCCAGGTCCCCCGGCTGTGATTCAAATGTAAACTTCTATCCTCAAAGTGACCAAAACTTTGACTTGGACATAACTCTTGGTTTTGCTGTATAATTTTTCTGATATGTCCTATCTGTTCTTCTGGGCATACATCCTACCAGCATGGCATAGTAGAAAGGATTCTACATTTATAGTAAGATCTGGGTTTCATTTCTTTCTCTCTAACCTACTCCCTGTGTGTCCTTGGGCAAGATATTCACCTCTCTGGGTCTCAGTCACGTCAATATAGTGCTCTCAATCCTGTGAATAAACAACTTACAGCTTTTTCTGCCTTCTCTGAGGTCCATATGCTTTCTAACACAACATGACAACATACATGTTTCTTTTTATCAAAAATAATATTTTTCCAATTACATGTAAAGATAGTTTTCAACATTTTTTATAAGATTTTGAGTTCCAAATTTTTCTCCCTTCCCTTTCCTTCTCCTTCCCCAAGATGACAAGCAATTTGATATAGGTTATACATGTGCAATTATGTTAAAAACATTTCCACATTAGTCACAACATACGTTTCTGCAATGAGGAAACATGAAAAAATCTAATGCAAACATTTTTATTTTGGTTGGGATCTGTGATTTTAAAGAGTTCCCCAGTGAGGGACCTTCTTCTACCCAAGGCAGGTTGGCCCCTTCTGTGAAATTGAGACTTAGAGAATTGTGTGTGTGCGTGTGTGTGTTTGTCCTCCATTGCCAAAGAAGACCATGCCATCAGAGAAATAATGACATGACTTGCACTTGACTTTGTTTTGAGTGAGAGAGGGCTGTGTAGGTCACCAGCCTCACTTCTCCAGAGCCATCTGAATCCAGTGACCAGATATTCGTCAGGATGACTGGAGATGACCCAGGATGAGGCAAATGGGGTTAAGTGACTTGCCCAAGATCACACAGCTAGTGAGTGTCAAGTGTCTGAGGTGAGATTTGAACTCAGGTCCTCCTGCACTGGTGCTCTCTCCACTGCACCACCTAGCTGCCCCTGGGGAGGTATGTGGTCAGGCATTGAAATGTTAAGCAGCTTGACCACAACCATACAGACTGTATGTTTCAGAGTTGGGGCTTGAATCCACATCCACCTACCAGACTCCTAGGCTAGCTTTCTGCCTGATCTCCCATGCTGCTTCTGGGAGCAGACATAGACTTAGTAAGAAGGTGATAGACTTCAGGGTTGTGCTGAAGTCAGCTTGTATCAGCTCCTAAAAGTCAACTGTTAAATTTTCAGAGTGAGCGTTTGCACCTGGGGAATTGGAGAACGCTACAAATTAGGGCTTGATTTATTGTTTTGTTGATTGTCTAGACTTAAGAAAGTGACAGAGAAAATGCTAATAGTGCCGGTTAAACTTAGAAGTGTGAGGTGCATTTTCAGAGAGTCGATTGGCTGCTCTTAGTCTTTACTGGCTTCTCCTCTGGGCAGAACATTCCTAGAGCATTGAGTTTGGTCCTTGGCATCAGCTGCTGTTAGGAGGGATGTTGAAATAGTGCAGTAGTGGATAGGGAGAGGACTGGAGACCACGTCTGTGAGATGACCAGATGTGGAAGGTACTAAGAATGCTTACCCAGAGAGGAAAAGAATTAGGAGGAACTTGACTGGCATTTTGGTGTATCTGAAGGGCTATGTGGAAGAAGAATTTCTCCTTTTAGATTTGGTCCCAGAGAAATAGGACTAAGGCTAATGGATGGAAATAACAGGGAAGCTGATTTTGGCTCAGAATAAGAAAAATTGAGCTTCTTAACAATTCAAGCAGTCTGAATATAGAATGGACTTTTGATTGTAAGCTCCATAAGAACAGGTCTCATCTTATCTAAACTCGGAATCTCTCTTGATACTTACCTTAAAAGCAGTTATAGAGTAATAGCTTCTACCATTCATTAGTGCAGCTGAAACCCAGATTCTCTCAATGTCTCCTAAGCATTTTCTTCACTCACTCTTCCTTCCCTCCTCCTCCCATTCATCATCTGGAGATTCCAACCTCCTGCCCTCTATGGTACCTGATTATCAATACTTTTGAGTGCATGGTTGCATGTATATTTGGGTCTGTGTGTTTATGTGCAGGAAGTGATACCAGAGTTACTTTAAAAACAAAGTTTTGTTGCTATTCTGTTTTTGTAAATCAAACTTTTCCCTTTAAAATCTCTCTGCTCCTCCTTTTCCCTCTCCCTACATTAAATCCTTAAGTGGCCTAGGGGATAGAAGACTGTTTTTGCAGTTGGTTGGTTGGGTTTGTTGTTGTCCTTCATGCTCAAAGAAGACCAAAATGACCTCACTATGTTGAGGTCAAGGTACAGTGTGTTCAACTGTGACAAAGCAGACCAATATGATCTCAGAAGGCTCTGCCACAGGTTGGGTACAAAGAGCCTGCATGGACATTTGGAGTAGAGATGTGTTTGGAATTAGGAAGAGTTGAATACAAATCTTTACCAGATTTATGACCCTGGTATAGTAACTTATCTCAGTTTCCTCATCTTTAAAATGAGAGGGAAGGTTCAATAGCTTCTAAGGTCTATTCCAATTCTGAATCTATGCTCCTATGATCCTTCCTTGTAACAAGGTCAACACAGCTGCCATGTCTGATGGGTATACATTCACATTCAAAATTGAGTCATTTATTTTTTTCCATTCATTTTATTTTATTAAAATTTTTAAAAATTCTGAATATAAATTAAAAAAGAAAGGACATTTCAATATACACAGAAGAATATCAAAAGAGGATTCTCTATGAAACCTTGAATCTCCATTTATTATATAATACCTACTTTTTAAAAATATATGATAATTTTTAGTTATATAAGCATATAACAGAAATAAAATATAAATATACATTGCTTTCAAAACTGTTCTTCTTGCCTGTATTCCCTTCTGTGCATTTTCTTCTGTGCATTTAAGAAAAATGCTTGAGAGGTCCAGAACCAAAAGAAAGAAAGGGCAAAAAAAGAAACAAACTCGTAATAATATATGTAGTCAAACAAAAACAAATCCATCATCGAACCACTTCCAAAAATATGCGATGCTTCTGCACCTGGTGAGCATCACTTCTGTGTCAGAGGCTAGATTATAGTTAATTATTGCGTGGATTGGAGTTCTTCAATCTTTCAAAGTTATTTTTCTTTATAATATTGTTGTGCTTATATAAAATATTCTCTTGGTTTTGCTCACTTCCCTCTGAATCAGTTCATAATACGAAGGATCCTCTAAAATCACCTCTTTTGCAAATTATTATTGCATAGTAGTTTTCCATTACATTCATATACTATAATTTTTTCAGCCATCCTCCAAACGTCCAAGAAGTAAACTACGTGTTTCTATACCAAACTTTTTGTGAATGGTTGTATTTAATCCCAGCTAGTCCAGTTAAGATAAGAGTGATGTTCAACTGAGGCCCATTCCACCCGCTTCTTCCTCATTTTTTGTATATTTTACTTTCCATGTGCCCAAATTATGAGAAATACCATGTCCACCTATTCTTTCTTTTTATACTGTTGCATTCCTTTTATCCTTCTCAAACCTCCAGAATAGAATCATCAACCTCCAGGACCTCTCTTTCTTATTTAACTTCCTCAGTATCCTTGGATTACATTAAAATTCTGAAGGGAGACATTTGTTTCTTCTCCCTTTATTAGAATGTTAGCACTCCACTATCATACAGTTCCTTCTAATTGCTCAAATAAATTTACCTTATTAGGTAACTATGGACTCTTGTCTTTGTATTTCTGACTTCTTACTCAACATTTTCTTAAGAAAAATTTCTTTTCATTAAAAATTTTTGAAAGACATTTAAAAAATAAACTTCTATTTTTCTCATGTAGAATTATATAAAGCTTTACAGGATGTTATTCTTGGTTACAAGCCAAGACAACATCAATAAACCTCTTTTGAGTGCCTACTATATACTATATTGAGTGCCTACTATGTTAAGTACTGAGAATACAAGGAAAAGTAAAAACAAACCAATCTGTGCTTGTTGGCAAGGAGTTTACCATCTAAACGGAGAGACAACCTATAAACAACTCTGTACAAACAAGTTATAGATGGCACAGATTGGATATAATCATAGAGAGAAGACACTAACATTAAAGGGATGGTGGGTCAAGGAAGACTTCTTGAGGAATATGGGATTTGATCTGGGACCTAAAAGAATTTGGGGAGGCCAGGAGATGGAGGATGCTTGTGACATGTACTTTAGGAAACTTGACAACTGAGTGGAGAATGGACTGGAGTGGGAAAAAATGAGATCCATCAGAAGGCTACATTGCAATAGTTCACATACGAGGCGAGTCAGTATCTTTTGCCTTTTGGAATATTGTATTCCAAAATCTCCTCTAATTTTGGATAGAAGCTTTTAGGTCTTGTGTGGTCTATGATCCTTTAACACTTGAATTGCTTCTTTATGGATAACTGCAGTATTTATTCTTCAACATGAAACTTCCTGGGACTTTTCTTTTTGTGATTTTTTTGGGGACATTATGGGTTGATTACTTCTATCTTTTGCCCTCTGGTACCAATAGATTTGGGTAGTTTTCATTTACAAGTTTTTGAAAAATAGGGTCCAGAATTTTTTAATCATGTTTTTCAGAAAATCTGATTCTTAAATTATCTCTCCATAACTTACTTTCCATGTTAGTTGCTTTTTATATTGAATATCCTAATTTTCTTCTACTTTTTTGATCTTTTGATTTTATTCTGATATTTCTTGGTGTCTCACATAGTCATTGATTTTTGTTTGGTTTATCCTAGTTTTCAGAGAGTCTGTTACTTGTGTTGACCACTTTCTCTTTTAAGTTATTTTATTACTTTTCTAATTCTTTCCTCAAATTCTTTCCTCAAAACTTTTATTTCATTAAAAAAAAAAAACCTCTTGCTTAATATCTCCTGAGTATTCATGCAGTCTTTGTGGAAAATTTATTTTTTCCTCTGAGTCTTGACTTGTTATTGTTATCGAGTTATTCTCTCCTTTGGAGGGGCTCTTTAGATTTGTAATAATTTTTATACTGATCGACGTTTTCTTTGATTTACTCATCTTTTCACCTTTTATTGCTAAACTGGGGCTTTGTGCCAGGGCCAGACTGCACCTGATGCTCAACATTTGAGTCAAGAGATCAGCCCTGTGTGGTCTTGCAGTGAGTCACTTGGGTTACCGTGATGATCTCCGCCTTCCCAATATTAGTGCCCCTGGATCTTTGAAGTTTAGAGCACTTGATCTCCAGGGCTCTCTCTGGCATCTCAGGACAAGGTGTTAGGGACCTCAGAGCCCCTAGCCTGGAATGTTTTGGTCTGAGCACTGTTGCTCCTTCTAAATTCCCCACCCTATGGCTTTCTTACCATATTGGGGCTTTTGGACACCCTTGGGTAGAGGTGAGGAACCTGGTCAGGCTAGGAGGTTATGCTGAGCTGCCACTGGCTTTGGGGAAGCCTCCCCTTTCTTATTGCCCTTGGTATTCTGAATGACATCTTGTGCAAGGTTGGAAAGAGTCACTGATTTTTAAGGGTTATTGATTGTTTTATCATTATTAATCTGATATGAGCTTCAGGGTTTTATGGAATAGGTGTATTAGAACTGGGCTGCCTGCTTTCTGATCAGATAGCCATCCTGGCCAGAGGTCCCTCCCCATGCTTTTTCACAGGCTGAGTCTTGCCTGTAATCACTGCCACCTGTTTAGGCAGAACTCTTGCCTGAAAGGCCCTGGGGAGTCATTTCTATAGGCCTCATCTCCTCATGATTATTCCTTTCCAGGCTAATATTAGTAGAAAACAATTAGCACGTCTACATTTTGGATAGTTTCCTCCTCTATCCTGGAGAAACTAGGTTTATTATCCAATAGGTTCTCTTTTCATGACACCTCCTTGAAAACCCAGTGTTGTTGCCAGGGAGTTTGTAACTGTATGTGTTTCAAGGGCAAATTCCCCCCCGCCCCGCCACCCCCCGCCTTCCTTTACAGAGACAAGGACAGACAAGGATGCAGTCCTGTGTGCACATGCACACAGAAAATGACACATGCCCAAACAAACTCCTGTATACATAAACACTCAAGAAAATACACAGATATAAATACTCTCACACAGGGAAAAATTGGTAACTGTGCATCCAAAACAGATTCACAGACAAAGGGATAAGGACAGAAATACACATACACATAGAAAAGACAGTCATAAATTCACATGGCAGAAGCTCGGGGCTTTCAAAAGGTGTCTCGAAAAGTGCTCTAGGTTTGTACATACTGGACTTGAGTCTCCTACCTACTATCTGTGTGACTCTGGATAAGTCACGTATCCTCTCCGGTTTCAGTCTCTTATTCTCTAAAACCACTCCAGTATCTTTGCCAAGAAAACCCCAAATGGGGTCATGGAAATTTGGTTATGACTGAAACATGACTGAATGTGTGCCAGGTACTCTGCTAAGGGCTTTCAAATATTATGTCATATGATCCTGAAAACAATCCTATGATGTAGGTGCTATTATTATCCCCATTTTGCATTTGAGGAAACTGAGGCATATAGGGGTTAGGTGACTCACCAGGGTCACTCAGCTATCAAGTATGTTAACTCAGGTCCCCTTGACTCCAGGCCCAGGACTCTCCCACTGTAGCCCCTTGCTGTGTACTATATAAATAAGGGTATACAAAATACATACAAGGTAATTTTTTTGTGGGTAGCACTAGCAGCTGAGACATCTTGCAGAATGACTTCTGGTTTTATACCATGCTAGGACACCTTTCTAACTCTACATTTTGGTATATTATAACCAGGATCAAGGAAATCCATACCCTTCATATTTCCATGGGGTAGTGAAATGTGAGACCAGTGGCTACACTTACTAAATGAAAGATTTGAATTAAACCTAAGAGAGGTGTTTCTAACTGATAGGGGGACTGGAAGGTAGAATAAGAGATGTATAGAGGTAGTGATATCTTCATGAGCAGAAGAAATCTTTCACTTGGTTGTGACAGAAAAGCCAATCAGGTAATTATGCCAGCCTGAGGTCCAGGTGAAGAGGGAGAGAGACTTAGAGAAGGAAGTGTGGAGAGTGTGAGATTGAGGTTGTGAAGGTTAAAGTTGGAGTGTGTGAAGGTCTGGAGGGGGGTTAAAGTGGGTGTGAGCATTTAGGGTGGGGCTGAGGAGCTTGGGGATGTAGGGAAGGAATATCTAGAAATAAGGGTTCGTGGGTGAGAGTGCAGAAGCTTGGGGAGTTGGACAGTTGAGGAGGGACCTTCAGGGAGCTTTTGAAGGTTTGAGGGTTAAGCTTAGGGAACCTATGGCTTTAGGAGGTGATAGAGTTTAGGGAGTGTGTTAGGGCCTGAGAGTTTGGGATGATGTCAATTCAGGAAAGATGAAGAGTGGAAAGTAAGGTGGGATAGTTTTGTCTTGGCACACAGAGCTTAGGAAGCATTCAAGGGAAGAGGATAATGGTGGGTGAGACTAGAGGTTAAAGACTGTAGGGAGGTTTAGTGAAGGAGGTGGGGGGGTAGAAAGTTAGAAAATTTGAGGGGAAGTAAGAGGGTCAGAAAATATGGGAGAGTTTCCAGTGAAGTCTGGGGTTGGAATGTACAAAGATTTTTTTCATACAAAGATTTTTAAAGGGAAATTAAGGGGATTAGGGGAATATGAGGGCTGAAGGTGAGGTTGAGTAAAGGTGTGTATGAGGTGTTGAGTTCAAAGGATGGAGAATATTTGAAGACTCGAGGTAAAGGAAGGAGATTAGAGAGTGTGGGTTTGGTGTGGCACAGTATGTGAGGGCTCTGGGTCATGGGTAGGGGGTTAGAAGATTTTGAAGTTTGGGGAGAATTAGGAAGTCAGGCAGAATGAGAGAACTCAGGCCGAGATTGGAGTTAGGGAGCTTATGAGGGCATTAGGGTGAGGACACAGATTAGGGAACATGTAAGAGCATAGGGGATTCAGAAGTGGGATAGGGTCTGGGGTGAGGTTGGGGGTTGGTACTATATGAAGATTTGCAGTAAGTTTAGAGGTCATTAAACGTAAATACTTGTGACAGAGAATCGGAGATTATGAGGATTTGGGGTGAGAATTATGGGAGCAGGTTGTAATGAAAGACTCGAGAATGAGGTTGGGGGTCAGGGAACATAAAAGGATTTGGGGTGATCCCCTAAGCCAGAGAATCATAGGCTCCCAGATCAAGTCCTGACAAAGCCTTTATGATGCTGAGGGCCACCTTTTTCCTGCCCGTGTCTCAGAATCCCACATGGGCTGAGTGTTAGTGTTCAGAGCTGAGTCCCAATTCCCCAGTGCTGCTTATGGGATTTCTGTTTGATTTGGTGCAAACCCCACAAAACCTGGAGCTTGCCACCCCCTAGAACTATTTCTTCTCACTCTAGCCGTCCAGATTTTCAAATTCTGCATGGGCCCAGGAGCCCGTGTGCCTGGCATTGCCCACATGGTGGTGCTGTGGGAGCCAGCTGGGGCTTAGAGCTCCTCGGTGTCCAGCCTGAATCTGTGTGTGTGTGAGTGAGGGAACGCTGGCTCGTGCATGCCCCGGTGTGCATATATGTCTTTGTGCTTATATCTTTGTGTTAGTGTGTGTATGACAGGGTGGGGTTTATTTGGGTGCGTATGTATGTTGAGTGCACATGCATAGACATATCTATGTGGGCATTTTTCTATGATTTACATATGTCTCTGCATGTAGGCGTATGAGTGTGTGCCTCTGAATTGTGTCAGTGAGTCATGTCCATGTGTGTCCACGTGTATTTAGGTATGTCATTGATTGTGAGTATATGCAAATGTTTGTATGAATGCAGGTCCCTTGTTTGCGGATCTTTTTTGTGTCTATAAGCATATCTCTTTGTGTAAATGTTTTATGAGTGTATGAGTGGATGTATGTAAGTCTGTTTGAGAACAGACATGTAAATAGAGTGTATCTACCTGTATTTGCCTGTGTGGTCATTCCTCTATGTTACGTCTCAGTGCATTTGTGCATCTTTGTTTCTCTATGTGTACTGGGGTATGTAGAGAAGTCTGTGGCTCCTAGTGAGTCTCTGAGATGGAGACGTGGGAGTAAGGTGAAGGGGAAGGAAGGGGCAGGAGGAGAGTGTGTCTTTTGTCTGAATGAACTTCATGGACTTCACCCTCCCCATTTACTCTAAAGGACTTACCCCTCAAGGGAAAAAGGGTCTTGAAGGAGGGAACTTATCAAGTTTTCTGAGACTATAAGAAAGGGAAGGCAAGGCCTTAGATGGCTTCCCTGGGGTACAGAGGAGTCTTCTATCGGGGAGCCCTGGCAAGCGTCTTTGGCTCCCATCTTTTTTAAAATTTATATCTTTTATTTTTAGATCAGTTTCTTTTCCCCATCTATTCCTCCCCCCCGCCCCGGACCCTCCACAGACCCAGTCTTTCTAACTCTACAGTGAGCCTAGAGCTCAGAACAGAGGTGTAGAAGTGCTAGCCACAGGCAGACATAGAGTACTCCTGGGGATAAGCATGGAAGGTCCGTAGCAAAGACCCATAAACCCATCCCTGGTCTGGAGGAGGAATGAGGACTTAAGTCTTTCTGTGCGAATGCCCTCTTGTCAGACTGGCTTGGCCTTTGAAAGAGTCATAGGGTCATAGAATTATAGCTCACAGGCAGCTTAGAGATCATCTTAGAGGCTTTCATTTTACAGCAAGGAACCTAAAACCTAGATAGATGTAGTGACTTGTCCAGGGTCACTCAGGTTGTAAGCAAAAGAGACAGGATTTGAACTAAGGACCTCTGACTCCTCTGCCCATGCTCTTTCCACTGGACCACACTGTCTATCTGTGGGTACCTGTGTTAATGCATCATTGTGCCAGTGAGCATATGTCTCCATGTGTAAGCAGCAGAGTCAAGTTTCAAATCCAAAGGCTCTAATGCTAAGGTCAGAGTTCTTTCCATTGAACCATGCTATCACTTCAAAAAAAGCACTATGTGGTATATGATAGGAAGATTAAAGGGGTGGTAGGTACTGGTCACCTTGGAGAGGCATCCAGGACCTCAGCGGTGGTTCCTCCATGCTTTCCCTTCGCATCTCCCTCAGGGGCACTATGTGTGACCCTGCTTGCTGTTCCCCTACGGAAGGCTCACGTGACATGGCTGTGGTTCCCTTCAGGGTCTCATACATTATCCACTTTCCAGACTCTACATTCAAGCCAAATTGGGCTACTTTCTGTTTCATGTACATGCCTTTCCATCTCCTGTCTCTGGATACCAGTACAGTCCTCTGTGACTAATGCCTGGTATCTACCCCTCCATTTTGTAGAATGTCCAGCTTCCTTTAATTTCCTCTCAAATAACACCTCCTACATAAGGCCCATCCCAATGACTGTCCTCCTCCCACAAAGGCGTGTCCATCACCTTCTTCTCCCCCAAGGAGATGATTTTATACTTAATTTGCATACATTTTGTATTTATTGATTGGTGATCATCAATCACTCAATCAACAAATATTTTCTTATGGATCAAGTACTTAGCTAGGCAATGGAGGTAGATGAAACACAACAAAACCAGGAAGGTAGCATTCCCTGCCCTCAAGGAGCTCATATTCTATCAATAGAGATGACATGTACCTACATCAATATATTCAAAATATAGACCAGGATAAGAACTGGACCAGTGATTTCTCTGACTTACAGTATATATAAAAAAATGAATGTAAGCTCTCTGTCTCTGTGTCTCTCTGTGTGTGTCTGTCTATCTCTCTCACTTTTTCTCTTTCTCTCCCTCTCTCTCTCTCTCTTTGGTGGGAGACAGTAAGTGCTTCATGTGAGAGATGGTGCTGAGCTTTGAGGGAAACTAGAAATTTTAAGAGGTGGAGAAGAGGGAATGTATGGGAGATTGTACAAAAGCATGGAGATGGGAAATGGAATATGTTACATGAAAATCATCACAAAGACTGGTTTGTAGAGTACATGAAGGGCAGTAATATTTAATAAAGCTGGGAGTTACACTGGAGCTAGGTGGTCAAATGTTTTAATGAACAAAGACTGGTTTGCATTTGCTGTCAGTGTTAACAGGGAGTCAATGGAGTTTATTGAGCAAGAGAGTGATATTTTCAGACCTGTGCTTTAGGATATACTTTTAGGGCAGCTAGGTGGCACAGTGGATAGAGTGCCAGGCCTGGAGTCAGGAAGACTCATCTTTTTTAGTTCAAATCTGGTCTCAGACACTTACTAGCTGTGTGACCCTGGACAAGTCACTTAACTCTGTGTGTCTCAGTTTCCTCATCTGTAAAAGGAACTGGAAAAGGAATTGGCAAAACACTGCAGCATTGTTGCCAAGAAAATCCCAAATGGGGTCATGAACAGTCAGACAAAACCAAAAATGACCGAACAAGAATGATTGCATCCTGACCCCAAACCCAACTCCCACTGAACTGAGTTGGAGCACAAATCATTGAATTGGGATTCAAGAGTCTGTGATCAGAGATTGTTCCCTCTTTGTCACTTTTCCTGTCCAGTCAGTTACCAGATCATGTTAATTCCATTCCTATAATGACTCTCATACTGAATTCTCTTTCTTTTTCCTTTCACTGCTATCGCCCTAGTTCAGGCCTTCTTAACCAACTAAGAGCAGGGACAGTTTTGTTTTCATCTTTATAGCCCCAGGGTCCAGTCCGGTGCCTGACACATAGGTGTTCAATAAACACTTATTGAATTAAATTAAATTTACTAGGGTGATAATCGACTTGTAGGTATTTTTATCCACACTCCACCCCTCTGTCCTGATCCCAATCCATCCTTCATAATGTTGTCAACATAATTTTATCTTCTCAATGTCAGTCCTCTGATCAAAAATCTTTATTGCTTCCCTGTTCTAAATAAAGTTCAAACTCTTCTTCCTAGCTTTCAAGGCTTTCTACACTGAGGACCTACTTAACCTTTCTGGACTTAGGTCACGCACTCTTCACTCTAAACCAGCCAGAATATTCCTCAAAGGTGTCCCATCCAGGAACATGCTGGTAAATATCTAACAATTGGCTCTCCAAAAACACAGGACGCATTGTAAAGTTTGATCTGTATCATTAACATTTTCTCTATCACTTTCTTAATCTAGACTATCAACAAAACAATAAATCAAGCCCTGCTTTGTAGTATTTGCTTATTTCTGTTGGGTAAATGCTCACACTGAAAATTTAGCCATCAGTTCTTGAAAGCCAGCACAGCACTAGTCCTATCCTTTCCTTACTCTGCTCATGATGTTTCTTGTGCTTGGAATATCCTCCCTCCATTTGCCTACCTGTCATTGCTGTTGTTGTAGTTCTGTTGGTGAGAGAATCTCTCAAATGGCACTTCCTCCAAAAGTCCCTCCTTCACCATCTGGGTTGGTAGTTATTTTTTCTCATCAGCTTCTGTTATGTCATCCCCTAATGTAATGGTCATATAATGTTATATAGCACCTTGGAACACCCTCCTGCCATACCAACTCACATAGTAGGCTCCTCACACATCAGGTCCATGGTACTTTGTGGGTATGAATCTACTCAGAACTGTGGCTTATGCATTCCCACCAATGTGTCTACAAGTTGGTCAGAGGACACAAATAATTCAAAGCAAGGGCATTTACTAAAATAGCATCATAAGAGGTAGTAAGAGAACTTTTCCCCCATAAATCCCAGGCACACTATCTCAAAATATATACACCATTGGTTACAAGAGTGGACACATAGAGAGAGAACAGGTGTGGAGGAGCATGCATGTAGGAAGCACACATGTGCAGAAGCAACTCATGCCTCAGTGCTGAAGGGTCATAGGTATCTCTTGATGATGTCAGCATGTCACTGTTGATAAACCATATCCCTATGACTTTTCATGGTGTGTAGTCTCTCGTAGGCTTGAGGTCTCTGTTGGGTAGGTGAACTTGCTGTATAGTAGCGATGTATTTTGATGTAACTGGGGGGGGAGGGGCATAGTGGATAGTGCTGGGCCTGCAGTCAGGAAGTTGTTGTTGTTCAGCTGTTTAGTCATACCCAACTCTTTGTGACCCTGTGGCCCATAGCATGCCAGTACTGTCCATGGAATTTTCTTGGTAGAGATACTGCAGTGGTTTGCCATTTCCTTCTCCAGCTCATTTTACAGATAAGGAAACTGAAGCAAACAAGGTTAAGTGACTTGCTCAAGGTCACACTTGATCATCTAGTAAGTTTCTGAGACCAGATTTTGAGGCTGGAGTCAGGAAAATATGAATTCAAAGCTTACTTTGGGAATTTTTAAGCTGAACACTTTGCTTTACTGTGCCTCACTTTCCTCATCTGTAAAATGAGGACTTTGGACTCTCTTAAGATCCTTTCATCTCTATAATCCTATGATCCTGGTCATTGACAGTCCTTGCTCCATGCTAGTCTTATTTGGTTACTCTCAGTTTCTAAAAGGTTCCATTTCATTGGGCGTCACTGTCCACTGTGGGATTCTCTTATCATCTGGAGTCTTCTGTAGAGGTGATACTTCTTTCTCATGGTAAAAACCCAGAGGCTTTTTCTTCTACCCTTAGTCATGGGAATAAGGGGAAAAAATAAACCAAAAAACCTTCTATGACTTTCTACCATAAAGAAGTCTGTCAGGGTTTTTTTGAGCCTAAGTGAAGGATGTTCCATTTATCCCTTATTAAATTTCACCTTAGTAGAGAAAATCCATCTTTATAACCTTTTGAGATCTTTTTGGATCCTGACTATCATTCAATGTGTTAACTTTCCCACTTAACCTTTGCACCATCTGAAAACTTGATAAATATATCATCTCTGCTTTCATGTGAGTCATTGATAAAAAATGTTCGACAGCATAGTACTTAAGACAGATCCAAATCTAGACATGTGAGTTTAGAATCAGAATCTCTGGCTTGAGCAAGCCTCTTAACCTCTCTGGGACTTGGTTTCCTCCTCTGTAAAATGAAGGGTTGGCCCAGGTGATCTCTAAGGTCCCTTCCAGCTCTGAATCTGACCTGCATCTAGAGACCTCCTTCCAAGCTGACGTTGGCAGTGGAAGGATTCTTCTTGCACTGATGATTTTTTGTGGTTGTTGTGAGGTAGAACCACTGTAAATTCTAGCAAGTTATAGAAACATAATAGTAACAATAATAAATAGTTAACATTTTTATAGTGCTTACTATGCATGAGGAACTATGCTGAGTGCTTTATAATTATCTCATTCGAACCTCCATAATTCTGGGAGGGAGGCATAGTTATTATACCCATTTTGGGGGTGGGGAAAGTGGCTTACCTAGGGTCACACAGCTAGGAATTGTCTGAGGCTGCATTTGAACTCAAGTCTTCCTGACTCCAGGCTTGGTGCTCTATCTACTTCATCACCAGATGTCTTTAGAAACATGAGTTATTGTAATTATTATCTCAGGGAATAACTTACTACCTGTGTGACCTTGAGCAATCCTCTTTGGGTCTCAATTTCTTTATTTGTAAAATGAGAAGGTTGGACTATAGGGCCTCTGCAATCTCTTTCAGGGCTATGATCCTATGATAACATAATCCCATAAGTAACAACTCAGATCCACGTTATATATTAATGTTTGGAAAGCACCTTTCCCCACAAAACAAACCTGTGAGATCGGTCATGCAAGCATGTTAAAAAAGCAGGAAAAGCCCTTGAGACTGTGTTTAGAGCCCAGTTCCCTGAGATGCATCTTACTGAGGTGACGAGTTGGGACACTACTCCTCTTGTAAGTAAAGAACTGGAAACCAAGCCAATGCCCATTCATTGGGGAATAGTCAAAGTGTGGGACATAAATGGAATGGAATGGTACCATGCTGTAGGGAATGATGGCTTGAGGAATACAAAGAAGCATGGGCAGACCTATATGAATGATGCAAAGTGAAGAAAGTAGAACAGATCTGGGAAACACAGTGACTACAGCAAGGTACATGGGAAAAACAATAACCATAAATCAATAAGACACGTTGCAAAATTATAAAGACAAACTTGGCCCCAAAGAAGAGGTAGAAGAAGACATCTACCCGTGTTCCTTTGCAGAAGTGGGGACTCATGGGTGTGGGACATTCTATAGAACATCAGGTTTGGTTTTCCAATGTGTTCATCAGTTTTACTCAATGTTTTGTCTCTTCTTTCTTTTTTAAAAATTCTTTGCTGTAAGAATGGGTCTCTGGGAGTAAGATGAGGAAGAAATTCAGGGAAATATGTGTGATGTCAAAACAAAAGATGTTAAGAAAAATCTGTTTTAAGAAAAGGAAAAAAGAGACCATCACTAAGTCACTTTACCATCTCTAAGTCTGTTTCCTCATCTGTAAATTGAGAAGGTTGGACCAGAGGAACTCTTAAGTCCTTTCTAGCTCTGATGGTCTGTGACCTACATTCTAATGTTCCATATTCAAAGGTTCTTTGAACTCTAATGCTCTATAGCATACAGAATAGAGGATATGCTCTAACCTTTCCTAAATATCTAACACAGACTTCTAAGCTCCAAACTCAGCCCTCTTTCCTTTCTTATTATCTTTTAACCTCATTACTCCATGTTTCCTCCCACTTATCAGTGCTAGAGTTATTTCTGTCTCTGTGGTTCTGTTATGTCCTCTCCCTACCATTCTTCTCCCTCTCCCCTTCCCTCAGAATAGATTTGCTCGTATTTCTAAAGTACTTTATAGTTTACAGCATGCTTTCCTCATGACAGTCGGTGAGCTAGCTAGTAATAGCTATCAATTTCTATTTTACAGATGGAAAGACTGAGGCTCAGAGAAGTAAAATGATTTACCCAGGGTCATACAGCAAGCAGTGCAGCTGGGACTTGAAATACTGTTACCCTTGGCATTCAAGATCAGCAACAGCTCTGCCATGTCACAATCTGTGTGAAAGTAGACAAGTCTCTTGTCATTTCTCAGCCTCAGTTTCCTCATCTATGAATTTGGGGAAATCCATACGCACTGTAGGGTGTCATGAAGAAAATGCACAGCAGCACTGTGAGTTATTATGCCCAGTGTATTTTAGACTACATCAGAGCTGCCTCTTTAGTCTCCTCACATCCAGCATGGTCCCATTCACAACCTGTTTATTCTGTCCTGTTCCCTAGGACTGGCTTCCTGCCTATTGGCCTCCTTTCTTAGTTCTTCTGCACCCTGCTTTCCATGCCATTGTTAATAATTGGGCATTAGATGGGCTTCAAAGTATTGATTCAGGGCCCAAGGGTGGTTCCAGGAAGGGCGACTAATTTATGGAAACAGGCTTGTCACAGGGCAATAAATAATTAGGGCATTTGCAGAAGAGGGGTCACAGGTGAATAGCCTCCAACCCCACCTGGCTGTTCTTGTCCCACTAATACATTGGTTCATAAAATGAGAGAGCAGGAGGAGCCCCAGTCCAGTGGGTTATAAAAACAAATGACATTTTTATGTTGCGTGAACAGGAAAGACACCAGGAGGAAGAGAAGGCAGCTTGGAAATGGGACAGCTCTAGGGACTGTGAAGAGATGTAAACCCATTCAGGGACCTGCAGAACCCCAAGTTCTGGGTATGGAGGCTGTGCTTTTCCTGAAGTCCGAGGTCTGGGCTGGAATTATCCCCAACTCCTTTCCTAGGGAACTGGGAGTATAGTCTGTGGTCACTGCTCCAGATAGAAACAGGCAATATAATTCTGCTAGAGAAAGAGAAAAGGTGAGAGGAGAGGGAGACAGAAACACACATACACACAGACAGAAATAAACAGAGAAAGGGAGAGCCAGACAGGAATAGAGAGAGAGAAAAGGAGAAAGGGAAAGAGGTAGAGACAAAGAGAAAGAGAGGAAGGAAGAGAGATCTAGACAAGAAGGAGGAGGGAGAAGAAAAGAAAGGAGGAAAGGCAGGGAGAATGATAAGAGAAAGACAAAGTGATATGTAGAGGGATGAAGAGAGAAGAAAAAATAGAAGGAGGGAGGAGAAAAAAGAGACGCCTGGTTTGTTTCACTTAATTGTATTTTTTTCTTTTTGTTACAAGGGAGGGGTTAATAGAGGGAGCCATTGAAAAGAGATAATGAAGTGAAAAGAGTAGTAATTTTTTCTGAATGAGACAAGAGGAGAAAAAGAGAGAAACAAATAGAGAAGAGGGAAAGAGAGGGCAGGGAGGGAGCACAGAGGAGAAAACCTCTGGGAGACAAAGGCAAGCGGACATGAGGGGCAGAGAGAGGAGAGGGAATGAGCCACAAAAGATGCCTCAAGCTACTGGACTCCTCCTCCCCAATCCTCCATCTCTTTTCCTCAACCCCTTCCTTCTCTTCTCCTTCTTCCCTTCTTTCTTTCTTTTCTACCTCTTACTACGGAGAAAATGTCTGTAGCAAGCATTGCTATGAGTAAGAAGCAAAGAAAACCTACACAGGAGGGTCCATCCTGGAGCCCCAAGCCTTCCTTTACCTCCACATCCCTCAGAAACTACCCCTCCCCATTAGGGCCACACCCTGAAGCAGGGCTGGCCTTTCCCCTATCTTCTTGATAGGGGTTAATCTGACATTTACACCCTGCTTCCCCGTCGCTCAACCCAGCAAGGTCAGAGGCACACTCCTGGTTGCCTGGGGGAGAGCAGAGTCATGGGCTGGAGCTGGAAGAATAATTGACCTTATTGGTCCATTCACTTCTGTGATGGGACTGGTTGGTGTTCTGGCCAGGTGACTCCCTCTTCAAGCAGCCCAGCCTTTGGGAGGGAAAGTGATGAGGGGTTGACAGAAAGAGTGGAGATGCCAACAGGTTTGGCCCCTAGCTCTAGGAGGGAGGAAGGACCTACTTCTAAGTTCATCTTTGCCAAGGCCCTACTTCTAAGTCCATCTTTGCCAAGCTTCCAACTTGGTACTCACCCACTAGGGATGAGGGCCCTCTATCTCTGGTTTATTTCTTTCCTTAGGAGCTGGGATCATGCAGAGCGCACCCTATTGCGAGTCAGTAAACTGGGTTTGAGACTTATGCTTGTTAATAAAAGCAAGTGAACTTTGACTCTGACAGGATTACAGATTGTAGAGCTGTAAGGGACTTTACAAAGTCCAATCCACTCATTTTACAGAGGAGGAAACTAATGCCAAGAGAAGTTACTTGTCCAAGGTCACACGTGGTAAATAACAGAGGCAGGATTTAAACTCAGTTTTCTTCTCATTTTTTACCCCAGATTAGATACTACAAAGATGTAGTGGATCCAGGACTCTTTCTCCTCCTATATTCTATTTCCTCGTTACAAAGCAGACCAATCAGAACTAAATCCCAGGTCTTCTGACTCTAAAATCACCATGCTGCCTCTGTCTCTGAGCCTCAGTTTCCCTGTCAGTAATTTGAGGCTAATGACACTTTCATCCCCAATTTAAGAGAAAAAACATTTTTTGAAGAAACTACTTGGAAACCCTTAAAGTGCTATATTAATGTGACCTGTTTTCATCATTATACGTGTCCGACATGGTGCTCCATCCTCCCTTCTCCCTCATATGGTTCTGGGAGTTCATTAAAATTCATAAAATCAGAGTTGGAAAGGGTCTCAAAGGTTGACTAGTACAATCTAATACCAAATCAGAATCTCCTCTATGATATCCCTGACAAATGTTTCTCCAGGCTCCAGGGAGGGAGAATACACTATCTTCTGAGTTAGTCCATCCCACTCTTAGACAGATTACACCACATTGATGATAGAGTTCATACACTTGAGCTGGTCTAAGAAGACAGGGCCCCACTATGTGAACTTTACAGTCCTATAGGGAAGGTGGCATATGTCAGAGAGGAGAGTTGCTAGATACTCCATGGAAGAGGGGGAGATTGTGTATGTGTGTATGTGTATGTGTGTATGTTTGTGTAAAAAATGGAGAGACATAGACTTCAGGGGGTGGTGAAGTATGGACGGAGACAAAGGCTAAATATTTTTTGTATTTTAAAATGTAAAAACCATTCTTAACCACTAGTTATACAAAAAACAAGCGACAGGTTCACAGTTTGTGGACCCCTTAACTAGATGATAGAAAATTAGAAGGATTCAGAAGTTTGATGAGCAAGTCTCAAAAAGGAGTCATTAACAGTTCAAAGGCAACATAGGAGGTGGTCTTCAATGGAGTGCCTAGAAGGCTGTGCTTAGCTTTGGGCTTATTAACATTATCAGTGACTTGGATAAAACTCTAGATGGAATACCTGTTAATTCTATAAATGACACAAAGCTGGAAGGGAAAGATAACACACTGAATGACAGAGTCACAAACCAATAAGATCTCATTGAGCTATAAAATTAGATAGACTCTAATAGGATGAGATAGGAATAAATACAAAGTCTTTTATCTGGTTTCCAAAAATCAACCTCCTAAGTTCAAGATGGGGGCATGTAAAAAAGTTGTCTGAGGTTTTAGTGGCCTGCCTGTTCAAAATGAGTCATCAGTGTGATCTGGGTGACCAAAAGACAGACAGACAAACGACAAGAAAGTCACACACCATAAAAGGAAGCTGGAACATGATGCAGGGCTACTTTTAAAGGGAACATCTTCTAGGAATGAGGAGATAAGAGGCTCGCTATGTCCTCTGCCCTGGTCAGGCTGAATCTGTATTTTGCCTTGGTTTGGGCACATTATGATTGAGAAAAAACACTAATCAACTGGAGAATGTCCTGAGGAGGGTAACCAGAATAGTGAAGTGATTTGAGTCCATATCATATGAGAGCTGGTTGAAGGAAATGGGGATAGCAAACCTGGAGAAAGACTTGAGGCTTCATCATAGTAGCTTTCAAGTATTTGAAATACTAGAGGGGAGAGAAGAGATTTTTTTTTTTTATTTGGCCCCAGAGAGTAGAACTAGGAAAGTAGAAGTCATAAAGAGGGAAATTTAGGTTTGATGCAAGGATAAACTTCCTAATAGGTGGAGTTATCCGAAAATGAAATGGACTGCTTTCTATGCTAAAGCATATTTGTGACTATGCATGTGCATTTGCATATGAGGTCCTCATGTCTGGATGCATGTGAATGTGTATCTCCATAGAGGTGATTACTCAGACTTTGAGTTTCAGTCGCCTTCTTTTGCATCTTGCAAATTTTTCTCTTACTTCTTTCTAGTGGGGCCAGGAAGAACAAGATTCATCATTCTTCTACATGGCCACCCTTCCTCTACAGGGTATCCCAAAAGTCTTAGTGCAGTTTCAAGCTATTAAATTACTATTAAATGTCATTATATTAATTATTAAATAATCATATTAATATAATTAATAATTACATTATTTTGATTTAATTAATGAATTATATTATGGGGCAGCTAGGTGGCTCAGTGGATAGAATGTTGGACCTGGAGTCAGGAAGACTCATCTCCCTGAGTTCAAATCTGGCCTCAGACATTTACTAGCTATGTGACCTTGGGCATGTCACTTAACCCTGCTAGCCTCAGTTTCCTTATCTGTAAAATGAACTGGAGAAGGAAATGGCAAACCATTCCAGGATCTTTGCCAAGATACAAATGGAGTCGTAGAGTTGAACATGAATGAAACAACTGAATAACAACATTATGTTACATTATTAGGCTATTAAAGCCTAAAACTATGCAAAGTTTTGGGAACCTTGTATCTGAAAACAGTGTTCCAGTGTCTCTTGTGTATGTGTTTGGTCACATGTGAATTTATGTGAACTGTGTATTTGTTTGCACTGCTGAACTTGTATGTGAATATATGTTTGTGTACATGCACATGTATGTGAAGTCCTTGTGTTTGGCTTTTGTGAATGTGCATGTTCTTGTATGCATGTGCCCAGGCACACTAGAATATGTATACTCCTGCCTTATTCTTAAGTGACTCACGCACTGATTCAGTGACAGAGACAGAATTTGAATCCAGTTCTTCTGCCACCAAATCCATTGCTCTTGTCCCTCTGCCTGATTAACTGTTATGAATGATTCACAAATGAGGACTTCCTAGGGCTTGATATTCACTGTGGTTTCTTCTAGAGCAAGGTTCCTGGCTTGGCTTTACAAACCATTCAACACCCATGGAGATCGTAACACATCGATGAATAAACCAGTACACATATGCAGGCATGTGAACGTACCAACTGGATGCAAGCACACTCTAGGCATGCTAGAACACGCATATGATCAGACATGCGTAAAAACACTGGTATATTCACGGACAAATGCATGAGTACATACATACACACATGCCCATTCACAAACTTATAAATATGGACACATGTAGACCTCCACATTCACACAAGTCAAACATATGCAAATATTCATGCATGTATGTACACAAACATACATTCACATGTAAGTTCACAGCGGTATAAACAAGTACATCACAGAAATTCACATGTGACTAAACACATGTAAGTATACGTGCTTGTACCTATGAGTGCATATATTCATATGTATCCACGCAGAAGAAAACATGCACATACTACCATAGTACACCAAGACATCCAACTGTTAGTTCACATTGTGGTTGGTACAAATGTTCATGATATACCCATGAGGGCTCATAGGCATGTACGCCCAAACTTTCTGTCTACTGAGCTCTCCTCCAATTCTCCCTTCCCCCCATCCCAGGGCACATATATGGACTCTTGGCAGGCTTGGTGGCTCCTGGAAGCCATGGGCATGGCATGAAGCTCCCTGGGATGTAGCGCCAGCTAAGGAGTCACTGAGACCACCCTGAACATGTCCCTGCCTCTTCTCCCAGAAGCCAGCCACCCTCTTCCTTCATGCCCTCTACTTAGCCCCACCACATCTGCTCCTGATGTTTTCTCTGAGAATCAATCCCTCCTCACACCAAAGCCCATGCTCTTTCTTTTCACCCCATTGTCTTCCTTCCCTCTACCTGTGTTTTCCTCTTCTCCAGTGTCCTCTTCCCTCAATCTATCTTCTCCCTCTTTTCAGTCTCTTTTCTCTTTCTTCTACCTATGTTCTTTCTCCTCTCACCTGGGCCAGTGGGCAGGGTTGCCAGGTTGGCATTTAGCTGGAAATAGCCCTGTGGCATCAATGGTGGGGGCAATTATGTTCAGAGGAGATGGAGGGGCCTGGGAGCTTGTCAGAGACAATTAGACAGTGCCTGGAAGGAGACCCAGGAGGGAGGTGAAAAGGAGGAACAGCAATGGCCTGAAGCATAGTCAGGATGCCATGAGATGTTAGAGCTGGAAGGAAGCTTGGGGAATACTTCAACTTCGTCATTTTACAGATTGGACCTGGAGAAAGAAAGGGACTTACCCATGGTCATACAGAGGGTTAACGATACAGCCTACTGAGGTGGCCTCTCTCTCCTAATCTCTAGGGCCCCCCCTACAAGCTCTTCATTTTACATTCGAGGATACTAGGACTCAGAGAGTAAATGACTGGTCTAGGGTCACACAACAAGTTAATGGTAGATCAGATAGATCTTAGACTCCGGCCTCCTCCTGCCTGTTTTCCATTTCTTGTTCCCATCATTCTTCTCCTCCATCCATGGGGCTTTTTCTCCTGTTGACATCCAAGACTGTAAGCAGGACACCACTGAGGGCTGGCTTTTCTCTCCAGAGAAATCAGCTTAGCAGCATCAAGAGCGACAAAGGAAGGGATAAAAGTACTTTGGGAAAATAGTCCTTTTCTCCCTCCTTTCTTCCTTCCCTCTCCCCTTTCTTTCTACCTTCTTTACTTCTTTCACATATGCCTTCCATTTCTTCCTTCCTTCCTTCTTTTCTTTCTTTCTTTCTTTCCTTCTTTCCTTCTTTCTTTCTTTCTTTCTTTCTTTCTTTCTTTCTTTCTTTCTTTCTTTCTTTCTTTCCTTCCTTCCTTCCTTTCTTCCTTCCTTCCTTCCTTCCTTCCTTCCTTCCTTCCTTCCTTTCTTCTTTCTTTCTTTCTTTCTTTCTTTCTTTCTTTCTTTCTTTCTTTCTTTCTTTCTTTCTTTCTTCCTTTCTCCTTCCGTCTTTCTTCCCTATTCCTTTTCTCCTTTCTTTTTACTCTCTTCTTTCCCTTTCTTTTCTCCTTTCTTTTCCTCCCTTCCTCCCTTTACCCATTTCCTTTTATCCTTCCTTTCCTTCCTTCCCTTCCTTCCTCCTTTTTTTCTCTCCCTTTTCTCTTTTCTGTCTTTCTCTTTTCCTCTCTTCCTTCCTTCTCTTTCTTTCCTTTCTTTTTTTCTCTCTCCTTCCCTTTTCCATATTTGGTGCCTGACCTTGGGAAAGGGGTACACAGTGAAGAACAGCTTAGGGGCAGGACTAAAACAGCCCCCAATGTGCCAAATATACCCTTGCCCCCTTCCCTGACCTATACCAGGGCTAGTCCTCTCCGAGGCTTTTGCAACCCGAGTGGGCATAGCTGGGGCTTTGTTCCTGACCTGCAACCAGACGGGGAATAAAAGTTTTTTGAAATATTAGTTTAATAAGACATGAGAATAATATTAAGGATATGAGTCGTCCTTATTTATTATTCATACGGGCAGCGTGATTTAGAGAGGCACCCGGCAAGTCCCCGACAAAGAGGGGATCTATCTCTCTCTATATATTAAAAAACCCCACAACATTCGCCTAGAGATTCTGCGCCCACATTTGGCGATGGTAATTTAACATACACAGTTTATCAAGGCTGGAGCTGGGCACAGAGAGAGCAGGCTTTATGTACCAGCATAAATAATCAATACACACGGCAACTTTAAATTACTGGTAATGTGCTCCATGGACGCTCCCCCTAGAACGCCCGCTGAAATAACAGGGAGCTGCTAGGCCTACACTTGAAAAATAATATACATGTATTTCCCTTGTTATTATTTTTATACATTTCTTATTAAACTGAGAGGCAGTCACCCTGGAGGATCCAGCTGATGCCTGGTGACCCCCACAGGGCTAAGGAGCATGCTGTAATGGAGAGGGTTTTACCAAGTTTTGGGTATAGTAGAAAGTGTGTTGTCTTTGGACTCAAAGGACCTGGGTTCAAAACTGGGCTCTACCACTTATTAACTGTCTGGTCTTGAGTAAGTAACTTCATGTCTTTGGCATCAGTTTCCTGCTCTATAAAAGGAGGATATTGGACTAAAGTTCCCTCATCTCTAATATTCTATATTCTAAGGTCCTATTTAGCTCCACTATTCTAACATTCTAATACTTTAGGCCATTCAAGATCTAACATAGTTTATATTCTAATATCCCTTCCAACTTTGATATTTCATATTCTTTGTTCTAAGGTCCTTCCCAGTTCTGACTTTCTTTGTTCTAATGTCCTTTCGAGCATTAAAATTCTAGGATTCTATACCTCTGTTTAGAAACTGAAGATGAGAAAAGGGATAGAGGTAGGATCTGGAGTAGATGCTAGTAGGCTACTTGGGCTAGTCTTCTAGGTTCCATGACTGTCCTACCTTGACTGGCTAAGTCCTGCTCTGGGACTTGGCTCTGTCCAAGGAAGGAAGACTGAAGTTAAGAGTGAGCAGATGTGAGAAGTTAAAGGGTGTTGAAGAAAGAAGAATGTGGAGAACCCAGTTGCTTCATCCCCCTCAGTCTTTTGAATGACTCTAAGATAACCCCAACTATATCCCCACCCCCACTCAATCCTAAAGAATGGCCAATAATGCCCTAGGCAGACCGAGTTCTGCTAGGGCCCTGCCTTCCTTCATTCTGACCAGGCACCTGTCTTCCAGGAAGAGTTGATCATCTTCAACCACTGCTGTTACCCACTGGAGGGTTTTGAGGAACAGGGACATTCCCTTTGAGCCCATATCCCATCTCTCCAGTACCGTACCCATAAGGTCAAGAGATCCTTCCTCAGGTTTCAGGAGCCTGGAGAGGCCACAGGGTGAGTTCCTGAAGAATCCTTCGAGGTCAGGCATCCACCCAGACCCCAGAACTGTCTCAGTCTCCTTTTTCCAGGCACCAAAAACTATAGCAACTTGGATAGCATGGAACTCAAGGCTGAGAGGGTGGAAGCTGAAGGATGCAAAAACTACTCAAGTTGGCCTCTAATACTACTCATGCTGCCTTTAACAAGCCTCTTCTCCTTCCCTGGGCCCCACTTAATTCATCTCTGAGATGAGGGGGCAAGACCAGATGGTATTAGTCTTCCATCTCTAAACGCTATGATCCCTTTTCCTCCCCACTCATCCTCCCACAGCCCAATTTCTCTCCAGTCCTTATTCCCTGAGCAAGGTTTTGCCCCAGCATGTTGAAGAGTGGTAGAACCAAGCCCAGGTGGCCCCAGGGGAAAGGGACAAAGGACTCCTGGATGATAGTAGCAGCTTAGGCACCTTAATTAAAACCCCGAGTGCTCTCACTGGGTGCGGCCCCCCTTCTCTACCCCCTGCCCCCCAGTTAATCTCCACCACTTCATTTCACCACCAAGTTCCCTGGCCCAGGAAACTGCTGCAGACAATCTTTATTGATTGCTTTTCAAGCCGTCAGAAGCGTCCCTCGCTGATCATATGTTACCCCCAGACACCTTGTGCATTTCAGATAATAACTCGGTGCTCCCGAGAAGAAATGAATTGGATGTGCAGTCAGTAACCATCCAAGTGAATCATGTTCCAGAGTGTCAGCGGCTCCGATGCTGACGATCATTTTGCCAGAGAGGAAGCCATGGTTTTCCATGGGGCCGGAAATTATTTTCCAGATGAATAAGATATAACGACATCTCTTTACAGGCCAGAACCACAGGGCCCATCAGAACCGCAGGCTGCCCCAGGGACTTCTGTCACCCCCCTCACCCAGGCTCTCATCCCTTTCTGCCTGGACTATTGTAATAAACTCCCATACAGACTTACAGACTCATAGCATTTTTTGTTTGTGGGGTAGCTTTGTTGGGTTTTATTTGTACTTCCAGAGAACGCAAGAACACAGAATATTGGAACTGCAAGAGGTGTTAGAACATAAAATGTTTGGATTTGGAAAGTAAAATGGTAAAGCTGCAGAGGACCTTAAAATGTAGAAGATTAATTATTTTTAGAGCCTTAGCTGTGGCTACCAAGAAGAGCACTAGCATGAGATTTTCTTCTGGTCCATCCCTCAGCTTCCTCAATAGTTGTAATCGTGGAAATATTAATAGTTACGATTTACATGGTGTTTATTTGCCAGGCACTGTGCTAGGCATTTTACAATTATCTCATTTGATCATCACAACAACCCTATGAGATGGGTGCTATTATTAACTCTATTTTACAGATGGAAAAACTGAGGCAACTAGAGATTAAATGACTTCCTTGGAGTCACGTAACTAGTGTCCGAGGCTAGATTTGAACTCTGATCTTCCTGCCTACCTCTACCTTCTGTATCACCTAGCTGCTTCCTAGAGTCTTTCTACCACCACACCTACCCACTCCAATCTATCCTCCCTCCCCCAAGTGGAGATTATCACCTTCCTCAGTCTCCACCAAAGGTCACTAAGGCTTCTTGCATCAGGTAGTATTTGCTATTGAATAGGCCTTAAACAGGTCTATTCAATGAATGGGCAATGTCTCACCCTAAGTGAGTACCTACAAAGACCTTGGCCTAAAGGGCCCAAGGTCTCCCAGTACATCGTGGGTCATCTCCAGTCATCCTGAGGAATATCTGGTCACTGGATTCAAATGGCTCTTGAGGAGAAGTGAGGCTGGTGACCGGCACAGCCCTCCCTCACTCAAAACAAAGTCAAGTGTAAATCATGTCATCATTTCTCCGATGGCATGGTCTTCTTCAGCAATGAAGGATGAACACAATCCTGTAAGTAGACGCAGCTGTCTGAATGGGGACCCAGCTAGCTAGGTAACTCAACTCCTCCTCTCCTGTCTGCCTCCCCCTCCCCTTCCTTCTCCTCTCCAAAAGAAGGTAAATTTGACTGGTCAAAAGATGCCCAGTTGACTTGGATCTTACTGGTCCCTTCCCTTCCCTTCCCTTCCCTTCCCTTCCCTTCCCTTCCCTTCCCTTCCCTTCCCTTCCCTTCCCTTCCCTTCCCTTCCCTTCCCTTCCCTTCCCTTCCCTTCCCTCCCCTTCCCTCCCCTTCCCTCCCCTCCCCTCCCCTCTCCTGTCTTCCCTTCCCTTCCTTTCCCTTTTCCTTTCCCAAAACCTTAAGCCTACTGCACTCTGAAGCTGGGATGCCAGTGGGTCCCTGCCTAAGGACTCTTCTGGACCCTCCTAACTTTATAGTGATTATTAATAGTAACTGTTGCTGTTTCCTTCCCAGCTTCATGTCTTTCTTTTCCATGGCCTCATTAAAGGGGTTATGCCCTGGCTACTTCTTAAACATGCCTTTTCAATGAATGGGCATTGCCTCACCCTAAGTGAGTACCTGCAAAGATCTTGGTCTAAAGGGCCCAAGGCCCCAGTGCATCCTGGGTCATCTCCAGTCATTCTGATGAATATCTGGTCACTGGATTCAGATGGCTCTGGAGGAGAAGTGAGGCTGGTGACCTGCACAGCCCTTGCTCACTCAAATCAAAGTCAAGTGCAAGTCATGTCGTCATTTCTCTGATGGCATGGTTTTCCTCCGCAATGAAGGAGGAACACAAACTATTTGCCATACTTGTCTGCTCCAAGTGGAAAATTTCTAGTCATGGCTCTAAAACTGAGAATAGAAGCCCAAACAGCTAGTTATAATACTAGAACTTAGAATGCTAAGTAGTTGATGTGCAGAAGGTTTAGAGACCAGGTAGCCCAGAGATTCTTAGTCTGTTGTCTGTGAACTTGTTTTCTAAAGAAAAATATTTCAGATACCCATATTTCAGTTTTATTTGGAATCCTAGGTATTATATTCATTTGAAAACATTATTCAGGGGCTTTGCCAAATTGTCAAAGGGGGTCTATGATTAAGAATTCCTGAAGACAATGCCTTATGAACTGTTAAAAACTTGAGCCTCAGAGACTAGCAACACCTTGCGTAAGGTCACATCTGAGAGCTAAAACTTGGGTTCAGTTCTCCAAATTCCTAATCTAGTATTCTTTCTGCTTGACTATACTGGCTTCCTACCTCCCTTCTAATCTCCTTTCCAACTCAATACCCAAATTCAAGCTGAAAGATCTTCCTAATCATATCTGATTGGGTCATTCCTCTACACAAAATTGGTCAATGACTCTTCATTGCCTACCTAATAAAGTAGAAAGCCCAGCATTCAAGGTTTTCTCTGATCTTAGGAGCTTCCTTTCCAACTTTATTTCATATGAGTTGCCTTCCTGTCTTCTACATCTCACTGGACTATCACTCCCCATTCTCATTACGCCCTGTCCCATCTAGTGCTTTTGAGAATGCTAAGCCCTTCTGAAACCTCAGCCTCACTCCAATGCCATAACAACCAGTTACCTTCTAGAGTCTCAGCAGTTACTTCTTATAGAAATTTTCCCCTTCCCTATCCCATTCCTATTCCCAGCTGAAAGTTACCTCCCCTGTACACATTTCTCACAGCATTTTGCCTGGCTCTCCCCCGGCATTTATCTTATTCTCCCTTTTTTCCTAATTGTTGATGCTGCTGATCCTTCCTTCTCAAAGACGACCAATGATGTCACAAGGGTGATGTCTTGATTTGTGCATGAATTGAATTTAGGGGAGGTAGAGCTGTGCAGAGTCACCAGCTTCACTCTCTCCTCTGGAGTCATTACAGTCCAGTGACAAGACAAAGGTCAAGATGACTGGCGATATTTATGTGCATGAATGGCATCTTTCTGTTAGACTATGAGTCCCCTGAAGTATGCTGTATCTACCACAACCACCACTTGCTGCCTCTTACCCAGTGCTCTCCTCTCCTTCCATGTTCTCCTGCTTCATGCGTCATTGTCCTAGTGAGCTTTGCAAGGATTTATTGCAAGGAAGGGAGGAAAGCTACAAGTTAGCTCTCTACTTTATTAGTTTAAATACAGGCTGTTCACTCTCAGATCTTTCTCATCTAAACCTTGAATGCATACTGTAATAACCGTTACCTTTAAGAATATGCCCACAAAGTTTTTTCTTTCCAGAGATCTCATTTCAGAGGTGTAGCCTATATTTGAAAGTAACCTATATTCAAACCACTGTGGTACACCAGTAGACAAGTACTCTCAGAGTGATAACAACAGAACTGTATTGTTCTAAATATAGGTCATTCCTGAATGTAGCCTGCACTTCTAAAATTAAACTACTTTGTAAGAGACAAAAACATTTTAGAGCTGAAAGGAACCTTAGAGATTATAGGAAGTGGAAAGGGCCTCAAAGGTCAGTTTCTCCAACCTCTTCATTTTACATACAGGAAACTGAAGTCCAGGTAGATTGCACAGCAGCTAGATGGCACAATGGGTAGAGACAGCATTGGGCTTGGAGTCAGGAAGACTTGAGTGCAAATCCTGCCCCAACCACTCATGAGATAATGGATCAGTTGAAAGGACTGAATAATATACTGAAAATTAAGGCAACTCAGGTTTTGTTGTCTTTTTTGGAGGGGATGGGAGAGTATATGGAGGCTACAACCATTGGTTAAATAAATATGGTAGTATCCCTGTGCAATAATTGGGCTGCTCACTCACTCAAAAACTGCCTAGTTTTTAGGCAAAGTCACCTTAGTGTAGCAGAAAGAGACTTGGATTTGGAGTCAGAAGACCTCTTTTTAAAGCCTTGCCTCTTTATCTGTGTGACTTTGCTCAAATTGCATAGCCTTTCTGCATCTCAGTTTTCTCAGTTTCCTTCTACAAAACCAGGAGGGTGGATGATCCCTATGCAAGTTATTGATAAAAGGATTAAACCACACAAGACCAAGCAGAGATTCCTGAGGCTCTCCACTGGAGAATTCATTACAAGTTGACATAGAGTCATTAACGTAACTCTTTGGGTCTGCTTAATTGTTCAATTAGCTAGTCCACATCTCTTCTCTTTTTTCTTGAGAATTTCATAAGAGACTTTGCCAAAAACTTTAAGGTGTAGATAAATGATTTTTTCAGCATCTCTCTGATTGACCAATCTCATAACTGTCAGAAAAAGGAAATGAGGTTAGATATGACCCGCTCTTAAGGAAGCCATGTTTGTTTTTTGTGATCACTGCTTCCTTTTTGAGATGTTCACTGACCATCCCTTTAAAATTACATTCCAAATGTTGGAAGCTACTATTATCTGTGATTCTATAATTCAGACTCGAACCACTCAATGTCTCAAAAATGAGGCAAATGCATGAAGTCCACCCACAGGATATAGAAGTAGAAGGAAAATTAGATCACCTAGCCCAACCATTTTATTTTGCTAAGGTGAAAACAGGCCCAAGAGAGGTTGTGCGATTTTTTTTCAAAGTCACACAGGTAACAGAATTGGGATTGATAGTAACTAACATTTATACAGCACTTTAAAATTTAGAAAGCATTTTACACCCATTAGGTGGTGCAGTGGATAGAGTACCAGGCCTAGAGTCAGAAAGACCTGAGTTCAAATCTGTCCTTAGACACTTATTAGCTGTGTAATCCTGGGTAGGTCATTTATCTCAGTTCCTCATCTGTAAAATGAGCTGGAGAAGGAAAATGCAAACCATTCCAGTATCTCTGCCAAGAAAACCCCAAATGGGGTCATGAAGAGTCAGAGACTGAAAAATTACTGAGCAACCATTAAAACAACATCTCACAACAATCTTATGCTGTCGGTACCATGGGCATTTTCATTTTCATTTTACATATGAGGAAACTAACCCCCAAAGAAGTTAAATGAGCTAACCATATATCAGAGGTAGGATTTGAACCCATGTCTTCCCAGCTCCAAAGTCTTCTACAGCATCTACTACGTTACACTTCCTATCTACCTGATTCCAAACCCAGCTTTTTGCTTTTTCCCCATTCTGTCATACTGATCATATACCCTATAACAGTGGGGCCAAGCTGAAATAGAAAAAGGGCAACTGGTTTATACATAAGGATCCCTGTGGGCCTCTTCTTGATTTACTAAGTATGTAAGTACTATGTAAGTAATGCTAACTATGTTTTATTATATTTTTATTTATTTGGTTAAACATTTCCCAATTGATTGTATTTCTTGCTTTCTCAATGGATAGGGGCAGGGGTGGTGGGAAGGACAGAATTTAGACGGAAAAGAAAAAATGTAAATAAAAACATTTTTCCCCTATTTACATTTCAGTCTGGTACTGGCCACACTCCAGATTGTTGCGGGTTGTATGTAGCCAGGTCGCCTGCTTGACACCTCTGCGCCTATTACAGCCACCTCCCACAAACTCTCCTAGACCCTTAGGTTACAACTGTTGTGGTAGATAGGGATCCTGGAAGAGTAGGCACTCCATTGAGAGCAGTCCTGTTGTACTGACATTGTTATGAGATGCCTTTGCTTACAAGCCACTCCCTACCCCCACCTTTAGTGCGGCTTTGGAACTGAGATGATGACTGTGATCACCCTAACAATTGGAAATCTGAGGAGGGGGACATTTTTCTGTCTTGATCCAGCTTTCTATTAACTGTCATTCATTCTCAGAATGTCCCCCACCTCATTTGTACTTTCTGGAATCCATGGCTCCCTTCAGGGATCATCTCAGGTGTGTCTGATCATCCCCATTCCCCTCCTCAGGTTGTTGGTGCTATCCACCAAAATTATGTTGTATTTACTCACTACATACTACGCACTCATTTGTGCGTCCATTGATTTCCCACCCCCACCCCTCTTAGACTGTTAGCCTCTTGCCGGCAGGGACTATTTCATTTCTGTCTTTACATCTCCATTGTTAACAACGGATGCTTGATGAGTGCCTGGTGAATTGTTGAATTGAATCTGCTTGTGGCTCTTGAGTGTTCTGTGATGACTGTTGACTCTCTTAGATTCCAGCAGGGCTCTCAGCTGCCCATTCATGGGGAATTCAGGGAAAGGGACAGATACACTGTAATGTCAGCCTGAGTCAGACGTGGGTACCAAATTTGAGAGTATCAGCATTAATAATAGGAAATTTTTACATAATGCTTTATACTCTAAGCCACACTTTTAAGAACTTTATTTAATTTGATTCTCACCTCTGGGACAGGTATTATCACTATTGTCCTCATTTTGCAAATGAGAAAATTGAGACTGATATTAACCGAATATTAACTGAATCATTGGCAATATAGGAGAAAGAATCCTGGACTTAGAGGCGGGGATCTGGGTTCTAGTCTTGACTCTGTCATCTATTAGATATGGGACAACAGGAAAGTCATTTCTTCCTCTTTGGGCCTCAGTCTCCTAATCTATAAAAGAGTTAGAAAGCTGTTTGGTGCAATGGAAAAAGGGCTGAAATGAATCAGTAAATATTTATTAAGCACCTACTATGTGTCAGGCACTATGGTAGGCCTTGAGGATATAAGTACAAAAAAACCAAAAAGTTCCCTAATCTAAAGAAGCTTATATTTTAATGGGAAATTTATATGTATATGTATACATATATGTAGAAACATATATACATACATATATGTAGATAAACACATGTGTATATACATACATATAGTATATAAAATAAATACATACAATTGAGGCAAATAAATAAAATGTAGCTAAATACATACAAGGTAAATTACAGGGGGAAGCTAGGTGGCACAGTGGATAGAATGCTAGGCCTGAAGTCAGAAAGACTTATCTTCCTGAGTTTCAAATCTGGCTTCACACTTAATAGCTATGTGACCATGGGCAAGTCACTTAACCCTGTTTGCCTTAGCTTCCTCATCTGTAAAATGGGGATAATAATATTTACATTCCATAATTCATAGAGTTAAGAGGAAAAAATTCCTATTGCTTGAAGCACCATAGAAATGGGAGTGATTAATGTTGTTGCTTGCTAATTCATAGTCCCGGACCTCACAAAACTAATACTCTAATAGGGAGGGAAGGATATGACACAAACACATTACTCCATGGATTGTAGGTGTTTCCTCCCCTTGTGTAACTTACAATCGCTTCGCATCTTGGTAGATGGTTTTCATGGATCATCATGCCCAAAGAACTCATCCCCATGAGACCAGGCTTCTGGTAATGAGCTTTCTGGCCCTAGTTGTCTGAGTCTTTGATTGACAGACACAGAGTTTCTTACCAGTCATGTGGACCTGCTCAGATTTGTGTTCAGAATACAGTGCTCTACCAAAATTCTAAAACAAAAGAAAATGTAATAAGAGTATTGGACAGGTACAAAGTGCTATGTGAGAATGAAGGGTGGATAGTTCATTCTAAACCAGAGGAGTTGACATTTACTCCACATAATCTAACACCAAGCAGAATAAATCTCTGGATTATCCAATGTTTGGGGTTATCTGGGCCACCCTGGCACTTTTTCTCTTCAGAGACATCGGTTATTGTCATTCATTAGCTTTTCCCTCCCTCTAGGCTGCACCAATCTGTCTTGAGCCCAGGTTTTATGACCCTGGCCCACCTTGGCGAAGAACAGAGCAGCTGGGACCAGCTCCATCATTCCTATGCCAAGGGCCTTCTATCTTCACAACTAGCCAGAAATGTGTTCCTGCCATCAACCTTGGAAGGAAGAGGGCAAATCTCTTCCCTTCCTCTGTTCTGTTGTCAGCACAATCACTTTCTGGGTGCTATGGTGCTCTGGGGGTGGGGGAGAAGGAGGCATTTGTGAATGCATCTTATTGATTGGGCCTTAGCTCAGCTCCATTTGTTTGACCATCACCCCCCCCCCCCCCCCCCCCCCCGCCCCATGCTCTGCCAATCAATGAGCTGTTCATAGCTCCAAGCATTGGTCAATAGATGGCAGGTAAATTGATTCAACTAAGGCCTTCAATCTTCTAGGTCATTGATTATCTCAAATGGCATCACCACCTCAAGCAGGAGGAGCCTCAGGGTCCTGGAAGACAGGACTATGAGTCAATTGCTAGGATGCCCAATCATAAAGGAATGGGTTCTTACAGACATCAGAGAGAGCAGAGAAGGGACTAAAGCTCCCTGGACCATGATCCTCTGTCCCTCATTGGGCAGTGCTGTAGTGATCGTGGTTCCTATTTAACTGTCATAATTCTGACTCCAGCTCCCTTTGGCTTCCTGCTTCCTATTTTGGCTTGGATTATTTGGCTCTTCAACCCCACTTTTGGTTATACCATCTAGGATTCTGATCTTTGTGCTTGCTGCCTGACCCAGCCATCTGACACTCTCACCTTTCCTGTACTGGGACAGACTCCTTTACATGTGACTGTAGTTCCCTTCCTTGAGAAAGAAGTAGATTGACTGAGGAAGGCAGTTTCTCTGGACATTCTTCAGTTTGTCTCTGTTTACCCTGAAATGAATATGGTACAAATGTTTGGCCAGAACCCATCATTCTTCTAGATAAAGCTCCATAAACGTTGACCTATGTCAGAGATAAAAAGGGGAGGACAAAAATAGAAAGTGCCAGCAAATCTCTTAAACTCAGGGAGAGAAAGATTTGTATAGGGAGCTCCTCGAGGCCAGAAGAAAGGCTTAGGCATGATTCAAGGCTGAGATTCAGAGGGCGAGAGACTTGGTCAGAAGAGTTGAAAGGGACCCTACAAACCCAAAGAGTTTGAGTTTAAATTGTGGATCTGCCACCAACTCACTTTGTGACCTTGGGCAAGTCACATTTCTATTTTGGACTTCACTTTCTTCATGTGTATAGCATGAGAGTTTTGCCCTTGTGGTGTCTTGAAGAGAGAACTATGATGGTGTAGAAGCCAGGGTGAGACTCATGTGAGCAGAGGAAGGGTATAGTTACTCTGGTCTGGCCCTCTTACATGTTTCTCTATTTTTCTCTGTACCTGTCTATGTACTGGGCTGCAGTGGATCCTTAGGAGAGGCTGTTGGAACCATGAGCAATATGTCAACCTCAAGGGTCCATGTTGGTTCATAACTGGGAGGTCATTTTCTTCCTGCATCTGAACATGGGTCATTCCAAAAACCATAGAGATGAGAGAGGATGAGTTGCATTCCAGATTCTGCTTTTGAGTTTACTTCCTCATCTCTGTAAAGGTGTATGCTTCCCACGGGCCAGGATATAATAGGAAAGATTGAAGGCAGTGGAGAGTATCAAGAAATATCTCCTGAGAAGAAGAAATTAGGAGAAACAAAGTGAATTGTAGCATTCCCTTTGATCCAGGGATACTGAGCCCAGAGATATTTCAGCTACATGTTGGTTTCTTTGGAGTGTGTCCATCTGTCTTCTTCTCCCTCTCCCTACCCCTCCAGGGAAGGAATATCTTTAAGGGCCCAAAAGACTTTGAGAGTTTAAGAAAAAGGAATCTCTGGCATAATCTTGAAGGAGTGGGGGAATTGAGAGGTGGTGGTGATCATAATTAAGCTAGAACAGAGCTGTCCCTGGTATTCTAGGATAAGGACTGAGGACTACAAGGGAAGGTCCCTTGCCACATTTGTTTCTAAGAACATAGCCCTTAGCCCCAAGATCCCACTCTACCCCAACCTAGAATTTGGACCTGGGCCACTTGTGTCCCCTCCACAATGCACTTCAGGGATCCAGAAGTCAGCATCCAGAGTCCTCTCCTCATCCTCTCCAAGCACCTGGCTCCTGACACCCAGAGCCCACCCCCCATATCTGTCCCAGAGACCTAGGCAACAGTTACCTAACCCCACCTTTCCCAAACTGCCCCAGGAGCCCAGGCTTCAGGACCTCTTCTCACCATATTTGCCCCAAGGGTCCAGCCTTTCAGCAGTGCCACCCTCCCCAATCTGCCTCTATTGGCCCCAGGCACCTACAGAACCCTTCCCCCCACTTAGTTTGACCCCAGGAACCTTGTTTTTAGCTCTCAGAATTGGCAGAACCGAGGCTCCAGGAAAGTGGAGGGGAGAGATTGAGATATAGTCTCAGACTCAACTAGACTTTGTAAATATTTGTTGAGCTGAACCAGCATTCCTGTGTGTGTTCATCCTTTGTTATTAAGGTGTTCTTGGAATGTAGCCCATCAGAAAGCTTTGCAGTGTATCCAAGATGGGTATTTCTGCCCTGGATGGAGGTCAGGAGCAATTATGTCTAAAGCTAATCACTCTGGTGATGATAGCTCATGAGACAGGGAGAGCCCTGTTGTCATGACAACACCTTCTGTGGGGGCCTGACAGATTGGCTGAGCTAGGCTGACCTTGGAATTTGAGCTCTGGAATGGGCTGGGCTCTGAACTCTGCTCTAGGCTTTTTTTGTCTAAGGGGAAACCTTTCTGGGTTCTGGGTTCTAGGCTTTGGGTTTGACTGAGCTCTAGTACCCGAGCTGGGCAAGGGTCTATTCATCCGGAGCTCCTGTTATTCCTTTCCGAGTCACGTGGGCTATCTCTGGCTCCCAAACAAGGAACAAGGAAAGCCACTGCCAATTCAATTCAACAAACACTATTAAGTGCCTGCTATCTTAAGAGCCCGTACTTAGTGCTATAGGTACACAGATGAACAAATAACAAGGTCTTTGCTAGAGGTGTGTTGATAAACATTTAACAAGTGGCTCTCCAAAAAAGAATGTATAGCGTGGCACATTTTTAAGTTTAATCTGAATTATTTATGTTTTCTTAGTTACTTTTTAAAGTCTAGATAATCAATAAAATAATAAATCCAGTTTCTGAAGTGTAAATGCTCACACTGAAAATGACCAGTTGGTGCTTGGGAGTGGTAACAGCTGGCTTCCATTAGGTATCCACACCTAATACCAAGCCAGATCACTGAGAGCGCAATGTATCCTTCCCCCAACTAATTCCATAGAAAACCTGAATCTTCACCAAAGAAGCTCCTACCAACCCTTTCCCATGCCTTTGCCCCAGTCTAAAAAGGGCAACTCTACTGAGACCTTGAGGTCAGCAGAATGACTGCACAGAAAACCCTCAATAGGTCTGAAACCAAAGACAGACTCTACTTAGTAGCTTGACATTGAGGCCCCTGGGACACTCCTTCATCCTTCCCATCCTTTATCCCAGACCTGGTAGGAGCCTCTGTAATCGCTTCACTTTCTGGGATGACTCATGGCTGAACTCTCTGCCACAACCCCACAGTTTATGGGGTTTCTGCAGTTCTTGCTGTGGGTCCTGGGGCTACTCACACACACACACGTATACATATATACACATATTTATATATACAAATACATACATACATGCATATATGCATGTATGTATGTGTGTGTATGATGTAGCTCACAGAATTGGTACTCAGGAAAGTGCTTTGCAAATCCAGAAAATAGTATCAAAATGGAAGCAGTTATTATCACCAGAAACCTCAGCTTGCCCACCTAGAATCCAAACTGCCAAGTACTGTCTATGAAGATGTCTCCTGAAGACTTCTCTGGGTCTTGATCTAGCTCATAACTTGATTCCAAAGTAAGTTAGCTAGCCCATTGTTAGGGGTGTTTCTTGGCTTTTCCCTCAATTATTCTAAACTGGAATCTGGCCTTGGTCTCCAGGTTGCCAAGGACAGACACATTTTTTCTTCTGTAACCTGGGTTTTCAGTCAAGCCTAGAGCATTTGCATGAGACTCTCCTGAGTGGTGAAGAGAATGCTGACACACCTCTGCATGATTATGTGATGGGTAAAGTTGGTACAAGAGCTTTGGAGAGGCTACCAGGGGTGGGGAACCTGCTGCCTTGAGATCACATGTGATCTTCTAGGTCCTCAGGATAAGGAGATTTGTTCTGTTGAGTTTGGATTCAGTTAAAGGGCCACACTTAAGGACCTAGAAGGTCACATGTGACCTTGAAGATGAAGGTTCCCTACCCCTGGTAGGAATTCTTTATTCATCTTTTAGGGACACACCCAGTCCAAAAAAATCTCCTCTCTCCAAAGGTCACACACCAGTTCCAACCCTCACATGGGCACATAGGGTCACATTAGTATTTCCATAGTCAGGCACCCACTATTGAGCCTCCAGAATTATATTCCCAACCTCTTCATTCCCAGGCCTAACCCTGTCCCTTTTGGCCACCCACAGAGTGCCCCTCTCCTGTCTGAGGCCCCCCTTCTTCTCAACTCAGGGTCAGTATGGAACTATTGAGAGAAACCATGATTTTAAGTGTGGGTCCTCTCTTTATCTGTGCAGATCACAACCCTATTCACTTTGTAGTTGCTGAGAATAGAAAACTTTACCTATAAAACCACCACTCCACCCCTTCATCCCTCTTCCAGCAACTTTATGGTTCTGAGAACCTCTGAATTCAGCAAACCCAAGGCCCTGGGCTTGTACTGGAAGCCTTTCTATCTTAGTATGGCCTGACAAAGCTTGTGGTCCATTGGCATGACTTTCACGAACCCAAGGGCTGTGGAGGAGGTAAAGATCGTGTCTGGCTCTGGGGCCATATTGGTTGTTGTCCTTCGTTCTCAAAGAGGACCAAAATAACATCACCATGATAAAGAAAGCAGGAGACTAAGGTAACATGCCAGTTTAGAATGATTAGAGGAGAAGTAACACATCTATGTAATAATGGCTTACATTTCTATAACAATTAATGATTAGAAAGCCCTTTATGTCTATTTTCTCGTTGTATTTGCCAAGTCCTATAAGGTAGGTAGTCAAGTGTTATTATTTCATTTTGTAGATGAGGAAATTAAGATTCAGAGGGAAGTGATTTGCCCAAGGTCACAAGTAATGTGACCAAGTAAATGTTAGAGCTAGGACTAGGACCCGTGTCTTCTGATTCTATATCCAGTGCTTTTTTCCATTGTGCTGGATTGACCTTCTGATACCTGTCACACCCCGTCCTTTGAGTGGTTACATCTATTTCCAATGCCACAGACTGCCTCTCCATACCCCTACTTTGTTCTCCCGGTTGTCTCTGCTGACTTTCTGAGCTCAAGACTTCTAAGGAGCTTTCAATTTGGGATTTATTAGGAAATGGAAAGCACCTACATGCCTTGACCATCTTGCTCCAAGGCTGTCTCTGGGAGTCATCTTCCCTCTTCCACCCCCTACCCACAAAAAGCTGGGGCCATTCCCATGCTTAAACCCCTTCTCTCCCCAAGGGAGCCCTGTGCACTGAATATGAGAGCTGCTCCCGCTCCAGCCATCTATGGGAAGGGAGTTTTAATATTCAGTGTCTGGAGAGACAATAAAAGTCACACCAGTAACCTAGTTGAAGCAATTACCTTTGCATAAATGTCTATATTATTCATACGTGGCTTTGAATATATTAATAATCTGGATACAATTTGCATGAGGACAAAGAGACAGAGGCCCTGGCAGATGCCCCATAACACTTGGTATGGGTTCCTGGGGCTGCTGTACTATTCCTGCCATCTCACCTTTATCTTTTTGGGTACAGAAAAAACCACCCATATTTTTTTTTACACGATTGAAAAAGACTAAAGAACTGAGGAATTATAGATGAAGGGGTGAGGGCACTGGGCTTGGAGGTAGAGAGTCACATGATGTCAGAGTTGGAAGGGACCTTAGAGCAGAGAATGTTAGAAATAGAAAAGATCCTAGAACATGGAATTTTAGAATTGAGAGGGTCTCAGCCTAGAATGTTAGAGATGGAAAGGAACCTAGAAGAAAGACCCTAGAGAGGGACCTTAGAACTTAAAATGTTACAACTGGAGGGATCCTTAGAACCTAGAGTATTGACTGGAAGAAAACTCACAATGGTAGAATGTTAGAGCTGGAAGAGCCTTTAGAAATCTAGTTCAGCCTTTTTGTTTTACAGATAAGCCAATTGAGGTCCAGAGATGGGGAGGGGTTTGCACAAGATCTGTCAGGGAACCAGGACTCATATTTTGGTTTACAAAGCACTTTCCCCACAAAAATCAAAAGTACATAGCTCACCTCTTACTATAGCCTCTGACTTGTCAGAGACTGGAATACAATGTAAGTGTAGCTCCTTCCTCCATTCCCTTTTTGAAAGGGAGAGAGATTGGTTCTGCACATGTGGGAAGTGAGAAGAATTTTTCTTCCCAGAAGCCGAGGAATCTTGCTTTAGTCCTCGCATCAGGAAAACAGTCAGGAAAGAAGCTTTATCCTGTCAAGAGGATGGAGGAATAATAGATATCTCAGCTGGGTTCATGACAGCACGGGGCACAGTCATGCCAGAAGTGACGCTGGAAAAAAAGGGCCTGGCAAGCACTGAAATGAGACAAGGCAGGAACTCCAACAGAAAGCAGGAATGGCCAGGCAAGAGAAGGGTGTGGGACAGCAGAAACTGGCAGGTCCAGTTTTCCGGAAGAAGGCCAAGGCTTTCTCCATGGAGATCTTCAACCCTCTCATTCTGGTTGGAAAGAGACCTTGCTTATACTTTGCCCTGTGAGAGCCCAAGTATTTTGAAGGAGTTCATTTCTCTCATTTCTCAGATTACTCTTGGGGAGATAAGGAAAGGACCCTGGACTCATCCAATAATATAGGTTCTTCCTTCCTTCCTTCCTTCCTTTCTTCCTTTTTTCATTCCTTTTTTCATTCTACCCTTTCTCTATCTCTCCATTTCCTCTATCCTGACCTCTCCCTCTCTTCTTTTCCCTTCTCTTCTATCTTTCATTCCTTTGTTCATTCTTTCCTCTCTCCACCTTCCTCCCTCCCTTCTCACCTTGTTCTTTCTCTTCCTCCCTTCCTTTTCTTTCTCCATTTCCCTTTCCTTCCCATTGATTTTGGTTCTGATGAAATATTTTATAATTCCAATGTAGTTTTTCCCTGAGTCTGTTGGTAAGGCAAACAACTAAATACCTACGCTTGAATTGACAGAATTTAGGAATTTCCACGTTTTTGGACTGGGCCAGGTAAATGAGCTAAGTAAGATATGTAAGTAAGATATGTGTCTCTATGATTTAAAAAAAAAAAACCCTCCATTTTCTTTTCTTTTCAATTCTCCCCTTCTTCCCTACCCAATGAGAAGGCAAGAAAAACAAGATCCATTGCAAATATATATATATATGTATATATATATACATATATACATATATAGTCACAATTAATGATGATAGCTAGCAAAGACAGTTAGGTCAAGTGATGTGTTTTAGCTTTTGCTGTGCACAGTTTAATAGCTTTCTAAGCATAGTTCCAAATTGTATTCCAAAATGGTTGGACCAGTCCATAGCTTTACCAGCTAAAGTATCTGTTTTCCCATAGCCCCTCCAGCATTTGTTCTTATCCTTTCTTGCCACTTAGCAAATTTCACGGGTATGAGGTGGCCCTCAGAGTTGTTTTAATTTTCATTTCTCTAGAAAAGAGGTTACTTGGAAATTAGTTACTAACCCTTGCCATTGTTGACCAGGAGCTGCTGAAGAAGTTGAAATTCTTTATGGTGAAATCAGAATAGACTATGAGCCATGTAACTAGACTGCTTGGGGTGCAGGGATAAACCCTTTTAAGCAACCAGTGACACAATTATGTATTAATTGTAATGTCTTCTCTGGGCTCAATCCCCAAATCCAAACAGGTGGTGACTGGTTGGGTCTCCATAAAGGTGGTGGCTGTTCCTCCTCCTAGGGTTCTAAGGGTAACCTGGTAGGTGATTATCCTTCTAACCTATAGCTCATGAGCCTCCACCTGAGGGCTTCCCCTTAATAGTCAACCTGGAGACTCAGATCTTTAATAAAGGCATTTACTCAATGATATAGGAAGAACAGTAGGTACAAAGCATTTCCTCCAAATATCTCAAATGTACTCTCCTCAAAATACATAAAGCCTGGGGTGGGTGGGAGAGAAGTTCAGGAGCAGGCTTCAGTACATTAATAGTTAGGGATATGTATAGGAAACACATATCACAGCTCTGTAATGTAAGGCTCCGGCATCTTTTCTTTCCCTCTAGGGTCCTCCAGAGTTTGCTGCAGGGCATAGTGTTGGTGGTGGAAGACTCATCTTGCTGCTCAGCTGAACTGGACCCTGAAACATGGTGTGTCAGCTGAATGGGTCAATCTGCTTCTGGCTTGGGTCAAGTAGATCACTACTGGAGTAGGCATGGCAAGTTGCCTGTCCCCTGGGGCTCTTTATAAAACATAGTTTCTTTGCCAGATGCGCTGATATGTTGAATTGCTTGGGCTCAGTCTTCAGTGTGTAGCTACCATCACTTTTTTTACAAATATTATTTTATTTTTCCAATTACACATAAAAATATTTTTCAATATTCATTTTTAATGAGATTTTGAGTTCCATTCCCTAAAATGGCAAGCAATCTGATATAGATTATACATGGACTATCACCACTTTTAGCCACTGGTTTGGCTAGGTGGTACTGCACTCTGCAGTTGTGATTGAGTCATTTCAGTCATATCTGACTCTTTGTTACCCCATATTTGGTTTTTTTTTTTTTTTGGTCAAAGATACTGGAATGGTCTGCCATTTCCTTGTCTAGTTCATTTTACAGATGAGGAAACTGAGGCAAACAAGGTTAAGTGACATTCCCAGGGTCACACAGCTAGTAAGTGTCTGAGACTGAAGATGAACTCATGAATATAAGTCTTCCTGACTCATCCCAGTGCTCTACCCACTGCACCACCTAGCTCCCCTTAACTAGACAGTTACTAATACTCTTTTTAGCTGGATTACTATGGTGTTTCCTCAATAAGGACAGTGCTCGTAGCCTAGAATCAGCAAAAATCTCTCCTCTTATGCCCTCAGAACTTGAAGTTTGTCATGTCTAGGCAGGAGGTAGGAGAGGCCTAGCTTCCCCTGTTCAGTGATCTTTCCTGTTTCAGGGGTAGTGACTTATTTCATTTTTAGACTCTATCTTCACTTATAATGAAAAGCTAAAGCACACTTCCCAGATTCCTGTTGGGTGTTAAATGACAGGGGACAGAGGTATTGGAGGAGCCTGTGCCTTAGGCAAGTCCATTGTATTGCTGGCCCCTTTACATGTAACTAAGTCTCAGACCATTTGTAAGACTTGGGATATTTTCTTTGCATCTGCAGGTCTTTCCTTATATATTTCAATGTTTCTGTCTTTGTCCATTCCTACCTTCAGCACAACGTCCCCATACCTGATCAATGACAGGAGGTAAAGCTGTAGGTCTGGTTTTTAGCCAAAGAGTACATCCAAAGAGGGCTCTCTCTGGAAAGCTATGATCCTATTCAGGGGTCTGTACCTGCTTATCTAAAGACAAACCCTGTGATTTACTTAGAACATGCCAAAATGATAGCTGGATTTGTAGGAAGGAAATAATACAGAGAAATGCAGACAATGAGAGAGCCCCAGGGGACCTGATGTTGATAACTTATGTATACTGAAGATTCAATGCCCCAGTGACAGTACTCAAGCATTGACCAGTGCTAGAACATTAATTTGGTGGCCCTGAGAAGGCATGACAATAAAAATAATAAATAGCATTCACTATATGATCTAGATTCTGTGCTTTATTATCACCTCATTTTATCCTCAAAATATCCTGGGAAGGAGCTATAGTTATCACCATTTTACAGATGAGAAAACTGAAGCAGGCAGCAGTTAAGTGACCTGCCTAGAATCACATAGCTAGTTAAGTATCTGAGGTGGGATTTGAAGTCAGGTTTTCCTGGCTCGACATCCAGTTTTATTCACTCTGATACCTAGCAGTCACTACTGCCACTGTTTCTACCACTGTAACCACCACCGCCATTACTACTGAGATCAGAATGGCCACATGGATTCTTCCTTGAGAAGAGAATCCATTGCTGTCTTTCTAGAAACCAATGTCCACTAGACTAGAATCTAGAAATAGAGATGGGGTCAAGGATTAAGGTCACTCTAGGCTCCAAAGGAAGCTCCAAAGTTAGGTGTTTTAGTGCATAGACCACTGAGCCTGGAGTCAGGAAGACTCATCTTCCTGAGTTCAAATCTGACCTCAGACATTACTTATGTGACCCAGGGCAAATCACTTAACCCTGTTTGCCTCAGTTTTCTCATAGTACAGAATGAACTAGAGAAGGAAATGGCAAACTATTCCAATATTTTGCCAAGAAAATCCTGAATGGGGTCACAAAGAGTTGGACATGACTGAAACGACTGAACAACAATGAAGGTTCTGAAGTAACAGCCCTAGAATGTAAATGTCAAATACATGGTCCATGTGGCTCATGGTTCTCTCCAGCATGGCCTACACTAGATTAAAATATAATTGGGAAATATTTAGCTCTCTCCAATACATGAACATCTTTTTTCTTTCTTTTCTTTTTAAATTTTAAATATTTATTGTCAGTCCCAAGTTTTCTCCCTACCTCTAGCCCCTTTCCTCCCCCTTGAGAAAGGCAAGCACTACGATACCTAGTATACATGTGAAGTCATGAAAACATATTTCCATAATATGTGGTTTTCTAATATGTGGCCTGCAGGAGATGGTTTAGTGGCCCCTGTTTCTATCTGAGTTTGACACAACTACCCTGAAGAATGATTGGGCTGCTAGAAAGAATATACCCTGCAACCATCTGCTGCCTATATGGGTAATTAATTGAACACCCTGTTGAACAGGAGGACAAAGTGATTGAAGTACAAAGAATCAGGCTGAAGAAGGGTCTGTCCACCAGCTGCAGATAGACAGTTGGTGCCTGACAATGGACCATCTGGAGAGGGTAGAAGTTTTGGTCTGAAAAAAGAGGTTGTATGTTAGTGTCCTCCTTAGGGTTGGGGAAGGCTTCCAAGTTTGACCTGGGATGATGGAGGCTTCGGCCAGGTGGGACAAAAGGGAGACAACTCAGTGTGTATGCTGCTCCTTCCCCATGTTCTAGTTCTATATGCCTCTCAGTAGCCACATAAAATTTACATAGTCTGACTTATTCAGAGCTAGTAATGGCACCATTCAGACTGAACTATCTACAGGCCTAGAAATTAGACTGTAGGCCAGTGAGCTGAGCTAAGTCACCTATCCCTAGTAGACATGGAAACTGATACTGAGGAAATAACAATGGTCACTGAAGAAAGATTTTCTGATTAGTCAGCAAGCTGACGTAGAGGCAACTCCCAGAGCTGTTACAGGAGAGGAAGTTATAGATATAACATAGCATTTTGTTTGTATCTCTCTAATGCATTTATCATGTAACCTTGCATATTGTTGGTGCTCATATACAATCTTGATAGTAGACTTAAACTAGATATTACCTAGATGAAGGTGCTTAATAAAAGATTATGGTATTAATTTAGATTGAGTTAAATAGATGGAGGAAATCTGCCCTCAGTAACTCAGGGTCCCATCTACCCCCAGCCCATTTCCTCTTTTTTTCTGCAAAAAGGGAGATTTCTTTATATTTCCTGCAATCCAAACTTGACTCCTGAGTTTTAATAACGTTGACTGTGATCTTTTGAGGGTCTGACCTTCTGTATTAGAGGGATTGGGTTACCTGTGCATGGTTTGTTGTATTTTATAATGTTTTCATTTTTGCTTTGTGTGATTTTGTTTTGGGCATATGACTTAGGCATTTTATATATTTTTGGCTTTTTGTGCATCTATGTGTCCCTGTATATGCATGCTATATGAATGCTTGTTCTAATTTCTGCATGTATGCATTCAATATTTTTTGCACATGTGCACAGGAGGCACTAGAGTGTATGTTGCATTCACATGTGTTTATACATGAGCGTACTTTTATACTTCATATGTATGTTTTTTTTCCTGAAAGTGGGGCTATGCTTTAGGGTCAAAGGATCAGTAATTGAGAGTTAGAAGGGACCTAAGAGACCACTGAATCCAATCCCTTCATTTGACAGATGAGGAGAGTGAAACACAGAAAGATTAAGTGACTTGGCCAAGGCCAAAAATTAGGAAGGATATGAAGCAGGATTTGAACCCAGTGCTCTATCCATTACTCTGCATTGCTTTCACATAAATGTATGCCTATATGTATATGTTCTTATGTATGCTCTCTGTATGCATGCCTTTGTGTGATCTACATGCATGTGCACAAGGACCAAATGAGCTCTAAGGTTCTTTTAGCTCCAAATTCTGTGACCTATATGTGTATAGTATATGCATGTACATTTTTTTGCATATATGCACATGCATCCTTCATTTGTGGGCCAGGAGCTTCCCCTATTAGTCATTTTCATCCACAGATGCAAGAAGGACTGAGCCAATGACAAGGAAAACAAGCTTCCACTACCCTCTGCAGCTGAGGATCTATAAATAAAGTTGTCTCTCACTGGCATGTTCCACACGCCACACATAGCTCTTTAATAAAATTGGCTGAGATTTGTTGATAAGCCTGAAGCTAAGTCAATGTGCAGTGTCAGTCCCATGGTAAGAGAGCCTTCAGGGGTCAAGCTGTTTCCTGTATATGATCATCGGATCAAAGATATGTCAGCCGTGTGCTAACCGGTTTTTTATGAATTGTGCTAAAGATCAGACAAGAGACACTAATAAAGACATAGAAAAGGGGAGGCTGAAGTTTGGAGCTAAGTTCTTCTCTCTGTGGCCCTCCATGATCACCCTGACCACTGGGGTGGGAGTAAATAAGGAGACCCGGGACAGCACCAAACTGCCTATCAGCTCCTCTTCAGGGCGGTGGCATTAAGTCTCAGAGTTGGAAGGGACCTGAGAGGGCTTCACCATCGCACTGCTGCCTACACAAGAATACCCTCTCCAGTCTCCTTGATAAGTGGTTAGCCTATCTCCGACTGGATAATAATAAGAGCTTACCTTTATATGTCAAGGTAAGGTTGGCAAAGCATTTTTCTCCCAACAACCCGGTGAGTGCAAGGGCATGGTCTTAGATCAGCCCCTTGATCCCAGGCCACCTAGACTGGTCCAAGTTTAGTTTCATTTTTCACCCTACCCTATGCCACCTCCACATTTCTCCCAATTTATGATGGGATGTTGGAGGAGGAGGAGGAGAAAATCAGTCGACATCCTAATTGGGTCTGAGGCACTACTACAATCACTACTGGGAAGGATATGAAGATAACCTATTGTCCTTTGGATAACAAACTCTTCCCCCTCCAAATCATTATTATTCAGAGTCAAAGGCTTCCCAGACGAAAATTATCTTCCCATGCTACCACTCCCTGATCTTTCATTCCCATCTGCCTTATCCCTATCTTTCCCATGTCCCTATCTCCCCCCCCCCTCCCATTCTGGTAGCCCTTAGAATAAAGGTTTTTAACATTTTTGTGTGAGAAACCCCGCCCCCCCGGGCAGTCTGGGAAAGCCTAGAGATTCCTTCTTAGAAGAATTTTTCCCCTCAGAACAATATTTTTAAATGCATACAATAAAACACATAGGACTGTGAATCAAACTAATTATACTGAAATATAGTTATCAAAATATTTTAAAAGTTCCTAGACCCTACATTAAGAACCTCTTCTGTAGAGAGTACTTGGCATATAGTCTCTGCTTAATAAATGCCTACTGATTGATTGATTAGACTTCACATTTCTATCTTATTGCAATTATGGAAGGAAACCTGGCATTCCCTAGAAAATCATATCCCTGGACCCCCTCTCAAGTGTGCCCCCCCCAGGAGGCCCCCACATACTCCAGGCCAGGAGAAGAGCGCATACTGTTGCTCCTCATTGCCACTTCCAGACCAGCCCTCTTCTCCCCTTACGCTGGTTACTACAATTAGCTAAATTACCATATTCAGATCCTGGTGCTCTTTTCTGTCAGTCATTTTCTCCATTCTCAAGGAGTTCAGTACCTTATTCATACTCTTTCTTCTCTGACCCAATCCCTGCCATTCTGTTTGGGGGACTTTAATATACATTTTTCGGTGTTCCTCAGCCTCAGTGCAACTTCCAATCATTTGCCCTCCTTCTCTGTTTTCACAGTATCTTTCTGGTATGCTAGCCTCCCTTTGAAATTTTGACAAGAATGTTAACCAGTTCAGTTTTATTCTGTTTTCTGCTCTAACCTCCCATGCTCCTTTGTCCTAGCTGCTCACCTCTTTTTAAGCCACAATCTTGCATTATTCCTATCTTCTCTCCTAGCTGCCCTCTTCTCTCTTTTCTATTATAGAAGGTGCTAGAAGATGTTACACAACTTTGTTGAATGGATTCATAATGGATTTGTTATCCAATCTCAAATGTGCTCTCAGAGCTACGCAGACATGATTTTTAGCATGCCCTGACTCCCTAGCATGCTTTCCACAGATCTGTTTCAAACTGTCTCTTTTCTTTCAAAACTGTCTTCTCCCCAGTTTTACTCCTTAAGCCCTCTCCATATCATCCCCAATTCTCTCTTTCTTTGTCCCAGACTAGGAAGATGAGGTGATTTTCCCAACCAAGGCCACACCCTGCCTCCAATATCACCATTTGTGCCCTGTCTTCTAGGAACTTGCTCCTTTATTAGTCCTACCCTGTCTCCCCTCCACTTTCCCCATAATTTTCAACCTTTCCTTTTCCACTATACATTTTCCTACTGCCTACAAATATGAAAATGCCAGACATCTTCAATCTTAAAAAAAAACCTCAAACATTCATTTGACCTTACTATCCTTTCAAGCTGTCTTCCTCTATCTCTCCTCCTTTTCACAGTCATTACCTTCACTTTGTCATCTCCCACTCACTGCTCATCTTCTTGCAATCCAGCTTTTGAGTCTACCATTCCACTGACACTGTTCTCACTAAGCTAAAGATCTTTTCTCAATCCTCATCCTTCTTAGTCACTCTATAGCACATTGTACTATAGACCATCCTCTCCTTTTGTATATACATTCCTTCCTAGGTTTTCGTGATGCTAATATTTTGTGCATCTCTTCCTACCTATTGGACTTGTTTGTTCTTGGTCTTCTTTGTTAGATCATCACCCATAACCTATTTTCCTTCAGGGATATCCTAGGTCTTTTTTTCTCTCTCTACACATTTTCTCAGTGATCTCTTCAGCTCCCATGCATTAGACTATGTTCTCTATTGAGATGACATTCAATTCTACATATCCAGTCCTTACCTCACCCCTGACTTTTAATCATATAATTGCTAAATGCCTGCTGGACAGCTCCACCACAGGCAACTCAAACTTAACATGACCAAAACAAAACTCATTAGCTTTCTACTTAAATCCATCCCTCCTCCCCAAATCCCTATGTCCTTTGAGAGCACCACCATTCTTCCAGTTACCCACATTCACAAACTAGAAGTCCTCCTGGGCACCCCCACATCTGATCAGTAGCCAGGTCTTGTCGATTTCACTTTCTCAATATCTCTCATGTGCATCTTTTTCTCTTGACTCAAACCACAATCACTCTCATTGAAGCACACATCACCTCTCACTTAGATCATTGTAATAGACTCTTATGTTTGTCATTGTCATGAACTAAAATTACATTCCGACCTTTTATTAACAAGAAACTAATATAGGGTACACAGATGCCAGACAGGAGAGTTTGACTATAAAAATGATATGAGGATGGTGTTAGTTTCAGTCAACAGTCAATAAGTATTTATTAAGTGCTTACTAAATTCCAGGACCCATGCTAAGTGTTGGGGACACAAAGAAAGGCAAAAACATCTGGAATAAGCCATAAAAATGATCCATAGTCCATATAGGATCACCTGGAAAATGTTAGTGTTTTAAAAGATGGTTTGGCATTACAAATCTAAAAATGTTTTATGTGCGTTTGCATAGACTTGTGTAAATTTGCATATATGTATGTATATGTTAGCAATTTAGGATTCTTGAAAATATGTAACTTTACAGCTTGTTCCCCCAGTCTCTTTTGTAATTCTTGACCAAATTCACCATCCAACTGCAATCCTAATGTGTGTACTGATGAGTTAATTCAATGGGCTGTCTGTCCAACAGCATGTTGGACTCTGAAGAATAGGCAGATTTCATCCACTTTGATTTTCTTATGTGGATTGTTAGATAGTTCAATCTCTTTGGTGGGGGAAGATTTGGAGATTTTGGATCTCATTGAGGAGGCTTTATACTATTATTTTTTAATTTTATTTTTTCCAAGTACATGTAAAATATACAATTTTTGGCATTCATTTTTAAAAACAATTTTGAGTTCCAAGTTCTTTCCTTCCTTTCCTCCCCTCCTCCCTCCTTGAGAAGGCAAGCAATTTGATACAGATTATACACATGCAGTCATGTAAAACATATTTCCATACTGAGGCTCTATATTGTTTGGGGATTGCTGTAAATAGTACATTATCATCCACAAAGAGGATGGCAGATCTTACTCTCTGTAAAGAATCCATCTTTGATGAATGCAGAGACTATTGCTATTTAGTCCTTGAATCTCTAGTACCAAAAGCACATGATACCGTATAGATACAATTATAAATTTAGAACTGAAAGGGATCATAGTGGCCATCTTGTTCAAGATCCATATTTTTTACATGAAGGAAATGAGACCCAGAGAGAGTAATTAAGTGAATTGCTCTAGGTCAATAGTAAGTTTCAGAGCTGAGAGTTGAAACCAGAGCTTCTGATTCCATATCTTGGGCTCTTTCTACCATACCACAGAGCATTCTATCTAGCGGGTACCTAGTAAGTATATGTTGAACTGAGTTGACTATAGAGGAGAATATATAGGATCAGAGATTTAAAGCTAGAAGGGTAAGTTCTGAGGAAGTACAGTCTGGGGAAATACAGACTTGAGGTGGTAGGAAAACAGATCCTGGGAAAAGAGAACGTGGCTGTTGGGAATACAGAGGCTTAGGGTGAGGATGGGGCAACAGATAATAAGTGAGCAAAGTCAGTCTTCAGATTGAGAGGCATGGACATGGGATAGGAACATGAAGACTCAGCATGGAGGGATGCATGAAGGGGAAATAGACCTGGGATGGGAGAACTGAGGCTCTGTATGGTGAAGAAACAGATAGGAGAATAGAGGATGAGGGTGAGAACACAGGCTCTGAGTGTGGGACATAGACATTAAGACAGCAACAGATGTTCAGTAGGGAGACAGAGATTTGGCATGGGAGACCAAGGCTCTGAGTGAGAAGTAGATTCTGAGGAGGGAGGGACATAGAATCTGGGAGTAAAGAGTCACAGAACCTGAATGGCAGGGACATAGATGAGTAAATACAAGATTTAGGCCTGGGAGATGCAGACTTGGGGGGACACAATCTTTGGGGTGAAGGAGTCTAATATTAAAGGTGGAATATAAAGTCTCTGAGTAGAGGGCATATGTTAAAGATGGGTGAACAAAGGTTGGAGGGGATCAAGATTTCTTGTAGGGGGATAACAGGGACTGGGAGAGGAAGCATGGGCTCTGTGAGATGGGGGACATAGATTCAAGTTAGGAGAAGACATTTTGGGTGGGGGTAATGCAGGCTTTAAGTGAAGGGACAGAGGATGTGGGGGGTAGGAACAAGTCTGGGTTAAGGAGGGACTCTGGGCAAGTTGGGAGATGCACATAGCTTCTGGATGGGAGAACAGTCTTTGGTTTGGGGAGATCCAGATCAAGTAAAGGGGAATAAACCCAAGGTGAGGGGATGACAGATTCTGGATTAAGGACATACATGTTGGGGACTCCATGGCACCAGCAAGTGCCAGAAAGTCGTGGTCAGCAGGGAGCAACATGCTTTGATGTTGCCAGAGAGCCACATTGGAGATTTTACCATCTGTGAGTCAAGTTTGCTCCTCCAGATTGGAAGAGCTGGTAGCTGCAGCTGTCCAGGGATTGCCTCTGGGCCCTACCTGGGGCTGACCTAGAATCATCAGTACCTGAGCCATCCGCAACCACCCCACATGCTACTCATCTTGGGGACAAAGGAAAACAATGTCGTGGGAGTGACAAACCCTCCTAGGCCTGGCACAGTGGGGCAACAAGGTTGACCCAGCTTTATGGTAGGGCTGCCTGTGTGTGAATGTATATGGGTTTATGCCCACATAGAAGTACCAGCATTTTCCCGTGCATTTTGCACCTGTGTTTATCTGTATGCTGGCTGGTGTTGGAGCCAGCTCTAACTGGCCCACAAAAGCCAATTGTTCAATTTTCAGTGTGAGTATTTACACCTCAGAAATCAGTAAATGCTACAAATCAGGCCTGATTTATTGTTCTGTTGATGGACTAGACTTAAGACAGTGATGGAGGAACTGTTAATAATGCAAATTAAACTTTAAAGTGTGTCATGAGTACATTTTTTTCAGAGAGCTGGTTGTTAAATATTTACCAGCATACCTCTGTCTGTGTGCATGAGCAGGATTGTGGCTATGCCTGCTGCGTGAACTTTTGTGGGTGTCTTCCTAAGCTCAACAATATTTTTTGTGTCTATTTACATTCATGTCTCTACATGTCTCGCTGAGTATGTTTCATGTGTGCCTATATCTACATATAAATGTCAACTACTTTGTGGAATCTGAAAGGGATTGCTCTAGGTATTGGGATAACATTAAAAACCCTACGTGAATTATTATTCTTACCATAGCATTCAGTTTGAATTAATAAATTAATGCAGTTTTGTTTGACAAATGATTGTTGAAGTGAATCCATGCCTATGGGTATTTCTCTGTGTTTCTAGGTTTAGATATTCATTTATGTGTATGTGGTCTGACTGTGGTCTATGTGTGTATGTGTGCGTAGAAAGGTCTTTCTTGTCACAGTGTGTGTGTGTATGTGTGTGTTCGTGTGTGTGCGTGCACATACACACAGAGGGGTTCCTATTGTAACAGTGAGTGTGTTTGTGTGTGTATGTGTGTGTGTGTGCACATGGAGAGGTCTCTATTATCAGTGAGTGTATAGGGAACACTAAAAGAAAGAAGGTTAAATGAGAACAAGGAATGGATAACCTTGGGGTCTAGGAGCCCTAGAGGGCTGTGGGTATTTGTGTGTGTGTGTGTGTGTGTGTGTGTGTGTGCATGTGTGCATGTGCATGTGGGTAGGGTGGCTTCAAGGTAGAGGATGGGAGACCAATAGGGTCCTGGAAATGCTGTGGGACACATTTAATGTAAATAAATGTACAGTGTGGGGTCCTAGGATTCAGAGCTAGAAGGATCTTGGAGATTTGCCACTCCAACCCCTGCACTTTATAGATGGGAAAACTGACAAGCACAGAGGTAATGACTTGCCCAAGGTTGTACAGCTAATGTGCTGAGGATTCACACCCTTGTCTCTGTTGGTCTGCAAACCTAGGAACAGATTTCCTAGGACTTGGTGGAGAGGAGAGGGTTTCCACTTAGTTTCAAAAAAATCTGCACACCTGAATTATTTTTTGAAGGCTTACCTTTAGTCAAATTCAATTTAACAAAGACTTAAAATCCCTAGGAGCTAGGAATACACACATGTATCTAATATATGCATACATATGTGTATGTACATGTGTGTGTGTTAATCCTTCATTGCCAAAGAAGACCATGCTGTCAGAGAAATAATGACATGACTTGCACTTGATTTTGTTTTGAGTGAGGGAGGACTGTGCAGGTCACCAACCTCACTTCTCTTCCAGAGCCATCTGAATCCAGTGACCAGATATTCATCAGGATGACTGGAGATGACCCAGGATGAGGCAATTGGGGTTAAGTGACTTGCCCAAGGTCACACAACTAGTGAGTGTCAAGTGTCTGAGATGAAATTTGAACTCAGGTCCTCCTGACTCCTGCACTGGTGCTCTACCCTCTGCACCACCTAGCTGCCCCTATGTATGTATATGTATATAGACTAGATGTGTATAGCTAGATAAGGCTGAGATAAGCCTCATCCAACCTGCCTTCAAGGTGTTTCTACTCTGAGTATTTAAGAGAAGCATGATAAAAAGAGAGGGAAGGCTATGAAGAAAACAAAGAAGGCATCCACAGTGGTCTTGACAATGGAGAGAACTGGAAAGGAAGAGAGGGGGTAGGGAGTCCGGGCCTAGAACTCTCTGGGGAGACATTCTCTCCTCTCTCTGCTCCTTTGCATTTTCATTAATGGCTCCACACATTTCTGCCATAGTCTAAGCAGTTCTCAGTGCTACAGCAGCCCTGCACTGACAGGCCAATCAATTAAATATCAATTAATCTGTTAATGAGTCCGAAGGACTCCAATGGGGACTGAGCTCTGGGCTCTGGAACCCCCAGCATTTGTGTCAGCCCCATTTGTATCTGGAGGGGCTGGTCTTGGTAGGTCTCTGTCTGCAGGGGGCGCCCTCACCCCAGACTTATTGCTTCCCTCTGCTCTTCCCCAAACTGCTCCCCTCCACTCCCTACCAGACTCTAGGCTGAGCTGAGCAAGGAGGATGTGAGATTCTTTCCAGCCTTCCTCTATCACTTCACAAGTCCCACCCATGGTGTTTTTTGTCTTTCATTCTCCTCTTTTCTTTCCTTCATTTTCCTGCTTGTATTCTGCTTGTGGAAGGAGTACCTACCACTGAGTGCTTTCGGTCTGGCTCCTCCTGACCCCTCTATGCAAATATTAGCTCCCATATTTTATCATCAAGGGAACTGATGACCTCAACCTTTTGGAGGTAGGTAGTGCAATTATTTGTATCTGTACTTTACAGATGAAGAAACTGAAGCTCTGCCAGCAAGACTTAGGGTTGAAAAGTCCCTTGTGGTCATAGCGTCTAGCTTCCTCATTTGATAAAGGAAAAATTGAGGCTAAAGAGGGTAAGTGATTTACCCAAGGACACCCAACTGCTAAGCAGCACAAACAAGATAGTGGGCTGAGGTCCTCCAACTTCAAACCCAGTGTTTTCTCTGCTATTAGACATCTCTTTCACCTGGGCAACATGACTTGACCAGGGTCATACACTCAGAGTTAGGACTTGCTTAAACCTAAACCTATTAATTGTAAGACCAGTAACTCTCCCTATTATACTAAGATTATTCTCATTTTACAGATGAGGAAACTAAGACCCAGAAGTTATGTGATTTATCAAGGAAGCAGCTAGGAAGTGCAGAGGGTCTCTGAGGCTGTGGGTGTCTACAGAAGGCTTTCTAAGTCAGGGCCAAGAGTACTTGAGCTAGTTTAAAGTGGGCCTTTCTATGTCCTTTCCTCAAGGTTCCATGGAACCAGCAGAATGTCCCTGTTCATATAGGATGAGGGGGGAAGAGAGAAACGGTGACAGGGGTGAGAGTGGGGAGAGAAGGAAGTGTAACTATATTGAAAGTGTATCTAATTGGTCCCAAGTCTCTTATTGTTCTAATACATCTTCTACAGGGCTGCCAGAGAAGTTTTCCTAAATCACTCCTCTTATGTCTCCCTATTACTTCTATGATCAAATAAACATAAGCATCTCTATTTTGGTATTTAAAATCCTTCACAGATAAAGGTGGTGGCACATCTGTCTCTAGTCCCTGATGCTGGAAAAACTGAGAATGGTGGAATGCTTGAGGCTAGGAGTTGTGAGAGCACTTAACTCTGAAGCATGGTGTCTTCAATGTCTTGAACCAAGATGGTGAACGCCTGGGAGCAGAGGGCCAGTAAGTGGCCTGAGGAGGGGGAAATCAGCCTACTTAGTAAAAACGACTGACTTAAGGCTTATGTGCCAATTAACATTGGTATTGGGCACATGATGGGCCACAGCTCTTCCAGCCTGGGCAAGAAAGGAGACCAAGCCTCTAAAATAAATACATGAAATAAAATGAAACCCCTTACAATTTAGCTCTGTCATGCCTTTCCAGAAAAAGTTATTCCCTTCTACACATATGATGATCCAGCTAACCTTACTTCCTTACTGTCCTGCCCATGTAGTGCCCCTTTTATCATCTCTGAGCTGACTGTCCGCCAGTCTGGAGTATAATCGTTCCTCACCTTTCCCCATTTGAAACCCTGGCTTTGTACAAGGCTCAGCTCAAGTTTCACCTTCTGCATGAAGCCTTTCCTGGCCCTTCCCCATCTTCTGATGCCTCCTCTCCCCCAACTCTCTTGTATTTCCTTTGTATTTACACCTATAGCTGTTGTCTTCCTTCACTAGATTATAAGCTTCTTGAGGCTGGGGACTGCTTCACTTTTGTTTTTGTATACACAGGACAGAATACACTGTAAATGTTTAATAAATATTTATTAAGCAACATTGTGCCAAGGCCAACTTTGATTGACTTAGCTCTTCTCAGCAACGCAAGGATCTGTGTGTGTGTGTGTGTGTGTGTGTGTTCATCCTTCGCTGCCGAAGAAGACCATGCCATCAGAGAAATGATGACATGACTTGCTCTTGACTTTGTTTTGAGTGAGGGAGGGCTGTGCAGGTCACCATCCTCACTTCTCCTCCAGAGCCATCTGAATCCAGTGACCAGATATTCATGAGGATGACTAGAGATGACCCAGGATGAGGCAATTGGTGTTAAGTGACTTGCCCAAGGTCACACAGCTAGTGAGTGTCAAGTGTCTGAGGTGAGATTTGAACTCAGGTCCTCCTGACTCCTGCACTGGTGCTCTATCCACCGCACCACCTACCTGCCCAGCAAAGAATGACAGATGCACATAGAATAGCATCAATAAAACATTTTAAGACAACTCCAAAAGACTCATGATGGAAAATGCTATCCACAACTAAAGAAAGAACTATGGAGTCTGAATGCAGATCAGAGCATACTCTTTGGTTTTATTTTCTCTCTCTCTGTTTTTGATTTTTTCTTTCACGTGGTTTCTCTCATTGTGTCTAATCCTTCTTTATAACATGATTAATGTGAAAATGTGTTTATATGAATGTGTATGTAGCGTTGTCTTGGTGGGGAGGAGAGGAAGGGAGAGAAAATTTGGAACTCAAAATCTTATGCAAGTGAATGTTGAAACCTAAAAATAAATAAATAACTAGATTTTTTTTTGAAAAATAAATGCTTGTTGATTGATTAGATAGTAGAAAGAGCAGTGGTGGGCTGGGAGTCAAGTAACTATCTGTGTGACTTTGAGAAAGACATAGTATCTCAGTTACCTCACCATTAAAATGAGAGCCTTCATTGGATCAAAGATTTGGAGTCAAAAGGACCAAAGAGTCCATCCAGTCCAAGGACTTGGTTTTAAGGACAAAGGCTGTCAGAGGAAGGATTTGAAAGCAGGTCTTCCCTCCACCAAGTCCAGTGCTTTCAATATTACCAAGATTTTAAGGTCACTTCTGGCTCTGAAATTCTATATTCTAACATCCTGGGTTCTAAGGTCTACTGGAGTACTGAAATTCTACATTCTGAGATTCATTTAAGCTCTGACCTCTACATTCTGACAGTTTGGTCTTGCCCAACAAATATATGCTACGTAGTGCTGAGAAAGTGGGTTTGGGGAGGAGGGTGTGTCAGAGAGCAGGAATCCAAACAGCTGCAAACAGGAGTGGGCTGGAGCCAGCTCCTGCAAGAGAGTGAATTGTGAAATTTTCATTTTAGGCACTTAGACCTTGGAAACCCAACATTACAAATCAGGCTTAATTTATTATTTTGGTGATTATCGAGGTGTCAAAATTGGCTAGCAAAACACCTGAGGACTGACTGAACCAGATGAAAATGTAATTGGGAAATGTTTAACAAAATAAATAAAAATGCAATACAACATAGATAAAGTCAATTTGTGGTTTTCCAAGTCAACATGTGGTCTTCTGGGATCCATTTTTAACTGACTTTTACTCTACTGGTTGAGACTTAAGTAACCAACTCCTTGTTAGTGTCATGATCAGTGTTCCCACCTGTCATACAGGGAAGACCAGGGTTCAATTCCCCCAGGGAAGAGTGGAAGCTGCTTTCTAACAGCTGGATGGCACAATGGATAGAGCACCTGGTCTGGAGTCAAGAAGACATGAATTCAAATCCAGACTCAGACACTTACTAGCTGTGTGATCTTGGGCAAGTCACTTAACACTATTTGCCTCAGTTTCCTCATCTGTAAAATGAACTGGAGAAGAAAATAGCAAGCCACTCCATCTTTGCCAAGAAAACCCTAAAATGGGGTCAGAAAGAGTTGGATATGACTGAACTACAACAATAACAAAGCAACAGAGATTATATTAATAATGCAGATTAAGTTTGTCCATCACACTGTTTTTTCAGATAGTTGATAAATATTTACCAGCAAGCAAAAGGTCCACAATATCAAGGGAATTAATGAAAAGAAATGCTTGGGAAGGTGGCCTAGCCATATCGGATCTTGAAGTCTTTTATAAAGCAGTAATCATCAAGACTGTCTGGTACTGGATAAGAAACAGAATGGTGGATCGGTGGAATAAGTTAGGTACACAAGACACATTAATGACCATAATAATGACCATAATAACCTAGTGTTTGATCAACCCAAAGACTCCAGCTTCTGGGATAAGAACTTGCTATTTGACAAAACCTGCTGGGAAAACTGGAAAATAGTATGGCAGAAACTGAGCATAAACCAGTAGCTTACGCTGTATACCAAAATAAAGTCAAAATGGGTTCACAATTTAGATATAAAGGCTGATACCATAAGCAATCTGGGAGAGCAGAGAATAGTTTCCCTGTCAGATTTATGGAGAAAGAGTTTATAACCAAACAAGAAATAGATGACATTATGAAATGCAAAATGGATAATTTTGATTACATTGCACTAAAAAGTTTTTGTACAAACAAAGCCAATGCAACCAAGATTAGGAGGGAAGCAGAAAACTGGGAAAGAATTTTTACAACCAATGTTTCCAATAAAGGCCTCATTTCTAAAATACATAGAGAATTGAGTCAAATTTCTAAGAATACAAGTCATTACCCAATTGATAAATGGTCAAAAGATATGAACGGGAAGTTTCCAGAGGAAGAAATTAAAGATATCTATAGTCATTTGAAAAAATGCTCTAAATCACTATTGATTAGAGAAATGCAAATCAAAACAACTCTTAGGTATCACATCACATCTGTCAGATTGGCTATCATGACAAAACAGGAAAATTATGAATGCTGGAGAAGATGTGGGAAAACTGGAACACTAATGCATTGTTAGTGGAGTTGTGAACTCATTCAATCATTTTGGAGAGCATTTTGGAACTATGCCCAAAGGGATATAAAAATGTGCATAGTTTTGACCCGGCAATACCACTTTTCCCAAAGAAATCGTACAGATGAGAAAAGGACCCACATGTACAAAAATATTTATAGTAGCTCTTTTTGAGGTGGCAAAGAATTAGAAATTGAGGGGATGCCCATCAGTTGAGGAATGGCTGAACAAGCAGTGGCATATAAATATAATTATGCTATAAGAAATGATGAGCAGGCAGAAAAACCAAAAGACTTATATGAACTGATGCTGAGTGAGGGGAGCAGAACCAGGGGAACACTGCATACAGTTACAGCCACATTGATCCATGCCTAACTTTGATAGACCTGACTCTTCTTAGTAATGCAAGGTTCTAAGACAGCTCCAAAAGACTCATGTTGGAAAAGCTATCCACAACCAGAGAAAGAATTATGGAGTCTGAATGCAGATTGAAGCATATTATATGCTCCCTCCTTCTTCTGTTTTGTTTCATCCTTCTTGTGGTTCATTGGTTACAATTCTTCTTTGCAATATGACTAATGTGAAAATATGTTTAATGTGAATGTTTATGTAGGGCCTATATCAGATCGCGTGCCATCATGGGGAAGGGAGGAGAAGAGAAGGGAGAGGGAGACAATTTGGAACTCAACAGTATGTGGAACTGAATGTTATTAACTAGAAATAAATAAATTAATTTAAAAATAAATTAATTTAATGAAATTAAAAATTAAAAAAATAAATATTTACCAGGACCCTGCTAACTGCAACTCTGGTAGCATCATAATCAGGTCTTTCTGAACCCACAAGGTGAGAGTGCTGGAGCTTGATTAGGACATCACATCTCTCCTTGAGAGAGCTGGAAGAGTGGGAAGTGCTGAGATCAAATAGGAAACATTCCTGACTTGGATCTCTAGGGCAAAGGTGTTTAAGCAATTAAAGCTAAGACCCCTTTACAGCTATCAGCTTCTTCCTGTGGATTTGAAGGCTTTCAATGGTCAGGTTCTACTGGGAGAAAGAATTGCTTGCTTCAGAAGACCTCCACTTTGCCCACACTAAGCCTGGGTCTCCCCTCTCCTGTTATCTTCCTCTTTCATGGTTTGTAGTTATTTGCCCACTTGTCCTTCCCCCAGTGAGAATGTGAGCCCCTTGAGGGCAGGATTTGTATTGTGTCTGTCTTTGTATGCTGAATCATGTGCACAGTATTTAATTGAATTATATTTTATTACTTCTGTATTGCATTGGGGGGATAGAGATGGTGAATGGGTGTGGACCTGTGATTTTATTGAAGTAGGGAGCTTCCAATAAGGCAACTCTCTCTACCAGTGCAGATCAGAATTGATTTATTCACTGAGAAGTTACTTAACTTGTTTAGGATCACTTGGCCAATTGTGGACCAGAAACAGAACTTCCTGATTCTAAGGTCTGCCTTTCCATCAATCACATCATGCTGTCTTTCATTGTAATCTGTTCAAATTGAACTATTGGACCTATGAATCAATAAGGAGTGACCAAAAAGTGGTAATAAAATGTATACTTCAAAAGATACATAGTTTCATTGGCTTGGACCCTCCCTTTGCCAGTTGAGATCATGACACATAAATGTGAAGACTGGGCAACGGAGGTGTGGATTATCATTACAGAAAAGGGAAGACTTAAGAGTGACAGAATCACAAATTTTAAGTATTCAAGGGCTATTTTTGTGGAAGATGGTTAAAATTTTTCAAATAGAAGTTGCAATGAAACAGATTTCAGCTCATTGTAAGAGCAGCTAATTGGTGCAATGGATAAATTATTAGAATTGGAGTTTGGGTCACACAAATTCAAATCCTATTTTAGACACTTACTAACTATATGACCTTGGGCAAATCACTAACCTCTGTTTGCTTCAATTTCCTCATCTGTAAAATGGGAATAATAATAGTCCCTACTTTGTGGGGTCATTCTGAGTCGCAATGAATCCCTTTGTGGGGCCAACCTTGTGATAATGAACTCCTCTACATTTAACTTGGTCAATCCTCAGAGAAGCATTGCCATTCCTTGCCAGAATTGTATTCAAAGTCTCCACCTTGGCAGAATCTGTCAGAAATTGTATTCCATGGGCAGAGTTTTGTTGGTACCCCAAGTCACCTGCATAACACAATGAGATACCAGAGAAGGGTTTTAATGGAGATAATAAAGATGGACTATACAATGATGGAAGCAGGGATAGATTTCTGGTTCTATTACAACTAATAAAGGAGATTTTTGATCTCATTAATCATGAGATATAGCTATATCTCGATAATAAGAGCTATTTGCTTCAATTATATAGAAATGTGCTTTATTTGGGGAAAAGTATATTCAGTTCAAGAAACAGTGATTAAGTACATACTTTGTGCAAAGGATTGTGCTCAGTTTGGGGGTAAACTTAGTATAGAAAAGACAAAGCCTTCGGAGAGATCTCAGACTTGTGGTCTCCTAACAACATAACTGACATCACATGGGAGGCAGAATAATTTTGTGAACAGCCAGCCAGCCTTGGAGTCGAGGACCTGGGGTCAAATCCTGCCTCTGCCACATGCCAATTCCTTAATCTCTGCCTCCTAGGCAACTCTCCAAAGACAGGTGAACTGCTGTTCTTCACTGGTGAAGGGAATTTATATGGGTTGTTGTCTATAGTGTTGAAATCACAAGTCTGGGCTAGAAAAATGCAGCTCACACAGAGTGTTTTATGTATAAATCCTTGTATAATTCTCACAGCAACCTTGTGAGGTAATTAGTACTAGGTTTTATTATCCCCATTTTGAAAAGGAGGAAATTACATCTCAGAAAGGGAATGAGTACTGGACTTGGAGACCAGAAGATGGGTTCAATCTCAACTCACCAGCTCTGTGACTATGGGAAAGTCGCCCAACCTCTCTGACATCTAGTGTTATCATTTGGAAAAATTCAGGTAGTCAGATCTGCTGTCCCTCCTTCCTGGCTTGCCTGGGTAAAGTATTTCAGTTTTTAAAGCACTGGATCTGCATGTCAAGTATTACTGTGGAGGGACTTGTTCAATATCAACATTGTTCAGTTGACTCCAAGAATATCACTCACCACATTAAGATGCCTCTTGCTTTAAAAAATGAATTTAAAAAATTAATTAATTAATAAAAAATGAATTTAAAAATTAATTAATTAAAAAATTAACAATAACATCGGGATTCCCTTCCTGCAATACCACCATACTGAACAAGAGCTTCCTGTAGTGGTTTCATGGAGTTTGGGCTCTATGAAAAAGCACTTGTCTTTACTATGCTTGAAGATAAAAGAAGAAAGATGTCTGCACTGTAAATTAGAGTAGAAAGGTCAAACAGAACATCCAGAGAGATTTAAGGATGGAAACATCATTTCTAGCTAGGGAATTCAGGGAAGGCATTATGGAGGAGGTGGTATCAGAGCTGGGCCTTGGAGGAATGGAAGGATATCAACAGGTGGAGATGAGGGAAGGAGGGGATTTCAGACATAGGTAGGGCACCATGCACGGAGATGGAAGAGGGCAGGACAAGTTTGGGGAATAATGAGTCATTCAGTTTGACAGGCACCCTGGGTGTGGAGAGGATTAGAGCAAAATAAGACTAAACTGGCAGATTAGAGACAGGTTGTTGTGTTCGTCCCTCATTCTCGAAGAGGACGATGACATCAAGATGATGACATGACTTGCAGTTGACTTTGATTTGAGTGAGGGAGGGCTCTGCAAGGTCACCAACTTCACTTTCTCCTCCAGAGCTATCTGGGTCCAGTGACCTGATATTCATCAGGACAACTGGAGATGACCCAGGATGCAATGCAGGACCTTGGCCATTTTAGGCTAAGGTCTTATCAGACTCTCACTTTGAGAGAGATACATCCATTCAATTAATAGGCCTCTTTAAGTAGTTACTCAAGGGATGGCCCCTTTTAAGAAAAGAAAAGTACAACAACAAAAAAATTAAACTGGGAGGGGAAGACCCTCAGGGTTCTTGGGTAAAAGAGAAATAGTTACTATTGTTGCTTAGGGGAAAAGGGAGGTGTTGAAGATTTGGGGTCAGGGGCATGACATGATCAGCCCTGTGCTTTGGGAAAATTATTTTGTCAACTGGGTGAAGGATGGATGGGAAGGGGGAGAGAGAGTCAGGGAGGCCGATTAGGAAGCTACTACAATAGTTTAGGTGAGGAGGGATGAGATTCTCAACTACAATAGTGGTAGTGTGAATGAAGAGAAGGGGACAGATGTACTCAAGAGGACAAGTGATATCACAATCAAGGGTAACGAAAGGACCTCAAACCATCAGTGAGTTAGGGGGATGTCTACCCCAAGTATGTGAAGTTATCTTCCAGCAGAATGGGTGGATAAGAGCAATTTGTTTCAAAGGACAGATGTCAGAGATATTGAATGCACAGGCCCTGACAATTGCTTAGAATTGGTTGATACCCAAGACAAGACATGATCCCGGCCCTTAGGGAACTCCTATTGTTATGCAAAAACACAAAGTCCATCCACCCAGTGTGATATAGAAAAGACAAAAAGGACATGCATGCCATCTATATATGGTAAAATACATTGAGGCATCTTTCCTTATTCAAACCACTGGGTAGGAACAGTAATAATGATAATTTACAATTCAAGAACCCCATAAGTACTACTCTCTTCATAACCTCCCTGGGAGCTGGGGTTATCATTCCCATTTTATAGATAAAGAAAGTTAGAGATTGCGTGATGTGCTCCTGGTCACACAGCTAGTACCTGTCAGATAGGATTTGAACTCATCTCATAATTTCAAAAGCTGGTACCTTTTCCTTTATACCATTCCATCCTATTAAAAAGATACTCCAAAGCAACAGGTAATCCAGATGTCATGCTTAGTTGACTTTGGGTATACTAGGTAGTTTTCTTATGGTTGAAACACTTTTCTGATGATGTTTGGCTCAGGCAGATTTTGCTTGGAACATGATAAAAGAAGGAATTGCAAGGTAGGAATGCCCAGGATTAGCAACTGTCAATGGCTAATTCCTCCATTTGCAGATGATTAGGAGTTAGTCATAATTACAGAATTATAAAAAAAGGAGGAGAGGAACTCTAAGGGACTGTATGGGCTGTTCAACCAAAGAAGAGTAGGTGTGGTGAATGTAAGAAAGGTTCTTTACATTCCAAGCAATTTTTGAACTGTTTTGGGGATGGAAAAAAAAGATGTCTATTTCATCACTGAGGTAGTTGTCAAAGATCTGGGCACAACTGTTCATAGAATTATTTGATCTTCTCAAGATGTTTATATCAACATTTTTCTTCCTTTTCACACATAATCTCTCAGCAAAAAAAAAAAAAAAAAAAAAGCAAATCTGTTTTCATTCATTGCCTCCACTTCCTCTCCTCTCACTGACATCTCAGGTTCTTTGGCTTCTGACATCATTGTTCAGCTGAAACTTCCTTCTCCAATGTTACCAGTGAGCTTCACAGCATGCCTCCAATCTACCTCCTCTTCACCATCCATATGTCCACCATTCTAGTGAGGCCCTTTTCCCCTGTCCCCTGGACAATTTATGCAGCCTCTTAAGTGGCCTCCTGGCCTCCAGCATCTCTCCTCTCCAGCCTAGCCTCCACACAACTTTCAGAGTGATAGTCTTTTTTTTTTTAATTAAATTATTTTATTTGTTTTCAGTGTTCTACAATCACTTCCATATATCTTAGATTTTTTCCCCCTCCCTTCCCCTCCTTCCCACCTCCCTCCCTGAGATGGCATACAATTTTATACAAGTTCTACAAATACATTCCTATTAAATACATTTTCACCTTAGTCATGTTGCGTAGAAGAATTAAAATGACTGGGAGAAATCATAAAACAAAACAAAATATAATGCAAAGGAAAATAATCTGCTTCATTCTGCGATCAAATTCCATAATTCCTTCTCTGAATGCCATTAAGGCATTTTGCCTTAAGAGACCATCGGGAATTATTTAAGTCCTTGCATTGCAATGAGGTTCTAAGTCTACCAGAAAAAATTCTCACACACTGTGGTCATTGCTGTGTACAAATTTCTCTTGGTTCTGCTCCTTTCACTCAGCATCAGTACATATAAGTCTTTCCAGGCCTCTCTGAAGTCTTCCTGTTCATCATTTCTTATATCACAATAGTATTACATTACATTCTTATACCACAATTTGTTCAATCATTCCCCAATTGATGGACATTCCCTTGATTTCCAGTTTTTGGCCACCACAAAGAGAGCTGCTATAAAAATTTTTGATTAAACAAGAGATAGAAAACATTATGAAGTGCAAAATGGACAATTTTGATTACATTAAATTGAAAAGTTTTTGTGCAAACAAACCCAATGCAACCAAGATCAGGAGGGAAGCAGAAAACTGGGAAAGAATTTTGCAACTAGTGTTATAAAGTGTTAAAAATAAAGGCCTCATTTCTAAAATATATAGAGAACTGAGTCAAATGTACAAGAAGACAACTGACAAATGGTCAAAGGATATGAACAGGCAGTTTTCAGAGGAAGAAATTAAAGCTATCTATAGTTATATGAAAAAATGCTCTAAATCACTATTGATTAGAGAGATGCAAATCAAAACAGCTCTGAGGTACCATATCACACCTATCAGATTGACTAACATGACAAAACAGAAAGATGATAAATATTGGAGAAGATGTGGAGAAGTTGGAACACTAATTCATTGTTGGTGGAGCTGTGAGCTGATCCAACTACTCTGGAGAGCAATTTGGAACTATGCCCAAAGGGCTACAAAAACATGCATACCGCTTGACCCAGCAATATCGCTTCTAGGACTGTATCCCCAAGAGATCATAAAGTGGGAAAGGGTCCCACATGTACAAAAATATTTATAGCTGTGTGATATTCTTAAGGCACAGAGAGATTTGATCCCACCTCTCCTCTCCTCAGCAAATTCCAGTAGCTCTCTCTTGCCTTTGAGGTCAAATACAAACTCCTTTGTTTAGCATTTAAAACTCTATACAACCTGGCTTCCATTTACCTTTCCAACCTTATTATACATTACTCCCCTTTATGTACTCTATAGTATAATCTAATCGGCTTTCTTGCTGTTTTTCTCATATGGTAGTCTATCTTCAGTCTCTGTGTTTTTGCACAAATTCTTCCTCATGCCTGGAATACCTTCTCTTCTGACTTGTCTGTTAATATCTTCCTTCAGAAGTCAGATGAAAATTCTACCTGCTGCAAGAAGCTTCTCCTGTCTCTCTTCCACCTAATGGCTGCCTCCCACCTCCCAGCTAGCTCCCTGGATGTGTGGAATGTGCTCCCTCTTAAAATGCCTACCCTCCTCCAAACCTCAGCCAAAGACCACCTCCTTCTTGAGGATTTTCCTGACTCCATCTACCCTCAGCTGCTAATGTCTCTCCCCCCAAATTCCTCTGTATATTATTTTGTATTTGTATGTTCAGTATTATTTCCCTAAAGAAAGTGTAAGTTCTTTGTGGTCAAGGACTGTTTTTATCTTTCTATACATGATGCCTATCACGGGCAAACATTCAATAAATGCATGTTGATTGATTGATGCATGCAAACTATTTTGACTATTCTGACCAAAAAGAAAAATGAACCCCTATTTTAGGTAAGACCTTGTAAGATTGGACTTTGAATTTAGTTGTTCACTTGTGTCCAACTTTTCATAACCCCATTTCAGAATTTTCTTGGTAAAGATACTGGAACAATTTCCCATCTCCTTCTCCAGTTCATTTTACAGATGAGGAAATTGAGGCAAACAGAGTTAAGTGACTTGCCCAGGGTCACATAACTAGACTGGATTTGAACTCTGGTCTACCTGACTTCAGGTCCAGCACTCCATCCACTGTGCCATCTAGCTGCCCTTTGAATTTAGAATACAGTAGTTAATAGGAAATTAAAATCTGATATAAGTAAGAAAATTAAGACACCCTGGATTCCCTTGTTGAAATCAAATGACCATATCAGTATGAACTAAATCCCATAGTAATGAAAGAATTGGCAAATGTGATTGCTGAGCTGCAGTCAGATATTTCCAAAAGTTGAGAGAAAATTGGAAAGATGTCATCGTATAGGAAGAGGGAATATTTTCTTAGTTTTCAAAAAGAGCAGAGAATAACAACACTTATTAAGATCTTCAAGGCTTACAAAGCACTTTACATTTATTATTTCATTTGAGTTTCACAACAACCCTGTAAGGTAGGTGCTGTTATTAAGTCCCTTATACTTACAGGGAATCTGAGACTAGGTCAAGTGGTTTGCCCAAGGTCACAAAGTCAGTAAATGTCTGAGTCAGGATTTGAACGCATGTCTTCCTGACTTTAGGTCCAGCACCCTTACTACTGTGCTATCAAGTTCCTCAAGGGGATAGAGTGTGTGTAGACTCTAGGCCATTGAATCTGGCTCCAAAGCTGGCAATATTCTAGCACATATCATTGAAGGAATGGCGCTGGATCATTTAAAAAGGAAAGTAGCAATCACTAAAAGCCAAAGGGGAGTCATCCAGAAGAGGTCATGCCACATCATCCTCATGGACAAAACATCAGCTAAATGATAGTACCATTAAACTAAATTCAATAAGCATTTAATTAAGCACCTACCATATTGCCAGGCTCTGTGCTAGGCTATGGGTATACAAAGACAAGAATCAAACAATTCCTTCCATTGATTAGGTGGATTCAGAGTTGGTTTAATGAGCAGTCCTGTTGTCACAGATAAAGCAACCTTAACTTTTGGAGCAAGGTCTGTGGTGGAATGCCCAACATTTTTTCAATGACTTGGATGAAGGTATAAGTAGATGAAGTGTTTGTCAATTTTACTAGTGCCAGGGATGTGAGAGGGGTAGTCCACATGTGTGATGATAGGGTGAGACTACAAAAAGATCCCAACAGATTAGAATGATAAGCTTATTCTAGTAAGATGAAATTTGAAAGAAAAAATGCAAAATCATATACTTGGATTCAAAACATCAGCTTCTCAAGTAGAGGGTGAGGGAGAAGTAATATCAGTTCATTTGAAAAAGATCTGGCCCTTTTAAGATACTGTACATTCAGTATGAATCAATGGTGTGACCTAGAAAGCAAAAAAAACAAAAAAACAAAACAAAAAAAAAACGATGTGATTGACCTCAGGCTTTGTGGAATGTTTAGCCTGAAAAGACTTTGAGGGCAGGGGTGGGACAGGATAGCTATCTTTAAGAGTCTGAAGGGTTTTTATATAGGAGAGCAGTAAGACTTATTTTACTTGGTGCCACAGCATAGAATTAGGAGCAATGGATGGAGGTTTCAGAAAGGCAGATTTAGGCTTAATTGATGGGAAAATAATTTCCTAAGAATTAGAGTTATTCAAAAGTAGAATGGGCTGCCCCACTGAATAGTGGGGTCTTTCTTACTAGAGATCTTAAAAAAAAATTTCAGTCTAATTTTAAACAAATTTTTATTTTATTTTTAATTTATGGAATAAAATAAGCATTTCCATAATATAGTACAATAAAACATATGATTTGCACAGGAAACTGCAAATCTATTATGTACCACTTGCTATTCCTTTTAAATATATAATAAAGTTATCATGTAAATGTCTATTTTTTTTTCTTTTTTTCCTCTCCACTCCTCCAAACCAAGAGAACTTACTAGAGATCTTCAATCAGACTGGATGACCACTTGTCAGGAATATTACAGAGGAGGTTCTTGTTCAGATCTAAGGTCTGAGTCTTTGGCCTCTGATGTACTTTCTACCTCTGAGATTCTGTGATTTGGAGACCAAGTGATTTTGATGGTCTTTTAAAAATTTTAACATCCTATTTTTGTGTTTTAATATCATATCTTCTAAGACCCCTTCCAGCCCTAAGTTCTGTGTCCTCACACTCTATATCCTACAGTCTTATTTAATCATGGGTTGGGCTAAGTAATCCCTAAGGTCTCTTAAAGCTCTAACATTCCAAGTTTTAAGATCACCTTCCTTAATTTTTTAAGTTCAATGTGCTAACATTCTGTATTCCAAACCCTCTTCATCCTCTAAACTCCTACGTACAATGTTAGGATTGGGGAGGTCAATTGTTTTGTTCTTTTTTTAAATAATAGATTTTTATTGATATTTTTTGTTTTCTATTGCCAGGATTTCCTCCTATATTTCTCCCCATCTCCTTCCAGAGAGACCTCTTAAAATAAATATTTTTTTAATGAAAGAAAAGAGAAATACAATTCAGCAAAATACACATACACACATTTATATGCAGTGTTCAACACTCATGGAACCTATTATTTCTTCAAAACCAGAGGAGGTATCTTAGTTAAATTGTTTTTAAAAAAATCAATGAGAACTTTCTTACTGAATTTTTTTCTTCTGTTGAAGACATGAAATTTTTTCCCCTTCTTTTACATTAAAAAGACAAAAAAGAAAACCTACATCTTTTGTTTGAAGCAAGCTTCTTGTTACAGCATGTGCTCAAGGACTCCAGACTTGACTGAACTGTCCTAAGAGAATACATTGGCTTTTTCGAAGCACTGTGGTATAATGCAAAGACCGCAGAATTGAATTCATAAAACTTAGGTGCTAAGGCCATAAGTACTATTAGCTAGCTGTGTGACCTTGGGCAAGTCACTTTCCCTGGCCTGGCCTCAGTTTACCTCATTATAAAACGAGACTGTGGTCTTTAAAGTGCTTTTCAACACTAACAATCTATCATTCTATCAGGGTTAGAAGCAGAGGAGCTCGATATGGGAACTAGACTTGGCTCCCAGCACCAACATATACCCACCCACACCTTCTGGACCCTCTGGCTCCCCCCCTGCCTACCCTCAAGCCAGGTCTGTTGTGTTTCTCCCCTCTCCTGTATATGGATGAGGTGATCTTTCCGCTGCCCTTTGTCTTGGAAAAAAATTAATTCTCATTTGCATTACCTCGTCTAAATGTCACCCACCGATATTTTGTTAGACATTAGCGCGCTGGCAGAGAGGGCCACGGGATAATTGTGTTCTGCCTGGCGGGGGGATTTACATAATTTCAGACAGCAATTAAAGAATCCTGGGGAATTTTTTTTCTCTCTTCCACCCTCTCCTACAAAGAAAGTGTTCGTTTACATTAAGCGCCCAGCTCCTCGCTGTTCATTTGCATAAAATTAAAGGTTTTGTGCTCTGGAACAGCAGGCTAACATTTAAAATTCCGTTTTAAAAAGCTCACCTTACAATAATCAAATGTTAATATCATTTCACAGGCTATATGAGGTTGCCAAATGCCTTTCACTTCAAACTTTTATCCAATGCTAACTGTTTTTTTCCCTTTCCCCTCTTTCTCAGTTTCTCTGGCTTCTTTTCTGTTTTACTTATATCTTTTTTCTCTCTCAGTTCTTTCCTTCCTTCCTTCCTTCCTTCCTTCCTTCCTTCCTTCCTTCCTTCCTTCCTTCCTTCCTTCCTTCCTTCCTTCCTTCCTTCCTTCCTTCCTTCCTTCCTTCCTTCCTTCCTTCCTCTAATGATGAATCAATGGTAGAGTCAGACCTACAGGCCAGGTCCTCCAACTCCTGATCAAATGCTCTTACCTCTCCAGCCCTCCCTCATCTCTCTCTGTCTCTCTGTCTCTGTCTCTGTTTGTCTGTCTGTCTGTCTCTCTCCCTCTCTCTCTCTCCTCAAGCACATGAAGTTACCTAAGAAAGGTTTTATTGTAAGTAATTGTCAGAATCAGGATTCAAAGTCAGACTTTCTAAGTTCAAGATCAATTTTCTTACTATGACATGGATATATCAAGAATTCCTTGCCTTTGTCATTTTAACAGCTAACTTCAAAGCCATGGTGAAATTAGGAAGAGAGCTCAATCTGGAGTCTGCAGACCTGGTTTCAAATCCTGACTCTACTGCTTGCAACATATGTGTCCTTTGATTAGTTACTTCCCTTCCCTGAACCTCGGTTTATGCCTGTGATAAATGGAGTGGGATTCGATGATTTTTAAGGTTCCCTAACCTATCTAGAACATAGGCTCTTAAAAGCTCAGACCTTAAAAGGGCATATTATTTGCAAAAGTCAGGCAGGAGCATGAACATAGAACTTGCCTGGACCTATCAAAAAAGTGATAGACGCCCTCTCCTGGAGATACTAAGGATATCTGCCCACAGTCACATTAGGACAAGTTGAGGTACCTGGGAAATTTTCCCTGGGGAAGGGAAGATGTAGGGGAGGATGTGAAGACTGTCTTCAAAAACCTGAACGATTTCCATAAGGAAGAGGAACTGACTTGTTTTGCTTGGCCTCTGTGAGCAGAGCTAGAAACAACGGAGGGAAATTAAAGAGAGACAAATTTCAGTGAGACATAAGGAAAAACTACTAATGGTGAGAGCTGTCCAAATATGGATGGGTTACCCTAGGAAGCAGTGGGTATCTCCAACCCCAACCTTCAGATGGAGGACAGATAGCACAATATGGGTGAGGCCACATGTCCTTTGACATAAAGATCTGTAGAGTCTCCAGTGTCTATTACGTAAGATACATTTTTCTTTTTCCTCTATTTTCTTTGATTCTACCACTTCCCATTTCTTCTTTTTACTTATTTTATTTCTCTTGCTATCTTACTTTATTTCAATCTCTCTCTTTCCATAGTTTCTTGCTCTCCCTTCATGCTCTTGTCTCCTCTCCTCTCCTCTCTCCCCTCCTCCCTCACTCCTTCTGTTAGATCTCTGTAGTATGATTTTTCATATAATAAAAAGTTCGTGGGTTCTCACCACCACCACCAAGCTCTCTTCTTTCTTTGATCTCTTCTTTTCTACAAGGGTCTCCCTTTCCAACACACTCAGATCTTCTATATCCATGAAAAAAAAATTTCTTCCTCCAACTTGGTCAGTCCCTTTATCTGTTGTCCCATTTTTCTCTTCTCTTTCACTGCTAAATTTCTTGAAATGCTACATCCACTGGCTCCAAGTTTTCTCCACCCACTCTCTCCCTTGCATTCTGGCTTCAAATTCCACACCCCCTTCCTCCAACTCTACCAAAGTTGCGTTTATAAGATCATTGACTCAGAATGTCAGAATTAGAGGAGAACTCAGAGATAATCTAAAGCATACACTCTATCCACACTCTGCAAATGAGGAAATTGAGGCTTGGGGAGGTTAAGTGACTAGCCTGAGGTTGTTGTGGCAAGGAGATGATAGTAGGCCTTGGTTAAGCCTTTTCACCCTTGGTCTGGGGCTTTTTCCACTATGCTCTGCCTTTAAGGTCACCAGTGAGTTCTTAAATGCCAAATCCAAAAGTCTTTTCTTAGCCTCTGCAGTTTCTGATGCCATTGTCCACTTCCTCACCTGTAGGATGGGGATCATAATCTGGGTACCACCCATCTCTCAGGGTGATGGTGAGGGGTTTGCTTCATAAAACTTAAAGAAGTATCATAATGGGAGTTACTATTGGCTGCTTCCAATCTGGACTTAGCAGAAGTGATCAGAGCAATGACTGATTTGCTGGACTGTGGCAACATCCAGGTACTGTGGACCAATTAGGAGTTCCTCATGTCCTGCTTTGCTGGCCTGGGGCCCCCTATGTGGAACTCCAACTCCTCACTAAGGGATATGCAACTGGGGGCATTGTCTAATTTCAACAATTTCCCTGATCACCTTGGCTGTGTAGAAAATGGATATATCCATACCTGCATTAGGACTGTGGTGAAGCTCAGATGCTACCATGAATGTGAAGTTCTCTGTGAAGGTCAAGCTGCATAGAAACATCAGTTGTTATTACACCTCCACCAAAAGTCTCTGGGGTAAGGACCCCAAGCATTCTCCTTTGGTGCCAATTGAATCCAAGCTCTGACAATTCCTGCCAACTTGGGAGATTTTTGAGGATTATGTTTTTGCCATTGGAAGACCAGCCCAAATAAATTGGGAGCCACCATTTATTAGCACCATAGATCTCTGACTACCAGACAGGCAGTGATTTTATTAATCAGAGCAACTCATAAGACCATCTACTAAGACAGCTATGGGTAGCACTCATGGAGAGAGATCCTTGAAGTGAGATGTTCACTACCAGTCACACACTGCCCATCATTTATAAGAGTTGGCATTTGTAAGAGTCCTGTCAGAACTTACACACCTTGAAGGCAGATAATATTTGTCTTTGTATACTCAGGGCCCAGCACGGTGCTTGGCCCATGGTAGATGCTCACTAAATGCTTATAAGAATGAATGAACAAAACGTTGAATGAGTGTTTTGCTATACTCAAAGCATTGTTTCAAGGGCTGGGAATATAAATTGAAGACAATCCTTATTCTCAAGGAGCTCAGACTCTAATGGAGGAGACTGCACATATGGAAGGTTCCAGCTGCATTTCTGGTAGAATAATCCCATTGTCCTTAAGTTACTGTAGCCTCAGAGTAGATAGTGATACCTCTTCTTGAAGGTTATTTCCCTTCATCAAATCACATGAGCTTCCAATGTTGGACAACTTAGTAGTGCCAAGGACTGGGGTTGCCAGAAGTCTCTTTCTAGGTCTTCAGTAGTCCCTGCAGGAGCAATTGCCAGGCTACGTTGTCCTGGGGATTGCTTCCCAGTTGATTGATTGATAGTACTTTACACATTTTATTTCATTTGAGTCTTAGCTTACAATCTTATGAGGCAGGTACTGCAAAAGTTATTACACTCAGTAGGAAACTGAAACCCAGAGGCATCAAATAACTTATCCATGGTTGTTGTGGTTATTTTTCAGTTGTTTCCACTTCTGTCTGACACTTTGTGACCTCACTTGGGGTTTTCTTGGCAAAGATACTGGCATAGTTTGTCATTTCCTTCTCCAGCTCATTGTACAAAAGAGGAAACTGAGTTAAGTGACTTCCCCAGGGTCACACAACTAGTAAGATTCTGAGGTCACATTTGAACTCAGGTCTTCCTGACTCAAGGCCAATGGGCCATCTGGTTGCCCTTGTTGATGGTTACATACCTGACAATTGTCAAAAATGGGGTATGAATGCATATCTTAGAGACTGCAGGCCCACTATGCCATCCATTACACCATGTCGCCTCAGGCACTTCTGGTTGTCTTGTTTCTTTCTGTATACGTATGTCTTGTTTCCCTAGATAGACTGTGAGGTCTTAGAGGGCAGGGCCATGACAGATTCATCTTTGTATCTCCCACCGGTCTCCCCCTGACAGGGCCCCGAAGAGAAGAGAGGCCTGGCAAGTACTTGAGGTTTAACAGAAAGCTCCCTAGTGATAAACACCAATCTAGAACCCAGTCTAGGCCTTTTCCAATTGGACTGGAGTGGTAGAAGCAGCACTTTGCAGGGCAGTGGGTTAGGGTTGGGGTTAGGGTCTGAAAGAGTCTGAAATGTAAAGCCAGGACACCTAGATTAGTCTTGCCCTTGACACTTATTAGGTATATGATCAGGGATAGGACAACACCCATGGCATCTATAGTGTTTCTGGTGTGGTGCAGAGAGCCTAGGTTTTAGTCAGACGGCTTGGCTTTAAATCACATTTTTTTGGGGGGGGTGGATTTTTAGAGATTTTTTGGAATAAAGATTTTTGGAGGAAGTTGGATGATAAGATCTCTAAGGTCCCTCCCAGCTCTAAATTCTTTGACTGAGTAGCAAAGGGGTCCAAAAAGGAAGGAAAAAAACAGTCATTCCTTTTCTTTTGACCTTTCTAGCCAAGTTCCACTGGGATCTGGTCTTCCCCTTGTGAGGGGCAGGCCAGCCTGATTAGCAGCACCGGGCAGGGCCAGCTACAAACCAAGTTAATTGTCCCAGTCATGGGCCTAGCCCAGCCCAGGGCCCCTGAGCTCCCTCTTTTAATCAGTCCCCTCAGACTTCTGCCCTTTGGTGTAGAACAAATAGGGACGTTATTATTTCCCTTAAACACTCATTTTAGCTGCATGGTTCTGGGGAGGAAGCCTGTGCTTGGAATGCACAGAGCCCTATTACATTTAGAGAAATAACACTTATTGAGAGTAAAGGGGAGAGAGGAGTAGGAGGAGGGGGGATTTAAAGGCACAGAGAGGATCAGGATCCTGTGATGTTGTTAATACTGGGAAAGTACAGCAATGGGGTGTAGTAGAAAGACAACCTAGCTTGGAGTTAGGAGACATGGCTTTGTTCCTACTTACTCGATGACCTTGGGCGACTGGTGGCACAGTGGACAGAGCACTGAGCCTAGAGAAAGGAAGACCTGCGTTCAAATCTAGCCTCATATATTTCTTAGTTGTGTGGCCCTGTGAAAGCCACTTAGCTGCTGTTTGCCTCATTCATCATCTGTAAAATGGAGATACCACACCCTTCCCAGCGTTGTAAAGGTCTAACAAGATCATCTATAAAGCACTTAGCATAGTGCTTGGTCCATGATAAGTACTTTGTAAATGCAAGTTATTCTTTATTATTATTAACTCTCCCTCTCTGGACCCATTTCCTCACCCATCAAATAAGGGGGTTGGAGAGTAGAGGCCTTTTTGGTTCTAATAGAAAGGAAGGTGGATTTGGAGTCAGTTGACCTGAGTTTGAATCCTGGCTTGGCCAAGATACTCACTGGGTGGATAACCTTGGGAAATCCTTTCCCCTTTCAGATCAAAGTTTCTTCTTCTATAAGAAGTGAAGGTTGTCATACCAGGTAATCTCTAAGGTCCCTTTCACCTCTAGCACTGATTCCATGATTCACAGTGGGAGGAAAGATGTACCTTGTGGAGCTTTGTGGTTGTTTAGTCATCTTTCAGTCATGTCTGACTCTTTGTGACTCCATTAAGGGTTTTCTTGGCTGGAGTGGCTTGCATTTCCTTCTCCAGCTCACTTTATAGATGAAGAAACTGAGGCAAACAGGGTTAAGTGACTTACTTAGGGTCATACAGCTAATAAGTGTTTGAGATCAGATTTGAACTCAGGAAGGTGAATCTTCCTGACTACAGGCCTGCACTCTAGTCACTGGGCCACCTAGTGGCCCCCGTTGTATGCTGTGCTTCTATTAATGCAATCCAAGATTGTATTGACTTTGTAAGCTGCCACTAATGATTCAATCCACTGAGAGCCACTTCTCTCACCCCAATAATTTTCACATAGACCATTGTCTAGCCACACCTTCCCCATCTTGCACCTCTGCAATCAATTATTTCAATCACAGTGTATGACTTTACATTTATCTCTATCCAATTTCATCTTTTCTGTCTATCATTCTAACTGGTTAAAATCTTTTCAGGTCCTGATTGTTATCCAATATGTTAGCTATTCCTCTTAGGTTCACATAATCTGCTAATTTGCAAGCATTCCATCTATTCCATTCTAATAGGGGTTGGTAGACCTATAGAAGGAAGCAATCCTTGAAGTCCCTACCTGGTTCCAGTTCAAGAAACCACATAAAAACTGGGTAGAGGGAGGAGGCTCTTTCTCATCATCTCTAACTGAAAGCTGGTTTGGTATAATTATGCAAACTTTTCTAATTGGCTGTCGATCCTAAAGAACTGATGACTCAAGGATTACTGAGATGGAACTCAAAAAGAAGTGACCCACCTATCTCCTATTTTCTTTTTCCTTTAAAACTGGAGTAGTTTGATCTGGTCTCAAGAGTCATGTGGGATTCTGCCTAAATTAATTTACATATTCAGTACCATACTAATCAAACTAACAAAAAGTATAGAAATATAGAAAATAGAAAAAAAAGTATGAAAATTCATCTGGATGGACAAAAGGTCAAGAATATCAAAGGAATTAATGAAAAAATATAAAAGGAGGTGACAGCAATATAAGATCTAAAACTATATTGTAAAGCAGGAATCATCAAGACTCTCTGGTACTGGAAAAGAAACAGAGTGGTGGACAGTATAATAGGTCATGTACATAAGACACAGTAGTCAATGACCATAATAATGTAGTGTTTGATCAACCCAAAGACCCCAGCTTTGGGGATAAGAACTCACTTTTTTTTATAGAAACTGCTGGGAAAACTGGAAAAACAATAGGACACAAACTAGGCAAGGACCAACCTCTCACACTTGGTATACACCAAGATAAGGTCAAAATGGGTGCATGAATTTGACATAAAGGGTGAGACCATAAGTAAATTAGAAGAGCAAGGAATAATTTTACCTGTCAGATCTATGGGGGAGGGAAGAATTCACAACCAAACTAGAGATAGAGAGAAATTCAAAATGTAAAACAGATCATTTTGAGTGTATTAAATTAAAAAGCTTTCGTATAAACATAACCAATGCAACCAAGATTAGAAGGAAGGCAGAAAGATGGGAAATAATCTTTATAGCAAATATCTCTGATTAAGACCTCATTTCTCAAATATATAGAGAATGGAGTTAAATTTATAAGAATACAAGTCATTTCCCAATTGATAAATGGTCAAAGAATATGAATAGGAAGTTTTCAGATGAAGAAATCAAAGCTATCTATAGTCATATGAAGAATTTCTTTAAATCACTTTTAGAGAAATGCAAATTAAAACAGCTCTAAGATATCACCTCATACCTGTCAGATTGGCTAATATGATAAAAATGATAAGAAGTGGAAAAATGATAAATGTAGGAGAAGATGTGGGAAAATTGGGACACTAATGTATTGTTGGTGGAGTTGTGAACTGACCCAACCATTCTGGAGAGCCATCTGGAACTATGCTCAAAGGGCAACCAAACTGTACATGTCCTTTGAACAAGCATTACCACTACTAAGTCTATATTTCAAAGAGATCACAAAAAAGGGAAAAGGACTATTTGCACAAAAAAATTTATAGCAGCTCTTTCTGTAGTAGCCAAGAATTAGAAATGAGGGGATGTCCATCAACTGGGGAATAGCTGAACAAGCTGTGATATATGAATGTGATGGAATAAGAAATGATGAATAGACAGATTTCAGAAAAACCTGAAAAGACTTGAATGAGCTGAGGCTGAGTGAAATGAGCAGAAGCAGGAAAACATTGCACACAGTATTAGCAACATTGTGTGTGATGATCACAAATGACTATGAAGGACTCAGCTTGTCTCAGCAACATAATGACTCAAGACAAGCAGAAGAACTCAGGAAGGAAAATGTTATCCACATCTAGAAAAATAACTGTTGGACTCTGAATATAGAGCAAAACACATTTTTTCACTTATTCTATTCTTTTTCATGTTTTTCCCCCTTTTGATCTGTTTCTTTCAAAACTGTGACTAATATGGAAATATGTTTTACATGATAGCACATGTATAACCTATATAAAATTGCCTACCATTTTTGGAGGAGAGGAGAAGAGAAAGGAAGGGAGAAAAATTGGAACTCAAAATTTTGTCAAAATGAATACTAAAAATTGTCTTGACATGTAATTTAGGGAAAAATAAAATACAATATAAAAAAGAGTCCTGTAAGGGAGAATCACAAAGCCATGGGGACATGGCTACCTCTGTCTCTTTGTATTTATTCTTTCCTGATCTCAGGTAAAGGGGTATTCAGAGATGAAAATGCCTAGCAAATCTTGTGAGTTCAGCAGACACAGAAGTCTTGTCAGAGGTTCCAAAGATCTAAAATGATGTTAGCAGTTCCACCTGAGATGTGATGGTCGATAGCAATTGAAGTAACTACAGATGGATATAGAAAGATAATTATTAGGATATTGGTAGCTTCTTTGCGCTTTCCTTCATGGTGGAGAGAAGTAAAAGTTACGGACTTTAAAAAGACACCAATCCCTTGAACCCAGCAAAGAATTATACCTAAGGAGAATTTCATGAGGAATCCATGAAGGGAAAAAAAGGATTTCCAGGGTCAGGAGCTGGGAATATCCTTTTGCTACTCATCCTCTCTAAGGGGCAGCTAGGTGGTGCAGTGGATAGAGTGCCAGTGCAGGAGTCAGGAGGACCTGAGTTCAAATCTCACCTCAGACACTTGACACTCACTAACTATGCGACCTTGGACAAGTCACTTAACCCCAATTGCCTCATCCTGGGTCATCTCTAGTCATCCTGATGAATATCTGGTCACTAGATTCAGATGACTCTGGAGGAGAAATGAGGCTGGTGACCTACATAGCCCTCCCTCACTCAAAACAAAGTCAAGTGCAAGTCATGTCATCATTTCTCTGATGGCATGGTCTTCTTTGACAACAAAGGATTAACACACAGATCCTCTCTACAACATGTACCTTCATTACAATTGTATTTTATTTGATCTTACTTTCTTCCCATGGACATTGTGTGTATTTGTGGGAGAGTTGTTGGAAGAATGTTTTGTACCACTTGTTCTTACTAAACCTTTTTCTAGATTTTGGTGGAATCATCTGGTTGATAGTTGATAGGGATCACACAACTGGGGACTCAGGAGCAACAGTATTAAAAATCCTATTCCCCTCAGAGTTAGATTTAGAGGCATAGTAGAGTCAGCTGCTATCTGGGGACTTGCCCCATTAATTTGAGTAGAATTTCGAGAAGTAGTCAGAGAGTATTACCACTACTAACATATGTAGCACTTTTAATGTGCCAGACACTGTGCTAAACTCTATAATTATTATCTAATTTGATCCTCACAACAACCTTGAGAGGTAGGGATTATTATTGTTGTTGTTTTATAAATAAGGAAACAGAGGGAAGCTGATTAAGTGACTTGCCCAGGGTCATGCTGGTATTAAGTGACTGAGACTGGATTCCAACTCTGATCTTCTTTACCCTCCACCAGGCACTCTATACTCCACTCTACCTAGCTGCCTCTAAATTGCTTCATTCAAGTAACTGATAAAAAAAAGGGGGGGGGGGAACAAATAGCAAAAAGTTAAAGAAAGATCCCTGAGAAACTTCATTAGAAACTTCCCTCTAGGTCATCAATGATCCACTAATCATCCTTTTTAGGGAGGTTCAATCATTCCATGAGTTCAGAATCCATCTAGCTGAACTAACACCTAGCCTGCATTTCTCTTAATTATACATAAGATTGCATCAAGGTCATCCACTGCATCCAAGGCAATCACCAGTCATCTTGACTTTTGTCCTGCAACTGGTCTTTAATGACTCTGGAAGAGAGAGTAAGGCTGATGACTTCATACAACTGTGCCACACTTAAATCTAATTCATGAGCAAATCTAGACATCACCCATCATCCATGATTTCCCTCAACATCATGATGTCATTGATCCTCTTTGAAAATGAAGAATGAATGAAGACAACAACACAAGACTATTTTGAGATACTTTGTCAAATATACTGCTGAAACAGAGGCATGCTAAATCCATAGTGTTCCTCTGATTACCTAAAGAATTTACCCCGTGCAAAAAGAAAATGAAGTATTTCCATCTGGCATGCTATATTCTTAGGCAACTAATATTTGTGCCCATTGATCACCTCTCCCTTTTGCTTATTTTTGTGAACCCTGCCCAATGCCTCTGTACCTTTGTTATTGTAGGTTTGGTGCTCCTGGGTCTTATGGAAAAGAAAGTCTCTATTCTAGCTGTCTCTTTTCCTTCTCATTTATACATAGACTCTGAAAACCTTAAAGAGTAATAATGGGAGTCCTTAAGGGGCAAGAAGGATTCGAGAAAGAACAATTTTCATTTAAGGGAAAGATGCAGTCAGTTCCTCCAGCTTCTTTTTCCTTAACATAGGAAATTTGTCTGTGATAGTTTCTCACATTTTCTTTCCTTTGATTGGTAAAGTTCGTTATTTTTATTATTTAAAACATTCTCTCCTAATGTTTCCACCCCTTTCTATCTATACTGTTCCCTGACCACCTGCACAAAAAGGATCATATAATTACAGAACATTAGAATTGGAAGGGATTATCGTCAACTACTCCAGCCTATTCTTGAAAAGGAATCTCTTTTACAGTTCTCCTGACGAGTCATCCAGGATCTGCTTGAAGATATCCCAATGACAAGCTACTCAACATCAGCTGAGGGAAGCCCATGTCCCCTCTGGACACCTTTGATTTTTAGAAAGTATATCTATGTATCTTCTCTCCCTCTATCTTCTACAGATTGGTTTGTCCTTCTGGGAACAAGCAAAATATCTGAAGGCAGCTATTACATTCACAGGGTAGCTGTGGCATAGTCTGGAGTCAGGAGGACTTAAGTTCAAATTTGACTTCACTTATTAGCTATGTGACCCTTGCCAAGTCGTTTAATGCTGTTTGTCTCAGTTTCCTCATCTATAAAAATGAGCTGGAGAAGGAAATGGCAAACCGCTTCAGTGTCTTTGCCAAGAAAACCCCACATGGGATCATGAAGAGTCAGTCATGACTGAACAACATTATATCCACACCTTCCCTTTGTCCCAAATCTTTTTTTGTCCAAACTGAATACTCACTTTCTTTAATTGGACTTTGTATGATTGTGAGCAAAAGCCTTAGCAGTTTTGGGAGAGAGAGACTACCACTCTCTTGGTTAAGTCCAGGGAAATTCCTTGTCAGTTCAATTCAAAAAGCATTTATTAAGTGCCTACTGTTTGTTAGTCACTGGCAACACAAAGACAAATCAAAAAGTCCCTGCCCTCAAGGAGCTTGTGATCTCCTAGGAACAGCTCTTGTCCATTAGCTGTCCATCCCTGCGGTTTGGAGTCTGAACTTTTGATAGTTTGGGATTGTTTATGCTGAATCATTGACAGAACAATAGCAAAATATAGGGTGTTCCAAAAGTCTCAGTGCATTTCAAGTGCTTAAAGTTTATACTGCGCTGAGACTTTTGAGATACCTTGTGTTCTTTGTGGAGGAGGCTTCTTGATAAAGCGGAAAAGAGGTCTTGGAATCTGAAGACCTGGGCTCCATCTCTAGCTCTAATGGACTGTGTAATTCTCAAAGGAGTACTGTCCTCCACCAAGGCTCAGTTTTATCATTTGCTAAACACTCTCCCTCCCACACTCTAGCATGTCTCCCCCCTTCATCTGTGGCATCAGCTCCACTCCCAAGGGGCTTGCTTCAACTTTATGGAAGTGTTCCTTACCCAAAGGGTGTATGAATAGGGGGCCCCAAGTGCTAAATTGTGGGCACTGTGCAGGGCAGAGAGCAATGGGCTTGGAATCAGGAGACCTCTGCCTCTTATTAACTATGGGGTCTAAGGTCCCTCCATCTCCAATACTCTGTGTTCTAAGATTCACTCCATCTCCAATATTCTGTGTTCTAAGGTCCCTCCCAGATCCAATATTTTGTGCTCTCAAGTCCCTTCCGGATGGGCTGCCATCTTGCCTTCTGTGGGGCTTGGAGGATTTTATTCTACCTCTTCTCCATCATAAATCAGTAGATGATGTGGACCTATTTATTGTCCAGGGCTCACTTCCCTCAGGGTCCTCATTAAAGGTCTTTTTCATTCTTGTGGACTCTACCTAGCTCCTCTGACCTTCTTTTATTCCAAGGATGAGTGGTTGGAAGTCCCCATGCCTCTATAGGGAGACCATATGAGTGCACTAGGTGGATAGTCAGAAACCTGGATTCCAGATCTCTGGAACTGGATTGCCATACACTCAATGTGTGTAGCTACTTCACTTCTTGGTGCCTCAGTTTCCTCCTCTGTAAAATGCAGGGGTTTGACTAGATCAGAGATTCTTGACCTGGGGTCTCTGAATTTATTAAAAATATTTTTTATAGCTGTATTTCAATAGAATTGGTTTCCTATGTAATTCTATGTATTTTATTTAATGCATCTAAAACATTATTCATAGCAGGGGTCCACAGGCTTTACCAGCTGGCCAAAAGGGTCCATGACACAAAATGGCAAAGAACTCCCGGAACAGATGATCTTCTGGATCCCTTCCAGTTTTTATCTTCTATGGTCTTCGTCAGTCTCCTTCCTAGGCTCTTGAAACCATTTCTTTTGCAAAGTGACCCTGTAGGGGGAGACAAAGGCACACAGGTGATGCCAGCAAGTCTTAGAGGGTACAAAGTACCAGGTAAGATTAAGCTGCATTTTAGACTCTGTGTTGATTATTATTAATTATTAATAGTATTTTTATTATTATCTTAATTATATATACTTAAAAGACTCTCATCTCATCGGTATGGCTACTCCCTCCAGCGACACAGATCACAATTGCTCTAAGCCTTAGGAGACAGTTCTTTGTTAAATGCTGCAGCAAAAAAAAAAAAAAAAAATGAAATCAAATACCTAGTGTCTGACCTGCTGCGGCTCAGTGTCTTTGAGTTGAACTAGATTGGCTCTTGGTGCAGCTAGGTGGCACAGTGGGTAGAGTGCTAGACCTGCAGTCATGGAAGACCTGGGTTCTAATCTGGTCTCAGACACTTAGAAGCTGCCTGTGTGTGGTTAAGTCACTTAAGCTCTATTTGCCTCAATTTCCCCACCTGTAAAAAATGAGGATAATAATAGCACCTGGCTCCCAGGGTTGTTATAAGGATAACATGGGATAATATTTATACAGAGCTTTGTTAACCTTAAATGCTGCTATTATTATGGAAGGAACGGGACTGGAGAGTTCTAGTTTCCAGAAAGATAATGGTTTGGATTTCCAGTGCAATTCATTGATTCATTGAATCTCAGAGCTGGAAGAGATTTTTGAGGTTATATAGTCCAATCCACTCAGGGAAAGAAATTCCTTCAGTTACATCCTGGATAATTCAATTATGTTCAGGAAGCATTTATTAGACACCTCCTATGTGGTAGATGCTATGTTTGGTAACAGAATACAAAGACAAAAACCAACCAATGCCTGCTCTCAAGGAACTTACATCCTACTAAGTGATACAGTAATACAGTATGTGTAGGATATGTGTGTGTGTGTGTGTGTGTGTGTGAAGGAGAGATAAGGGCTGCACTTGTGATTTCACTAATGTGGGAAGTCTGAGATGAGAAAGCTCCCTGTACCAATGTAGGTTGGCACTTTCTGTGCAACTTATGATCTTAGAGAGTCACCTAGGACATTGACCAAGGTCACACAGCCCAGACGAGTCAGATGTAGAACCTTAACTTGAGTCTTCCTGACTCTAAGACCTACTTTCTTTGTGGTATGCCACATGCCCAAGTAAATTCAGAAGATATAAATAAAATACAAAGTAATTGATGATTTGGTGGAGAACTAACAATGGGGAGAACCACAAAGACTTTGTCTGATTTTAACTGTGAAGTGATTTCAAAAAGTGGAGATTGGGGAAGGGCAAGGAAGGGGAAGGAGAGGGAAAGGTAGGAGAAGGAAAAGGAGGAGAAGAAGTAGAGGAAGGAGAGGATGAGGAGGAGGAGGAGGAGGAGGAGGAGGAGGAGAAGAAGAGGAGGAAGAAGAAGAAATAGCAGCATTCTTCAACTTCTGCTTGAATTAACAGACAGTTAATACAAAACATTCTTTCAAAACCTGGTTCACATCTTTCCACAAATACACATAGCATCCATAGGACGAGTAAGCTTAAACTTAGATCATAATGATAGTGGGACATATATGTAAAAAATATGTGACAAAGGTGTAACTCACAGCATCTGCTTGGAAAATTCTTTCTATGTAGACACCTCATGCAGAATCCTTTGTTATTTGTCCTTAATTCTTAAAGAGGAGCAGTGACATCACAAGACTGATTGTCCCATCCAATAAACATTTATTAAGCACTTTCTATGTACCAGACACTAGGGATATAATTACTAAAAAGAAAATCCCTGCCCTCAAGAAGCTTACAATCTAATGAGGATTGGAGAGAAAACACATAAAAGGAGGGAGAGAAAAGCAAAGGAGGAGGGTGGGAGACTAGGAATTACCTAGACTGAGGGGCCTTTTGTTCTGTGGAGTTGAAATAGGCAGGGCAACAGATGCAAAGCGGAGGAAAGGAAGACACTGGGAGCATTCCCATCAGAACTATGAGAAGGATGGAGTGGAGAGGGGAGAAGAACTGAAATGAGGGAACCAATTAGGAGGCTGTATATATACATATATGTGTATGTACAAATACACACATGCATGTATGTACATATGCATGTATTTATGGAGGAAGTTGAGGGAGAGTAAAGAGTCAATGATGACTCTGAGATTGTAAACCTAGTGCCTGGAAGTGGTGCCTTTTACCAAAATAGGACTGAGTTTTGAGAGAATACAGTTAGTTCTGTTTTGGATAGGTGTTTGAAATGTCTGGAGTATTCAGGTGGAGATGTCTAGTAAAAAGTTGGTGATGTGGAACAAGTAGTTATTTGACCTTTGCTTGAAAAATTTCTGTTGTAGAGAATTCACTGCACTTTGAGGTAACCCATTTAACTTTTGGACAGCTCTCATGGTTAAGAAAGATCTTCTAACACAGAGCTGAAATTTACCTCTCTGTAACTTCCATCCATTGTTGATAATCCTGATCTTGGGAGATAAGTCAAATTAGTTGAATTTCTTTTCTGTGTGAGAACTTGTGAAATCCTAGAGGTCAGAGATCTTTCCCTACTCTCTTCTTCTCCTTTCCCAAGGTCTTCCCTTCTTCAGGCTAATCATTCTAGTATCTACAACTGATTCTCAGAAGTCATGGTTTCTAGTGGGGAGGGAGGGGAGGAATAAATATTTATAGAGCACCTAGTATGTGCCAGGCACTGCACCAAGAACTTTTACAGATTTTATTTCATTTGATCTTTGTGATAATCCTGAAACATAACTGCTATTATCCCCATTTTACAGTAGAAGAAACTAGTCCTCTCGTTATCCTGGCTGCTCTGCTTTAGGGATAGAGCAGTTCTTCAATGCAGTGCAAAAGTGGAGTGAGCAAAGATGCCATGCAAATCTCTTTGGCTACTCACAAAGAGAGGAGAACAGATGCCAAGAGGAAACAGTCTAGTACATGGCCCCCATTGGCCTTAGTCTATGGGCAGCACACAGTGGGATGACTTTAGATGTGCAATGGTATCCACTTTCTGAATGAAGGTCCAATGTCCTTCAGGGCTCAGACTTACATAGTTTTAGATAAAGCCAACATGGTACTAATGGTAGACCTCTCTGTGATGCATGAGGGTAATCTGGACCAGTATATTGTTTGAATTTCCTAATAAGGAATAAAGGATAGTGATCCAATAAACTTAACTTTAACTGCCATGCAAGCAAATGGCTTCAGGGTTGGTAATGCCCAGTCTCTGGGTTTACTGAACCTGTATCAATATGCATTATTGAAGATATATACATGCAACCTGTAGGGTTGGGACTGTACCAGGCAAGCTGGTTTTCACAGACTCCAGTCAATATCATTTCTAAAATATGATACTCAAAATATTAATGTTATCTGACCAGAAGATTGTACCATGAGACTTTCATATTTCGTCTTCTGGACAATTTGATTCTCTTAATGTAGCCTAAAGTTACAATAATTTTAGGAGGTGTCTTTGATCTGCCATATCACATTGCTGACCACTATGAAGTTTATAGTACACACAAACACACATAGACATAAACCTAATTCTTTTCACTCACACTGTTGCGTACTGGGCTTACTTATATGTGCCATTGATTTTTTTGCCACATATGTAGGACTTTACATTTACTCTTATTCAATTTAGATTTAGCATATTTAAATCCTGACTCTTGTCAGTATGTTATCTTTATGTGATCTGAAATTTTGATTAGAATATTACCTATGTTTTTATCCAAATTATTTTTTAAAAAAGTGAATAGTACAAGGCCAATAACAGAGTCTAGGACACTCCACTAGAGACTCATTCTCAAATTATCAAGATATTACTAAAACACAGATCTGTTACTCCTCTTCCCCAAGTCTTACTAGCTCCCTGTTGCCTCATGGATAAAGTGTAAAATCTTCAGTCTGACATTTAAAGCTTTTGATAATAGAGCTCTCAGTCCCCTTTCCAGTCTCATCTCATGTGACATCTCTTCAGGTATTCTCGGTAGCAGTCAAAATGCCCTTTTTGCTGAATTTTCCAAGAGCCGTTGCATGTATGGTCCCCTAATGCACGCCCTACCTCTTGATCCCCATATTTTATAATCTCAAGTTTCCTTCAGAGACCATATCATGTATATCCCCATAGAATAAAGGCAGGTGGTTCACTCAATAAGAGCACTGGATCTGGAATGAGAAAGACCTGAATTCAAATCTCTTCTCAGATACTCACTAGCTGTGTGATCCTGGAAAAGTCATTTAACCTGTATCTGCCTGTTTCCTCAACTGTAAAATGGAGATAACAACTCACAAGGTTGTTGTGAAGATCAAATGAGACAATATTTGTAAAGCACAGTGCCTAGCACATAGTAGGTACTTAATAAGCACTCAGTCCTTTCCCCACCCCTGGTAGAATGTGAGTTCTGCCATAGTAGAAACTTTTTTCTCCCTCATTTTAAGCCTTAATTTAGTATTTATTTCCTCCCATTTACATGTAAAAACAATTTTAAACATCTGTTTTTAAAACTTTGAGTTCCAAATTCTTTCCCTTCCTCCCTCCCTTCTCCCCCCCACCTCCAACCACTTGAGAAGGCAAGCCAATTCCATATAGATTTTACTTGGGTAGTCATGCAAAACATATTCACAGTAGTCATGTTGTGAAAGAAAACAGACAAGAAAAAATGCCTCAAGAAAAATAAAGTTTTAAAAAAACATGCTTCAATCTGTATTCAGAGTTATCTTGGATCATTCTATTGCTTAGAATAACTAATTCATTCACAGCTGATCATCACACAATATTGCTATTACTTTGTATACAGTACATTTCACTTTGCAACAACTCATGCAAGTCTTTCCAGGTTTTTCTGAGAGCACCCTGCTCATCATTTCTTATAGTAAAATAGTATTCCATTATAATCACATATAACAACTTGTTCAGCCATTTACCAATTCATGGGCATCCCCTCAACTTCTAATTCTTTACTCCCAGAAAAGAACTGCTATGAATATTTTTCTACATATAGGCCCTTTTCCTTTTTGCTTTCTGTCTCTTTTGAGATACATACCTAGTGGTGATATTGTTAGGTCAAAGGATATGCATGATTTTATAGCCTTTTAGGCATAGTTCCCAATTGCTCTATAGAATGGTTGAAGCAGTTCACAACTCCACCAACAGTTCATTAAAGTCTCATTTTCCCCATGTTCCCTCCAGCATTCATCATTCATCTTTTCTGTCTTATTAACCAATCTAATAGGTATGAGGTAGTACCTCAGAATTGTTTTAATTTGCATTTCTCTAATCAATAGTGAGTTAGGGTATTTTCTCATATGGCTGTAGATAGCTTTGATTATTTCATATGAAAATTGATCATATCTTTTGATCATTTGTCAATTGGGAAATGGCTCTTATTTTTATAAATTTGACTCAATTCTCTATATGTTTGAAAAATTAGGCCTTTATCAGAGAAACTTGCTTCAAAATTTTTTTCACAGTTACTATTGCTAACTGTATGTCCCTCCATCCCATTTTCCCTACCCCCATTTACTTTATTCTCTCTCTCCTTTCACCCTGTCCCTCCTCAAAAGTGTTTTCTTCTGACTGCCCTCCCTTCTATAAACCCTTCCCCATTGCCCTTCTGTTATCCCCTTCCCCTCCTACTTTCCTGTAGAGTAAGGTAGATTTCTGTACCCAACTGAGTGTGTGTTATTCCTTCTTTGAGCCAGTTCTTATGAGAGTAAGGTATACTTACTCTTCCTCACCTCTCCCTTCCCCTGCAAAAGCTTTTTATTGCCTCTCTTATGTGAGATAATTTGCCCCATTCTACCACTTCCTTTCTCTTTCTCCCGGTACATTCCTTTCTCACCCCTTAATTTTATTTTTTAGATATCATCCCTTCATATTCAACTCATAGCTACCCTAATAATGAGAAAGGTCTTATCAATTACAAACACATCTTCCCACGTAGGAATGTAAACAGTTTAAACTTATTAAGTCCTTTAGGAGTTCACTTTCCTCTTTACCTTTTTAAGCTTTTCTTGAATCTTGTATTTGAAAGTCAAATTTTCTATTTATCTGTGGTCTTTTCATCAAGAATGCTTAAAAGTCCTCTATCTCAGTGAATATGCATTTTTCCTCTGAAGGATTATACTCAGGTTTGTTGGGTAGGTTTCTTGATTGTAATTCTAGCTCCTTTGCCCTCTGTAATATCATATTCCAAGACCTCTGATACTTTAATGTAGAAGCTGCTAAATCTTTTGTTATCCCAACTGTGGCTCCACCATACTTGAATTGTTTCTTTTTGACTACTTGAAAAATTTTCTCCTTGACCTGGGAACTCTGGAATTAGGCTATAATATTCCTGGCAGTTTTCATTTTAGGATGTCTTTCAGGAGGTGATTAGTAGATTCTTTCAATTTCTATTTTACTTTCTGGTTCTAGAATATCAGGGCAGTTTTCCTTAATAATTTCTTGAAAGATGATGCCTTTTTATTTTGATCATGGCTTTCAGGGAGTACAGTATTTTTAAAAATTGTCTTTCCTGGATCGATTTTCTAAGTCAGTTGTTTTTCCAATGAGATATTTTACATTGTCTTCTATTTTTTCATTCCTTGGTTTTATTTTATCATTTCTTAATTTCTCATAAAGTCATTAGCTTCTATTTGCTCCATTCTAGTTTGCAAGAAATTATTTTCTTTAGTGAGCTTTTGGACCTCCATTTCCTTTTGGCCAGTTTTGCTTTTTAAAGCATTCTTCTCCTCATTGGCTTTTCAAACCTCTTTTACCCTTTAGCCTAGTTTGGTTTTTAAGGTGTTATTTTCTTCAGTATTATTTTGTGTCTCTTTACCAAACATGTTGACTTGGAGTAGTATTGTGATGACAATGCTCTCCCCTTCCTATGACCTGACACTTCGATCCACCATTAACTAGACAGCCACTGTCCCTCTCAGAATCTTACCTGTTTCATTTGACAGACTGTAAGGTCCCTGGAGGCAAGACCTGTGTTTTTATTACCAGTGTTGAGTATAGTGCCATAAATAATAGGCAATTAATAATTTGAGGATGGAGTTGGAAGGGTCTGGAACTATAAATTCATTGACCGTGGGAATTCCCTTTGATGAAAAATCTTCTATAGGGTCTACAATTTCTGTTTCTAGAGCACTGCCCAAGGGCACTAAAAGGTTAAATGTCTTGACCAGGGTCACACCACCAGTATGTTTTTAAGCAGAACTTGAAGCCAGGTCTCTCTCCCTCCGAGATCAGCCCTTTCTCTATGACAGCACTTCATCTCTATAATAACAAATGTTTATTGAATCTATAAAAGGATTGATTAATTACTTCATAAGAATAAGGACTGGGCCTGGGTTTTCTTTGATATAAGGAACTTCCTGAATGATGAAATTTCCTCTACCAGTGCAGGTCAGAATATTCTCTGAAACTCCTTACCCTTTGAGCAGGCCTGTACAACTTCAGGCTTGTAGGCCTCTTAAGGTTCTCTGGCTGCTTGCTGCTGGCCAAATGATTCCCTCTATACACAAAGGATATTTTCCTCTACATTTTTCATGGGCAGCTGGAAATCCTTTGGCATGCTGCAAGCATCCTGAGGACCCTAAATGTCCAGCAGGGCCACAAGTTGTGCAGGCCTACCTTAGAGCATTGCCTAGTCAAGTCTAATCAATAAGCCTTTATTAAGCACTTACTGTGTGCCAGGTACTATGCTAAGCACTAGAAATAGAAATAAAAATATAAAGAAAGAAAGCTCTCAAAAAGCTGACAACACACAAGTCTGGGTGCTTTCCCTAAAACAGAGATTCTGGCAGAAGTGGCCGCAGAGGCAATAGTGTACTTCTAGTGTAAGAAGGCTCCTATGACATGAGTTGAGTCATATTTAATTGTGTCTGGCTCTTCATGACCCCATTTGGGGTTTTCTTGGCAAAGATTCTGCAGTGGTTAGCCATTTCTTTCTCCAGTTCATTTTTACAGATGAGGAAACTGAGGCAAACAGGGTTAAGTGACTTGTTCAGGATCACACAGCTAGTAAGTTTCTGAGGCTGGATTTGAACTCACAAAAGAGAGTTTTTCCTAATTCCAGGTTTAGCACTCTATTCACCCCACCACCTAGCTGCCCTTGTGAAATGAGGCATTTCTTTCTCTGGAAAGAAGAATCAGGAGTGGAGTGGATAGTACTGAGGGGTTAAATGATATACCTTGCATCCCCCACTCAACTCTTTTTGGCTCTTCCTCCAATACTTCATGAGATAATGTATGAATTAATAGAATCTGATCTGGGAAGGACCTCTGTGTATCAAAAATGAGAACTGAAAGGTACCTTGAGATCATCACCCTTCATTTTACAGAAAAGGGACCTGAGGTTCAAAGATGGGAAAGTGACATGCTTATGGTCACATAATAAGTGGAAGAGCCAAGAGTAGAGCCTACAGCCCCTGACTCCTGGTCTGGTATTCTCTCCCCTGCAAAACTTGTCTTGAAAGGCAAGTTTTCCTTCTAGTTTATAGCTCTTTCTCAGTCAGTGAACCCTGCACCTCTGCTATCTTGTAATTAGCTGCTCCCAGAGCAGGGACTCTGCTGGTTTATAGATCTCTGTTCATTCTGTGAATCCGCACCTACCTCTGCTATCTTGTAATGAGCCACTTCTGGAGATGAGACTCAGCTGGTTTATCGACCTCTATTCTCCTAGTATATCCTCTAATTTCTCTAGCTACTGAGAAAAATCTCCCCACATTTTTTGTAGAAGACCATAGGAGGATAGGTGGAATGGACTAAGAGACATTTCACTTCTGAAACAAAGGACTTGGGGAGGGGGTAGATATGAGAACTGTTTTCAAGTATTTGAAAGGCTGTCATCTGGCAAAGGGATTGGGCTTATTCAGCTTGACCCTAGAGGGCATCACTAGGAACAGTGTGTAGAAACTGCAGAGAGGCAGATTTCAACTCCATGGAAGGAAAAATTTCCAAATAATTAACACTACTTGAAAGTAAACTGAGATGCCTCAAGAGGTGGTGGGTTCCCCATTACCTCAGCAAGATTCTGGATGACTAATGGCTGGCAGTGCTGTAATGAGGTACAGGTTGAACCAAATCAGGGCCACTAACCCCAACCTAAGGAGCCCCGCAGGCCCCATTTTGACTTAGTCACATATTAAAATTATGGATGTTCTATTGAATTTTTATCTATTTTGCTAAATATTTCTCAATTCCATTTTAATCTGATTTGGCTTCACTTCTGCAATAGCAGACTGTTGCCTGGTTGCCCTGCCTTGGCCTCTCCTTGCTCTCGTTCATCCTCCACTCAGCTATCAGAGGGATTTTCCTAAAGCTCAGGTCTGACCATATTGCCCTTCTATTCAATCAACTCTATTGGCTTCATATTACCTGAAACATCAAATAGAAAAGCCCCTGTTTGGATTTTAAAGCCTTTTCTTACTTTCCAGTCTTCTTATTTCCCTTCAAGTACTCTGAGATCCAGTGACATAGGCTTTCTTGACATTCCTCAAGTGCCATACTCCATCTCCTGACTCAGAGTATTTTCCCTGGCTCTATCCCATATCTGGATTCTCACCTTCCTTATCTTTATCTCCTGATTTCTCTGATGTCCTCCAATTCTCAGGTAAAGGTTTATCTTCTGCAAGAAGCCACAAGCCTTTCCCAGTCCTCCTTAATCTTCCCATCAAGATGATCTCCCCCTTTTTATCTCTGTCTCTATGTCTCTCTCTATGTCTGTCTCTCTGTCTTTGTCTCTGTGTGTGTCTCTCTCCGTATATACATATATCTGTATACACATAGACACACATGTACATATGTGTATACATGTACGTGTGTGAATATATATGTGTGCGTATATCCTTTTGTACATGGTTATTTGCATGTTGTCTTCCTCCTCAGACTATAAGCTCTTGAGGGCAGAGACTGCACTTTTGTCTATTTGTTTTTGCTCCTCTTTGTTTCTTTGTAGCCTCAGTGTTTAGGGATAGCTGAGTGTCTTAGTGGACAGAGTACTGGCTGGAGTCAGGGAAGACTTATCTTCCTGAATTCAGGTTTGTCCTCAGACATTTATTAGCTGTGTGACCTTGGGCACATCATTAACCCTGTTTGCCTCGGCTTTTTTATCTGTAAAGAGAGCTGGAAAAGGAAATGGCAAACCACTGGAGTGGTTTGGGAAAACCCAGAGTGGGGTCATGAAGAGTCTGACATGACTAAAAATAACTGAACAACAGCACCTCCCATGTTTAACAGAATGCCTTGCACATGGTATGTGATGAATATATGCTAGTTGACTGATTAAATTGACTGAAGTAAGCTTGGTAGGCATTGGATTGGGCAGCACCTTTGATGGAAAATGGCAGGTCTTTTGTGAGGCGATTTGAAGTGGAATTGCAGTATGTGGTTAATCTCATAGGTTTTAGGATGTCCCATTTCCCTTCCTAAGCATCAGGCAAGGACAAAACTCTTTTTGAATAAACTCAGACTCCAAAGAGCCATTTGGATCTTGGAGTAGATGGTCTTGATTTTGAGTCGTGGCCTGTATAATGTGCTACAAGACCATTTAAACAGCAGCTGAATGGGTCTGATGGACAAATTCGTCTAGCTATTACATATGTTGCAATGTTAGGGGGAGGATGAAGACTGAAGAATGGGTACCGAAGGACTTAGGGGTTGAGGTCAAGGGATAGACAAACAAGTCCAGAGCCCATGCATCTAGGGGCCTGCCTGCTCTTGGGGAAATCTAATGCCTGGGTTTTCAGTCTAGAACTCTAGACAATGGGTTATCCAGTCAATCAATGTTGCTTGTTCTGGTTTCAACATAGGAAGGAGGATTCTGGAGGGGCATCAGAGAAAAGAGGCAATAAGGGTCAGCCTCAAATCCCCAGAGCATGGCCATATGGAGCTGGCCTGAATCAATGTCTTTCATGTGAGAGCTGAAGTACTGGACTCTAGTGTAGGCAGTGATAGCCCACATAGCACAATTGATTCCCCCAGATTCATCTTCTTTTAACAACTGGGGTCCAGTTCTGAGGTCATTGAGGCAGAGTGCTTTTAATGACCTAAATGAAGTGTGACTATAGGAACCATGGATCCTCATTTTTCTAGCCCCAGAGAACCACCTCTTACATGGTGAGGAAGGCCCTTTCTGATCCTGCCAGTTGCCAATGCCTCACTCCTCACCCATGGGCACCACTTTATATTTATTTTGCATATGTTTTGCCTATCCTTATATCTTAACATTCCCTGTTGGAATATATGCTCCATGAGGTCAAGTACTATTTTACTTCTGTCCCCAACACCTAACACTGTGCCTGGTATATAGAAGGTGCTTGACTAATAAATGAATAAAACCAAAATTAAGAAATTAATAAAAATAAAGCATTAACAAATTCTCATTGAGTGAATGAGAAAGTGATGGGGATTGGAGGGTTAACCTTACTTCTGGAAGGGAGAGAGGAGGAGACCCTGCATAGACCTAAATGAAAAGAAAATCTGGAATACATTGTTCTGGTCCTTAGTAGTATGTAGCCAGCTGTGAGAAGGTCAGTAAAAGAAGAAACAGCTGCAGAGTGCACTGGACCAGGACACATTTGAGAAATGCATTTGTGCCTTTCCCTAGAAGTTCTCTCTTGGAGGTTGGGGATGCAGACTGCCCCCCATCCCTCCCCAGGGAGACGTGGGAGAAAGGAGGGCTTAGAGGATGCTATGGTGTAGAAATGGAGGCTTGGGGTCAGGGGGTAGCCAAGTGGGTGTTTGTTATTCTCAGTATTCACCTAAGGGCATCAGGATGTAGCCTCAGAGCTGCTAGTTGGTGGTTGTAGGTTTAGAGACTAGCCTGGAAGTATGAAGGAATGTGTGTGGACATGGAGGTGTGGGTTTGTACTGAGAGTGTGATTTGGTTTGATTGAGGAAGCTATGAAAGAGTAAGAATGCTCGTTGAGTCTTTGGAGAGTCTGGCATAGCCTAAGCTAAGAGTGATTTCAATGAGACTTAGGGAAAAGATGCAGAGGTCTGAGTAATGTATGACAGTTTTTATTCAGTCATGTTTGACTCTTTGTGACCCCATATGGGGTTTTCTTGGCAAACATTCTGCAGTGGTTTACCATTTTCTTCTCCAGCCCATTTTACAGATGAGGAAACTGAGGCAAACAGGCTTAAGTGACTTGCCCATGGTCACACAGCTAGTAAGTATCTAAGGTCAGATTTGAACTCAGGAAGATGAATCTTCCTGACTCCAGGCCTTGCACTCGATTCACTGTACCACCTTGCTGCCCCCTAAATGTGTGACAAGGAGTGATAACAATAAGAATTTTCCGATTCTTAATTCAGTAGTTCCCTAACTAACCCCAATTTTATTTTTTAAAAATCTATTTTGTTTCTTTTGCTTTTACATCATCTCCATTTAAAAGTATAGCTATCCTTTCTCCTCTGCCCAGTGAGCCATCCCTTGAAACAAAGATATAAAAAAGAAAAGGGGAAAAGACAATTTAGCAAAATCAATCAATATATCAATCATGACGGACAGTACATGTAATATTCTACACCATAGCCCCGACATCCGCAAAGAGACAAGGGGGATTCATTTCCTTAACTCTTCTTTGAGCCTTATGTCTCTTCGCAGCTCTGCCCTCCTCTCTCTCCTTTCCTTCCTGTCACTCTCAGTGTTTCCAAGTCATGTACACCTTCATTGTCCCTATCTCTTTGGTAAGAACTCAGCATTGAGTTGGAGTAGGACTGGATCCAACCAGCACGTGTGTTTTCCCATCAGGGAAACAAAAGTATCCTCCTGTGAAGAACATTAGCGTCTCTACGTGGGTGGAGAATGGGGGCAGAGTGAGGCCAGCAGGGGGCTGCATAGTATAGTGAAAAGAATACTCATTTAGCAGCCAAAAGAATTTAGCTTTAATCCTGATTCTACCAAAACTAGCCAGATGACCTTGGTCAAGTCACTTTAACTTTTTCTTCTCATAGTCCCCATCCCTCAAATGCAGAGGAGTAGAAATCCTTCCCAAGACTCCTCTTTCGTTCTAAAGTCACCTCCAGATGTTCCGTTCTAAGTTCCAACTTTCTTTGTTCTAAGGTATCTTTGAGTTCTAATTTTTTTTGTTCTAAAGGTTTCTTCTCATACTACCATTCTTTGTCATGAGGTCGCTTCTAGCTTTTACATTCTAAATTTGAATATTCTTTGTTCTCAAGTCCTTTCCATTCTATGTTGTAAGGTTCCTCCTGGTGCTAACATCCTATAATCCTATGACTCCCCCAGATATACTCCTTCCCTATATCTGCTGCTGGCCTGTAGCCATGAACTAGGATATCGATTTAAACTTCATCTCATCTCCAAGATCAAACATCTTAAGCTAGATTATTCACATTCCTCTATTGTTTCTAATTCATTTCCTATTTTCCAGTTGAAAAACTCTGCCAGAAGCATTCTCTGGCAGAGATTAAAACAATTTAGGAAGCAGACACCCAATTCTTTTCTTTGGATAGTAAGCAAATTGGATGTCTGTGAGAGGCAAGCAAATTTTATTATCAACAGATAGTTTGCTACTTAACTATCCTTAAGACTCTGGAAGTATTTACTGGCTCTTGTTAGAGGACATGGGGCTTGGATGAGAAAACTGAGCTTCTGGGGAGGGGGATTTGTGACCCAGAACCTCCAAAAGGTCAGTACTATGGCAAAGTCCAGTGACACTCCACACACACACACACACACACACACACACACACACACACACACACACACACACACACATACACACGCACACATGTCTCCCTATGGAATTTAGCTAGAGAAAGTCTTGTTGTGATTTATGCAATCTCAAAATAGAAAGCAGCTTTGAGAGCCACTTATTCCAACCCATACCTGGGCTGGAGTCCCCTTTTTAACATACCTAACACAGTACTCACTCATTCTTTCCTTGAAGAATTTCAGTTTTGGGAACTCACTCCATCCAGAGTGACTCAACCTACTTTTAGACAGCTTTGGTTTTTAGTTAGTTATTCTCAATTATTGAGCCTCTTTGTACCTTCTAAACCTTGGTTCTAGTTCTGATCTTAAAGCTAAGCAGAATGTCTAATCTCTTTTATCTGAAGATCGTTATTATGCTCCTTTGTGCTCCCCCCTCCACATCTTCTCTCCTTCAGTTTGAACATGCCAGCTTCCTTTACTCAGTCCTCATCATTCCTGGCCACCTTCCAATGACCACACTCTAATTTCTTAGGAACTTTCCTAAAATGTGCTACCTAGAACTAGACTTAATATTCCAGATTTGGTCTAAACAGAGCAGAGGGTGACAGAGTTATCCCTGTCTCATTCTGGGCAGTAGAATCTTCTTAATGTAGTCTTAATTATATTATCTTTTTTCTTTTTCTTTTGTTTTAGTGGGGGAAGAGGAGGCTTCCATACCATAATGTTCAGAGTGTTACCTTATACTGTTTACTCTGTGTCAGTGACCAGTCTTTCACACATGTACTACTTTTTAACCATACCTCTTGAATGTACTGTACAGTTGATTGTTTGAACCAGAGTGTAGGACTTTACATTCATCTCTATGATATTCATCTTATTATATTCGATCCATTACCTTAGCCTTTAGAAATCTTTTTGGATCCCAATTCTAAAATTCGGCTAATCTACTACTCAGAAATTTGAGGAACATACAATTTAAGTCATTGATAAAACAATATTAAATAGGACAGGAAAAAAGATTGAGTCCCGTTATTTTTTTTCTAAAGATCCGGGTTACAATCTTAACCCTTCTAGTTACTATCTGCATAACCACCTATGAGTTGCTGAACCTATGTCTCCAGTGGCCTTATTCAAATGTACTGGGTAGCTCCTGGTTTGTTCCTCAGACTCCGAACAGCATTGACATTCATGATCGACTGTTCTTTAGGTTTGACAGAGCGCCATTGCGGGGTACTTCTGTTTAAACTAGATGAGTAAAAGTAGAGAATAAGTTGTGAATTAAAGTGTTTCTATTACTGATGTTAGAATTAAGGGCATAAAACTATTCCCATAATATATTCACTTTTTCGTCAAATCATTCTAGGCTTTATCCTTTCTACATGCAGTTTCATTATCAAAATTTTTTCATTAATATTCTGACAGGAACTTCAGACATTTATTGCAAAAATTACATTGATTTGTGTATTATCATAATCAGAATTCCTGCATGTTCAAAAATGAAATTAATACAGTTCTTAACAAAGCATCCCAACCAAAAAAAGCCTTGAATTTTTTAAAATTAAAAAAATGTATCAATTTCTCCAAAAAATCCTTAATGAGCATACTTAATTTGATATTTTGATGGATCTGTGGCCTTATAAATATGAGATGTTTTATCCATTCAGAAAAAGTGAGAGCCTTATTTTACTTCATTTAAAAGCTTTTTAGGAATTCCAAATCCTATGATCTTATGATCACTCGCTAGTTTTATATCAGTCCTTAAATGACTAGTCTTTGTGCCTAGTCGTTTAACCAGATCCAACTACATATTGTCATTTACCCCAATGTCTCTATCTCATTCACAAATTCCTTGAAGAAAGTCACTCATACTATGTCTTTAGCATTTCTCCAGTTCACAACTCTAACTGCTTCCCCCCAAAAAATGAAAATAAGGTATGTGTGTCTTGACTTGCTCTTGACAAATCCACATTGGTTTTTGGTGATTACCACGTATCTTTCTAAAGACCCACAAATCACACATTTAATGATATGTTCTAGACTTTCATCAGGAGTTGAACGCAATATTGCAGACCTACATTTTGAAGAATTTATCTTCTTTCCACATTTGAAAATTGGAACAATATTTGTTCATTTCTGATTCTGTTGAACCTCTCTTGTTCTTTGCAGTTTCGTAGAGATGACCCTCAGTGACTTAACAACCATATCTGTCAGTTTTTTTCATGTCCTAGAATTTAGTTTGTGACTTTAAACTCACTGAGGCCAAGTAAGTCCTTCCTTTTATTTTGTCCTTCATCTCGAATTTCAATTCCCTCCCTCTCTTTTTTTTCCTCCCAATCTGGGGATCATTGTTGTTGATAGGAAAAACTAAAAAAACAAAAATAGAGGTTGAGTAGTTCAACCTCATCTCTGTTTTCTATCATCATCATTTCATTACTTTCTTGCAGCAGTCCTTCTCTGATTTTCCTTCTACCTGAAACTCAACTTTAAAAGGTTTTATTTTCCTTAGCATCATAGGTTTATAAGCTATAGAGCTCCTGACAATATTCTTATAAGACCATGCCCTTCTTTTGCATTTGTCATCAATTGTCTGCCCTTACTTCCTCCATCTTTTAGAAATCTTAAAAAAAAAAAAAATCCAAATTTAGCAGGGCCACACCCATTTCTTTAGGGATTGCCCCTTTTTCTTGTTCATAATAATTATTTGCTATTACAAATTCAGAATAGCATACTTGAGAACCTCCTGGTCATCTCAAACCAATTGTTCTTTTAGCATCTCAAGTCTTGTAATCCCATCTCTCCTTCCTCTGAATTTTTGTAATAATGTTCCTATATACTCCTATTATACTCTTTCATCTGATCTTCATGAGCATTGCCCAGGAGCAGCTAGGTGGTACAGTGGATAGAGTACCAGTTCAGGAGTCAGGAGGGCCTAAGTTCAAATCTCACCTCAGACACTTGACACTTACTAGCAGTGTGACCTTGGGCAAGTCACTTAACCCCAATTGCCTCATCCTGGGTCATCTCCAGTCATCCTGATGAATATCTGGTCACTAGATTCAGATGACTCTGGAGGAGAAATAAGGCTGGTGACCTACACAGCCCTTCCTCACTCAAAACAAAGTCAAGTGCAAGTCATGTCATTATTTCTCTGATGGCATGGTTTTCTTTGGCAACGAAGGGTGAACACACACATAAGCATTGCCCTATGAGAACTTGACTTTGGTTCCTTGGCAAATTTTAAAGACACATATTAAGGAGAGAGTTTACAAATCTCTGGAAAGGGAAGTGGTAATCTTTGAGAGCTAACCTAATTTCTCCACTTCGTAAGTAAGAAAATGAAGACTGACAAGTGATAGGACTTTGCTGGTGTCAAATACCTGTAATTAGTGGCAAAGTTAAAACAAGAACCCCATTCTTTTGACTCCTAATTCAGAGTTCTTACTGCTGATTTATATACACCACCCTGTCCCAGGGGTTAGAATTCTCTTGGGAGATGCAACCTTGGACATAATACCCTATCCCTAGCACCACATTACAATAAAGTTGGAAGGGCAGCACCATATTCTAAAACTAGTGTCATTTAGTTCATAGTAACTTGTGAGGAGTGATAAGTAAAGATTATTTGTGTTTCAAATAATCACAAGACCAGAGGACAGATGCTGAGTTTAACTTTGGAAAAAGTTTTCAACCTTTTCCTTACTCGGTGTAAATTCTTTCCATCAGGCTGTTGAATCACAATCACAGAATCTGAGTTAGAAGGAACTTCAGAGGGCATTTATAGTGGGGACCTGATTAGGACTCCCCTTTATAACATCCATCACATATGACCTTTCTTGAAAACTTTAGTGAGGGGAAAGTTATTACCTCCTAAAACGATCTCTTTCCAATTTGTAAGGGCTCTGATTGTCAGGTTTTGTTAACATATTCATGTGCACATATATAAACACACAAATGTACATGTAAGCACATAAATGTGATTAGCATGTGAACACATACACACAGGCACATAATGTGCACATGTGTAATCATGTGTACAATATATACATGTATTCATATAGGCATATGCATACACTCATATCCATATCTATGTACACATCCACATCCCATACGTATGCATACACTCATAGCTCTGATATAAATGCTTTTATTGCCTAGATCTTGTCAGCAGCTGCCTTCTTTTCTGTCTCCTCCCTCCCAGGGCTACCCCTGCTTAGAGTTTGGTTTGTACCCTACCACAAAGTGTAAATGTTTCCTGGCTGAGACAAAGGATACGTACTCTTCTCCTCCTTGTTTCCATTGCTTGGGGTTGCTTCTCCTGCTGCCTGGTCCTGCCCAGCTCCAGTTCTTCTATTCCTGTGAGTTTCCTCAGTCTTAGACCTTTGACCTCCTGGTCTGCTCTGTCCCCCTAGGTCCTTGTTTTCCCAGTTCCTGTCTATTTGTGTGGTTTTTGACTTTTGTTTACCCCTTTAGTCTGGCTCCAGTTGACTCTCCCTGGTGTCTCCTTACGGCTCTGCTTGGACCCTCAACATCAGTACCCTCTTCCATTCTCTAACCCTGGATTCATATAGACTTCCCTGACTTCTTCTTGAGTACTGGCAACTAGAATCTTTCCTGGACTGAGCTTGCTCCCCTAAGACATGCTCCCACTTTCCCACCTTAGCTCTTTACCCTAAATCTTCAAGTCATTGTCAATTACCATTCCAGAGTCATACACATATACACACCCAGGTGTGTATGTGTGTATACATGTATGTATGTGTATAGACCCTCATGCAAAAAGCACACTCATTGGCCCTCACATACATGCTGATTCCTAATACATATATTCTAACTCTTCACACATTCTCACCCATATTGACTCTTACAAGCACATATATACACATGTAAGAACCTACATGTACTCTGATCCTAATATAGACGCATGGATGTGCATATACATGATGTGGTAGCAACAACAGATAGCATTAACTTTGTTGGGACCCATGGTCTAAAAGACTGGAAGGTCCTAGCCACATAGACTAGTTTTTATTTAAAAGACAACGAAATTATCCTCTAGTAGAGAAAACAAAGGTTTCCACTAAATCTAGGTTCCTATCCATCTATGGTACAAAAGCCCAGCACCTAGGGTTTGAAAGACTTGGCCTTGTTGCGTAACCAGCCATCGTGGTAAATGTGGAGGTAAGGGAGCTGTATGCAACTGAACCTATCCTCTGTCTTGGCTAAATATCCTTTCCAGGGTACTGTTGCTAATATTTCCTTTTCTTAAATGTTATATGGTTGAGAGGTATCTTATTTCATTTGAGCACTGAGCCTGAACCACCAAACCAGCTTGAGTTACGCTTGGTCCAAAATACACACACACACACACACACACACACACACACACACACACACACACACACTGAGCCTCAAGAAGACTCTCAAAGAGAGAAAATACTTTGATTCTTGTACAGATTCATACACACACCCAGTTTGCAGAACATTTATGTGTATAGAAACACGTGCACACTGATCTTCAGATACAGAAACACACAGAATATGGTAACCTGCTTTTGATAGCCAGCAGCTCTGATCACAGAAACTCTAACTCAGCTAGAGCTGGCCTTGGAATTTGGAACAGAATCAGTACCTAGAAGGTTCTGTTGCTTAGGGTGAGGACCAGCGAATGACACTGAGGGAATAGATCTCTACTTATTTCCTTTATTCTGTCCCTCTTTCCCCTTTCTGCAAGACTAGACATCACATACTGCTTCCATGTGACATGGACAGCCAGGAGTCTAACCAGCTGAGTAGGGGTAGGTGGTCAGGGTAAGGAATGTGATGGAAGTCAGATAGCAGTAGCACCGTGTAATGGAAAGAACAATTAATTTGGAGTCAAGCATGAGGTCTGAATCTTGGATCTGCTAGTTAGTACTTGGGAGACCTAGGACACAAGGGTCTCTATTTCCTTAAATAAAGATGCGGGAATGGGAGGTGGGTTGGGGGGGCTCTCCCAGCTCTGATATTCTGTGTTCTCAGGTCTCTCTCAGCTCTAACAATCTATGATCTTATGATCTTATGATCCTACATTATCAGAACAGCTTCAACCACATCTCCCCCTACCATTAACCCCTTCCCATCAATCCATCGGCTTCTGTCCCCCCTCCCCCCTGCCTCCTCTACTCGGGGGCCCCATTATTGTAATCAGTTTGGGGGGTTAATGTATTATTGATTTTGTGCAAGATTGAAGAGCGGCCAGGCTGGGCCCAGGTTGCTTACTCCTTCTGTATATGACATTCAGGTACTTGTGAAAAATTATACCAATTATGAAATCAGCCATTTACTGCTTCAAAGTGCAATCAGTTGTCACAGCGGAGAGCACTTGCTCCAGAGTGTTATTAGTCGGGCTGTGTGCACAGGGAAAGTGCTGAGAGGAGAGACTTTAACCAAAGGGCAAATGCATGAAATTTACTTAGAAATAGCTATTTATCACCTCTGGGTTTCCTACTGTTCAAATCCGCACAGACACTTCCTGTGGCAGGAGACAGCTACCCCCAGCCGCCAGCCGCCTGCCTGACTTCCCAGGGCCTACTCCCTCCCTGAGTGAAAGTGAAGAATTGAGAAGTCATTGTAACAGCTTAAAGATGCATTGTCCTTTCTGACGTGCACTCGGAACTTCAGGCAAGAGCCCCCTCCCTGTGCAAAGACTCTCAGCACAGTCCTGCTGGCTGATGGGGAGGGAGCTGGAGCCCTGGGGATGAAGGGCCAGCCTGGACATCAACAGTCCAACCCAGGAGGGGTCATCAACTATGGTGTGCCCCACTCTGGTTTGCTAACCCAGTGTAACCCCAGGGCAGAGACAGCCTGGGGAAAATGGGGAAAACCCTGAACTTGCCCCCAGGAAACCTCAGCTCAAATTCAGGCTCTATTACTTCCTGTCTGAGTGACCCTAGGGACTCGGTTTCCTCTTCTGTAAAACGAGAGGGTGGGGATGGATGTGATAATCCTTATCCTTCCCTCTTCCTTGGCTTGTGAAAAAAAAAGGCTTTGTAAACCTTAAGTCTCTATAGAAATGGAAGCTGTTACTATTAAAACATGGGAAACTGGAAGGAACCTTAGACATTTAGTCTGATGCCTTCATTTTACAGACAAGGAAATTGAGTCTTGAGAAGTAAAATAACTTTTTCTTTTTTCCTTTTTTTAATTTTTAATTTTAATTTTTAGTTCCCTCCAGTGATTTTCTCCAGCAGTTCAGAATTAAGATTTTCTCGAATCCCTTGTACCTTCTAGGAACCAGAACCCTAATGATCTCCCTAACTCTTCTTCCCTTAGATTGAGCTTTTTGTGATACCTAGAAAATCAATAGAACCCTGGAACTGTGAATTCAGAAATGAGTTATTTTTATGTGTCATCTTCACCATTTTTCTCTTATTGCTAAACTGAGAAGTGCATGTGAAGGATCTATGTGTCCTTCCTAACCCTGATGTGAGTGCTCACACTGGCTAGTTGCCCTTCCCTAGTACTCATAGGGAGTGAGTCTGGGCTCTGAAGGAGGGATGAGCCAATAAGGAAGATTTCATTCTGACTCCTGAAGTCCTGCCTGAGACAGAAAGGTAAAATTTCTTACCTTCAGGAAAATGATCCAGGCTACTTTGGAGGCTTCAAAATTAATTAAGCTCACTGGATAATCCAGCTCTGATCCCTATAGTTCTTAACCTTTTTGGGTGTGTCACAAATCCTTTGGTAAGTGTGGTGGAGCCTACAGACTCTTCTTAGATGATGTTTTCAAATGTGGAAAGTAAAACACATAGATTACAAAGGAAGCCAATTATATAGAAATACATTTTTAGAATATTAACAAAACAAGTTCAGAGTTCTGGGTTATGAACCTCTGCTATAGTATCTAGCAATATTTTCTTCAAATGTAGTTCCCCCTGGGACCATTTCACTAACTTGCACCCACTCTGGCAATTTGAGTCCCCAGAAAATTGTCTATTTCTCTCCTCAAGGTTCAAGGGATAACCCTAAGGGGCTATGGAGTTTCCAGTATTGTTACAAACCCTTACCTGCCATACTCCTCATTATTAATCAATCAGTAAAGTTTTTAGAAAATGGATTTATTAAAGAAGGCATAACAACAACAGCAGTTGCAAAAGCAGTAGTTACAAAAACAGTCCCCTCTCCCCAAACCCATAACTAGAACTACATTCTCCCTTTGTACACTCAAGGCCTCTGGAAAAGTGTGTTCAAATGTAAATTATAAAGCGATGAATCCATATGGAGAACATATGTGACAAAGGGGTACTTCCAGACTCTTGCCTAGGATTTTCTTCCCCTACTTCTTCATGGAATTTTCCTAAAGTTCCTTTAAGTATAGTGTTCTGTTTGGCTTCAAGTAATAAATAATTATTAACTATAATAATATTGTAATATTATTAATATAAATTAATTAAATATCTAATTACAAGCCCAGTGTTTTTTACATATTGGAGATAAGACTCTCCAAATATGAGATTAGACCCCAAAACAAAAATCAGCATATGGACATCCTAATTTGACAGGGGGAAGAAAAATGGACTTTTACTCCATATCTATCCCCAAGATTCCATGATATTCTAGGGACTTAGGTCCCTCTTCCCCTGAGGAAAGACCAATAGGGCTGTAGTCTCTTAAGACATATCTTGTTGCCTCCTAGAGGTTGGGTCTTGATTAGACGTGAGAGAATTTACTCATTTAATTCTGATCACCCTTCTTGACTGTGTGTGTGTGTGTGTATGTATGTGTATGTGTGTGTGTGTGTGTGTGTGTGTGTGTGTGTGTGTGTATAACAAACATTTTGGCCACCAGAAACTACCCCTCTTCCTCTTGTCCAACCCTAAATGATAAGTTGGAGTATCACAAGACAAGTATGACCAGGATGGTAAGAAGGCTGGAGTATAGTCTATATGAGGATCACTTGAAGGAAATAAAGAGAAAGCATTAGTACAGATATGGTCACTATTTTCATATATTTGAAAACATATTCCATATATTTGAATGTATAGGAAGAATTCAATTCAATAATCATTTATTAAGCACTTACCATTTGCTAGGTTCTATGCTAGAAGCTGGAGAGATACAGACAAAAACAAAAACCCAGTTGTTGACTTCTAGTAGCTTATGTTCTATTGGGTGGGAGGAAAAGAATACAACATACACAGAGCTAAATAAATGCAAAATACATACATTATAAATTCAAATTAATTGAGCTTATTCCTGCTCCCTAAGAACTATGGGTCCCTAACAACTTTGACTTGCTCTACTTCATTCCAGAGGGAAAACAAATAAGTACAAATGGTGGAAGTTGCAAAGAATCAGACTTGGGTATATAAGGAAAAGCTTCAGAGCAATGGTTGTTTTCCAAGCCCTGGATATTGCAGGGTGGAGACTGTACCATTTCTTAATCTGTTATCCCAGGTGAGGGACACAGGTCCCTGAACATATTAGGCACTTATTGAATAATGGAATGAAATGCAAACCCAACCCATCTGACCCCAAGTCCTAGGCACTGTGCACTGCAGTCCAGGAAGTAGGCACAATAGTAGAAACACGCACAGGGAAGCAGATTATGACTCAATATAAGAAAATTTCCAAATAATGAAAGCTGTCCAAAAGTGGAATAGGCTGTCTCAGGAGACAATAAGTTCTCCATCACTGGAGATTCTCGAGTAGAGATTGGATGTGGTTGGACACGTTGTCTAGGTTGGACATTCAGAGGGACATTGTTTGCACTGAATGGTCTTTGAGATGTCTTCCAGCTCTGAGATTTGATATAGCAAGTTTAGCTTCATAAGGAGTTCTCTGATGATCTCATATTTAGGTATGATATGCATAAAAGAAGGAAGCAAATATGTAATGAAGGGAAAAATTTTAAAATGAACAGAGACGTGTAAAAATTGTTTCAGAAAGATTAAAACTCAGAATGGGCTGAGGTTTATGAAAAATCATAAAGGCAAAAGAAATGCACTTTGAGCTATGTGAGGTCTAAGAAAGATGTATGTGTTCATCCTTCATTGCTGAAGAAGACCATGCCATCAGAGAAATGATGACCTGACTTGCACTTGACTTTGTTTTGAGTGAGGGAGGGTTGTGCAGGTCACCAGTCTCATTTCTCCTCCAGAGTCATCTGAATCTAGTGACCAGATATTCATCAGGATGACTGGAGATGAGCCAGGATGAGGCAATTGGGGTTAAGTGACTTGCCCAAGGTCACACTGCTAGTAAGTGTCAAGTGTATGAGGTGAGATTTGAACTTAGGTCCTCCTGACTCCTGAACTGGTGCTCTATCCACTGCACCACCTAGCTGCTCTAAGAAAAATAGGGAAAACTCAAGTCATAGTCTTGTATGACCTGAGGCTCAATGTTCTTTGCATAAGATTGTCCTCCTTAGTGGAGATTGGTTATTCAGTGCTCTGACCTGTGAGAGGACAGGATTGGCAACAACTTGAGAGAATAGTTCTGGTTTCCAACTTCTAGAGAGAAGACACATGGTATCAGATTTTCTTCAGGTCCCTAAAGAAAAGAAAAAACTCTGGCAAAAAACTGATATAATTGAGGTACTGTATCCTCTCCATGCTGACTTCTTCCCAGAGTCTTTTTATCTTTTCAGGGAACTGTCTCTGAAGAAAATTTGAAAACACTTGTCTTCTCTCTCAAAGCTGGAAGCCTGAAGACTGAGATCTCTCTTCTCTTAAGCTCTTGACAACTTCACAGGTCAAGGAGGCCTGGAGCACTGAGTAATCAATCTCTATCACCTCGGAGTATCTTATGCAAATAGGATTTGAGCCATGAGTTAGGAATGGGACAAATGATATACCAGGCTGATCAATGGGGTATTCCAATAATCTTGTCCCATTTTCCCTTCCATCTAAGACCTAATTGATTTCAAGAAAACACATCTTATTCAGTCCTTCCTTGGTTCCCTTCCATCCTTTCCACCAAGCAGAATAAAAATAGATTAAAAAAAATTGAACACTAAGTCTGGAAAGGATGTAATAAAAGAGCATTTGACTAAACAAGACCAAATCTAGCAACAATTGTCTAATAAGTTGAATAGCTAAATAAAATTTAACCTTCTTTATATGTACATTTAATTCCCTAAAACCTAAACAAAAAAAAAATATTTTACTAAGCAAGCACTTAGTAAAGGAAATGGTGATTTCTAAGACCCAGAATCAATTTTTAAAAAAACAAGTCACATTAAAATAAATTGCCTTCCTTTTTTCCCAGGGCTACTAGACAGATCAGAAGAATGTCGTATTATAGCAAATGCTTCTTCTACTTCTTTGCATTAGTGAGTCCCTTGTGTCTGGAATGCACTCCCTCCTCCTCATCTCCACCGCTGAGAATACCTACCTTTATTAAAAAAACACAGACAGGTTCCACTGCTTTCATTTTGAGGACTTAGCTATTTGAGCAGCTGTTGAATTGTTAATATTATCCAAGTGATGTTTCTCCATCTTGTCCGTAAGTAGATCATAAGATAATATGTCGAATACCTTCCTCAATTTCACACACATTTCAGTGCTTTTGCTGATCTGTACTCCCCTCTTCCGGTTTTGTTGTGAGTGTTTCCTTTCTCTTATAATTCCATCTTATCATTTATTTATTGCTATATGTGTTATTCACCTCCAGTAAAAAGGTAAGTTGCTTAAGAGCAGGGAAAGTTTCATTTTTCTTATCTATCACCAGTGCCTTGTATATATAGTCAACACTCAATGTTTGTTGAATTGGACTATATCAGATTCAACAATGTATTTGGCAGAGACTCATGGTATTCTTGGGAATAAGATCTAGCAATGTGAGGAGGATAATTGTACAGTTCAGTGGATTTGCATCTGATTAAACTGCCAAACTTTCAAAATGTTAATTAATGATTTGACATGAATTCGGAAAGGAGGGTGGAGACAGGCAGGGCAAGTGGAAAGCCCTAGGGAGCAGTCCTTGTCCTGTGCTGTTCTACATTTTCATCAATGACTTAGATGAAGACATAGGTAGTGAGCTTGTCATGTCTGCAGTCCATATGAATCGGGGATCAGTGGCTAACACAGTGAATGACAGAATCCAGATCAATGAGCTGGAATTAGGAAGATAAAATTAAATCAGGAAGATATAATGACCAGCAGTTGTTTCAGTTATAGTTGCCTTGTTCTGTACTTGTGCCACTAATTTAAAATAACGAACCTTAAATGCAAGACTTTACATTTATTTTCTCTTTCTCTTTCTCTCTCTTCTGTCTCTTTTCTCTCTCTTTCTTCCCTCTCTTCTCTCTCCTTTCTATCAGCTCTCCTCTCTCTCTTCTCTTTCTTTCTCTCTCTTCTTTCTCTCTCCCCCCTCCCTTTCTCTCTCTTTTTCCCTCTCTCTCCAATTTTCTCATCCACTTGTGATTGTCCCATTGTTATACATTTATTAGGTTCCAACATATATTAGTATTTGTATATTTATTATATTCATTCTAGAAGAACAGAATCTTCCCTTCAATGCAGACACCTGCCCTCTGAGATTATCTTCATTGGTCTATATGTCTTGTTGATAGAGTTGTTTATATACTCTTGGAGGTCAGATCCTGCATGTTGCCTCTTTTCTTTCTGTATCCCCAGCACTTATCATGATGCCTGGCTCATAAAAAGTGCTTACTAAATGTTTGTTGGCTTGGTTTACAAGGCATCTCAGAGGGCGTGTGGTCCAGCCAGAGCTGGAATCCCTTTCTACAACAGCCTTGTCAGCCTCTGTTTAACGACCTCCAGAGAGGGGGAAGCCCCTTCCCCATGATCTCCCTGGGTAGGTCATCCTACCTTTGGATCCCTCTGAGGAGACTTCTACACCTCACTCCTAGTTCTGCTTTCTGGAGACGAGCAGAGAAAGATAGATCTCTATTCCATGTCATATCCCTTCAAAAACTTCTAGATAGCTGTAACATGTCTCCTTTGAAGCCATCTCCCTGCCCAGCTAAACATCCTCAATTCATTTAATGAGCGCTCTATGGCCTGCTTCCCAGTCCTCTCACTCTCCTGATCCCACTCCTCTCAATACCTTCCCATGCTTCCTAACATGATGTTCTCCGAACTGAATGTGATTCTCCAAAGGTAGCCTGGTGAGGGCAGAAGACAGCTCCCCCTATGGACACCATGCTTCCAAGAACACCACCCAAGACTGAATCAGGTTTTTCATGTATTTGTTTTTGTTGTTGGTATGTATTTCTGTGGCATCCTACTTCAAGCCTGAAATCTAGCTAACTTCCTAGGCCTTGTCCATGGGCATTTTGTCTAACTATATGTCCCTCATCCTGTACTCGTGTATTTATCCCACCTCCCTGTGATCACACAAGGTCACACATCTTCCCCAACTCCCCCAGGGAAGAAGATTCTTGAAGATAAGGATTATTTCCTTTTGCACCTTTTATCCATGGGGCTAAGCATCAAACACACAGTAGATGCTTAATAAATGTTTACTCAAGAACAGGATAGTAGAAAGGTCATCCAACTCAGATCTGGGTTTGAGTTCAGACTCGAAGCCTTGTTAACTGTGTGACCATGGGCCCTCACTTCATACTTCGTGGAGCCTCAGTTTCCTCTTTTATAAAACAAAATACTTATCTCACAAAGTTATTGTGAGTTAAGAGCTTTGTATACTACAATATTCTTGTATGACCTATGATAAGTGAATGAATCAATGAGAGACCAGTCAGGAAACAGGAGAGCAAGGATTGGGTCGGTTTCCATTCATGCCCTCTCAGAGCTAGAAGGTTCTTAAAAATCCTCTAACAGAGATGCCCTCCTTCTACAGATGAGAAAACTGGGGACTCCAAGAGGGAAAGTGCTTTGTCCTAAGCCAACCCGGCAAATTAGTGACACTTTGAGATTCAAATTCAGGTATCTTCACTTGTAACCCAACGCTCAGACCTCAGAAAGAAAAACCTGCTGAACTTCCCCTGTCCAGTGCCACCCCGAACTTCTAGCTAAGGCAAGACGTCTGGGGAAGAGCAAGGTGTGAAAGCAGGACTGGGGTGGCAAGGACTGGTATCTTTGGCACTAAGCAGACAAGACAAGCTCACAATCAGTTATCAGCCAAAAAAATAATGAAGCGACGATCAGGCAGAGCCAGGAGAGGCCCCCAGAGCAGCCAGCTGGAGAATTTAATTTCTCACCCGCTCGGGGCAGGGAAGCATCACTGACCAGGGCCCAATCTTCTGTCACAGCTGGTCTGGAGGAGCAATAAAGCCCTAGGGAAAGACAAAAACTAGAGGTGGAAAGGAAGAGAGGGGGCCTCATGTCCAAAAAAAAAAAAAAAGGCTGAGGAACTGAGACAAAACACAGCTTTTGGAAGACAGAGAAGAGGGTGGAGGGAAGGGGAGGTAAGATCATCAGGTAATTTAAGTCACAGAGAGGAGGCCCCAAAAGACAGAAAACCCCATAGGGGAAGCCCAAAGGGAAGAAGACCCCATTGATGAGGCCTAGAGGGAGAGAGACCTGGCAGAAGGGCTCTGAAGGGATAGAGAACCCACAGAGAAGGTTCCCAGGGAGGCACCCCAGAGAGGAGCTTCCTCGGGGTTCAGAGACTTCCTGGGGGACAGAGTACAGTGGAAAGTGGGAGAGACCCCAGGGGTTCTTCACTGAAATCCTGCCATCCCTCTGCCTCTTGGCTGAGAATGACCTCATGACTATGTATTTCTACAAAAGACATTTTATTCTAACTGAGGAAGAAAAAATAACATAAAATATAAAAGAAAACCATCAGCTTCATTTGCTAGATCCCAGACTCCTAGCCAATTCCATTCAATCAGTGTATCAATGTGCATTTATTAAACACCTACTGTGGGCCAGGATCTATGCTAGGAACTACAGATACAAAAAAAAAAATGGAAACAATCTGCCCTCAATAAGTTTATATAGTCAAAAAGGGGAAATCACATTTGCACGTACATATGTAAATATTATACATATATATGTACACACATATATATCATATAGTCATGTGAAATTATATGTTATATAAAAATTATATAATTTTATATAAAATAGTAGGGTTGGCCTAATACATACATACATATGTGTGTGTTATATTTTTCAGAAAATCATAGACTGGACCTATGATTTTTGTTAGTGTAGGAAACTCCTGATGAAGATACCCCCTTCCTGCCCCCATCCCCCAAAAAATAATGTGAGAGGAAATAGTTCTATGGTTCATCATATAAGAGAATTTCCTGGGAGCAGTAAGGATTAAATCGCTTGGCCAGGCTCACACATCCTGTATCTATCAGAGGCGGCACTTGAAACCAGATCTCCTTGACTCTAAGGTAGCCCTTCTATTCACTACAGAATGCTGCCTCAGAAGGTAGTTTTGATAAGGTTTGAGGGAGGCCCTAATGGCTGGGTTAACAGGAAAGATGTTATGTATTTTAAAAAAGTTAACCTAAGGAAAATAGAGATTCTAATAGGCAGAGGCATTTGTTGCAGATATGAGAGGCAACCTGTACAAAAACATGGAAGTGGGAGATGTAACTTATAGGAATTTAATTGGCTGCTCATCTGACAGACACATGAGCATTTGATTGATGGGTGTGAGGCCTTCTGTGAGTGGGCAAAAATTTGAGAAAAATCTGGCCTAGCCTTACTTGTAATGGAATGATGCTTAAATGTTTTCAGTAAGAGAGTATCCTTAATATCTGATGAGAAGAGAAAGAGTCAGAGGTTACGTTCAAATACCAACAGTGCTGCTTACCATCTGCGTCACCTTGACCAAGTCACTCCCATCTCTAGACCTCAATTTCTCTTTCTTACAGGTTTTAAATGAGAGGATGGGACTAAATAATCTCTAAGACTTCTTCTTATGTTCTACCACAGGAGAATAGATTGGAGCTGAGGCCTTCAGGCTCTATAGCAGAGTATACCCAGCGTTGAACCATTGTCCAGTTGATGGGCGTCTATTTTGTCTACTATGTTCTTTGCTACCACAAAAAAAGTGCTGGTGTAAATGTTTTGGCATATTTGGAGTCTTTCTTCTTACAGTTGACCTTCTTGGAGTATATGGATAGCAAAGGCTATACACATTTTAGCCATTTTCTTTGTGTATTTCCAAACTGCATTCTATAACGACCAGACCAATTCACAGCTCCACCAGCAATGCATTAATGTGTTTATCTTTTATCCATAACCAAATAGTCTCAGTTTGGGGATTATTTTTGCCTATTTACAGAGTGTGAGGGGAAACCTCAGGTATGTCTTAATATGTATTTATCTGTTTAGTAATTTGGAACATTTTGTTCATGTGGTTGTTAATTTTTTGAGAACTGTCATATCCTTTGACAGTTTATGCATTGGGTCCTCCCTTAGTTTCTAAACATCTCTGAATCCAACGTGAGACCCTGAGAAGTCTTTCCTGGCCCCCTAATCCTAACACATTACCTTTCCATCTTTCTAAACAATCAATTTGTATTTGTTTTGTAAGTAGCTCTAAATGTTGCCTTCCACAATACAATGTAAACTCCTTGGGAACAGAAATTGTTGCATGTTCTCTTCCCTGGTGTTTAGTGTAGTGCCTCATATACAGCTGACAATTACTAAATGTTTTTTGATTGATTTATTGATCTGCTCCTTAGTCCTTGAGACTATTTGACTCATGGGGCTCACATTTCTGGGGGACCTGAAGTCTACTTACCTTCTCCCTCCTTTTGCTGCTTCCATCACACACCTTGGTGTCTGTTGCAGAACCCATTATTTTTCCCCTTCTACATACTATCTCATAACCCCAGATAGACAGATAAATATAAATAAATATAATAAATAAAAATAATAAATATGGATAATAAATATTAAAATCTTACTATATACCAAGCACCATGCTGAACAATAGGGATCTGAGGATCTCCCTTGATAAGGAAGCAAGAGAGGTGTGGACCTCAAGGAACTTACAACAGACAACACATAAAGAGGGAGAGAGAGGTTGTACCCACAGCATCATGGTGTGGGAATGGCCAAGAAGTGTTTCTAGCCATGATGAAATAATGGTTCACCTATGAGAGTGCAAGGCAGTTCCAGGGGCAGAGTCCCAATTTTCAGTGGGGCTGATGGCCAGAATAGAGTGCCATAGTTTATAATCAGTGCCTATGGAAACCATAAGAGTGAACTTCCTGGGATTTATTTTAAAACTTTTGTTAGAGTATATAATTTCAGGATTACTATACCAGGAGAAGGTGGTTAGGTATGAACATAAAAGAACTCTATCAGTTCCACATTGTGTGACACCTAAACATTCTGACTTTAATGTTAATACAAATTCCCCAGGCATTTCCTGACCAATCCTCATTCTTTCTAGACTGCATCTGGCTGCTTCCCTCAAGTTTATACAAGAATTAAATCTTAGAACCTCCAATTTAGAAGGGAATTTAAATATCATCAACCCATAATTGAACTTCTCTCTACAACCTTCTTGATAACTGGTCAATCATCAGGTCTTTGCTTGAAGACTTCTAGTGATGGGGTACTCATTACCAATCAAGACAACCCTTTCCACTTTTGGACATCTCTAACTTCAGAATAGTCTTTCCTTATATTGAGTTGGTCTGCCTCTTTTTGCCTTCTTCCATTTGCTCCTATTTCTGCTCTTCAAGGCCAAGAAAAATAAATCTCATTCCTCTCCATAAATAGTCTCTGGTCAATTGAAGATAAGCGAATGTGCTCCTTGGGTCAGCTAGGTGGTATAGCTGATAGAGTTCTGGGTCTGCAATCAAGAAAACTCACCTTTCCGGGTTCAAATCTGGCCTCAGACACTTACTAGCTGTGTGATCCTGGATAAGTCACTTAACCCTGTTTGTCTTAGTTTCATCATCTGTAAAATGAGCTGGACAAGGAAATAGCAAACACTCTAGTGTTGTTTCCAAGAAAACCCCAAATGGGGTCATGAAGAGCAGGACACAACTGAAAAGACTTGAAGAACAATGAAAACTTCAGTGTATACTCCATTGGTTGCCCATTCAATGGATTATTCTCTCAATGGTTCATTATCAGAACTATGGATTATCTGCTCAGTGGCTTATCTGTATAATGAATTATGTATTGGCGGTAATAAGCCAAACTAGTAGTTGATTTGTGTGGGAATGAGTCCTAGCAGGTGCGCAGGGTTGAATACAACTATGGTGTCAAACTCAAAAAGAAACAAGGGTCAATCTACATAAGGATCCTTGCAGGCCATATATTCATTTAGAAAGCTACATATGAACTTTCTCTATGTTCTATAGTATTTTTATTTATTTTTTAAGAGATATTTTCCAATACAATTTAATCTGACTCCAGTCTAGTGTTTGATACTCCTGGAAGTAGTATGACCTCAGCCAGATCCTTTGAAATGTTTGCTTTTGAATTTTACTTCCTTTCTTCCATCAGATTAGTGATGGGAACAGTCACCTCCTAGTGCTGATTGCCCTTTTTCCTCCTTTTCCACAGGGCACTGTTCCCACTGGTCCAGCCATGTCACTCTGTGTTGAGTTATCTTATTTCTCTCTTTCCATTCTTTTCCCTATGTTAAGAAATGTGTTAAATGGTTGGATTTTATTTCTCATGTTCTTCCCCTTGTTTGTCTCTCTGTTTCCCAACCTACCACACCCTCTTGCCTCCCTCATCACCTTCCCAGGAATTGTGAAGTCCATGGGGTTCCTTGTATAGGGACATAGGCCCTACTGGGCCAAGGAAAAATGTATTTATGCATTTTATATGGTTAGGATTATTGTTCAGGATTCTATTTTCATTATACAGGAGTCATTTTTGATAGGTTTGTATGTTTATCATTGAGTTAAAATTTCCTCTAATAGTTCATAGTTTTGGTAGTTTAATTTATACTAGTTTGCTATGTTCATTATCGACTTTAGAATTTTCCTATAAACTCGAATGAAGAGATATGGGAAGACACCCTCAACCTACCCCTTCACAGAGGTCTGAGGTACACAAGTGTGTACATTGTACTTGGTTTCTTACTTTTTCAATGTATTCAACCATTGTGAAGACTTTTTTCTTAAAGAAATACTATTTGTCATATGGCATGGGAGGGGGAAGTAGAAGGATATATGGGATACTATGGTGATGTAGGAAACAGAAAAACATCAATAAAACCTTATTTTTAAAAATTCTCCCATAGGGGAGTGCTGGTAAATGTTGAACAATCAGCATTCAAAAAAAAAAAGTATTCCCAGTCCATTTTTAAGTTTAGTCTCCATGACTAACATTTTGCCCATTGCTTTTTAAAGTCTAGAAATCAGCAAAACAATCAGGCCCTGAGCTACAGCATAAATTTAACAATCAGCTCTTGAAAGCTGATATCAGCTGGCTCCACTGTACCCTGTACATGCTACCTGTATATGGATATGATCCCCACAAAATAGCCTTCTCTCTGCGGCAGAACTTCTTAACATGGGGGTTGTGAGCTTATTTTTTTATTATTTGATAACTGTGTTTTGGTATCATTGGCTTCCTTTGCAATCTCATGTATTTTATTTTGTGCATTTAAAAACCTTATTTTGAGAAAACATCCACAGACTTCCCTGATTGCCATGGCAGTCCGTAATAGATAGACGGTGAAGAATGTCTGATCTGTAGCAAAACTGTATAGTTATTTGCAGGATACAGCTCTGCAAGCCCAGTAATACTGGGGTCTCAAAAAAGATCCTAGGATTCCTAGCACCCCAAACAATTTGAAATTGCAAGAGATTCAGCAGAGAGCAGGTGTTTCACAGATTGGAATGGGAGCATCTGTATTCTTTTTCCAAATGCAGTGTTCTTTCTACCAGTTGCCACTAGATTATCTGCTTTGTTGGTGATTTGATGAATGGGATTATAAAGTTATAGGATTAAAGAATCTGGAATTGGAAAGAACCAACTCTGCCCTCATTTTAGTGATAAGGAAATTAGGCAGAGCTGAGCTTTCTTGACTCCAGTTCCAGCACTCATACCATTACTCTGTTCTAGGAGTGGGGAACCTGCAGCCTCAAGACCACATGGGGCCCTCTAGGTCCTCAAGTGTGGCTCTTTGATTGTATCCAAACTTCATAGAACAAATCCTAGATCCTCTGCTTCTATCACTAGGTTATGTGCTCAGTGAGTTACCCATTGAGTGGAATAACTTTTATTATTTACTTATCTAGTTGGTTTATTATCTTCTCTGAAGATCGTTCACTCCTCCTGCTGATCTGTTTGGAGGGTTATTTGGCCAATAGAATCATAGACTCATAGATTTTAGACCTAGAAAAGATGTTGTTGTTGAGTTCTGGCCTACTCTGGAGTTTTCTTGGCAATGATTTGCCAGTGGTTTTCATTTCCTTCTCCAGCTCATTTTACAGATGAGGAAACTGAGGCACACAGGGTTAAGTGACTTGCCCAGGGCCACACAGCTAGTATGTGTCTGAGACTGGATTTTATTTTATTTTATTTTTTTTAATTGAAATTAAAATTTTCTTTTTTTTTAATTATTATTTTTTAACGTTTAACAATCACTGCCATACAATTGAGATTTTATCCCCTCCACACCTACCCCCCACTACCCCCCTCCCTCCCCACGACTGCATACAATTCTGTATAGGTTCTACATATACTTTCCTATTGAGTATATTTTCACTATAGTCATGCTATGTAGTTAGACTAAAATAAATGAAAGAAATCATATAACAAATCAGAACATGATACACAAACACATACACATACACAAACGTGATCTGCTACATTTTGCGAATGACTTCCATATTTCTTTCTCTGAGTGTGGAAGGCATTTTGCCTTGAGAACCACCTTTGGGATTTTTTTTTTTTATAAGAAGTTTTTGTGTTATTACAAAATTCCAAGTGAGACTGGATTTTAACTCAAGAAGACAAGACTGCCTGATTTCAGATCTGGCAATCTTTCTACTGTGAAACCTAGCTCCCTGTTACTTCACAAACTCCATCATTTTCCTAATGAACACATCGGCAGTAGTTAAAGTAAGATTGGAATTCAGGTCTTCTGACTAAAAGCTTAGGTTTCTTTCTGCTCAGTGGGTTAAGGCTTCATGGGTTACCAGATCAATTTGTTATTCACTTAGAGATTTATCCAGTGACTGGTTGGTTATATGTTGGGTGAATTATACTTTTAGTGGTTCTTCCTGCCCCTGATTTATCCACTCAGTCGGTCACACACACAATGGATGTTTGATTGGTGGGCTGTCTGCTCAGTAAGTTCCCTCTTCCCCCCACCCCACCCCATTGTTAATCCATTTCCTTTAGTACGTTTAAAAAGCAAACAAACCAATTGATACTAAGTTCGGAGAGGCAGAATGTGACTTAATGAATAGGGAGAAAACTTTGAAATTAGAAAGTCTTGGGTTCCAGTCCTGCCTCTGAGGTATCAGTTAATCAATAAATGTGTCTTTATTAAGTTATTATTATCTGCCAGGCATTGTGTAAGGTGCTAAGAATACAGCCTGGAGTTTATATTCTAGAAGGAGGAGACAAGGACAATGCATACACATATAAGAATATAAAAAATAGACAAAACAGATACAAATTTACAAGGTAATTTTAGGGATCTCACTGCCAGCTTGGGAGATCAGGAAAGGTCTTATGCAAGTATGAAATTCATCTTGTTAGGAAACTAACAATTCTAAGAGGTGAGAGTAAGAAGGGATGGGGGCAGATGATACAAAGGCACTTCCAACTATACCCATGAGCAAGTTATTTAATCTCAGATCCCCAGGAAACTCCCGGAGATTATAAAATATGGATGGATTGCTGAACTGCAATCCGTGATGGAAAGTTCCATGATGGAAGGTAAAGCTGAAATCATCTTCTCCTCCCCCCAAATATACCGACTATGTAGCTCATAGAAGGATTGTAAGATTGCCTTCTTTGGACCTCATCAGTTTTGTGAGGCAGCTAGTACAATCTGTCATCCTTGTTTTACAGGTGGGGAAGACAAGGCTGAGAAAATCATCACATAGTAATGATAACAGTAATAATAGTAATGTAGCATTTACTTAGTGCTTTAAGAATTGCAAAGTTCTATATATGTTATCTCATTTGATCTTGGTCTTCAAGTCCGTCCAATCCAGACCTTTCCTCTGACACATACTGATTGAGTGAACATGGACAACTTCAGTTTCCCCATCTGTAAAATGAGAATAATAAAAAAAAAAAAGCATATGCGACTGAGTTGTCAAAAGGATCAAATAAGATAAAATAGAAAGTAATCTGAAAATCTTAAAGTGCTATATTATAATAATAAAAATAACAGTTATTATTATACCTTTCCATGCTCCAGGAAACTATTTAAGACTTTAAGTTGCATAGGAACAAAGAAAGGAAAAGGGAGTGATTAGCTCAGATGAGCTCTGTGAATCTAGGTGTGCCTATTCTGGGAGCATGAATGAGCAAGTGTGAGAGGGGTTTGAATTAATGCTGAATCTGAGTAGGAGTGACTTCTGCTAGGCATCCTTGAAGTGCATTGTTCACAACCAGGGTCTCTTCCCAAGTTGTTCCCTTTGGGGACCTTCTTTTAGATGCCAGAGTGAAGGGCACATTAGAAAGCATGGACTCCCCAGATGTGGTATTACAAACAAAGAGAAAGGTGAGGCTTGATGAAGGGAAAGAAGGTTCCTCAAAGGGCTTGTACTAAGTTCATGCCAGAGCAGGCATCATGACAGCCAGCCAAATCTTCTTCTCAGGGTCCTTGGCTCCTTTCTGAGAAGCCAGCAGGACTGCCTCCTCACAGCGGTGAGAGGTAAATGTCTTCTAGCTCCCAGCCCCACCCCCATCTCTCCTGCTATGAGAAAGTGCCTTGAAGTTTGATTCTCCATAATCGGTGCTCAGAAAGGGAGAAATGCATCTGTCTCTGGAGCCCTGTCAATCTCAGTGGTAAAAGGTTTGGGCAAAAACATATTTTATTGTTCTTGCTGTCAGAAACACAAAGATTTAAGGGACATGTGACTCAGTAATTGCTGTGGACTTTTTTTCTTGACAATAAACATAAAACTTAAAACTGTATTAAAATCATTTGACAATTTTTATGCTTTCACAGCCCAGAATGAATAATGGGGTTTTTTGCATATAAAATGCACTTTCTCGTCACCCTATAAAACTGTCAGAAATAAATTCATCAAAAAAAGATTATATAATTAAAAGTCGCTATTCTTGGCTCCCCCTGGTTTGGATTGGAATCTCTTGTTTGTCAGGTTTTTTTTTTTTCAGTTCTAAATTACGGTGTCTGGAGACAACTTGCTTTGTTTGGGGATGATTATGAAATGAAGGCTTTGTATAGAGAGAAGCTGCTTTTCTCTGGCCAGTCGATTGATGCAATATCATTGGCTGTGAACACATCAAGAAAAATGGCTTTGGGGGTAAGTGGTCACAGGATGGACACTCCTTTTCATGTGTTTGATTCTAGAATTTCAAGTTGAAATGAACCTCAGGTGCTATCTAGTCCAACTTATACCTACAAAGGAATTACTTGTATATTCTCTTTCAACAGGTGGTCATCTATGAGAAATAATACCTGTGAAAGGAACTGATTCCACTTTTGGATAGCTGTAGTTTTAAGAGATGTATTTCTACCACTTTTCAACTTTTACACTTTGCTCCCCGTTCTTCCCTTAGAGATCAAGAGGAATAAATCCAATCCCTCTTTTCTATGACAGCCTTTGACATCTTTGAAGAGCATGATCATGAACCACTGAAGCATTTTCTTCCTCAGGAAAGACATTTCTAATTCTTTCAATGGATTCTTATATGGCATAATGGTGCCTTTCCCTTCCTGGTCATCCTCATTTGGGTGCATTTCAAGTCTGGCAATGTTTTTTTCTAAAAAGTAGTGCCCAGAAATGAGTCCAATACTTTAGATATGGTCTGAGAAGGACAAAGGATAAGGATACTATATTTCCTTCCTCATTCTATATATTATTCCTTTATTAATGCAGACTGATTGCCTTAGGTTTGGGGGGCTTCCAACTTCCAAGTTCCATATAGAACTTGTATTCCTTTTGGGTCACCTACATAAACTGTTGTCTAGCCATGCTTTTCCCATCCTATACTTATAAATGTATTTTAAAAAAAACCAAAATGAAGGCCTTTTCATTTATCCATGTGAAAATTCATTAGACTTGGCCAAACATTGCAATCTAAGGAGATCCTTTCAGTTCATAATTTTGTCATTCAATGTGCTTACATACACAATACAATATGTCCTGTAGCTTTGTGCCATATACATTTTGGCAAGACTGCTGTTAGAATGTGTTTATTTAGATGAGGATCACAAAAATCTTACATTTGAGCTCAATAAATCAACTTCATGAGGACAAGATGAGGGGTGGCATAGTTAGACAGCTGTTTGTCTGAAGAAAAATATCTACCTTTTTTGGGTTTTTTTTTAGTGAGCTACAAGTTCAGTATGTATCCACAAAGTGAAACAGAAGCCAAAAAAGCTGATGAAATTTTGAGATGTGTTTAGGAAAATCTTCCAGGAATGAGGAAGTGATAGTCCTACTGTACTCTGTTCTCCTCAGGCCATATTTATAATATTATATTTAGTTAGGAAGGCTATAGTTTAAAAAGAGCATTAAGAAGTTAGATAGTGTACAAAGGTAGGCAACCAGGGTGGCTAAGGAAATATATATGCAGAAATATACATATGTGTAAGTATATACACACATATACATAAGTGTGTATATACATGTATATACCCATATGCATATATATACATATTATGTATGTATTTTTGTGTGTGTATATATATACAGATATGTGTGTATACACATGTATATACATACACATAAGTATGTATATAAATGTGTATACATACACACATATATACGCATATATCTTGGAAGACTTAGAGGGTGGGGTACATGATGACTTTCTTCAATTACATGGAGAACAGTCTCATGAATAAATATTAGACTTGATTTGTTTGGCCCCCAGAGAGAAAAAGTACAAGCAGTGGATATATCTTGCAAAGAGAAACATTTAAGCTTGATGTCAGAAAACAAATTTTCTTCAGAATTCAAACTGCCTCCAAGTAGATTGGGCTGCCTTTGACGGTGGTGAATTCTCCTTCCCTGGAGGTCTTCAGGCAAAGGATAGGTGAACATTTGTTGGGAATGTTGTTCTAGGGATTGCTTTTCAGGTATGAGTTGAATCAGATGCCCACTGAGGTCCCTTTCAAATCTAGAATTTTGTGATGGTGGCAATAGTGGTGGGTAGGGATAGGATTTGGAATTGTGGTGATGATAAAAACATTAGTGATGCTATGTGATGTTGACCGTGGTGTTGATGGCAGTGTTGTCAATGATTTTTGTGTTCGTGACAGTAATTTTTATAATGATGGTGAAAGTGATAATGGTGATGGTAATTAAAAGTGTGATGACGGTGGTGATTGGAGTGATGGTGATGGCGATGGTCCCAACAATGATCATGAGCTCTGAAGTTCTTTCTAATTCTGAAATTCTATAATGGTGATGATCATGGTAATGACAGTAATCATGTATATAGTGAGTAATCATGGTGGCGTCACTTCATTTCTATAAGCTGACTCAGTTTCCTCTTTTGTAAAATAGCAATAATCTTTGTACTAAATACCTCATGAACCTGTCATGAGAAAAGTACTTTGTGAACTGCAAAGCACTAGTGTGTGCTATTGTTATTATTAACTTCGGAAGAGCATTGCTCCAGGGTCCCACTAAGAATTAGTGTTATCTCAAAGCCCAGAGAGGGAATGGACTTTAAGAGACAATATTGTTCAGCCCTACCTTTGGGCAGAAATGTATAGTTTTTGATCTTTCTGTTTTTCCTAATAGAGCTTTAAAAACTCTCAAACTCATGGCTTTCCTCACCAGCCTCTATCACTGTCATTATCATGACGATTACGAGCTTCTCTCTCTCTCTCCATTGCCACCATTATGATAATCACCATGGTTATCAACAGCATCACCAACATCACCATCACATCATTGTCACCATCATCAGTCACAAGCATGGTAAGTGCCAGAGCTGAGACTTGAACTGAGGTCTCCTGACTCCATGTCCAGTGCTCTCTTTCTTCTCTACAAACTAATCATAAACAGCTCATGGTAGAGCTGCATACATCCTTTCCTCCATCCTCTCCATACTTTAGAAGAAATTCATGATCGTCTTTTTCCAAAGTTTAGCCAGTGTTTGGTTCAGAAAATTATTCCCTTCCAAAGAGAAGATGGAAGTCCTTTCATGGGAAGAAAAACCTCTTTCCATCTGGCTTCACACCATAGAGCCAATTCCATCATCAGCTCCATTTCCATCTTCCCACCAAAGTCTAGAATTATCTAGGTATGCCATTCTCCACTAGGCAGGTTCATCTATCCTCCTCCCTGCCTAGAATTGTCTGAACACACTCATCCAGCCTTTTTCTGTGTCTTCCTCCTTAGCCACAGCTGCTGATCATGATCTTATCATCAGCTTGAGCCTCACAACAGGAGCTTTTCAAATAAATTTGAGACAGATTTTAATTATTGGGAAATGATTGTTGGTTTGCATAGCAATATTTGTTCAGTAAATTGTTAATTAAAGCACCAAAAAATGCACGTGGTGTCAAATGCTTCCTTTTACTAACACTACCAAAATATTTTTGGTTCTACAGGGAGCAGAGGCAGCAATCCTTCCAATTATGTGAAAGTCACTAGCAGAATTTAAGTAGATTGTTAAACCAAGATAGGAAGGAGACAGTATGACCAGGTGATAGGACCACTTGCGACATTAGTGAAGTATGGGAATAAGAGAATAAACTTGTAATATTCACAGCTCTCTTGGCAAACTGGCAGCCCACGAGGCAGAGAAGGCAGCACGAGACCAGGGACATCCCAAATTCCTACCCAGCTTCATGCTTACCCTCCCTAATCCATTATCATCACCTTTGCCCCATCATTACTGTCTTCGTCTTCATCCCCAGTCCTCATCACTCACCATCAGTTCTTGTTCTAACATCAGCAGCCTAGCTATTCCTTAATGCTTCTAGGATAAAGTACAAACTCCTCAGTCAGATATTTAAAGCCCTCTGCCATATGGTTTCAAGACCATAATTCCAGACCTATTTCATATTACTTTCCATCATGCATTCTACATTTCAGTCAAATAGAACTATTAGCTAGCTGTTCCCTGAACGCAGGACTCATCAACTACTCATGTACACTCCAGAGGCTGTTACTTTTACTTGGATGCACCCTTTCCTTACTTCTCCATGTTAGAATCCTTATCTTCTTTCAAGAATCAGCTGAGGTGCAAATTCTTCCATGAAGACATTCTTGATTCACTCCCAGTTTTTACTACTCTCTGCCTACTGAAATCATGTTGAATTTACTTATTCAGTGAAGTACTCTAGTAGATTATAAACTCCTTGAGGGCAAGTATTAAGGTTTCCTTTTGTGTTTGTATTCCCAGAATATAGCATAATGCCTCATATGTATATAGTAGGAATTAATTAATGTTAATTGACTTGAATTAAACCACTGTCACTGTTTCTATAAGCAGCATCACTCCCATCATCTTCACTATCTTCATCCTCACCATTAATATCCCCATAATCATAATTACCCCATTAATACCTCCACCATCACCATAAACCCATCATTATGATCAGTACCATCATCACTACTGACTTTACTTACCATCACCATAGACACCACCATTATTTTAATTCCATCATCTTTCTCATAATTATATAATGCTTTACTCCTTTCTCTTTCTTAACTTTCTATTTGCCTCTTCCACTGCTTCTCTCTCCCCATCTCATCTTCCTACCTCTGTCTCTGCTTTGTCTGTATTAGTCTTTCTGTCCATCCTTCCAATCTGCTTTTTTTTCTCTGCCTCTGTTCCTATTCCCCTCCCTTTCACGTACTCAACACTCTTCCTGGGTGAGACTCTGGTGTCCTTCATTATTCCATGCACTGGAGATAGCCAAAGGATGTAAAGGGAGGGGTAAGGGACTCTCACTCAAGTGCATCTGATTCCATCTTCCTCTCTTGTGTCATTGGCAGGAAATACTAGTAATCAAGGCTACATTGGGCATGTAATTTTCTAGCATGGACGGTTCCAGACATGAAAGATTCCCTCAAAGGGAAGGGATGCCAGACAGAAAGAGGGCCATATCTGGAGTAGAGATATCTTGTCACAATCAAGGTTAGACCACTACTAGTTTTTCAGACTACTATTGATGCTAGGCAATTCACGAGAAAAAAAGAACCAGAATGTGAGACTCACATGCCAATGCTCAAAGAATGGAAGGAAAAAAGCAATCAAGGTGAAGAACCTAATGTAAGGGGCATATCTGACCTCATAGACATCATTAAGACTTGGTGGTATAAAACATATTCCTGTATTATGTTTTGAAAATTTATGTTTATGTTTAAGCTGATTTTGGAAGAGTGTATCTTATTTAAGAGGACATAAAACTACATCATAGTACACATAACTACAGTTAAGCCTTGTATATTAAAAAAATATTTTCAGCCTGACTTCTGGGGGCAGAGCCAAGATGGCAGAATAGAGAAGCACTCAGCTGAGCTCTACCAACATTCCCCTTCAAACAACTTTAAAATAATGCCTGAAATCAAATTCTGAAGAGTCAGAGTCAACAAAAAGTCAGAGTGAAACATTCTTCCAGCCCAAGACAACTTAGGATGTCAGAAAGAGATATCTGTGGGCTGGAGGCTGACCTGAAGCCCACATGGATGAAATGTCAAGGATGACACTAGGTGGTGGCAACAGAAGCAGTTGTGCTTGGGAGCTCTAAAGCCAGAGACAGTAAAGAGAACTAGCAACTGGACAGGATGAGATTACAGAAGATCCCTAGCACTAGATGTAGGCCCTGATTCTATCTGGCAAATACATTGTCCATATCCACTTCTGGGTCACCGTTCAAGGATGGAGGGGAGCACTTTTAATGAAGAGAGAGTGGAAGATCTGAGGGGCTGTATTGCTTTTGATCCCAAGGAATCAGGGACTGTCAAGAACACTATCATTTCTGGTTCCAAGAGAACAAGGGCCTGAGGACCAATATAGTTTGTAATCACAAGTGATGGGGGGCCCTTCCTGGGGAAGGACCAGAATGCAGATTAGGAGACCAATAACCATACCTCTCCACAAATTACATCATCTTGGAAGCATCCCAAACTTCCAAACCCCCAGAACTCATTCTGAAAACAGCAGTGAAAATAAGTCTAAAGCTTGAGATAATCTCTTCCCTCCCTCCATCCTGAGAACAGAGTCCAACTTTAACATCCAGTTCAAAATCAAGAAATAGGGTGAGAAAATGAGTAACTGACAAAAATTAACCTGATCCCCAAAAACTACTATAGTGACAGGGAATATGAGGACAGTAACTCAGAAGAAAATGAAGCCAAAACATCTACAGGCAAAGCCTCAAAGGAAAAAAAATGTGAATTGAATACAAGCCCAAAAAGAATTCCTGGAAGAGGTAAAAAATTATTTTCAAAATCAAATAATTGTTATAGAGGTAAAATTAGGTAAAGAAATGAAAGCAAAGGAAGAAATTTATGAAAAGACAATTAACATCTTGGTAAAAGAGGTGCAAAAATACTGAAGAAAATAACATTTTAAAAAACAGAATTGACCAAATGGAAAAAGAGCTATAAAAATTCACTGATGATGATAACTCCTTATAAAGTACAATTGGCCAAAAGGGCCAACAAGCTCACCAAAGAAAATCATTCCTTAAAAATTAGAATTTGAGAAGTGGAAGCTAATGACTCCATGAGACATTAAGAAACAATAAAACAAAGTAAAAAGAATGAAAAAAATAGCAGATGTGAACTATCTCATTGAAAAAAACTAACCTGGAAAATAGATTCAGGAGAGATTATTTAAGAATTATTGAACTACTTGAATGCCGTGATCAAAAAAAGAGTCTAGATATTATATTTTGAGAAATTATCAAGGAAAATTACTCCAATAACCTAGAACTAGAATGTAAAATAGAAATAGAAAGAATCCATCAATCAGCATAGATCTGAAAGTGTTCCCAAAATGAAAACTGCCAGGAATATTACAGCCAAATTCCAGAACTTGCAGGTCAAAGAGAAACATACTTCAAGCAGTTAGAAACCGTTCAAACACCATGGCAGCACATCCAGATCACACAAGATTTAGCAGGCACAACTTAAAGGAGTAGAGGATTTGGGATATGACATTTCAGAAGGCAAAAGAGCTGGGATTACAATCAAGAATAGTCTACCCAGCAATACAATGGATATTTAATGAAATAGAAGGCTTCCAGGCATTTATCTCTGATGAAAAGACCAGAGCTGAATAGAAAGTTTGACTTTCAAATCCAAGACTCAAGAAAAGCTTAGAAAGGCAAAAATAAAAGAGAAATTATAAAAGACTCAGTAAAGGTAAATTGCTTCCCTTTCTATATAGAGAGATGATATATATGTAACCTCTAAGAACTTTGTCATTATATAAGAAATTAGAAGGACTCTACACAGAAAGACGGTGAAGGAATTATGTTGAGTAGGGTTGATTATGTTGAGATGATGTAAAAAAATTGAATAGGTGAGAAAAGAGGATTCCCTAGGAGAAGAAGGAAGGGAATAGTATGGGTAAAATTATCTCACGTAAAAAGAGGCATATAAGAAAGAGCCTTTACAGTGAAGGGGAAAATGCTGGAGTGGAGGTGGACAATGCTTAAACCTCACACATTTAAATTTGGTGGTGGTAGTGGTGAGAATATAAACACACACATATGTGTGTATGTATATGTGTATACATGTGTATATACATATGTATATATATATTCAATTGGCAATATAAATCTATCTTACCCTATAGGGAAGTAGGAGAGGAAAGGGATAAGAGAAAGGGAGTTGATAAAAGGGAGGGCAGACCAAGGAAGGCAGTGGTCAGAAGCAAAACATACTTTGGAGGAGGAACATGATAAAAAAATAGAGAAGGATAAACAAAAAAAATTAAATCATCTCTCCTGGATCTATTTTCCAGGTCAGTTGTTTTTCCAATGAGATATTTCACAGTCTTTTATTTTTTTTCATTCTTTTGGTTTTATTTTATTGTTACTTGATTTTTCATAAAGTCATTAGCTTCTATTTGCTCAATTCTAATTTTTAAGGAAATGTTTTCTTCAATGAGCTTTTGTGCCTCTTTCTTCATTTGGTCGGTTAGGCTTTTTAAGGAATTCTTATCCTCATTGTCTTCTTGGACTCTTTTTACCATTTTTAAGTGTTATTGTCTTCAGTATTTTTTGTGTCTCCTTTACCAAGCTGTTGACTCATTTTTCATAATTTTCTTTCTTTACTCTCTTTTCTTTCCCCAAGTTTTCCTCTACCTCTCTTACCTGATTTTCAATATTCTTTTTGAGCTCTTCCATGGCCTGAGACCAATTTATATATTTCTTGGAGGCTTTGGATTGTAGGAGCTTTGGAAAAATTAAGACATTTTAATTGTACTTTGGTGGAGTTGTGAACTGTTTCAACCATTCTTCAGAGCAATTTGGAACTATGCCCAAAGGGTTATAAAACCATGCATATCCATTGATGTAGCAATACCACAACTAGGTCTGTATCCCAAAAGAGACAAAAAACAAAGAGGAAAATGACCTATATGTACAAAAATATTATAACAGCACTTTTCTGGGGGCAAACAATTGGAAATTGAGAGATGATTGGGGAATGGCTGAACAAGTTGTGATATATGATTGTAATGGAATACTATTGTGCTATGGAAAATAATGAACAGGATGCTCTCAGAAAAACATGGAAAAACTTGCATGAGCTGATGCAAAGGGAAATGTACTGTGTACAAAATAACACCAATTTAATATAATCAGTTGTGAATGACTTAACTCTTCTCACAATACAATGATCCATGACAACTCTGAAAAATGCTGTCCATCCCCAGAGAAAGAACTGATGGTGTCTGAATGCAGATTGAAGCATACTTTTTTACTTTATTTTTCTTCAAGGTTTTTTTGGGGAGGGTCTTTGTTTTCTTTCACAACATGATGAATATGGAAATGTTTTGCATGACTACACATGTATAACCTATATGAAATTGCTTACCTTCTCAATGAAGCAGGGTAAGGAGGAAGGAAGGAAGAGAATTTGGAACTCAAAGTTTTAAAAAATGAATGTTAACAATTGTTTTTACATGTAATGGGGAAAATAAAATACTATATTAAAAAAACCTTGAAAAAGAACAATTTAAAAATCCCCAACTAAACACCAAAATGGAAATCCTGAAAATCAAAGGAGAGATTAATAAAATTGAAAGTTAAAAATAATTGAACTAATAAATAAAAGTAGGAGTTAGTTTTATGGAGGAAAACCCCAATAAAATAGATAAATTGATGGCTAATTTGATTTTAAAAAGAAGAAAACAAAATTACTAGTATCAAAAAGGGAAAGGGTGAATGCACAACTAAAGGAGATGAAATTAAAGCAATTATTGGGAATTATTTTGTCCAATTATATGCCAGTACAATTAATAATCTAAGTAAAATGGACAAAGATTTATAAAAATATAAACTACCCAGTTTAATAGAAAAGAAATAGAATACCTAGATTACCCTATCTTAGAAAAAGAACTTGAACAAGCCATCAATGAGCTCCCTAGGAAAACATCCCCAGGACCAGATGGATTTACAAGTGAATTCTCCTAAACATTTAAGGAACAATTAATCCCATACTATATAAAGTATTTGAAAAAATAGGTAATGAAGGAATCTTACCAAATTCCCTTTATGATACAAATATGGCCTTGGTACCAAACCAAGGAGGGCAAAAACAGAGAAAGAAAACTATAGACCAATTTCCCTAAAGAATATCAATGTAAAATTTTAAATAAAATACTAGGAAGAAGATCATAGAAATATATCACAAAGATCACACACTATTACCAGGTGAGATATATCTTAGGAATACAGAAAATAAGAAAACTATCAGCCTAATTGACCATATTGATAACAAAAACAAAAAATCATATGATTATATCAATAGATGCAGAAAACAACTTTGACAAAATACAATTCCATTCCTATTAAAAAACATCAGAAAGCATAAGAATCAACAGACCCTTTCTTAAAATGATAGGTAGTATTTATCTAAAACCATGAGCAAGCATTATCTGTAACAGGGACAAATTAGAAGCCTTCCCAGTTAGATCAAGGGTGAAGCAGGGATGTCCATGATCACCACTATTATTTGATATTGTATTAGAAACGCTAGCTATAATTAATGAGAAAAAGAAAAAGAAATTGAAGGAATTAGAAAAGGCAATGAAGAAACAAAACTATCTTGTAGATGAAATGATTGTATGCTTGGAGAACTCTAAAAAATAAACTAAAAAAAAACTAGTTGAAGTAATTAACAACTTCAGCAAAACTTCAGACTATAAAATAAACCTACTTAATAATTAGCATTTCTATAAACTACCACCAAACCCAGTAGCAAGAGATAAAGAGAAATTTCATTTAAAATAACTGCAAACAATAACTGCGAACAATGTTAAATACTTGGTAGTACATCCATGAAGATAAACCCAAGGATTAGAGGGACATAATTGTAAAACACTTTTCACACAAGTAAAGACAGACCTAACCAACCAGAGCAATAATAATTGCTCATGGGTAGGCTGAGCCAATGTAGCAAAAATTACAATTCTGCCTAAGTTAATTTGCTTTTTCAGTGCCATATCAATCAAGATACCAAATAATTATTTTATAGATCCAGAAAAAATTGTAACAAAATTCATCTGGAAGAACACAGATCAAGACAATCAAAGGAATCAATGAAAAAAAAAGAGAAGGAATGGAACCAGGAAGTTCCAGACTTCAAACTATATTTTTAAGCAGTAATCATCAAAATAATCTGGTACTGGCTAAGAAATTGATTGGCGGATCAGTGAAATAGATTAGGTACCGAATACATAGTAGTATATGACCACAGTAATCTAGTGTTTGATAAACCCAAAGATCCTAGCTTTGGGGGCAAAAAACTCACCATTTGGCAAAAATTACTGGGAAAACTAGAAAGTAGCTTGGCAGAAACTAGACATGGACCAATATCTTATACTATATACTAAAACAAGGTAAAAATGGACAAATTATTTAGACATAAGGGGTGATATTGTAAGTAAATTAGGAGCATGAGAAAGTATACCTATTAGATCTATGCATAAAGGAAAAATTTATGACAAAACAAGAAGTAGAAGTATCATGGGAAGTAAAAAAAATAAAAAATTTTGATTACATAAAATTAAAAGTTTTTGTACCAGCAAAAAAATGTAGCCAAAATTAGAAGGGAAATAGGGAAACTGAGGGGAAATTATAGCAAGTATAGGGAACTGAGTTAAATTTATTAAAAAAATAAGATCCATTCACCAGCTGACAAATAGTCAATTGATATGAACAGACAGTTTTCAGAAGAAATTAAAACCATCAATAGTCACATGAAAAAAGCTCTAAATCACTACTGATTAGAGAAATGAAAGCTAAAACAACTCTGAAATAGTACCTCACACGTGTCAGATTGGCTAACATTTTAGAAAAGGAAAATGACAAAATGATGGAGAGATTGTGGAAAAATTGAGACACTAATGCACTGTTGGTGAAGTTGTGAATAAGTCCAACCATTCCGGAGAAGAATTTGGAACTATATCCAAAGGGCTACAAAACTATGCATACCTTTTGATCTAGCAATACCACTAGGTCTGTATCCTAATGAGATCAAAGAAAAGGGGATAGGACCTAATTTGTATAAAAATATTTATAGCACCTCTTTTTGTAGTGACAAAAAGTTAGAAATCTAAGGGATGCCTGGTTGAATGAGTTGTGGTATATGATTGTGATGGAACAATATTGTGCTATAAGAAATGATGAGTACGATGGTTTCAGGAAACCTTGGGAAGACTTGTATGAACTCATGCAAAGTGAAGTGAGCAGAACCAGGAGAACATTGTGCACATTAACAGCAATACCATAAGGATGATCAAATGTGAAAGACTTAGCTACTCTGATTAAGACAATTCCAAAGGATTCATGATGAAAAATGCTATCCCACCTCCAGAGAGAAAACTGAATAATTCTGAATACACATGGAAGCATATTTTTTTCTTGTCTTTTGTCTGCTTTTTTTTGCAACATGGCTAATATGGAAATATGTTTTGCATGACTTCACTTGTATAATTCATATCAAATTGCTTGCCTTTTCAAGAAGGGGATAGGAGGGTGGGAGGGAATTTGAAACTCAACAACTTTTGAAAAAAATTGTTAATATTTTTTACATGTAGGTGAGAAATATTTAATGAAATAAATACAAATATATTTTAAAACATATATTTTCATCTGAGGAAAGTCAGGAAAAGAGAAGAGGAGCACAAAGAAAAGGATTTGAATGAAAGTCAATAAAGAAAAAACATAAGCAATATTGTTATCAGACTAGATGAGTTCAGGAAAAAGATGACACAGACCCATGGTTTAGTAGTGATTGGGGATTTCAGTTATTTGGACTTTTGACGGAACTTTCACTTTGCCGGATGCAAAGCAGGTAATAAGTTTTTGATTTCCTTTGTGACAACTTGATCCTTCAAAAGGTAGAGGAATCTACAAGAAGTACTTTTTAGGATCTGGTGCTGACTAATAAGTAGGACAGTCAGGTGGCACAGTGGATAGCGAGCAGGTTCTGGAGTCAGGAAGACTCAATTTCATGAGTTTAAATCTAGCCTCAGGCACTTACTGGGTCTGTGAGCCTGGGCAAGTCACTTAACCATGTTTGCCTCAGTTCATCCTCTGTAAAATGAGCTGGAGAAGGAAATGGGAAAGTACTCCAATATCTTTGCCAAGAAAATCTCAAATAGGATCAGGAAGAGTCAGACATAACTGAAATGAACAACAGTACAGAGGAACTGGTTGCTGGCTTGGAAATTATGAGACCCTTGGGGCAAACGGTTATTCTAGCTTAGAACATGTGAGAGGAAAGGAAATCTAGGCATAGTTTGACATGTGTTCCACATCTGTAGAGACTAGGATTCAGAGAAGGGATTGGATGACTATTAACCACTCTATTAAATTTCTCCAAGATTACCCATGATTTCTTGAATTAAATCTAATGACCCTTTCTCAGTTCTTATTCTACTTTCTGTCACTTACTGCTCATGTGACCATTTAACATTCATTGGCCTCATTTCCTTCATCTATAAAATGAGAGAATAGGACAAGTTGGTCTTTGAGGTGCCTTTCATCTCTAAATCTATGATCCTATGATCCTCTCTGCAGTTTTTGACACTACTGTAATTCCCCTCCTCTTGGATACTGTGGTATTACATTTTCTTGATTCTCCTTCTATTTCTAGCTATTTCTTCTCAGTCTACTTTGCTGTCCACTAACTGTGGGCCTCCCCTAAGTTTATATTCTTGATCCTCTTCTCTTTCTGTACTCTCTTGGTGAATGATCAACTTCAATATGTTCAAGTATCTAAGCTTTCTCCTAAACTGAAGCCTATTATTACCTACCAAATGCCTGCTGGACATCTCCACCTTGATGTCCCGAAGTTACCACTAACTCATCATGTTCAGAGAAAAATCTGTTATATTTTAACCTAAAACCAGCCCTTCTTTAAATTTCCCATTTAGGATTGAAAGCATAATCCTCCTTATAACTAGCCTTATAACCTTTCCTCTTACCTCTTCTTCATTTCCGATGACCAATCACTTGCTAAGTCTTGTTGAGTCAGCCTTCCTAACATTACTTCCACTTAGCCCTTGCTCTCTGTTCATATACCTGGCATCCTATTTCATCACCCTTCTTTCATTTGGACTGTTGTAATCATCTGTTGCTTTTCTTTTTACTCTTTCTCCTTCTCTAATTCATCCTCCTAACAATTGCTAAATTAATATTTTAAAAACATAGATATGATTCTGTTACACTGAACCACTCAAAAAAACTTTGGTGAGTCCCTATTTAATCAGTAGGATAAAATACAAAATCTTCAACCTAGCCTGATACGTCCTCTGTAATCTACTTCCAATCTATCTTCCAGTCTTATTTCATATTACAGCTAGGTCTCATTTAGTATGAACAAGGAGTTCCATGAAATGGTTGTGTCATGGAAATTTGCACTATATATTTCCATCGGGCTGGAACCAATGACAATATTTTACATAACTTCAAATAGTGTAAATTTGAATACATGCAACCATTTCACAGGTTTTGCTATTTACATTAACCAGAACCTAGCTGTACTACCTTTTATGAACTCCCTATTCCAACTTAGTTGATTGGTTAAATTCCAAACCTGTTGATCCCTATCTGTGTCTTTTTGGAGAATGTTCCCCATATTGAGAGTGTACTGTCTCCTGTCTTAAAATCCCTATCATCCCTTAAAGTGAGGCTCAGGTGATACATCCTATATAGTGCCTTTCCTTTCATTCCTTTCATTTGCATCCTCACCACCTGATGGCACTGTTCCTGGCACATAACTGACCGTAAATGCTCACTGGTTGATTGATTTTCAGATCCCCTAGTTTTCTGTGTTCTCTTGATATTCTTTTGTGTTTTTTTTTTTTGTTGTTGTTCAGTCGTTTTAGTCATGTCGAAGTCTTTGTGACTTCATTTGGGGTTTTCTTGGCAAAAATACTGGAGTGATTTTCCATTTCCTTCTCTAGTCCATTTTACAGATGAAGAATGGAGACTTATTTGTGTATATATTTTGTTCTCACATAGAATGTAAACTCAAGAGCAGGGATTGTTTCATTTTTATCTTTTTATCCGTGATATCTAGCACACAGTAGACACTTCATAAATGTGTATTGGATTGAAGTGAATTAAGTCTCATGGTCTAAAATTCCACAGGGGAAGTCAGACTAAGTTCATAGGCATGCATTCTTATCATGTACCAGGTATGTGGCTCCAGTGATTTTTCCTGAGGGGAAGGAGAAGAACAAGGGTGATGCACTCCATCAGGGTGTACCTGCAAACCCAGCACTCACCGGACATCTTCTGTGCATATCAGTGTTCAGGAGGGAAGGGAAGCACATAAGAATAAAGTTCTGAAGACACAAATAGAAATGATTGCAATAAGGAGGGAAACAAGATGTTGTCTTAAGAGACTGATGAGGATGTATCCTGAGGGGCTCATTGCAAACTGATTCTTCAAGTACATGTACAAAATACGTAGGTAACTAACAATAAATACAAAGCAATGTTAAAATCAAGTACCAGGTATATTAAACTTCATCATGAAATAAAGCTGATGAGTAAAAACAAAGACAACAGAATCAATTATTTGGACAATAACTTAGATGATGTGCTCATCAGATTTGCAGATGAAATAGATCTGGATGAGATAATTAACCACTCTGAATGAAAAAATCAGGATCCAGAGAGATCTCAACAAGAATGGTGGACCACCTTCAATAGCATAAATTTTCAATAAGGAAAGATAAAAAGTATTATATTTGGGTTCAAAAAATTGCTTCCACCAGGCTTGTTTCCCTGTAGTTTCTGAGACTGGGCAATATCTCTGCAGGATGTATCTTCTTCACCAAATATAACTTCAATGTACATATAGTTTCTGCCAGACACTGCTTTATAGAACATATAGTCACTGCTGGCCACTTTACCGGGTATGTGGTAGTAGAGTTTCTCTTTGTTTCTAACTTCTGGCATCAGCTAGAATCCTTGGCTATAGTATTATCTCTTCCTCACGAGGACAGTGGTCTCTTTCATGCTGTTTTAGTTTAAAGCCATGAGGTTTTCCATAGCTTTTCCAGAAAAGAATCAGCCTTTACAATCATGCATGGATTTGAAATCTAGGAACAAAGTCTTATTAACTTTTCCCCTCAAGGATGTGGAATGTTGTTTCAGAGTCTTGGCTAAGTCAAGCTTTTAATTCTCCAAGAGAAGATCCTTTGTCCCAAGATCCAATTTTTAGAACAAAAATTAGCATCACTCCTAGCTAAATAACTAATCTCTGTAGGTTTAATTCAATATTTGAATTCCAATTCCTGCTTACTGGGGCTTTGAATCTTTCTGTTGGAGTCCTCTCTAGTTTAGAGTGGGCATTATATTTGTATATTTAATCATCGTCTTTTCTAGAGGCTACACACCAATAAAACTACCAAAGTCTGGGGTTTGAGGTTTTTCATTTTCTCAGTTTCAAAACACTTTTGCAGATGAGTATTTGGGTTCAGGGTGTGTGTGTGTGTGTGTGTGTGTGTGTGTGTGTGTGTGTGTGTGTGTGTGTGTGTGTGTGTGTGTGTGTGTGTATGTGGGGGAGTGGAGATGGGGTGGTGGAGTTTCCCAGAGACTAAGCTCTGCTTGGCTACATTCTTGTTTTTATTATACACATGCAACCAGTAAAGTCTGAAAAGTCTTTGAGTCTCTCCAAGGAAGAACACAGGTAAGCTAGAGAGTGTCATGGAGGGCAGTAGCCAGTATGAAGAGGAGCCTAGAGACCATATCATAGTAGGACCTGACTTTATTAACTGAGGTTGTTTAATCTGGAGAGAACACTTAATGGGGATATGATAACTGTCTTCAAGTATTTGATGATCTATCATGCAGAAGGGAGTTTAGGATCTCCCTCATACCTATCCTCCTCAATCTTCTCCCCAAGGCAATTCGACTTTTCCCTTCTAATATGTTCCTTGGAATACCTGATTCACAATAAACAAACATATTTTCATCTCAAACCTCCCCCTTTCTCATTACTTCAATCTTTGGACCTTTGCTGAGACCTGGATCTCTCTTGATGAAATTTCCTTCTGAAGATGCCCTTTTCAGTACTGACTATTCTTTCTCTTATAACTCCTAATTCACTAGTCACAGCTGGGATTGGGAATACTCCTTGCTCATCCTTGCCACTTGCAGATTTCCTTTTCATCCTCCCTAAATAACCTGTCTTCTTTTGAGGTTCACACTATCCAAATTTATTACCCTATCTAGTCCCTAGTGGCTGTTATCTATTGACTCCCAGAGCATTCTCCTTCCTTCTTCAATGAGTTTAGTGCCTGGTTCACAGTTTTTATCTCTTCTCCATCTTCTGCCCTCATGTTAAGAGGCTTCAACATATTCATGTATATATGTATTTATATACATCTATATCTATCTATCTACCTAAATGCTTTCTCAAATACCTGAACAAACGCAGTTCCTCAATCTATTTAATTCCCACAAGTTTTTCCACTACGACAAAAATGGTCAGGCCTCTGACTTTGCCATCACCCTCTGAAATTCCTTTATCTCATTCTAATCTTTTCTCATCCCATCTTTCCCTATGCCTATGACCCCTAACCCTGTTCTTAGTACTAATCATGCCCTCTATTTTTTTTATCCCTCTGTTCTTCTTTGGACCACTACCTCTGTACTGGCTACACTTTCATTCCTTCCTTATCTCAATCCTTGGTGAATCCACTCAACCCTACATTATCTTCAACTTCCAAAAGCCTGTTGGCAGATCTCAACCCTGGATTACTCCCACTATCCATTTTTCTGTTCAATGCTGCTTAATGGCACTGAATAAAATCATAAAACCACACTGATTGTATCTTGTACAAAGTTAGGCTGTTTAATCTGAACTAAGTCTTCACTGTAAAAAGGCAAATATTTGATTGCTCCCTAATTTATTCATTGTCCCACTCTCCATAAAGACCATTCCATTTTGTCTCTTCCCTCCATAAGCCTCTCATGCCACCTCTCCTCCTCTCCCCATTATCTCAGTGAGGATTTTGTCTCATACAACCCTGTTCTCAATTCCAACCTCATTTACTAGTCCCCTTTCCTCTTCTCATCTCACAACATTCAAATGTCCTAATCTACCCTCTTTACTCTGGTTTTGCATGAAGACCAACTCCTTGCCAAAACCAACCCCTCTACAAGCAATCTTGATCCCATTCCTTCCTGATTTCTCCAACAGATTGCTTTTACTATCCCTAATCTCTCCATTATCTTTGGTTCCTCTCTAATGACTATTTCCCAGCTGTCTACAAACACTCCCGTGCCTCCTTATCCTTCTAAAAATCCCTCACTTGATCTGACCTTTTCCAATAACTATCTCCCCATTTCTTGACTAAACTTTTTTGAGAAAGGAGTTTACAAATCTGTGCCTCTACTTTCAGAAAATTCTCTTCTAAACCCTCCGCAATCTAGTTTCTGACCCAATCATTCTACTGAAACTGCCTTCTCCAAAGCACTGATCTTTTAATTGCCAAATGCATGCACTCTTCTCAATCCTGATCCTCTGTGACCTCTTCGCAGGAGCTGACATTGTTCATTACTCTCTTCTTCTGGATAATCTCTCTTTAGGTTTTCAAGGCAGAGTTTTCTCCTGCTTCTTTTCCTCCTTGCCTGACAATTCCTTTTCAGTGTCCTTTGCTACTGCTTTATCTATGTCATGCAAACTAAGTGGATGTCCCTTAATCTCTGTCCTTTTCCCTCTTCTTACCCTATATTACCTTTTTTGGTAATCTCACTAGTTTCCATGGGTTTAAATATCACCTCTGTGATTCCTATCCTTAATCTCTTTCCTGAGCTCTAGGGGCACATCACTAACTGCTCTTTGGATATCTTGAATCAGATGTCCCATAGGCATCTCAAAGTCAACATATCCAAAACTGAACTAGTTTTCTTTCCCCTCAAATCCTTCCCTCTCCCCAAATTCACAGGGTCCCAGCATCCATTAGTCATCCAGGCTTGAAATCTAGGTGTCATCCTCAATTCCTCAATCGCTCCAAATATCCAATCACTTTCAAATCTAGTTATATCTTCATTCATAACATCTCTCATATATGTGCCCTTCTCACAAGCTGTATAGCCACAAACTTAGTCCAGGCCTTCTTCATCTTTCCTGGACTATTTGAATAACCTTCTAATAATTTTCCCTGCATCAGATCTCTCTCTATTCCAAATCATCCTCCAGTCAGCTTCCAAGGTGATTTTTTTTTAATCATAGGTCTGATTGTCTCATGTCTTTCTGCTCAGTGAACTTCAATGGCTCCCTATTACTTCCAGGATTAAATATGAACTACTTCATTGTCTGGCATTTAAAATTTTTTGTAACCTGGTTCCATCCTACCCTTCCAAACTTCTTATACTTTACTCTCTTCTATGCCCTCTAGGTTCCAGTAATATTGATCTACTTGGATTCTCTGGAACATGAGACTCTATTTTCTATCTCTCTGCCTTTTCACTGACTATGGTCATACCTCAAATAGTCCAGCTCCTCATTCAACCTTGTGCTTTCTCTGAATCCCCTTAAGACTCATGTCAAATCCCACCTACTCTGAAAGGATTTACCCTGTCCCCTCAAACAGTGCCTTCTCTTGTCAGAATCTATTCCATCCAGTGGTGTACTGGAGCTGCTTTATACTAGCTTGAGAAAGCCTATTGCTAAAATTTCAGTGTGATCATTCACACCTGGGAAACTGAAAATATTACAAATTAAGGTTTGATTTGTTGTTTTGTTGATAGTTTAACTTAAGAAAGCAATGAAGAAAGTGTTAATAATGCATATTGAATTTAAAAGTATCTTAATTTTTTCAGAAAGTCAGCTGTTAAACATTTACCAGCACACATCTGATTACATCTATTGTATAAACATCTTGTTATCTACCCAGTTGCTTGCACATTGTCTCCCCTATTAAAATATAATCTCCTTGAGGGGCAGGAAGTGTGTTTGTGTAGTTTTCTGTATCCCCAGTGCTTAGCACAGTGTCTGGAAAATAGATAATAGATAACAAGCATAATAAATGCTTGTTGACTTGACATGGTCTACTTGGTCCTTAGCTGACAAAGCTAAGAGCAATGAGTAAATTTTTCGGAGAGGCAAATTTAAGGTTAATGTAAGGAAAAGACTCCCTAATAAATAGAGCTGTGAGAGTGAAAGACTGCCTTATGGGAGGGAAGCAGGGTCAGTCTCACTACAAATCTTCAAGGAAAGGCTGGATAGTCACTTGTCAGGGACGTTATAGAGAGGGTTCTCACTCAGGCATGGGGTGCAAATATGGCCTCAAAGTCTCTTTCTGATCCTGGGATTCTCTGATTCTGGAATGTGCTAAATTCAAGTCAATCAACAAACATCTATTAAGGATTTGCTGTCCTTTAAAGCTCTATTAATATTAATAATTAATTATGTAATACATATATAAAATATAATTATATATTATTAATAATATTGCATTTAAAAGTTCCTTTGAGCTTTGCTATTCTGTGTTGTAATATTCTATGCCTTAATTCAATCCCAACTCAATGTTCTCAGGTTCCTTTAAGCTTTAACAGTCTATGAGCTCTATTTTCTTTGTACACAGCCTGAGACTTCCAGGAAACCCCGCCTCCTCAGGCCTCCAATGACATTTCGCAGGGTCATTCAAGTGATTTGACTGTCGCATGGCATGGGGACCCCTGGATGACCTCAGAGCCAAATCCGATTGGAGGGTCAGGACTTGCCCTGACCTTTCCCTTCCCAGATCTACTTAAATCCAGAAAACATGGTTTCATTTGAAAGTCGTCGAACCAAGAATTCAAAACAGAATGTAATCTATATACTTAGGGTTGCCCTCGAAGGCCTTCTGTAATGGCTTAATATCAGGAAATGTGGTTTGCTGTAGAAGCTTCCCGGTTGTAAGACACCCTGGTCATTCTGAGCTGAGTCTTGTGGAAGCCTTCCCCGCTCATACACCTCCCTCCTGTATCTCCCCTCCTGGTGCTGCAGCTTATAGCATACAGGAAAAAGCAGGGAAGGGAGAATGGAGAGAAGGCTAGACTTGGATGAAAGGTCCTGGGATCAAACACAATTCCAGAATTACTTAGCAATGTGATCTTGGGCAAAGCATCCCACCCCTTTGGGCCTCAGTTTCCTCCTCTGTAAAATGAAGGGGTTGTACTGGATGATCTGAGATACAGTATGATGTAGTGGCTAAAGCACTGGACCTGAAGTCAGGAGGCCATAGATTCAAATTCTGCCTTTGATGCTTACTAGCTGTATGACCCTGAGCAAGTACTTAACCTTTCTGTGCCTTAGTTTTCCCATCTATAAAAGGAAAGGGTTGGATTCGGTGGCTTTTAAGGTATCTTCTAACTCTATGCTCATGTTTCAATGATTGCTAAGTTTCCTTCCAGCTTGGGCGTTCCACATTTTTTATTATTTCTGAGAAAATGTACCAGCCCCAAGGTACAGTCCTCCATTTCTTTCTCATCCAAACTCCAGTTCAAGAACTTTCCTTCCTTAGTACCTAAGACAAATACTTCCTTTCAGAGCAATAGGCAATCCCAAGTAACTCAATTTAATCTCTCAGTGCAGGTCTAGCTTTAGCCACCTTTTGAGAAGGTGGCATTACAGGGGTGAAGTCCAAACCATGAAGAACCTGAAGTCTAGGCATGAACTAGAGGCATGGCAACAGGGGAGAGGTCACTCCAGCTCATTCTTGTGAAGGTTGAGTAGGACAGAGAGTGAACAATAAAAAAAGAAAAAGAAAACTCCAGATGTTATTAGATTTTTGAGGGAAGGAACCATCCTTTCCTAAAAGGAATCTTTTTTTTTCTTTACAGCATAACAATAATATTGCTAACATTTCTGTGGCACCTCGAGATTTAGAAACTGTTTCCTCAGAACTCTCTGTGAAGTTGTCTTTTTGTTGTTGTTTAGTCATTTCAGTCACATTCAACTCTTTGTGGCCCCATTTGGGATTTTCTTGGCAAAGATACTGGAGTGGTTTGGCATTTTCTTCTCCAGCTTACTTTACAAATGAGAAAACTGAGGCAAACAGGGTTAAGTGACTTACCCAGGGTCAGCTAGCAAATGTCAAAGGCCAGATTTGACCCCAGGCCACACACTCTATCCACTATCCCATGTAGATATCCATAACCAATGAATAAAAGGGTACAAATATTATTGTGCCTGTTTTATGCCCAAGAAAATATTACTGACAAATAGTTGTCTGACATCTACTAGGAAACCTCCAGTAATGGTGAGCTCACTAATTTCTGAAGCTGTTTATTTCACTTTTAGAAAGCTCTGATATAATGTCTCCACTGAACTGAAATCCTCTCTCTAACTTTCCTTTATATCTCCTAGTATGTCCTCTGAGGATGAGTAGAACAAGTCTGAATGCTTTTCTGCTTGCAGATCTTCAAGTACCCAGATGGGAAGCCGGATTAGATCTTCCTTTATAATTCTCAAATTCTATAATTTTGTGAATTGGAGACCGCTATCATGCTCTCTTCTCTAGGTTAAACATTCCTAGTTCTTTAAATTGTTTCTCTATAGCATTATTTCCAGACTGTTTCCTAAGCTGGTCACTCTCCTCTGGATGGCTTTCAGCTCTGTCTTCTTTAGAATGTGGCACTCAAAACCAAATGGGGTACTACAGATGTGGTCTGATCAGAGCAGAGGACAAAGGCACCATCACCTTTCTCTCTTTGGACACTCCATCTCTTTTAAGATATCAAATTCAAGTTCATTTTTTGGCTGCCTCTCACATCATTGATTTCCATTGCCTCTATTCTCTAAGACCTCCATGTCCTTTTCACATAAACGACTGAGTGTTCTATATGTTGTCTTTATGTAGCTTATTTTTTTCATTTATCCCTTTACATTTGTCCCTGGTGAATTTCAGCTTATTAGATTCCACCCATTTTATAGCCTCTAGAGATATTTTGGTATATTGAATCTATCTCATTTATTATTTTAGCTATTCCTTACAGCATATTGAACCTTGTTCATTCTAGAGATTAAACAGCAGATGGCACATTGGACTGAGAATCAGGAAGACTTGATTTCAAATCCCCCCTCAGACATTTAAAACCATGTAACCTTGAGCAAGTCATTTCATATTTTCTGCCTCAGTTTCTTCATCTGTACAATGGAGGTAATAATAGTACTTACCTCCCAGGGTTGTTGTAATTATCAATAAGATAATCTGTCTAAAGCACTTTGCAAACTTCAAAGCATTCTATAAATGCTTATTATAATCTTTCATCTCTCCCAAAACATGCTCAGGGCTTCCCCATCATTAAAAAAACTCCTCAAGTGACTCTGTCATTCTCTCAAGCTATTATTCCTTATCTCTCTTCCTTTTCACAGTCAAATTCTTGGAAAACACAGTCTGCCCTCTTTACTTCCACTTCTTTTCTCACTTCTTATCTCTTGTAATTTAGCTTGCTACCTCAATATTCAACTGAAATTTCTCTCTCCAATGATATCTTAATTTCCCAATCCAATGGCTAATTATTCTACTTGACTGATTCCTCTGTAGCATTTGATACATTGAACACCCTCTCCTCCTAGATATGCTCTCTCCTCTGGATATTCGTGATACTGCTGTCTCTTAGCTCTTTGTTTGGCCACTCCTAAGTCTCCTTTTCTGGGTCATCATCCATGCCCTGCCCTGCCTTCTCTCTCTCTCTCTCTCTCTCTCCTGCCTTCTCTCTCTCTCTCTCTCTCTCTCTCTCTCTCTCTCTCTCTCTCTCTCTCTCTCTCTCTCTCTCTCTCATTTCATCGACTACTATGAATTTAGTTATCATTTCTCTCTCTGTGACTCTTATACCTATATATCTAGCCTTAGTTTATTTCTTGAACTTCAGCCCTGAGTCACCAATGGAACCCTTCCATCTGGATGTCCTATAGGCATCTCAAACTCAACATGTCCAAAATAACACTGGCTATTTTCCCCCCAAACTCACTCCTTTTCCAAACTTTCCTATTTCTGTTGAAGGCATCACAGTCCTTCCATTACCCAGATTGCAAACTGAAAATCATCCACCCCTCTAATCTCCCTCACCTATCACATCTAATCAGTTGTCAAGTATCGTTGATTCTACTGCCACAGCCTCTGTCATATCCATACCCTTCTCTATATTCACATAGTCAGTACTCTAGTTCAGACTTTCATCACCTCCTACCTCATGAGTCTCTTCTTATATCTCTAGCCATTTCCTTGGCTACCTAAATGTCCCAGCTTTCTCTTCCTAACCCTTGGTGTATTAATTCTCCAGGCTGCTGTATTCTATCCTCTTCTCTCTCTGCTCCATATATTATTCATTCGCATAGCTTCAAGTGCCATATATAAGCAGATAATGCCTAAATCTATTATCTCTTGTCCTCACATGGTTTATGAGATCCATATCCACATCTCTAATCATCTGGGTGCCCACCAGCACTTTGAGCTCAAAATGTTCAAAATCCCAACATCATATTGCCTCCTTCCCTACCCTCCTAAAAACAAACAAACAAAAAACCCCTGTTTTTCTATATATTTTCCCTGTGGCAGCACTGTTCACCTGATTGCCCATGTTTGTGACCTAGGGATTATCTCTGATTTATTTTCTCTAGCTCACCTCTCAAATCAAATTAGTAGCTAGGTCCTATTGATTCCATCTCGATGACATCTCTCGTATCCATTTCTTCCTTTCTCTTCCTGCTGACAACCCTCAGACAAGTTACTCATTTCTTATCAATTACTTCATAAGAATTTATCAAGTACCCCCTATGGGCCAGACACTGTGCTAGATGCTAGAGATACAGTCAGAAATGAAATCATTCTTGCCTTCTCGGAGTTTATATTCTATAAGAGGAGAGAATGTTCATATTAAACTGTATGCAAACTGAACATATGATGATTTCAGGACAAAGTACTGGCTGCTGGGGAGGATCAGAATAGATCTTAAAGGAAGGAGCAGATGAGCTGAACTCTGGAGGAAACTAGGGATTCTAAGAGGCAGAATGAGAAGGATGTGCATTCTAGGAAAGGGGGATGGCTCCTATAAAGGCACAGAGATGGAATGTGGGATGTTAGGAAAAGAAAGACCAGTTTGTCTGAAATGCATGTAATCAGGAGTAGTATATAATAAGCCTGGAAAGGTGGATTCAGGCCCAGTTGTGAAGAGCTTTAAATGCTGACCACGAGTTTATATTGGATCCTAGAGGTAATAGGGAGCTATTGATGTTTTACTGAGCAACACAGAGCCACAGTAAGACCCGTACTTTAGGAATATTGTTTTGGGAGCTGAGTGGATTAAGCATTAAGTAGAAGGAAAGACTTGGGGAAGGGAGATCAATTAGGAGAGTACTGCAAGAGTTCAAGCAAGAGATGAGGAAGGTCTGAACTCAGTTCTTGGTCATATGAAGAGAGAAAAAGATGTGTGAGAGATTGTGGAGGCTGAATCAACGAGATTTGGTAATTAATTAGGAATGTGGCATCATGGAGAGTGAGGAATCTGAATTCTTTAAGAAGAAATAAATAAGACAAATAGCTGAGTAGACAATTAGTTCATTTGGAAAAGAATCTGTTGAAATGGTTGAGGTTTAAAAAAAGAGAACGAGAATGACAGAGATGGAACTCATAAATGCAGAAGTAGGGGAAAAAATGGTGGATGAGAAACAAAAGACAATGATTTTAAAAGAACATATGAATTCTGTATCAGCCCAAGTGACCTGACCTTGAAAACAGGATGCACAGAGATAATTTATGGATCACAGGTTTCCCAGAAGAACATGAAAAATTTAAAAGTCTAGATATAATACTACAGGAAAGACTGTAAAACACCAGCCTCCAAATTTTGAAAGCAAGTCAAAGCACTATTAGCATTCATAGATGGCCAACATAAAACCTGAACTTGAGAATCCCAAGGCATAAAACAGTTAAACTTCAGAATTTCAATATCAAATAACAAATTTTATAATTGCAAGTAAATGTAAAAATGCATAAATAGGAAATGCATAATTTATAGAAAATAATGTAATAAATACAGGAATTAATATAGAGAAAGTAAGAAAAAGATATGCATTATCATGACATGCTGAATAATGAGTGGGTCAAAGAAGAAAGCCTAATTAACAACTATGCAAAAGAGAATAACAATGAGCTAGCATACCAAAATTTGGGGGATGAAGTAAAGATAGCCCCTAGAGGAAAAATGTATCTCTGAAAAGCCATATTAACAAAATGGAAAAAGATAGGATTAAGAAACTGAGAGTAAGTTTTTAACAGCTAGAAACTCAGCAAATTAACAAAAATTTATATAAATATAAATTTATATATTTATTTAATTTATAAGTGCAAAAAATATTGAAAACTAGAAGAGAAATATATTAAATGGAAACCAAAGATACTAAACCAAAGAACAGATTTTAAACCTTTAGCTAATCTAAACAAAATAAAGATAAAAAGATGAGGAAAAAATCAAATTACCAAAATTAAAATAGATGCTCAACACAACAAATGAATTATGACAGAACACTATGTGCTTTATTAGAATGTTAGCAAAATCAGGAATTTAAAGGAAATGTATGCTTACTTAGAAGAATATTAAATATCTAACTAACCAAACAAAGTTAGAGATCTAAAATAAGTTAATCTCCGAAAGTGAAATTGGACAACTCATAAATGAAAGAAGACCATAAAGGAAAATCTCATAATCTAAATGGATTTATAAATTTTAAGAAACATTTAAGGAATAACAAATATGTATGCTAAAAAAATTTTTGATACCTGGGAAGGAAGGACCTCTACTAAATTCTTTTTATGAGTCAAAAAATGTCTTAATACTTGAACAGAGAAAGAGAATTTTATACCAGTGTTACTAATGAATATTGCTTAAATTAAAAAAAAATATAATCCTAGTAAAAAGACTATAGTGATAATAAAAATTATTCTCTATGACCAAGTTTGATTCATACTTGGGATGTAAGAATGATTCAACATGAGGAAAACAATTAGAATAAGTAATCATATTAAAAACAAAAGCAACTAAATCATATGATTCCATACGATTCCTTTACAAACCTTAACAAAAATACTTTTTTATACTGAGATCCCTAAAAAAACTCAGTCATGAATGGGTCTTTTTTTTTAATATGATAAAAAACTGTATCTCAAACTAAAAACTGACATTTTTTCGTAGTGAAGAAATACTTGAAACTTTCACAATACACGAGTTAAACAAAAAAGTTCCTCATCCCTCTACTATTTCACATCATCTGGAAATACTGGCAATGTCAATAAGAGAAGAAAAAGAAATTAAAAGCATAATCAGACAAAGAGGAGACAAAATTATGCCCATTTGCACATGACACAATTTAGAAAGTCTCAGAGAAATAGTGAGGAAACTAATTAGGACAATTAATACTTGTAGTTAAGTAGAAGGATACAAAATAAATGCACACAGAACAACCACAGGGATAACACCCATCAGCATTTTTATATAGCGGTAACAAAAACTAGGGGACAGAAAGAGAAAATACGTTCAAAATAAGCATAAAGTATGTGGGAGTCAAGCCAACAAGACACATTCAAGACTTCCATCATTATTGTCATTGTAATAATAATAGCAGCTAGCATTTCCACAACACTTTACAAATATTTCATTTTATTTTCCCAACAATCCTAGGAGACAGGTGCTTTATTGTCTCCATTTAACAGATGAGAAAATTGAAGCTGAAAAAAAGGTAAGTGATTTACCAAGGGTTATAAAACTAGTGTCTGAGAATAGATTTGAACTCAGGTCTATCCTTACTACAAGTCCAGCTCACATAAATATAGTGATCAAACAACCTTTACAGAAAGAAAAGATGATAAATAATTAAAATAATATCCATTACTCATGGTTGGGCCATGCCAATATGACGAAAATGATAATACTACATTTGTTATTATGTCTATCAAACTGCTTAGAGGTTACATCATAGTTCTAGATAAAATAATAACAAAACTCATGTGGAAAATCAAAATTCTAGAATCTTAAGGGAAATAATGAACAAAATTAGAAACTTACAAACTTCGAAATATATTATAAAGCAATGATCATCAAAGCTAAATGGAATTGATTCTAAAAACATGCAAGTAGATAAGTGGAATAGACCATATAAGGAAAAGTCAGGGGGCAGGATAAGGGTGGGGGAAGTGTCCAATTAAATTCAAGGATGTAAACTACTTGGGGAAGGATACTTCATTCAAAAGAACTGCTTGGGAAACTGGAAAACAGTCTGGCAAAAGATAGGTTTAGACTAGTAACTTAAAATATATAGTACAATTCCCAATGGATACACAGCCTATATATAAAAGGTGTCATCATTTTTAAAAATTAGAAGAAAATGGAAGGATATAACTTTCACTACTGTGGAATGTGGGGAGAAATTTTTTAGCCATGCAAGGGATAGATGTGATCACAAAAGAGAAAATAGTCAATTTCTATTACATATAATTAAGAAACTTTGCCACAAAAAAAAAAGTAATGCAACTACAGTAAAATCAGAAATGGTCATGGGGAAAAAAATCTTTGTGCCAAGTATCTTTGGCAAATCTTTGTAATTAAAGATATTTAAGGAATTAACATAAATATATGACCAAGAGCTAATCTTCAATAAATTAGTGACCAAAGAACATGAACAGTTTAAAACTAATTTTAAACTATTGTAATCCATGACTGAGTCTCCCATGCTCTGGCAGATTGACACCCAAAGATCATATATTCTTTGACTTATATGCACTCCTCACTCCAAAAATGTGTGAGTAGCAGGGTGTCCATACCATATATAAGCATCTGAAATTACAATTGGTTACCAGATCTATGATAAAGTTTATTTTACCTCTGGAGAATGTATGAAAAGACTGATAGTACACAGACAGCTACAGAAAACACACCAAGTAGTCTTAGCACATCAGAAGCTCCCTAAAGGAAGATAGTTAACTCAAGATTCCCATGCAACCCTATGTCATTCTGCTAAAATCCCTTTCCCCAGTAGAATCCTACATAGTCCCTCCCAGAACTGTAGCACCATCCTGTAATTTAAGTTCCACCTGGAAAACAAATACATTTTGTAATTACTGAATAGACAACTGACTGTTTTCTTACTGGACTTGTACTGTTCAAATGACTCAGACTAATAATGAAGAGCTAAGAGGTAATGGCAAAATCCTACTCTCTTGCTCCCCTACTTCATGGCTTTAATCCCTTCCCTGCTCCTCCAGCCAAGGGTCAAGTAGGCAATTCTAGTCTTTAAGTCATGCTATTTAAGAACTCCCTTTCTCTCTCCCTAGAAACCAGACTTTCTCAAACTTGGAGTTACTCACTGACCAATGTCAAGAAAATACCATTCTCCAGACAAAAGGCTATGTACTGAGATTATGTGATTTAGGAAATCAAAATATGTTCTATTGTAGGAAGAGGTGTGCTCTTGAAATTGATTAGGGGTACTCCTCTGATCAGTCTCCTTTACACAATTTAACAATTACACAAACATACTCCAAATGACTAGTGATAAGGAGAATGAAAATGAAAAAAACTCTGAAATTTCGCTTCACATTCAGTAAACTATCAATGATGACAAATAATTGAAATAATCAATGGTGAATGAGTTATGGAAAGGTGGTCACACTAATATACTTTAGGTAGATCTATCAGTCCAAGTATCCTGGAAAACAACGTATAATTATGCAAGATGTCACTAAATCACTAAATTACTCATACTTTTTGATCCAGTGATTTCCACTGTTAGTCATATAATCCAAGGAGATAAGAGGTACAAGTAATTTAAAATCTTGGTTCTCAAAAATGGGTTAGCTGCACTATAGCCTTGACCAGCCTTGGGGATGGAGTGGAGGGAACTCTCTAGAGACAATTAATTTATCATAGAATGTGAAAGGTAGGAGGGACTTTAGAGATCACCTAGTCCAAATCCTTCATCTTACAGAGGTGGAAACTAAGGCCCAAAGAAATATATTTGATTTTCCCAAGGTCATGAGAGTAGTAAGTAGCAAATCTGGAATTCAAACACAAGTTCAAAACTTTTACTCTACACTATGCTGATTCTCCCATTCCACAGACATTTATTAAGTATCCTCTAGACACAGAACACCATTCTAGGATGTAGGGTGGCAATTAAAATTAGATATAGCTATTTTCCTCATAGAATTTGATTCTAGTAGTGGGAGAAGACAAAACTAAAATGTTTTGTTCCTCTGAGCCAGGCTTCTGGTGATGAGCCTTTCCAAATGTAGTTAACCTGGTCTTCAGATTATAGATAGAGCACAGAGTTGGTCCCAGCCTCAAAACCTTTCTAGTTCTGTAGGTCTTGCCAGATTGTCCTCCTCAACCTCTTCCATGTTAATTATGCTTGAATGTCCACAAAGCACCGTGCTCACAACTCTGAGGTAGGGTTTGCAAGTATTATTATTGTTTTACAGGTGAGGACACTGAGGCTCAGAGAAGGAAAAACATTTTCTTAGGGTCACGCAACTATTAAGTGTGGGAGCCAGGGCCCTCAAGACCCAGTGTCTCCACCACACCATGATGGAGAATCAGAAGGGTGTCACTGAAAGTCGATGCATAGATTAATAGCTACATAATACCATAAGCCCCAGTAAGTGCTACATCTTACATAGCCAATTGCACATAGTAAGTGTCTAATAGATGTTTATTGAATTTTCAAATTACTTATAAACAAGCTCTCTTTTCCCTCCCCTTCTTTACCACAAAGTCCCTTCATACGGAGCTCCAAGCAGCCAATATGGAGCAGCCAGTCTCTGTTGGCTGGTACTTTGACAATCTAGCATCTTGCTCCCATGAGCCAGGCCTCTAAATGACAAATGCCTTGTTTAAAATGATGATCAAAACATCAAGAAGAATTAGATTAAATGCTTAGAAAAATCCCAGTGGAGGACACACTCCTTAGAAGAATTCCCCACAGAAACCTTGAAACTCTAATTACCGAGTCCTATGTAGCCCCCTCCCTTCCACCCCACTCATTAGGGGCCTGGGGACCCTTCCTTATACAGGGCCCAGGGGGCATCTACTGCAGGTGCCTCCCCCCAACCCAAACAGCTCAATCTGGTCCCAGGGGCCTGAGAAAGAAGTTTGTGTAAACCTCCTCCCACCCCCTGCCATCTGGCAAATCCAGCCCAGGGAAGTTATTCCAGGGGAGGGCAGAAGAGAAGCTAGACAATGAGGCACCTCAGCTTACCCATGATCTCCAACTGTAATTCAGCAGTAACAATTCCCATTTCTATGGCACATTGTGTTTTACAAAGCATTTTTTCTTGTGCCAACCCTGACAAGTGGATAGAGCAAGTGTTATTATCCCCATTTGACAGAAGAGGAAACTGGGATTCAGAGAAGGAAAGTGATTTGCCCAGTATTGCACCTCACATTTATACAGCATCTTAAGATTCACTAAGTGTTTTACAAGCATGACTTTATTGAATTGGAATATCGGAACTAATGGGGCAAATAGGGGGCACATTGAATAGAGCACCAGACCTGAAGTCAGGAAGATCTGAGTTCAAATCTGGCTTGAAACATTTCCTAGCTGCATGAACCTGGACAAGCAACCCCTATTTGCCTCAGTTCCTCATCTGTAAAAAGGGGACACACTGGAGATAGAAATGTAAGGCCAAGCAAAGTACAATCTTTTGCTGTTTTTGTTTTACTAAAAGTGCCTCTGATTGAATAATGTGATGAAAGAAGATCTTCCCCACCCATTGATGGGTCTGTCCATTGAGGGAAGTTTGATTAGGGGAGTTTTGTAGGAGGGTCCCAAGTCCCTTTTGTTTTTTCTATTGAGGCACTGGATCAGAGGGTCATGTCCTCTGGCTCTGAAAAGTGTATAAATACTTGAGGGTGAGGTTTTACTTTGAGGCTTACTGACTGGAAGTGTTTCTTTGGCCAGAGGAGGACTCTGGGAAGCTGCCAAGGAGCCATGCCCCACCTCCCAGCTTTAAAAACCCAGATGTCCATGCTTCCCTCTCTGGTAACTATGGTCAGACAGTTGGACCTGTCTGTTGAATTATGATGTGTGTATGGATGGTGTGTTATGGTCAAATAGAGGAAGCCATGTCTGTTAATCTTTGATTTCTCTATATTTTCTCTGAAGTTCAGGTTACTGACTTTTTCCCCTGAACTAACTGAATGATACATGTGCTTGATTAAAGTGATTGTTAACTCATCAAAAGTTGCCTTTCCTTCTGGAGAAGCAGATCAAAGAACCTGTGATAGCAAACCTCCTGTGTATGTTGGGGTGCTTACTGTTACACCACTCTAGTATTTTTGCCAAGAAAATCCCATGGAGAGTCAGCCAGGACTGAATGGCTTGAATTATAACAATGGAGCTAACGATGGAGTTAGCAATAACGTAACTAACAATGGAGTTGACTGAGCCAGGATTTGGACCCAAGTTGCCTGACTTTGTCCCTCTGTTCTAAGATATAGTTGTTTCTCCAACATTTTTTTATTCAAAAAAGTAGTGAGGTGACAGGTCCCAAGCCAGAAGTTGGAATGCCTAGATGAATGAGAACGTGTTCTTATGGACCTCATGGTCAAGCATGGACGTAGGATAAATACACAAATAATTGTAGTACCAATTAATCATGAAATTAGCAGATATATCACAACTTCAGGTTTTCATAGCACTTTGCATTCAGCATCTCCTTTGATCCTCACAACAGTAAAGCGAAGCACACACTGTTGCCATTATCATCCCATTCTTCTCTCTTATCTCGATTGATGAGAGAACAGTCTTAAGAGAGATTAAATGACATGTCTATGGTCACAATACTAGCATTTGAGTGCTGCTAGTGGCAGAGGCAATATGTGAACCAAGGTCTTGATGACTCCATCTTCCACTATGCCTCACTGACCTTAAACCTTATTGATAGCTTTTGTTTTTTTCTTGGATCAGGTTTGCAAGTTCGTCTGTGTAGGGAATTTTCAGGGAGAAAACTTCCTTTGCCAACGCAAACAGGCACCTTTTTAGCAATTTGTAGTCTTAAAGAATTCCCTAGAGCACTAAGAGGTTTGTCTAGTGTCACGTGGCTGGTGTGGGATAGTGATGGGACTTGAATCTGGGTCTTCCTGACTCCAAGTCCAGTGCCCTATCACTACACCCTAATGTATCTCATGAGGTTACATTTCCTTACCCATAAAAAGGGAAGACAATAACACCTGTATAGCTTAGCTCACATGGTTATTGTAATAGTATGAAATATATGAAAAGTAATTTGTGGGAAAGTGCTAACAACTGGTGGAATAAACAGATAGCAGTGGCTAGGGAAGATATGACTTTTCTTTAAGCAAATGAGATCTGAGACTTAATAAAGGAGGCAGAGATAGAAGCCAACGTTCACTTCTCACTGTATCTGCCATGGGACCTGCATACCTTTGTTGGGTCACCACAACAATAGAACTCTCCAAGAAATCTTTTCCATTAGAACATCCTTGACAACAGTTTGAGATTTTCCCTCCCATAACCAGATCCATGGGGTCACAGTCTTTCTTCTTTAAATCTCTCTGGCATTTTTTTGGTAAATTAGATACCTGGCCAAGGGAATTTCTATTTAGGAACTGTATTTCATCACCCCGTCTTATAGGTTGTAGGCTTTGCAATACATACTAGCTCAAAATATATATGTATATTGTCAAAACAAATACGTCTGCTTTAGCTATATATTTTGAGAAAGGAGTTTTTGCCATGAGTTAACGTGTGTGCGTGTGTAAAAAGCTCAGTTTTCCTTTTCCAATGAGGCACTTTGTGAATTATCTGCCAAATTAGAGTTATTGAGGGGGAGGTTTCTGGAGGAAAAATAGAAAAATAAAATCAATTGAATTCTCCTGTTCTTGCTATTTCCCACATTTAGTAGCAATTGCTCTCTAAATGAGTGATTTTATAATAAACCAACTTCTGCTTCTGAAGAGAAAAAGTGACCCTACACAGCACTTTGGTATACCAATGGAGTTGAGTGAAAGATATACTTTTTTACAAGTGAGGGAAGTCTTGGGTGGGCTGAAGATAGATGTTCTTTGGCTCTTCAGGCCTTTTTCTTGAGATGGATCTCCAGATCCGATGAGCTCATGGGGAAGGTGGGGTTGTACCTCCTTAAATGGCTCCTAAGGGGTTGTAATACCATCGTGATGGATTGTGGGATTCACAGCACCCTACATAGAATGTTGACTTACCAGCTTTTAATTTTTATACAGAAAAGGTCCTGCCTCTGTTATATGGCAGTGATATTTCCATTTTCCAGTTCTTAAGGATTCTAGGGCAGTGATTGGCTAGATAGGATGGCAGATTTAGGACACTTATCCTTCTTATTTCTGCTTAAAATGCTGGAATTTGTTATGGATAGGTTTAGGATGCTAGAAAAAACTACTCTGATTAGGCAGAGGAGAATATTATTGATGTATTCTAATCATTCTCCCAAACTCTGATATTCAAAGAGAAACTTGAGTCTTTTCTCTATGCCCCATCTCCAGCACATCCCACAAAGTCCTGCCACTTTCCCATTATTCTGAATTCTAAATTTTACATTTTTCCAAGAAGTGAAAATGAACCTAATATACTTATCTTGAAATAAACCAAGGCCAAAAAAGTTACATTAAGTCCAGGTTTTGTTTGTGCAGACTTTTGATTTCATTGATACAAGGAGCACCCTATTCAACATACTCCATCTACCAGTTCTCTAGAACAATTATTCTGCACTTATGGTATTAAAGAGTTGCTTCGGGTCACTAAGAAGCTAAGTGACTTGCCCAGGATCACACAGTAAATATGAGTTAAGGTAGGATTTGAACTGAAGTCATTCTGACTCTGAGATCACCTCTATCCATTAGTGACCACAGTCTCATTTCACCCCTCACTAAAGTAAAGGGCAGAGCATGGTTTACCTGTTATCCAGGGAAGCAGCAGTTAGAACCACATATCAAAAGAAAGAACACGGCTCTTCAGAGTACTTAAAAGGAATTTGATTGAAGAGTGGACAAATGACCTGAAAATCTCCAAGCCTGCCAGAGCTGAGGTAGAGCAACAGCTAACAGGCAGGGAATGATTCAAAGTAGTGTAAGTACCTGGCATGTCAGTCAAGATATGATGCTTTTATTTTTTTTTTTTTTAAGTGAGAGCTCTTTTGTTTTAAGATGAGCGGTCTTGTAATTTGGAGCGGCCGCCTCTCTAAGGGAGCCGAGCACTTTAATATTCCCAGACAAAAAGGATTTGGCTGTTGATAGAGAAGTGGAGAGTTTGCATAATGAGATCCAACTCTGCTGAGCTTTCCTGTTCCCCAATAGGAGTGGGAAAGTGCCGGTCTGACTGATTGATAGAAATCTGGTCTGGGCATGCCGAGACAGGTATGTACAATATCTCCTTTGTTGGTAATCAAAGTCGGCTGAATTAGACGATATTTTCTTTCTTATTCCTATGTAGCAATTTGGAGGGCTCGGATGAAATGTGTTGCACTACAGCAGCACCAATAAGTCACACTATCTATGTTGTGACACACTGAATATTACTAATTGTCAATCACAATACACCAGCCTTGTCAAGATGTTCACTTCTCAACGGGCTGGCTCAGACCTGAAGTGATTTTTAATCAAATGTTAATAACATAGCATCTGTCAGTGGACCGTGGGTATCATACAATAAGAAAAAGTTAACATATGACATGGCAAATTGTAATGTTTTCATTTTTAGTTCTTTCCAATTATCTGTGGAATTTCTGGCAGACTGAGAAGTGAACTGACATTATTGCAGGCAAACTCTACCGTGGAAAATGAACATGTCTATTAAAGGCAGTTTTCTGGCTTGCTCCACCCCACAAACTCCCTGTACCCACACCCCATAAGTACTTGTGTAATTCCACCCTCTCCTTGCTGTCCAAAAGGGCCCCCTCTAGTAAGACATGACTCTGCTCCCTAGTGATTATTAAAGAAGACCTCTGTATCTGTCTCTGTGGAAATCTTACCCAACCATTAAAGATCAAAACAAATACAACCTCCTCCAAGAAGTCTTCTATGATCTGACCCCACTCCCCTCTTTGACGAATCTTTGGCCTCACAATTACATCATTTTGCAACTTTTTAATTCATTTCCCATGTGAGATTGTATATCGTTACTCTCTCTATTGGTGTCTTATGTTCCTACAGGGCCACAGGACCTATCAGAGCCAAGACTGTCCTATCTAAATTTTATATCTCTTCCTGCACCGAGTATAGTAGTTTATATGCAGTAGAGGTTTAATTAGTGCAATCTATTACATCACATTAAAAGCAGCTTTTTCCTACCCTGTTTTATAATTGTCTATGACCTTCCTACCCATAAAAGACCTTACGATGCAATGAAATCCAAAATTAACTAATAGACCTTTATTAAGTGCCTACTATGTGCTGCAATAAGCACTGGGGCTATAAAGACAAAATGCAAAGCTCTCTTTGCCCTTCAGAAGGTTGTATTAAACCCAAAAGAAGAGTCTCAGACACTCAGCTCCTCTTTTCCCTGCTTAGTTCCTGAGGAGCTGTGTTGGCGCTGAAACTTATCATGTGACCTTGGTTGTATCACTTCAAAACTTGGGAAATAGACAAGGCAATCTCAAAAATTGCTAGTAGATCCGGTAGTCTGTGAATAATGACCCTACCCTCTCTCTGGAATTCACATCCAGCACAGGTGACTGCAACCAGGATCTGCTCATGGTGCTGAACCTGCATTTGCCTAGGAGCATCATGCGTCCTAAGTAAATAGTTTTCTATTTAGAAAGGTTTTCCTTTCATCTAGCCAAAATTTTCTTCCCAGCAACTTTCTCCCATTGCTCCTAATTCTGCAGGTCAAGTCTGTTCCACATGATGGTCCTTCAAATTTATTATTACAGCTATTATGTCTCTCTCAAGTCTTCTCCCATTAATACAATCAGTCTTCACATGTAGCGGTCTCAAGCCTTCTGCTCATCCTTATTGTCTAGCTCTGGACAAATTCCAGGATCTTAATTTCTTTCTTAAAATATAGTACCTGGAACTAAGTACAATACTGCAGGTGTGGCTTGACAAGTATAGAGGAACAATACCTTTCTCATTCTATATGGTATCCTCAATCACCACCATCATTATCACTTCACATTTTTATGGTACATCACAAAGTGCATTCCTCATAAAAAACCCTCTGAGATACTATAATTTTATAGATAAGACCATCAAACCCTACTAATTGACTTGCTCATAATAAATATCAGAGAGGATTTGAACCCAATCCACCGTTCTTCCCAACAAGACATACAATGTAGCCTAGAAGTAATATCTCATATCTGTGCTAATAATCCATGAATCCTTGGTGTATATTTCAGTCCTAACCTCACCCTATTGAAAGGCTTTCATTATAACACAGTCCCTGGGCCCATATGTGAAAAACTCTACTTCCACCTTTGATTTTTCCCTATAGAGGAGAATTTAAGTGAGGCTTCCAAAATGTAAGCCACAACTTAACATCTAGGAACAAGTTAGTTTGTGGCAAATTCACTGTATAAGAAGCAGCATATGTAATTGAAGGAGCACTGTCAGAAGACTTAACTTCAAGTTCTATCCCTGACATTGCCTACCTGTGTCATCCAGACCAATCACATCTCCACTCTGAGGTTCAGTTCTATTGTTTTCACAATGGAGAAAATGATACTTCCCCATCAAAATGAAGGCCTTCTCAGAAAAGAAGTGTCCCAACCTGTCATGTCTATCAAAAGCTGTTTCCTGGATTAATCACCCCTCCCAACAGCGCTATTAATGTACAGCCTATATGAAGTTTCTAAAAAGTTAACATTCAGTTCACTCAGGGACTAACATGAGGAAAATACTTTGTAAACTTTAATGTGATTTTTGTTATTCAGTCATTTTTCAGTCATATCTGATTCTTCATGACTCCATTTGGGGTTTTCTTGGCAAAGATACTGAAGTGGTTTACCATTTCCTTCTTCAACTCATTTTATGGATGACGAAACTGAGGAAAACAGGGGTAAGTGACTTGCCCAAGGTGGCACAGCAAGTAAGTGTCTAAGGCAAGATTTGAATTTATGAAGATGTCTTCCAGATTCCAAGCCCAATGCTCTATCTACTGCACAATCTAGCTCTTTAATGTGATAAAGAAATGAGTTATTGTTATTATTATTGTTTTTATTGTTTTGGGTCTCATTTTCCTGGGGATGAGACCAGAGATTCTTCCTAATTATAGAATCTTATATCTGAAAGATTCCATGAGAACTCCCCACTCTAAATACCCAAAGTAGGAATTTCTCTTTAATGTCCTTAACAAGTGGTTGCGCAGCCTCTGCTTGAACACCTCCAGTGATGAGGGATCCATTCTATGTCCTGGTTATCCATTTCAGGGTTGGATATTTCCCCCTCATATCAAGGCAAAATCTGCCTCTCTGTAACTCCACCCTTTGTTACTAATTCTGCCTTCTGGGTCCAACCAGAACGAATCTGATTCTTCTGACATGTGACAGCCATTCAAATGCCTGAAGACAGATATCATGCCCTGCTAATTCTTCTCTTCTCCAGGCTAAACATCTCTCCTATATATGCTCTTCTCTCCATTAATACAGCTACCACCCTAGCTGAGGCTCTTATCTCTTGCTTGGATTATTTAAATAGCCTTGTAATGAACTCCATTGCCTTATGTCACTCCCCCAGTTTAATCTATTCTGCACTCAGCTGCCAAGATGATTTTCCTGAAATACAGGTCTGGTCATCTCTCTCTCTCATCTGTCTCTCTCTCTCTCTCTCTCTCTCTCTCTCTCTCTCTCTCTCTCTCTCTCTCTCTCTCTCTCTCTCTCTCTCTCTCTCTCTCTTTCTCTCCCTCTCTCTCTCTCTCTTTTTCTCTCTCTCTCACACACATCTTTCTCCGTTCTCTCTTCTTTCTCTCTGTCTTTCTCTGTCTTTCTCTGTCTCTCTGTCTCACTCACACACACACACATACACACACATATACACACACACATACACACACACCACTCAACTCTAGTGGCTCTCTATTACCCCCAGAATCAAAAATAAAGTCCTTTGTTTAACATTTAAATCTCTTCACAGCCTTGTCCCTTCCCACATTTCCAATTTTCTTACATTTTGATCCCTTCCATGAACTTTACAATTCAACTATATTGGCCTGCTTGTTGCTTCCCATACATAATACACAATCTTCTACTTCCATGACTACTCACTGGGATGCTCTTCCTCTTCAACTCTTCTTTGAATCTCTGGCTTCCTTAAAGATTTAGCTCAAACTTCATCTTTTGTAGGGGGACTTTCTCCAGTTGCTGAAACCTTTCTTACCCTTCTAAGATGATCTTCCATATATCTTGTATATATTTTGTGGCTGTTGCTCAGCTGTTTGTCATGTCTGACTCTTTGTGAGCCCATTTGGGGGCTCAAATCTTTCTTGAAGTCTTTCTCTAGCTCATTTTACAGATGAGGAAATTGAGACGAATAGGGTTAAGTGACTTGCCCAGGGTCACACAGCTAGCAAATGTCTGAGACCAGAGTTGAGTTCAGGAAGATGAATCTTCCTGATTCCAAGCCCGGAGTTCTATCCACTGTGCCACTTAGCTGCTCCCTACATTTTGTATATCCCTATTTAAAAATGGTTTCACTCCTTAGAAGGGCAGTTCCTTGAAGGCAAGAACTTTCTTCCCCTTTCTTTCCATTCTTGGTGCTTAGAGCTTCATCTGGAACATTAGAAGTGCTCAAGAAATACTTGTTTTTTGCTTGATTAGTTAATTATCCCTCATATTTTCAACTGTTCCATCATGCCCCGTTTCTTCAGGATCCTAAATCTTCCTCTTCTGGTCATACTCAAACTGTCCAGTGTCCTTTCTAAAATGTGACATCCAGTCCCATACAAACAAAAGATATGAGGATTCCTGCATGGTAAGAGAATGTATTCACAATACCAAGAAAGAGGAGACTGGTTCCCAAATGCGGTAGGATAATGTATACATATAATTTCACCAAGAACTACAGTTTTAAAAAATGTTAATTCATAAAATGGGTACTCAGTAACCTAAGAAACTTTAGCTGGACTAAATTAAGAGGAGCAGGGTAGATAACTAAATAATAATAATTATTCCTCCCCAGATTCCCATAGTGGAGTTCAAGAAAGTGCTTCTCTCACAGCAACCACAGGAGGTGGGTAGTGCAGCTATTATTATCTCTATTTTGTAGAGGCAGAAAAATGAGGCCCCATGAGGTTAGGTGGCTTGTCTAACGTTACACAGCTAGTAAGGTCCAGAGCTGAGACTTGAATTCAGGTGTCCTTACTGATAAGTCTTTGAGCTCCTCCCGGAGCCTTCAGAAGAGCAGCTACTTGAATTGGTCATTAAATTATCAAACTTTTGCTCCATTAACTTGGCCATAGCTATTGAACGGAACAATTTATTCTGCCCAAAGACATGTAATTTTCACACTTTGAACAGTGGTTCTCTGCCTCCACTGATTCTGGATGGCAGTCAGTGTGTGGTTGGCAATAATCTATACAATGCAGTATCCCAAAGACTCTAACCTCAAACTAGAGATTTTTTTGTTAAAATCTCTAGTTCATTTTGATTCAATAAGTATTGATTGAATGTCTATTATCTGAAAGATATTTGAACTGGGTATAGGTGATACAAAGGAAAATATGTGATAGTCCCTGCCCTCAAATGTCTTTTCATTCTACTTATTGTAATTCAAAATATAAGCAAATATGAAAATGTGAGGTAATTTAAGAAGGAAGAGTACTAACAATTTGGGAGACATGGGAAGGTTTAAATAGACAGCAATATATAAGCCGAGCCATAAGCGAAGATAACAGTAGGGTTTAGGCCATGCAAAGAAATGGGAAACAAGGGTATAATTTTGAATTACGGCACCAGCAAGTAGTCCAGTTTATCTGGAACATAGAATTCAGGCAGCAGAGCACTATCAAATAATTCTGGAGAAGTATATTCCAGGTTGAAGATTTAGGTGACAGAAACCATAGGAAAGAACTGATGATTTTTGAGTGGGGAAATGACTTGATCATATACATGCCTCAGAAACATTATTTTGGCAACAGCCTGGAGAATGGATCAGAGAAGGATGAGACTGGAAAAATGGAGACCAATTAGGAAGCTATTGCAATGGTTCACATGAAAGCTGATGAGGGCACAAACTTGTGTGGTGACCATGCGAGCAAAGAGAAGGACCAATGCATGAGATGTGGATCTAATATTGACAAGAATTGGAAATGGATTGGATATGTGGATGAGGGGAGGGGCGGAGAATCAAGGATGGTTACAAGGCTGCAAAACTGGATGACTAGAAGAAAAGTAGTACTTCTAACAGAGAGAAGTTAACAGGAGGTGTCAGGTTTGAGGACAAGACACTAAGTTCCAAATATGTTGAGTTTGAAATATCAACAAAATATCTAAGTGGAAATGCCCAATAGGTAGTTGGTGATACGGGACTGAAGTTCAGGATGTAAGAGTTGGAAACACAGATTTGGGAATCAACTACATAGAGATAATAATAGAATCCATCAGACCCCCATATATAGGGGAGAATACAAAGAGAAGTAAAAGGACCCAAGGCAGAACCTTAGGGGATCCACATGTTAATCACCGGACCCCAAGAGTAGTCACTAATGGCCAAGTATCAACTTGAAAGGGGGTATCTAATGGAATGCCCCAGTAATCTGCCCTTTTCCTTGTATTCAGCATTTTTTCAATAATTTAGATCAAGCTATAGGTTTGATAGTGTAATCAGAAGATGGTATCAAGCTGGGAAGGATAGATATTGGAGGTTGGATTCAAAAGCATCTTAACCATTTAAAACTGTAGGCTAACTCTGACCACATGGAATTTAATTGAGATAAATGTAAATTTTGCACTTGAATTTAAAGAGTCTACTTTATTCCTTAAAAAAAATCAGGGTCATTTTCTCCTCTCCAGTCCTACACACCTTTCCTGTTCTCACTGGTTTTTCAAAGATTTCTGACAGTGACCCAGCAATCACATTTACTAGATCTGGGCATATCCTCCCAAGGGGTATGCTCAAGAGAGACTGGTGGCATTTAGACAGGCTCCTCATTTGTTTTCTATTTCATGTCCTTGTTTACCTTTTTTTGTTTTATCCCTTCCTGTACAATGGTCATTCTCCTTGTAAGAAAGAACAGAAATAAAATAAGGGCTGAGTAGTTCAGTCTTTCCATCATTATCTTTTTTTTGAACTCAGGTCCTCCTGACTCCTGCACTGGTGCTCTGTCCACTGCACCTGGCTCTGGAGGAGAAGTGAGGCTGGTAACCTGCACAGACCTCCCTCACTCAAAACAAAGTCAAGTGCAAGTCATTCATTATTTCTCTGATGGCATGGTCTTCTTCGGCAACGAAGGATGAACACACACACACACACACACACACACACACATTATCTTTTATCATTAACTCATCCAGCTTAAGTAGGGGTCCCTTCCCTTGTGTTGATTCTTCTTGTCTCCGACGTAATATAAAAAGAATACTTTTGTTGTCATTAACATTCATTATCAGCCTCATATTATCTCCAGTGGAACATAATGCACTTTGCAAACTTTAAATCACTATAAATTAGCTGTTTTTATTGCTAACATCATCATCATTGCTGTCCTCATCCACATCATCATCTGAACTTTAGCAGTCCTGATCTTAACCTTATAGACCATGTTACTCATTTGTATTCATCGCATTTACTTCCATCTTTTAAGAACTTTTTTGGAAAAATCTGAGGTACTTTTTGTGGTGGCCAAGAACTGGAAATTGAGGGCATGCTCAGCAATTGGGGAATGGCTGAACAAGTTGTGGTATATGAATGTAATGGAATACTATTGTGCTATAAGAAATGATGAGCAGGAAGACTTTAGAGAGGCCTGGAAGAACTTGTATGAACTGATGCTGAGTGAAATGAGCAGAACCAGGAGTACATTGTACACAGTAACAGCCACAGTGTTTGAGGGCTGTTTCTGATAGATTTATCCCTCCACTGCAATGCAAGGACCTAAAACATTCCCAAAGGACTCCAGAGAAAGAACCATGGTACTGGAACACAGAATGAAGCAGACTATTTTCTCTTGTGTTATGTTTTGTTTTTTCTCATGATTTCTCCCATTCATTTTAATTCTTCTAGGCAATAAGACTAATGTGAAAATGTGTTTAATAAGAATATATTGTAGAGCTCATATAAGATTGCATGCCATCTCAGGCAGGGAGGGAGGAGAGAGGAGGAGAAAATTTAAGACTTATGGAAGTGATTGTTGAAAACTGAAAACAAATTAATTTTAAAAAAAAGAAAAATCTGAACTGGGTGGTGAGTTTGCTGAATAAACACATCAAATTCTTTGAGCAGCTCTCCCTTTTCCTCTTCACCCATATTATTTATTTATTTATTTGTCTTCGGAACTTTATTTTTGAGTGGTTCCCTTTATTCTTGGGACTAACTTCCTCTATGAAGTATTTGACCGTTGGATCCTACCTATACCTTCTCTGAATCTCTTGAAATCTGCTTCCTAAAAATCCATGGCATGCACCAGACTATGCCAGATCTTTCCTCTTCTTCCTCAAGCAGTCTGTGATGAAGTGGTCACTTTCCCTCAACATTAATTTTTACTTCAGGAATGAGTTACTTTTGGTTGGTCAGAAACTCCAGAAAGGCAATTCTTCTTAGCACTTCCTCTGCTTTTTTAAACAAATGAAACTTTCATTAATGTAAGGAAAATTTTTTTATCAGATTATCTGCTTTGAGGAGAGAGAGAGACAGAGAGAGAGAGAGAGACAGAGAGAGAGAGAGAGACAGAGACAGAGACAGAGAGACAGAGAGAGAGAGACAGAGAGAGAGAGAGAGAGGGAGGGAGGGAGGGAGGGAGGGAGCGCATGTGTGTGTGAGAGACAAACAGAAAGATGGAGAGAGAGACAGAGAGGCAAAGAGAGAGAATGAGAGAGAGAGCTCTGAAATATTTCCAGATAATTAAATTCCCTAATATTATTGTACTGTATTATGCCTCCATGCCAGTTTTGTGATTTCACCTCCTTCTGACTTTAGCTCCTCACCCAATTTCTCATTTAGTCCAGATAGTATATAGTATTCTCCAAGCCAAAACTGTCTTCATTTCTTCCTTTCATCATCCTCATCTAACAACCTCCATCATGTTTCCTCACTTGGGTATCTGAATTCCTTCACATAAAGAGTATAGGATAATAGCTTTAGAATGGGAAGGGACCTCAAAGATCATCTAGTCCAGTCCCCTTATGATAAGGAAATCTAGCCCTAAGGAGGTTAAGTGCTTCACCCAAAATCATGTAGACAATAAGTGTCAGACTCTGAAACCAGGTCTTCTGACTCTAGTGTTAATACCACAAGTATATCTTCTTAACAAAGCTGCTCACTAACCCTATTATCCATTCTCTTTCACTGGACCTTTTCAGAACTGTTTCATCAACTCACTGCAACCTATGAGGTCAAATTTACCTTCCTTGTGTTAAGAGTCCTAGCTCACCCCTTTTATTACCCACACATTGTGCATTTCTGTAAAGACATCTGTTATGTTTTTTATTATTGTCTCTTTTTAATCCTACCTTCCATGACTTATTCATCCTCTCTTCTGCTTTGTCCTCTTGTGTTGTACCTGCTTCTTTCCATGGTATAAAACATGACAAATCTCTATGGGCAGCTTTACCCCTCTCCAGCACTACATTCTTTTTTTTTCTTAACTTTTTTTTAATGTTCTACAATAACTACCATAAAACTTAGATTTTTACCCCCCAAAACACCTACCCCCCACTACCCCCCTCCCTCCCCAAGATGGCATACAATTCTATATAGGATCTACATATACTTTCCTCTTGAATACATTTTCACTATAGTCATGCTATGTAGACGAACTAAAATAAATGGAAGAAATCATATAATAAATCAAAACATAATACACACACACACACACACACACACACACACATTATCTGCTACATTCTGCAAATGAATTCCATAGTTCTTTCTCTGAGTATGGAAGGCACTTTGCCTTAGAAAACCATTGGGAATTTTTTTTTAAGTTCTTGTGTTATTACGAAGTTCCAAGTCTACCAGAAAAAACTCTCGCACGCTATGGTCATTGCTGTGCACAAAGTTCCCCTGGTTCTGCTCCTTTCACTCAGCATCAGATCATATAAGTCTTCCAGGCATCCCTGAAATCTTCTTGTTCATCATTTCTTATGGTGCAATAGTACTCCATTACATTCATATACCATAATTTAATCAGTCATTCCCCAATTGATGGGCATCCCCTTGATTTCCTGTTTTTGGCAACTACAAAGAGCCAGCACTACATTCTTTATAGTTGAAAGTTCTCCAAATCAGATTTGTAAGGCTACAGGCAAATGTGCTTTAATCCCCCTTATCAGGTATATACTGTGTCTGACCAAGATCTCATTACTGCTGTATTTTAAGGTATGATACAAAAATCCAAATCCCATTTTCAGAGATCATCTGTTTGACCAGTCTGTAACTCCCCAAAATCAGTCTTGTTTTTCTGAATCTTCTACTTCCAAATGGCAAGGGTGATGAAAATATCATGGATACCTTTGGGTCTTCAGGGAAGGTTTTGCCCATGACTTAATAATTCTTAGCAATGTTTTATAGGTTCCTTTTGGTGGTGTCATTTGTTCCCACATGAGTCACTAGGAGTAAGCAGTGGTCATCAGGATTGACAAGTTTCAGCAAGCTATATTTCAGGTCCGGACTACTTGCTACAAGACATCAAACCCCTCTCAAGTTAATATCAAGTGCATAAATTGCCTCCAAAGTATCCCATAGCAGGGGGTCACCAATCACTACTTCTCACCACCTCTTACCCTAACTATCACTAGGTGGCTTCTCATCTGGTAACAGTTGTGGATTATGATTGCTTAGGAATTAAAGATTCTTAAAGAGTTACTTCAAGAGTCTTGTATTGATCACTTAGTTTCAAACAGTCAGTGGTTCTTCTTCCTATCCTCCACAAGATTGCCCCTTGCATCTTTTTTTCTTTTTTTGTTTTCTCCTTCGACTACTTCCACTCTTTCATGGAATTCTAAATTCTCTCTAATAACCTAGAAGAGAGATTCATTCCTTCAGAGCTTTTGCCTTTTCATCTAGGCCAAAAACAAGCTCATTTTTGTGTATATATAGGCAGGAAGGTAGGTTTTATTGGTCTCAGCACAGCACTTGAGCAAGGAACAATTTGGCCCTACCTTACTTTCCTCCTTCTTGGATATCTCTCTCCAAATTTGAATAATCTGACCCAGTTGCCCTTGAAAGAAGGTGAAGGAAAGAGAGAGAATCAGTAAGAGAATGAAGGCATTCACTTGAACTCCAAGACCCAATTGGTGGATGGTGGTGATAGGGATGCTAACATGAGTAGGAAATTAACCATTCATCCTGGGGGAGAGAGAAGAGAAATGGTCCTAAATCACCATAGCTCTATATAGTGTTAAACATAAAGAACCATTTAAACTGTGCAAGAGGTACCCATAGTACCCTGAGAGTCCTTTAGGTTAGTGGTAAGAGGCTATAGGAATCTGAGTGTGAAACTTTCGAATGAATGGACATTCTTGGGCCATGAGATGTATTTTGGAGCTTCAAGAGCAGCTGTGTGAGGTAGGGAGTCCAAAGTGTTTGTTCCATACTTGGTACCATGAAGACAAGTACCATGTACTCATGAGAAACCAAACTTGAGTCCGTGTCATTAAAGGGAGAGTTCAGGGTGCCAGGAGCCAAACCCTAGAAGGTAGACCTGCAGTGGTACTGAGAGGAGAGCTATGGAGGACTATGGTTGGAAAGCTGGTCCTCTGGGGAAGACCATACACATCATGTCTGGAGAGTGACAGAACTTTTATCTCCACATCTTAGAATCCATTTCTTCCTTCGAGGATCCACTGACTCAGACACCAACTCCTCCAAAAAGCCTTTCCTGAACCCCCCTCCCAGTCATTAGTCCTCCCTATTTCCTAAAGTTGCTTTGTCAGAGAAACATTTTAAGTGTTTATTTACCGATTGACTCTGTATTTACTTTTTATATACCTTATATGTACCTAGCTAGATATGGTCCTATCCCCTTCCCAATAGAATATAAGTTACTTAAGGGTAGGGGCTATTTTGTTTTTGCCTTTGTATCCTCACTGGCTAGCACAGTGCTTTTGACATAATAGGTACATAATAAATGGTTATTAAATTGCCTTGACATCAGCAAAGGCTCTAGCTGAGCTCCAGGAGGTGGAGGACATAGAGGGATGGGGAATAACAAACTCTAGCCTCCCTGCTTGCTGGGAAAACCATACTGGAAAATGTTCAAGTCTTTATAGAAAATATTTCCCATTGTGGTGAGCATGTGGTCTCTTAACTCTCTATGGACTCAGATATGACCTTTTCCTCTATCTCTTAATTAGAAAATAAAATTGCTTTAAATTTAAGCCTTGTAAAACTGCACACTTGTAAAGGAAGCTGTTGCTTACCCTTGGAAGTGCCAGATATGGACATTCTCTGGTTTCATCTCAGGGGAAGCATTAGGCCATAGAAGTAAGAGGACCCCAAAGTGTACTCAGATCCTTCATTCTACCGGAGAACCTATGATACAAAACTTATGCTAAGTACTGGAAGAAATACAAATATGAGAGACTTTTAAGTCACCTCAAAATTTTCTCAGCCCTTAATATTTCCTTGAAGCCAAATCCTAAATCTTTTGTCCCTTTTTAAATAACTCTCTTGATTCACATTTGTGGCAAATTTCATTCCACCTTTGTTCAGTATGCAAAATGTTCAGTCATAGTTAGGAAGGCCAGGCATAAGGTGGGGGGAGGGGAGAAGGAACCCACAATGAAGTTGCATTTACTTAAGGGAGTGAAGTTTGCTGCTTTTTTTCAACCCTTACCTGAGCAGGAATCCTGTTTACACAAGTGGTGATCAAATTCTTCTTGAATACCTCTAGTGATGAGGAGCTCACTATTTCTGAGGCAGACTATTCCAATTTGAAAAAACTCTAATTGTTTAGAAGTTTTTCCTTATATCAACCTAAAATCTACCTCTCTGCAACTTCTAGCACTCCAACATGGCTTCTGTTACTCAATACTTTCTGCACCTTTCTACAATGTTATAATCCAAAATGTAGTGCAAGCCCTAAGATCCTCCAAAGACTTTCAGCTCATATAGACTAGAATCTAACACTGGGGCTTCTTCCCAAAGGGACAGTTTTCCTTCCTTTTGGACAATGCCTTCACCTGGATGTAGAAGATGTCTTTACAATAACATAATAACTTGAAAGATGTAGAGAACACAAGATGCCACTGTCCTTCCTGGTTTTTGACTATACAAACACATTCACAGAGCAAATTGAAACTTAAAAACTCTCCTCCAACAAAGTGTTGCTTACACATTTGTCAAAATCATCCAAGATTCCTTGAAAGAGGTAACATCAGAAATAACTTTATTCAATAACCCTTTGATTATTGATATCATGTAAGGCATAAAACAGGGAGACACATGCTCATCAAAGGTGTTTGCTACCATCTTGAAAGACATCCACCCGAAAGTTCAAGTGGAATTCTCCATAGATGGTCAGATTTTCCATTCATTCTTGTGTGCAGATGGAATTGTGCTGATTACACCAATCCCTGGAACATTGTAGAGCCTCCTAAATGATATCTTTAATCACTCAAAAAAGTTCAGTCTAGCTATTCATACTAGAAAAATGAAGTGGATGAAGAATAACTCTTGTCTTAACTATGATATGCTATCAGATAGGCAGTCTATAGAGTTTGTCTATTAGTACAAATACCTTGCACAGACACTATGCATGGACTATGAGCCTGGAATTTAACAAGAGGAATAGAGCAGGTGGGATTTTATACAGAAACTTTCTTAGCAATTTTAATGACCCTAAGCGTCTCTCTGAAACAGACACTCATCATTTTAACGATATTCTTCCAGTGATTTTCCAGATCAGAGATTTTTAACCTAGGGTTTTTTTGAATTTTTAAAAAAATATATATTAATAACTACAGTATATTTAATATAATTAGTTCGCTTTATAATTATATTATTTTATTTTATGCACTTAAAACATCATTCTGAGAAATCTATAGGTTTCACCAGACTGCCAAAGGGGTATAAAAAAATAAAGATATAAAATATATAAAAGATGAGGATATAAAAAAGGTGAGGGACTTTTGCTCTAGAATGAAAGTCATGAAATGCTATATAGTCTCTAATGACTTCAAGTTGAGAATCAAACAGAGGACAATGGAAAAATGTATGGATGTGAGTAGCCTCAAACACTTTATTAACCAAGCATTGTGCAAAGAAGTGACCTAAAGATGTCAACAGAAAGATATATGATGGGAAAAGGTGGGCTAGTCATGTGTCAAGAATAAGATATAACTTCAATCAATCAAAGAGTCATTGAATAAAGTTATTTCTGATGTTACTCTTTTCAAGGAATCTTGGATGATTTTGATCTATGCCTAAGCAACACTTTGTTGTAAGAGACATTTTAAGTTTGTAATTTGCTCTATGGAATCAAATGTGTATGCACAGTCAAAACACAGGAACTTCCCATGTGCCATTTGAAAACCCATGACCTGACTCATTCCTCTGCTCCTTCTTCAAGAGATCACCTGTGGATATGTAGAACTGTCTAAGGCATACGTGATAGGCACCCTATGTTATGCTCTCACTCTGATGGTAGTTTATGTTTCCTGAGCTAACTTATGGTTTTTTCTCAAACACTTCCTCCTCTGACTCAAAGATCTATTAGGGCGTCCCTTGCCCACCTTTGCCCCAGACCCTGTGGATCTTTGAGGAGGATGTGAACGGATTCATTATATCGCAATGCAGTGCTGACCTCCTAACCTTGAAGTTGGCCCATCATTACTTGTTTACCATATTACTTACAGTCTTAAAACTTAGCTGCTAATTCCGCCATGAGTTTTCATAGACTTTATAGTGCTTATATAACTTCATGTCACCCCTGAGTTATTATTGGTTTGAGTTCTGTAGTCCACCCTCCCTGACCATTCATAATACAACACCACTGTGTTTCAGAAATGTGTTCTGTAGACTGACAGGACATCTAGACTTAAGGAGACCTTAGGATGTAGAATATCTGAGCTAAAAGTTTTCTTTGGAACGGAAGGGACACTACCTTTGGGAAAAATTCAAGAATTCTAAAATGTATTATTAAAAGAATAGTTTGCGAGCAATCAGAACTAGGGGGGGAATAGACACAAGGACTGTAACAATGTAAATGGAAAAGAGAACAACAAACTTCTCTACACTGAAGGCTGTCATTATAATGACCCAATTTGGACTGAAAAGAAAAGATGAGTGTGCACCTCCCTCCTTTTATAGAAATGGGAGGCTGTAGATATCGAACAGACTTGGCTAGTTTTGACAAACTACTTTTTCCTTCATTATTATTTTTTGTTACAAGTCAAGTTAACAAATCAACATACAATTTATTAAGTGCCTACCATATTCATTCAGTTCATTCAATAAACACTTATTAAGTGCCTACTATGTGACAGGTACAGTACTAAGAGCTGAATAGGATATAAAAACTCACATCTCAGACAGGGTGGCTAGGTGGCACAGCGGGTAGAGTGTCTAGATGACGTCAGGTAGACGAGTTCAAATGCAGTCTTAGTCACACTTACTAGCTGTGTGACTCTGGGCAAGTCATTCTGTTTTCCTCAGTTTCCTCATCCGTAGAATGGGGATATAATAACATCCAGCTCCCAGGGTTGTTGTGAGGATCAAATGAGATGATAAATGTAAAGTATTTGGCACATTGCCGGGAACATAGTAATTGCTATATAAATTTTTGCTATTATTATTAGATCTTCCTGACTCCAGTCTCAATGTTCTGTCCACTATCCAAGGCTTCTTAAATTGTGAGCTGCCAACCTCATATAGGATCACAAAAAAAATTATTAACAGAAAAAGGTTTATGAACATTCAATGACTAAAAATTAATTAAAAACCAAATGAGTAATGAATCTGAGGTATTTCTGGCAGCATTGCATCACATGACTTCACTGTAGCTTTGGTTGTGAACACAATGTAGGTGAACTTTGCACTGCGCATGTTCTCAGGCCATGCAACACCAACCACACTGATAAAACATGAAAAACGGTCACAAGGGGAAAAAGCTTAAAAAGCCCTGCACTATACCACACAGCTACGTTAAGTCCTGGCAATAGACTGGTTACGTGGAGTGAGTGGAAGAAAGGAATGACACCTAGGGTGGAACCCTGGGTGACTGGGAGGATGCTTTTGCCCTCATCAGTAAAAGAAAAATTCAGGAGAGGGAAGGTTTTATGGGGAAAATACAAATAAATAGTATTTTGAATGTGTTGAGTTTAAGATGTCTATGAGCCATTCAGTTTGAGATGCCCAATAGTCAGTTGGTGATGTGAAACTGGAACTTGAGAAAGAGGTTACAGTTGGATAAAAAGATCTAAGAATCATCTACAGAGATAAGATTATTGCGTTGATGGGAGGCTCAGGACTAACCCTTGGGGGATGCCCACAGGAGAAGGGATATATTTGGAAATAAATAAGATAGAAAGAAACTAGAGACTGGACTTAGAATTTCATTGATATGGGGAACTCCACAATGAAGAACTCCACCTGTACAGGTCAGCATTTTCCTGTTGAAGAATTGCCTAGCAGGGGTAGGGAACCTGCTGTCTCGAGCCCATGTGTGGCCCCCTAGGTCCTCAAGTACAGACCTTTGACTGAATCCAAACTCCACAGAACAAATCCCCTCAATACAAGGATTTGTTCTGTAAAATGTGGACTCAGTCAAAAGTCTGCACCCAAGGACCTAGAAGGTCACATGTGGCCTCAGGGCTGCAGGTTCCCTATCACTAGGCCCTGGAGCATAAAGAAGTTGAGTGATTTACCCAGGGTCACACAGTCAGTATATGTTAGAGGTAGGGACTTAACTCTTGTCCTCCTGACTCTGAGGCCAGCTTTCTATCCAGTGTGTCACATTGCTTCTCAAAAATAAAATCGATCAATCTTTTTTTTTTTTTAATAAAGGAAAGCAATAATCACTGAAGGCCCGCATGGCATCACCACAATAGACCGATCTCATTTCCTTTTCTGAGAGAGTTACTAGGCTAGAAGGGCAGGAAAATGCCGTAGACTTATTAGGATTTGAGCAAAGCATTTGACAGAATCTCTCAAACCATCCTTGAAGAGAAGACGGAGAGCCATGAACTAAACGACAGCACAATTAGGTGTATTTAGAACTAATCCAATGACCTAAAGAGAAGTAATTAATGAATCAATGCCAGCTCAGATGGAGACATCTAGAGGAGCGTCCCGGGGATCTGTTTGTGACCCTTACTATTCAATATTTAGGGTCTGAGGCAGAGAACTAGGGCTTCTCAGACACAGCCCTGGGGTAGGAAGGGAACGGTGGTAGAACGTAGAGTGGAAAGAGTCAGAGGATTTGGGCTCCGCCATCACCAGTGTGTCCTTGGACATGTCCCTTGACTTCTGCAGGCTTTGATTTCTTCATCTGTAAAATAAGAGGATCATTTGGGGTTTTTTTCTTTCTCATGGTTTCTCCCACTCGTTATAATTCTTCTATACAATATGACTAAAGTAAAAATGTGTTTGATAGGAATTATGTGTGGAGACCATATAAGATTGTATGCCATCTTGGGGAGGGAGAGAAGAAGGAGGGGGAGGAAATTTAAAACTTATGGAAGTGACTGTGGAAACTAAAAGTTAATAAATTAACTAATAATAAAATCAGATAAGAGGCTGGGTTAGCTGGACTCTAACGTCCCTCCCAGTTCTAGTCCTACTATTTTAGAGCCTGCTCAGGCTAAGGCCTCAGACATTTCCCCTCTCCCCCACCTTGAGGCAGGAAAAGATGACCCACTTGGGACCTCAGACACCCAACTCAAAACAGAGACCAGGGCTTCCACTATCAGGCCTGACGCTGAGCCAAGTTCATGCTCCACACCTGGAGCATCTTCTCTATCATGTGGCATCTTCCATTATCCTGGCATGGAACTGCCAAGCTGGTATCATGTGTGACTTCAGACTAATTCCGACAAGCCGCATGGCATAGTTTCTATAGAACTGACCTCACACCTAAGAAGACCTAGATTAAGTCCCACCTCTGACACGTACTATGTGATTCCTCTCTGCCCCTCAGATAACTCTCTAAGGGAGGGGTATTAATTTGGGCTCTGTGAACTTGTTTTTATTGTTTTTAATAACTGTATTTGAATATAATTGGTTTCCTTTGTAATCCTATTTTATTTTATGCATTTAAAAACATTTTTTTTCTGACAAAGGATACTTAAGCTTCACTGGACTGCCAAAGGGGTTTATGACACAAAATTTTTTTTGAATAATATTTTGTTTTTCCCAATTACATGTAAAAACAATTTTTAACATTCATTTTTAAAATTTTGAGTTCCAAAATCTCTTTCTTCCTCTTTCCCCTCACCCCTCCCTGAGACAGTAAGCAATTCGATATAGGTAATACATGTATGACACAATTTTAAGGCCTCTTGCTCTAAGACTCTAAGTGGCAGAGAAGGTTCCAATCTACAATAGCAATGAGCAAAGAAAGTTCCCTTACTAGGATGGTCTAAACTGATGAAATCACAGATGAAGTTTAAAAAATAAGTCTAGGGTCCCTGGGAACCCAGAACTTAGGCCTTGACTCCCTGCAGTCACCACCTTCAGTTCCCTGGTGTTTGAAGAGGGAGTACCATGCCAGTGCTCCCCCTGCATTATTGTCCCTGGACCCTGGAAGGTAGAGACAGTCCAAATAACCAACACATACGAGTGTACATGGCCTTCCCAGCTCCGGGAGAGCAGCATTCCTTTACATATCTCTATTTCAGGAACCCTATTTGGGAACTGGAGGGATTTCAGAACTGATATTGAGCTGGCTGAACCATTGTTAAGTCAGCATTAACAGATGGGAAATGATCTCACCTTAGTCCATAGGCCCCTGCCTTTGAAAATGTTCCAAGGGCCTAGTTAAGTCTATCAGAAGAAGAGCTACTAGCTCAACTCTAGCCCCCTCCTGCAGATGTAGGGAAGGATCTGGCCATCAATGATATTTAGAAGAGTCTAGTTCTGACTGGGTTTGTCCATGAAAGTAAGACTAGACCTAAAATACTGGGACTAAAGCCCTTGGACATTAATAACTTGAAATTCCAAAATACTATGGTGACCAGTTCAAGTAGCTGGGCACTCTTGAAGCTATATCTGTTCAGGAAACCCCAAGAGTGTAAGCTATGCCCTGAGAATTCTGAATCCATGAGGGCTCTGTCAGAGATCCTTGAGGGACTCCCTGAACTTCCTGCACCTGGGAGAATTGCTCCACTGATCTGTGATTACCCACTGAGGATGCAATGCTTGTGAGAGACAGGCACAGAAGATCTATGAGGAACATTCCAAAGATCTGTGCTGTGAAAGGAAGACCCAATACCCTCACACAGACAATATTACTTTCCCCCATTGGGACAAGACCTTATAGGATGTGAACTCCAGCTTACACCTGGCTGAATTCTAGCTGAGAAGAAATATCATACGAGGGAAAGGGCACCAAGTTTTAGAGTCAGAAGATCTGAATTGAGATCCTCCCTCTTTGTATTAGCTGTATGACCCCTGTTAATCATGTAACCTCCCTGATCCTCAGTTTCCTCACCTGTAAAATGAAGAGATTAAACTAGATGGTTTCTAAGGTCCTTTTCCAGCTCTAAATGGTCCAGTCACCAGGAGGCTGCTGGTTCTCAAGAGAAGGAACAAAGAGCTAGAGATAGATGGCAACAGGACAAAGCAAAGCCCAAGCTGCTGGTGATCACACAGGGACCCTAAGAAGGGGAGAGCTGAACACTTCCCAGCCCACTCCCTGGCTTCCCAGCTACCTCCCCACCCCTGCCCCTCACCCTAACAACGTTATGAATTTTTCATCCTTGATGAACTTCAAAGTCTTCTAATGACTCTTCATAAAGAAACAGAGGGGCCAAAAGTTGAGCAAAGGGAGATGATTAAAGGACCTTATTAAAAGCAGCCTTGTAGAATTCTCCACATGAAAGAGAGCACCATTATAGGGACTTATCCTTCTAAATGACGCTCTGCTTTTTCGAACACGCTGAAACCTGATTAGAGTGACAGGCACTGAGTGATACTGCAAACCTGTTAATAACATGAAAATTAGAAGAGGCTCATGCAAAGGAGGGAGATTAATTTAGCCCGAGTACATCTCGCACAAATTGCAAACTTGTGAATATGTTCCCAGATAATGAGCCTTCCCAGTCATCAACCCACTTGTCATCTTCTGTAATTAATGTTAAGGAAGACGCCTTCCTGATGGTTCGTATTACTCATATACCAAGAAAATTTCTTCAGAGAAATAATTTACATTTATTATCATCGGTCTGTTTGTGTGGTTTATTTCGGAATGGAGTAATTTATGGCAGACCCTCTCGCCTTGCCTTGATTAGTCGCTCGTCAGAACGGGATGTAATTTTTTTCGCTTGATGGCGACGTCTGAAAATTGACAGTGGTGTAACACTCCTCTGAATCCCGAGATGTGTTTTTTAACTTAAATAAACTTTGGGGCTGAACAAGCAGATCTGCTTTTCTCTTCTTCCACTCTACCCCACACTCCCCTCTTAAACACAGGGGAGCCAGTCCATTACACCAACCGTGATTGGTACTCACATGGGCGCGTGCACACACACACACACACACACACACACACACACACACACACACACTCAGGAAAGAAGATCCTAAGGTTTAGCTGCTTATAATTCCTACCAGCATCTGAGACCCAACAATTTCTGTTACCTTCCAACTCTTGATCAAAATCTAGTAGGAAGCTTCCGCCTTTTCTCTTTCCTTTAGACAACATCTGGGTTGGACTACGTAACCTTAGTGGTCATCATCCAACTCTGCATGTTACACTTTGACGTTCTCAGCTCTAAATTCCCTTCCAGTTCTAGCATTCTATGTTCTAAGGTCTTTTCCAGCTCTGACATTCTTTGTTCTATGTTGTAAGGTCCCTTTCAGCTCTAACATTCTTTGCTACTGTGACTCTACTCTGTTCTCCTACCTCCAGCCACCAACCCTGTTCTTCCCCCTTCAGCTTGGCCTTTGGGGCTTTTGGAAAGTCTCTCCTAGTATGTGGTGTGAAGCCCATACAATGCATCTTCCTCCCCAAAGCACAGAGGCAGTGAAAGTGAGTTAGTGACCCCTAAGCTGCACTTGAACCAAACATTACTGATTAGGGTTCTTAGGCAGATAATGATTTTTTTTTATTGGATGTCTTCATTCCATGTGAGTGGTGTGATGTTGGCTGGAGGCAGGGCACCGCTGGTGCCAGCTAATGATGATCTCTCTTTGTAAAACTATAGTCCATCAAAGTGGGATGAATATTTTAAAAGCCACGGACAAATCAAATTGTCTTTGTCAAACGGGCACATGCAATAGTGTGGGATATTTTATTGCAGAGGGTTTCTTCCACTGGCTGGGGAAGGGTCTTTCTAATTTCTGCTCTGAAACAAGAGCCCACTGAGCTGTGGAGACTGACATTAGCACCATCAAATTGCACTTTCTTTGACAAAGTTACAAATAATTCATGAGGCAGATGTATTTGATGTCCTGCCGGGATAGGTTGGTTCATACTTAAAGAAACAAATTGATTCCCTTGGAAGCCTGGGCTGCAGGGGAGGGAAAGAGGAATGCTCAGGGAAGGAAGGATGCATAGGGCTGTCTCCACCCCCAACCCCTTTCTTTGATTCTAAGAAGAGCCACGGGCCATACTCTTCTGCCTAATATGAAGAAGAGAGACGTAGTTCAGTGTATTGCCGCTATCTCCAAGACCCCTGAGTTTGGGATCAAAGGTCTTTAGAGCTCCACGGGACCAATGATGATGATGCTGATGCTGATGCGGATGTATATAAAGCACTTAAACATTTGCAAAGCATTATCTGTACATTATCACCTTTGGCCTTTTAACAATCCTGTGAGACAAAGTGATATTATTATCTCCCATTTTACAGATGAAGAAACTGAGAAGGTACGTGACTTGCTCATGGTGATACAGTGTTTGTAACAGGATTCATAGGATAAAAAATCCTGGATTTAGAGTTGAAATAGATCTTCGAGGTCATCTACTACAATCTCCTCATTTAACGGCTGATAGCATTGAGGCACAGAGAGATTACATACATTTCACATGAGTCACACACTCAAGTCTTCCCTACTCCAAACCCAGCACTCTCTCCACAGGTAACATATTGCCTCTCATGGGTTTGAGAGCTAGATGGGACCTTCAAGATTGTCAACTCCAAAGGCTTCACTCCATAGATTGAGGACAAGAGAGGCTGAGAGATTGACCTAAAGAGTAGGAGCAGCAGAGTCCAGATCCAAGTGAAGTTCCTCAACTGTCTCACATTTATGCCCTTGGCTCCTCCAACCCCAAAGACCAGCCTAGCCAAGAAGGCCAAGCTCCCATTGATCTGAGCAAGTTCTTGGAATTTTGACCACTGGCCTACTTTATCCTGCTCAGAGCACACATGACATAGATCCTTCTGTTCCGCTGTGAGACATGGCCTGTTGACATCCTAATCATCAGCATGGAATCAAGTGTTAGAGATAGAAGGGACCTTGAAGATCATTGGGTCAAAGCTCAAGATCTGGACAGGACCTCATAGACCATCATCTTGTTCAACCTCTTCATCCTAGAGATAAGAAAACTGAGGCCCAGAGGGATACACATAAAAAAGTAAGCATCAGAACAACAATTCAGGTTCAGAACAAAGTCTCCTGATGTCAAATCCAGCATTCAGTCCATGACATGGTGTTGACCCTATGTCATCTTTGTAGTTCACATTTCTGCAGTGTTTTAAAGTTGATTACTCATCAATACCCCACAAAGCATGTACTGAACTATTTTATGGCTTGTGAAACTGAGACTCAGGTAGATTAAAGAAGTTACCCTGAGGCACACAAGTAGTAAGTTTCAGTGTTGAAATTGGATCCAGGTGTTCTTTGACACAAAATTCATGGGTCTTCCCACTCTATCAGGCATCTAATACTACCACATCTTCAGGACAGTGGGTGGATGGGTTAATAGATTGAGAATGACATTTCTTGACTTCATTCAGAATTTGGAAAGGGTTGAATTAGTTTAAGCTGACCATTTTTTCATCATCATCATCATTGTCCCAAATCAAGGACTTTCCCATCTCTGGGAGAAGAAAATTTGGCTACTGACTCCTAAGTAATGTTTCTCTGAACCCTTTGAAACTGTGCTTCCCCAATCTAGTGTGCACATAAGATGACAAGCAGATTTTCTTTTCTAAAACAAGCTCTCGGAGGAAATGATCATTTGTCCCACAGGGTTTCCATCGCTTCTATTTCAACAATTGGTTCTTTTCTGTTGGTCAGCATCAGGTCCGGAATAGAAGTTCCCAAGGCTATTTCCTCTGTCCTTTGAAGATTGAAATTATCATCAAACATTAGTCATGAATTTGATAGCTGCTCTGCTTTTGTTAGAGGGAGAACTCTAACAGATGCCCTTATACTTGATGTCATGGAATCACATTTGTAATGTTTCCCAAACACCTCATCTATTTCCTCCATCTGTTAAGGTGGTTTTTAGTATGATCTCCAAACAATATTATTTCTGTTTCTCTCTCAGTTAATTTTCAACCAAATACTCTTCACAATCGCTCTCCATATGTTGAGTTCCTAGAATCCTTCAATATCTTCTTAAAATGTAACATTACTCCACCACCCCCTTTTATTTATTTTGTGCCCTTTGAATAAGGAAAACCTCACTAGTCATAATTCCAGGCATGACTACCATCCCACCAAGTTTCAATGTTAATGCAGGAACTAATATATTCCTCCTTTTGTTAGGACTTCTAATACATCCTTTGAATTATCCATACTTTGTGCAATTCTTTATATAGACATCTGAGGCCAGGAGTGTATTGCTGGCACTTTTCTGGAGTGTCATGTCCCATGAATTATTGGTCCTTTCTTCTATTATCATTCTTCCTATACTGTACCTGTTACCCTCTGTGGTAGCAGATTTTAAAGACTTCTTTTTTTGGTTTACCTGTTTGTTTACAGCTTTCTTGACCCTATTCTCAGACTTGAAATCTCAGATTTATCTTTGACTGCAATCTCACCTCTTACATACTATCAAGTGCCAGATGTTATAGATTCTACATCTGCTGTATCTCTCATTCATTTCCCATCAGTCTATTCTCATCGTCACCACCCTAGTTTAAACTTTCATTATTTCTTGCTTGAAATATTGTAATATATCCTTCAGTGGTCTCCTGCCTTTACTCTTAGCCCACTTCATTACCTGTGTAATCATTCACTACACTGGAGTTCAAAAACCTCCAGTGACTCTCATTTACCTATAGAATAAAATATAGAATAAGACTATGGAGTCCAAGGTACTCTAACAATCCGGCATCACTCCCTTTCCAGTCTGAATTCCCATTGATCCCCTCACATATTCTACTCACTAGTCAAACTGAAAAAATTTTTAATTCTTCAAATATATCATATATTTTCTCACTTCCTTGCTTTTGTTTTCTTTGCCCACAGTGCCCTCCCCCACATCTCCATCTATTGAAATCTTTTGCGGCACAGATTAAAATGCCACCTCGTTCAGGAAGCCTTCTATGAGCTCACTAGCATGAAGTAACCACTATCTCCTATGAAGGTTCAAAACACATTGTTAATATCTCCCTTGCGCACTTATCATAGGAATGTAAAATTTAGAACTTAAAGGGAAATTGGAAAATATCTAGTCTAATACATATTGCAAATGAGGAAAGTGAGACCAAGAAAGGGGGTGTTGTCCAAAGCCACATAGATAGCAAGCAGAAGAGCAGACATTTGAACTTACTACATGATGCTGCCTCTTGCTCTGTTGTTTCAACTCTTCATGTCCCAATTTGGGGTTTTCTTGGAAAAGATACTGGAATGGTTTGCTCCTTCTCCAGCTCATTTTACAGATGAGGAAACCACAGCAAACAGGGTTAAGTGACTTTCCCAGAGTCACACAGCTACTGTGACTAGCTAACTAGTCTGAGGCCAGATTTGAACTTAGGAAGATAGGTCTTCCTGACTCCAGGGCCAGCATTCTATCAACTGCACCACCTAGCTGTTTGTCATATTATATTCTGTTTTATAGTTATCTTTGAGGGTGTCATATCCCCCACTACACTATGAGCTCTACAAGAACAGGACTATTTGTTATCTAAGCCTTGGATATCTCCCAGTTCCAAGGAAAAAGTTTAATGCTCTGTATATCTGAGACAGCTAGTATGCAGGGTCAGTAGTCCAACACATACTTGAACAAGATTCCTCTCTAAAACATACTAACTAATGTTTATCATCTCTGTTTGCAAACCTTAAATTAGGGGGAACCTATTGTCTACAGAGGCAACCCACTCCACTTTTGGATAGCTCTTCCTAGGAAGCTTTCCTTTACATCAATGAGCATAAATAGCAATTGTTTTCTGTTCTGGTCAAAAACTTTGAGGGTCTTCCTCTCCCAGATTGATATTTTTATAAATTAGGCCATCTTCTGTCTCAATTCTTCCCTAGCCTTTAGTCATTGAGTGGGTGTTGTCTCAGACAAACTGAGGCTTGGGAAAGACCTTAATTTAGAAAGGCCAAGACCTTCCACTGCATCCTGGACCATCCTCGATTTTTGTCTTGATGCCAGACTCCAAAGACTCTGGAGGAAAGAGCTTTACAACTTTACACAGCTCTGCTTCACTTAAATCCAATTCATGCACAAGTCATGTCATTGATCCTCTTCAGGAACAAAGGATGAACACCTGTCCTAGTTCTGCCTCTGGTTCAGCAAAACAAAACTAGCCTGTCTTCCACATAGCATAAATCTTCAAGTGCTTCTCCTTTCTGGATATCTCTTTTCTCATCTGTAAAATGATAATCAGATGCACTCTAAGGTCTCATGTAGTGCTAACATCCGGTGTTGTATGTTCTAATAATCTGCTTGACTCTCCTCTAACATTCTATGTTCTATGATTCATGTTCTACCATGTTGTGTCTTCTAGCCCTCCCAGCTCTCCCATTCTCTTTTTTTTATTTTAACAGTATGTAATAAGTTCCCTTCCAATTCTGAGAGTCAATGATTCTTCTCCTTGTTCTTCTCCATCCTATACTCCCTTGTTTCCCTTTTTCCTTCTCTTCTCACCCCCCTGTATGACTACTTCAGGCCTAGCATCTAATGCTCCATTCCTCATCTGGGTGCCTCCATGCCCCCAGCATCAATACAGGGCCATGACTAACAAACAGTTACATGGTTGAGAAATATATGAATAATTCTGTCAGCCACATTAACGGTGCCCATTGCTTTCTGACAATTGACACCTTTTTAGCTGAAAGAAATCCTTATTAGTTTCTGTTCTGATGGCTTTCCAGGAACGGCTATAAATTACGTTTATTTCACATAATTCCTGCTGTCGGAGGTTATAAATAACTGGTTCACATGGCAATGATGATTGTGGTTTGTATCAGTAGGAGCTTTCAACCTGATGGGTTGGTGGGTAATAGATATCAGGGTCTGCATTGATGGGCGCTGGAGTTTATGCAGTCATTGCAAGTGTGTTTGTCAACAGACGCCTCAGTCCAGGCTTGACTTATCCTGAGGGGAACATGATGGTTTTCAAGTTTTTCTTCCTAGGATCATAGAACTTTATGGTGGGAAGGGATCTTAGAACACAGAATAATATTACAACAGAAATTATTAGTGCATGTAATATCAGAACAGGAATGTACTTAGAATGCCTTGTTACAGGTGGAAGAGTTCTTATAGGGAAAAGAACCTGATCCATGATTTCATTGGCTCAGGGAACTCTTAAGGGTAGGGACCTGATAGTAAATATTTAACAGTAGACTCTCTGGGTGGAGGGGGTGGGAAATGTGTGCTAACACACCTTTAAGTTTAATCTGCATTAACATTTTCTCCACTGCTTCCTTAAGTCTAGGCGAGCTACAAAACAATAAATCAAGCCATAATTCATTACTTTCAGTGTTACTTACATTGAAATTTTAACAACTGGCTCTTTTAGTGTTGCTCACATTGAAAATTTAACAAGTGGCTCTTTTGACCTGAAAGGGAAGATCAGCAAACCCTTGAAAAGGTCCCTGCTTAAGAAGATTGCATTGTAGTGAGAGAAACTGAAGGTGGGGAAACAGTCTAAACAGAAGGCACCACACATACAAAGTAAACACCAGATAATTTGGAGAGAAGGTACTAGAAACTCTGGAGGGATCAGGACAGACTTTAGGTAGCAGATGCCTTTCAGTTGAGCTTTGAAAGGAGCAAAAAACTGTAATAGGTTCAGGTGAGAGGCTGGGGTGGTGTGGTGATGCATTCCAGGCTTGGAGGATAGGCTACATGGGCATAGAGAGGGTAGAAGCAATGTCATGTGTGAGGAAGGTTATTTTTGGTAACAAAACAGTAATGTGTAATTCGCCTATTAAGGTAGTTCAAAGCCATATTGGAAAGGAGTAAATGACAGAGAACTTTGTGTTTTATCCTAAGGGCAAGAGGCCTCTTATTGAGTAGGGTGGTGACATGCTCAGACCTGTACTGTAGAAATCCCCCTTTGGCAGTTGGGTGAAAGATCAATCAGAGAAAGGAGAGACTGGGGGCAGCCAAATCTTGACATCCAGCCTCAGTCTGCTGCTCTGAAATTTTTGCCAATAGTTCCTGGTCCTTTATGTCCTTTGGGGCCAAACAAAACTAGTGCAAGCCTTCTTTCATGTAATTTTAAATACATGCAGATAGCTCTTATATACCATCATCCTTCTAGACCTTCTCTTTTCCAGACCCAATGTCCATGGTTCTTCCAATGGTGATGATGGCAGTTCCCAGTTGTATCCTCCTCTGGGATGCTCTGACACAATGGTCCTATACTGACCACAATACTCTAGATAAGGTCTGGACCAGGCAGTGGACGGCAGGACTATGATCTCACACACACTGGACCCGATGCCTCTTTTAACATGAATTTTAGTTGTCACAGCTTTTGTGGATAACATCACACCATTGACTTGTTTGGAGCTTTCAGTCCAATAAAAACCCCAGCAAACTGTTGTCTAGTCTCTCCTTCGCTGACCTGTACTCACACAGTTGACTCTGTAGAACCCAAGCATAAGACTTACATTTATCCCTATGAATTTTTAATCTTTATTAGAGTTGGCTTATCGTTGCTAACCCAGTCAAATCTTCTTGGATCCTGAACCTGTCATCCAAAGAAGTAGCAATCCCTCCTGGCTTTGTGTCATCTACAAGAGTGACAAGTGTGCCTTCAATGTTTTCCTCCCTGTCATTGAGTACAGTGTGAGACAGCAAAGGGCTTGGACAGGACTCCCTGGAGCACTCCATTAGAGACCTCTTTTGAGGATGGCATCTTACCTGCCAATGACCATTCTTGAAACCAGGCATTCAGTAAGTATCACCTGTCTGAATTGGCATCTAGCCCATATTTCCCCATTTGGGATCACATAAAAGACAAATGCTTTACTAAAATCCAATTATACTACGTCTTCAGAACTCCATTGATCTACCCATCTAGTAATCCTGTTCAATAAAAGAAAATGAAATAAATTGAACATGAACTATTTTTAGTGACGCCATGCTTGCCTTAGGGATCATGCCTTCCTTTCTAAATTCTCTTATACCATCCTATTTAAAATATGTTCTATTATTTTTACAGGAATAAAAGTCAAGCTCTTTCCTGGTCTATTACAGCTACTTTGGGGACTTTGAACTGAATCATTTTTTTTAAATTGGGGGGGACACAACTGGGGTTAAACGTATGATGGTAGATCCTCCTGACTTTAAGGCTAGTGCTTTATCTACTGCACCATCTGCCTGCTGTATGGTTGATGCACTTTTATCAATAGGATAGCTAGGTGGTACAGTGACTAGAACACTGGGCTTAGAATCATGAGTTCAAATCTGACTTCAGACACTTACTAGCTCTGTGACTCTGAGCAAGTCACTTAACCCTGTTTACCTCAGTTTCCTCATCTGATTTGAACTGGAAACAGAAATGGCGAACCACTCTAGTATCTGTCAACAATAGCCCACATGGGGTTACAAGAATCAGACATTACTGAACAAGAATAAAGTTTTTTAACAATATCAAAGGCACACACTCAGTACTCCCAAGTTTCTTTGAATGGTGCAATAGTGCTCTATTACATACCTATACCAAGGCATGTTCAGCCTTTCCCCAATCTAAAGGCACCCATTATGCTTTCAATATTTTATTGTCACAAAAAGAAAATGGTGACATGACTAAATATTTTCATGTATTGGGGGGTCCTCATCTCTACCTCCTGGCTTCCTTCAAATCTCACCAAAAGTGCCTTCAAGAAGTCTTGTCTAGTACCTCAGAATGCTAATGCCTTCCCTCTTAGACTATCTCCAGCGTATCCTATATATATCTTGTTTGTACATTCTTGCTTTCATGTTGTTCTCCCATCCTCTCCTACCAAGTAGATGAGATATGGGACTGCCTTTTGCTTTTCTTGTTATCCCCAGTACCTGGCACAGAGTAGGTGCTTAATAAATGCTAGTTGATATTGATTAGAGAGATGCAAATCAAAACAACTCTGAGGCACCACATCACACCTATCTGATTGGCATGACATGACAAAACAGAAAGATGATAAATGTTGGAGAAGATGTGGGAGAGTTGGAACACTAATTCATTTCTGGTGGAGCTGTGAGCTGATCCAGCCATTCTGGAGAGCAATTTGGAACTATGCCCAAAGGGCTACAAAAATGTGCATACCCTTTGACCCAGCAATATCGATTCTGGGACTCTATTTCAAAGACATCATAGGAAAGGGAGAGGGTTCCACAAGTACAAAAATATTTATAGCAGCTCTCTATGTGGTGGACAAAAACTGGAAATCAAGGGATGCCCATCATTTTGGGAATGGCTGAACAAGTTGTGGTATATGAATGGAATGGAATACTTTGTGCTCCAAGAAACAATGAACAGGAAGACTTCAGAGAATCCTGGAAAGACTTACATGAACTGATATTGAGTGAAAGGAGAAGAACCAGGAGAACTTTGTATATAGCAACAACTACAGAGTGCAAGGAATTTTTCTGGTAGACTTAGTACTTCATTGAAATGCATGGACTTAAAAAATTTTCAATGGTCTCTTGAGGCAAAATGCCTTCCACATCTAGAGAAAAAACTATGGAATTGGATCACAGAATGAAGCAGACCATTTTCTTTTGTATTAAAAAAAGAAAGAAAAAATAAATAAATGGTAGCTGACTAACTGACAAACACACATTCTTGGAGATGCATGCACAGTAGTAAGATTGGTAGGTCAAAGAGAATTTATACTTTAGTACATTTTCTTGCATAGTTCCAAATTATTTTCCAGAATGGGTTGGACCCATTTATAGCTGTACCAGTGATAAATTCCTCCCACCTTCCATCACTGATTCTTTTCCTTCTTTTATCAATAACTTTTGCTGATTTTCTGAGTGTGAGAATTAAAAACCTTAGAATTTTATTAATTTGCCTCTTATTTGGTTGTAGATCATTTGCATTTCTTCAGAAAACAGTTGATTTTGACCATTGATTTGGGAAATGTCCTTGGTCCTATGTGTTGGTGTCAAATCACTCTAAATCTTAGTTATTAGAACTTTATAAGAGATATTTGATGCAAAGATTTTTTTACATTCTGAAGCAGAGGTTGGCATATATGGCCTGAAGGCTAAATCCAGCCTGCAGCTTGTTTATGTAAGAATGGCTTTTACGTGTTTAAAAACAACCAAACTTTTTCAAAAATGTAAAAATTATCCTAAGCCCCAGGCTCAACAAAAACAACCTCCACCTGCAGGCTATAACTTGCTGAATATTATTCTCTTCTTAATTTAAGTGTATTGATTTTGTTCATGCCCAAGTTTTGTAAAATATTTTGTAATCAAAATTTTCCATTTTATTTTTTATATTTGGTTAAGAAGTTCTTTTAGTCATAATTCTTAAAGATATCTTCTTTCTATTCTCCTCTAAATTTGTTACAATGTCACCTTTCATATTTAGGCCATGTATCAACCCGGGACTTCTTGTGGTATAGGGGGTAACTGTACACACACACAAACACACACACGACTTGGTTAAGTCAGTGTGTGTGCATATATATGCACTTATATATACATATATGCACATACATATATACATACATATGTGATGTCCTCAAAATCTTAGTGCACTAGGACTTCTGGCACACTCTATATATCAGATCCCAGTAACCCAGGCACCTCATTTCATTTATGTGGAAAATTATTTGCCCATGATAGGATTTGAACACAGGTCCTTCTCAGTTCAAGTCCAGGATTCTATCCACTATGCTATAGCATCTCTATAACTAGGGTAGAAGTAACTACCTACCCCTGGAGAACATCTAGAGGAATATATTCCCTACTTGTAGTGGTCTACTGGATCATTACCCCCACAGTTTGCCATCCTTTTTCCTTTGCACCAATGTCTACTCTTTTGCCCACCCTTTGCATCAGCCTCAGTGTCCATTTTCATGGTATCTCTCTCCTAGGAATCACCTCCCACTAATGCATCACTCCGACCTACCATCTTGCTCTCGCTGACCCTTCAACTCCTTCCAATGTTCAGGAATTGGAGATGCACTGTACTCTTCAAGGGAAGTCAAATCTCAGCAAACTGCTTTCTGTCCCACCACTCTCCCTCCCATGACCTCTCCCCCAACCAATTTACCTGAATTTGTTGCTAATGTCAGAATTCCTAGTTACAGCTCTAGCTTCAATTTTCTTTTCTGAGTTTTTGTACATCTTCAGTTATCATTATAGGATCATCCTGTCATTTTGTATTCATTGTTTGTAGTATGTCTTTGTTTCCATCTTCTATATATATCTTAAAATAAAGACAAGTTGGTTGATGAATTTCCTATACATTCACATCATTCTTTTTAGGCAGCTCCCTATTTTCTTCCTCATTAAAATCATTGGTTGTTGTATTAGTAGGAATTCATTGAAAGCATTGGAACTAATTTCTCTTATAGAATTTTAGGTCATCAGACCTTACATAATTTTGAAACTCAGTCTCCTTAAATTTGTGGAATATCTGAGATTATCCACAAATATTCTTCTCTTTCAAGAGTTCTAAGATGGGGGCAAAACCAAGATGGTGGAGTAGAAGCACACACCAGCTCAAGTTCTACCCAAAAAGTCCTTAAAATACCTGTACAAAATGACTCTAAACAAATTCTAAAGCAGTAGAAGCCATAAAATGACAAAGTGAAATAGATTTCCAGTCCAAGACTGCCTAGAAGGCCAATAGGAAGGGTCTATCACATCAGGCATGGAGCGGAGTGCATCCCAGCATGGCCTGTGGAGCACAGACAGGACTGAAACAGGCTTCAGGGTGCTGAATCACAGGCAACTGTTGTAGTTTCCAGATTTCCCAACCCACAAATGCCAAAGACAACTTCAAAGGTCAGTGAGAAAGCTCTCATCTGAGTGAGAGGGGAGCTTGGTCAGGCACCAACCCCAGGGCAGCTGTAGCCACTGCCACAGCAATGGCTGTTTCTGGAACTATCAGATCAAAACCCTGGGGGAATTGAGCAGTAGATCTGGGTCTCAGTTCTGAGTGGCAGTCCTGTGGTGCGGAGGAGCACTGGAGTGGTGGAGCTGGTGGCAGCTATGGAGAAGGAATCCTACTTGCACTTCCAGGGCAGAAAAGAGTGCTTTTGGTTGCTCACAGATCAGAGCACAGGCCAGGAGAGGAGTAAACACCTCTCCCTTGACTATGCCATTTTGGAGGAACTGAAAACTTACAGGTCCCTAGAGATATCTCAGAAAACAGTTGCATAAAAGGTTCAAAGCCTAGGATAATATACCCTCCACTTGATAAAAAACTCAAAAGTCAGGTAATTGGTTGAGAAAATGCCCCCAAAGGGAGAAAATAAGACTATAGAAGGTTACTTTCTTGGTGAAAAGGTATTTTCTTCCATCCTTTGGATGAGGAAGAACAAAGCATACAACTGGAGGAAGACAGCAAGATAAAGGCTCCTACATCCAAAGTCTCTGAAAAAATATACAATGATCTTAGGCCATGAAAGAGGTCAAAAAGGATTTTGAAAATCAAGTAAAGAGAGGTGGAGGAAAAATTGGGAAGAGAAATGAGAGCAATGCAAGAAAATCATGAAAAACGAGTCAACCACTTGCTAAAAGAGACCACAAAAAATGTTAAAAAAAAAAAATAAGAACTTTAAAAATAGACTAACCCAAATGGTCAAAGAAGTCCAAAAAGCCAATGAAGAGAAGAATGCATTAAAAAGCAGAATTGGCCAAGTGGGAAAGGAGGTTCAAAAGCTCATTGAAGAAAATTGTTCTTTAAAAATTAGAATGGAGTAGGTGGAAGCTAACAACTTTATGAGAAATGAAGAAATTATAAAACAAAACCAAAAGAATGAAAAATCAAGAAGTCAATGTGAAATATCTTATTGGAAAAACAATTGACCTGGAAAATAGATCCAGGAGAGATAATCTGAAAATTATTGGTCTACCTGAAAACCATGATCAAAAAAAGAGCTTAGACACTTTTTCCAAGAAATTATCGAGGAAAACTGCCTTGATACTCTAGAACCAGAAGGCAAAATAGAAATGGAAAGAATTCACTGATCACCTCCTAAAAAAAACACCAAAAGGAAAAATCCTAGGAATATTGTAGCCAAGTTCCAGAGTTCTCAGGTCATGAAGAAAATATTGCAGTCAGAAAGAAACAGTTCAAGTATTGTGGAAATATAATCAGGATAACACGGGATCTAGCAGCTTCTACACTAAGGAATCAAAGGGCTTAGAATATGATATTCCAGAGGTCAAAGGAGATAGGATTAAAACCAAGAATCACCTACCCAGCAAAACTAAGTATAGTACTTCAGGGGAAAAATAGAATTTCAATGAAATAGAGGACTTCCAAGCATTCTTCTTGAAAAGACCTGAGCTGAATAGAAAACTTGACTTTCAAATACAGAAATCAAGAGAAACATGAAAAGGTAAAGAAGAAAGAGAAGCCATAAGGGACTTAGTAAAGTTGAACTGTTTACATTCCTACATAAAAATATGATATTTGCAACTCATGAGGCATTTTTCAGTATTAGTGTAGTTAGAGGGAATGTATGTGTATGTGTGTGTACATATATATGTACACATATATACATATATACACACATACATATATATGTAAGTATGTATGGGTATGTATGTATGTATATATTATATGTGTGTAGATATGTATATATGTGTGCATACACATATATACATAGAGATGTGTGTATATATACACACATATTTATGTATATATATGAGTATGTGTGTATATATACATGTATGCATACACATAAGCAGAGAGCACAGGGTGAGCTGAATATGAAGAGAGTATACCTAAAAAAATAAAATGTACTGTTGAGTGGAATGTACTAGGAGTAAGAGAAAGGGAGAGGTAGAATGTAGCAAATCATCTCACATAAAAGAGGGAAGAAAGAGCTTTTACAAAGAAGGGGAAGAGGGGGGATGAAAAGGAATAAGTGAACCTTACTCTCATGAGATTTGGCTTAAGGAGAGTATAACACACTCAAATGAATATGGAAATCTATTTTCCTCTGCAGGAAGGCAGTGGGGAAGGGAATAGAAGATGAAAGAAAATAGAAGGGATGGCAAATTAGGGAGAAGGATAAGCAGAAGCAATCACTACTGTGGGAGGACAGATCAAGGAAGAGAATGGAATAAATGAAGAGCAGGACAGGACAGAGGCAAATGTGGTTAGTGCTTTGCATGGCTACCCAGGTATGACCTATATTAAATCACTTGCTTTCTCAATGAAGGTGGGTAGGAATGGAGGAAGGGACAGAATATGGAACTCAAAGCTTTAATAATGAATGTTTAAAAATGTTTTAACATGCATCTGGGAAATAAAATGTACAGAAAATGGGGAATGGAAATCTATTTTGCCCCACAGAAAAATAGAGGGAATGGGGATGGAAGAAGGAGGTGGTAATAGGACAGACTGGAGGAAGGGGTGGGTGGGGTGCTTGCTGTCCTGGAATGGGGGCTGGGGGGAGAGATGGGGAGAAATTTTTGAATTCGAATTCTTGTGGAAGTGAATGTTGAGAACTAAAACATAAATTTATTATATATTATTTTAAAAAAAGAATTCTAAGATAGACTCAATAATTTCCCTCAGAGTCCCATCACTTTTCCTTCAGCTACCAATTCTTTCTTGGTGAGTAGAATAAGGTACTGGATGTCATTTCCCTTGTTAATTCCTCAACCTTTCAAAAAAAAATGAAATTATCACGAAGACATATCAATACTTTTGTTCTGCTTTTAAAATTCCAGCCTATGTTCAGGTAGTTCAAATCTAACTTCATTACTATATTTTGCCTCTGTGATAGGATTGTGACTTCTTTCCTCTATACCTCATTTATTTTCTTCCATAGATTTCCTAGAACAAGTATATATTCTTAATAGACCACATTATTTTATCATTTCTTTTATCCTGCCTGTTTGGTTTTTTGTTTTTTTTTTGGAATGATACCATTCCATAATCATATTCCTGTTAGAAGTTTTGGTCCACGAAGTCTTAGTGATACCTAGGAGGTGGAAATTGCCTCTTTCTGTTGGGCTATGTCAAGGGTGGGGAGCCTGCAACCTGGAGGCCACATATGGACCTCTAAGTTCTCAAGCAAAGGTTCCCCACCCCTGGGCTATAACTTTGTTTGTTATAAATATTTTGTGCATTTCTGTATGCATGGGCATATGTGTGTACATATACATAAATATTTTGTGCATTTCTCTAGGCATGGGCATATATATGTGTATACACTATCTATATACATACACTATCTATACACTATCTTTATACACTATCTATATACATACAGGGATAGATATGTGTCTATCTAGAAATATAGATACATAAATTTTCTGCTAGATTTGTTATTTATTTTCTCCTGTGAATTATTTTACCTCCTACTAACATTCTTCCTCCTGCTGTGCCTGGTGTTTTCTATGTATCTGTCTTGGTGGATATATGTGAATAGTTTTCTTCCTTTCATATGCATTTTCAGTTCAAAACCTTCTTGTTACCATTCACAAGATGCCAAGCAAGTCTTTATTTATTTATTTTTTGCCAGAGCTCTATCCCTAGTCAAGAGCATGTCACTCCTACATTTTAAACCATGGTAAAAAAAAAAATCTAAATTTCATTCTGAGACAACACCTCTTAACTATTAACTTCCCAATGCCATCTGTCTTTCCTGAAGTCCCTGCCTCAGTAATTAAAACATCATCTTCAGGCCTAAGGACTTCAGTATCTTTCCTAGCACTTTTCATATTCACTTGCCTTGCATTAATATGAAAGTTCATTAAACATGAAAGTATGATGGCATCATTGATGTTCACATGAGTCATCAGGAAGGACTAGAGCGTCACGGGGGTTTCACAAGTCCCAAGAAGCTCTCTTGCACACCTGGATGCCTAACTGAAAGAGAAAAGAGACCTCTCTATTGCTAATTCTAGGTCAGCATTCTACTTTTGGGATTCCCCAACCTTTATTATTAGTCTCCTCTTCTCACCTTTCCTGGGTAATCTTTCTCCTAATGAAAAGGATTTAGGTAAGTTGTATATCCACATTATCCCTTCTAAGAATTGAAGGCAGCTAGGTAGATAAAATTCTGGGTCTACACTCCAGAATTCAAATCCATTCTTAGAAACTTACTGACTGTGGGAGACTTTGTGTGTCTCAATTTCCTCAACTGTAAAATGGGGATAAAAATAGCACCTATCCCTCAGGATTGTTGTAAGGATCAAATGAAATAAGATTTGTAAAGCACTTGGCACAGTTCTGGCACATAAATTCTTGTTCCCTTCCCCTTCTTCCATACAAGGAGCTATTTCCTCCTCAAAGAATTAGAACTCCTGTCACCCTTTGCTGGAAAAGATAGCTATTAACTAGTTCCAAAAGGTAACTATTAACTAGTTCCCTGCCTTCTCTGTGACACATTCTTCCACCCACTAAATGTTAAGATTTTCCTCTCTTTGAATTATTTTTCTTTTGTTTTGAGGCATTTCTTCCATTCTTTGGAGGAAGCCTTCATTCCCCCTGATAACATGAGGAATAGATGGGTGTTCTTGAAACCCTTTCAAATATTTCTCATCTAGGAAGACCAACCTACCTTTCTGGCATAGACAGCTATTATCTGACACTGCCAGAAACACAGATTGCCTGTTTTTCAGAGTTCTCCTTGATCTCCAGACATGCTAGAAGTCAAATTGTCAGTTCTTTGTCAAATTTACTAGTAGTTTGAGTGGTGAGCTACCATGTAATTGTATCTCTTTATCGCACTTTTTCATTGCACTGGTGGTCCAGTACCTGGTAGATCAGAACACAGAATGTTAAAACATAAAACATGGGGTGTCAGAAGTAGGAGGTACCTCAGAACATAGAATTTTAGAGCTGGCAAATATCTTTGAGATCATCTACTATAATCCATTCATTTTATTTTTGATAAGTTTTTATTGATCTTCTGTTTCTTATGTCATCATAGTAATTCCCACTATTCTTCCCCCTCCACATGCCAGAGAGTGATCGCATATAATAAATAGTATTTTTAGAGAGAGAAAAAAATCAGCACGACTGATTGATAGATTGAAAAAAATCTGAAAACATGTGCAAAGTTGGCTCTACCTGTTGATTTCACACATCCACAAAGGTTGGCAACCCACTCATTTTTTTTTTTTTAGAAATTGAGCTCCAGAGGAGTTGTGAGACTTTTCCAAAATGATTCAGCAAGTTAGAGGCAAAGCCTGGATTAGTACCCAGACCTACTAACTCCTTATCTGGTACTATTTCTAACTGGTCTCCTCTCCTCTTGTATCACCTCCTCTATCCCTCCTCCCCCAAATTGCTCTATCCTTTCTAATTCAATAACTTTCATTGGCTTCCTGTCTCTACAGGATGAAGTCCCTTCTGCATAGCCTGGCAATTCATGTACATAATCTGAACTCAACCCACTTATCTGGTTTTATCTCACATTTTCCCTCACACAATCAGGTTGCTCCAGCCAACCTTGTTAATTCACTGATCCCAACGATGCATCTAACCAACTACCTCTGTGTTTCAACTATTCTCCCCAATCCTAATGTCTTTCAGGGGGCCGTCTCCAGTTGTCCTGATCTACCTCTTGCCACTGGACCCAGATGGCTCCAGAGAAGAAAATGAGGCTGGTGACTTTGCGCAGCCCTGCCTCACTTAAATCCAATTCACTAGTAAGTTGTGGCATCAGCTTCCTGATGTCATTTATAGTCCTCTTTGAGAACAAAAGACAAACAACCACAAGAAGAATGTCTTGCCTCTTCCTGTCTACTATGTGAATCCTACGCATTATTCTGGGACAGCTCCAATACCACCTCCTCCATGAAGCCTTCCTTGACTATTTTAGTGTAACATCATTTCTCCTTCTTTGTTCTATGGCTCTGATGGCCCTTATCATATTATCTTTGGAAGATTGAACTACTAGACTCTTTCTCAGGTCTCTAGAATAGGTTGCAAGTTCTCTGAAGAGGGAAATGGACAAGTATGCATTAGCACCTACGATGTGCTAGTCGTTATACTAAATACTTTACAGTTATTATCTCATTTGATCCTCACAACAAGCCTAGGAGGTAGGTGCCTAAAATATGTTATCCATATTTTACAGTTGAAGAAACTGGGGTAGACAAGGTAAGTGACTTGCTCAGCCTCTGAGGTCTGATTTGACCTCAAGTCTTCTGACTCCACACCCAGTACTCTATCCACTATGCCATATTGCTGCCTCTAAGAGAAAGGAAACCCTCTCTAAAAACTATTCTGAGTTCAAGTGAAAATAGAATTAGATGCCTCAGTCATCTCTGTGTTCACATAGGATCGTGAATTAGTATACAGTAGAAATTGTTGATTGACTGGCCCCAACAAGAACTCAGGAGTTTATTAGGGTCCCTCCAAAACAAAATTGTGTTGATCTAAGGTTCCCTAATGGCCCTGAAATACTCAGCTTAGATTCTGTTGAACAGAGAAACAAAGAGCTTTTCACAAGGCCGTAGGAGAGGTAGACAAATATGGGGTCCTCCTCGAGTTCTATTAGAGAGAAGAAAATAAAAAGCTGTGATAATCAGATAAATTGGCAGACCTCTTCCCCAGGCTCTTTAAGAGAGATGACAAAAGGCAATTCAGGAAGATCTATGGACAGACAGAGATGGACAGATAGCAGACAAATGGGAAGCCACTTTTAGGCTATCTGAGAGGCAGATAGAAGGCCACAGGGCTGCCAACCCCACCTAGCTTTGTTGCCTGAGGCCTCCTCCATCTTTGATTGGCCCTGGTTAAGGATGGCAGTGGGCAGTATGGATGGATGAGCTAGACTTCCCTTGCACCCAGAATGAGCTTTCCTTGCTTTCCAGAAGGGTAGTTGTTTTTCCAGTCATGGAAGAAAACAAAACAGAACAGTGTTATGTAAAGCAAATGAGTGCTAGGCTTAGGGAGTCAAGAGATCTGGGTTTAAATCATGCCTTTGATAGGTACTAGCAGGGTGATTTTAAGAAAGTCACTTACCCTGTCTGATCCTGAATTAAGTATAAAATATAAAATAGAGATAATAATATGTACACACACAAACTCACACCAAGTCCTAGAACTATTGCATTGAAAGTATTTCTAACCTTTAGAAGTAGGAGGTCATCATTATTGTAATTTAAGAGGGTGTCTACAGTTACCTCAAGATATTTGGGTAGGCAAGAGAATCCACAATCACTTACATTCAGGACAGTTCTTAGGACTTCCCTCCCCTACATCCCTTCACTCTGTTCTTCAGATCTCTCTTTTGCCTTCCTTGACCTCCAGAAGCCTAGCCAATGGGAACTTCAAATCAACAGAGATATTTAACAAATCACTAGATTTGTGAGAGATACACAAACCTTTGGATAGACAGAGGAAAAGGAAAGAAGGGAGGGAGAAATAACATGCTAGATAATAGAGAAAAAGAGAAGCAAAAAGGACAGAGAAGGGGTTAAAACACCAGAGACAGACAGAGGAATGAAGGGAAGAAAGACACAGAGGGATAGAGAGAAAGAGGAAAGCAGAAGAAAGAAGAAGAAAGGAGAGGAGAAAGGAAGAGATGAGAGAAGGAAAAGAGAAGAGAGAAAAGAAGAAGAGAAGAGAGGAGAGGAGAGAAAAGAAAAAAAGAAGAGAGGAGAAAAGAAAGAGAAAAAGAGAAAGGAGGAGAGGAGAAATAAAGAGTGGTGAGGGGAAGAGAAAGGAGGGGAGGAAAGGCCAACTGGCTCATGTGCCATCTTCAGGGCCATTTCTCCCCCCCCTCCCATTCCTCCCTCACTCCCCCCATCACAGTCTACGCAGAGTCTTGCTCTCTGTGGCCACCACCTCACCACACCCCAACACCAGCTGAGGCTATACTCAGTCAATTGTTATAGTTCAGCAGACACATGGAACAAAGGCACAAACCCAGCTCTGGCTTCCTTGGGGCCAGGCTCACCTGCCATTTAGTGGGTTCCATTTGGTGGAGGGGAAATCATTTATGATAAAGGAAGTTGTGCCTTCATGTTGGGGAGATGAAGGTGTAAAACCAGGCAGGGCCTCCCAGAGCTCAGCCCCATAACTCAGGGCAGAGTCATCAGCGGCACATATTTAAATCATGGCTTAGTTTGCTTTGTGTTGGGAAATTTATTAGCCGACTACTTAAATGTTTTATTCATTAGACCATGTAAATAATGCATGCTTGTTTCCATGGCGATTTAACCCCTGCTATCCTGGGCCCCTCTAATTGCCATGATCAAACTCTGCATGTTCTCTGTCTCAGCTAGCTCCCAGTTCCACTGTCTTCAGAGAACCACAGGAGGATAGAATCTCTACCCTGGAAGGGCTCTTGGTTATCTGACCCAACTTGTACTTAAATAGGAATCTCTTGGACAGCATCCAGTAGGGTAATCAGAAGGGTAAAGGGCCTCAAGTCTATGCCACATGAGGAGATCATTTGAAGGAACTGGGCATGTTTATCCTGGAGAAGAGTGGGGAAGTGGGAAGGAAGATAGCTGTTTTTGAGTAGTTGAAGGAGAGAAAGATGTATGTGGAAGAGGGATTGGACACATTCTCTTTGGCCCAGAAAACAGAACTAGAAGTCGTGAGTGGACATTGTAAGGAGAATAATTTAGGGTGGATATCAGGAAAGACTTTCTCACAATGAGAGATCTCCTCAGATGGAATAGGATGACTCAAGAGATGGTAGGTTTCCCTTCCTTGGAGATCTTCAAGTAGAGGCTACACAGTTGCTTGTATGAGTGTGATACAGTGGAGAATCTTTTTGTGCAGAGGTTGGAATAGACAGTATCTGAGGTCCCTTCCAGCCCTACAACTCTGTGATCCACTGACTTTGGGATCCCTAGAAAGTGGCCACCTTCCTATAGCTCAAAACCCAGCTTCATATTTACAAATGCAGTCGATTCTACATTGAAACAGCTTTGATTGTTTGAAAGTTTTTCCCCCTAATTGAGTCAAAATCTGCTTCTCTGGAGCTTTCCCCTATTGTTCCCAGTTCTGTGGGCTAGGGCCAAGCAGAAGAAGGCTGATCTTTCTTCCAGGAGCTCCTGCTAATACTTAAAGACAGCTGTCATATCTCACTTGGGTGGAGGATGTGTTTTGTTGCCAAAGAAGACCATGCCATCAGAGAAATAATGACATGACTTGCACTTGACTTGTTTTTGAGTGAAGGAGGGCTGTGCAGGTCACCACCCTCACTTCTCCAGAACCACCTGAATCCAGTGACCAGATACTCATCAGGATGACTAGAGATGACCCAGGATGAGGCAATTGGGGTTAAGTGACTTGCCCAAAGTCACACAGCTAGTGAATGTCAAGTGTCTGAGGTGAGATTTGAACTCAGATCCTCCTGACTCCTGCACTGGTGCTCTATCTACTGCACCACCTAGCTGCCCCTAGGTTGGAGGGTGCAGAGAAAGACTCAATATAAGAATAAGTTATTATTGCTCAGATCCTGCCTCAGACACTGTACGATACTGGACAAGTCACTTCTCTCTGCTTTAGTTTCCTCAATTGTAAAATGTGAATAATAATAGCTTCTACTTCCCAGAGTTGGGAGGATCAAATGAGATAATATTTGTAAAAGTACTTAGTACAATTGCTAACACATAGGAGGCACCTAAGAAATGCTTATTTCTTTCCTCCCTCCCTTCCTTCTTCCCTTCCTTTCTTGCTTCTTTCCCTCTCTCCTTTCCTTTTTTGTTGAGGATGGAAGCTCAATTCCAGGTGGACAGTCTCGGGCGGGTAAAGGTGGGAACTTCTAAATCTTAGAGTTCTCACGAGACCTCCCAGAAAACGACTGGGAATCGAGGTGAACCGAGCTATCTCATGTATTTCCGCCTCTTCCCGTGAGAAACGTGATGGGAGAGAGCTCTCCCCGCCCTCGCCCTCGAGATTGTCCCGGATTGGAGCACACCTGTTGTTACCTAACAGGCTCGGTATTGACGTGCAAACTACGCGACGGGAGAGTTTAAGTAGGATCAGGAAAGCCTGAAAGCTCTCTTGGGCGGAGGGGCGAGGAGCGGTGAGGACGACAAGGCTCCGCTTTTCCTCTCTCTTCTCTCCCCTCCCCCTCTCTCCCCACTTATACTTCTACTTCCAATCTCTTATTGTAAGATCTTTGCCTCCTTGGGAGATTCTTCGCTCCCTCCTAAGGAAGAATTCCCCTGCACTTGTAACTAGACCCTGAAATAAAGCTCAACCCTTGTTTGACTCTGGAACGTCCTTTCTCTCATACGAGCATCCGGTTTGGCCAACCGAAGACCTCGGGATAGAGGTAAGAAGACTCGGGTAGCCCTCAGGCCTCTAGGCCTGGCACTTTTTAACATAATGATAAGAGCTATCCAAAAGTATAAATAGAGCATTTTCCAACAGCATCTCTAAAGGGACGTTGAAGAGCCACTTATCAGGACAGCTGTAGACAGTAGTTTGGTTAAGGTATGGGTGTTTCTTGAGGTCTCTTTCTAACTCTAAGATTCTGTGCCATGTTATCAAAAATATAATGGAGTCATTGCCATTTCCTTCTCCAGCTCATTTTATAGATGAGGGAAACTGAGGCAAACAGGGTTAAGTGACTTGCTCAGGGTCACACAGCTAGTAAGTGTCTGAGGCCAGATTAGAACTCATGAAGACAAGTATTCTGATTCCAAGTCCAGTGCTCTATGCACAGTGGCACCTAAATATGTGGAATCATCTATTAGAGTACATGGAGGAATACTGAATGCTGTGAATAAGTTCACTTACCTTCGCAATATGTTTTCCAGGGATGCACACATAGATGATGGTTGTCTTAAGAAGCAATACAAAAACTCTCTCAAGGTCTCTCTGAAGAAATTTGGAATTTATTGTATGACATGAGAGATTCTGGCAAAGGGACACTCAGAATGCCGTGCCCTCATCGGAGAAAGAACTATGCTCTATGAGTGAAGCAGTAGCCCCAAAGAAACATGGGATGCATTAATTTAGATACATCTCCACCCCCAATGTTCATATGGTCTATTTGTGTCCCACCTGTGATAGAGCCTTCTGAGCTCATACTGGTCTGATCAGCCACAGTCAGATACATTGTACCTTGACTCCAACGTAGTGGTGTCATTTTGATCCTTTTCAATAATGAAGGGCAACATCCCTGGGTACCCAAGCTCATATCTAAATCCTCCCAAAAAAAGAAAAGGTCAGTTCTCATGTAAGTGCTAATGCTTACAATAAGTCTAATACAGGACAGAACTTTATTTTTCAGAAATACAAAATGAAAAAAATTCAAATCTAACCCTATTGACAATGGAGACGTATCTATGTACATGCCATAATGACTTCCCATCTAAGTTAATTACTTTGTAGGGCAAGGATGGTATGATCTTGGCATCATTTAACATCAAGAAGGAGAGGATTTCTTTTTGCTTTGAATTTGACAGAATTGAACTTGACAAGCACCACAAACATGAACATTTACAAATGTAGGAAGCAGAGGTAGAGGATCACAAATCGATTCTGTGTATTGTTTGTTTTTTTTCAATCACATAACAAGGTAAACACTTATTTATAAGCTTTCAATAGTCCAAAAATATAAAGAACGTAAAGACAGAATTCCCTTCTCTTTAGTGAGTCCCATCTCCCCCACAGTAGTCCACACTTAAAGCACAATGTTATAGTTGAGTCTTCTATATTCCCAGTAAAGGGAGTACACTAAGAATCAAGAGTGTTGCTCTCCTCCCAGATATGCACAGTACACATAACTCACAGTACCAGTGAAGGGCAAAGCACAGGTTTATTCCTTCACATCGCAGCTTAGATCTTTGCTGCTCTCTAGCTCCAAGTCCATTTCCCACTTGGTTAGGATTCCCCTTCTAGGTGCAAGAGGCTTGCTATAGAAGCTCCTACATTGTCTTGTCAATTTCATGCCATACTCTATATTTCCAGATTCCAAGTTGGTCCAGGAACTCTTCATAATTCTACCTTTGCCTCTGCCCACTATCATCTGGGGCCATGTAAGTCCCCTGGGGTAGTCTTGCTAAGGGCACAGGCTTATGCCCGAGGAAATGAATCCAAACCTTTGTTTGGCCCTTCTCTTTGGAGAACCTTAAACCGGAGGGTAGAGCTGCGAGTTAAAACAGAATAGGACAAACCGTGCTCTTCTGACCAACTGGGAAAAGCTATTTTCTGGTTCTCTCCATCTGTCTGTGATCTCCCTTTGCAAGACCAAGTTCAAAGGTGTAGCCCAGGTGTATGCACTGGCCATGAATCCAGAAATCATCTTAATGTGGTGTTAAAATGGGTCCCTGAGAACAGGCATGTTCACACCTAATCAAAAAGGACAGAAGGCCCCTATCAGGCTCCTCCAGGGTATACCCATAGCACATGTACCAGAGACAAAGAAAAGAAAATTATTTCAATGACAACAAAATTGGTTCAGAAACCTTCTGTTGGGGGGCTTTGGGGACCAAATTCTGCTCTTTCCTAGGTTTGAGGATAATGCTTTGTGCTGGTCTAGAGAAGAAACAGCGCAGGAGAAATCAAATTGCCAGAGCTCCTTTGGGCAACTATCCTTCATATCTAATATTTGTTCTGGAACTGAGACAATGTGATCAGGAGAAGGGGGAGCAATATTCAAGATCTACCCAGGTTGTCCAAGGATGTGTATCATTCTCTGGGTGTGAGGTGGGGTTTATTTAATAAAAAACATTTATTAAGTACCTACTATATACCAGAGGCTATGTTAGGCATTAGGAAGGTAAAAAATTAAATAGTCCCCACTCTCAAGAAGCTTCCATTCTCTCAGAAGAATGTACCATGATCCTATGAAAGATGAAGATTGGCTGAAGGAATTGAAGACACTTATACTGGAGAGATGGAAGAAGATGTATGATTGCTGCTTTTAATAATAATAATAATCCCAGTGACTCAATAGCTGTAGTTCTAGGATTCTATCTCCCATGGCAGCCCATTCTTCTGGGCAGCTCCAGATGTTAGAAAATTTTCCACATGAGAACCAAAGTGCCAGAGATGACAAAATACAGGAAAAGTGTTATAGATATCTTCCAGTTTCCACCCATGGCTCCTAAATCCATTCTCTGGGACCAAGCAAAACAAGGCCAATCTTATTTAGAAAAATGATTCAAACACGTGAAAATAGTAATGATATCCCACCTGGCTAAACCTTCTTCCCTTCACCAGATTAAATATCTCCAGTATCTTCAAATAGCAGATTTCCAAGGCTGTCACCATTCATATCACTTTCCTCCAGATGTATCTGAGAGCCTTGTCCCATCTTCCTCCATTTCCTCTATTTCCCAACATTTCCAATTGGCACAGGACAAACTCATTAGGCCGTTGTAGTAACCTCTTAATGATCTATCCCTCTCCAATACACACTCCGTAGGCTGCCAGACTCATCTTCCTTCTGCATGGATCTAGTCAGGACATTAATACTGCTCCATACTTTTCATTGGCTCCCCATCGCTGATGGAATTAGGGTCAGCCTCTTAATCCAGGCATTCAACATCCCTCATAGTTTTGTTCCAATCCACATTTCCAGCCTTATTTCATAATGCTCCACTTCATGCTCTGAACACCAGGAAGCAACAGAACTACTAGCTATCAAACTTACATGCCCTCTGTCTTTATGCCTTGATACCCTTGCCAAACTACACTTAAGGGGAGCTGGAGAGAAGCTAGGAGACACACTGAAGATGATTCAGCGGATTATTAAGAGTCTTCCTCACCCGATCCCTTCTGAGAGAAAGAGTGATGTAGTGGGAAGAAATCTTTGCCAAGAAAACCTCAGATGGGATCATGAAGATGATATCTGAAAGATATCTGCATGACTAATCAACTAAACGACAACAAAAATAGGAAGAAGCCAGGACTTAGAAGTAGAAAATCTGAGATTGAGTCTTGGCTGTAATACTCACCAGCAGTATGATTTTGGATAGGGAACTTTCTAGAATTGGTTTCCTCATCACTAAAATGGAAATAATAGTCCTAAAATCAAAGAGGGAAGGGGAAAGAGGGAACAAATATTTATTAAGTACCTACGATGCACCAGTCACTGAGCCAAGTGCTTTTGCAAACATCGTCTCATTTGATTTGGAATGGGAACACAGACCTGGTCTCACAGCCAGGATGACTTGAGTTCAAGTCCCACTTCTGCCATATCCTGGTTACGCTGGGCAAATCCCTTAACCTCTGAGTGCCTTCTGCAAGTCTTTAAGACTAAGTTGAAAAACAGTTGTGTATATGTATTAATAGATGGAGTTTCCTCATGGGGGTGTTCCCTACACCAATGAAATCCCAGGGAAAAAAATTCCAGCACTACCTACCTTCCAGAGCTATTATGAGGGAAATGCTTTATACACCTTAAAGTGCTCTAGAAATGGGAGCTATTTCAATTAACGATTAATAAACTGTAAAGCACTATAGAAATGGGAGTTATGATTTTTCAGTGGCTGCTCTCAAATCTGTGACTCACTGCTTTGCTTTTTGTGAGCCCAATTCAGTCCCTCCAACCTGAATCAAATCATAATTCTTTCTGCCCCTGCCTAGCTCCTCACATTGAATTCCTTTTCATCCTATCCCTACTCCTCATTGAGATCATTAATAACAATAATAATAAAATTGTGTAATTGATGGGATTGTCTAAGACTTCACATTTCATGAAGCGCTTTACATTCATTTTCTCCTTTGACCCTCACCAACACTTTATGAGGTAGGTAGTACAAATACTAACACCTCCATTTTACAGGTGAGGAAACTGAGGCTCAAAGTTTCAATGGATTGTATCACACACCTAAAAAATGGCAAAGGAGGAATTTTTACATCCTATATTATTAAAACAGTATTTCAAAAGTCCACCTTTTCTGCTATAAGAAGATGAGGGTATGGTATTATGCATATTTTAATCAGCCAATCAGAAAGTATTTATTAAATGTATACTAATACAAAATGTTGGTGAGAGTCAGAGGAAATAATGGATGTAAATTTTTTGTAAAATATGATATCTCAGACAATTTCGGCCATTATAAATTTTTTTGTGTTACATGGCAGGCACTTTGCTAGGTGCTGGGATACAAAGAATGGAGCAGTCCTTAGAGGCAAGGAGCATGCATTTTAAGAGGGTAGCTAATTAGGACATGTATACGTGTGGGGTCTTTGTGTATACCAATGTAGATTACATGTATGTCCATGTGGGGCTGTCTAAATGTGACTCACTTTTAGAGAGATGAATAGCTATCTTTGAATTTTCACCCACCTCTCTCCAAGGGAAATTGATTCTTGTCTGAAGGGGAGCAGGAGATTGGCCTCTTAAAACTGGCCCACTCTGTTCCCTTCAGAGAGGGGATATTATATTATAATTGTATCTATCTGCCCCTTGAAATATTGCTAATCTAGGGGAAATTATTATTAGAGTCAACCCATTTTCCTGATCATCCCTTAATGGGAAAGGAATGTCCAGGCTATACCCAAAGGCTTGACTCTCTTTGCACACAGTGACCATCATAAATAATGAATACAGAATGATTCCATTTGTACAAGCAAACAACAAATAGATTAGAATATACTGATAATGTAGTAAATTATGTCTCCTATTTGGAATATGATGAAAGAAATGGACATAGGGAGAGGAAGAAAAATAGGAAAAGGAAGAGAGAAAGAGAGAGAGAGAGAGAGAGAGAGAGAGAGAGAGAGAGAGAGAGAGAGAGAGAGAGAGAGATTGATTGAGATTCTGATCTTATCCAAGGGGAGATTCCCCAAGTCTGTAGTGTGAAAATCAAGCACATGTCAAGAGACTGACTTCTCTCCCTATCAGCTTCTTCTGAAAGTCTTTTCTTTCTCTCCAGGGGCCTCTCCCTAAATAGAATTTGGAACCCTGCGTCATTTCTCAAAGCCAGAAGCTAGCAGAACATCTCTCCTCTATCAAATTCTCATTCAGCTCATTCCTCTTTCAGACAACAGAACATCAAATAATTCTTTCCATGGATGAGGAGAGTCTTATATAAATGCCTAGGTTTGAACCCTGGGTTACATAAGTATATGCAGAGTACAAGGTAGTTGAGGAAACTAGGTGGCACAGTGGATAGGGTGCTGGCCTGCAGTCAACAAAATCTGAATTCAAATTCTGCCTCAAATACTTACTGTGTGTCCCCGGGCAGGTCACTTAATATCTGCCTCAGTTTCCTTACCTGTAAAATGAAGATAATAATAGCATTGATTTCCCAGGGTTGTTGTGAGGATGAGATGAGATAGAATTTGTAAAGCACTTAGTACTGTGTCTGGCACATAGTAGATGCTGTATAAATTATTCTTAGTTCAGGAGAGTAGGCACTAGCAGTTGATGGGATCAAGAGAGGCTTCATGCTTCTCCATGCTTCATCTGTGTCTTGAAGCAAGGAAGGGACTCTATGAGGTTTAGTCAAGGAGAGACTAGGAAATGACCAGTATAAAGACCTGGAAATGAGAGATGGAGAGTCATACATAAGAAACAGAAAGAAGGTCTTTCTGGCTGAAGGGAAAATGATATATAATGAACCTCTAAAGACTGAAGGACACTGAAAACTGAATAGAAATTTATATCTCTACCTAGAGACAATAGGGAGCCATAGTATTTATTGAGTAGGAGAATGACATGGTCAGATCTATGATTAAGAAGAAAAATCACTTTGCCATCAGTTGTAGGACAGATGAGAGGAGGGAAAAGAGGCAGGGAGGCCAATTTAGGTCTTTGCAATAATCTAAGTGTGGTGACAAGGACTAGAAATAAGGTTAAAGGGTAGGATTCATATCTGAGAGATGATGAGACAGCTTCATCAGGGTGGGTACAGCTTTCACTGACATATAAGCTGAACAGCCACACATACAACTTAATAGATTTTCTGTGCCCCCAACTAAGGCACAGAAAATCCACACAGGCAGCCACCTGGCTCACCCCTTGCTCAACTCTTGGCTAGACGGTGGCAATCATCTTCTAACTTGTTTCCCTGCACCCAGTCTCTCTCCTCTTCAATCTTCCTACATAGCTGCCAAAGTGGTATTCATGGTCCTATAGTATCAAAGATACAGCATTAAAAGGGAATTCTGAAGCCATATAATATGACCCCCCCCCCCCAAAAAAAATGGACAGGGCAACCAAATGACTTGCTCCAAGTTCCACAGATAGGATCAGAGTCAAAATTTGAACTCAGGTCTTCCAACTCCATAAACTTCTTTTATGCTGTCCTATGCTGTCTGCCCTAAACATAGATCTTACCAAGTCACTTGCCCCAGATCAAATAGCTCCTGTAGCTCCTTCTTATATTTGAATGAAGCACAAACCTCTGTTTCCAACACTCTATAGTATAGTACAGTCAAACAGGTTGAGACAGTTTCTTCACTCTCTCAAGAACATAATAAAATAGCCCTCAAAGACATTAAGCCTCCCTCTTCTCTACTCAAATGATTGCCCACCCCACCATTCCAACACACACACACACACACACACACACACACACACACATGCACATGCACATGCATACATACATACACACAAACACAGAGTCTTAGATAACACATGAAATATTGAGGGGAGGCAATCACATGAAGTCACCAAATAGACTGTCTGAATAGGTGTTCAGTGTTCATAAGAACCTGAGCACATGTGAGTGTGCACATATATGCGGACAGTCTACTTTTTTGCTTAATACATCAACTTCTGCAAAGATGCTGGCACAGAGCTGGGGTGGAAGTAGAATGGAAGAAGGGATAAAATCTAGGAATTGGTAGAGATTGTAGAACCGCCCCTCACCCAGGTCAGCCTGGGGAAGTCCATCGCATGGATGTTAGGAAGACTAGATCTCTAGTCCAGTTGGCCCCACCACCTGACTTTGGGTCTTGCTCATTAGTAAAGCTTTGGAGTGGGGGAGTTCAGCTCCTTCTTGGAAGACTACTAGATGTAGCTTTTTTTTGGCTCACCATTTTCCAGTTTTGCATTGGTAGAGGCTTCCAATGTGGCAAGAAGTAGCCTCACCTTGTTCTATCTGTCAGATCACATCTGGGGAATGTTCAGAATTCAATTCCAGAAGACTTTGATAAACTGAACTTAGTCTATAGGTGGGGCAACAAGGAAGCAATATTACTAGAGACCAATCAATCAGTTAATCAATAAATAATTATTAAGCACCTACTATATACCAGACACTGTGTTAGGCATTGGGGATATGAAGTCAAAAATGAAATAGCCCCCACTCTCAAGGAGATTCCATTCTCTCAGGGAAATGTACCATGATTCTGTGTTAGACAAATATTGGCTAAAGGAATTAAAGATACTTATAGTGGAGAGGGGGAGAAAAATGTATGTTTGCTGCTTTTAACAATAATGATAATATTACTTTAAGTTTTATAAGATACTTTACAAATATTATCTCATTTGATCCTCACAATCTCACTCTATAAATGAGGAAACTGAAGCAAACAGAGATTAAATGACTTACCTAGGGTTACCCAGCTAGGAAATTTCTGACACAGAAATTGAACTCAGGTTTTCTTGACTTCAGATTACTCTTCTATGCACTCTACCACCTAACTGCCTTGTGGAAGAGAGATTCAACTTCTTTTGCTTCATCTAACTTCCACTACAGTTATCCCTTCCACAAGGTGGGGGTTAGGGGCACCCCTGATATCTGAAAAGTCTGTGTAAAATATTTCAGCTGTCCCTTATGACCAAAGAAGAGGTCTAAATTTTTTCTTTTTCTTTTATGGGGTGTTCACAGCATCTTATTGTAAAATTTGGGTTAAATATTTGCTCATAGTCTCTGTATTGTCTGCTGTGTCTGATGCGTTGTCTCTGGCTTCTGCAAAACTCCAAATAAATTCTCATTTAATTTCTTATGCCAACCTGTGATATATCAAAACTTCAAAGGGGAGATGTGGAAGGAATAACCACAGATGTAAGGAAAAACATTTCCTAACTGTTACAACTGTCTAAACCAGAATAGCCCACTTCAGAAGTACTGAGTTCCCTATTGCTCTCAAGGCTAAATGACCACTTGATTTTGTGTGTGGAGTTCTGTTTGTTTATTTTATTTTATTTTATTTTTTGAGACTGAGTCTCCCTATCTCACCTGACCTGAAAAGTACAGCAGTCGCTCATGGGCCCAACTGACTGCTATCAGTATAGAAGCTTTAACCTACTGTGTGCTGATTGACTCTTCAAGGCAACCTGGCAGCCTTCCTCTTCAGAGGTCCACCATATTGGTGCTGAACTTAGTTTAGCCCACCACAGTTTAGAACTCTGGCTCAAGAGTTCTAAACGCCCTAGCTTCCCAGTAGCAGAGATTATGCATACTCACCCCCACCCAGCTGGAGCACCACTTGTTAGGGATCTTATAAAAGAGGTTCTTGCTCAGCTATGGGTTAGGCTACATGACCTTTCCACTACTATTTCCATGATTCTGTCTCTGATTACTATTCTCTTCACTCTCTGAGATTACTTCACCTAGACCTCATTACCTACTCTCCTCCTACATCTTCTATCACCAAAACCATATCTTAAAGCCCAGTTCCCATGCCTGATTTTTTTTTTATTTTATTATTATTTATTTTTATTTCTTATGTTTTATATTCCCCTTATTGCTATACACTCTATATCTCAAAGTTGGGTTTTGTTTTTTTTTTTTGTTTCTTAAATCTTCACAAGGGGACAGAGTAAGCAGTCTATAAAGGACTCTACTTACACAGATTGGGTATTAGGTATTCTCTACTCTTAATGACCTCATTAGGTCCTGTTGGTTCAATTAACACCTTTGTGCAGATGACTCTCAGGTCCATATATACAGCCTTTAATCTGTCTCTGGACTTTGGCCTTCAATCATGGACTAACTATATTGGGCATTAACAACTGGATGTCCTTTAGATGCCTTAAAACTCAATACATCCAAAAATAGAACTCATTATTTTCCCACACCCCTAAACTACGCCTTTCCCAAATGTCCCTCTAGGACACTTCTATCCATTCAGTCACTAAAGCTAACAACTTCAGAGTCAACCTCAACTGTCCACTCTTCCTCATCTCCAATATCCAATCAGTTGCCAAGTCTTCTTGATTCTAATTCCATACTCTCTCTCACATCCACTCTCTTCTCTCTACACACATAGTAACCAACCTAGTTGAGGCCCTCATCACCTCTTTCATGAACCATTGTAACAGTTTTCCTAATTAGTCCTTCTAAATACAGTATGGCTATGCTCCAACCCACCCTCCTCACAGATGCCAAAGTGACACTTCTCTTTTTAAATTTTTACATTTTACTTGTAGAAACAAATTTTGATATTTGGTGTATTTTTTTTTAATTTTGAGCTCCAAATTCTCTCCCTTCCTTCTGCACTTCTCCCCTCTTTGATAAGGCAAGCAATTTGATATAGATTATACATGTGCAGTCATGCAAAACTTTTTTCCACATTGGCCATATTGTGAAAGAAAATGTTGACAAAAAACAAGAAAATTAAAGTTTTTTAAGTGATATATTTTTATCATGTTACATATAGTTATAATATATAATATAAATATATTTACATGTATTTAACATATATATTTATTAAATTATACTATACAAAGATAGACACACAATATTCGGAGACTTTAATTCCCTCTTTCAGAGTTGGAAAAATATAACAGAAAGATAAACAAAAGGGAAAAAAGAGAAGTGAGCAATAATTAAAGTATAATTCAAAATAATCTTGAGCTTTTCTTTCACATTCAGCACCCCTAGCAATGATATCAAATGATCAGTATTAGAGTCAATGATGGAGGAGGAGTAGGAAGATAGGCAAAATAATATATCATTGTTGGAACTATAAACTGTTACTACAGTTTTGGAAAACTTGGCATTATGCAAATAGAGTAATTGTCCATACTCTTTCACCCAGAATTCCTCCATTAGGCATAGAGAAAAAAAGGATTGATACATACCAGCATAATTATGGCAGAATTCTTTTTTTTTGTGGCAGCAAAGAATTAGAAACAAAGCAAACATGTGTCAATTGGGAAACAGCTAAACAAATTCTGATATACTAATGTAAAGGAATAGTGTTATTCTTTAAGAACTGAAGAATATGAATGCAATGAAGCATGGAAAGACTTGCAGGACCTAATACAAAGTGAAATTAGCAGAACTAGAAAAACAGTATGCACCATGACAACAATAGACTTGGAAAGAAAAACAACCACAATATAATAAAAATGAAGGCTGCAAAATTAAAATTAAAAATATACACTATTCTAAAGAAGAACTACAAACAAACCTTCCAGAAGATGGTGTTGATATAATGATATCAGATTTTATTAAAGTATTGACTGATTTTGCTGATTTATTTTCTCCTTTTTTTCTTTTAAAAAAACTCTTATCTTTTACTTACATGAGATAGATATCTGGAAGGGTGGAGATATAATGATAAAGGAGGAAACAGGCTATTTAAAAACAAATAAATTTTAAAAAATTAAAAATCTGACTTCACACTAATGCTTTCAGAAGAAATCATCTCTTTTTGTTTGTAATATTTTGAGGCAGCTTTTTAGAGACAAATGATTGTACAAGACGGTTGTGTGCTTATGTATAAAAGGCTTTGCCAAATCTTTATTTTTTATTATTTTTTTCTAATTTATTTATTTATTTTTAGTTTCCAACATTCATTTACACAAGATTTTGAGTTCCAAATTTTCTTCCCATCTCTCCCCTCCACCTGCCCCAAGACACTGTGCATTCTAATTACCCCTTTTCCCCAATCTGCCCTCCCTTCTATCACACCTCTCCTTTTTCTTATCCCCATCCTCTCTATTTTCTTGGAGGGCAAGATAGATTTTTATACCCCATTGCCTGTGTTTCTTATTTCCCAATTGCATGCAAAAACAATGTTTAACATTCATTTTTAAAACTTTGAGTTCCAATTTCTCTCCCTTCCTCCCCTCCCACATCCCTACAGAGAATGTAAGAAATTCAATATATGTTATACATGGGCAATTATACAAAAGGTTTCCATAAAAGTCAGGTTGTGGCATAAATAAAGTCAGATGTAAATAAGTGGGAAAATGTCAGTTGCTCGTGGGCAAGCCAAGCCTATATAATAAAAATGACAGTTCTACCTAAATTAATTTACTTATTCAGTGCCATACCAATCAAACTACCAGATAATCATTTTCTAGAGCTAGAAAAAATATCAGAATTCATCTGGAACAACAAAAGGTCCAGAGTATCAAGAAATGCTAGGGAAGGTGGCCTAGCCCTACTAGATCTCAAATTGTATTATAAAGCAGCAATCATCAAAACTCCTTGGTACTGGCTAAGAGACAGAAAGGTAGACCAGTGGAATAGGTTAGGTACTCAAGACACAGTAGTCAATGAATATAGCAATCTTCTGTTTGATAAACCCAAGGATCCCACCTTCTGGGATAAGGACTCACTGTTTGACAAAAATTGTTGGGAAAACTGGATAACAGTGTGGCAGAAACTGGGCATGGACCAATTCCTGACACCATACACAAGAATAAAGTCCAAATGGATGCATGATCTGGGCATAAAGATTGATACTATAAACAAATTAAGGGAGAAAGGAGTAGTGTATTTGTCAGATTTGTGTAGAACCATTTTCTTTTGTGTTATGTTTTGTTTTGTTTTATGATTTCTCCCATTCATTTTAATTCTTCTATGCAACAAAAGGTGAAAATGTATTTAATAGGAATGTATGTGTAGAACCTATATAAGATTATACACCATCAAGGGGAGGGAGTGAAGAGAGAGATGGAAGGAAAGGGAGCGAGGGGAAAAAATCTAAGACATCTGAAAGTGATTGTAGAACACTGAAAACAAACAAAATAATTTAATAATATATAATTTCCTTTTTACCTTTTCATGCTTCTCTTGATTCTTGTGTTTGAAAATAAAATTTTCTATTCAGCTCTGGTCTTTTCATCAAGAAGCCTTGAAAATCCTCTATTTTATTGAATGATCATTTTCCCCCTGAAGTATTACACTCAGTTTTGCTGGGTATGTGATTCCTGGTTTTAATCCTAGTTCCTTTGAGTTCTGGAATATCATATTTCAAGCCCATTGATCCCTTAATGTAGAAGCTGCTAGATCTTGTGTTATCCTGATTGTATTTCCACAATACTCGAATTGTTTCCTTCTTACTGCTTGCAATATTTTCTCCTTGACCTGGGAACTCTGGAATTTGGTACAATATTCCTAGGAGTTTTCCTTTTGGAATTTCTTTCAGGAGGTGATTGGTGGATTCTTTCCATTTATATTTTACCCTCTGGTTCTAGAATATCAGGATAATTTTCCTTGGTGACTTCTTAAAGGATGATGTCTAGGCTCTTTTTTTATCATGGCTTTCAGGTAGTCTCATAATTTTTAAATTCTCTCTCCTGGATCTATTTTCCAAGTTAGTTGTTTTCCCAATGAGATATTTCACATTGTCTGTTATTTTTTCATTGTTTTAGTTTTGTTTTATAATTTCTTGATTTTTCATAAAGTCATTAACTTCCATCTGCTCCATTCTAATCTTGAAGGAATTATTTTCTTCAATGAGCTTTTGGACCTCCTTTTCCATCTGGCCTATTCTGCCTTTTAGGGCATTTTTCTCTTCATTGGCTTTTTGGATCTCTTTTGTCATTTGGATCAGTCTATTTTTTCCAGTGTTATTTTCTTCAGCATTTTTTGGGTCTCCTTGAAAAATAAAGTTTTTTAAAAGTATGCTTTCATCTGCATTCAGACTCCATCAGTTCTTTCTCTAGAAGTAGATAGCATTTTTCATCATAAATCCTTTGGAATTTTCTTGGATTATTGTATTGCTGAGAATAGCTAAATCATTCGTAGTCTATTGTCATATGACACTGCTGTTGCTGTGTACAATGTTCAGCTGGTTCTGCTAACTTTATTTTGCATCAATTCATGTGAGTCTTCCCAGATTCTTCTGAAACCATCTTGTTTGCCATTTCTTATAGCACAATAGTATTTCATCACTATCATGAGCTACCTCTTGTTCAATGATGCTCCAATTGATGAACATCCCTTCAATTTCCAATTCTTTGCCACCCCAAAAAAAGCTGCTATAAGTCAGTATTTGTGTACATATTGGCCAAGTGACCTTTATAAAGCACAGGTCTGATCATATTATTTCCCTGATCACAAAGCAACAATGCCTATTTATTTGAGAAGAAATCTATTGCTTTTCAAATGAAAAGCAAACTCCTCTGTATAACATTTAAAGTCCATCACAATCTGGCTCCAGCCTAATTTTCCAAGCTTTTGCACATTTTTCCCTTCATGAATTCAGTGGTCCAGTCAAATTGATCTTCTAGTTGTTCCTCATATAGGATATTTCTCTGTTTGGAGGTTGCAGTGACAGATGCAGTAGGTAGCAAGGAGATAATCCAGGTTAATTCATAGTGAACCTGAAGTCTACTAAAATGCCCTGACATTTTTTAGATCAACTACTTCCCCACCATGTCTATCCCATCTCGAAATTGACTTTTCTAACTAAATGTGAGACTTTGCATTTATCCCTTTGATAGTTAATCTCCTTTGTTTTAGCCTTGTTAAGTTCTTTTTGCATCCTGACTTTGGTATCCAATGACATCAATGCCTTCATTCAGGCCTCTTATTTAGAAAAAGCAGCCTCCAAGATACATAAGAGGAAGACCATCACTATCCCCTGCCTTGCCTAGTTGGAATGCCCAGAGTTCCTCTCTCTAATTTCCCTATATCCTGTGTTCATGTGAGTTAATCAGACTTCCTTATTCTCCATCCTCATCCTGGTTTATTCATTTCTTCACTTTTTCTAAGATGTTTATAGATTCTGATCAAAAAATAAATATATTCTCAATGGTTTTCCCCAGAGCTTTGTACTTTTTGCTCATTACACTAGTCCCCTCTAATCCAGGACAAAAGCACTGAGGCCCAAGCTATATATATTTGACTGTGTATTTGTGTAGTTACAAGTGTGTACCTGTATAACTTTTTTTACTGTGTGAAACTATGTATATTAGTAATTATATTATTGTATTATATTATACAATATATATTAGGATATGTTTGTGTGCACATGTCTACTTTGCATCTGCTACCTTGCCTGGTTTCAGCTGCCCAGACTAAGTTGCCCCTTCCAGGATAAACTCATCACTTCTTGCTACTAACTCAAACCTTGCCTGACACCACTTCCTTCAGCCTCTCTTCCTCTCTGTTTTGAGGGCTGGAGGGCAGAGTGCCTAACTCCTCCCTATGCCTTCCTTTATAGAGGAGAGTTCAGAGACTGGGCTCTCAGTTCACTCCCCTTTGCACTTGCTGCTCTGTCTGGTTCCAACTCCACAAAACAAGATGCCCTTGCACCAGGTACCCCTTGTTTCCCATACCAACCTCACTTATCTGCCTCATTTTGTGTGTTCTCTCCTCTGGGAAGGGACCGTCTTTTCATTTTCACTTAGCACAGTGTCTGACACACAGTAGGCACTTTATTAATTAAGGTTTATTGAACTGGATTGGCTACTGAATGTATCTCTGTGTGACTAAAAAGACTTATTTTGCCGGATCTAAAATGGATGGATTTGCAGAAAAGCTGCAGAAGGACAGATTTCAGCTCTATTAGACAAAGAACCTCCTAACAGAGTTGGCTGTTGAAAAGAGAATATTTCCTTGGGAGGTAATGAGTTCTTTATCATCGGGGATCTTTAAGTGGAAACTAGAAGGTGATTTGTCAGAGATGTTGTGAAGGAATTATTGCTCAGGTACACGTTGGACTAGATACCCATAAATGCAGATACTCAAATCTAGCACAATGCCCTCTAAGGGACCCCTTCTGATGGTAAAGCTCTGTATGTAAGGTCTAGTTTGTGCATGTGGCTATCTGTAATACAGGGACTATGTAAGACTCGACGTGTGTGTGTGTGTGTGTGTGTATCTATGTACACATGTATGGTTTTGTATTGTGTGAGATACTGTATACGTGTGTATTTATGAAACTCTGGATATATATATATATATATATACATATGTATATACATATATATGTGTGTGCGACTGTGTGTGACTTGGGATATGTGTGACTCAGGATGTGCAGGTATTTGTGTGACTGCAGAACTCCTTGTGTGTAACAGGGGGGCAGGGGAAGGGAAGGGAGGCTTGGTATGAAAGAAACAGAAGAGACAGGGACCATATGCATAGTTGTATGTGTGTGTCTTTTCTTAGCATTGTCTGCGTGCTGACCCTGTGCCAGAGACAAACTCCTCTCAGACAAGTTTTCTTACTTTCCCCAAATGCTAAAATTGTTCTTGGGGCTTCCAGCACTTGGCTTAATAGACCTTCCCTGAAGCATATTCCCAGCTTCACACAGCTCCCCAGTGACTGGGACCTTTTGTCAAGCACATATGAAATTAAGTGAAATAAAAATCATATTAAAAATTATTACCATCGCACAGCCATTAGTCTGCAGCGGCTGTCACCTCATGATGGATTCGTCACTTACTTCAATGAATGTGCTAACGACAGTGATAAAATCACTCAGAAAAAAGAGAATCAACTGTTAACCCTCTCCCCGGCCATGCTTGTTTTTCTTTAAAATAAAATAAAATGTCCTGGTGAAGCAGAATGAGCCATGTGTGACTCACTCAAAGGACTTGGTTTGTGTGTCAGAGGGCAAGATGACAAGGGGTCTAGACTCAGATCTGAACTTGACTGAGCTCTGGGCTGGGCTCTGGGCAACCTGAGTTCTGGGCTAGACCATGATCTTGAAAGGTTTATTCTTTTGAATTATAAAAAAGAGTTCCCTGATCCTTCTTTTTATCTGTTACCTCAACTAGGAAGGCTGTGCTGATGAAGGCTTCAAGTTCTTGTCTTCTTCAAAACTATCTAACAGCAGAATATAAGAGTCAGAATGTGTGAGCTAGAGTTTTAGGCTGGGCCATTCAACTGCTGTGGAAGAACTGATCATCTTTAAAGGGTAGGGTAAGGGAGGAAAGAAAGAAGGAAAGAAGGAAGGAAGGAAGGAAGGAAGGAAGGAAGGAAGGAAGGAAGGAAGGAAGGAAGGAAGGAAGGAAGGAAAAGGGAGAAGGGGAAAGAAGAAGAGGGATGCAAGGGAAGGGAACAAAAGAGAGGAGGAAGAGAACAGGAGAAGAGGAGGAGAAAGGAGAAGAGAAGAAATATTTACTTAGGCAAGATTTCTTCACGATAGAGCAGTACAACTTCTGGGTAGTTGAGTTCTTGGATGGCTTTCCTATCTGTCATTATGTTCCCCTATGATATGCATATTCATAAGAATGTCTTATTACTGGACTATACTGTGAGTGTCTCGATGTCTTTTGGCCGTAGGTATCAATAAGGTAAGGAACAATTACGTAACTGACAACACTTTCTGAACCTTTCTTCATTCTGTCAAGCACCCTTGGGTCAAAGGCCATTGGATCCTGGCAATCAGAATTTTTCAGGCCATGATATTAACTAGATAACAATGACCTATAATTCACTCGAGCAAAGGTGTTGGTATTTTGACAGAGGGTAAGTACAACAAGAATCCTCTCCCATGTAAGTATGTACCACTGAAGAGACTCACAGACATACCAGGATGGAGAAAGTTTAGAGAAAGAACAGACTGGTACCCAAAGTAATGGGCAGAAAGGAGGACATGCCTTAGACATAGTTCTCTAGCAACATCTTATTTGTCCTAGCATGAATGTAGGACTGGTTACTACCACTTGATAGACTCTAGGTTCTATTCTCCTTGCAAATCCCCTGGTAACAATAGTAGACTATCATGATCCCAGTGTGCTTGCATCTACTTGAGAAAGATGAATTCTAATTGGTTTAGCCTTGCCATACTCTACCATGGAATGTTTATAGAATTCTCCCTAAGGGATATGAACTACCACTTGATCTCCTCTCTTCCAGACTCCTTCCAGAATAATCATCTCTCTTTCACAAAACCATACTCTGACTTCGACCTCGTTCACTTTCTGGTCCCCCTGGCTATATCCACTGGTGTATTTTCCATCCATGCCAGACCTAAAGCCCTATCATGAAGTCCCAAATCCCAAGTGCTGACCTGGTCCCAAGTGCTCTACCCACACTTTGGTGCACATCAACCATTTTAGATGGTCCAGTGGATAAAGAGGTAGACCTGGAGTCAGGAAGACCTGAGTTCAAATCCTAGAAACTTAGTAGCTAGGTGACTTAGTAGCAAGTCACTAAACCTTTGTCTGCCTCAGTTTCTCACTTATAAAGTGAGGATAACAATACTACCTACCTCCCAAAATTACTGTTAGAATAAAACAGAATAATATTTGTAAAACATCTCACAAACACCAAAGCATGATATAAATGCTAGCTCTTATTATCCTGTTATACTATCCTATTACCAATATTATTCAAGATTCTCACCGAGATTTCATTACTTCCCAAGGACTGAGGGTGATAAAATACCCTTCTTTATTCATTGACCACAAGGAAGAGAGAACCGTGAAGATCTCTCTGGCAATGTGAGGGGAGAGATGAAGGGAGTTTTGACTAGTCTCTTGAGCATTTCTAATGCTTAATGCTAATAGTTTCCGACTCACCAAATCCCAGTATGGTTCTCCTCCTACCTCTCTGATCATGTCTCTTTCTTTGTCTCCTTATTCTCTCACAAATTCCTTAGTGTGAATATTCCCTAAGGGTCTATCCTTGGATTTCTCTCTACACTTTCTCTTGGCAGTCTCATTCACTCCACTGTCCACTGTCAGTTCTGTTTAATGATCACAAAATATGTTACAGCTTTGACTTCTTCAGCTGCCTAAGGGACATCTCCATTTGGCTGTCCCACTGGCACCTGAAACTCAAGAGTGTTGCCAAACCAGTTCTTTTCCCCTAAACCTGCTGTCTCTTCTGACTTCACTATTTCTCTCTGTGGTACCACCAGTCACCAGCTTTCCCATGTCTATTATCTTTGACTTCTGTCTCCTTCACCTCTCATATCCAGTCAGTTATACAGTAGTGCCAATTTCATTTCTACAACTCTCATATTTCTCATCCCCTATATTCCCACTACTGACCTGTATCTTAGTTGCTGAATCTTTAAAAATAAAAAGAGAAATAATCTTAAGCTAGCCAAATAAACCTGCCTCTATCAGTAACAGATTGATGATTTTTTAAAAGCTATTCAATTAAATGAGGAGAAGAGATGCCACCACTAGTTAAAAGTCTCCTTCACACTACTGTCAGAATAATATTCCTTATACATAGATCTGATTGTGTCAACCCTCTGTCTAAAAAAATCTTTGCTGGTTCACTATTGCTTCCTAAGTAAAACTCAGTCTCTTTTGTCCAGCACTGAGGCCTTTCTACAATCTGGCACCAGCTTACCTTTCCTGCCTTTTTTCACATTCCTATCTTCCCAACACTCTATGCTCCTAAGGCAAGGGTGTACTGGTAAATATTTAATGACCAACTCTCTCCTCCTACCCAAAAAAATGTACTCATCATACTTTTAAGTTTAGTTTGCATTAACATTTTCACCATCACTTTCTTAAATTTAGGCAATCAACATAACAATAAATCGTCTTAGTTTTCTGATTTCAGAAGTATAAACACTCACACTGAAAATTTCACAATTTGTTCTCTTGCAAATCCATTTGAGGTGCCATCAGTTCCCTGAGCCTCAGCTTCTTAAATATGTCACTCCTCCTCCCAACTCTGTGCCTTTTCTCCAAGTGCCCTTCCCCTATTGAATTTCTACTTCTCCTTTAAATCCCCCCTCAAATGTCCAGCATCAGGAAGCCTCCTCTGATCTCCTACTTGAAAACAACCTACCCCCCAATCAGACTTCATATAGCACTCTGTGCCTCTCCTAGGCATTTGTGTTCTAATATTGTAACTCAGAGGATCATGGAGCAACAGCTAGAAGGGACTTCAGAGAGGCCCTCTAGTACAAGCTCCTCATTTTATGGTTGAGGAAACTGAGGTCCAGAGGTGAAATAATTTACTCAGGACCACACAGATAGTAAGCATCAAAGATGAGATTTCAACATAGATCCTCTAAGCACCAGAGCTAGCCTTTTCAATGCACCAATAATTATTTGTGTATATGTTCTATTTCCATTATATAGGCTATGAGCTCCATGAGGACAGGGTCTTGTATCTCTCTCTCCTAGCATAGATGGAGTAGAAGGCTTCGCATACTGCTGTTGAGTTGACCCCATTGGGGTTTTCTACATACTGGAGTGGTTTGCCATTTCCTTCTCTAGCTCATTTTATGGGTGAGGAAACTAAGGCAAACAAGGTTAAGTGAATGTCTAGGGTCTGTCACACCACCATAGTTGTGTCTCAGGTTGAATTTGAATTCACAAAGATGACCAGTGCTCTATCCACTGTGCCACTTAGCTGCGTACAGCAGGCACTGAATAAATGATGGTTTGAATTGAAGTGCCTGAGGTCACAAGTATCAGACCAGGCCTGAATCCAGGTGTTTTGACTTGAAGTCCTGAGCTCTTCAGTCCTGAGCTTTTCCCAAAAGGCTGTGCTGCTATGAACTATGAAGGAGTTGATTCTCAAACAGATTGAACAGAATGTTGGAAGGAGAGAATTACAGTTTTTCTTTCACTGCAAGCTCACAAACAAAAGGCAGTGTGGGAGGGGTTGTTTGTAATTCAGGAGAGAAAATAAATGGTTTCAGCTTCTTAGTGATAAAGCGCCAAGAGGAGAATTGTTCACGTACAATGAAGAATTTCAACTTTAGCTACAACAAAGGGTGGGGAGATGACAAGGATGGGGATATGGACACAGTCTGCTGATGGCTCTGAGCCTGCAAGGAGAAGGAAGGAAATCTCCAATAGGGGAAGGACTTCTCTGATGATGTGAGTGGATCTCTGACTATGGAAGGGGAAATCTGATAATACAAGGGGATCTCTGACAGTGTGAGGGGATCCCTGACTGTGGGAGGAGATCCTTGATAATATAAGGGAATCTCTGATAACATGAAAGGGTCTCTGATAATGGGAGGAGATTTCTTGACAACATGAGAAGATCCCTGACAAAGTGAAGGGGACTTTGACTGTGGGAGGGGATCACTGACAACGCAAAGTGATCTCTGTCGACATGAGAAGATCTCTGAGAATGTGAGAGGATCCCTAACAGTCTGAGGAGATTTCAGACAACACAAAAGGATCTCTGACAAAGTGAAGGGATCTCTGACCATGGGAGGAGATGTTTGACAACACAAAGTGATCTCTGTCTACAGGAGATTTCTGACAACCTTGTTAGAGGGGAAAATTGAAGTTCTCTGGAGGAGAAATTAAGTACTGATTACCTGAGACATTATCTCAACCCTTCCCCTAATGTCTTTACTAGTCTCATAACAGTTTTCAAGTTAAAAAGTTAAGAAATCTGTGAGGTGCTACTGGGTTAAAACCCAGTATTCAAGTGCTGAAGCTTAAGGTATATAACTCCATGAGATCTGTGTTGATGGGAAGCAAAACCTAGTCAGGTCCAAAAAGTTTCTTTTTTCTCTCTCTCTATAAAAGAACCATTTATACTAAGTCACTTAAACAACAATAACGATTCCCATTTCTATAGCACTTTAAGGCTTCCAAAGCCCTTTTCTCATGACAATCCTATGAGATAAGAGGCATAAATTATTATCCCCTTCTTATAGATGAGGAAACTGAGACTCAGAGAAATTAAGTGACTTGCCCAGGGCCACCTGGTTAGTAAATGTCTGAGACATTGACGTAACCCCTGATGCCAAATCCAGAATGCTTTCCATCACACCATACTTTGGATGGCAAACCAGCATATAGGTGAGGGAGTCTGATATTTGAGATTGGATATCCCAATCCCAGATTGGGAGGCCACAGCCCCACAGCTGTCACCCAACACTAGTCCTCCAAAATGGTCCATCCCTGCCTCGGGTGGTAAAATAACACTAGCCTCTGGCTCTTAGTGTGGTTACAGGCTGGGAGTTAAAGGGGGTTTCAGGTTCAAGGGTGGACAGTTCTATGGGCAGTTTTTTCCTGCTTTAAATCCTATGGTGCCTTCTCTGCTTAATCTCTGCTACATGACCCTCTGTGATAGATCACCAGTATGTAGGATCTCATGTGCTTTCTCTTTGCCCTTGATTGGACATGGGGGAGCAGGAAGAGGGACTAAATGGCCTCTGAGGTCCCTACCGATCAAAAGGAAGCATAATCTGAGAATTTCAAAATTTGAAGAAACCTCAGAGGTTCTATAGTCTAACAATCCAACCCTAACAAGCCTTTTCCTGCACTCCACCACTGATGAGGAATTCATTTCTTCTCATGGAAACTCATTCTATTTTAGACAGTTCTAATTTTGAGGAAGGCTTTCTCTATAAGGATCCAAAATCTCCCTACCAAGTGGTCATCCAGCCTCTGCTTGAATATCTCCAATGATGGAGAACTCACTACCTTACAAGTCAATCCATTTTACCTTTGGACAGTTCTAATTTTGAAGAAGGCTTTCGCTATAGGGATCCAAAATCTCCCTACCAAGTGGTCACCCAGACTTTGCTTAGCCAGCCCCACTGATAGGGAGCTCACTCCTCCTAAGAAGGACCCTTCCTATCTGGACAACTCTGATAGTTGAGAAGTTTGGAGCTTTCCCGTATTGCTCCCAGTTTTCAGCCCTTCACCTTTTACATAATGGCCATTTAGAATCTTAAAGATAACAATCAAGTCTTTCCCATCCTGTCTTTCCTCTATTCTAAGTATCCCCAATTCCTTTCAATAACTTTAACATGGCATGACTTTGGGTTCCTTCTCCATCCTGGTAACTTTTCTTCATAGACTTTGGTTCATCAATGTTCTTTCTAAAACACTACAGGACAAACTGAACATAATGTCCCACACCTGGGCCGATCAGGGCAGAAGACAAAAGGACTGGACTTATAACAAGGCATTAAGGAGAGGTGAGGGAAAGCTCCCCTGGGCTTCAGCATCTAGGACCCCCCAGGACACTAGGAAGTTTCTGTGCTGATGAAGATCATTGCTAAGGAGTTGAAAAGAGGGCAAAATAGGGGGAGAAGAAGCCTGACCCCAGAAAAGTCCCTCACCATCAAGTATAGCAGCTGGTGAGAAACTCAGTGGGGGAGCAGCCATTCTCTCGTGGTTGGTTGTTGGTATCCTTGAATTTCAGTTCCTTGGGGTTAAAGTCCTAGGCACCCCACCCAGCTATACCAAGAAAAAGAGATAGTCCTTTCCCTTGTATCCTTCCTGAATACAAGGCTTCTGTTAAATCACTGGCCCCTCACTCCCTCTCAGTTTTCAGCCCAGATGGTTCAAGCTCTGGGGAACTCCCAGGTACTAAAGCCCCAAACTAGAGGCTGCATGACATGACATGCCTGAGAAAAGCAATACCACCCATTGGTGATGTCAACAAGAGGCAGAAGGGTACAAGATGGTGCAGCTGTGACTGCTGTAAGTGAAACCGAAGATCCTGTCAAACCACAGAGTGCAGCTGGCAGTGATTTTGGGGGTGTTTGTAATCTCTCCCGGCGTCTTGTCACCGAGCCATGGGGATATTAGCGAGAGTGCACAAAGGCTCTGGGATGGTGTCATGCACAATTAATGTCCCCAGGTAGCAACTCCATTAGTCTTATGAAGGGCGAGCTAGAGCATGAATGCTAATGGGGAGACATATGCCCCCCAGGCACCCCTTGGCTACCCTGCACCCCCAAAGCCTTCTCTCCTTTCATGCTCTACTAGGACCCCACCTGTGCTGGGGGCACAAACACACATACATGCATGCACACTCATATTTATCCTTCCTCCAATACCCAGGAATGGATATGGACTAGCCAGACAATTAGGGGATGTGTTATTCATTTATTTATGTGGAGGAGGGGTTAGGCTAGTTCTTCTTGGATGGTGAACTGAGAGCATCTGCAAGGAGTTACAAAGAGATAGATTTCCACTGGATGTAAAAACAGGAACAAACAAACAAAACCCACCAATAACAACCTTTCTGACAGATACGTTGCCTCTTCTCTCTCCCCATCACTGTCCCTTCTTTGCCTTCACCATCCATACCTCATGCCACTGTCAGTGGTCTTTTTTGTTTCTGTTTTAATCACTTCTGGTCATGTCACTGCCCTGCTCCAAAACCTTCAGTAGCTCCCTCTTGCCTATCAAACAAAGTTCAAACTCCTTAGCCTGACTCATGACTTTATGACTTTATGATGTAACATTATTTATTATAATTGTTTCCTTCTAGTTTGTAAACTCCATGAGGGCAGGCACCCTAGCTTACCTCAACTTTGTATTTTCCTTACTAGGGACATAGGGCTCTGCATAAAGAGAATCTACAAAAATGTCTGTTCAAAAAATAACAGTCAGAGACTAACAACAACTTGACTTTCTTTAGGCATTTGGAGGTTCCTAGATCACTTTTCACACACACACATACACACACACACACAGCCTCTTTAGTCAGGGTAAGAAATATTATTCTTTTTTTCAGTGTGGTTGAGAGTATTTTTGGTCAGGTGCTGGCTGGCCTAGAAGGTCTCTAAGGTCCCTTTCAACTCTTACATTCAGTGATTCTGTGTAATTAACTCTAGTCAGTTGTTTATTGCTTACAGGAGGTATCTCAGTTAATAAGAATACTCGACATTTCTATGGTGCTTTAGGGTTTACAAAGTTCTTCCCTCACAAAAATCATGTGAGACAGTGTATGAGAGGAAAAAGAAAACTGGACTCTGGGTGTTGGGAGACCCAGATCTGAATCCCTGATGCTGATGAAGGGCACTTCTCAGGAAGCAGATGAGCCAGGGGACAGAAACAGAGGAAGAAAAAGAATGATTCAGGACATGGCCATCACCAGCAGCATCAGTAGCAGGGGTTGGTCATGCTTTTGAAGAAAGGAAAAAAAAAAGAAGGAAGGGAGGGAGGAAAGAGGAAGGAAGGAAGGAAGGAGAGAGGGAGGAAACAAAAGAAAGAACATTATTCCCATTTTACACATCAAGAAATTGATGCTCAGAAAGGGCAGGTGATTTACCGAGGGTCACCCTAGGCCAGCAGCAACATCAATATTCTAAGCTTTAGTCTTCTGACTTGAACGCAGTGCTCCTTCCACTCCACCTAATGCTTTTGCCCAAATGTGGAATGGCCACTTTGGCCATGGTGAATTTCCTGTTCTTAGAGGTCTTCAAATGTTTGCTTCCACATGTCACATGTCCTATGTCCACTTGGTTCCCCTGACCCCTGAGACCAGCATTTTTAATTTGTTTTCAGTCGTATCCGATTCTTTGTGACCCCATTTTGGGTGAGACCAACATACCTACTAGAATAGAGAAAGTGTCAGCAGATATTACCCAAGATTCAGCTGTTGCTGAACCTCCTATCCCAGCCTTTTGGTGTCTGTGCTCCTAAGATCTCAGACAGTTTATACCTTACTCCTCCTCCAAGTACCTCTGGAAAGCTTTACTATTCCTAGCACAAGATACTCCATCACCTAACTCTGGGCATTTCACTGACTGTCCCTCATCCCTGGAATTCTCTCTCTCCTCATCTCCACATCCCCCTTGCTTCCTTAGTCCCTGGCTAAAATCCCACCTTCTATAAGACTCCTTTACTGATCTCCTTTAATATTAATGCCTTCTCTCTGCTGAGTATTTCCAATTAATCCTGTATATATCTTGTTTCTACGTAGTTGTTTGCATGTTTTCTCCCCATTAGACTATGAGCTCTGAAAGTAAGGATTGCTCTTGGTTTGTCTGTACCTTTCTTTGTATCACTAATGTGTAGCACACTATCTGGTGTGTCCTAGACACTTATTAAATACTTATTGACTGACTGACTGTTGGTCATGTCTTAGGTAAGATTCAACTTTATGGATTAAGAATCCAAGGAGTTACATTCAGAGGGAATAAGAAAATTCCTTGAGATCCACTGAGGATCTCAATCTCCTATAGTATTGAATCCAAGAGAATCTTGACTTTCACTCTGAAGATTCCTCTACAGTCTGTAACCTTAGGAGGAAGAAATATTGAATTTAGATTCAGAAGACCCAAGTTCAAACCCAGCTGTTATCTTTTACTTTTGTGACCCAAAGTAAGTCACTTCTCTCAAGCTTCAGTTTCCTCCTCTGTAAAATGGAGTTGAACTGGAAGATCTCAGAGGTTCCTGAAAGTTTTAACTTCTATGGTATAACTATAACCAAAGTGTCTCACCACCACCACCACACACGTACACATCTTCTCTGCTCCTAAACCAACTCTCCTCTCCTCTGCTAAACCTCCTTAGAAGAAGAAGCCACCCTCCTGGCAAGGCTGTCTGTCCAGGAGCCCACCCTACACCCTTCCAGAAGCTGTAATTTCCAACCCCCTACTGGAATTTGGCCAACCAAGGGACTTGTCAATGTCACCTGGTCCATCATCAGTCCCAGTGGTCTCCTAAGATCTCCAGGAATGAGGAACAGCAAAGTCACTTTGGCTGGATGGGAGAGTGCATGAAGGCCAATCATGCATGGTAAGTTCAGAAAAGTAGATTGGGGCTGAGTTCTAAAGGACTTAATTGCCATACGTAGGAGTTTGTATTTGATCCTGGAGATAATAGGGTGCTGCTGGAGTTTACTAAGAAGGGGAATGACATCTTAGGCCACTGTATCATCACCATTATTATAAATTATGAAGAATATATTGATTTACTAAATATATACTTTGATGGATCTATAGACTACTCAATGTGCCTATTCTTTCAGTGGTGTAGACTGCAACCCATACCTTCTTATCCTTTGTGACTTTTGTCTAAGTCCTACCATAAATCTGGATACTGTGTAGATAACAATGGAGCATACAGGGTACCCACCACTTCATTAAATGACATCTGCTGAAGTCATACATTTTCCTGGTATTGGTATAGTGGATAGTACACCAGGCTTGGAGTCAGGAAAACCAGAGTTCAAATCCTAACTAAGGAGCTTAGTAGTTGTGTGACTAGAATCCTTGAATTCTGTTTTGTTACTTCTCCTGTACAATATTTCATTGCTAACATGCAACTAACTCATGCCCAACAGATGCTTTTTCATTGTCCTTTGGGTAAAATGCAAACTTAATTTGGAGGCAGTGTCATCCTATGCCTTGCAGCCGTAAACCATCACCAGGAAAATACTTGAACACAAATACTAGAACACAAATTTCTGATCTCATTGATTTAGACATTACCTCCAGCAATGCGGACCACCATCTTCTATCCAATGTGACTCTTGTCCATGCCCTTCTATGAATTCACCATTGGGCAGTCAACCCAATGTTTTAGAGGTCTTCCTCCACTTCTTCTGTAACCACAAGGAAACAAGTAAAGCATATAGGCTATCCACCTGTTATACCTCCCCCTTAGCCCAATTTACCCAGGCTCCCTGATATCCTTCTCTGACCTTCATCCCACTGAGAACCTGGATTCCAACCATGGCTCCCCCATTTCTGATAGGTGAGCTTTTGTGTCTTGTCTTGCCAGGGCTCAGGCTTCTCTACGACTTCTTACACTCTGCTCATTAGGCTCCCATGAACTCTCTTCCTCTTCTGTCCAACCCCTCCCTATGTTCCAACATCCCCGTATGTAAATCCTGAGTGTTTCCCATAGGAAGCACTTAATAAGTGCTTTATCTATTTATCTACCATGTGTCTAGCCCATCTCACTTCCCAGTATGTATTTCCCTAATGACATCCTTTCCTCCGTTTCATCCTTATTTGCCATGTGATATAGTCTGGTCTCACACACACACATACACACACACACACACACACACACACACACACCAGCCTTTCTGTTGCCCTCAGTGTAACACTCATTTTTAATTCTGGAGATCATTGTGTTTTCCACCCCCTCAAAGGTATAAGATAAACTCTGAAATACCAGAAGAATATTGATGTTAAAAACATAGGTCTTTGTTTTAGGGAGAAACTTGGGAATTATTAAAAACATTGCCCTGTGTCCCAAAGGTAACCCAGAGGTGTTTATTGTTGTTATTGAGGACGCTCAGGGCAGGCAGGGTTTTCCTGGCCCCCAGATGCTCCTGATTGTGGATGGCATTGTGTTATTTGCTTCAAGCCCCAGAACACCTCAGACTCTTAAATGAGATTCACTGCAGAGAGTTCACCCTAACTATTTATGCAGAAATGACCAAGTAGATGAAGAATGCTTCTGGTCTAGACGACAATAAGCAGTTGGACCCATAGTCCAAGGAGCCTGTCTTGTAGGAACACAGCAGAGAGACAATGAACCAGACCTATATTGAATAGGAGGAAAGCAATGGACTGAGTGGTTAAATTTCATATTAATATTGTTAATGGTTTTAATCATTATAGATTTAAAGCTGGAAGAGACCTTTGAGGTCAAATCCAATACCATTATTTTGTAGATTGGGAAATTGAGACCCAGGGAGAGTAAGTGACTTTCCTAAGGACACATAAATAGCAAATGTCAAAAGTGATCCATCTATCCAAGTGTTCCTTAATCCAAGCCTAGCACTCCACCTACTATGCCTCTCTGCAGAAGAAGAAACCAAGGTTCATAGTGGCAAATTGACTTGGTCATAGTTACATAGCTAGTGATTAGTAAAACTAAGATTCAAACTCAGGTCTTCCAACTCTAGGTCTACTGTTCAATAGGTGCCTTAGGTTGAAAGACGCAGCCTCTAATATCCTTAATTACCTTTTTTAAGCAGACTAATGATTTCAGAAGTGTAAGAAACCTGCAGCGAGGCATTTCCTTTACTAATTCAGATCAACAACTTCCTTGCAACTTAGAATGTTGCCCAGGGCACCAAAAGTCAAGTGACTTGTCCAGGGTCACACAGACAGTATGTGGCATAGGTGTTCTTGTTTCTGAGGCTACCAGTTCATGCTGACTCTTCCTAATGGCAGTTTTTTTTAATGTTTTCAAGAAAAGACAAAGGAAAGGAGCATAGACTAAGTCATGATGTATGGAGGGCTAGCGGGGGGGGAGGGGGGAAGGAGGAGAAAGACTACTCTGTTATCAGAACCCCCAGCTCCTAAAGGGACAGTGTGGGGTAGGGTCAAGCAATCAACATTTATGAAATGCCTACTGTGTGTCAGGCAATGTTCTAAGCATTGGGTCAGTGTGTCTATCACATTGGTCCTCATTTAGAAAAGTAAAAACCATGGATGGATGGCTTTGGGTTCAAATCTCACCTTGGACACTTATTAGCTTAGCTGTGTGACCCTGGGTAAAGCATTTGATCTCTCTGGACCTCGGTTCTTTATGTACTATAGAAAAAAATGGGAGGGGAGTAGGAGTCCTCTGAGGCCCCTTTAAGTCCTTTGATAGAAAGGCAGCCAGATGGACAGAGAGAGGCAGAAAAGCAGGCAGAAGGATAGGAAAACCAACAAATAGGCAGATAGGGAGAGATGGTGGCAAGAAGGTAGATGAGCAGACAGAAGAATGTCTGGGATGATGAACATCAAAGAGACAGATATCAGTCTGAAAAACAGACCAGACAGGCAGGTAGATAGAATATTATCAAAGGCAGGAAAACAGGCACACAGAGAAACATACAGATAGGTGGAGAGACAGACACACAGGCAGACAGACAGATGGGCAAGTAGGTGAAGGAGAATATTGATATCACAGATTTAGAGCCTGAAGGGATGGCAGAGACATTTTAATCCATCCATTCTCTGCCCACTTTATAGATGAGGAAATGGGGGACTAGGAGGTTAATTAATTTGCCCATAGTCACACTATAGTGCTTTAAAATATGTGAAGTACCTTACCTACCTTATCTCACTGGATCTTCACAACAAACCTGTGAATTTGATACTATGAATGTTATTATGACCACTTTACAGGGGAGGAAATCAAGGCTCAGAATAATTCCATGTGACTTGCCTGGAGTGACATAACTAATAAGTGTAAGAGGCAGAATTGGAACCCAGGTCTCTCTTGACTCCAAGGGCAAAACTCGTGCCAGAACACGGAACTGTGACATCCCAAGATAATCATTCAACCAGTCAGCCAATAAGCAACAGAGTACCAGACAAGCAGGTAGGTGGACAGACCAGTGAAGAGATAGACAGACAAAATCCCGCTCCAAACTGGCCAGCCATGATGGGCAAGGAGAGAGAAACACAAAGAGACTGGAGAGCTGAGCAGACAGACAGATAGGCTGCACTCAGGACACTCCTCCCCCTCTCCAGTCTGACTCCCTCCCTTTCCCGCTCCCAACCCCCACTAACCCTCAGCCAGCCTCTGAGCACAGATTTATCTTTGCATCCCACCACAATCCTGCTATTGGATTTGTAATCAAAGGCGCCAGTGTTAGTGGGATAAATAAACTAACAAACTAATTGTTTGTTAGCTCTGAGGTTGAGCAATCAAAATGTCCAATGGGTGAAGTATGGCCCTGGGTCCCTTTGCTGCCCCCCCCCATCCCTCTCACCTCGAAATCAAGACATCCTAAGGTTCTTCACATAGACAGACCCAAGCCTGTGCCCCCCACCTCCTACCTCCTGAACCAAACATACAACCACATGCCTGAACACACATGGTGGAGGGGGAAAGGGAAGGAGGTGGGGCGAGAGAGAGGGAGAAGGATTTTGAGAGTTCACCGGCGTGTAACGTTCCTAGCCTCAGCGTGAGCTTCCGTAGCTCAGGACATAAACCACAACAACTCCTCTGGTACCCAGAGGAGAGTCAGGAACTGTTTGGTGGAGAATTATAGCTGTGGGTGAAATTAGATGTACTCAGGGCCCCACGGCTGAAAGAAATAAAAAGCATTTTAAATGGAGTGTAGAATTCATATTCCTCAGTCACCTTCCAATAAATAAATCTTGGACAATTTTTTCTGTAAACAGTGGTTACACTTGGTTTCTATTGTCTCCACATTACATATTCTGATTGGACCCCTCAGATCCGAGCTCCCTGCCCAGATGCCAGTCCTCAGCAGGTTTGTGGGTGGCAGTGTCCAGGGATCTCTGAAGGCCAGCCTGCTTTGGGGAAGAAAGGGGCACCCTAAAAACTGTGGGTACTAAAGACACATTTGTCAAACTGAACTGCATTGAAACCCAAAGATAGTCAGCCTGAGCCAGCCATTCATAATAAAAGAAAACCATAGAATATAGAGCTAGAAGGGGACTTTAGAGATCATCCAGCCCAACAAGCTCTGAGGCTCAGACAGGGCAGTGTGGTAGGACTTGACCGGTAGTGTAAAGGGAACTGGATTCAGTCAGAAGACAGGGTTTGGAATTTGGAAGATTCTAGGGGTGACCTTGGGTCAGTTCTTTTACTTTTCTGGATCTTGGTTTCCCCATCTGTTCAAAGTGGGTCATTATATTTGTCCTCCCTGCCTTATAGGAGTGTGGTAAAGGAAGAAAGTGATTTGTAAACCTTGAAAGGCTGTATAAGCATGAATTATTGTCAAGTGACTTTCCCAAAGTCACCCAGTCTGGACTGGCAGTTAGGGAAGGCTTCATAGAAGAGATTTTAAGTGTGATGGCTACACTGGGAGGTAGTGAGTTCCCCATCACTGGAGCTTTCCAAGGACAGACTGAATGGTCCTCCATTAAGGATAGTGTAGAGGGGATATCTATAGGGGTTGTACCAGATGCCTTCCAACTAAGAAAGTCTAGGATTCTAAAACTTCCAAAAGCCCTCCCTTTTCCATGCTGACCATTAAGGCCCTAAGGTGCTAGCATAAATTGGGGTGGGGGAGGGGGAAGGGGGAGAAAGAATTTTAGAAGACATTGAATCCTGCTACATAGAAGTGGGAAGAAAGAACCTCTGCCCTATTTTCATTTCTGGGGCTCTTCCATTCCTCCAGTGCTGTCATCCTAGAAAACAGGCAGAGCCCCAGGCAAACCAGCTCTTAAAAGACAAGACTGAGACAGCTCCAGCTCCCAGGCTCTCCCTCCCTATGTCTCCATTCTCATAGAGAAATGAAATATTTTCTACTTTGTGACTCTCTTGAAAAGGAGATTTGTATTGCCTAGGGCTATAGGGTGAGGAGACAACGGGACATGAAGGGAAGGGGGAAAGGCTGACAGAGATGGAGAGTCCCAAATCAGATGTCCAGAATGGGGCAAGTCTCCCCATCTCCATGCTAGATCACAGAATTTCTTTCCCCTCTGGAAGGCCCCCTCAGTCACTATCCTCTCTTATATCCTCCCCAGGTGGCAACACTCACAACCTTCTCCTCATCTCAGACTTCTCCACACTCCCCCATCCACCCACGTCTTCATTTCCATCAGCTGTTCACACACTTCCACCCCCTAACTACTCCCCATATTCCTCACATGCCTCATTCTGAGGAAGGTGAGCCCCATTCTCCATCCACCTCAATTCTGCCCACACTCCTCCACTCCTCTCAGCCTTCTATAGTGCTCCCAGGTATTTTAGGATCCATCCCCACCACCTTAGACCCCATTCCCCCAACACACACACACACACACACACACACACGCATATACCCTCCTCATTCTCTTAGATCTCCACATTCCCCTCCAGGCATCCATTATATCTTCTAGCTTATTCTATGGTCACAAATGTTCATTTTCTAGTGGTCATAGTTCTAGTTTTAGGACTCTGAATTTGGGTAGGTTCATCTAGAAGAACAGATGCATATAGTCCATTGTTGGACCTGTACTCAAAATCTTTCCAATTTGGGAAGGCCTTCAAGAGTTTGCGCCCCAGTGACAGAAGCTGCCAGTCTCATCCCTCAGTGAGGGGATCAGTGTAGGTCTAGACATTATCTCCTAACTTGTTACACTGATTTGTGCAGATGTCCTTTTTCTCCTGCTAGACTAAGAATCCATTCAGGAAAGAAATGATGCCTTGCTGATCTTAGCTTCCTCAGTACCCATGACAACATTTTCCCTACAGGAGACACCTACTTTGGGATGAGCACTGTCCTTGGTACTAGGAGAGGTGCAAGAGATGGCCAGATACAAAGTCCACAGAATCAAGACCCCAAAACATCTTGATAGGTTAAAGCTTTGAGCCAAATCTAACAAGATGTAATTTAATAGAGATGAATATTAATTAAGCTCTACACTTATGTATTTATTTCTATTAGAACATAAAGACCAAATGTTTTAATCAATACAAAGAACTTTGTAAACCTTAAAGTTCTCAATAAATGTTGGCTAAATGATTAGTAATATTATAATCCTTCCAGTAGAACATAAGCCCCTTGGAGCCTGAGATTGTCTTTTTTTGCCTTCTTATACCCCATGTCAAGCACTGTGCCTGGAACAAAGGAGGCACTTTTTGTTAAATTCACTCTTCCCTGGTCATCTTCCCACGTGTTACTCCAGACCAGAGCACTTAACTTTTTGTATTCTGGCCTGATTGGTGAGTGGCTCACAGAGCTATAGCTATGGTTTGTTCTCCTTCCCTGCCATCTTCTCATCCATCCTGCAGCCACACACAGACCACTACCCCATCAGCCCCACCTTTACAGCTCTAGAACCAAATGTAAATCCATACTGCCATTGCTTCTGGAAAGGGTGGTTCACCATACTCTCCTATGGCTCCCCTCAGCATCCCTTGATCTTTCTGAACTAAAATACTGTTTCCCATACTCTCCTATAAGGGTTGTCTTTTTCATTAGAATGCAAAATTCTGAAGAGACTTCTTCTCACTTTTGTATCCCCAGGGCTTAGCTTAGTGCTGGGCACATAGTAGGTGCTTAATAAATGTTTTTCATTTATTCATTCTTTCAATCAATCTATTAAGTGTTTAATTGTATTAAAATGGTTTTTGAAACTCAATCTTCCTATCTCTTCCAGGTTGGAAGTGCAATGTTTATTCCAGAGCTTACCCTATTATTAATCATTGTGGGAGCTTTGATCTTCTCTGTTTCTGGTCTAGGCTTATCTGCCCTTTCTCAGGCACCCCATCAGCCCCTTCCAGATGTTGGACCTAGTGGGGATAGCAATGGCTTAGCCTATGCGTATCAGAACTCTCTTAAGTTCTCAAAATCTGATAGCCTCCCCCTCCTTGGTAGTAAGGATTACAGTGGGGTGCTACCATTCCCAGGAAAATGAATTTATTGAATTAAAAAATCCAATCTCGCAACTTAAAGAAGGCATAAAACTGGCTTAACAGCAGTGCATATGAAAAACACCCAGAGGTTCCACTGTACCACAAACTCAACATGAGTCAACAATGTGACTTGGCAACTAAAACACACACACACACACACACACACACACACACACACAAAATCCTGAAGTGGTCTTAGACTCCATCAATAGAAACACAAAGAACAAAAGGAAGAAGGTTTTTAAGCCAGATCAGATCACAGCTAGAGGCTGGGTTTGGTTCTGGGAGCTACATCACAGAAAGGGTAAGTGACCAATTTGAGCCCCTAGGTGATGCAGTAAATACAGTGCTGGGTCTGGAGTCAGAAAGATCTGAGTTAAAATTTGACCTCAGATATTTACTAGCTGTGTGACCTTGGACAAGTCTCTTAACCTTGTGTGCCTCAGTTTCCTCATATGTAAAATGAGCTAGAAAAAGAAATACTCCAATATCTTTGCCAAGAAAATCCCCAAAAGGGTCACAAAGAGTTGGACATGATTGAAAATGACTAAAAACAAAAATAACAAGTGATCACTTGCTGGAAATGTTACAAAAGGGGATTCTAGTTCAGGGAGAAGTTGGACCAGATGAGCTCTAGGAAGCAATATTGAAAGAGACCTGAATTTGAAGCCAGAGAGATGTGAGTTTGAATCTCAACTTGTGTGATCATGAAAAATCAATTCACCCTGTTTGATTTAACACTCTTGAAAAGCACTTTGGTTCTAAATTCCACTAGCCCATCATTCTGTAACCAAGGTAACCACACCATACAAAGGTCATTTGAAATAACAGGAGATGTTTAACCTAGAGAAAAGGAGAAGACTCTCCCCACCTTCAGGTGGCTTCATTAATGTTTATATAGTACTTCAAGGTTTGCACAGATTTTATCACGTTTTATCCTTACAACCAGCCTAGAAAGCAGGCGCTATTATAACTCCTATTTTACTGTTGAAGAAACTGAGGCAGCGTCTGAGGTTGAATTTGAATTCAGGTCTTCCTGATTTCATACTTTATTAACTGCAGACCAGATTTGTTCTGCTGGACCATAAAAGATGAACTAGAAATAATGAGGGTGAAGTTCTAGGGAGGCAGATTTCAGCTTGATAAACAGAAGAACTTCCTATAAATTAGTGAGAGCTGAAAAGTAAAACAGATTAAAATGCCATGTAATAGTAATAACCAATCTTGACCCTGGGGAAAAGATAAAGAAACCCATCTTCCTACTCCCATGGGCAAAGTGGAGCCAGACAATGGGAGAATTCTGCATGTTCTTTGCGCTGGTTAGGTTGGTTTAAGAGTTTGTCTTCATTACAGGATAAGGCTCATTGAGTGGTGGGGGAGGGGTGGCATGAGAGAATATATTCAGAAATGATTATAATGTAAAATCAAAAGTCATCAATAAAACTTTGGGGGGAGGGAGATAATGAAATAGTTTCTTGCAAAGTCATAGTTTCCCTGCCAAAGGATGTTGTGTCAATAAGAAAGAATTTAGGATTTAGCAGGGGACATGAGAAATATGCATGAGGCACCTCATCCCACTAATTAAAGCTGCCAAAGCCTTCCAGGAAATGAGACTGGGGTTTTAGTGAAGAACAGTGGCCCCAGTTCTAGGCACTGTGGTGTTTGCTGTCATCAGCATTCTTTGACTTCCTATAATTACAAATTCAATTCAACTCGCATTTATTAAGCATACACACTATTGTCAGGCACTGTTCACTGCACCGTAGCTCCAAAGACAAAAATGAAAAAGGTCCTGCCTTCAAGAAGCTTACAAGCTACTGAGAAGAAAAAACATGCACACAGACAAGTGAATAGAAAATGTATACGGAATAAATGCAATGTGCTTTAGGAGAAGGGGCAATTAGGTGATGCAGTGAATAGAGCTCCAGGGCTGTCATCAGGAAGACCAGAGTTCAAATTTACCCTTAGACACTTACTGGCTAGTCATTTAATCCTGTTTGCCTCAATCTCCTCATCTGGAAAATGAGCTGAAGAGGGAAATGGCAAACCATTGCAATACTCCTGCCAAGAAAAGCTTAGACAGGTCGCAAAGAATTGGATACAACTGAAATATTTGAACAGCAACAGCTTTAGGAGGGAGTAAATGGAAAGATATGTGGTAAAAAGAAGCAGATCAGAATGTGTGCTACAACTTGCACATGAACAGTAACATGAGACAGCATCAGAGACGTATGAAAAGAAAAGGAAGTAGGCTGGTCATGCAGCAAGAAGGAGAGGTGAAAGTTGGGGACACCAAGTGCTACCTAGGTATTTCCAAGAGAGGAATATCATTTTTTAAAAATAGCTTTTAAAGGGCCTATATGCAGAACACTGTGCTAGCCATGGGAAAAAAATATATATGATAAGATATAGTTCCTACCTTCATGGATCTCACAATTCAATAGGAGAATGAAACATGTACAGATTCCTATAATATAATTATTTATTATAACATAATATATTATATAATAATATATTATATAATATAATATAAAACTATAATAAGCAATCATCTTGGACAAATATATGAGAAGTACAAGTAAGGTACTGTGTAAGGGTTAAAGGGAAGAATTCTGCATACTGAGGATCAAAGAAGGCCTCCCAAAGGAGGTGGCATAAGAGTCAGTCTTTAAAAGATGGATATGAATTAAAGATGAAGAGAAGGAGCAGCAACCCAGGCATGGGGAACTGCATGAGCAAAGACACAGAGGTGGGAAAGGGTGGGATGTGTTTGAAGGTTGAAGATTAGTCCAGTGTGGTCAATGTGTGGAGTTCACAGAAGGGAATAGTTCAAGAGAGGGCAGAGCATCTACCACGAGGCCATGGGAACTGTCTGGGCAGTTGTTAATGAGGGCTTTGACTAGAGTGTTAAAAGCTGGAATAGATAGCAGGGGAAGGATGGGTGGGATCTTGTAAAGAGGGAAAATCAAATGGATTTGGTAACTGATTGGATATGAGAGATGAGTAAGAGAAGAACAGTTGAAGATACTCCCAAGGTTCAAACTCAAGAGATTGGGTGAATGATGATGCCATTCATGACAGGGGGAAAAATACAAAACCCAAACTAACCACCCAAGCAAAAATGTTACACCAGAAGGTTGAACAAGTTGAAGGGAAAAGATGATGCCCTTAGTTTAAGGCAAATTAGGTCTGAGGTACATATGGGACCTCCAGGTGGAGATGGCCTATATGCAGGTGGAGATAGGAAAAGGATGACAGGAAATCATCCATTCCCTATGCAGGATTTCTGAGAAAAAATGTACAAGAATCACACAGGATGATACATTATAGAGAAGCTCCTATCTGCATCAATGGGGAGAATATACCTGTAGATGAAATCACAGATCTTGGGATCATAGGGTTAGCTCAAGGAAAGGCCCTTGGAGGTTGTGTGGCCCAACTTCTCATTTTACAGAGGAGGAACTTGATCCCTGAAGAAATTAAGTGACTCACCTAAGGTCACACAGGTATTAAGTATCAAAGATTGAAGCCTTAGTGTCTTGATGCCCCAGCCAGCAATCAAAGCTCTCTGTGCCTTCTTGTATGGAGCATGTATACTCTTTATAAGGAAAGTCCCTTGTTTTAAAAAATGGGTGAATGCTCAGTGAGTCAGGCATTTAGGTGACAATGAAGTTTGGTATACAGTAAGAGGAGAAGGAAGGAAAGAAGGAAGGAAGGGACGGAAGGAGGGAGGGAGGAAGTCCTAGGGATTCACATACTAGCCAAAGGACAAGCAAGGCTTGCCTTCAAGGAGCTCACATTCTGATAGTGGATGCTGGGGAGGAGGGGTAATAGAGGTCCCTGACTTGGACACATGATTTTGAAAGTCAGGAACGGGGTGAGGTGGAAAATGAAGGCAGACCAGCCAGTGTCCCTTAACAAAATGGGGGCTGCAGGAAGAACTCAAAAATGGGAAGAAGGAGGCAGGCCTTGCAGAAAGCTATTCCAGGGTGAGCAAGCCACAGAGACTGTAGGATGTTCCAGGCTGAGGAAGCCCCAAGTGCTAAGGGGAGAACAGTAACCAAATGTGTTGGCAGAGGTTAGTCATTCTAAGTGGAAAAAGAAAAGGAAGGTCCTTGGTAAGTTTCATAGTATGTTTTTTGAGGAGGAACTCAGGGTTAAGTGACTTGCCCAAGGTCATATAGCTAATGAGTATCTGAGGTCAAATTTGACTCAGGTCCTCCTGACTCCAGGGCTAGTTGGCTCCATCTATGGTGCCACTTAGCTGCCCCTAAATTTCATATTATCACAGAGGCTCAGAGATCTAATGGACCTCAGAGATCATCTATTCCCACCCTGAACTAAGCAGATAACCCTCTAGAATATCCTGGACAAATAGAATCGAGCTTCCAATTAGAGACCTCCAGTGATGAGAAAGTAGTCTATGTTGCTTTTGGACAACTCGTGTTAGAAAGTTTACTTTCTATAAAGCCTACATCTATTTCTCTGCAATTTCTGTCCCCTTATGCTATGCCCCCTCCCCACTCCCAAATTCTTCTTTTACAAATTCTGTTTTGTTCAGACATTTTTGACATTCTATGACTCCCATTTGTGGTTTTCTTGGCAAAGATACTGGAGTGGTTTTCCATTTACTTCTCCAGCTCATTTTACAGATGAGGAAACTGAGGCAAATAGGGTTAAGTGACTTAGTCAGGGTCACACAGCTAGGAAGTGGCAAAGGCCAGATTTGAACTCAGGTTTTCCTGACTCTCTAAGCCTAGCACTTTATCCACTGAAATACCAACAGAGCCCTTTGAATACTAGACAGCAGCTATCATGACCTCTTCCTCAAGCCTTCTCTTTTTCAGGTTAAATATCCTTAGTTCCTTGAACCATCAGGACCTAGGTGGCCTGAATCCTAACAGTTCGACAAGACCTGAGCCAGAAACTGGAGCCAGCGCAGGAGAGGAACAGTGCCCTGCCATGGCCTGATTTTAGGAAGATCCCTTGGTAGGTCCAATCCCTGGTGACCATTGGTGGCTAGGCTTTCCTTGTCCCTCCTGCTCAGGGTCATTTATTTTTGGTTAATTAAATGGTAAGATTTTTCTTTGTATTATTTACTGCGAGCCAGGTTCATTATTCTCTTCCCCATAAATCACAGCTGAGGACAGAGGCAGCAGGAGCCCCCTTCCATCCCCCCTCCCCAATTTCCCAGGCTTCAATTAGCCAGGGCTGCAAACCTGCAGACATAGCGAAGCCTTCGCTCCCGACAGATGCTGACATTTGTGGGTCCCAGCGGCTGGGGCAGGAATTCTGAAATTTCCTGCCTAAGCTTCAGGAATCATGGAGAATCTGTCCCCACCTCCCCAAGCTGCCTTGGTAAGGACCCACAGAGACCTCAGGAAGACACCAGGTCAGATTTCTTTAAAGGGGGCTATTCAGGGAGCCTGGCCTTGTGCTTGTGGGTGAGCCCAGACCTCCTCCTCACTCCCCTAGCTTGGCAGATGGCACAGCTGGGTGGGGGGGATGAGGGAAAGGAGGGAAGCGGGGAAACAGGGAAGCTTCCTCCAGGAGGGACCAGCCCAAGAGAAAGGAGGGGGCCCCGCAAAGCCAAGAGCTGTACTAGTTTCTGCATTCATGCAACTTCCAAGGGCTTCATCAATCACATAACACAGAATGTTAGGGCTAGAAAGGGCTTTAGAATGTTGACTTCCAACTGAGACCTTAGAATATAGAATGAAAACACCCAGAATGATGATCTAGAATGTCAAACCTGGAAGGAACCTTAGAACATAAACGGATTAAATATGGATCATAGATTCTTACAGCTGGAAGGGAATGTTGGAGACCATTTGGTACAATGCTCTCATTTTACTTATGAGATCTGGGCATAGGAAGGAACTTACCCAGGGTCACATCAGTGGCTGGGCTTCTACTAGAACCTAGATCTTCCAAATACTTTCTCACTGAGCTACATATCATATTATGTTCTCCTCCCAGTCTTCCTTCCCTTTAAATTACAGAACCAAACTATGAGGAAAGTGACTCATCTCTCACTTATACAAGAACAATTAAATAAAATCCCCAAATTTGTGTTTATTAAGGAGCTTCTACGTGGGCACCCAACACTTGAGTAGGTCCTGTGAGGGTGGAATAAAGAGCCTATGTGAGTGATTTCATTGATATGAGAAACTCCTGGGTTCCCCCTACCAATATAACACAAAACCTCTTAAACTCATAGTCAAGAGTTGCCCAGAGCATTAAGACATGACCTCACTTACCCAGGGTCTCACAGTCAGGATTTGTGAGAGGTGAGGCTTGAAACCAGGACTTTCTGACTCAGAGGGCAGTTCTCTAGCCACTGTGTCATACTGCCTCTCTGTTAACAATAGCAGAAAACTTCCTGTCCTCTGGAATCCAAAGAAGAGCAAAGACACAAGGATAGAGACGGTGGAGGTTACTTTAGAGGGTACAAAAAAGTCTAGTAACTTGCATTTCCCTGGTTGTACCACCCACTGAAATATATCCACTTCATCCACTTCTGTTTCTAAGTTTACAAAATAAGGGAGGCTGATGACTACTATGGTATCTTTTTTCCTTCCTTCCTCTCTCCCACCCTCTCTCCTTTCCTCCATCCCTTTCTCTCCTCTCCCATCATTCCCTCTCCCTCTCTCCCTCCTTTTGTCCCTTCCTCCCTCCCTTCCTTCCTCCCTCCCTTCCTTTTCTTCCTTCCTTCCTTTCTTCCTTCCTTCCTTTCTTCCTTCCTTCCTTCTTTCCTTCCCCTAGCCAGCAACAAGGCTATTAGGCTACTGTAACCCAAAGGGCTGATGATATGTGCTGCCCAAAGCAATGATTTGGCAGCCTGAGAGGCACTAAGTGGCCATTTTTCCTTTAAGCTATCCACTATAGGGCGGGAATTATCCCCACCAATTTAACCAAGGATCTTAGGGAGACTGGAGCTCTGGGAGCTCATGCCTGAGCTTTGGGTACCACCAGAACACCCGGCGGCTGTGAGGGGTCTGGTGTTGCCAAGAACACTACATAGTCTTTAACTATTACATTAAGCATCTGCTACTGCCATTTATGGATCAGATAGCATTTTACTCCTGAGATATTTGATTTTATTACCTTCTAGGGAGAGAGCCAAACAAGTGTTCTTATTGATTTGCACATTAAATATATTAGTAATAAAACAACATCTCTGTAAACCAATTGTAAAATCAATATTAATTGGTACCAAAATATCACAAGTAGTTGAATTACAATTAAGGAGAACAGCCTCAAAGCCCCTCTCAGGGGGCTGGAGCCTAGGTATCAAGCACCCTGAGGGGGACAGATCCTAGAATTAAAGAAGGTTCCACCCACTGCAATTAGCACCAATATCAGACACAGGTGGAGGGAGAGAATGAATTCAGTTCATTGAAACCCACTAGGAACCATATTGGAGCTCTAGGCCCAGTTCCAGCCCCACACCTAGGCCAAGACCTAGGCCCATTACCACCCTAACCTCAGAGATAGGCCAAAAAAAGACCTTAGAGCTCAGGATGTTAGAACAAAAGTCTTGGAATGCTAATGAGCAGCTAGGTGGTACAGTGGATAGAGTGTCAGGAAAACTCATCTTCCTGAGTTCAAATCTGGCCTCAGACACTTACTAGCTATGTGACATTGGGCAAATCACTTAAACCTGTTTGCCTCAGTTTCCTCAGCTGTAAAATGAACTGGAGAAGGAAATGGCAAGCCACTATGGAATCTTTGCTAAGAAAACCTCAAATGGGGTCACGAAGAGTCAGGCATGACTGAAAATGATTGAACATCAAAATAATTTTGCTAAAAGAGTCTTTAGGAGACAGAACCTTAGAATTAGAAGGTTGCACACTCAGTACATGTGAAAATTGGACTTGAAATTGGGTGTTCCTTACCCCAATGCCAACTTTCTATCCACTCCCTAACACTGTCTTACTGGTAATATTTTGTGATATAATGTAGCTAATTATGTATCAAATCTTAGTCCTCCACTTGACTGCAACTCTCTGGGGGCTTAACAAAACATGTCTTATCTAAACTACACCTTCTGGTTTCCCAGCACAATGCAGTGCTTTTCTCAACCTAAGCCTTTAATGAATATTTGTTGTAGGGACAATGCAGAATTTTAGAACCCCAAACACTATTAGAGTTGTGAGGGACCTGAGAAAATAGAATTCTAGAGTTGGAAGAGGCCTTCATACATAGAGAATGGAAATGTAAAAAGATCTAAAAGCAGAGAAGGTTAGAGCTGCAAGAAGACACAAGACAAAGAATGTTAGAACAGAAAACAGCATATGTTAGAGCTGGTGGGAGGAGCACTGGAAATTACCATAAACGATCGGGACATTGACCTCAGAAGGATTGTAGAAATCTGATTCCTTCATTTGCATATCAAATATTTAAGTCCTTGTTCACAAAAAAAAATAGATTGATAAATGCAAAACAAACCATTACATTAATGTGAAATCACTGGTCCAGGAGAAGCAAAGGATGTACCTGAATGGAGAGGGAGTGAGGTGGACAATTCACTCTCATCCTCTCATTCCTGACCCTGCATGTACTCATACTCTCTCTCTCTCTCTCTCTCTCTCTCTCTCTCTCTCTCTCTCTCTCTCTCTCTCTCTCTCTCTCTCTCTCTCTCTCACACACACACACACACACACACACACACACACACACACATAAACACACATACACACTCCATGATAGGTGCCAGGTGTGAGTAAATAACCTCTCTCAAGTCAGGGAGTGTGGCAGTTGACCCAAGAGGGAAGTTCTGGGACAAAGAAAAGGCTTAAGGTGTCAGAAATCATAGAAAAATAGAATCTTGGAACTAAAGGAAAACTCAGAGGTCATCCCATCAGACCCCCATGAAGGCAGGAATCATCTCTGTAACATCCTCCCAAACAAATAGTCATCTGGTTTTCACCTGAAGATCTCCAGTGAGGAGAAACTCACTATCTTCTGGGGCACCCCATTCTATTTTAGTGAGTCTTTTCTCAGAGAGTGCTAAAACATTCCTCTTTCTTCCCTCTATCCACTGTGGGGCCATGGCAAACAATCAAATACTTCTCCCACATGTTGTTGCTATTTAATGGTTTTGACTCTTTGTGACTCTATTTGGAATTTTCTTGGCAAAGATACTGAAGTAGTTTGCCATTTCCTTCTTCAGTTCATTTTATAGATAAGGAAACTGAGGGAAACAGAGTTAAATGATTTGCCCAGGGTCACACAGCTAGTAAGTGTCTGAGGCCAGTTTGAATTTATGCCTTTCAAATATTTGACAATAGACATCAAGTCTTTCCTAAGGCTCCTCTTTTGAATGCTAAGCATCCCCAACTCTTTCAACAGATCCAAGGGGTCACAGACGAATAGGATCATAGATTACCAACTGGAAGGGACCTCAGGGCCACTTAGTCTAACCCTGTCATTTTACAGATCAGAAGACTAAAGACAAGGGAAGTTAAATGATTTGCCCAAGGTCACAGAGCTAATCAATGAATTAGCTAATCTATAAGCCCAAGTTCCCTCACTCTGGGGACAGTAGTCTACTTTTTGCTTCTCTCAGTCTCCTACTTACTCTCTCCTGAAAACCTTGAGCTCATCACTGGCCTATCTCAAGTGTGGAGCCTAGAATCACACATAGGACTCCAGATGGAGTCTGGCTGGAAAAGACAATAGTGGGACTCTCACATCTCTTGCTCCGGACACTAGGCCTCTGTTGAGAAAACCTCTGATATATCTTTTTTTTTTTTTGGCAACAGTTCCACAATGCCAATCCATATGGAGCTTTTGATTCACCAAAGTTCCCGTGGGTAGATTTGGAATTAGGAGACCTGGGTTCAACTCATGACTTCAACATTTATTAACTGTGTGAACCTGGGACAGTCATTTCACCCTTTGGACCTCAGTTTCCCCCTATGTAACATGAGGATAATCATGCTTGTTCTACCTCCCTTATTGTGAGGAAGAAACTTTGAAGTCTCTAACTCTCTTCAGACACGTCAATCAGTCAACAAGTATTTATTAAGCACTGTCAAGTGGTAAGGATACAAATACAAGAAAAAGGGAAAAAAAGATAACCCTTGACCTCAAAAGAGCTTATTTTCTAGTGGAGGAAGATAAAACATTAAAAAGAAACTGAAAAGGTCAGGGTAGAAAGAAAGGATGGTATCTGCTGGGACGTGGTAGCTTGGTCTAGAGAAACAGGAATGGCTGGTCTGGGCCCTTCCCCAAAATGGAAGTTCTGGGAAGAACTCACCAATGGGAGAAGGAACCCTTGGGCACTCTACTTGCTAGAAAGTCTGTTCATTACATATGAAAGTCTCTGTTTATTACAAAGTCACCATTTGTTTTGTAATTAATATAAAACAAATAATTATATTAACACAACATCATTGATCCAGAGGAAGCAAGGTGTTTGTGTGAATGGTGGGGAGTGAGGAGGATTGCTTCTTACAATTATTTTTTAATTCATAAAATCATATATATATATATATATATGTGTGTGTACAAAGGAAACCAATTGCACTGAAATACAGTTATCAAAACATTGAACTGTAAACCTTTTTGTTTATAGACCCCTGGTTAAGAATCTGTCTTGGAAAGGAGTAGGATTACTGAGAGACTGCACCATAATCCACAACCTGTAAGTAAGAGTCAGCTGGAAGACTCGATCCAAGGTCTTTCTGCCTCTGAGGCTAGCTCCTATCCACTATACAACACTGTCTGTCAATAGTAACAGCAAAAATTACCCCTCTTCTAATATCTTTCTTGGTTATTGTATTTTTATCCCCAACACCTAGTATAGTTCTGGCACATAGTAGGAGTTTAATAAATATTTATTGACTGACTGGCTCAGTGGAACTGGTCAATTTTTTTTTTCCTCATCCACAGAAGATACTGAAGAACATCTCCTAAAGGAGGAAGCTGTAAGATTTATTTGGTGAGAAGAGACCAAAGAAGTCTTTTGAAGTATAAAAATAATTCTAATCTAGGTAGCAAGTAGATAGAGTACTAGACCTAGAGTCAGGAGGACATGAGTTCAAATTTGACCTCAGACACTTACCAGTTGTATGACCTTGGGCAAGTCACTCAACCTTGGTTTGCCTCACTTTCCTCAGATAACTCTTACCTCCCACAGTTATGAGTATTAAATGAGATAATAAGTATAAAACACTTATCACAGCACCTGGCACATAGTAAGCACTATATAAATTTAGCTGTTATAACCATCTTTTATTGGGGCATCTTATGACTTATAAAGTCCTCTCACTTCCATATGCTTCTACGATCACTGGTGTACATGCTAAGTATATAACAACTAGCTTTCCAGAAAAATAAAATGTACATGCTATATACTTTTAACTTTAAATTTCATTATTAATATTTTCTCCGTCACTTTCTTAAGTCTAGACAGTCAACAAAGCAATAAGTTAAGCCTTGATTTATAATGTTTGCCAATTTCTGAAGTGTAAATGCCTCACACTGAAAATTTAACAACCTGCTCTTGTAAACCAGTTCGAGCTGGCTCCAGCATAACCCTGCACGTGATCCTTACCTTACCCTGTGATGTAAATAGTAAGTGCAAGGCAGCACAGGAAGGTGGAAAGAGTTCAAGGGCTGGACTCAGAGGACCTAGGTTCAAATCCTACCCTGGGTTTTTTGCTCCCTGTATAGACCTTAGGTAAGCCACTTAATCTTCTGGTATCTCACTTTTCCTCAACTATAAAATGAGGAGTTCAGATAAGACAGCTCCTGAAATCCCTTCAAGTTGTAACTCTATGATCCCTTATGGAGAAATGGGGAAACTGAGGCTCAGACTTGCAGAGCCAATACTTGAGCCTACCACTTTCTTTTTCCATTACAATACCAGTGAAGATTTATGCTCTGACTTCTCTGTCTGGACACTAGCTTTCTCACTGCCTTCTAAGACTTCCCAGGTTGCATAGCAACTCACATTTAGCGTTTATAAAGTACTTTCCTCATCCCAGCCCTAGAAAAGAAATCTCAGAAGGGTTATTATCTATGAGGTTTAGGGAGGCCAAATGATTTTGTCTGGGGTCACACAGCTAATAAATTTTAGAACCTGGATTTGAATACAGCTCTCCCATCCCCCAGAGGAGGAGAAGAGGCCTTAGAAGGCATCTATCCCAACCATCATCAGCAAATCATGGCCATGAGAGGGGAAGCAACTTTGCCTAGGTCTTATTCAGTCATGTCCAATTCTTCATGACCCCATTTGGGGTTTTCTTGGTAGAGATATCAGATGGATTTGCCATTTCCTTCTCCAGCTCATTTTACAGACGAGGAAACTGAGACAAGCAGGGTTTAAGTGATTTGCCCAGGTTCGCACAGCCATTAAGTGTCTGAGGCCAGATTCGAACACAGGAAGATGATTCTTCCTGACTCCAGGCCTGGCACTCTATCCACTGAGCCACCAGCTACCCTTCACCTAGGCCAGCCAGGTAGCAAATTGGAAAGCTGGAATTCAAACCTTAATCCTAATCTAGCATCCTTTCCTCTGCATCATGTTGCCTCTCCTGAATTTTTCCTCTCCATCCATCTACTCTCTGAGGTTAAAGTTGTAACAGTCTTTGACCATCACTATCCTGTTTGACCTTGGGCAAGTGAGGCTGCTTCCATTACTTATCAGTAAAATGTGGGGGTTGGAATAGATACTACTAACAGTTAGAATTTATATAGTATTATTAAAGTGTTGCAAATATCTTATTTTATCTTTGCAGCAACCATGAAAAAGTAGGTATTACTTTTATCCCCATTTTACAGATGAGGAAACTGAGACAGATAGAAGTTAAATAACCTGCCCAGGGTCAAATATCTAAGGCAAGTTTCAAACTCTGATAATTTCAGATTCCAAATCCTACTCGCAACCATGGTGGGAGTTAGGTGCTATTTTTATTCCCATTTTACAGATGAGAAGAGTAATGCACATAGAAGTTAAATCATTTACCTAGGGCCACACAACCACTATGTGTCTAAGACAAAATTAGATAATTCCTCACTCCAAGTCTCTGTCTCTCTGTCTCTGTCTCTGTCTGTCTATCTGTCTGTCTGTCTCTCTCAATCTACATATATATACATACATACACACACACATACACACACACACACATACACACACACATATATCCACTGTACCTGCTAGCTAGGTCTATATAAGACTAGATGGTCTCAAATCTCCCTCCCAGCTCTGTATCTAGGACCCCATGATCCGACAGTTCCATGAATGCAGGCTGGCTGTCTTTGAGCTACATATAGCAGCCTATTGTTTATCTGATAAGACATCATTAAAATGATTAAACCCACTCATTATTCCAGGAATTAAGTAAAGATATCCTAATATTTGACTGGACCAGATCCTCCAAGTCCTCTTTCCACTACTAGCAAGAGTTCTTAACCACGAACTTATTTTTTTTAATCTTGATAACTATTTCAATAGAATAGATTTCCTTTGTCACCATACGTACTTTATCTTAGGCATTTTAAAACCTTATTCTGTGAAGAGGTCATATGTTCACCAGATTGGCCAAAGGGAGCCATTAACAAAGACTCAAAAATGGTGAAGGCTCCCTGGACACATCTAGCATATGATCACCTGATCAAGAATCCAGAACAAAACTCTTTTGTGTCATGGCTTTGTTCTTTCTCTCTTTTTACTGGTGGGAAGTGTGTGTGTGTGTGTGTGTGTGTGTGTGTGTGTGTGTGTGTGTGTGCGCTGGGGGAGGAGGAAAGGGATCATTGGAGTTTTAGATTTCTTTGTTTTCCCCCCCAGAAATGATAACATTTTGGAAGTTGAAAATGTTTAATTCAGTGGCGTTATATTTTATTAACTTTTTTTGGCTCCAGGGCCTGCAGACGCGCTTGCTGTAACGATCTGTGCTTTGATAAATAATTACAGCCATTGGGATCTAAGGATTCCAAGGCAAAAGGAATCACTAGGCTCCCCGCCCTCCCTGCATTCCTCTCTACATTGCTGTCCCCCACTAAAAACAGTACACACGCACCCACACACATACACACACACACACACAAAACCCAACACCATCATACCACAACATTCAGAAATAACTCCCTTGCCTAGGAAAATCCTGCAGGTCCTAGTCCAGCCCCTGATACCATCCTTCATCTGAAAAAAAAAGAGGGGGGAACCTCTTGATTAGTTGTTCGTTAAAGTCTTTAGCTCTCTGGCCCCTGATGTAAAATCACTGTCCAGCAAAGAGCCCCAGGAGCTGATCCTCCTTGAAAGCCCACATTTCTACCTCCCATATCCATAGTCACTCTCTGTTCACAGACCATTAGCCCTGGAAGGAACCTTGGAACACAGAATGTCAGAACTGCACGAGATCATGGAATGTAGATTGCTTGTGTTAGAAAGGACCTTGGAGCCTGGAATATTTGAATTTAGAATTGAGCTATAGTGGACCTTTGAGAAAATTTGGTCTGAAACCTCCTTTTGCTGGGATCCTGAAGCAGGAGGGGAAATGACTGGACCAAGGTCACATAGTGCCAGTGGCCACATGAGGACTCCATTCTAGGTCTCCTGACTTTCCACCCACCGACTTCTCTTTCCTACTTGCTCCCTTTGCCAGTCTGTGAGCATCAGCTCTCCTATCTCTGTCCCTCCAGGCCAGATCTCTATCCCAGCAGGAGGATAGTGGGGGGGGCCAGGGGAGCCTCTGTCCTGCTCTCCCACTGTTTCTGTGTTGTAAATAATGCAGAAAATGAGTAGTTTTTAAAGAGTGTCCAGTGGGATTCCAGAGCCTTGTTTTAATTATATGAAAACAGCATGGGTGCTTGGGCAGATGTTGGTGCTAATTGTTTTGAAAGCAGGCCCTCTTGGCTCCAGCAGAATCATTTTATTTTGACTGATTTTTATGCAATTCGCTTCGTAATGCAGGTGAGGTCATTTTGCCTGAGATCCTTCTGCTCTCCCTCACCCTCAGCCCCCAACATAGCCCTCCTGCTAGGCCCCAGGTCCCAGCTGCTAGCCAAGGCTTTTCAAATCCTCCTGAAGGTAGCCTCAG